>NC_064649.1:98737091-100139591 GCF_023864345.2 Schistocerca serialis cubense
GTGCACGTACACCCCTGCATGTCTTTGACACAGGAACTGTAACAAGTCAGGTGTATCGGGACGTCATTTTGCACCAGTATGTCCGCCTTTTCAGGGGTGCAGTGGGTCCCACCTTCCTCCTGATGGATAATAGCGCACGGCCCCACCGAGCTGCCGTCGTGGTGGAGTACCTAGAAACAGAAGATATCAGGCGAATGGAGTGGCCTGTATGTTCTCCAGACCTAACTCTCATCGAACACGTCTGGGATGCTTTCGGCCGAAGTCTCGCTGCACGTCTTCAAACCTCTGAGAGACTTTAGGAGCTCCGACTGGTACAAGAATGGGAGGCTTTATACCAGCAGCTGCTCGACCACCTGATCCAGAGTATGCGAACCCGTTGTGCGGCCTCTGTACGTGTGCATGGTGGTCAGATCCCATACTGATGTCGGGGTACATGCGCAGGAAACATTGGCGTTTTGTAGCACATGTGTTTTCTCAACTTTTCACCAATACCGTGGTCTTACGGATCTGTGTCGTGTGCGTTTCCTATGTACCTATGCTGTTAGAGCCAGTTTTGTATTGTCCCACGTGGTGTGGTACCACATTCTGCAATTTTTCTTTATTTATGAGCATGAGTGTATATACTATACATTGTGTAACTGAGACTGCGGAGAAAGAGGTCGAAATCAAAGAAGATAACTTGTCTTACGTCAGACAATTGAAAATCAGAAAAGCCTTCACTAAAAAATGACGGAACGACCTTCGTCCTGTCAAACTCAGTGACCGCAATGACGTTGCGTATGGCACTAGTCTGACCACTACACAGCAGGCGGCAGCACTGTTCAAGGAGAAGTATGAAATGACTAGTTTGCCTCTAATGCTAAGTTTCGCAATCGGCGTACTCGGTAACGATGAAGGAAGACCAACAAGGCGAGCGATGCCTTCCGAGCTCGTGCTGATTCGTGGACAGACGTTTTTCTCGACATATGGCAGTGATGTCACAGCCACCTGTTACAGTTGCCGGCCTGTGTGCTGCACCCAAGTTCTTACATTCACTGTCTGCACGTCAGCAGTAATGGACAATGGACGAACCTGGAGATGAGACTACTCATCACCTAACAGAACAGTAATGTTGGACAACCTGCGAGACAGTAGCAACACGAACGTTATTCATTGACACTATATTGCACGACGTATTTTAGCAGACCAAAGTGTATCAAAAATATCTGGCGTTAGCACCTGATTATGTAACACTAGCAAAAACATGAATTTTTATTTAATTTTCACTTGCTCAATACTTAACATTCATTGTCATGTTGAGAGGCATCCACATGCCTTGCTCATACTGTGGCATCAAGCAGTCAGGCCTGCAAGATGAGTGGTCTGCCAAGCGAGTGGATTCATTCTTATTTATCGAGTAACATGAACCCTCGTACTCACAATTAAGTTACAAATTATCCTCCTATATGAATAACACGCAACGGAAACGCACATCTGACTATCAGTAATTTACAGAACTGTTCACTACGCACTGCCAATACCACATTTTCTTTTTTTATTTAACGGCTTTTATCAACACCTGGCCGTCGCACTGAATATGAGTGGCGCACACATTATAAATTCTGGATATCATGACAACATACAATTCGAAGGAAAAGGCCACCAATCTTTTTCTTTTCACTATCTTATTTATTCCAATAAATTCTATAACCTAAACACACAAATTCTATAACCTACAACAATAACACATGAGAAATTCCGCCCAGTGGGCATAGCTTTACATTGGTGATTCTCTACCTTATGGTCTCGTAATTATTTAACGCTACAGTGCAATTTCTGGATAGGATGGTGGATCTTTTGCTATATCTCACACTTCGACTCTCACAACCATCATCACGAAACTTTCCTCCAGACCGAGCGAAACAAAAGGAACACGCATAACCCACTGCCTCTGAAACTACCTTTCTACTCTCCCATGCAAACCACACATACTTAAATTTCATGACATACACCACACTACAACATGAAATACAACACAGGGAATAGTCACAACATTATCACTTTCAGCTTTCCCACTTCAATTAATAATTATCCCAGTTTCACACGACACTGCCCCACTTCGTAATTCTACTTTCCTACTATGAACTCTTGATATATATGCACGTCTTCCTGTGCAATGCAAGCCAAGTGGCGTTGCTGGATAGACGGCTGACTCACCTTGCTTCTCTCTCAGAGTATTATAGTTTGAATCCAGCGTCACATGGAAACATATCATGCAAAGTAATATTAAGAACATATTCATCACACACACGAGTCCTCAACTGATACCATGGACGAGTACTTCTCTTTATCCTTTGTCTCATACACAGATTGAGACTCACACAGTACTCACCACGTGTAAGTATTCGCCTCTAATTTCAAGACCTGCACACGCTATTTCTTAAATATTTCAACTTATAGTACACACGCTAGTAATTCAGCTTAACTTAAGCACACGGAAGTATTCAACTTATTGCTACACGTGGTGTCATTGTGACCGTTGGTCACTTCCGAAGATTACTACGATCCCATTAATATTACCTGCCTGACATTTAATTCTCCCCACAAAAGATCCTGAAATAGAGAAATTATTATTTCAAACTACTCTTAAGTATTCCACATGCATACCATGTCTCCACTCTTTTGTCTTTACGGAGCACACCTAAGACAGGTCTTACCAACACCAGATCCAGCGCCAGAGTGCTGAAAGATGGCCGTTCTTCTAGTCATCTCGCACCTCTGCCGAAGTGGGGGAGCACCTTGCTACCGTATTGGTCAGCCACATTTCAGGCACTCAAAGCTCTGGTAAATTTCACCTCTTTGGTCCCACCAAAGGTGGCCAAAGGATCGTCTCAAAGATGATCATATATTCACATTCACTATCTGCGGTTAGCAGACGACCATACATTCATTCATTTCATAGATCTCACCAAACTGGATGTAGGGATTTATTTTGTGGGAGTGCACATGTGATCAATTAAATAAATAAATTGTCATTCTTTCCCACACTGGTATCCAGCTTCGCTGTATTAATTGAAATTGAGTTATTTTACAAAAAAATGTATTGTTCTGACAAAAATAATGAAGTATGTTGTATCTATTTTCAATGTCGGGCGGTACTGTACCCTTTCAATGTGGCCACGCAACGAGTGTGACAACGTGCTTCCTGGTGGACTCAATATTATTATTTACATAGATGTATAATCTGTTTTAAGAAACGTTTAAAAGTGATACTAAACTTACAAACGAATAGTTTCAGGTGAAAAATTTTCTTTTTCTTAATTTTATGCACGGTTTTTCATAAAAAATTTTGTCCTACTCATAACCAGTGTGGTAGTACAAGAAACAGTTCTTATTTGCATTGAAACAGAGATGCATCATTCGGTTCGCACGCTTCACTCAGGCGATTTCACCGCATGATGGAAACTTGCAGCTTCCTTCCCTATCCATAATAGTCACATTGTGCTATGCCATCCTGTCGCAGGTCTTTTTCAGGCAGTACAGCGGTTCTTTGCGGTACTAGCGCTCTCAGTGCAACTACTTCGAGGTCTACCGCGCTTCCTTGCTTCATCCCTCACAAGTACTCCGCAACTCGTGGTCTCGCGGTCGAGTTCTAGCTTGCCGAGCACGGGGTCCTGGGATTGATTCCCGGCGAGGTCAGGTATTTTCGTCTGCCTCGAGATGACTGAGTGTTTGTATTGTCCTCATCATTCCAATATTTATGAAAGTGGAGAGTTTGGTCTGAGCAAAGGTTGGGAATTTGTATGGGCGCTAATAATCGCGCAGTTGAGGGCTCCACAAACCAAATATCATCATCATCAACATCATTCTCACAAGTATCACACCTACACATGGATTTCTTCCAATGTTTTCTACATGCCACTGCATCTCTTCTCTAAAGAAACCGAGTATTCACCACCATCAGATCTTGTATACCAAGGAAAAAAAAACTGTCAACATATTTTTGGATACTGTGTATTTGTTTTAGCTTGTGAAATAAGCCTTTAAAAGTTTAATTTCATATATTATATAAAAGGCAAGCTTTTGACAATGTTGACTGGAATACTCTCTTTCAAATTCTAAAGGTGGCAGGGGTAAAATACAGGGAGCGAAAGGCTATTTACAATTTGTACAGAAACCAGATGGCAGTTATAAGAGTCGAGGGACATGAAAGGGAAGCAGTGGTTAGGGAAGGGAGTGAGACAGGTCTGTAGCCTCTCCCCGATGTTGTTCAATCTGTATATTGAGCAAGCAGTAAAGGAAACAAAAGAAAAATTCGGAGTAGGTATTAAAATTCATGGAGAAGAAATAAAAACTTTGAGGTTCGCCGATGACATTGTAATTCTGTCAGAGACAGCAAAGGACTTGGAAGAGCAGTTGAATGGGATGGACAGTGTCTTGAAAGGAGGATATAAGATGAACATCAACAAAAGCAAAACAAGGATAATGGAATGTAGTCTAATTAAGTCGGGTCATGCTGAGGGAATTAGATTAGGAAATGAGGCACTTAAAGTAGTAAAGGAGTTTTGCTATTTGGGGAGCAAAATAACTGATGATGGTCGAAGTAGAGAGGATATAATATGTAGGCTGGCAATGGCAAGGAAAGCGTTTCTGAAGAAGAGAAATTTGTTAACATCCAGTATTGATTTAAGTGTCAGGAAGTCATTTCTGAAAGTATTCGTATGGAGTGTAGCCATGTATGGAAGTGAAACATGGACGATAAATAGTTTGGACAAGAAGAGAATAGAAGCTTTCGAAATGTGGTGCTACAGAAGAATGCTGAAGATTAGATGGGTAGATCACATAACTAATGAGGAAGTATTGAATAGGATTGGGGAGAAAAGAAGTTTGTGGCACAACTTGACCAGAAGAAGGGATCGGTTGGTAGGACATGTTCTGAGGCATCAAGGGATCACCAATTTAGTATTGGAGGGCAGCGTGGAGGGTAAAAATCGTAGAGGGAGACCAAGAGATGAATACACTAAGCAGATTCAGAAGGATGTAGGTTGCAGTAGGTACTGGGAGATGAAAAATCTTGCACAGGATAGAGTAGCATGGAGATTTGCATCAAACCAGTCTGAGGACTGAAGACCACAACAACAACAACAACAACAACAACAACAACAACATAAAAGGCAGTATTCTAAATGACTGACTCGTCATGGCCCAGCCCAAACCGCTAAGGATAGATATTTGGAACTTGAATAAGGTGTCGATCTTATACTGTAAGCGTCGTTTAAGAAGAGATTTTATGAAATTCCAACCCTAAGGGGGTAAGAAAGAGGATGGAGGTATTCTTCTGAAAATGTTGCTATTAAGGCAATATTGAAGCTAGAGCTACGAAAATTGGTATTTGGTTTCTCGGTCAGATGCAAAGAAATGTGTTTCAGGGTTTTTGGAAATTTAGCCCTATGGGGGTGAAATAGTGGGAAAAACTTTTTTTGAAAACATATCATTATTAAAATACTACAATAAATAGTGGGAAAAGCTTTTTTTGAAAATATATCATCATTAAAATACTACTAAAGTATTTTTGAAACTACGTCTATGAACATCGGTATTTGACTTCTGGGTTGCAAAATAAAAACTTTGTGTTTTTGGAAACTAAACACCTACGGAGGTGAAATACGGGATGAGATTTTTTATGGGAATACTTTATTATTAAAGCATTTTATGCTATCTCCATGAAAATTTTTTTGGCTTCTCTGTTCGAAATAAAACGTATGCATGTTACAGTTTCTGGAAATTCAACCCCATAGGAAGTGAAACGTTTTATCAAAACACTTTATTTTTAAACAAAAATCTTTGAAAATAGACGAGAAGAAAAAAATACGTGTTCTACTGTTTTTCGAGTTTCAACCCTTAAGTGGGTGAAGTATGGTCAGACCGATTCACTGACTCATCATCGGCTAGCCCAAACCGGTACGGACAGAAACTTGAAATTCGGAGATGGTGTGGATCTTATATCGTAGGCATCGTTTAAGAAGGAATTGTCCGCAATTCCACTGCTAAGGGAGTGAAATAGGGGATAAAAGGCTTTTTTGTTAGTATGTCGCCGGCCGCTGTGACCTAGCGGTTCTAGACGCATCAGTCCGGAACCGCGCGACCGCTGCGGCAGCAGTTTCGAATCCTGCCTCGGGCATGGATGTATTTGATGTCCTTAGGTTAGTTAGGTTTAACTAGTTTTCAGATGGAGGGGACTGATGACCTCAGATGGTAAGTCCTATAATGCTCAGAGCCATTTGAACCACTTGTTAGTATGCCGATTTTAAGGGAATTTTGAAGCTATAACTGGGAAGTTGGTATTAGGTTTCTCAGTCTAAAAAGAAAAAAAAGTGTTTCAGAATTTTGGGAAATTCAACCACGAAGGAGGTAAAATTTTGGGTGAAAGGTTATTTGGACATAATCACTACAGAACTACCAAAGAATTCTTTAGTATACCTCTGTGACAACTGGCATATAACGTCTCGGTTAGAAATAATAAAGTGTTTCAGTGTTCGTGGAAATTCAACCCCTAAGTGATTGCAACAGGAGATGAAAATTTTTGCGAAAATATTTCGTCACACAAACAAAAGAAAGTAAAGCTGAATTTTTGAAAACTGGTATTTAAGTTCTGGGTTAGATCTAAAAAAAATATTTGTTAAGGAATGAAAGCTGCTGCGAAATATTTCCGCAAGAACGCTAGACGAATGGTTAACAGAAACTTCCGATTCCAGCTACCAGAACCGCATTTTGATCAGAAGTACTTTCGGAAGCGACCATGCCTATACGGCGTTATTTAGCGTGAAAAGCTTAGAAGGCGTTGCAGTTCGTGAACAACATAATTTTTCTATTAAATAAAAGGACCTGTGCAAACCATATTGTCCACGCGAGCGACGCAGCGGACCTAAGTCAGTACCAGAATATATTTCTGCTTCAAATAAAAGATCAGGAATCGTATTTTGTAAACCTGTAGTAACATCCTAAAAAGTAAATAAGACGAAATTTAAGATATGTATTACGTGCCAGGTATGACTGGGTAGGTCGATCTTTCCTGTCCGCTTGACCGTACGCAAACACTATCTCGGCTTGTTTCCGACATGAATACCTAACATCCTGCTGCTTACAGTACGCTGCGTCAGTTACACAGCCTGCAACGCACATGAAAGACACGGCGCTCGGTCAGAGGAACTTCCATTCGTCAGCGCCGTTTGCCGTGGCAACGATGCATTACCGGACACACCTTCATAAGGCCATTTTTCCTCGATTTGGTGTCGGAGATCCGTCCCCACAGATAACGAACGAACACTATTCATTATTAGCTGTTACACAGGGATATTTTACGGATGATAAATTATGGCCCCGACAGACTTCAAAATAGTGGTCGAATAGTGACACAAGAATTTAATTTTGTGGCCAGCTAAGATATCTACACTACTGGCCATTAAAATTGCTACACCAAGAAGAAATGCAGATGATAAACGGGTATTCATTGGGCAAATATATTATACTAGAACTGACATGTGATTACATTTTCACGCAATTTGGGTGCATAGATCCTGACAAATCAGTACCTAAAACAACCACCACTGGCCGTAATAACGGCCTTGAAACGCCTGGGCATTGAGTCAAACAGAGCTTGGATTGCGTGTACAGGTACAGCTGCCCATGCAGCTTCAACACGATACCACAGTTCATTAAAGTGTAGTGACTGGCGTATTGTGATGAGCCAGTTGCTCGGCCACCATTGACCAGACGTTTTCAGTTGGTGAGAGATCTGGAGAATGTGCTGGCCAGGGCAGCAGTCGAACATTTTCTGTATCCAGAAAGGCCCGTACAGGACCTGCAACATTCGGTCGTGCATTACCCTGCTGAAATGTAGGGTTTTGCAGGGATCGAATGAAGGGTAGAGCCACGGATCGTAACACATCTGAAATGTAACGTCCACTGTTCAAAGTGCCGTCGATGCGAACAAGAAGTGACCGAGACGTGTAACCTGGATTCATCAAAAAAAAAAAAAAAAAAAAAAAAAAGAAAAAATGACGTTTTGCCATTCGTGCACCCAGGTTCGTCGTTGAGTACACAATCGCAGGCGCTCCTGTCTGTGATGCAGCGTCAAGGGTAACCGCAGCCACGGTCTCCGAGCTGATAGTCCGTGCTGCTGCGAACGACGTCGAACTGTTCGTGCAGATGGTTGTTGTCTTACAAACGTCCCCATCTGTTGACTCAGGGATTCAGACGTGGCTGCACGATCCGTTAGAGCCATGCGCATAAGATGCCTGTCATGTCGACTGCTAGTGATGCGAGGCCGTTGCGATCCAGCACGGCGTTCCGTATTACCCTCCTGAACCCACCGATTCCATATTCTGTTAACAGTCAGTGGACCTCGACCAACGCGAGCAGCAATGTCGCGATACGATAAACCGCAATCGCGATAGGCTACAATCCGACCTTTATCAAAGTCGGAAACGCGATGGCACGCATTTGTCCTCCTTACACGAGTCATCACAACAACGTTTCACCAGGCAACGCCGGTCAACTGCTGTTTGTGTTTGAGAAATCGGTTGGAAACTTTCCTCATGACGTTGTAGGTGGCGCCACCGTGTGTGAATGCTCTGAAAAGCTAATTACTTGCATATCACAGCATCTTCTTCCTGACGGCTAAATTGCGCGTCTATAGCACGTCATCTTCGTTGTGTAGCGATTTTAATGGCCAGTAGTGTAAACAAAACTATTGGATAGGCTATAGGCGTCTCTCAGTCGCTTCTCAACTACTGCTCCCCTTTCACCTCCTCCGCCTTTTATGATGACTCAGATTTCGGTAAGAATTCAGCGTGTTGTAGCTACGCACTGTACATGAGTGCTCGGTGGCGACTTTCGCCTCCCTGTGTGTGTGGTGGAGGCTGTAGCTATGGTAACAAATGAAAACCCGACACGTCCGTGGCTCCTTGCGCACAGGCGTGGGTCGCGAACTTCGCACAAACTTGGAATGAGGTGGTTTGCTCACAGCGCTGGAAGTGGGAGGGGTGAGACACGGGCCTGCTGTACGTGGCGTGTGGGGGTGGTTAGAAGTGAGGTGCGGGTGGGAGGGGGAAGGGAGAGGGGGGGGGGGGGGAGCAGAGAGCAGAGGTTGGGAGTGGGGAGACAGGCAGCACGCCTGAGAGGTATTAAGGCAGCCCGGCCTAATGCGTCGTTTCTGTATGGCAGAGGCGCGCCATCCTCAGGACACCCTCTTAAATATTTCCGCGCCGGCGGTTCACGCACACAAATCCGCTCCCTCACCCCCACCACAGAGAGGCGGTTCACCAGACGCTGTTTTCAGACGTGTACGAGGCGCCGCCAAATGAGTGTAGACGGCTGGTTTGCAAAGTTTTTATTTTTTTTGTCGGTGGTAACTCTGCTAGGAGTTGCAAGCTTACGCGTCGCAGTCGGTTCTGCAAAAGGAACGTACGGTGGACGTGAAGTATGTTTCGGGCAGACCGTCCACCATCATCGAGGTCACTACAGGTGGAGAGAGATAGAGTTGTACGAGAAGTGACGACAGTGGTACTTTTGGATGGTTCAAATGGTTCAAATGGCTCTGAGCACTATGGGACTCAACTGCTGAGGTCATTAGTCCCCTAGAACTTAGAACTAGTTAAACCTAACTAACCTAAGGACATCACAAACATCCATGTCCGAGGCAGGATTCGAACCTGCGACCGTAGCGGTCTTGCGGTTCCAGACTGCAGCGCCTTTAACCGCACGGCCACTTCGGCCGGCAGGTACTTTTGGAAAACGTCATTACATTTGCTTGAAGTAAATCATGAGCTTTATAGGGAAGGCACTGACTACATTGGCAGCTACGGCTTAAATGGACAGATGAAGTAAATGACCTGGCCGTCGGAGAAAATTGTGGTGACTGGTGCAGGAAAGTGAGGAAAGGCAAAAAATAGGTGGCCAGGGACGACAAAATAATAATAGTTTTGTATGTCCATCCTTTTAGCAGGAGGTCTGTGGGACCACGGTCGCTTACTATCGTGGCAAGTAAATAAAAACACCTACAGCCGTCCTTACGATTTTATTTTGTCGCTACCAGTTTAACGCTTCAGTGCGTCATCTTCAGGCTGTTTTTGATGCGATGCAGATTGATACGCTCCCCATGCATACCACAACTGTTGCCAGCATTACTTGATACGCAGATAACGTGTCAGCACCCCATCTATCAACTGCTAACACATTTTCTGCGTATCCAGTAATGCTGGCAACAGACATGGTATGCATTGAGAGCGTATCAACCTGTATCACGTCAAAAACAGGCTGAAGATGACGCAATGAAGCGTTGAAACTGGTAACGACAACATAAAATAAAATCATAAGGACGGCTGTAGGTGTTTTTATTTACTTGTCACGAAAATAATAGTAGTAGTAGCAATGGGGGGGGGGGGGGAGAGGAGGATCAGAAGGAGGAGGAGGAGGAATAATCCATTGAAGATCATTTTTCCAAGAAAAACCAAGGAGAATTACCGCAATTTAATCTTCATACCACTGAAATAACTCTCAGTGGCACTGGTGTTGTGTATGAGCTGAAATTGTTAAAACTGATCAAAGCTCCATGGCCCTATGGAATTCATCTGACCGAGTTTGAGGCTGAGTGAGCCCCTGTTACGACTAAAATCTATCGTAGATCTTTCGAACAGAAAAGCGTACCCACTAGCTGAAAGAAAGCACATTTCACACCGTGGTCGAGCGGTTCTAGGCGCTTCAGTCCGGAATCGCGCTGCTGCTGCTGATGCTGCTGCTGTCGCAGGTTCGAATCCTGCCTCGGGAATGGATGTGTGTGATGTCCTTAGATTAGTTAGGTTAAAGTAGTTAAGTCTAGGGGGCTGATGACCTCAGATGTTAAGTCCCATAGTGCTCAGAGCCATTTGAACATTTCTCACCTGTTTTCCAGATTGTTGGTAGAAGTAATCCACAAAATTACTTTTTAATATCCTAGACACCTATTTTTTGTAGAATTTTACAACATATTCTGAGCTCAAAACCTTCTCCATCCCAAATAGCAACTTACTAATCATGTTAAACCTAACTCGCACATTTCTCATGTGACCTACTGAAAATTTTGGCTCGAGACAGCCAAGTAGAAGCAGTATTTTTTTATTTCCGGAATGTATTTGACTCGGTTCGCTTATTATCAGAAGTCTGATTGTACGGGATATCATGCTAAATTTGTGTCAGCTTTGAAAATTTTTTGGTATGGAGGAAGCAGCATGTTAACTTGGATGGAGATTCATCAACAGTCGTAGAAATAACTTCAGGTGTCCCCGTAGGAAGTGTGTTTGGATCCCTGCTGTTTGGATTGAACATTGCAGGCAACATGAAACATCAGACTTTCTGCGACCGATGCAGTTTTCTATAGTGGAGTTACGTCTAAAAGGAAATACTCGTATTCAGTCAGATCTTGACAAGACCTCAGAGTTTTACAAAGATTGGCAACTTGCTTTAAATTTTCAGAGACCTAAAACTGCACTTCGCAAAACGAAAAAAAGTAGTATCCTGTGACTATTACGTCAATGAGGCATTCTTGCAATCGGCCAGTTCATACAAATACCTCGGTGTAACAGTTTGCACGGACATGAAATAGAGCAATCACGTAGACACAGTCGTTGGTTAAGTAGGGGGTAGACTTCAAATGTTCAAATGTGTGTGAAATCGCATTGGACTTAACTACTAAGGTCATCAGTTCCTAAGCTTTACGCACTGCTTAACCTAAATTATCCTAAGGACAAACACACCCATGCCCGAGGGAGGACTCGAATCTCCGCCGGGACCAGCCGCACAGTCCATGACGGCAGCGCCTAAGACCGCTCGGCTAATCCTGCGCGGCAGGTGGTAGGCTTCGGTTTATTGTTAGCGTACTGGGAAAACGCAATCGGTCTACAAAGGAGGTTGCTTACAGATCACTCACGTGACCCACTCTAGAATATTGCTCAAGTTTTTGGGACTCGTATAAAATAGCACTAACGGCAGATACTGAATGTATGCAGAGAAGGACAGGGCGAATGGTCACAGGATTGGGAGAGTGTCACAGAAATGCTGAAGAAACTGAACTGGGAGACTGTGGAAGATGGCCGTAAACTATCCCGGTAAAAGCTACTTAAAAAGAGCCAAGAAAGAACTTTAAATGATGACTCTAAGAACATACTGCAACCCTTTAAGCATCACTCCCGTAGGGATCCTGATGATGTTGATGTTGTTTACTGTAGTGAATTTAACACCTTTTATGCCCCAAATCCCACAAAAATTCGATTATGTATCTTCCTACCATACTGTATACGCGCAATAAATAAAATTTATTTGTTTACTGTCGTTTCCGGTGTTGTAGTTTTAACGAGTAGTGTTTGTTCGAAAATTCCGTCCTCAAAGAGGGCTACGATATACGATCACGATATATGCCTCACAATCCTGCAGGACATTGACATTAGTGATACAGGCCTGTACGGTAGCTGCTTTTATCTGTTCGACGACCCTTCTAGAACAAGGGTATCACCTGCGCATTCCGCAAGTCGCTTCAAACACTACAGCGACCTACGTAAACTGCTGCCCGAAGAGGAGCAAGTCTTCCACAAGATCTGAAATAATCGTATGGTTTTCGTAACAGGTGCACCTGCCTTTCGGTCTCCGTCGTTCTCTTACCTCTCACAATACCAAGGGTGGAGTGGGGAAGTGTAGAGCGTGGGTATTTTATGGCCACCATTTGAAAATACTGTAATCTACTAAGTATTTTATATTTCAAAATTCTGAAAAATATTAATTTTTCAGTACATTTTTCTAATGGATTATAGAAATACACTCCTGGAAATTGAAATAAGAA
This sequence comes from Schistocerca serialis cubense, assembly GCF_023864345.2. Lineage (NCBI taxonomy): Eukaryota > Metazoa > Arthropoda > Insecta > Orthoptera > Acrididae > Schistocerca > Schistocerca serialis. The sequence goes on from NC_064649.1 coordinate 98,749,942, forward strand.
CACCGTGAATTCATTGTCCCAGGAAGGGGAAACTTTATTGACACATTTCTGGGGTCAGATACATCACATGATCACACTGACAGAACCACAGGCACATAGACACAGGCAACAGAGCATGCACAATGTCGGCACTAGTACAGTGTATATCCACCTTTCGCAGCAATGCAGGCTGCTATTTTCCCATGGAGACGATCGTAGAGATGCTGGATGTAGTCCTGTGGAACGGCTTGCCATGCCATTTCCACCTGGCGCCTCAGTTGGACCAGCGTTCGTGCTGGACGTGCAGACCGCGTGAGACGACGCTTCATCCAGTCCCAAACATGCTCAATGGGGGACAGATCCGGAGATCTTGCTGGCCAGGGTAGTTGACTTACACCTTCTAGAGCACGTTGGGTGGCACGGGATACATGCGGACGTGCATTGTCCTGTTGGAACAGCAAGTTCCCTTGCCGGTCTAGGAATGGTAGAACGATGGGTTCGATGACGGTTTGGATGTACCGTGCACTATTCATTGTCCCCTCGACGATCACCAGTGGTGTAGGAGATCGCTCCCCACACCATGATGCCGGGTGTTAGCCCTGTGTGCCTCGGTCGTATGCAGTCCTGATTGTGGCGCTCACCTGCACGGCGCCAAACACGCATACGACCATCATTGGCACCAAGGCAGAAGCGACTCTCATCGCTGAAGACGACACGTCTCCATTCGTCCCTCCATTCACGCCTGTCGCGACACCACTGGAGGCGGGCTGCACGATGTTGGGGCGTGAGCGGAAGACGGCCTAACGGTGTGCGGGACCGTAGCCCAGCTTCATGGAGACGGTTGCGAATGGTCCTCGCCGATACCCCAGGAGCAACAGTGTCCCTAATTTGCTGGGAAGTGGCGGTGCGGTCCCCTACGGCACTGCGTAGGATCCTACGGTCTTGGCGTGCATCCGTGCGTCGCTGCGGTCCGGTCCCAGGTCGACGGGCACGTGCACCTTCCGCCGACCACTGGCGACAACATCGATGTACTGTGGAGACCTCACGCCCCACGTGTTGAGCAATTCGGCGGTACGTCCACCCGGCCTCCAGCATGCCCACTATACGCCCTCGCTCAAAGTCCGTCAACTGCACATACGGTTCACGTCCACGCTGTCGCGGCATGCTACCAGTGTTAAAGACTGCGATGGAGCTCCGTATGCCACGGCAAACTGGCTGACACTGACGGCGGCGGTGCACAAATGCTGCGTAGCTAGCGCCATTCGACGGCCAACACCGCGGTTCCTGGTGTGTCCGCTGTGCCGTGCGTGTGATCATTGCTTGTACAGCCCTCTCGCAGTGTCCGGAGCAAGTATGGTGGGTCTGACACACCGGTGTCAATGTGTTCTTTTATCCATTTCCAGGAGTGTATTTGAAATTTGTCAGTTAAATTTAGCCCAAAAATTGAAGTCTTAGTAGAAGATGACACTTTTCCCATTGAATGTCATATTCACTATTTTTAAATTCTGGCCGTATTTTCACATCAATAATTCTTTAAAAAGTATGTTTCTAGTAAAAGTCGCCAAAAATTAACAAAATTTGAATTAAAGTAAGTTGTGGTGGTCATAGTACAGTAGGTAGCACACGTTATTGAAAGTGCCTCGATGTTTTCAGGTTCTGGGCGCTACTTACTCACCAGTCTCTCTTTAAAATATACAGGATGATTCAAAAAGAATACCACAACTTTAGGAATTTAAAACTCTGCAACGACAAAAGGCAGAGCTAAGCACTATCTGTCGGCGAATTAAGGGAGCTATAAAGTTTCATTTAGTTGTACATTTGTTCGCCATTTCAGCCAATAAAGTTTTTGGTCCCTTTTTCTTCGAAGGTGCTACTGTAACTGGACTACAGTATCTGGAGATGTTAGAGAATTGGCTGTTCCCTCAGCTCGAACAAGAAGCACAACAATTCATATTTCAGCAGGATGGAGCGCCACCACATTGGCACTTATCTGTCCGTAACTACCTGAACGTCAACTACCCGAGGCGATGGATCGGCCGCCAGGCAGCCCGTGACAGAGCACTTCATCACTGGCCTCCTAGAAGCCCTGATCTTACCCCCTGCGATTTTTTCTTATGGGGGTATGTTAAGGATATGGTGTTTCGGCCACCTCTCCCAGCCACCATTGGTGATTTGAAACGAGAAATAACAGCAGCTATCCAAACTGTTACGCCTGATATGCTACAGAGTGTGTGGAACGAGTTGGAGTATCGGGTTGATATTGCTCGTGTGTCTGGAGGGGGCCATATTGAACATCTCTGAACTTCTTTTTGAGTGAAAAAAAAACCTTTTTAAATACTGTTTGTAATGATGTATAACAGAAGGTTATATTATGTTTCTTTCATTAAATACACATTTTTAAAGTTGTGGTATTCTTTTTGAATCGCGTCGTCCGGGACGTCAGTCCAAGTAGAAATATGCTGAGTCATCTTCATCGTTCAGATCAATACTGAAGTTAAGTCTACATCCACAAAAGACTGCAGGTCCATCTAGTAGAGAGTGTGCAGCGACAGATTTTATGGTATTTCTCTTCTTGTCAGCGGCAGATGTTGTCATTTCGACGTCTTCAATTGTTTTATATATTGTCTGTCTTGCACGGCGACGATATCTTCTGTATGGCATCTTGGCAGCGTTCAATGCAGTTGCCTGTGCAGCAGCAGCAGCGCGAATGATCCGCTCCGCGGGCAGCGCTCGCTTTTACAACCGCGCAGTGGCGCGGCGAGAGATAAGGCACTTAGAAAATTTCACAGTGCCAGCCGAGTGTTATCCCGGACGCGGGCACTAGTCGCACTAGGTGCCCGCGTCCGCTGTTTGTCAGTCTTCGGTAGCTGGCGCGCTGCCAAGATGGGGGGTTGGGGGGGCACCTTAAACTCCCCCCACTGCATAACACCAGATGAAGATGACTCACCATATTTCTACTTGGACTGACGTCCCGGACGACGCGAACACCTAGTGCGACTAGTGTTCGCGTCCGGGATAACGCAAAAAATTGAAAATCCAATAATCTCCAAAATCACCATCACAAATGCTTCCTCCACTACTGTCTACTATAGTGAAGGAAGAGCATATAAAGTACGCTCCCTTTGTAACACGGATTACGGAATGTGCTTTTGTAGTACTAGGCTTAAGGTACATTTACATGAGCCATAAAAATTGCATGCTGACAATATATCTCGACAGTGCTGTCTGACAACGTTACACGATCTGCGCCCACATGTACCAAAACAGCGGCTGATGTCCGGCAGTGTTTGCAGCAATAAATTTCCAGGCTAGAAGTGTTTACAAGGGGCCGCGGTGTTGGCTCGAAGTGGACGAACACGAGTTAGTGGAAGTGAGTGCAGCTGTTCGTTAACTTAGATAGAAAAAGTGACATCCGACTTCGTAGATATGTCCTATTTTAATGAAGCAAAATGCTTCAGAAAATTTAACTCGTGGTCTTATTCTGGAAACAAAACTTCACCACAATTTTACTAGAGTGTCGAAATATGATTTCGAACATCTTGTACAAGTAGCTGGCTCGAATACTGCTAAAACCGATACATACATATATGAGAGAGAGAGAGAGAGAGAGAGAGAGAGAGAGAGAGAGAGAGAGAGAGAGAGAGAGACAGACATACAATTTCCAACCCGATTGGCAATCACACTTCGGCTTTTGGCTACTGTTTATTCGTGTAGAAGTTCGATGGACAGTACCTGTTAAACATTAATCATTCACTAATATGCCTCATCGTATAATAACTATGCAATACGTTGGTAGAAATGTAGTCGAATTAAGTCGGGTGATGCTGAGGGAATTAAATTAGGAAGTGAGACACTTAAAGTAGTAAAGGAATTTTGCTATTTGGGGAGCAAAATAACTGATGATGGTCGAAATAGAGAGGATATAGAATGTAGACTGGCAATGGCAAGGAAAGAGTTTCTGAAGAAGAGAATTTTGTTAACATCGAGTATAGATTTAAGTGTCAGGAAGTCGTTTCTGAAAGTATTTGTATGGAGTGTAGCCGTGTATGGAAGTGAAACATGGACGATCAATAGTTTGGACAAGGAGAGAATAGAAGCTTTTGAAATGTGGTGCTACAGAAGAATGCTGAAGATTAGATGGGTAGATCACATAACTAATGAGGAAGTATTGAATAGGATTGGGGAGAAGAGAAGTTTGTGGCACAGCTTGACTAGAAGAAGTGATCGGTTGGTAGGACATGTGTTGAGGCATCAAGAGATCACCAATTTAGTATTGGAGGGCAGTGTGGAGGGTAAAAATCGTAGACGGAGACAAAGAGATGAATACACTAAGCAAATTCAGAAGGTTGTAGGTTGCAGTAGGTACTGGGAGATGAAGCTTGCACAGGATAGAGTAGCATGGAGAGCTGCATCAAACCAGTCTCAGGACTGAAGACCACAACAACAACGACGTTGGTAGGACTGAATGATTTTATTACAGGAAGTCTGAAACAAGAGCACAATTTTTATTAGTGATTCTGTCGACACCCTGAATTCCTGCGTCAGGTACGTCTTGACAATATGAAACTCTTGGCATCAAATGCAAACCCTGTGGATGAAGATCCACCTACACTTCCACCCTTCCTATGCAATTTTTTTGCTTCGGGTTTGGCAGAGGTCAGGAAACATGGCAATGTTGTGTATGCTTCATCAAGCGTGATTCCGAGCTTATCGAGAACAGCTTCCTAACTAGTCTTTCAAACTGCGATTTTGTGAACATTACTTCCGACGTACCATGGGTCAGTTCGCGGATGAATCGCATTTATAAAATTCATAGTTCGCTCAAAATGGTTCAAATGGCTCTAAGCACTATGGGACTTAACATCTGTGGTCATCAGTCCCCTAGACTCAGAACTACTTAATCCTAACTAACCTAAGGACATCACACACATCCATGCCCGAGGCAGGATTCGAACCTGCGACCGTAGCAGCAGCAGCAGCAGTGCGATTCCTGTCTCAAGCTCCTAGAACCGCTCGGCCACAGCGCCCGGCATAGTTCGCTCGTTTGTCTGCTTAATAAACAACTTTAAAACGTTTGGCTACATTTGCTCACGCAGACTTGCGAACAGAAGGGAAACAATGTCTTTCGCTCAGTCAAGTGACCTCAACGCTGTCACTAAGAGATGTAAGAAAACAATGGTGGGAGCGAGAGGGGTCCATTTACAGACAACGAAAGTGTCAGACACTGCTCTGCAATACGATATACCGGGTGATCAAAAAGTCAGTATAAATTGGAAAACTGAATAAATCACGGAATAATGTAGATAGAGAGGTACAAATTGACACACATGCTTGGAATGTCGTGGGGTTTCATTAGAACCAAAAAAATACAAAAGTTCAAAAAATGTCCGACAGATGGCGCTTCATCTGATCAGAATAGCAATAATTAGCATAACAAAGTAGACAAAGCAAAGATGATGATCTTTACAGGAAATGCTCAATATGTCCACACTCATGCCTCAAAAATAGCTGTAGCCAGGAATAATGTTGCGAACAGCACTGTAAAGCATGTCCGGAGTTATGGTGAGGCATTGGCGTCGGATGTTGTCTTTCAGCATCCCTAGAGATGTCGGTCGATCACGATACACTTGCGACTTCAGGTAACCCCAAAGCCAATAATCTCACGGACTGAGGTCTGGGGACCTGGGAGGCCAAGCATGGCCAAGTGGCGGCTGAGCACACGATCATCACCAAACGACGCGCGCAAGAGATCTTTCACGTGTCTAGCAATACTTTTTTTTTGTTCTAATAAAACTCCATGTCATTCCAAGCATGTGTGTCAATTTTTACCTCTCTATCTACATTATTCCGTGGTTTATTAAGTTTTCAAATTTATATTGACTTTTTGATCACCCGTAATTTTTGGCAGAAAACACCTGCAACACCTCGGCAATACTTGGGCAACAGCCTGCAGCATCAGCAGTATTGTCTAACCATACCATAAAATTACAGTCTGTTGCAGTGACATTGCAGCAATATTGACGGCAACGTTGTAGGGACCAAATATTGCCATAAAATTCTCGAACGTCCCATGTCGACGCGCCTTTATGTAGACTAGACACGACAGGCCAACCGGGATCGTGGCATTAGTCGTCGGCTATCACAGTGGAGAGCCGGAAAGTAGGTGAGTAAGTCATCGGCGTGCAGGCGGCGCTATTCCTTCTCTCGGAAACACTTGTTCGGTGTCGCCGCCGAATGGAAAAGGGCTGCTGGAGAATTCGCTGCAGCACTCCGCCGTATTGTCTTCCACTTAGGGCGGAGTGGAGTGGAGGAACGGGAACAACAGAGGAGCCGAGAGGGGAGGGCGCCACAAAACCCCCGGGGTGTCTAGGGGGAGAGGGGGGCGGAGAAATATGGCGGACAAAAGGCGCGCTGAGAACACCGCCTAACGAAGTCGGGACCCCGGGAGGCGGCGGGCGCTCATTTGGCGCTGTTTGTGCTGCCGCCCCCGCCGCCCCCAGGGGGCAGGCGCCCGCCCCCGCAGACCGTAATTATTAGCCCATTCACGGCGACAATCCTGTGGCGAAAGTTCACAGCGCTGAGGCGACCTGAGGTGGCGGGCTTTTTGCAGCGCGCCCGCACTTGCGTATCACCTGACGCGACTGTTACGCGGCCATTGTGCTCAACAGTGTCTGTTGTTGCTTCCCGTACTTAGCACAAGTGCGCGGATACTAAGGGACTCGCCCAATTCATCACCTAATGGGGCTGAAGATGCGTACACACTGAGAACATGCTCAACCCGTGAATGCGAAGCGATATATTCGCTCTAGCAATACCAACGTATTTTCCATAACGTGCATTACCAAGAGTTTGTCAAGTAGGGGTACTTAATGCCCACCCTAAGAAATTCAGGAAAAATACAAAATTAGTTACTTGTTGTTGACTTACATAAAGAACATACTTTCTAAAGATGTATAGATGCGTTATTGTCTGATTAACGAACTATGGAGGGCCGGCCGCTGTGGACGAGCGGCTGTAGGCGCTACAGTCTGGAACCGCGCGACCGCTACGATCGCAGGTTCGAATCCTGCCTCGGGCATGGATATGTGTCATGCCCTCAGGTTACTTAGTTTTGAATCTAGGGGACTGATGACTTCAGATGTTAAGTCCCATAGTGCTCAGAGCCATTGGAAACTTTTTTTTTTTTTTTTTTTTTAAACTATGGCGGTTCGCGGATGTCGAGAAACGGACGGGTTTTCGTTGTTGACGATTCCAAGAAACAGAAGCGGTGCGTGCAAGCGTGTGCTTTCCGCGTCTACATCTACATATATACTCCGCTAGCCAGTGGCGGAGGGCACAATTAGCGCCAAAGTCAAATTTCCCCCGTCTGTACAACTCGCGGATCGCGCGAGGGAAAAACGACTGTCTGAACGGCTCAGTACGAGCTCCAATTTTCCTTATCTTTGAATGGTGATCATTGCGCGATTTGAAAGTTGGTGGTAATAATATATGCTCTACATCCTCGGTGAAGATAGGATTTCGCAATTTAGTGAGCAGCCCCTTCCGTTTAGCGCGCCGTCTATCTGTAAGCGTGTCCCACTTCAAACTTTAAATGAGATTTGTAACACTCTCACGATGGCTAAATGTACCAGTCACGAATCTTGCCGCTCTTCTTTGGACCTTCTCAATCTCTTGAATCAGACGCAACTGGTAAGGGTCCCTCACAGACGAACAATACTCCACGACAGGACGAACTAACGTATTGTAAGCTACTTCCTTTGTTGAAGGAGTGCGTCGCTTCAGGATTTTACCAATAAACCGCAATCTAGAGTTCGTCTTACCCGTTACTTGTGTAATCTGATCGTTCCATTTGAGATCATTTTGAATAGTTACACCCACATACTTGGAGGATGTTACCGCTTTCACAGACTGGGCAATTATTTTATACTCTCACATTAAGTGGGATTTTCGCTTTGTTATACGCAGTAGGTTACACTCACTAATATTGAGAGCGGCAGCTGTGTCGTTTGCGAAGCGTTGCTGCGTGAGCGGCGGAGTCTGATTACGCCTGGCGGTGTGTATCTCGTGTCGCCGTCTCGCCCAGTTAGCCGGAGATGCGCATCGTGAAGCGGCCCGTTTAATTATTGAGAGCGAAGTCGTGAATTGGATGGTGATACCTTGGATGTGGCGTCCCAGTGTTTTCTCTATGAGGCCGCATGTGACAGTATTGTGCGTCGGCCAGCGGAGCGCCTTGGCAGGGGAAAGCTAGTGTCCCGGACTCGAACAACGGACTCCAGCTTGCCAGTCTTCGGCTGTCAGATCTTCATCCCACCTCACAGGTGACTGCTGATGTGAGGCCGTCTCCCTCCCGTACTCAAAGAGTCACCCGGGTACGTAAAAATCAGTCTTCAAATACCTTCTAACTTCTGTCTTCTGGCGGTGAGGCTGCTGCTTGCTACTCCATTACAGCGGCGGACTTGGTGCTTTTGTGAATGATGTAGTCTCTTCCTGCATGACGGTCTTCACCACCCACTGAATTGTACCGGAACTGAAAACTACTCCTGTCGGGCCCACTGCGTCTCGCGTATTCATTCACTTCAGTTCACTGGAGGTGGACGACTTCACGGTCATTGCCTCTCTGTCACGTTGAAAAGCTTCTCGAAGAATCTTTTTAATGTCGATCATTGGCTCTTGGAATGTAAGCGAGGGCCTTTGATCACATGTGACAACTGAGAAACACGTGAGCCAGTCGGGCGATGCCCTGATGGCTGAATCGACAGCTTCCACTTACGTGCTGACTTGCAAGCGCTGGTCGTTGTCACTGGTGCTGGTGCCTTTGATCACATGTGACAACTGAGAAACACGTGAGCCAGTCGGGCGATGCCCTGATGGCTGAATCGACAGCTTCCACTTACGTGCTGACTTGCAAGCGCTGGTCGTTGTCACTGGTGCTCTGCTCGCTGTTTTTCCATTTATTTTCCATTTATTTTCTAATTTCTACTTCACTTCACATTGATTTCACTAATTTATTTACCTATCTTAAGTACCACTCAACAGTATCTTCCAGACCATCACTGACACTCTTGCTACACCTCTCGCAGCCATCCGCGCTGCAAAAGGTTTTTGATAGGTGGTGACAACAATGTGACTCGGACAGCGCATACGTGGAAAGAAAACATTAGTCACCGGACATTTCGTTTCAAAACGTCTACGTTCTTATGCTGATGAAAACAATTTGGATTACAACCTAAGGATTTTTGCGGTTACCAGAAGTTTTTCTTTTTTCATTGGGCTGTGGTACGCATTGAAAAAGAACGAATCAAATGTTATTAAAACTGGCGGAGTAATAGAAGGAAACATGAGGAAATTCAGGGACAGCAAAAACAGAAATGCCGAGAGATCTCATTCAAATCCAATACAACAGTACACAAGGAAGAGATGAAGAAGCGGTGAAAATTATGAAATAATTTTGACTGAACGTGGAAAGGACATTTTGCCTATCCTGTGAATTGGTGAAGAAGAAGAAGAAGAAGAAGAAGAAGAAGAAGAGCAAGAAGGTGGTAGCTATGAATATTTTAGGAGACAGTGGATAAGTTTCAGTTGGTAACCAACCAACCAAACAAACAAATAAATATCGCATGGATACCAGCTTGCTGCTAGCATTCTATAGCATGCCGCTTTGGTGGCTTGGGTGTCGATTCTGCTGCCTTGATTTATAATATAGTTTATAATTTCCCTTCACGATGTTAAGTGGACACCATATACAGATTCTGCCATCTCAGGAAAAAAACTGGAATGTTCAACGACGATCGATTGTGGACGTCGGCCGTTGTGGCAGTTCTAGGCGCTTCAGTCCTGAACCGCTCTGCTGCTACGGTCGCAGGTTCGAATCCTGACTCGGGCATGGATGTGTGTGATGTCCTTAGGTTAGTTAGGTTTAAGTAGTTCTAAGTGACTGATGGCCTCACATGTTAAGTCCCATAGTGCTCAGAGCCATTTGAACCATATGATTCTTGGACCTCCGCGATCATAACCACCGACTCTTACCTTTTTTATTGATGGTAGTTGCTCTTCGTTTAAAATGATAAAATACAAACGAGTAATACAAAAAAATATAGAATACATTTCAGAGGATATTTCTGTCTCTTCTAGCTCCAAGTTTTATCACCTGCTTTTAATTGTGTCTAGAGTGGTGAGGCCTAGTCATGTCGTTATTCATTCTTTGTAGTAAGCGATCTGCCCTTACAGCAAATTGAGTAATTAAATCCATAGTAAAATGAATCAAATAAGTAAAATTCGAATAAGTCGTTATTCTCCTTGGTTGGTTAGCAGAACTCTTTCCTGTTCTTAATATGCTGATACGTGTTAAATTAAACTTACTCCTTCCTATTTATGTGTTTCTACAAAGGGACTGAAATGATCTCTTATTGGCACTATTAGCACTATAATTTAAAGCTCAAGATACGATTTCCTTTAGACGAATTTATAGTCAGGGCTCAGATCCTTTTCTAGAAACCCCAGTTTTTTGCCTTATCAATCGCTTTAGGTGTTAGCGAATACTGTTCGCATGGATTTACCAATTCAGGAATTCTTGGGTTTGATTTGAAATAGTAATCAGTTTTCGAAAGGCCCTTAAGACGGCTGATTAGGAACCTAAACTGGCAATCAAAACTGTGCCTTGTCATCACGACAAACGAACTTCATATTGAAAGTTCAAATCGCGTGCTCCATACCTCTACCATGTCGAGCTTCACGAGATATCCTAAACGCTGATCTATAAAGAGTCACCCCGTTGAGCGTGGTGCACTCGCAGGATCGGCACGTGTTGGCGCCTCTCCCGCTGTTAGAGCGGCTATCGTCGCTTATCGAGGGAGGGCGTGGCGGGCTATTTTCGCCCATCTGCGCCCTGACACACGGGGTGCAGTTATGAACCCCCGCGATTTCTGCCGCACCCCTAGCCCCCCCCCCCCTCCAGTCTCCAGAAGCGCCTCCACAGACCCTCGGCTGGTATTTCTGTCACGTGCAGGCCCCAAAGTTGCCGGCAGTTCACCAGCCATTTCTACCGCCCATCTCAGCCTCGCTACCCCTGCACGTTTTGGGTGGGCGGGAGTGGGTGGGGGGGAGGGGGAAGCAGACAACGCCCAATTCACGCTGCACTGAGATTGCCCCGGTGTGCTACTTTGCAGTTTCCAGTTACATCACACAACTTTACCCGAAAAGTATCAAAAGTTTCATTATTTTGGGCTTTTTACACCACGAGAGAGAGATAGAGGAAACAAAATCCAGCGCTGCTCAACAGAGCGTGCAGGAAGACCGCATTGTGTGGGCGGGAGAACAGCTACGATCAAGTTTTGTAATTTTGTAAACAGAGCGCAGACCAGGTCAGGAATTTTCTATTTGTAATGTCAAGTTGGTGACACTGTGCACGCCGTCCGGGGTGGCCGAGCGGCTCTAGGCGCTACAGTCTGGAACCGCGCGACCGCTACGGTCGCAGGTTCAAATCCTGCCTCGGGCCTGGATGTGTGTGATGTCCTTAGGTTGGTTAGGTTTAAGTAGTTCTAAGTTCTAGGGGACTGGTGACCTCAAATGTTCCATAGTGCATAGAGGCATTTGAACGATTTGACACTGTGTACAGTATGATAGCTATGCGTGTGCTCAAAAGTTTGACGACTTCAAAAATGTTCAAATGTGTGTGAAATATTATGGGACTTAAGTGCTAAGGTCATCAGTCCCTAAGGTTACACACTACTTAAACTTAAATTATCCTAAGGACAAACACAAACACCCATGACCGAGGGAGGACTCGAACCTCCACCGGGACTGCAGCGCCTTAGACCGCTCGGCTAATCCCGCGCGGGGCGACGACTTCAACAAGATGCACTGAAGAGTATAAGAAACTGGTACCCCTGTCTAATATCGTGTAGGGACCTCGTGAGCGGGCAGAAGTGCCGCAACGCGACGTGGCGTCGACTCGACTAATGTCTGGAATAGTAGTGTAGGCAACTGACACCATGAATCCTTCAGGGCTGTCCATAAATCCGTAGGAGTGGTTGGAGATCTCTTCTGAACAGCACGTTTCAAGGCATCCCAGATAGGCTCAATAATGTTCATGTCTGGGGAGTTTGGTGCCCAGCGAAAGTTTTTAAACTCAGAAGAGTGTTCCTGGAGGCACTCTGCACAAATTGTGGACGTGTGGAGTGTCCTGCTGGAGTTGCAAAAGTCCGTCTGAATGCACAATGGACATGAATGGCTGCAGGTGATCAGACAGGATGCTTAAGTACGTGTCACCTGTCAGAGTCGTATCTAGAAGTATCAGCAGTCCCATAGCACTCCAACTGCACACGCCCCACACCATTACAGCTTGAACAGTTCCAGGCTCCATGGATGCAATGGGTTACCTCCATATCCGTACACGACCATCCACGCCATACAATTTGAATCGAGACTCGTCCGACCGGGGAACATGTTTCCAGTCATCAACAGTCCAATATCGGTGTTGACGGCCCCAGGAGAAGCGTAAAGCTTTTGTGTCGTGCAGTTATCAAGGGTACACCAGTGTGCCTTCGGCTCCGAAAGCCCATATCGATGATCTTTCGTTGAATGGTTTGCGCGCTGACACTTGTTGATGACCGAGCATTGAAATCTGCAGCAATTTTCGGAAGGGCTGCACTTCATTCACATCGTACGATTCTCTTCAGTCGTCCTTGGTCTCGTTGTAACTGGATCTTTTTCCGGCCGTATCGATGTCGGAGATTGGACCTTTTCCCGGATTCCTAATACTCAGGAGACATTCGTGAAATAATCATACGGGAAAATCTCCACTTTATCGGCACCTCGGAGATGGTGCCCCCATCGTTCGTGCGCCGACTACAATACCACGTTCGAAGTCACTTAAGTCTTGAGGGCCTGCCATTGTAAGAGCAGTAACCGATCTAACAGCTACGCCAGACACTTGTTGTCTTAAGTAGACGTTGTCGACCGCAGCGCCGTGTTCTGCCTGTTCACACATCCCTGTATTTGAATATGCATGCCTATACCAGTTTCTTTGCCTCTTCAGTGTATGTATATTTTTTATTTATTTTTTATTTATTTATTTATTTATTGTTCCGTGGGACCAAATTAAGGAGAAGTCTCCATGGTCATGGAACGAGTCAATACACGAAATTATAACACGATATTAGAAACAGATAAAATGAAATATAAAAAAACATTCAGGTGACAAGTCGTAAGTTTAAATGAAGAAAATCAACAATGTAACACTGGAATTTGCTTAATTTTTTAGCTCTTCCAGGAGCTCCTCGACAGAATAGAAGAAGTGAGCCATGAGGAAACTCTTCAGTTTAGACTTAAAAGTGTTTGGGCTACTGCTAAGATTTTTGAGTTCTTGTGGTAGCTTATTGAAAATGGATGCAGCAGAATACTGCACTCCTTTCTGCACAAGAGTCAAGGAAGTGCATTCTACATGCAGATTTGATTTCTGCCTAGTATTAACTGAGTGAAAGCTGCTAACTCCTGGGAATAGGCTAATATTGATAACAACAAACGACATTAAAGAAAATATATACTGTGAGGGCAATGTCAGAATTCCCAGATTTTTGAATAGGGGTCGACAAGAGGTTCTCGAACTTACACCACATATAGCTCGAACAGCCCATTTTTGAGCCAAAAATACCCTTTTTGAATCAGAAGAATTACCCCAAAAAATAATACCATACGACATAAGCGTATGAAAATATGCGAAGTAAACTACTTTTCGTGTTGACGTGTCACTTATTTCAGATACTGTTCTAATGGTAAATAAAGCAACATTTAGCTTCTGAACAAGATCCTGGACATGGACTTTCCACAACAGCTTACTATCTGTCCGAACGCCTAGGAACTTTAACTGTTCCGTCTCGCTTATAATATGCCTATTCTGTCTGAACAAAATACCGGTTCTTGTTGAATTCTGAGTTAGAAACTGTAAAAACTGAGTCTCACTGTGATTTAGCATCAAATTATTTCCCACAAGCCACGAACTTATTTCATGAACTACGTTATTTGATACCGTTTCAATATTACACACAAGATCCTTCACTGCCAAGTTGGCGTCATCAGCAAACAGAAATATTTTTGAATCACCTGTAATACTAGAAGGCATATCATTTATATAAATAAGAAACAGCAGTGGCCCCAGCACCGACCCTTGGGGAACGCCCCACTTAACAGTGCCCCATCGGGACTGAACATCACTACCACTCTCAATATTGCGGAGAATTACCCTCTGCTTTCTGTTCTTAAAGTAAGAGGCTAACCAATTGTAAGCTACTCCCCTAACTCCATAATGGTCCAACTTCTGCAGTAATGTTTTGTGGTCAACACAGTCAAAAGCCTTCGTTAAATCAAAGAAAACACCTATGGTTAAGTGCCACGCCAAGGAACCAAATCTCTCGGGTTCGATCGTCAGTGCGACGATTTTTGTCTTCACTCGTCACCCCTTTCATCTCTGACAGCGTTTGTTTACGAAGAAAATGCCAAATCCGTGGATATTTCCTTTGGTCTTCTCTCGACGCTAAACTGTTGCCGCCTTACAAATGGCTCGGTGAGTCAGTTCAGAGACTGGAGGAATATGACGACATACGTCCTCGGGTAGAAATTGGAAATTTGTGGTAAGAGCCTATGAGACCAAACTACTGTCGTCTTCGGTCCCTAAGCTTACACACTACTTAATCTAACTTAAAGTAACTTACGGTAAAGACACACACACACACACACACACACACACACACACACACGCCCGAGGGAGGACCCGAACAACCACCGACGGGGAGAAGCAGCGCGAATCGCGACAAGGCGCTCATAGACTGCGCGGCTAACCCTCGCGCCTCGGGTAGGACTGTGGCTCGTAATGAATTGATGGATTACCAGCCTCCACATTCCACCAGAACAGATTAAGAATCTTTCAAAGATCGTCTACGTTCAGAAGCGCAGAAATACCCAAATCACGCAGTATTCATGTAGTTGAAGGCGACTTGAACTTACCGGTTAAGACGGCGACCTCCATGGGTTCATTGCACGTGGTACGGACAGACAGGTATTAAGAAAACAGTCTTGCCCAGCTAGCTCAGCAGCCCACACACTATCTATGAACAGGCCTGACTTAGCCAACTGTGTCCACGTTATCACAGAGACGACGGTTGCTGCTGCTGCTGCTGTGGTCTTCAGTCCAGAGACTGGTTTGATGCAGCTCTCCCTGCTACTCTATCTTGGGCAAGTTTCTTCATCTCCCAGTAACTACTGCAAGCTACATCCTTTTGAATCTGCTCAACGCATTCATCTCTTGGTCTCCCTCTACGATTTTTACCCTCCACGCTGCCGTCCAACGCTAAATTTGTGATCCTTTGATGCCTCAGAACGTGTCCTACCAACCGACCCATTCTTCTAGTCAAGTTGTGCCACAAATTCCTCTCTTCCCCAAATCTGTTCAGTACACCGTCATTAGTGATGTGATGTACCCATTTTATCTTCAGCATTCTTGTGTAGCACCACAATTCGACACTCCATACAAATACTTTCAGAAACGTCTTCCTGACACTTAAATCTATACTCGATGTTAACAAATTTCTCTTCTTCACAAACGCTTTCCTTGCCATTGCTAGTCTACATTTTATATCCTCTCTGCTTCGACCATCAACAGTTATTTAGCTCCCCAAACACTCATCGACTACTTCAAGTGTCTCATTTCCTAATCTAATTCCCTCAGCATCACCTGATTTAATTCGACTACATTCCATTATCCTCGATTTGGTTTTGTTGATGTTCATCTTACATCCTCCTTTCAAGACACTGTCCAATCCGTTCAACTGCTCTTCCAGGTCCTTTGCTGTGTCTGACAGAATTACAACGTCATCGGCAAAACTCAAAGTTTTTATTTTGTCTCCATGGATCTATTTCCTACTCCGAATTTTTCTTTCGTTTCCTTTACTGCTTGCTCAGTATACAGATCGAATAACAACGAGGACATGCTACAACCCTATCGCACTCCCTTCTTATCCACTGCTCCCCTTTCATGCCCCTCGACTCTTACAACTGCCATCTGGTTTCTGTACAAATTGTAAATAGCCTTTCGCTCCCTGTATTTTACCCCTGCCACCTTTAGAATTTGAAAGAGAGTATTCCAGTCAACACTGTCAAAAGCTTTCTCTAAGTCTACAAATGCTAGAAACGTAGGTTTGCCTTTCTTTAATCTTTATTCTAAGATAAGTCGTAGGGTCAGTATTGCCTCACGTGTTCCAACATTTCTGCGGAATCCAAACTGATCTTCGTGGAAGTCGGCTTCTACCAGTTTTTCCATTCGTCTGTAAAGAATTCGCGTTAGTATTTTGCAGCCGTGGCTTATTAAACTGATAGTTGAGTAATTTTCGCACGTGTCGACATCTGCTTTCTTTGGGGTTGGAATAATTATATTCTTCTAATGTCTAATGGTATTTCACCTGTCTCATACGTCTTGCTCAACAGATGGTAGAGTTTGGTCATGGCTGGCTCTCCCAAGGCTATCAGTAGTTCTAATGGAATGTTGTCTACTCTCGGAGCCTTGTTTCGACTCAGGTCTTTCAGTGCTCCGTCAAACTCTTCACGCAGTATCGTATCTCTCATTTCATCTTCATCTAAGTCCTCTTTCATTTCAATACTATTGCCCTCAAGTACATCGCACTTGAATAGACCCTCCATATACTCCTTCCACCTTTCTGCTTTCCCTTCTTTGCTTAGAACTGCGTTTCCGTCTGAGCTCTGAATATTCATACAAGTAGTTCTCTTTAATTTTCCTACAAACAGCATCTATCTTACCCCTAGTGATATGCGCCTCTACATCCTTACATTTGTCCTCTATCAATCCCTGCTTAGCCATTTTGGATTTCCTGACAATCTTCTAGCCCTTGTCGTTTTACCTACTTGATCCTCTGCGTCCTTTACTATTTCATCCCTCAAAGCTACCCATTCTTCTTCTACTGTATTTATTTCCCCCCTTCTTGTCAATCGTTCTCTAATGCTCTCCCTGGAACTCTGTACAACCTCTGGTTCTTTCAGTTTATCCAGGTTCCATCTCCTTAAATTCCCAATTTTTTGTAGTTTCTTCAGTTTTAATCTACAGTTCATAACCAATAGATTGTGGTCAGATTCCACATCTGTCCCTGGAAATGTCTTACAATTTAAAAAATGGTTCCTAAGTCTCAGTCTTACCATTATGTAATCTATCTGAATCCTTCCAGTATCTCCAGGCCTCTTCCATGCATACGACCTTCTTTCATGATTCTTGAACCAAGTGTTAGCTATGATTAAGTTATACTCTGTGCAAAATTCTACTAGGCGGCTTTCTCTTTTATTCCCCCCCCCCCTCCCCCCCCCCCCCAAATAACATATTCACATACTACATTTCCTTGTCTTCCTTTTCCCACATTCGAATTCCAGTCCGCCATGACTCATCATATATTTTATCAATCTATTCATGATCTACGAAGGTAATTGCCATACAAACTTGTACTACTGTGGTCGGCGTGGGCTTCGTATCTATCTTGGCGTTCACAATGCTATTTGTAGTAGCTTACCCGTCCTCCTATTTTTTTAATTCATTATTAAACCTACTCCTGCATTACCCCTATTTGATTTTGTGTTTATAACCCTGTAGTCACCTGACCAGAAGTCTTGTTCCTCCTGCCACAGAACTTCACTAATTTCCACTATATCTAACTTTAACCTATCCATTTCCCTTTTTAAATTTTCTGGCCTATCCCGATTAAGAGATGTGACAGTCTACGCTCCGATCCGTAGAACGCCAGTTTCCTTTCTGCTGGTAACGACGTCCTCCTGAGCAGTCCCTGCCCGGAGTTCCGAATGGGGACTATTATACCTCCAGAGTATTTTATCCAAGAGGAAGCCATCATCATATAACCATATAGTAAAGCTGCATGCCCTCGGGAAAAATTACGGCTGTAGTTTCCCCTTGCTTTCAGCCGTTCGCAGTACCAGCACAGCAAGGCCGTTTTGGTTAGTGTTACAAGGCCAGATCAGTCAATCATCCAGACTGTTGCCCTTGCAACTACTGAAAAGGCTGCTGCCCCTCTTCAGGAACCACACGTTTGTCTGGCCTCTCAACAGATACCCCTCCGTTGTGGCTGCACCTACGGTACGGCTATCTGTATCGCTGAGGCACGCAAGCCTCCCCACCAACGCAAGGTCCATCGTTCATGGGGGAAGGGGGGGGCGCCGACTATGGTTACTAAAATTAATAAAACCATCAAGAACCGTAGGACGGTATTGCTTGCTTCAAAGAGCAGATAGGCAGCTGTTAGAGTCCCACTAAGATCCTCAAACAGACGTCATTTAGTGTCGAAATAACTGATGTGGAGGAGCTCTGGGCATCGTTTAAACTGAAAGTAAAGGGCGCTCTGGAGTGGTATGTGTCGTGTAAGTACACGAGGACGGAAAAAACCCGCCTTGGCTTAATAAAAGAAAATACGGAAATTGCCGAGGAACCAGAGACTGTTACACTTTCCGTTCAAAAAGTATATCGCACAGATGACGACAGGCAAACGTAAGTGGAAGTTCATTCAAATATAAGCACATCGATGCCGCGAAGTATACAACTTCCATCGTCGTATATTGAACAAACGACATAACCGAGAACCTCAAAAAATTCTGCTCCTGTGTAAAATAGCCTAGTTTCCCCTTTTGCCTCATAATATCCCACGAAGCAATGGTCAAGGGCAAGAGGCGGATTTCATATTCGTAAATTTCCGGAAAACGTTTGACACGCCGCCCCACTGTAGAGTTAACATAGATCCAAGCATACAAGAATAGATTCCCACATACGTGACAGGCTCAATGACGTCTTACGTAACAGAAACCAATACGTTGTTCCCGACGGATAGTGTTCATCAGAGCTAAGGGTAGCGTCAGGAGTGGCCCAGGAAAGTGTGATAGGAGCGCTATTATTCTCTATGTACACTCCTGGAAATGGAAAAAAGAACACATTGACACCGGTGTGTCAGACCCACCATACTTGCTCCGGACACTGCGAGAGGGCTGTACAAGCAATGATCACACGCACGGCACAGCGGACACACCAGGAACCGCGGTGTTGGCCGTCGAATGGCGCTAGCTGCGCCGCATTTGTGCACCGCCGCCGTCAGTGTCAGCCAGTTTGCCGTGGCATACGGAGCTCCATCACAGTCTTTAACACTGGTAGCATGCCGCGACAGCGTGGACGTGAACCGTATGTGCAGTAGACGGACTTTGAGCGAGGGCGTATAGTGGGCATGCGGGAGGCCGGGTGGACGTACCGCCGAATAGCTCAACACGTGGGGCGTGAGGTCTCCACAGTACATCGATGTTGTCGCCAGTGGTCGGCGGAAGGTGCACGTGCCCGTCGACCTGGGACCGGACCGCAGCGACGCACGGATGCACGCCAAGACCGTAGGATCCTACGCAGTGCCGTAGGGGACCGCACCGCCACTTCCCAGCAAATTAGGGACACTGTTGCTCCTGGGGTATCGGCGAGGACCATTCGCAACCCTCTCCATGAAGCTGGGCTATGGTCCCGCACACCGTTAGGCCGTCTTCCGCTCACGCCCCAACATCGTGCAGCCCGCCTCCAGTGGTGTCGCGACAGGCGTGAATGGAGGGACGAATGGAGACGTGTCGTCTTCAGCGATGAGAGTCGCTTCTGCCTTGGTGCCAATGATGGTCGTATGCGTGTTTGGCGCCGTGCAGGTGAGCGCCACAATCAGGACTGCATACGACCGAGGCACACAGGGCCAACACCCGGCATCATGGTGTGGGGAGCGATCTCCTACACTGGCCGTACACCACTGGTGATCGTCGAGGGGACACTGAATAGAGCACGGTACATCCAAACCGTCATCGAACCCATCGTTCTACCATTCCTAGACCGGCAAGGGAACTTGCTGTTCCAACAGGACAATGCACGTCCGCATGTATCCCGTGCCACCCAACGTGCTCTAGAAGGTGTAAGTCAACTACCCTGGCCAGCAAGATCTCCGGATCTGTCCCCCATTGAGCATGTTTGGGACTGGATGGAGTGTCGTCTCACGCGGTCTGCACGTCCAGCACGAACGCTGGTCCAACTGAGGCGCCAGGTGGAAATGGCATGGCAAGCCGTTCCACAGGACTACATCCAGCATCTCTACGATCGTCTCCATGGGAGAATAGCAGCCTGCATTGCTGCGAAAGGTGGATATACACTGTACTAGTGCCGACATTGTGCATGCTCTGTTGCCTGTGTCTATGTGCCTGTGGTTCTGTCAGTGTGATCATGTGATGTATCTGACCCCAGGAATGTGTCAATAAAGTTTCCCCTTCCTGGAACAATGAATTCACGGTGTTCTTATTTCAATTTCCAGGAGTGTAGATAAATGATTTGGAGGACAGGGTGGAGAGCAATCTGCGGCTTTTTGTTGACGATGCTGTGGTGTACCGGTAAGGTGTCATCGTTGAGTGAGTGTAGGTGGATGCAAAATGACTTGCCGAAAATTCATAGTTGGTGCGGAAAAATGTAAGTTAATGCGGGTGACCAGAAAAAGCAATCTCACGATTTTCGAATACAGTGTTGTGGGGTTCTGTTTGGAACCGACACATCGATTAAATACCTACGCATAACGTCGCAAAGCAATATGAAATGGAATGAGTACGAAAGGGTGACTGTGGGGGAGTGGTCGAGTTCGGATTATTAGGAAAATTTTAGGAACATGTGGTTCATCTGTAAAGGAGACTGCATATACGACGCTACTGCGATTTTTCAGGAGTACTTCTCGAGTGTTTGGGATCCGCACAAGGTGGGATTAAAGGAAGGCATCGAAGCAGTTCAGAGGCAGGCTGCTAGGATCTTGCAACATTCACGTGTTGCGGAGATGCTTCTTGAACATATTAGAAATCTCTGGACGGATGACGACCTCCTTTTCGAGAAGCACTGTTGTCAAAATGTAGAAAACAAGCGTTTACAGCTGACTGCAGAAGTATTCGAGTGGCCCCAAATTACATTTGACGTAAGGACCACAAAAATGAGACAAATTAGGTCTCGTTCTCCTCTATTTCTCGGTGGAACAGGAGAGGAGATAACATATAGTGGCACAAGGTATGTACTCCGTCATGAAACATACTGTGGCCTTCAGAGTATTTATTTACAGGGTGCGGCGCTTAGATCCGGACAAATAAAACTTTTTTCAATAAGCAAATTTGATTATGACGACGACGACGACGACGACGACGACGACGACACAACACCACCCAGTCATCTCGAGGCAGGTGAAAATCCCTGACCACGCTGGTAATCGAACCCGGGACCCCGTGCTCGGGAAGCGAGAACGCTACCGTGAGACCACGATCTGCGGACAATTTAGTAAAACAAAATAAAAATAAATATGAAAATCTTTTTACATATAAGTAGTGGTATCTTTGAAGAGTAACATTACTCGATACAACCCCCCCTTCAGCTGCAGTGACCACCTCCAACCTTGGTCCTGAACCGATCGCACGCACCCTTTAAAATAGCGTTGTCCATATTAGCGAATGCTGCTTCGATAGCAGTGCTTAGAGATGCGGCCTTAGGGAGCCTCGTCTTATTGGCAGCCCTTTACACTACGCTCCAAGCATGCGGGCTATTCGGGGCCAGAATTCCTTTGAGCAGAACATGGCAACTTTATTCGAGAGACAGTTCTGGACTACGTGGCTCGTATGAGCAGGTGTACCGCCCTGCTTCAGGACATACTGTCTCCCCAAAGCCACAGTTACAATCCATGTCAAAACTTGCTGATAAACTTTGACAGTTTGTCTCTTTTCAAAGAAATGTGGCGACATGATCTCACCCTCACAATACTTAGGACGTGAACTCCAGACTTCTCCGAAGCATTACACTTGCCCGCTATATCTCGGCTACCGCAAGAATCGAACTATTTCAGCGAGCGAACGCCCAGCGCGAATGCATTCGATAATCCCGGCGCTTCGGTTGTACTCCGCACTTGTCCGTAACATCTCAGCAATTTTGAGGTTCTGACTGTCTACTAGATGTATATGGCTTTCAAGAACGCCAATGGCGACCACTGGCGGAACTACGATATGGCGGGAAATTCAAATTTAAATTTGTCCGAATTTAAGATCTACACCCTGTAAATGTAGACGTGTGACACAAAGTTAAGCGTTTTTAACAAAAATGTTCAAATGTGTGTGAAATCCTAAGGGACCGACCTACCGAGGTCATCGGTCCCTCGTCTTACACACTGCTTAAACTGACTTAAACTAAATTATGCTAAGAACAAAACACACACACACACACACACACACACACACACACACACACACACACACATCCGAGGAGAGGACTCGAGCCTCCGGCGGGAGAGGGCCGACAGTCCGTGACATGGCACCTCAAACCACACGGCCACTCCGGGCGGCACTCCTTTCTGTGGGGCAGTATTAAAGACAAGGTGTACAGCAATAACCGCAAATCAACTGCTGAGCTGAAAGCAGTTCTTCAGGTGGTTGACGACAGCAACGACCTTCCGACACTTAAGCGGGTCATGTATAATTTTTCTATTCGTCTCTGCCACATCATCGACAATAACGGCAGGCATATGGAATATGTCATAACCTAAATCCGAATATCTGTAGTGAAGTTTACATATTGAATAAAGTGTGTGCACGCCGTTGATTGCAATCAATTTACGTTAGTTTTCATAAAGTTCAATAATTGTCACCTACGCCGCTTAGGGGCGGTTCCGGTGGTTCGGCTGGCTCTAAGCACTATGTGACTTAACAGCTGAGGTCATCAGTCCCCTAGAACTAATAACTACTTAAACCTAACTAACCTAAGGACATCACGCACATCCATGCTCGAGGCAGGATTCGAACCTGCGACCGTAGCAGCCGCGTGGTTCCGGACTGAAGTACCTAGAACCGCTCGGCCACAGCGGCCGGTCAGTAGGGGCTGGGGGAGTGCACTACAATCGACCGTATAGAGCTTTATACCGAGAATGGACAAAAATATGGAAACACCGCGAGAAATGCATGCCTCAACATAAATGCAGACGCCAGCAAGTGTACAGGTCGCAATGTTGTATTTGAAGACGGACGGCACCTGCACAATGTCCTCAATGCGCTGCAAAAGTCAGTCGTGGACACAACAGTGTTTTCTGTAGTTATGAGTGCATTATGTGGGAGCTAAGTGAACTGGAACGTGGGGAAAATTGTTGGTAATCGTGTGGTGTGCGCTTCTGTAGCCAAGGCAGCTGAGGCGTTTCGTGTTCCAAGAAACACAGTATCGAACTCTACCACCGGATGCACGGAAAGCGGGAAAACATCAACCGCGTAAGTCACAGAGAGACTGAAGCTTTTGTCGGGTGGTCGTGGCGGACTGTCGTTCAAGAGGATTGTGACGACAAATAAGGAGCGCTATAGCTGCGGAAATCACTGCAGAATTGAATGTCGCACTCGCGAACCCTGACAGCACCGAAACAACACGAAGGTAGCTCCGCAAGCTGGGGATTGCAGGAAGATGTGGGATTCCGAAACCATTCGCCACGGATGCACGGGAAAACGTGGCACACAAACTGGACTATGGAGCCATGGAAGGAAGCCATTTGGTCGGATGAGACTTGTTGCACATTGCTTACAGCTTCTGCTGGATGCTTGCCACCAAGAGAGAAACGTGGCGAGGGTTCAGACATGATTTGGGCAACCATAGCATGGTATCCCATAGACCTCACGGTTAATTTGCAAGGTAGCATTACTGTCACGGATTATCTGACGTTTTGGGAGGTCACATCCATCCCATGGTTAAATGTTTGTTGCCCCATGATGACGCTGTGTTACAGGACGGCAGGGCCGCTGGTCATATTGATCCCGTCGTTCAGGACTGATTTTTTGAGCACGAGGAGGAATTATCGCATGTCTCCTGGCCACCAGACTCTTCAGATCTCAATATTATGTAGCTTTTGTGGTTTTTATTTATTTAATCGTATGGCTAGGGGCCCTCGCCGGGCAAGACGTTCGCCGAGTGTCAGTCTTTCAATTGGACGCCACTTCGACGACCTGCAGTCGATGATGATGATGATGATGATGATGATGATGATGATGATAATGACAGCACAACACCCAGTCCCTGGGCGGAGAAAATTACTCGACCCAGCCGGGAATCGAACCCGGGCCCAGAGGGTAGACAATCCGTCACGGTGACCTTTCAGCAACCGGGGGCGCACAAGCTTTTGTTGTGTACTTCCGAGAGTAGGGGGCGTGGTGGCTACCCATCTCCATCGTCATTACCTGAACTTGGCACTATTTTGCAGAAAGACCTGTATTTATCCATTCCGAGGCAGCTGGAAGCGGCTTTGAATCCCAACAGGTTTCCTGCGATGTATTTGGCATTGTAATGTCTTGTTTTTGTGATTATATTTCTGCTCCCGCACTGTACGTGACCATTTATCCCTCGTCCACAAACCGTTGATGCTGCTACAAAAGGACCCTCCACCACTCTCACAGCACTGGCTTTCGGAGTATTCAGAGTATTACAGGAAGAATGGTAAATATAGTGGGAGGTGGTAGTGTAGACTTATTCTAATGAAAAATTCTGTTTAAGATGTAGCCAATTTTTGTGGTTACAGGGTCACAATTATCAGAATGTAACCCAAAGAAACTCTCAGAAATGATAAGTGAAATTGTAAAGGGGTGAAGTCCGAGCATGTTAGCGCCGGAGAAACGTGATCATTCCTGCCGACCCTTGTTGCGGGGAATATTACACTTAGATGATGAGAGTTACCTACGACAACAGTTTCTAGGGGTTCATTTGTGCTGGAAGAAACACCCATCGCCGGCCGCGGTGGTCTAGCGGTTCTAGGCGCGCAGTCCGGAACCGCGCGACTGCTACGGTCGCAGGTTCGAATCCTGCCTCGGGCATGGATGTGTGTAATGTCCTTAGGTTAGTTAGGTTTAAGTAGTTTTAAGTTCTAGGGGACTGATGACCACAGATGTTAAGTCCCATAGTGCTCAGAGCCAAACACCCATCCTTTCAGCCAAAGGGACTTCTTCCAATAAAGGTAGACGCTTGTTTTTGAGAAAGCCTAGGCAGGTAACGGTGTCTTGTAAAATGACAATAAAACACAACAGTCACAATCATCTGACTGTCACCCCACACCAAACGTTTAAAGAGAAGCACGGGGTTTATCGTTAGATCACAGATGTGAATTTGGAGTGTTACTGGTACCGTCACGAGAGAAAATGGACTCATCACTAAATACAGGATGTACGTAATTATAGTTTCAAACCACGCTGGAAAGAAAACCACTGTGTATTGTTGCATAAGAAGCTGACTAGCACAGTCGCCGTAGTGTTCGGGTTCGCGTCCCGGTCGGGACACACATTTGAGTCGCCTCTAGCGCGTCGGCGAAGGCGGTTCGGTGCCGGCACTGTAGCTCAGCGTGTTCGGCCAGAGAGCCGGTTGGCCTCTGAAATAAAAAACTGAGAGGGAGGATCAACCACCGAACTTGAACAGGATGTCTTGCGACGTCCGCAACGACCGAACACAACGATGATCAATGAAAAAAAGGAAAAGAAATAAATAAAAGAATACATTTAGTGTAGCGGTTATGAGACTAGACTGTTGCATGGAGCTGAAAAATTTTAATTTCTATATTCGGTTCCAGTACATTCTAGAAGTATCACAAATGTCAATAATCATTGTACTGCAATATCCTGTAGCTGTATATATACTGTATGTGTTCCGGCCGGAGGCAGTTCGCTCCGCTCTCTTGTATGTGCAAGTGCTGAATAAAGATTCGTTAAGTGAAGTTAGTGTTCATCGTTCATCTACTTACACCTTCTTCTACGTGACAATATCGTATTTTAACAACATATTACTGACACGGCGGGAAAGGTCGTGAAAAAAAAAAATTAACTAGAATTTGACCTATTAACGGCGCTGAAAGCGTCGGAATATGCACACCAATAGAGGCGCGGCAAACGTTTGTCCCTGATTTTGCGTCCGACATCCCCAATATGAAGGACTGTGCGCAGCCGGTAAAGTTCTTCCATAAGAACGGTGACTGCGCGCCAGTAGCTCTGCGAAGTTCCGGACGCTGAAAGATATGAAAAATGTTGTCGGTCCGATGTCCACTAAGGGTGTGGAGAAAACTACAGGGTGATTCAAAAAGAATACCACAACTTTAGGAATTTAAAACTCTGCAACGACAATAGGCAGAGCTAAGCACTATCTGTCGGCGAATTAAGGGAGCTATAAAGTTTCATTTAGTTGTACATTTGTTCGCTTGAGGCGCTGTTGACTAGGCGTCAGCGTCAGTTGATGCTAAGATGGCGACCGCTCAACAGAAAGCTTTTTGTGTTATTGAGTACGGCAGAAGTGAATCGACGACAGTTTTTCAGCGTGCATTTCGAACGAAGTATGGTGTTAAACCTCCTGATAGGTGGTGTATTAAACGTTGGTATAAACAGTTTACAGAGAATGGGTGTTTGTGCAAAGGGAAAAGTTCTGGACGGCCGAGAATGAGTGATGAAAATGTAGCACGCATCCAGCAAGCATTTGTTCGCAGCCCAGGAAAATCGACTCGCAGAGAGCTGCAAATTCCACAATCAACTGTATTGAGAGTCCTACGAAAAAGGTTAGTTATGAAACCTGAACGTCAACTACCCGAGGCGATGGATCGGCCGCCAGGCAGCCCGTGACAGAGCACTTCATCACTGGCCTCCAAGAAGCCCTGAACTTACCCCCTGCGATTTTTTCTTATGGGGGTATGTTAAGGATATGGTGTTTCGGCCACCTCTCCCAGCCACCATTGATGATTTGAAACGAGAAATAACAGCAGCTATCCAAACTGTTACGCCTGATATGCTACAGAGAGTGTGGAACGAGTTGGAGTATCGGGTTGATATTGCTCGAGGGTCTGGAGGGGGCCATATTGAACATCTCTGAACTTGTTTTTGAGTGAAAAAAACCTTTTTAAATACTCTTTGTAATGATGTATAACAGAAGGTTATATTATGTTTCTTTCATTAAATACACATTTTTAAAGTTGTGGTATTCTTTTTGAATCACCCTGTATTATAAAATTGAGAAGGCAGGATCTTTTGAAGAGCAATTTGGTTGGAGGAGGAAAGCAGTTGATCCGACATCTGTCCAGGTTGTGACCACAGCGTTGCTGGAGGGATCCAGGGCTGGTGTGTAAACGTGCAGTGCACGGGAAATTGCCCGAACACTGGACATGCCTGCGAGCATCGTGCATAAAATCATACGAAACATCCTGCATTGCTACCCATATGAAATCAAAAATTTTCAGCAATTGCTCACTGCTCACGCTCCAGAAGCACAATCATTGATTCTGGAATTATTTCCTCTCATGGAAGGGGCCACTGGCCATGCAACATTCTGTGGACAGACAAAACCCAATTCCATCTTCAAGGAAATGTCAATACACAGAAGTGCAGATGTGGGCTACGGAAAATCCGCACGCACATCAGTCGGTACCACTCGATTCTGAAAATGTGACTGTGCGGTGCAGGTTGACCACATCGTTTTCGTAGAGCTGTACTTTTGGAGGAGATGAGTCCTGCGGGTCGTGTTACGTGTACCGCCTCTGGATAAAGCTATGAGAGTCTTTTGTGCACCAACGTCACTCCTACTGTTCAGTAGAGTGGGTGTGTGGGTAGGATCATTTTCATGCAAGATGACGCTCCTACACGCATCGCACAGCCAATGAAGAGACGGCTGCAGAGATATTTCGGAAATGCTATAGTTAGCAGCCGTTATTTCCGTACAGCCTGGCCACCAAACTCACACCATCGTAATCCGTGTGACTTCTGGCTGTGGGGTTATCTGTCCAGAGCTTCAGTTACGAACGTAGTTGAACTGAGAGCAAGCAGTGCAGAGCGCAATCGGAATTTAACGTCCGAGACACTCCGATCTGTTGTGGAATATGTTGTTTCTCGATTTCAACTTGTGGCGTACTGAGTTTTGCAGCTGTCGTCCTCTCATTTTTCGTTACAATGCTCTTAACCGCCCGTCACATTCACACAACACACACTTTTGTCCACGTTGTGACTCAGCGGATGATATTTTTCCACTTTTCCTGTAGTCTGTATAAATCTACAATACCTCTTCAAACACTTCGGCTCGCTTGATTACGCAAGCACCCACCACATGAGCATCAAACATTTTACCCGCGATCGAATTCACTTAACTCCGGAATGATGGAGAGACAAATACACAGAACACTGTTCTGACCACGGCTGGCTCTTCAGACACACTGAGGAGATATGCAGGTTTGGCTGCCATTCATATTTATATTCACTATGCATTCCTCACATTGCCCGCTGCTCGTGGTCTTGCGGTAGCACGGGGTCCCGGGTTCGATTCCCGGCGGGGTCAGGGATTGTCCTTGCCTCGAGATGACTGGGTGTTGCTGTATCGTCTTCATCATCATCATCATCATCATCATCATCATCATTCGTCCCCATTACGGCCGGAGGGAGGCAATGGCAAACCACTTCCACTAGGACCTTGCCTAGTGCGGCGGTGCTGGTCTCTCGCAGTATGGGACCTCATCATCATCATTCCTCACATTGTATCCAACTCTTGCATCTCTGTAAGCAGATGTAACTCTGTGGCCAGCTGTATCTTCGTAACTAATAAAAGTTGGACACATGAAGTACGGAATGTCTTGTTCGCATTAGTCTACACTATCACCTCCTATAGTATTTATTGTTCTTCTTGAAACATCCTGTACATTTAGTTACAGAACTACGAACGATCCTCTTGTTGAAGATGGGCGCAGTCTGCTCCGTATCGACTGACGAGGGAGATACGAGGCTCATTTGCAGTGATCGTGTTCCTCCTTCCTGCCCTCCTTCCCTCCCTCCTTCCTCCGCCGCTCCCTCCTTCCTCCGCCGCTCCCTCCTTCCTCCGCCGCTCCCTCCTTCCTCCGCCGCTCCCTCCTTCCTCCGCCGCTCCCTCCTTCCTCCGCCCCACCCTCCTTCCTCCGCCCCTCCCTCCTTCCTCCGCCCCTCCCTCCTTCCTCCGCCGCTCCCTCCTTCCTCCGCCGCTCCCTCCTTCCTCCGCCGCACCCTCCTTCCTCCGCCCCTCCCTCCTTCCTCCGCCGCTCCCTCCTTCCTCCGCCGCACCCTCCTTCCTCTGTCCCTCCCTCCTTCCTCTGTCCCTCCCTCCCTCCCTCCCTCCCTCCCTCCTTCCTTCCTTCCTTCCTTCTTTCCTTCCTTCCTTCCTTCCTCCGTCCCTTCTTCCTCCCTCCCCTTTCTCTCTCTCTCTCTCTCTCTCTCTCTCTCTCTCCCGCTCTCTATCTCTGTGTATGTGTGTGTGTGTGTGTGTGTGTGTGTGGTTTTTTTTTTTTTTTACAACAGAGGTGCTTCCTTAAAGTACTGATGTCCACCGTAAGCTACGCGCCATCCACACGACACGTGGCCAGAGGGCGAACTGAGCTGTGCCGGAGGCACTCTGAATGGTCTGCTGGCCGTGTTCACTGAGGAGGGGCGAGGCACCGGTCTCGCGGCCTAGATGAGGCCCACGGCGCCATTATGGCGGCCGCTGCGATATTCTCGGCACGTAGTGAGCCGCATCCAGGACACAGACACAGCAGCCGGGGACCTGATATTTCCGGTCCCAGCTGTGTAGCCAAGATGCCTACACAGCCAGGGGACGCGAAACTCTGCCCTACATCCTACAGCCACACCCGTAATTACTCTTCATTTTAACGTGGAACCATTGCATAGGTAAAATAATTATGCTCGGTTCATTATGTTTCGCTATCTCAAGTGTGTCTCATAGTGACCTAAAGACACTAAGGAAGATAGGAAAATTAAACAATTACACTCTCACAGTCTTTCTCAGACAAATGTACCTCACAGTGGCTCAAATGGCTCTGAGCGCTATGGGACTTGACATCTGAGGTCATCAGTTCCCCAGAACTTAGAACTACTTAAACCTAACTAACCTAAGGACATCACACACACTCGGGCCCGAGGCAGGATTCGAACCTTCGACCGTTGCAGTCACGCGGTTCCGGACTGAAGCGCTTAGAACCGCTCGTCCACCGCGGCCGGCGTACCTCACAATCCACAACTGTCTAATCCATCTAACTGGTGTGCTAAAATACCTTCAACTAATACCCATCCAAAAGTAAACTGGAACTCTCGCATACTAACCATACCAAACAAAGCGCACAATACAGAAAAGATTAAACTCCATCTGAACAGGTCTTGGAAGGCCCAACGGTACCGACCGACCGCCGTGTCATCCTCAGCCCATGAGCGCCACTGGATGCAGAAATGGAGGGACTAGTTGTTAGCACACCACTCTCCCAGCCATTGTCAACTTTTGTGACTGGAGCCCATAATTCACAGTCAGGTAGCTCCTCAATTGGCCTCGCACCACTTTTGCAAACGGTGCTCGGCAGACCCGGACTGTCACCCGCCCAAGCGTTAAGCAATCCCGACCGTGCTTAACTTCGCTGATCTGACGGGAACCGATGTTATCATTGCGACAAGGACATTGGCCACACTGTGTATTAGAACTGCAGCATGGCTATTGCACTGATGAGTCATACCATTACGACCACAGCCCACCGCGAGACTGCATGCCGACTGGTGTCGTGGGCACATGATATGGTAAGGAAAGTATATAAGTGGAGAAGAAACGAATAGCGACCATACGGGCCCCAAATGGCGAAATCTACTGATACAAGCGACCTTCACACAGGGCACATAGTTATGGCCTTTCGCCTGGGATCGAGCATCTCAGAAACGGTGATGCATCTCGGTTTCTCGCCGGCTCCTATCGTGAGAATCTGCGGAATGTGGTTGAAGGACGGTGAAACCACGAGAACGTGACAGCGTGTTCGGCGCCCAAGCCGAATCAGAGACCATAGAGGTCAGAGCCTTGTTACATCTGTAAATCTGAATAGGCGGCAATCTGCAGCAGATCTTAGGACAGTGTCCAGTGCTGGTAGAGGCACAAATATTGAAGAGCAAACCATGCATGGCATATGGTGAAACATGTTACACAGCAAACAAGCCCTCCAGGTTCTCATTTCGATCCAGCGACTTTGTCAATTACGCTTTTTGAGGGCAGAGAACCATTTAGATTGGGGCGTGGATCAATGGAAACCTGTTGCCTGATCGGAAGAATTACGTATCTTCTTACAACAGGTCGATAGTCTTGTCATCAGGCAAACTGCTGTTTAAAACTTGCACTGCGCTACGGACGTAGGCTTGTGTGGCTTGTGGTACGTTATGGCTGACATCCACCGCGGCCTCCATGGAACTTGCTTCAGTAATCAAACACACCATAACTGCTGTGGAACACATGCAAACCATCTCCGTCCTTTCAAGCTTGATGTCTTCCGCAGAGGTAATGCCATCTTCTATCAGGCTAGCTGACAGTGTCATAAGGCCAGAATCAGGTTACAGTGGTTTGAGGAACACGATAACGAACTCATTTTCATGTCGTCACCATCAAATTCGCCTTATCTGAAGCTTATGAAACATACCTCGGATACCACTGAACGCCTACAGATCACCAGGTAGTAGTTTACAGAAATTGCGGGTCATCTGAGTTGACATCTCCTGTTGCACATTTCCACAAACCTACCAAATACTTGTCCAATCCACGTCACACAAAATCGTTACTGTGTTGCCTTTCAAAGGTGGAAGGCTATTACACTGGTGCTTGAAAGGTTTGGCACATCAGTGTAAATCTCACTACCATCAAACATACATGTTAAACATTCATCTCTCCCATCTTTAACTATTCCTTTGTAGCATGGACTTATGCTCCTCCTTAGTTTCATCACTACCTCAAAATCCTTAAGCGACACGTACTCCACCTCACTTCTTATATTCTACAACAGTTTACTATCCATATCCAGTAACAAATCACTTAGTTCTCACACCTCTTAAAACACTTACACCATTTTCACCTGTTCTAAATCTTCCACAAACTAATCCCAACACTCTGTGTTTCCCCAATCCTTCAAAATTCTGGCATGCTGCTGCAGCCATACCGAGACCCCCTATCTGCCTTTCATCTCCAGAATCTCCATGCTCTTACCTAACGTGATTTCAATCTCCTTCAGCCCCCCCCCCCCTTCAGACCACGAAATCATACTTCGAATTTATCCTTCTTTCCAACCATAACCGTATCTTGTCTGCACTTCCATATTCTTCGACAACTCTTAAAAGAATTTCATTTCCGCCAATGGAATATGTCTCTCTTGTTTTATGATCTATACCTGTGTTTAATTTCTGTTCATAAAGTGGCTAGAGTAATTATACAGGACGATCAGAAATAGTCTGAAAAACTTGTAAGAGTGTTGCAGGATAGGCTGTTCTGAGAAATAATTATTAAGAAAAGAATTGGATGCATCCCGCCGTACCCGAGTAAATTAGTATTGACGTTAGCCAAATAGGCCACCATGCGCGCAAATTCAAGCGGCTTGTCTGAGAACTGACAATAATTTATTGTGTTTGGTGGGCCGCTTGAAATTACACATGCAACGGCCTGACTGGCTGACTTCATAACTAGTTTAACTCGAAAGCGGCCAAGCATATAGATTTTTTCCTTAACAATTATTTCTCAGCACATCCTACTCTACAACTTTCTTTCAAGCTTTTCAGACTGTTTCCAACCACCCTGTACATGATTTTAAGAACTAAGGTATAGAGGTGTGGAATATTTATTCCACATATCACACCAAACTCATTTTATTTTTCAAATTGTTATGACAGTGACAAGGCAAAGTGACTGAATGACTCATCAAATCCAAGATTCTGATAATAGGTACAACTTAGCTTCCATAGGAATTTCAACTGCAGAATTCATTAGTTTGGTCTCATGTGTCATGTTATTTCTGTTGAGTTGAAGTGTAGTACATTTTAGATCAACACTTTTTAAAAAAGATCAATGACATCGTCATAATGAAGCCATTCCAGCAGTGACGAACTATCCGGTTGAAATCCCCTGTTAATTATTGAATTCCAATAGGTACAGCATTGAAAATGTAAATATTGAGTAATGTATGTTGTAATGTGCATCCTTGATTCTTTATTTACTGAAACTGGATTCATTAATATCTCATCAATATCTAACAAAATTGTTACTTTCATAAATTCAAGCAACTCATCTCATACATAAAGAGAACCGTTTGTGTTTCATTACATGTTATAGCTATTCTTTAATATCATTGTCAAGTGCATTCTCAGTATCTATAGAGAGACATGATGCATTATTACAGTAATTATTTCACACATTAAAGCAGAAATCAACGTGCATCATATGGTAGAATAGCATGACGTAAAAATGAATTGTTTGTAGCTATTACACATTAAAGGAAGTAACGTTACACACAATAAAGAACCAAAAGTAAAACAAATGCGCACGTATATCGTGGTTGACGTTGGAAATACAAAATTTGGCGTCTCAGTTTATGATGGTATCACATTGTCTCTTATTTTCTCTGGAATCTTCTATGCACTAGTTGCATTAGTTTTCGTTAGTTCCATATAAGGTTATTACTGATTTCATTTTCATTCAGTCTGGCAAGCTAAAAAAGTTGTTTGCTTTTTTCACAGGATATAGTGCCTAAGCCCCTTTTTTCCTGATGAACTTGTCGTTTCCTCTTCTTATTTGAGATATTCCATTCTATTTTTTCCTTTTTTTTATGCTTGCGTTAAGACTTAAGACGAACAATAAAATACATAAAATTAATAAGGTATAATAACAGCTCCTCCTACATGCAAATATTAATTAAAATGATACTAAATTACAAAATTACGGAAAAAATTCGAAGTTAAAAAATCAGAACTACTCGTCTTAATATACCTCCAAAATAAATACAGTCCTGGAAATAAATACACACATTGACACCGGTGTGTCAGACCCACCATACTTGCTCCGGACACTGCGAGAGGGCTGTACAAGCAATGATCACACGCACGGCACAGCGGACACACCAGGAACCGCGGTGTTGGCCGTCGAATGGCGCTAGCTGCGCAGCATTTGTGCACCGCCGCCGTCAGTGTCAGCCAGTTTGCCGTGGCATACGGAGCTCCATCGCAGTCTTTAACACTGGTAGCATGCCGCGACAGCGTGGACATGAACCGTATGTGCAGTTGACGGACTTTGAGCGAGGGCGTATAGTGGGCATGCGGGAGGCCGGGTGGACGTACCGCCGAATTGCTCAACACGTGGGGCGTGAGGTCTCCCCAGTACATCGATGTTGTCGCCAGTGGTCGGCGGAAGGTGCACGTGCCCGTCGACCTGGGACCGGACCGCAGCGACGCACGGATGCACGCCAAGACCGTAGGATCCTACACAGTGCCGTAGGGGACCGCACCGCCACTTCCCGGCAAATTAGGGACCCTGTTGCTCCTGGGGTATCGGCGAGGACCATTCGCAACCGTCTCCATGAAGCTGGGCTACGGTCCCGCACACCGTTAGGCCGTCTTCCGCTCACGCCCCAACATCGTGCAGCCCGCCTCCAGTGGTGTCGCGACAGGCGTGAATGGAGGGACGAATGGAGACGTGTCGTCTTCAGCGATGAGAGTCGCTTCTGCCTTGGTGCCAATGATGGTCGTATGCGTGTTTGGCGCCGTGCAGGTGAGCGCCACAATCAGGACTGCATACGACCGAGGCACACAGGGCCAACACCCGGCATCATGGTGTAAGTCAACTACCCTGGCCAGCAAGATATCCGGATCTGTCCCCCATTGAGCATGTTTGGGACTGGATGAAGCGTCATCTCACGCGGTCTGCACGTCCAGCACGAACGCTGGTCCAACTGAGGCGCCAGATGGAAATGGCATGGCAAGCCGTTCCACAGGACTACATCCAGCATCTCTACGATCGTCTCCATTGGAGAATAGCAGCCTGCATTGCTGCGAAAGGTGGATATACACTGTACTAGTGCCGACATTGTGCATGCTCTGTTGCCTGTGTCTATGTGCCTGTGGTTCTGTCAGTGTGATCATGTGATGTATCTGACCCCAGGAATGTGTCAATAAAGTTTCCCCTTCCTGGGACAATGAATTCACGGTGTTCTTATTTCAATTTCCAGGAGTGTAATTTGAATATCTGCCATCTTTAATGATCGGCCTGTTAACATGACCTAAAACTCTTCCTTACATTTTCTTTACGTTTTACCATTTTCTAGCTATAACAATCGTGACTTAGCCTCATATGTTAGTCTCCTTACTTCGTACATTTCCGCTCTGCGGACCTGAAGGTCTGCCCAAATACGTACAAGTTCATTCTCATCTCATTTTTCTCCTCTCGGTTGGACGCAAAATTTTCTCAAGGAGGTTTTCCTGAAAACCGTTCGAAAGCATCAAAAGTCAACCGGCAGTAGCAATTAAATATTTTTTTAAATAATATATTTCAGCATCAGGTTGCCTGCATGTGCATCCTATTTTATGTCTGCCTTGACCAACACCTTGTTATCTGTCATTATGTTTGCCGTTTGCAGACACTTGCAGAGCTTGTAACTTTCACTATTTTAATAACCACGGAAAGTTGTAGGAAAATGTAAATTATCTTGGAGTCAGATTAACCGATACTTAATTGCTATTACGACTGAAATAATAAAAAAAATTAACAGAGATCGAAGTCTTCAAAAGTTCAAATCAAGTTATAGAACGATGCTAACACTGTCTGGAGGTACTAAAAGGTATGTAGAAATCGCAAGAAGAGCTTTACATGCAGCTCCCAGAATCAAAGCTAATGTAGACGTCAGAAATTATAAGCAAATTAAGCGACACAAGTTGTGTGGTAGACGAAGCAAGTAAACAATATTAATCGCGCTACTGCAACTGTGGCATTTACAATTCCCAAAAGTCAGAAAACTGTGCGCCCATCAGCACCAAACGGTGGCTGGGAGAAGAATGTAATCTGTGGTGGGTGGCGATCGCATGACCACGAAACGTAGATATCCTTCCACAGCTCTCTATTTTCAAACAAAAGCTCTACATAACTCGATGTTGTTTCCAGTGACACAGACGAGAATTTCGTTTACTTCATGAAAAAACAAGTGAACGCTGCAGAATTTCTCACACCTGATGTACTACAAAACCCACCTAAAAATAGGTTGGCACTGGAATGGGTCAGTGACCCATCGTTTTGTCAGCTGCTGCACAAAAAGCACAGTGGTACACCAAATGCTAAAGTTTCATGCCCAAATATTCTAATACTTTGGTTCAAATGGCTCTTAACACTATGGGACTTAACTTCTCAGGTCATCAGTCCCCTAGAACTTAGAACTACTTAAACCTAACTAACCTAAGGACATCACACACATCCATGCCCGAGGCAGGATTCGAACCTGCGACCGTAGGGGTCGCGCGGTTCCACACTGTAGCGCCTAGAACCGCCCGGCCACCCCGGCCGGCTTCTAATACTTTCCGTGATGGAAGTTATGGCACGGCGCTTTCCGTCCAGGGCTAGAAGAGCTGCCGGCTCTGCCAACAAAAGCACAAAGCAGACCGCAGCGTTACTTTTACGAATACAGCCCGGCTCCAAGGAGACATTTGCCATTCCTAAAGAGATTCACCGACCAACTCCTGCCACCAACGAGGGCCCAGAGACCACACTGGAAATACAACTTTCCAGTGACAGAAACGCAAATCTCTCCTCTAGCAAATACAGCCAACACATGCTGAACGTAATTAACTACAAAACGATGGCAAAAATGAATCAGTATTGCAAAGTAATATGTTACAGTAATGCCATACAGTAATTAA
Organism: Schistocerca serialis cubense; assembly: GCF_023864345.2. Taxonomy (NCBI): domain Eukaryota; kingdom Metazoa; phylum Arthropoda; class Insecta; order Orthoptera; family Acrididae; genus Schistocerca; species Schistocerca serialis. The sequence goes on from NC_064649.1 coordinate 98,786,695, forward strand.
TTTTTTCCTAGTTCCACTGTCTGCAAGCTTTGAAACATGACTTGCTTTTGTTTCAATTTATAATCATAACAGAGCTATCAGACGCTATTATGAGGCCAGTTATTCTGTAATTAACTGCACAGCTTGGTGTTTATCTTAAATGTCGTTGACGGTCATTGATTTATGAATGTGGTGGGTGGATCAGGAGCGTTTCTCTGGGCGTGATATCGCTTGCCGGGAGAGCCATGGGACGAACGGAGGTATTTTGCCTCACCAGAGAAAAAAAGCGTTTCCAGCCCCTAGTGGAGGTGGGGCAGTCCTGCAACCAGGTACTGGAACACCTTCGGCTGCACGTTCTAAAAGCATGTTGTATGGAGTGGTGTGAGCAGATGTTGAGTCTCCCACAGTATTGAGGTCTGCATTAGCATCGCGCCTTTCGGGTGGCCAGTACAGTGAGAAGCTATTCTCTTGTTACGGTATATTGATAATTTTTACTTTATGGACCTTCTGATAGCAACTGAATAAAACACAATTTTAGTGCCATACGCTTTTCGCCTTTATTTTCTGCAAGGAATCTTCAATGGCCTGGAATATGGACAAGTGTTTGCTATTTAATTTACATTTTGGTCACTGTACCTGTAGCTTATAAACATTTCTAGTGGTTGGTATTTCCTATTAAGTAATAATATTTTGAACTGTACTTACAAGTTGCGTGGACGATTTCCTACGTATTACGCTTCTGTTGCATTTTTGGTGTTACTGTCCTTCTAAATGCCAATTTGCATTTTTTCCCCACATTTCACAGCACTATGAACTTGACATTTGTTTCGATGCAATGTTTTGGTTTGTGTTGCGACTGTCAGATGTTATTGCCAAAGATCGAATGTTATTGCTGAAATGTGCCGATGTGCGTTTGTTCATTTATCACATGTTTGATTTCAGCGATGGCTTTCTGAATGTGGAAGTTTTCTTCCATTTGTATAAGATATTTGTCATGGTTGCTTACTCTCATTATTTTCATTTCTTGTTTCATGTTTGTAAGGTAGTGGTTGTGGCGTTTTAAATGTTCTGCAAATGTGGAATGGTTTGTTTCGTGCTTCCAACATCTGATATGTTCTTTGTATCGTGTTTTAGAATTTTTGCGTGTCATGTCTATGTATACAGCATCACAACTATGACATACAAGTTTATATATTCCTGGTTGTTGGAATTTGTCCCTCTTGGTAGCTGGTTGTCTTAGGCGTGATTGGAAGATTTGCTCAGCCTTATATTCTATTTGGAAGCCCTGTCTCTTTAGGATGTTTGCAACTCTGTGTGTTCGTTTACGTGTGTAGGTCATGGTGTACCATCTGGTTCTTTTGTGTGTGGTGTTGTCATTGAGTGTGTTTGTTGAGTGTGTTTTGTAAATATTTAGCCAGTGAGTTACATTGTATTCTGGATATGTTGTGTTTGTTTTGTATTTGTGGGTTTGTTTTTTGATTGAGCCTTTGTAGTACATGTGTAACATACCCATTGTTCCTACCTACGCCGGCCGCGGTGGTCTCGCGGTTCTAGGCGCTCAGTCCGGAACCGCGTGACTGCTACGGTCGCAGGTTTGAATCCTGCCTCGGGCATGGATGTGTGTGATGTCCTTAGGTTAGTTAGGTTTAAGTAGTTCTAAGTTCTAGGGGACTGATGACCACAGCTGTTAAGTCCCATAGTGCTCAGAGCCATTTGAACCGTTCCTACCTATTTGTGTGATTGTACTCATTTCTTTTTCATAGTTTCTCTTGTTGAGTGGGATTCTGTTTAATCTGTATAACATATGTCTTATTGCAACGAGTTTCTGGCTGTGGGGATGGTTAGACCTGGAATGTATTATTGTGTCTGTGGTTGATGGTTTTCTAAAGAGATCACAGATACTTGAATAATTACACTCGAAATTTCGGCAATAACATTTGATCTTTGGCAATAACATCTGAAAGTCGGCAACACTAACCAAAACGTGGTATCGAAACAAGTGTCCAGTTCATAGTGCTGTGAAACGTGGAAAAAAAACGCAAATTGGCATTTAGAAGAATAACAACAACACCAGAAATGCAACAGGAGCGTAATATGTAGGAGATCGTTCAGGCAACCTGTAAGTACAGTTCAAAATATTACTACTTAATAGGAAATACCAACTACCAGAACTGTTCATAACCTACAGGTACAGTGAAAAAAAAAATTAAATAGCAAACATATGTCCATATTCCAGGCCATTGAAGATGCCTTGCAGAAAATAAAGGCGAAAAGCGTATGGCATTAAAATTGTGTTTTATTCAGTTGCTGTCAGACGGTCCATAAAGTAAAAATTACCAATATACCGTAATATTACACGCAACTGAGGAAGACAGGACTACAAAAGTTGAAGATGTCTGTTCTCTTGTGTTGGACGGATTTTGTCAGACAGAGCCTGGGACGCCGGCAGAGCATCTCAAGCGAAATTTTATGGTCTGCACACAGGACGAACATTCCTGAAGTGAAACTGCGACGCCACGTCCCCTTCCCCTTACCTGTGCGACTGCTCATAGGAAAAAAACTCTGTTAAAAGAGAAGTGAATGCATGTTAGAGAGGTGTGGGGACCTCAGTGGCATCCGCCGTGGGAACAGTGGGCTGAAAGAGTTTTTAGGGTGGTTTTAGCTGTCGCCAGCATTCCTCAGAAGAAATACAGATGGGACAGATTGCGGTTGGGTACGTGCTATGCCATGTCAGAAGCGATGCTTCTAAATTTTGTAGAGTGGGATTTTCTGATGCTAGAACACATGCTATTGGAGCAGAGATGCGATGCAGTGCGTTACTGTTCTACGGTATTTCTATGACTCCTCCGTGTGGAGTAATGTCGAAATTTTGCGGAGCGAAGGTATGATGATAATGGAGTCCCATACTCCTTACCAGAGCGTAGGGGAACGATGCGGGAGATCCGCACCGCCGTACTAGGCAAGGTCCTTGTGGAGGTGGTTTGCCATTGCCTTTCTCTGGCCGTAATGGGGATGGATGAATGATGATGATGAGGACGACACAACACCCAGTCATCTCGAGGCAGGTGAAAATCCCTGATCCCGCCGGTAATCGAACCCGGTACCCCGTGCTAGGGAAGCAAGAACGCTACGGTGAGAAGCGGAGGTATAACAAGGTCGTTTTTCCTGTCGACGGCGTGCAATAAAGACGCTATGGCCACGGAGACCGAAGAGTAAGCACTTCGCCCGTGGGCGTAATCGAAAAGGGGACTTTGGCCAACAGAACCGTCAAGTAAAGACGTCGGCTGCGGGAGTGTAGTTGGGCAGGTTCCAGAACAGCCAGCTGTCCGTTCGAGATTACTTCCAAGACAAAGCACTGTGCGTTGTGTCAGCTATCTTGCACCTTGTGTTGGGGGGCAGGTGAGATCCTTGCAGCTTATGCAGAGTAATTTCACACGGGAGCTTGTTCACGTGTAAGGCCAAGCCACTTGTAATAGCGAGAGCTGCAGTACTAGCAAGTTGAGGGATCACCAACCAGTTAGGTTAAACCATTTTCACTTTCCTATTAATTTGTTAGATTACGGTATTCCTTCATTTTGTCAAGGCGAAAGTCACCCTCCTCCACTTTGCCAGCCCTAGTTCATTTTACTATGTGCTGGTTAAGTTTACCGATCAATGTACTTGTCAGTATCCAAAGTTGTCTTTGATTGGAAATAAACATTTTTGCGGTCCGTAGTACGGGCTATACTTCAAGTAGATGATGTCCTGATATTATTGTTTTTGAGGTGTTGTTTTTGGGGGAAATAATTTGATAATTAGAGATGGAGGAGATGGAGGAGATGGAGGAGATGGAGGAGATGGAGGAGATGGAGGAGATGGAGGAGATGGAGGAGATGGAGGAGATGGAGGAGATGGAGGAGATGGAGGAGATGGAGGAGATGGAGGAGATGGAGGAGATGGAGGAGATGGAGGAGATGGAGGAGATGGAGGAGATGCAGGAGATGGAGGAGATGGAGGAGATGGAGGAGATGGAGGAGATGGAGGAGATGCAGGAGATGCAGGAGATGCAGGAGATGGAGGTACGTGAAGTACTCCAGTCAGTGAGCCTGCCCACGTAAAAATTTGCATTTCATTTTGTCACGCACAGATTTTACATTATTGTTTGTAGGCTGTCCTCCTGTGCCGACGTAAATTATGGGATAGAAATTTATGGTAGGCACCCCTCATGCCTCGCTTCATACTCCGCACTTTATCTTACAATCTGATTTTTATTGTGAATATCCTTAGTCACATATTCGCCAGTTTAATGATATCAGCTTAATATTACTTCGTAGTCATCTGTAGCTTACAGTTCCAACGGTCAGTGCATATAAGTGTGTGCATTGTGACTGCCTCTCTAGAGCTCTTCAGTTGACGAGTCACTGTCTAATATAGTAAAGTACCAAAGATTTTGTATAGAAGTTAATTTGATTTGTAATTTAGTTTCCTAGTAGTTCATGTTTTTCTTTCTACCAAAAAAAATTATGTTAACTTCGTAATGAAGTGAATCCAGTAGTGATACTGCTTCTGTGGCCAGAAGCTAGAAAAAGCAATGAAAAATATTTTGCAAGGTCTTCACTATGATTCCCTCAAGGCAGTACGCCAGGACTGTGTAAGCACCAAAAAAGGGCGATCGCACTTAATGCATTCAATTGGACTCCGATGTGTTCAGCATTACAAGTAACGTTTCCCAGCAATCACTGTGAAATATGGGATGTAAAGGTATTAAGTAAAGTATAGGAGTGGAATCAAATTAGTCGAGGAGGATATGAGCAGTTTAGTAGGCTGTTGAGGAAAATTAGAATGTCAGAAAGTAAGTAGAATGCGTATTAGTATAATGATGAAGGAGAGAGAGAGAGAGAGAGAGAGAGAGAGAGAGAGAGAGAGAGAGATAATTAGGAGTGGAATGAAATCTTCTTTGGAGGGTTAATATTGTAGTGGGAGAAGTACAAGAAGAAATGGGATAAGTTGTAATGGCAAGCAAGGTACAGAATAAGCAGTAGTGTGTGTGTGTGTGTGTGTGTGTGTGTGTGTGTGTGTGTGTCAGTGAATTAGCTTTCCATGTGCGCATTTCCTCTCCATATCATCTGCTCAAATAGATTTGTTCTGGACGTCCCTGATACGAAAACAATAAACTGTCCCCTGCATTTGTCTATCTTTCGCTTGATGATATTTGCCGAATTTTGCAATCTTGCAGCGACAATCTGTGGCAATGACGGTTCCACTGCCTCGCTCTGACTGCCCTTCCCACCCTTTCCACACACACACACGCGCACACACACACACACAGTAGATAATGGTAGAAAAGCGACACAAAGCGACTGCGGCCCCGCCACGCGAACCGGCTGCGCGGCGTTTTGTCGCACTGGCCTATCTGCTCAGCCAGGCAGCATCACCGGCGGCAGAAATAGGACCGCCGCGGCCAGATAACCATCAGCAATTTCCAAAACACGCCCCCTCCTTTCCACCCCGCGCCTCTGACAGCCAATTAGCAGCCCCCCCTCACCCCCTCCCAGTCCCGCAAACCCCACCCTACCCCACCTCTTCCTCACTGTGCCACAGGAGATATTATCGTTATTGGATATTCCGCCGGCCCTAACACTGTGCCCTGCGGGCAGGCGCAGCTCTGCATGCCGTGTGTCACACGCACACACGGGGTGCCTGTGCAGCCATAACTCACAGCTGGCGGCGCGCTAATAAAATTCTCTTCACTGATTCCGTCCGGCGGGCTTCTGGCCTCCAGCATAAAGTGCAGCGGAACTGTAAATTTGCGACTACTCGAGCGGGGAAATTGTTTAGCATTCTTCTGTTCGCGGGTTTCCCCACAACCACCCCTCCCTCCCTGCGTCCCTCCCTCCACCCCCACTACCTTTCCTCACATATCACTTCCTCCCCCCTCTCATCGTAAACCTCTCAGCGCCCCTCCCCCTCCAATGTAACTCGCTTTTTGCTACCAGATGCCATGGCCGTTATTACTTGATTTAATGCGTTTCCAACAAGCTATATGTTATGTATTTAATGTTTATGAGGCCATTTCGTTGTTGAATGAATGACACCTGACGTACCTCGGTGTCTGCTGCTTAAATTCGTTATCGCAAAAAACCGTGCAGGACGCGCCAGTTACAAGTAACTTTGCGTACAGTTCAATTAATATTTCTTGATAGTTGACACCTCGCGCGTGGTAGCTGGTTTCCTCCAACCAAAGCGCTCAACGTCACGTCCGAAGCGTTCGCCGTTGCCAAAATGCCAGAACAATTAGTCAGCTGACGTCAGCTCCTTGTCTGGCTTTCTTTCTTGATTGTTTGAATCCTGAGTCATCCCTTATATTTAGTATTTCATCACACACACAAACACACACACACACACACACACACACACACACACACACACACACACGATGCTGTCCTGTGACCTGAGGGTCACACGTAGAACATTTGTACAGTGAAAACTGCAAACCTGGCGATATTTTCGGTTCTAGTTGTGGATTGGTCGCACTTGTACGTGTAGAACTTCGAAAAATAAAGACCTTTGAACGCAAATGAAACATTCAGAGCAGCTCTGTATTGGACTCTCAAACGAAATGTTTCTAGTAAAGTTAGACATTCTCAATAGCCATCATTTACTTCATCTGTAGGAATGGCCTCTTGGTAGCGGAAGAACCGAAAATGAACACGCGTAGTAAGTTTATTTTAATCACGTATTCCACTCGAATGAAAATACTGGAGTTTCAGGTTGTTAGTGTAAGGAGAAACCAGTATTGCTGTTACTCTGTCCTTTTCAAAGATTGCCTATAAGGTAATTTGCCTGTCAAGGTAGTTTGAAATGACTTACCCGGCCATTTATAGGGGAACTAGTAATGCCTCCTTCCTTCCTCCTTCCAGCTATTGTCCACATTAAACAATGCCCCGTCGAAGTAATTAACAAGCAAAGTCTTTATGAAGATTTTGTGAGAATCGAGAATTACAGTAAACTTCCAAGTTTAGTTAGCTTGGCATGTTGAGATGGCTCCACTTCTTCTTGTCTAGGGATCTGATTCTCGAAGCTGAAAATCTCACATCACGTCTTCACCGTTGGTTTGAACTAAATAAATATGAAGATTGTTGTTGCAGAATTTTTTCCGTGAAAATATATTTTCTCACGTATTAATGTATCATACAGTCTTTTGATTTTTCACATTAACAAAGCCGTAATTACATTGTTTGCACTTATTAAAGAAAAATACGTCCGATCACATCAGAGGCAAGCTTATGACTGTCACAATCTTCGGAAAAAACAATACTTCAAAGGGTTTACAATTTCTCTTAATAAATGAATTTCTACTAGCTTTCGCTACAATATTTAGATTATTAGTTCACAAAATAAATCAGAAATAAACAGAGAAAACATTAGAGGATTGCTTAATTAATAATAGAAATTTTAAGTTCGTAAATATTTCGTAATTTCAAATGTTTCTACAAAAAATTATTTTAACTGTACATTCAGAAGTAGAACTTATCTATCATAACATCGAAACTAAAATATTTTATAAAGTAATTCCTTTTCGTAAATTTTAGCTCGAAATATAACATACTGTATAATATTATGTGACAGTTTTCAGGAAAGCAAGTGAGGTAGTACTGACTCGTCCAAAATTCTATAAATAATACAGGTATCGACAACTACTGTTGAGAAAAAGTAATACTTGAGAAGGATGACACATTACAACCTACATCAACGTCTACGTGATTACTCTGATACAATAAACCACTTTGAAGCTGTCTGTCTACCGCTCCACTCTCGAACGGCGCTCGGGAAAAACGAGCACTTCATTTTTTTCTGTGCGAGCCCTGATTTCTCTTCTTTTTCAACATTTCTACCTATGTAGGTCAGTGCTAAAAGGATGTTTTCGCAAACGGAGAAGAAAACTGTTGATTTAAATTTCATGAGAAGATCCGGTCGCAACGAAAATGGCTCTTTTTTCATAATAGCCACGTCAATTCACGTATCCTGTCTGTGGCACTATCTCCCCTATTTCGTGATAGTACAAAACTAGCCGCCCTTCTTTGAACTTTTTCGACGTCATCTGTCAGTCCCACCTGATGCGGATCCCACACCGCACATCAATACTCCAGAATATGGCGTACAAGCGTTGTGTAAGCAGTCTCTTTAGTAGACGTGTTGCAGTTTCTAACTGTTCTGCCAATGAATCGCAGTCTTTGGTTTGGTGTACCCACAACATCATATATGTGATCGCTCCAGTTTTGGTAATTTGTAATTATAACATATTGTAAGCCTTGATTTGTGTGACTTATCGCGTAATCGAAATTCAGCGGATTTCCTTTAGTACTCATGTGAATAACTTCACACTCTTCTTTATTCATGGTCAGTTACGACATTTTACACCATACAGATATATTATCTAAATCACTTTGCAATTCGTTTTGATCACCTGATGACTTTGCAGGACAGTAAAGGACAGCATCATCTTCTACTCAGATTGTCTCCTTTGTCATTAATATAGTTCAGGAACAACAAAGGACCTATAACACTTCCTTGGCTGGATATTATTTCTGTTTTACCCGATAACTTTCCGTCTGTTTCTGCGAACTGTGACCTTCCTGACAGGAAATCACGAATTCAGTCGCACAACTGAGGGGGTATTCCATAGGCACGCAGTTTGGTTAGAAGACGCTTGTGAGGAACGATGTCGAAAGCCTTCTGGAAATCTAAAAATATGGAATCAGTTTGACAACGCCTGTCGGCAGCACTCACTACTTCATGAGTATAAACAGCTAGTTGTGTTTCACAAGAACGATGTTTTCTGAGTCCGTGCTGACTATGTGTGAATAAATCATTTTCTTCGATGTTATTCCCAATGTTCGAAATCGGTATATGTTCCAAAACTCTACTGCAAATCGACGTTACTGATATGGGTTTGTAATTCGGCGGTTTACTGTTATTTCCCTTTTTTGGTATTGGTGTGACTTGAGCAATTTTCCAGTCTTCAGGTACGGACCTTTCTGTGAGCGAGCGGTTGTAAACCGAAATCACTTAACAGAGGAAAGTCCAATGGACCTGACAGGATACCAATTCGATTCTACACAGAGTACGCGAAAGAACTTGCCCCCTTCTAACAGCCGTGTACCGCAAGTCTCTAGAAGAATGGAAGGTTCCAAATGATTGGAAAGGAGCACAGGTAGTTCCAGTTTTCAAGAAGGGTCGTCGAGCAGATGCGAAAATCTGTAGACCTATATCTCTGACGTCGATCTGTTGTAAAATTTTAGAACATGTTATTTGCTCGCGTATCATGCCATTTCTGGAAACCCAGAATCTACTCTGTAGGAATCAATATGGATTCCGGAAACAATGATCGTGTGAGACCCAAATCGCTTTATTTGTTCATGAGACCCAGAAAATATTAGATACATGCTCCCAGGTAGATGCCATTTTCCTTGACTTCCGGAAGGCGTTCGATACAGTTCCTGATAAACAAAGTAAGAGCCTGCGGAATATCAAACCAGCTGTGTGGCTGGATTGAAGAGTTTTTAGCAAACAGAACACAGCATGTTGTTATCAATGGAGAGACGTCTACAGACGTTAAAGTAACCTCTGGGGTGCCACAGGGGAGTGTTATGGGACCATTGCTGTTTACAATATATATATATATATATATATATATATATATATATATATATATATATATATATATAAATGACCTAGTAGATAGTGTCGGAAATTCCATGCGGCTTTTCGCGTATGATGCTGTAGTATACAGAGAAGTTGGAGCATTAGAAAATTGCAGCGAAATGCAGGAAGATCCGCAGCGGGTAGGCACTTGGTGCAGGGAGTGGCAACTGGCCCTTAACATAGATAAATGTAATCCAAAGAAGAGCGGCGCGTTTCGTCACAGGTGTATTTGGTAAGCGTGATAGCGTTACGGAGATGTTTAACAAACTCAAGTGGCAGACTCTGCAAGAGAGGCGCTCTGCATCGCGGTGTTGCTTGCTGTCCAGGTTTCGAGAGGGTGTGTTTCTGGATGAGGTATGGAATATATTGCTTCCCCCTACTTATACCTCCCGAGGAGATCACGAACGTAAAATTGGAGAGACTCGTGCGCGCACGGAAGCTTTCCGGCAGTCGTTCTTCCCGCGAACCATACGCGACTGGAACAGGAAAGGGAGGTTATGACAGTTTCACGTGAAGTGCCTTCTGCCACACACCGTTGGGTGGCTTGCGGAGTATAAATGTAGACGTAGATCTAGATGTACAGTCGTAGACAAAACAAGCGAGACTCCTCGGCTTTTCGTTATGCTGATCCGCACAGCTCTAAAGTCTGCTACACAGCATAACAGGCAAGGCGACGAAGTGCTACCAACATATTATGCACAGGCGTGAAATTGGCAAACTATCCGAACTTTGTCAGACTGTTTTCAATCATGTGTAAGACTATATTAATACTGATTAGTGTGTTAAACACAACACGCAAATATATGATATAAATAAAAGAAGAAATGCTCATTAGTGTGAACTGTACTAATAAAAATGAATTTCAGCTTATCGAGATAACACAACTGTTCTAGTAAGACAAAGTACCCCAGATCGTTACGAATTAGCAAAATATTATGCGCATTCGGCCGCCAAACGGTTTATGTCAAGTTTCAGACCAGTCATAGTGCATTACCGTGTGCAAATTTAGCAATGCGTGAAGATTCATAACGAAATTCAGTTAAAAATCATTCAATTCGACACGTAAGTCAATTCAATTATTGACAGAAGTGGAAAAAGGAAGGCAGTAACAAGTATGAAATTCTACAAGAGTTTCACGTTGACATCCACAGGGCGTCAGTACAGAATAAAGGTAGCAATAAAACGTATTGGGGGCGCGAGAAATCCTTAAATTTGCTTTACTGATAGTCTATCTGCCTCCATCGAGATTAGAACCGAAAACAAACCAGACCTCCTTTGCAGTAGCAAACACCTTTCACTACGCTAGCAGACAACCCAGGCAAAAAGCCCTCTATTATTACCCCAGATATGAATAAGCCGGCAATTTCGCAATGAAAATGGCAAAATGATCTGCAGTTTCTGTTGCATAGAGCTTTCTGGAGTTTCCTACCTTTATGTCACCGCTTATGTGACAACCATTCGAGTTGTTTACCGAAATAACAATATAGCATTATTAGCAAGTAACGGCAACGGGTTCTACACAACGCTGGTGACTACTTTGAAGGACAGTAACAGGTACTGAAAATTAGGTGGACTGATAAGGTAAGGAATGAGGAATATGTGGAAAACACTGATAAGGAGAAGGGACAGGATGATAGGACATCTGCTAAGACATGAGGGAATGACTTCCATGGTGCTAGAGGGAGCTGTAGAGGGCAAAAAACTGCAGAGGAAGACAGAGACTGGAATACGTCAAGCAAATAATTGAGGACATAGGTTGCAAGTGCTACTCTGAGATGAAGAGGTCAGCACAGGAAAGGAATTCGTGGCGGGCCGCATCAAACCAGTCAGTAGACTGACGAAACAGGTGCAAACATGTAACTCTTTAGCATCGGTTGTGAATAAATAGTTGCCACTATTCAAGTTCCAATCCTCGTATAATCTTACACACGATCGAAAACACTCTGACAAAGTTTGGATAGTTTGTCAATTTCACGCCTGTGCATAGTATGTTGGTAGCACTTCGTAGCCTTGCCTGTTATACTGCGTAGCAGACTTTAATGCTGTGCGGGTCAGCATAACGGAAAGGCGAGGGGTCTCGCTCGTTTTGTCGACGACTGTACCTGCAGAATGACGTGGAGGTAATGAGAGGGTGTCTGGATGAGAGATAAGGGGAAGGGGCAGGAACAGGATACATGACGGAAGGAGGCATAATACATCAGAAAGTCGAGGAAAACAAAATATGGGCAGAGGCAAAGCCACGGGTCTCAGTGTTCGCCAGACAGACGAGGGCATTTCCCCAGTATCGGAGCATGAGTGGCTGACGGCATCCATCGCCGCGAGCAGCGGCTATGGATACTCGAGGGCTCCAGAGCTCCAACCGAGGGCCTCTCAAAACAGCGGGGCGGCCGGCCCGCGCCAGACAAAGACGGCAAGAATGCGGCGGCCTTATCGATAACGTGTCGCGGTAATCGACTTTCATCGCCGCAGGCCACGCGACATCGACAGGCCATACGTCTGCCGCCGCAGGCCGGCTGCACGCAGGAATTTAATACTCGACTAGCGGATATATCGAACTCTCTCCGCTGGTCGACCGACGTCGGGGGAAGCCCCGAGGCCGCAGAGTCGGCTGGGGTTTTGAAGGGGTTGCGGGGGTTCCTCCGCCTGCGAATAAGCAGCCAGTGTTGTTCTTTCCTTTGCTCCCTGCGGGCGGTAGACAGAGTGAGGTTGGCCACAGCGCGTCCGATTTGCATTCCATCTCTCGGTGGCAAAACACTGAGGACACCTTGGGATATGACAGGGGAGAGGAGGAGCCGAGAAGCCAGCTGCTCCAGAAATCGTGAAACCACAAGAGGGGCGGTCTCTCTCTCTCTCTCTCTCTCTCTCTCTCTCTCTCTCTCTCTCTCTCTCTCTCTCTCTCTCTCTCTATCTCTCTCTTTCTCTGTCTCTGAGACAAAGTACTTGACAGGAAACGCCATTTTCTCCTGCAGCCAAGTACATTTCAGAAGAGTTGCTCTAGAGAGAACGCCATTTATATGTTCCCTCTCCAGTTTTATACTCTGTTCATCATAAGACTAAAAAAGAAAAGCACTCCGTCTTCACGCCACGCGTGGCCTACCGGGACCATCCGACCGCCGTGTCATCCTCAGAGGAGGATGCGGATAGGGGGGGCGTGGGGTCAGCACACTGCTCTCCCGGTCGTTATGATGGTATTCTTGACCGAAGCCGCTACTATTCGGTCGAGTAGCTCCTCAATTGGCATCACGAGGCTGAGTGCACCCCGAAAAATGGGAACAGCGCATGGTGGCCTGGTTGGTCACCCATCCAAGTGCCGGCCATGCCCAATAGCGCATAATTTCGGTGATCTCACGGGAACCGGTGTATCCACTGCGGCAAGGCCGTTGCCCCGTCATAAGGATAAACCTGATGTTAACATTACGCCATGTACTCTTCCGCGTTTGCTAGAGTCTCATTGGACCTCGTTTCACCAGGCTGTGACCAGTACAGTCAAGTACGATCATAAGCAGGCGTTTTATGATGTGCTACACGTGCATAGACTGAGCGATAATGCGCGGAACAACAGCTGTACCGGCACATTAAACTTGGACGGCACTGGCCACCTAGCGGTCCAACTAACCTGAAATGATGTAAGTAGTTCCAGTTGAGACGCAAAAATAGACTGGCAAAGAAACAATATAGCTTTGAATGTCATTTAATTTTTTGAGAGAATGAAATAAGATACGGCAAAATTCCAGCACTGCCGTGCGCTTCTTAGGTGGCCAGACGGAAAGGACAGAATTCTCTCGTTCTCACCTAACGTAGTATTTTAATTGTAAACAAGAGTGGTGAAAATTCCTAGCTTAAACACACGGTAATTTTTCTGAGCGAGCTGTGTGTGATGCAAAAACATTCTGCAGGGATTTCACCGTACTGTTCAATACTGAAGCCACTGAAGGTATGAATTACAGTCAGTAGTCTGGTAATGTCATAGCTCCTCTCTTATCCGGATCCGAGAAATATATTTCAGTTCTGTAAGTGTCACCTGCTACGCTGATGACGAACGTATCAACAACAACGTAGCCACCTAGACGCCGCATTTTCTCCTCTTCTTTTATGGCGTGCCATTCTGTATCCCGCCAGCGTACGGCGAGCGTTAGTTCCAGTACGTCTGCCAGCTTTAAAGTCCTTCAACTTGGCTCCAGATCAGTTCTGTTAGGTTCATATTGTAATGGTTCTGTGGCAAATGTAAAAATCCAGCATTTGCATGCCTGTGCTCGATGCTGTGAAAATAATTGCTTTTCGTCTTTCTACGACACACATCTACATCTGTGGTATACGAGGGCAGTTCAATAAGTAATGCAACACATTTTTTTTCTGAAACAGGGTTTGTTTTATTCAGCGTTGAAATACACCAGGTTATTCCCCAATCTTTTAGCTACACAACACTATTTTTCAACGTAATCTCCATTCAATGATACGGCCTTACGCCACCTTGAAATGAGGGCCTGTATGCCTGCACGGTACCATTCCACTGGTCGATGTCGGAGCCAACGTCGTACTGCATCAATAACTTCATCATCCGCGTAGTGCCTCCCACGCATTGCGTCCTTCATTGGGCCAAACATATGGAAATCCGACGGTGCGAGATCGGGGCTGTAGGGTGCATGAGGAAGAATAGTCCACTGAAGTTTTGTGAGCTCCTCTCGGGTGCGAAGACTTGCGTGAGGTCTTGCGTTGTCATGAAGAAGGAGAAGTTCGTTCAGAGTTTTGTGCCTACGAACACGCTGAAGTCGTTTCTTCAATTTCTGAAGAGTAGCACAATACACTTCAGAGTTGATCGTTTGACCGTGGGGAAGGACATCGAACAGAATAACCCCTTCAGCGTCCCAGAAGACTGTAACCATGACTTTACCGGCTGAGGGTATGGCTTTAAACTTTTTCTTGGTAGGGGAGTGGGTGTGGCGCCACTCCATTGATTGCCGTTTTGTTTCAGGTTCGATGTGATGAACCCATGTTTCATCGCCTGTAACAATCTTTGACTAGAAATTGTCACCCTCAGGCACATGACGAGCAAGCAATTCCGCACAGATGGTTCTCCTTTGCTCTTTATGGTGTTCGGTTAGACAACGAGGGACCCAGCGGGAACAAACCTTTGAATATCCCAACTGGTGAACAATTGTGACAGCACTACCAACAGAGATGTCAAGTTGAGCACTGAGTTGTTTGATGGTGATCCCTCGATCATCTCGAACGAGTGTGTTCGCACGCTCCGCCATTGCAGGAGTCACAGCTGTGCACGGCCGGCCCGCACGCGGGAGATCAGACAGTCTTGCTTGACCTTGCGGCGATGATGACACACGCTTTGCCCAACGACTCACCGTGCTTTTGTCCACTGCCAGATCACCGTAGACATTCTGCAAGCGCCTATGAATATCTGAGATGCCCTGGTTTTCCGCCAAAAGAAACTCGATCACTGCCCGTTGTTTGCAACGCACATCCGTTACAGACGCCATTTTAACAGCTCCGTACAGCGCTGCCACCTATCGGAAGTCAATGAAACTATACGAGACGAAGCGGCAATGTTTGAAAATATTCCACAAGAAATTTCCGATTTTTTCAACCAAAATTGGCCGAGAAAAAAAATGTGTTGCATTACTTATTGAACTGCCCTCGTAAAACGAAGGACATAGTCCTTTTTGCCTTAATAATTAAATTAAGTTTGCCTAGTTGAAGCAACCTTCATTAACAGTCTTTCATAAAATACCGGTATCAGAGAATTTATATCTGAAATGAAAACAGTAATTTCGCATGCAGTATGTAATTAAAAACAGGAAGACGCGCTTCACGGTAAATGATAACAGCCAAACAGTAGCAGGATAAAGATTTATTGAATTCCTTGACCACGGTTTCGTTATATCTAAATATACCTCCATCAGAAGGAAAAATACACCAAAATCACTTCCTGCGGTGGAGATTCATTAAACAATCATGCCAAAGGCGTCGTCAGTAGTTAAAATATGACCTACATTTGTACAGCATAATTATGAATAGAAGGTCGATGCGAACACGGCATATCTTCAGTACTTAGCCTGTGAACTAGGGTGAGGAGAGCGTGGAAGCCTCTCTAGGTGAAACTGCCTGCAGGAATTTTTAAAAGACAGAGTTTCCAACGTGTGTATGGATTCTGTCTTGTTGGACACCTTTCTCCAAGAAAATGGTGTGCCTAAGGGTTCCGTCGTGAACCTCGTCCTCTTCGTTATCACTATTAACCCTATAATGGCCTGTCTCCCGCCAGGCATCTCTGGCTCCCTTTTTGTTGACAATTTTGCCATCTATTGAAGTTCTCCACGGACCTGTCTCATCGAGCGGAGACTTCAGCGATGTATTGATCGTCTTTAGTCCTTGAGCATCGACAGTGGGTTTCGCTTTTCCGCTGACAGAACAGTCTGTATGAATTTCTGGCGACGCAATTGTTTTCTCCCACCATCTTTAAATCTTGGGTCTGTTGCCTTCCGTTTGTTGAAACTGCGAAATTCCTGGGGCACATGCTCGATTGGAAACACTTTTGGTCCTCGCATGTCCCTTTCCTGGCAGCCCGCTGTACGCGGTTCCTCAGTGTCCTATGTGTCCTCAATAGTATAGGGTTATTACAAATGATTGAAGCGATTTCACAGCTCTACAATAACTTTATTATTTGAGATATTTTCACAATGCTTTGCACACACATACAAAAACTCAAAAAGTTTTTTTAGGCATTCACAAATGTTCGATATGTGCCCCTTTAGTGATTCGGCAGACATCAAGCCGATAATCAAGTTCCTCCCACACTCGGCGCAGCATGTCCCCATCAATGAGTTCGAAAGCATCGTTGATGCGAGCTCGCAGTTCTGGCACGTTTCTTGGTAGAGGATGTTTAAACACTGAATCTTTCACATAACCCCACAGAAAGAAATCGCATGTGGTTAAGTCGGGAGAGCGTGGAGGCCGTGACATGAATTGCTGATCATGATCTCCACCACGACCGATCCATCGGTTTTCCAATCTCCTGTTTAAGAAATGCCGAACATAATCATGGAAGTGCGGTGGAGCACCATCCTGTTGAAATTTGAAGTCGGCGCTGTCGGTCTCCAGTTGTGGCATGAGCCAATTTTCCGCGGGCTACGCGTGAAACTTGCCCGCACGCGTTCAACCGTTTCTTCGCTCACTGCAGGCCGACCCGTTGATTTCCCCTTACAGAGGCATCCAGAAGCTTTAAACTGCGCATACCATCGCCGAATGGAGTTAGCAGTTGGTGGATCTTTGTTGAACTTCGTCCTGAAGTGTCGTTGCACTGTTATGACTGACTGATGTGAGTGCATTTCAAGCACGACATACGCTTTCTCGGCTCCTGTCGCCATTTTGTCTCACTGCGCTCTCGAGCGCTCTGGCGGCAGAAACCTGAAGTGCGGCTTCAGCCGAACAAAACTCTATGAGTTTTTCTACGTATCTGTAGTGTGTCGTGACCATATGTCAATGAATAGAGCTACAGTGAATTTATGAAATCGCTTCAATCATTTGTAATAGCCCTGTACTTCCTGGGGTGGCGATCGAACCAAGCTCCTCCGTTTGTACCGGTTTCTTGTCCGTTCGAAACTCGACTATGGGTGCTTTGTTTATGCGTCTGCACGTCCATCCCTCTTACGCCGTCTCAAAACTATCCACCATCTTGGCATGCGTTTGGCCACGGGCGCCTTTTACACTACCCCGATTGAGAGTCTGTATGCTGAAGCTGTTGAACTACCACTGTCTTACCGCCGTGACTTCCTCCTCAGCAGGCATGCGTGCTGTCTGTCGTGTGTGGCCACCCATCCTATGCCTCCTTCTTTGATGATTCCTTTGGTCGCCAGTATGGGGCTCGTCCCTCTTCTCTGTTAACTCCTGGATTCCGCTTTCGGAACTTGCTGCAGTGGATTAACTTCATGCTACCTGCAACTTTCCGAGTGGGTGTGAACCCTTCACCACCTTAATTTCTTGAAGCGGCCCATGTTAATCTTGGCCTTCATTCGCTTCCTAAAGACACTACTCTAGCCTCCAGTTTCACGACCTTCGCAAGGAACTTAGCGATAGTACCTCTGTATACACTGTGGCACTCGGACTGACCGTGGGGTCGGGTGTGTGCCTTCGTCATTGCCACCACTGTCTTTCGAGATTGACTTCCGGCACACTACTCGGTGTTTACAGCCGATCTCTTCGCCATGTATCAGGTCACAGAGTATATCTGGCGACACAAACTACTACTAAATGTCTTTTTCCAAAGTTGTTTCACAGAGGAAGACTGCGCTGTAGTTCCTTCTCTAGATTGTCGCACGGATGACAAAATGGTAGATATCGAAATAGACGACGGAGGGATAGAGAACCAATTAAAATCGCTCAAAATAGAAAAGGCCCCTGGACCTGATGGGATACCAGTTCGATTTTACACAGAGTACGCGAAGGAACTTGCCCCCCTTCTTGCAGCGGTGTACCGTAGGACTCTAGAAGAGCGTAGCGTTCTAAAAGATTGGAAAAGGGCACAGGTCATCCCTGTTTTCAAGAAGGGACGTCGAACAGATGTGCACAACTATAGACCTATATCTCTAACGTTGATCAGTTGTAGAATTTTGGAACACGTATTATGTTCGAGTATAATGACTTTTCTGGAGACTAGAAATCTACTCTGTAGGAATCAGCATGGGTTTCGAAAAAGACGGTCATGTGAAACCCAGCTCGCGCTATTCATCCACGAGACTCAGAGGGCCATAGACACGGGTTCACAGGTAGATGCCGTGTTTCTTGACTTCCGCAAGGCGTTCGATACAGTTCCCCACAGTCGTTTAATGAACAAAGTAAGAGCATATGGACTATCAGACCAATTGTGTGATTGGATTGAGGAGTTCTTAGATAACAGAACGCAGCATGTCATTCTCAATGGTGAGAAGTCTTCCGAAGTAAGAGTGATTTCAGGTGTGCCGCAGGGGAGTGTCATAGGACCGTTGCTATTCACAATATACATAAACGACCTGGTGGAAGACATCGGAAGTTCACTGAGGCTTTTTGCAGATGATGATGTGGTGTATCGAGAGGTTGTAACAATGGAAAATTGTACTGAAATGCAGGAGGATCTGCAGCGAATTGACGCATGGTGCAGGGAATGGCAACTGAATCTCAGTGTAGACAAGTGTAATTTGCTGCGAATACATAGAAAGATAGATCCCTTATCATTTAGCTACAAAATAGCAGGTCAGCAACTGGAAGCAGTTAATTCCATAAATTATCTGGGAGTACGCATTAGGAGTGATTTAAAATGGAATGATCATATAAAGTTGATCGTCGATAAAGCAGATGCCAGACTGAGATTCATTGGAAGAATCCTAAGGAAATGCAATCCGAAAACAAAGGAAGTAGGTTACAATACGCTTGTTCGCCCACTGCTCGAATACTGCTCAACAGTGTGGGATCCGTACCAGATAGGGTTGATAGGAGAGATAGAGAAGATCCAACGGGAAGCAGCGCGCTTCGTTACAGGATCATTTAGTAATCGCGAAAGCGGTACGGAGATGATAGATAAATTCCAGCGGAAGACTCTGCAGGAGAGACGCTCAGTAGCTCGGTACGGGCTTTTGTTAAAGTTTCGAGAATATACCTTCAACGAAGAGTCAAGCAGTATATTGCTCCCTCCTACGTATATCTCGCGAAGAGACCATGAGGATAAAATCAGAGAGATTAGAGCCCACACAGAGGCATACCGACAATCCTTGTTTCTGCGAACAATACGAGACTGGAATAGAAGGGAGAACCGATAGAGGTACTCAGGGTACCCTCCGCCACACACCTTCAGGTGGCTTGCGGAGTATGGATGTAGATGTAGATGTAGAATTGTATCCTCTGCTCAGTCTCACTCAGCGCCCTTGAAAGCATGTGCGCTGTACACCGCCCATCCCTTAGCGCAGCGGGTCCAGGAAAATTGTCACTTGCTCTCTTACGTATTACAAGATTATTTACTACAATCATTGGTACTATCTTGTCGATTAAGGTTTGTGTTTACACCCTTTTCACGATTCTATACATTAACCGGTAACCGGTTATTTTTCGTCTGTCCGTCCATCTGTTAAGACTACTTTTCCTCAGAAACGTGTATAGGTATGAATTTGACGTGTATGTCAAGTAGTAAGGTCATGATCCTTTATCGGCGAAAAAATACAAGTTTCTAGTTCAATGCAGTCAAAGAACCGCCATTTATGACACGTCTTTTCGATACTAACAAACTCACGCATCAGAACTTATAGATGAACTGTCTAAACATACAATTATGTTCGCTGGGCGCTCTCAGGGCGCAAGTCCTACACCTAGTTGCGCGTCTTTTTTTTCCTAATCCTATGAAAGTCTTTCCACAAATCAACAGAGCACAGGTAGGCTGGGTTTCGAAACTCTGTCGATTTCCCCACAGTCTATCTTAGAGGCAAAATGTCATCTATTGTGTTCCTGTTTCTTCTTTCTGTCCTCCTTCTGGTGCATAAGTTCATAGAGTCTTTTCATAAGTTCAGTAAACATAACATAGACTTAATTCATCAATAATGTATTGTCGTTCACTATTTGCAAGTGTCTGTCAACGCTCGGGGATAAATTTTCGATTGCGCGGCTGTAGAAATGATATGGTTTTGAGGCAAAAAAACTCGCCATGTTCGGAGCGGATTTTCATCCGGATAGGAGGTTCCTTGAACGTTGTTCCATAGACAACGAAAAATGTGAAAATAGGAGGGTTCAAGGTAAGGTGAGTGAGGTGTCTGCGGAATGACTTCTCCACCCAGCTCCTGTATAGTACGAGGTGCATTCAAGTTCTAAGGCCTCAGATTTTTTTTCTCCGGACTGGAAAGAGATAGAAACATGCGCATTGTTTTAAAATGAGGCGCCGCGTTCATTGTCAATACGTCCCAGAGACGGCAGCACCGTACGGCAGATGGAATTTTACCGCCAGCGGCGAGAATGAGAACTGTTTTAAATACTTAAAATGGCGACGTTTTCCTTACTTGAACAGCGTGCAATCATTCGTTTTCTCAATTTGCGTGGTGTGGAACCAATTGAAATTCATCGACAGTCGAAGGAGACATGTGGTGATGGAGTTATGGATGTGTCGAAAGTGCGTTCGTGGGTGCGACAGTTTAATGAAGCCAGAACATCGTGTGACAACAAACCAAAACAACCTCGGGCTCGCAGAAGCCGGTCTGACGACATGATCGAGAAAGTGGAGAGAATTGTTTTGGGGGATCGCCGAATGACTGTTGAACAGATCGCCTCCAGAGTTGGCATTTCTGTGGGTTCTGTGCACACAATCTTGCATGACGACCTGAAAATGCGAAAAGTGTCATCCAGGGGGCTGCCACGAATGCTGACAGACGACCACACGGCTGCCCGTGTGGCATGTTGCCGAGCAATGTTGACACGCAACGACAGCACGAACGGGACTTTCTTTTCATCGGTTGTGACAATGGATGAGACACGGATGCCATTTTTCAATCCAGAAACAAAGCACCAGTCAGCTCAATGGAAGCACACAGATTCACCGCCACCAAAAAAATTTCGGGGAACCGCCAGTGCTGAAAAAATGATGGTGTCCATGTTCTGGGACAGCGAGGGCGAAATCCTTACCCATTGCGTTCCAAAGGGCACTACGGTAACAGGTGCATCCTACGAAAATGTTTTGAAGAACAAATTCCTTTCTGCACTGCAACAAAAACGTCCGGGAAGGGCTGCGCGTGTGCTGTTTCACCGAGACAACGCACCCGCACGTCGAGCTAATGTTACGCAACAGTTTCTTCGTGATAACAACTTTGAAGTGATTCCTCATGCTCCCTACTCACCTGACCTGGCTCCTAGTGACTTTTGGCTTTTTCCAACAATGGAAGACACTCTCCGTGGCCGCACATTCACCAGCCGTGCTGCTATTGCCTCAGCGATTTTCCAGTGGTCAAAAAAGACTCCTAAAGAAGCCTTCGCCGCTGCCATGGATTCATGGCGTCAGCGTTGTGAAAAATGTGTACGTCTGCAGGGCGATTACGTCGAGAAGTAACGCCAGTTTAATCGATTTCGGGTGAGTAGTTAATTAGAAAAAAAATCGGTGGCCTTAGAACTTGAATGCACCTCGTATCTTTTGTGTCAGTCTAGCAGATTGCTGACGAGTGTTGTCTTGGAGTAGCATCACGTCTCGCAGTCTTCCTGGTCGTTGTTGTCGGATTGCGTCTGCAGCGTCTGCTAGACGTCTTAGTTGTTGACGATACATGTCAGCAGTGACGATTTCATCTCGGGGGAAACAATTCGTGGTAAACCATACCGTCACTGCTCCACCATATCTATAACCTTGTCTTTTGTGTATGCGCCCTGGTCTCTGTACGGGGGTCGCTGTTTTTCTTTGCGATCAACCATGCCTTTCTTTTTGCTTCATGTTAGCATAAAGACAAAGTTTATCGTCACCAATAACAATACAGGATAGTAACTGTCAGTATTGTTCAGGGGCTAACTGATGACGAATAACGAGTAAGCAGCGCTGCACATATGGTCACCTGCTGATTTTTGAGATTTTGGCATAGAGCATGCACTGTCGCACGATGGTGCAATCATCATCTTATTTGCCAGTTCTCGAGTACACTGACATGGATCATCGCGCGTTTATACGATCTTCATCAAATTTGGAGGATCTTCCTGAACGTGGAGAGTCACTAATATCAAAACGATCCTCCTTAAAACGAGAAAACCATTTTCTCGTCGTACTCTGTCCAAAGCCATTGTCCCCATGCACGGTTGTCCGCAGCTCGTGGTCTAGTGGCTAGCGTTGCTGCCTCTGGATCACCGGGTCCCGGGTTCGATTCCCGGCCAGGTTCTGAATTTTGTCTGCCCGGGGACTGGGTGCTTGTGTTGTCCTCATCAATTCATCATCATCATTTATGGCTGTGGCTAGAGTGGACTGTGAAAAAAATAGGACAGACCAGATACCATCCCCATACACGAAGCAAATGTTTCCTAGTACCTTCAGTGTTGTAACCCGTCCACGGAACTCAAAGAGATCAATGTGTCGGAACTATTCCGGTTTCTCCACTTGGCACTCCATTTTCTAGAGTCCACACCTTCAAACACTATCTCCAAATCGAAAAAAATGATAACATGTAAGCACAAATAGTGACAGTGACCTGAAAATAAAAAATGGCAATCGATAAATATGGCCGTAACATAGCAGAAAATCCACAAACTTTGGCACCAACCTAATATAACATTCTGTATTTTAATTACTGGTGGCCGGACTCTGAGGCCGAGCGGTTCTAGGCGCCTCAGACCGGAACCGCGCTGCTGCTACGGTCGCAGGTTCGAATCCTGCCTCAGGCGTGGATGTGTGTGAGGTCTTAAGTTAGTTAGGTTTAAGTAGTTCTAAGTTCTAGGGGACTGATGACCTCAGATTTTTAGTCCCCTACCGCTTAGAGCCATTTGAACCACTTTTTTTTATATACTGGTGTCAACAGTTTAGAGGCGGTATCAAGCAGGGTAACTCCTCGGTAATACTTGTCTATCAGCGACAAGGAACACTGACAAGTTCCGGATCACGGAGAGACGTAGCAAGTGCCCGGAGCAGCGCCAGCCACGCTTTCAGCTCCACCCCCCTCCCCCCCCCCCCACACTTCCCTAATTCCCTCGCCAGCGCCACGGCCGGTGGCGACTGGACGTGTCTGCGGACACATCAGCCGCCCTCCGCCGCGGTCGCTGGCGGAGGGTGCTCCGCGCTCCCAATCAGGCGGGCATTATCAGCTGTGCCAACACTGCGCTAATGAGATCCGATTGTGCCGCTGCCGTCCTCCCCCAACCCTCCCCCTCGCCCGGCGGTGGGCCTTGTTTCGGCCCTCCGTCCTCCGTCCTCCGTCCTCGGTCCTCAGCCCGGCGCCCTTGAGGGCGGCTACGCGTGTGGCGGACGCGAGCACACAGGCGCAGGCTGCAAAGCGACTCCAGCAGTGCGGGGCTGCGAATGCAATTTCGCGACGTTCGGCTGAGTAGATTCATCAACACGGAAACGGGAGTACATCTTACATTCAGTGGGAGTTCACTGATGGCGTGACACCGTCAGTCACGTACACGTCACGAGCGACGGCGGATTGTGGGCTAGCTGCTTTGTACCATCGTAAGAACTGAGAGCAAGAAGACGACGTCTTCATCACGTACCTAGAACAGGGAAATAAACTACTGGCCATTAAAATTGCTACACCAAGAAGAAATGCAGATGATAAACGGGTATTCATAGGACAAATATATTATACTAGAACTGACATGTGATAACATTTTCACGCAATTTGTGTGCATAGATCCTGAGAAATCAGTACCCAGACAACCACCTCTGGCCATAATAACGGCCTTGATATGCCTGGGCATTGAGTCAGAGCTTGGATGGCGTGTACAGGTACAGCTGCCCATGCAGCTTCAACACGATACCACAGTTCATCAAGAGTAGTGACTGGCGTATTGAGACGAACCAGTTGCTCGGCCACCATTGACCACACGTTTTCAGTTGGTGAGAGATCTGGAGAATGTGCTGGCCAGGAGAGCAGTCGAAACACTTAATGTATCCAAAAAGGACCTCCAACATGCGGTCGCGCATTATCCTGCTGAAATGTAGGATTTCGCAGGGATGGAATGAAGGGTAGAGCCACTGGTCGTAACATATCTGAAATGTAACGTCGACTGTCCAAAGTGCCATCACTGCGAACAAGACGTGACTGAGACGTGTAACCAATGGCACCCCATACCGTCACGCCGGGTGACACGCCAGTATGGCGATGACGAATACACGCTTCCAATGTGCGTTCACCGCGATGTCGCCAAACATGGATGCGACCAACATAATGCTGTAAACAGAACCTGAATTCATCCGAAAAATTGACGTTTTGTCATTCGTGCACCCAGGTTCGTCGTTGACTGCACCATCGCAGGCACTTCTGTCTGTGATGCAGCGTCAAGGGTAAAACGTAGTCGAACTGTTCGCGCAGATGGTTGTTGTCTTGCAAACATCCACATTTGTTGATTCAGGTATCGAGACGTGGCTGCACGATCTGTTACAGCCATGCAGATGAGATGCCTGTCATCTCGACTGCTAGTGATACGAGGCCGTTGGGATCCAGCACGGCGTTCCGTACTACCCTCCTGAACCCACCGATTCCATATTCTGCTAACAGTCTTTGCATCTCGACCAACGCGAGCAGCAATGTCTTGATACGATAAACGGCAATCGCTTTCCTCATGTCAGCACGTTGTAGGTGTTACCACCGGCGTCAACCTTGTGTGAATGCTCTGAAAAGCTAATCATTTGCATATCGCAGCATCTTCTTCGTGTCGGTTAAATTTCGCGTCTGTAGCACGTCATTTTCGTGGTGTACCAATTGTAATGGTCAGTAGTGTAGAACCGGGGAGGGGGGGGGGGAGGATACTGAGGAGGGATGGATTTGTTACCATCTGCATCTGCAACTACATCTTCATCCACATCTGCATGTACGTACATTCCCCGCCAGCCACTGTACGGTACGTGGCGGACTGCCTGTGCGCCTCCGTATGAGCCCTTATTTCTCCCGTCTTGTCTCCGTGGTCGCTGCGCGAATTCTATGTTGGCGGCAATAGAATTATTCTGCGCTTTCCTTCAAATGCAAGTTCTATAAATTTTCTCAATGGTGCTGCTCTAAAAGAACGTCGCTTTCCCTCCAGTGATTCCCATTTGAGTCCCCGAAGCATGTCCGTAGTACTTGCGTGTTGTTTGAACCTACAGGTAAAAAATCTCACAGCCTGCCTCTGAATTGCTGTTACGGATCCCGAACACTTGAGCAGTACTCAAGCATAGGTCGCATTAGCGTCCTATATGCCGTCTCCCTTACAGATTACGGCAAGAAGGGAAGAATGAATTGATTGTTTGTGTTAATAACGATCGTCGTCCTTTACCTCCTCTGCATTGCTGCAGCTGACGTGTCACTGAGCACATTTGTTCTGTGCATGCAGTACACGTGAGGCGCCTGGTTGTTTCCACTGCACTGTGTGGAATACGAAGGTTCTGTTACAGTTCACTAACCTGCTGTCTTCAAGTTGTTGTCCCCAGCGCAGAAAACAGCTCGCAGGTCGTAGGTTCTGTACCTTGAGGCTGAAACTGACTTTTAGCGTCGTTCTGTTCTGAAATAATGTATGACTTCTTTGGGATGCCACTCGCGTATTTTAATATAGCCACACGAGAAGACTACATGATCTTAATACAACACCTACTGATACAGCAGAGTGCATGATCAAACAAAATGTTTACGAAAATGTATCTTTACACTATTTGTGGCACGTTTCTGTGCCTCATGACTACCGGAGTGAATCTTTAAATACTGAATACTGGCAAACACATCCTGCCACAGACTACATGACTGTACATCTCGACTGCCTAATCCAGAGTGATGAACAGGAACTTAAATAAAAATTGGAAACACATCCTACGACAGACAACATGTCTGTTCTTCCCGCCTGCCTAATCCAGAGTGACGAACAGCCCTAAACACTTCGCGCGCTGTACCAGAAAAGGCGTGACCCGAACGCTTCCGAAGTGCTTCGTCTGCAATTTCGTCAGTCTTTTGCTTTTGCTTTAAATTGTTTTTAATAATTCTAAAATGACTGACTGACAGTGAGCTGTTGAGAGATATTTATATTAAAAAGTGATGTGATTCGAATGAGTAGCTTAACTAATAATAATAACTATACCTTAACGTTTTGGTGCCCTTGCTCCGAACACAGCAGCCAATCACAGAGCAGTAGCACTGTGCAGGCGGTCTTTCTCACGGGAATGGTACCGAATCTAACGTCTGTCACAGGTACCTCACACAACATTTTGTCATCTATATACTTCTTGCATCTCCACTGCTCTGGGAACAGCTTCTTGGAGCCTAATATGATGGCTGACTAAGCCAGAAATATTACAAGATGAACCACACTTTCCTAAAATTCTTCCAGTAAACCGAACTCGACGATTCGCCTTGTCTGCTGCAATACTGATTTGCAACGTTACGCCCAGATTTTTTAACGATGTGACTGTGTCAAACAGGACACTACGAATGCTGTGTTGGAGCATTACGGGTTTGTTTCCCTAATCATTTGCATTAACCAACACTTTTCTACATTTCGAGCGAGCTGCGATGCGTCACACGAACAAGAAATTTTGTGTAACCCACCATACGAGGTGCGGCTAGAAAAAAACCGGACTGATGCTGGAAAAAACATTTATTTACAATTATTTACAATTTCATGTTATCTCCTTCAATGTACTCTCCTCCTCGGTCTCTACACCGCTCCATACGAATTTTCCACTGTTCATAGCAATGCTGCAGATCATTTTCGGTAAGTCCATACATTACTTCCGTCGCTTTTTCTTTTACTGCTTCAACAGTCTCAAATCTAGTTCCTGTCAAAGCTGACTTGACTTTAGGGAAAAGAAAAAAGTCACAGGGGGCCAAATCAGGTGAGTAGGGTGGATGATCTAAGATGGGAATGTTGTGTTTTGCCAAAAACGTCTTCACTGACAACGCACTCTGAGCTGGGGCATTGTCTTGGTGAAGGATCCATGACTTTTTTTTCCACAAATCGTTCCGTTTCCTCCGTACTCGCTCACGTAGGGTTGCCAGGACGCTAATGTAGTAATGCTGATTCACTGTTTGTCCCTCTGGTACCCAATCAATGTGCACAATCCCTTTGATGTCAAAAAAAAAAAACAATCATCATTGCCTTGAATTTCGATTTTGACATTCGTGCTTTTTTTGTCGTGGAGAACCAGGAGTTTTCCAATGCATCGATTTTGTAAGAAGGTGGGATCACTTTCAATGTTTTCCAGGATGTCAGAACAAATCATTCTTCGGCGTTCCTTCTGTTCAATTGTGAGACACTTTGGAACCATTTTTGAACACACTTTGTTCATGTTGAAACTTTCATGAAGAATCTGCCTAACACTTTCCTTGTCAACTCCTGTTAACTCAGACACTGCTCTGTTTGTTAAACGGCGATCCTGTCGAACAAGTCTACCGATTTTTTCAATGTTTGCATCAGTTTTTGCTGACAATGGTCTGTCAGTGCGAGTGTCATCACTGGTGTCTTCGCGGCCATCTTTAAATCGTTTAAACCACTCAAACACTTGTGTTCGCGATAAACAATCATCGCCGTACACTTGTTGTAACATTACAAACGTTTCACTTGCAGATTTTCCTAGTTTGAAACAAAATTTGATGTTAACACGCTGTTCTTTCTGTACACTCAACATTTTCCGACGCACAGACAAAACGTCAACTACTTAAAACAGACGCCACGGGCAGACTGAGTGCAGGAGGCAGATGAAACTCGAGCAGTAGGCGGAGCGAGAGTCACGTGACAGGCCACGCGACTTTCAGCCTTATTGCATTCGTTTTATTGTTTCACCAGTACTAGTCCGGTTTTTTTCTAGCCACACCTCGTGTATCCTCCTACAGTGATTCCCCGTACACCACAGCGTCACCGGGAAACAGCCGCAGATTGCTGCTCTAGCTGTCCGTCACATCATTTCCGTATTTAGAGAATACAATCGGTCCTATCACGCTTCCCTGGGGCACTACTGGCGATGCCGTTGTTTCTGGCGGACACTCGCCGTCGAGGACAACAACAGGCTGGGTTCTGTTACTTACGAAGTCTCCGCGCCACGCACATACCTGTCAATCTACCCTGTATGTTTCCATGTTCGTTAACAGTCGGCAGTGAGGCACCGTCTCAAATCTTTTACGGAAATATGGGATATGGAATCCGAGTAGCATTCTATATTTTAAGGAGCTGTTGTTAAAATAGCTCGGCAATTTATTTCACTTCGATATGATGTTATGGAACAAGATTTTAAGAATTTGAAATATTTTAGAGGATGAAGTTCTCAAGGTTTTCCAATGAGGAACCAACAGCTGTAAATGTGAGATAAAGTTTCTGCGGAAGGAGGAGGTGTTTATTTATTTAATCGTATGGCTAGGGCCCCCCTCGGGCAGATTGTTCGCCGGGTGCAGGTCTTTCAGTCTGACACCACGTCGGCGACCTGCAGTCGATGATAGGATGATGATGATGATGATGATGATGATGACAATACAACACCAAGTCGCTCGGCGGAGAAAATTCTCCGACCCAGCCGGGAATCGAATCCGGGCCCAGAGGATTGACAATCCGTCACGCCTACCATTCAGCTACCAGGGGAGGACGAGTAGGTGTTTGATCTCCTGTCATATGAGTAGCTACCCTTCCATCCACTGACGTCATGGTTGTGCTTCGGATGGAAGACTGTAAAATACCGGATTGCAGTAGTGGACCAGTACATGAATTCACGAATTGAGTTAATTCAGTGCTTGTCGTCTTTCACACCACCCCTTCCATCCGCCGCCGATCCGCTGTGAACACACCGCCAGTCAGCATCAGTCACTTTGCAGTTGCCTTCTTATCACGCTTTACGTGCTGTAGTTAATACCTGACTTCAAGGATGGTGATTACACACTTCCAGAGAACTTTCTGATATGCATTTGAGCTTGCGGGAATGCTAGTGCTGCTCTCCGGTTGTACGCAGGAAATAATCCAAACAGACGGCTTTCTGGCGTCCCACTGTTCACGAATGATGACTGGCGGCAGTGAGAGAGGGACCGTTTCAGCTGATGGACATGCAGCAAGCGCAAGGCGGACCTGAGCCACTGAATTGGAACATCAAGTTGCAAATGCCATGTACGTCTAAGGTTGACTATCTAGTTCATAAATTTGTGTTAAACCCTCCACACATTTTCAATAGAAATCCTGTAGTGAGTATACGCAATGCAACTCAGTAACGCTATCTGAAGACCCCCAAACTTGTAATGCGTTACAAAACCTACTCTAATGCTAGTGATAGGTGTTGAATATAAACGCCGAGAAATTAAACTTTAATTTGTTCATGCGGACAGTCAATATTCATATCATTCATAAGTAAAATCTATGCTGAGGAAACAGTGTTCAAATACAAAATGACTAGGTATTCAGTAGTTTACAGAGCTACCCCACTGCTGAATAATTAGGCCCTTGCGACGTAACTGCGACTCACTCCAAACCCTGTAAATAATAATAATAATAATATAATAATAATACACATTTAATATCCAAACAACTTCAAATAATATCACATCACAGCCAATACAGATTAAGCGTGGAATATACCAAGGAGACTCATTAAGTACTTTCTGGTTCTGCCTTGCTCTGAACCCACTATCCAACATGCTAAATAACAAAAATTATGGATACAACATTACCGGAACATACCAACACAAAATCACACATTTGCTGTACATGGATGATCTAAAACTACTGGCAGCAACAAATCAACAACTCAACCAATTACTAAAGATAACAGAAGTATTCAGCAATGATATAAATATGGCTTTTGGAACAGACAAATGTAAGAAAAATAGCATAGTCAAGAGAAAACACACTAAACAAGAAGATTACATATTGGATAACCACAGCGACTGCATAGAAGCGATGGAAAAAACAGATGCCTATAAATATCTAGGATACAGACAAAAAGAAGGAGTAGATAATACAAATATTAAAGAAGAACTAGAAGAAAAATATAGACAAAGACTAACAAAAATAGTGAAAACAGAATTGACAGCAAGAAACAAGACAAAAGCTATAAATACCTATGCTATACCAATATTGTTTGGAGTAGTGGAATGGGGTAACACAGACCTAGAAGCACTCAATACACTTACACGATCACAATGCCACAAATATAGAATACATCACATACATTCAGCAACAGAAAGATTCACATTAAGCAGAAAGGAAGGAGGAAGAGGATTTATCGACATAAAAAACCTACATTATGGACAGGTAGACAATTTAAGAAAATTCTTTATAGAACGATCAGAAACTAGCAAAATACACAAAGCAATCACTCATATAAATACATCGGCTACACCATTGCAATTTCATAACCACTTCTACAACCCTTTAGATCACATAACATCAACAGATACGAAGAAAGTAAACTCGAAAAAGAAAACACTACGTGGCAAGTACCCGTATCATCTAACACAGCCACACATCGATCAAGACGCATCAAACACATGGTTAATAAAACCGAATATATACAGTGAGATGGAAGGATTCATGATTGCAATACAGGATCAAACAATAAACACCAGATATCACAGCAAGCAAATTATTAAAGATCCCAGTACCACAACAGATAAATGCAGACTTTGCAAACAACAAATAGAAACAGTAGATCACATCACAAGCGGATGTACAATACTAGCAAATACAGAATACCCCAGAAGACATGACAATGTAGCAAAAATAAAACATCAACAACTTGCCATACAACATAAACTAATAAAACAACACGTTCCCACATACAAGTATGCACCACAAAATGTACTGGAGAACGATGAATACAAATTATACTGGAACAGAACCATTAAAACAGATAAAACAACACCACATAACAAACCTGACATCATACCAATAAAACGAAGAAATTAACACAACTAATCGAAATATCCATACCCAATACAACAAATATACAGAAGAAAACAGGAGAAAACATTGAAAAATACATCCAACTGGCCGAGGAAGTCAAGGACATGTGGCATCATGGTATGTTGACATTATACCAAGTATACTATCAACTACAGGAGTCATACGACACAATATCCACCAGTACATCAACGCAATACAGCTACATCCAAACGTATATATACAGCTACAGAAATCTGTAATTATTGATACATGTTCAATTACCCGAAAGTTCCTAAATGCAATGTAACATACACCGTACAGTTAAAAGGAAGTCACGCTTGATCAAGGTCCGCGTCACCTTCCATTTTTAACCAGACATAACGTCTGAGACAAGAAAGAAATAATAATAATAATTTACAGTGACTGGACATCTACGGAATTATCGGCTAGCCGCACGTATTCAACAGAGCTGTTGTGTATTTGAGACAGAAACTCGTCTATGACATACACTGAGGGGACGGAAGTCAGGGTATAGCGGTATGCGGACATAAACATGGCGGTAGTATCGCGTACATGGGCTATAAAAGTGCAGAGCATTGGCGGAGCTACCATTTGTGCTGAGGTAATTCACGTGAAAAGGATTCCGACGAGATTATGGCCGCACGGCGCGAATTAACAGACGCTGAACGCGGAATGGTAATCGGAGCTAGACACACGAGACATTATATTTCGGAAATTGTTACAGCGTTCAATATTCCGAGATTCACAGTGTCAAGAGTATGCAGAAAATAAAAATTACAGCCACTGTCTCTCATGGCGGACATCGCCTTTACTTAAGCTCCGGAAAGGCTCAAAATCATGAAAAGTTCAATTTTTACTTTTTTGCGTTTTCTGAATCTGCAGACTAATTACCTTTTAATAGATATATAATTTATTCAATTCCGAAGACTACAACTTTTTTTAAATTTTTTTTGAAATGTGTTCTACATGGGCGTGACCCACTGTGGCGCTGTTAAACTGCTGTCAAAGGGTGTTATTATTAACGTCCGTGTTCATCAGGTACATTTTAGTGATGAGATAAAGTATGTGTTGTGGCTAACCTGTGATGGTTCAATATATATCGCTGGTGTGATTGTCGATTGTTTCATGTTTATTTACTCTGTCGTTATCTCGAAAATATTCGTAATTAATTCTGTTTCTTGAGTCTCTGTTTCGTTGAAGTATAATAATGAGTAAAAGTAAAGTTATTAGAAATCCTCTGAAGGCTTTTAAGAAAAGGAGAAATGTTGGAAAGCCAAAGGTACGTGTTATTACTGTAAACAATAAAGACGATAACCAAGTGAGTGAACCTAACCTCTCAAGTACACCTGCCCTTAGCAGTCAAAGTGGGAAAGAAAATACTTCACAGAAGAAGCTTGGTTCAATGAGTGAAAACTATGAATGTTTTATGGGCGAATCGGATGTGAATGAAATATTTGATATGTCGGTTCTCAAAGGAATTTTTTCAAACTGTGTAAGAAG
Source organism: Schistocerca serialis cubense (assembly GCF_023864345.2). Classification (NCBI taxonomy): domain Eukaryota; kingdom Metazoa; phylum Arthropoda; class Insecta; order Orthoptera; family Acrididae; genus Schistocerca; species Schistocerca serialis. The sequence goes on from NC_064649.1 coordinate 98,819,404, forward strand.
TATTCATTGTAGTGAAGTTGGTCTGGAACTCTCCATAATAAAGCACATAGGACTTGCTAGTGAAATACAACTGAAATGTGATAAGTGTTCATACATGACCACCTTTTGGAACAGTGTTGCAGTAACTGCAACTGAAGAAAATGGTAGCAAAATCTACGAACACAACAACGAGCGATGCTTGCTTTAGACAAGGAACGCCTTCGGGCTGCAGACAGGGCTGTAAAGAGTCTAGAAATACAAGCAAGAGTAAACAGGAGGAGGAACAAGAGGAAGCTGGAGGAGGAGTTTGCAGAAGATGAAGATAATCCATCCTATGGACCTGGAATGCACTAAAAAGTTAATCCAATCTTTGTCGCTCGATTCCCAAAACTTTTATTTTCTCATACTAATTACATGTTTTCTAAGGATCTTCCAAACACATTTGTTTCAAACTTTCAGTAAACGTTACACAGTACCTTCTGCATAATTTAACACAGCCCTTTTCCAAAAAACTGTATATTTTTGAATGTATAAATAAAAAATTGCAAAAAAATGTTGTGAATTTTCATTACAATTGAAAAAAAATCATCTTTAATAACTGAACTAAAATTTTGTAAAATCCCTGTGTTAAGTTGTAGCCCATATTCCAATAAATAATCTGTAAAAAGTTCAACTTCCTACCTCAAATACTTTGTGAGGAAAGATGTAATTTATAAGCGTTATTTTAACATTGCAAGTATAGGGCGTTCCGGAGCCCCTTAAAAGGCGTAAGCGTATAGCTGTCAGTACTAACAGACAAGCAACACTGCATGAAATAACTGCAGAAGTAAATGTGGGACTTACGACCAACCTATCCGTTAGGACAGTGGTGCGAAATTTATCGTTAATGGCCTATGGTAGTAGGCGACTGACGTGAGAGGCTTCGCTACCAGCACTTCACCTGCAGCGCCTGGGCTTGTGACTCTACTGGTTGGACCCCAGATGACCTGAGAACCACGGCTTGGTCACATGACTCTCGATTTCAGTTGGCAAGAAGTGATGGTAGGGTTCGAATATGGTGCAGGCGCCACGAAACCATGTGCCAAAGCTGTTAACAAAACACTGTGTAAGCTGGCGGTGGCTCCATAAACGGTGTGGACTGTGTTTACATGGAATGGACTGCGTCCTATGGTCCAACTGGCCTGATCACTGTGTGGAAATGGGTATGTTCGGCTACTTGGAAACAATTTGCAGCCATCCATGGACTTCAAGTTTCCAGACTGCGGTGGAATTTTTATGGATGATAATGCACCATGTCTCACATTAGTCTGCGATTGCTTTGAAATATATTCTGAACAGTTCGAGCATATGATTTGGCCTTTCAGAGTGCCCGACATGAATCCCATCGAATATTTATGGCACAGAATAGAGAGATCAGTTCGTACACAAAAACCTCCACCGCGATACCTCCAGAATTGTCGATGGCTATAGAGGCAACATGGCTTCATATTTCTGCAGCGGGCTTCGAACGACTTGTTGAGTTCATACTTAGTCAGGCTGCCACAGTATGCCTGACTAAAGGAGATTTGGCGCGATCTTAGAGGGCATCCCATCAGTTCTATTACCTTAGCATAAAACCCAATGGAAGACACAGAGTTTCTCCAGGCAACGGCACTGCGAATTATATTCACCGTGTGCTAAAATGGTTCCATTAACTTGCCGTTTAGGTGCCGTTGACGTGCCGTTGGCTCTGCTGCAGGAGACTACAGCGCTGTCCCGGCTCGAATACTGGACATCTGTGCAGGAGCCAAATCTGGCCAACTTCTCAAACTAACCTTTCAAAACACATTGTGTGTCTGACAAGACACAGCGATAAGCACAATCCAACCTCCCTCTCTCTCTCTCTCTCTCTCTCTCTCTCTCTCTCTCTCTCTCTCTCTCCATCTCCACAAAGCCCGGAGACCAAACCGTCGCTTCTCTGCGCATATTCGCTGGCTCTGAAAGATATCCAACAATGCCCATTAATTCATCCACTGCAAAAAGTGTGGAGACCGGAGATCCAACATTTTAGGGCATTTTTTTTTCCATATGAGCAAATCTAAAGAATCGTTTGAGTTCTGAGCTTGGGCATGAGCGCACTTGGTTTAGAAGTTCAGGATCGACCAGAAATCTGTAAGTGGGGTTGACAGCATCCAGCTGGAAGCCTGTCGTAGTGAATGTAGGGATTGTTATTCCTCTGAGCCTGTCAATATTTCTACCACCTAATATGGCACTGATGATGAGTGGGATGTTCATTTGTATTTTTCAGGCACTTTAGATACGACTTGATCATCGAAACTTAAGAAACTTACTGTCCACAAGTGCTACTAATAAATAAAACATAAATAAATTTAAAAATGACATGTTTGGTGAATTTCATGAACGTCACCGATTAACCCGCACAAGCGTAGACTGCAGAAGTGGTGTTTCTGCTCTCACATGATCAAAATACTGTAAGATTCTTCTAAGAATTTCGACAATTTTAAGCACATTTTAATATACTTTTATACGTCGTATGTAAACTATATGAACAGGCAGAAAAAAACAAAACTGAAACGTACTTACAACAGTGTCACATCAGCGCAGCAAGACATGCATTGAATAGACTCCTTTCCTTCTTACGTAGTTCAGCTGAAGATGCTGTTTTAATCTGGCGAAACCGGTTGTGACAGTAGCGAAATCACGAATTACAACTGTCTTGCAGTTCGTTTTACTTTCATTCATTGTATAAATCTAGTTAAACTACAGCAAAAATATAACTCACGAGAACCCCATAATGTTTGTGACAAATGATTTCAAAAATCATAGAATATTCATAACACGAAAATCTGATCCAACTCTCATCCAAAACGACAGATCAAGTGAACACAGAAGCGGCACGTCATACCAACCTGACACCAGAATAACGACCACTCTGGGACTGACTAACCCTGTACAAAATCCAACCTACCTCGCCTCCGAGCACAGAGGCCGAAAAAAATTGGAGGTGGCAAACTGACTGAACACCAAGACGAATTTTTCAGTGGTCCTTCAATCAGAAGACGTCTCCTCCGATCAGAAGACAGGAGAAACAACGCCTGGTCCCTCTTGCTCAAAATTTTCCATTGGTTCAACGACTAGAAATCGAACAAGCGCTTGCCTCGCTCGTAATCTGGGGGAACCAATCGCGCTTCGAAATATTAAAGTCAACGGCAATTCCCAGTCCCTGATACGAAGCTGAACCGACAAAGTCCACCTGAGTTTACCAGTGTGCATGTGTTTCCAGTTACACACGTATACGTACAATCCAGCAATCATCAGTGTTTAGGAAAAGCGGTTAGAGGTACACGGGATGCTGAATAGCAAACGTAGTAAAAATGCAGATAAGAATCAAACAGTTACGTTCCAGGCGTGATATTTTTCTCTCCGCAGCAAAAATATAGATGAAAGTTGGATACACTGCCGCCTTTCAGGAAGCTGAGTGTTATAGTCTCGACAGTACTCAAATACGGTACATTGTGCAGCATTCAAACCGAGCTCTATATTGGTAAATGCGTTACTTTTACTTGCGGAAACACAAATTATTGTTCAGTTAAACTGATATTGGACTCTGCCCGCACACCCGCATATTGCGCATGCCTTCCCGAAAAATATTTAATACGAATTTTCGTAATAACTGTTACGAGAATAATATCCTTCGCTGGATTATTATTATTATTGTTGTTATTATGATAATTATAACTGACCGCAAATGCAATTTGGGGAGCGAATATTTTTTTCCGCAACGGCGGCGTTCGGTAGCGGTCTGATAGCCGAATGCTACAGGGCTTTAAACGCGCGGCCAGGATTTGTTTTTAATTAAAGAACTAATCCATTTACGCCACTGGAGTGACTCCAAAAAACCCGCCACCAGCGTTTGGCAAGCTTTCAATCACAGACGAGGGCGCGTGGGTTGGGCTTAGGTACACAGTAAATGGTGCCGAATAAAATGCGATCGGTCACGCGCTAACGCGCGCATGCGCGCACGCACACACACACACACACACACACACACACACACACACGCACACGAGTAGAGGGGGAGAAAGGTAAAATATGTTTTGCCGTAAAAGATTTTCAGTATTTGTGTATCATTTAATCTTGATAGTAACCAACTGTGGTCATATAACAATTTCAAGAAAACTTCCCCTCTTGTTTTTTCCTTTCAGTTTACCTTCATTTTAACGTCTTGTTGCTCTTTTACGATTCCGTACCTCAATAGGTACAAACGGAGCACTTACTAGAACCACCTTCTTGACTGACTGTCTGTCTGACTGTGAAGAGCCAGTTTCCTCAGGAACGGGTAGAGATACAAAGTTAAATTTATGCCACATACGAGGGTCTACCGTCTCTCGGCGTCATGAAAAATTTAAGTTTCTGTCTCACTCCAGTCAAAAGATGCGACCGACTTCCCATTTTCACAAACTCAGTTACCAAGCAAGTTTGCGTGGCCATCTTCCGCAGCAAGCACAGAAATACATGTTTTGTAAATAAAACCGTTTCTTCTTGCTGCAACTTAATTTATTCTCGCCAGACGCCTTTTCTTGCTCTAAGGCGTCATCATTGGTCTCTTGGCTGTGATCTGCGTTTCCTCTCATCTGGTCTGGAGGTCGCACTACCACTTTATTACCGACACATAAGCACAATTTTGTAATCCGAACTTCTGCAAGGTGAACAGTGTGAAAAAGTTCTGAATACAAAATGTTGCTTATGTGTCGGTAATAACGTGGTTGTGCGACATCCAGACCAGATGAGAGGAAACGCAAATTACAGCAATCCACTGATGATGCCTCAGAGCAAGAAAAAGGCGAAACGTGTCTGGGAAAAATAAATCAAGTTGCAGCAAGGAAGGGCGGTTTTATTTACAAAACAATTACATCAGTTATCAAAAGCTGTAGGGTACATCCCGTTGACGTAGAGTCTTGAAATTTATCGAGAAGCAAGGTTCAAACGGTTCAAATAGCTCTGAGCACTACGGGACTTTACTTATGAGGTCATCAGTCCCCTAGAACTTAGAACTACTTAAACCTAACTAACCTAAGGACATCACACACATCCGTGCCCGAGGCAGGATTCGAACCTGCGACCGTAGCGGTCGCGCGGCTTCACACTGAAGCATCTAGAACCGCTCGGTCGCAACGGCAGGCCGAGAACCAAGGATTGACAGTACAAGTAACGGAAACAAGTCTAACATTGTTAAATTGTAACCGTGTCACACTGAAAATATTGTTTGCCATTACAGAATTTAAGGAACTGCTGCGGGGATATTTATCTGGTTTTCAGTTGTAGCAGAGCGATTGACGAGCTAGGTCTGTATATACGGGGTGTGAATTTTAAGCTGACAAACCAGAATAACTCGAAAAATAAGCTTCACACAAAAAAATGTGTAGAATCCAAAGTTGATTTAGTCTTAAACGTTTGTTTTGATTCTTAGTAGTTGGCACGGTAATTCAAGAAAATCCATATTACCATTTTTGCGTGGAAAATGGTTACGGATAAATAAAAAATACTTATTTACTTCGTAAATTTTGATTCGCTAAAGTTCTCCCTTTCTCCCCATAGCTTGGGGTTTGAGAGGGACTGTTGACCCACATATTAATTTTTTTCCCAGATTCGGATAAGTTTTGTTTGTTTCGTGGTCATGAGACCACACAACTTTTTATTATCAAACAAATCAAATGACCAGCTATCTAACAAACCAAACATAATACTTACTAACGAGTGAACTCATTAACTCACAGAGTAAACAAAGTAAAAGACTAACTGAGGAAGAGACTAATCCAAATATTTCGGTCAACATTTGTAAAACTCCTCTCCCTCAAACCCCACCCTATGGGGAGTGAGGGAGAGTTTTAGTTTTAACGAATCAACATTTATGAAGTAAATAAGTATTGTTTACTTATCCGTAGCCATTTTACACCCAAAAATGAGAACATGGATTTTCTTGAATTACAGCGCCAAGAAGCAAGAATCAAAACAAATATTCAAGACAAAATAGGGGTTCCCATTTGAAATTTTAAAGTTGCCTCCCGCCCACCCCCTGGGGGCTGGGGTGGCGGTCTAATTTTAGCACCAGCAGATGTCCCTCTCGAAAATAATAAACTTTGGATTCTACACATTTTTTTGTATGAAGCTTATGTTGCGAGCTGTTCTGGTTTGTCAACTTAAAATTTACACCCTGTATATTATTTAGAAATATTTCATGCTAATTGTCTGAGCTTCGATGCTACAATGATGTGAAGTACCTTGCAGCTGTGAAAATGACGTCTTTGCCATCTAGCGGCGATAAGTTTAAGGTCATCAGGTTACCACAGCACGCTGTCCCTATCATCAAAGCTCGTTTACGAAGAGCATTCCCACACAGTCATTGCCTATAACACATACAGCATCTATAATGTTTCAAAGTGTCCACCTCCGTAGCGTAGCGGTAGCGTTTCCGCCTATCACGTAGGAGGCCCGGGTTCGATTCCCGGCAGAGGACTGGGTGTTGTGTGTCCATCATCATGACCCACAAGTTGCCGAAGTGGCATGAACTAAAAAGGACTTCCAATACGGCGGCCGAACTCCCCCGCACGGGGCCTCGCAGTCAACAATGCCATACGCACATATCATTTCATGTTTCAAAGTAAAGTAATACCCGTACTTGATGCTGGGTTGCGTTCCTATTGTTAGGGGGTGAGATCCTGATACCCTGTAACATATCCTCCGAAGCATTCCACACAACAGTTAGAGATTTACGTAACAGTAATAGCCCTATGGCAGAGGTGTACAGTTTCTCCTTCCTTCCTTCCAGCCTGCCTGGCTCTGTCTCTTCCGCAACCATTAAAGCAGGTCAACCTGTCATGACCACGGCAGAAAGCCAACAGTACACGTGTACTGAAACACAGTGGTTAAACAGGCCAGATTGGGAGACATTTTGGCAGTATTACATTTCCTTGTCTGCCACTAACCCAAATGGTACTGTCGCCAAGGTTTCCAAGGCTAGTATGGTCATATTTCAATACTATATTTGATGGTTTGAGAGAATGAACAATATTTGAAGATTACCACATTGTGATGTCATATATAAAAGAAATCATCAGAAGTTGCAGATACCCATTTCTGGTGTGTTGAAATCGTAATGGGGGTCCTTTCATAAGATACGAAACACTGATGATGGAAATGGAAATGATCGTTTAGCGTCATTGGCCGGGAGTATGGCTTTAATCTCTCTCTCTCTCTCTCTCTCTCTCTCTCTCTCTCTCTCTCTCTCTCTCTCACGGACTATGGAACTTTCACAACTGTAACAATCTAATTGCGTTTGCTTCCAGAAGACTATCGCAATAGCGCTCTAGAGCGACTCAAGTACAACTAACTAAACATTTCTATATCCGAATTGCATTGTAGGCGCATTGAATTTCCTTTCCGATGCGGCTACAACTCTCTTCCATGGTAGATGTTATCTTTGACCGAATTACCTCCTTGGATTTAACCTTCATTCATATGAATTTAAATTCATTCTATAGATGTTTAAAAGATAACGCATGACAACCCTTTCCTTTTATCTCCTCTTTCGTATGTTACTCTCAGTATTTAAGTGCTATAGTTGTTAATCGAAACATTATCAGTGTAATTTTTTTATCACCAATACTTGACCGAGCGAGGTGGCGCAGTGGTTAGCACACTGGACTCGCATTCGGGAGGACGACGGTTCAATCCCGTCTCCGGCCATCCTGATTTAGGTTTTCCGTCATTTCCCTAAATCGTTTCAGGCAAATGCCGGGATGGTTCCTTTGAAAGGGCACGGCCGATTTCCTTCCCAATCCTTCCCTAACCCGAGCTTGCGCTCCGTCTCTAATGACCTCGTTGTCGACGGGACGTTAAACACTAACCACCACCACCACCACCACCACCACCACCAATACTTGTTGTCACTGTCAAGATGACTCACTTCCCCACTCTAAGTTTTCACAGAGTTTGTTAAATGTTCACATGTGTGTGAAATCTTATCGGACTTAACTGCTAAGGTCATCAGTACCTAAGCTTACACACTACTTAAGCGAAATTATCCTAAGGACATACACACACACACACACACACACACACACACACACACACACACACACACACACACGCCCGAGGGAGGACTCGAACCTCCGCCGGGACCGGCCGCACAGCCCATGACTGCAGTGCCTTAGACCGCTCGAGAGTTTGTTAATTGGGGTTTTCTGTCCTTGAGGGGTTACAACAGGGACTGCCTAGCTTTGCATAGGGTGGTTGTCAAAAACAGTATGAAAGCAGTGTAAGGACACACTCGTGGATTTACAAAGTGCTGCCAGCAGCCCGGCTAACACAATGACTGTGTGCAGTGAGTTTAAAAGAATGCGCTGCCACGGTCGAGGTGGTCCTGATATGGCACACATTGCTGTAGTTAGTGATAAGCTACGCCACTGGGTGGTGGATGCCTGGGAACGCGTGACTGGAGTGATGAATCAAGATATACAATGTGGCAATCAGATGGATGGATTTGGAATTGGCGAATGCCTGGAGTACGTTAGCTGCCCTCATGTGTGGTCCCAATGGTGAAGTACACTGATATGGTGTTAGGCTGCACGGGTCAACGTGTGGTTCCCTTACTGCGCTTAAGAACACGGCAAATGCGTTTGACAGCATTGTGTACTGCGTACAGTAGAAGAACAGTTCAGGGCGATAATTGTTTCCATCAGTCCCATGTCATGAAGCAGCATCTGTCACGAAATAGTTTATGGAAAATAACATTGCTGAAACGGAGTAGCTCTCGCAGTAACTTCCGACCTGAACCTAACTGAACAATTTCGTGTCGATTTGGAATGTAGAGATCGCTCTAGACACCAATGTTGAACATCGCTACCTTCTCTCGCTGCAGCTTGAGCCGTAGCCGGCTCGCCTTGATGCCGTTTGTTCTTTGGCATTTCGTCGCAATCGAGTGGCGTCCTAATCTCTGAGTTACTACCATGGAGGTAAGAATAAGGGGAGATGGCGCTACGTATCCCAGCCGTACTACGTTTTGAAGCCATGGGGGCGTGGCTCGCTGCCATGACACTCTGACCAAAACATTGCCAGTGTGCTATAGCGCTGCGTGTATTACAGTCGCTAATTGCACCATATACGCATGTAACGTCATCAGATTGGTTGTTTCAAAGTTTTTGTTTAAAATAAAATCTCGTAAAGGCGAAATTCCGCGTTTCTCCTGATTAAAAATAGTTTTTAATGTAATATCACGAATAGCTAGCCTTCAATGTAAACGATACAATTTTGTTAATTCAGTAATAAACTTGTATCACAAACTAAATTATAGAAACTGAAAAATAAGTTAGCTATACCCTCCCTCCAAAGCCCCATAAATACATCTTGTTTGTAATACGTACTGGGATATTTCAGTTACGTTACACTACTGGGAAACACTGTTTATTGCCACCAATATTTACTGAAATACGGTACATAGAATAGCAAATGTACACAGTGTCCTGTTTAGGCCTATACTTGACGCCAGTTAATGTAGTGTTAGCTTTTAATTTGGTACATGATGAAGACAAAGTGAGTTACTCAACACTTCGATTATCGACGATACGTACGTATTATACTGAAACGTGAACTTGAAAACTAAGAATTTAATTCTTTGAATTAACATACCTTTTGCAGATGTTTTGGGTGTGTAGGGAAAACTGATGGTACAGCATTTTCTCGGAGCCTTACTGTTGAAAGGGAAGTTCGGTCTATGTCCTCTTCTCGGAAATGCTGAGAACATATAGTGCTACATTTAGACGTACGCCAATTCTTCCTCCTCACGGCATTCTCCCACAGAGCTTTCCGACTTTCATTTTTAGGAAATCTAAAATCATACAGGAGAAAAACACGCTGTAGTACAAATACCGATGTAGCACACGTTCGTTCACAATGAAGTTGTAAAATCACACTTAACGAGACAACTTACACATGAAATGTTATTCCCTTCGATTTCGCATCACAATCAGAACGATTCGTACATCCGAACTCCACACAAGTCACCAAAATAGCGCAAAATCCTTCCAAAAGCGAGCGACAAGCCTATGCACACAAACTTACAGCAGCAATGTTTTGGTCGGATTGAGATGGCTACCCTCGGCTTCACATGGCTTCACAGCTGTGACGTCACGGCGTCTCCCTCTATTCTTACCTCCATGGTTACTACCATAACGAGTCGTTCACTGTGGCAGCAGCAGCAGCGCTTATCGATACTAGTACTGCTGTACGTCTTCGGTGTGACCGCTATATTTCCGTGTGGTGGTGTGTGAGGCAGTCGGTCAGCTGGGACAGAGCAGCGAGGAAGTCTCCGTGGCGTGAGGTCAGGCCGTGATCTCTGGCGGTGTGCACGCGCGGTCGGATTGTGAGGCGCTAGCTGCGAGAGCTACAAAGTTAGTTGCCCGCCGAACCTGGACACTGACGTTGAGTGATCAGTTAACCTGTTATGAAACCTCAACTGCTGTCACATCTTTTCGTTGATTGTCAGTAGTTGCTTCCTGGGCCGTTCCGGCTAGCAGCAACGTACGGTGTGTTGGAGGTGGCGCAATTTTGCAGCCACCTTCCTGTGTGTTCTTTAACTATTAAGTTGGTTGTTACTTATCAGTGAAGTGCACCAGCGGTATTTTCTGCCTTGTGGCCATTAACGCATCAGTTATCTGCCTTGGTCGTTAGCGTAGTTCTCCGGCAGTGGGTTTTCCCTCGCCGTGTTGATGCTGTCCAGCACTGCGTGTAGTTCGACAGTCTTTTAGTTGTTTGTTCATACTTCTTCTTAAGAGTACTTATTGTGCCTAGGCTATTTTTAGAAGCAAATTTTGAAGACGTAGTGCGGCTGGTATCTTCGTCCGTGGCTGATATTTTCCATTGTCGTACCGTAGGTCGGGCGGAAGGGAATTGATTAGGTTCTTGGTCAGTCCTTCAGCCGTCCCTGGGTCGGGGTGCCGTCCAATTATTTAACCTTACTCTTGGCTGCCTGTCTCACCTCACCTCACCTTACATTAGAGCTACCTCCTCAGCCTGACCCTTGGAACACTTATGAGCTCCAAAAATGGCTCTGAGCACTATGAGACTCAACTTCTGAGGTCATTAGTCCCCTAGAACTTAGAACTACTTAAACCTAACCAACCTAAGGACATCACACACATCCATGCCCGAGGCAGTATTCGAACCTGCGACGGTAGCGTCCGAGATCCACTATAATGTTGGTTTTAGATTGTGATTTTCATTTTAGTCTGATGTACTGTGCGAGGCCTTCAGCTGTCTATTAATTTAGTTTGTTTTAATTTTAAAATAAGGTCTTCAGCCGCCTTAAGTTACAATTTTGAAAATTGATTTCTTTAAATTTTTTTTAAAATTTGCGCTATCTGAAATTCTTGTTTCCGGGCCCTAAGCCCTGAGTTGTTCAATGTGTAGTGTGTGGCCTTCAGCCAAGTATTTACGTGAAATTTTTTTTTAAATAAGGCCCTCAGATGCGTGTATTCTTTAAAGCAATTTTTTATAACTTGTGTTCAGGCGCCGGCCTGGGTGGACGAGCGGTTCTAGGCACTACAGTCCGGAACCGCGCGACCCCTACGGTTGCAGGTTCGAATCCTACCTCGGGCATGGATGTGGGTGATGTCCTTAGGTTAGTTAGGTTTAAGTAATTCTAAGTTCTAGGGGACTGATGACCTCAGAAGTTAAGTCCCATAGTGCTCAGAGCCATTTGAACCATTTTGTGTTCAGGCCTTCAGCCGTTTTTGTTTTCGTTGTGGTTTTATGCTTTCAGCCCAGGGGGTATCACAAGTTTTCTTAACCACGCCGTCAGCCGTATTGCTTTAATTTGATACTTTTAAGGCAATGTGTAATTAAGTGGTTTTTAGGGCAATAAAAGTTTGTGTGTGTTGTGCAACTAACAGTACTGATTGCAGCCCCCTCCACAGCCATAACCTCATCCGCGAAACCAGATTTCACAGTTCTTCTGGAAGAATGGGGTGACTGAACTATACTACGTCCGGCCACCTTGCTGAATATGTCTCCAGTAGAGTTCAAGTCATCATAAAGGTGGAAGGTGGAGACAGGGTGTATTAATGTCCACAGGTAGGTTTACTTATACTTTTGATCAGAATGTGTAGGTAGCGTAATGAACCGTGAATTTACTTTGAAAACCTTTTCCTATAAGAATTCACTTCATTTACTAGTGATTCATCAAGAACATTAACACATTTAATCACACTGTGTGAGCGTGGAAGTAGCTGCCTGTGGGTAAGTAATGAAACAAGTCAAATTTCTTTCAACAAATGCATATGTTATTCCTTAGAGCCCCCCCCCTCCCCTTTTCAGTGACAGCTTTAAAATTATAATCAGAAAGCACCCTCTAAATATCAAGTTACAATTTGATCAGAGGCAGAAAGAGCAGATTTTTGACTATATAAGCTTTCGAGCTGAGAACCTTGCCGCTCCCTTTTGACACGGCCGCAGTCACGACCGCTAACAACAACCTCTGAAAGACTACACTGCAGCAAATCTGCAACACACCAGATAACTTTAAACTAAGAATTTTAACATTTCACACAAGCACATAAACTACGCACCCCGTAGGAAAGATGGAAATGGTACAAAACACTAACAATTGAAATATTAACCTTGCCACCGAAGGCGCAACTTGATTTAAAAAAAAAAATCTCCTAAGTTGGAAGGGTGGCAGCTCCATATACTAAAATGACCATTTAAATAAATACCCATGAAATGCAGTCTTACATAAAATATACAAGGGTGGCCAAACTTGCTCTAAATCACACATATAGCGCCTCTCAAGGTGATAGGCAAGATAGAAACATATTTCAGGAATTCGGCCGTTACACTTCAAGCAATAAATTCGTCAACACCGAATCCGACAAACATGACAGAGGCAGACCGACTGACAGACAGACACTAACTGCCTAACAAATGCGGACGGGAGACAGACGAGCAAGCTGGGGACGAGAGACTGGCAAAGAAAACAAGAAGTAGTTAACAAGTAAATGAAACAACATATCACGAATCACTTAACTCCTAGTAAACTGCGATGTCTGGCGAAGACCTGGCGCAGCACCCCCAACACTCTCCCGAACCGTCCGCTGCCAGCCGCTTCAACGGACGCAGGAAGGCGCGCCGATCTCCTGTCTCACGGCGTCGCAGCTCGCGCCGGCCAGAGCGATGTCGTGGGTTGACTCCTGTTGCTCTCGTGTCTGCCGCGAAGCCACTACCACTCGCTATACGGCGCGGCCCACTGGACTCACGTGGCGACCTCACATGCGCCGACGCTCAAGACGGACAAGTCATCTTGTGTCTCAGTGCGCGACCGACCAACCGATCGATCCAACCGCCAATGACCATTGCCTGAGCAAACTCGAGCAGACTGGCGGCCTAACGCGCAGACTCAGATGCAGGAACTGAGCCCCGACCGGGCGACCACTCGCTGAGTTCTCTTACTGGCGGAGTGGAAAGACTCTCATTTTGCCGGCCTTAAAGGTTGATCCGAACGACTGACATACTAGCACTCCGGACGACCGACAGACACTAGCTGCCTCACAACTGCGGACGAGAAACAGACTAGCAACCTGGGGGACGAGAGACTGACCCAGACTGACCGAATGGCGAGCTGATAGCGCCCCTTAAATGCACGTGAACAGGCAATCTTTTCCCTTTCCCACCAGAGGGAGACACAAAGCTGCGATTTCCACAGCGGCGCCACCGCTACAAACGGAGGGCGACTGCTTCACATTACGCGCTGCGGCGCGCTCTTCAAAACAGCAATTTTTACCACAGCTCAGGGAATCTTCCCAATTAAAAATCGCTTTCGCATTATGCACTACAGCTACAGAGGAAGCTCTTTCTGGCAGACGCTTTGTCCCTTTGAGTCACAGCTGCAAAATACTAACGCGAATTCTTTACAGACGAATGGAAAAACTGGTAGAAGCGGACCTCGGGGAAGAGCAGTTTGGATTCCGTAGAAATGTTGATACACGTGAGGCAATACTAACCTTACGACTTATCTTAGAAGAAAGATTAAGAAAAGGCAAACCTACGTTTCTAGCATTTGTAGACTTAGAGAAAGCTTTTGACAACGTTAACTGGAATACTCTCTTTCAAATTCTGAAGGTGGCAGGGGTAAAATACAGGGAGCGAAAGGCTATTTACAATTTGTACAGAAATCAGATGGCAGTTATAAGAGTCGAGGGGCATGAAAGGGAAGCAGTGGTTGGGAAAGGAGTGAGACAGGGTTGTAGCCTCTCCCCGATGTTATTCAATCTGTATATTGAGCAAGCAGTGAAGGAAACAAAAGTAAAATTCGGAGTAGGTATTAAAATTCATGGAGAAGAAGTAAAAACTTTGAGGTTCGCCGATGACATTGTACGAGGGTCGGTCAAAAAGTAATGCCTCCCAATTTTTTTCTACTTAAAGAAATTAAGTTAAGTGAAAAATTTGAATTTGGCACCATTCCTCAAACCTTCTTCTGCAATCCACTGCAGTAGTAACTTTCTGTGTCAACAGGTGGCAGCACAGCAGAAGTTTGTAAGATGGCCGACATCGATGTTCGTTTGAGACAGCGTTGTGTGATTGAATTCTTGAATGCAGAAGGTGAAACGCCCATACGCATTCATGAAAGACTGAAGAAGGTGTATGGTGTTGTGACAGTGGATGTCAGCACTGTTAGACGATGGGTTCGTCGTTGTAAGGAAGCTGAAGGGCAAACACCGTTGACTGACGAAAAGCGGAGCGGCAGGCCGGTGAGTGCAGTGACTCCACACAACATTCAGCAAGTTGATGACATCATTCGTGGTGACCGTCGGGTGACTGCAGATGAAGTGTGTCGCATTATTTCTCTTAGTAAAGGCAGTGTGATCACGATTATTAAACAATTGGGGTACTCAAAAGTTTGTGCACGGTGGGTTCCAAGAATGTTAACCGATCAGAATAAAGAGGCAAGGAAAACAATAGCCTCCCAACACTTGCAGCGCTTCCGTTTGGAGGGAGATGAGTTTCTGAAAAAAATTGTGACCGGGGACGAAACATGGGTGCATTTTTTTGAACCCGAATCAAAGAGGCAGTCAATGGAGTGGCGTCACACAAGCTCGCCGAGGAAGAAAAAATTCAAAACTGTGCGATCGGCAGGGAAAGTTATGGCAACAGTTTTCTGGGATACAGAGGGTGTGATTCTGGTTGATTTTTTGGAGCAGGGATGCACAATAAATTCTGTTCAATACGTCACAACCCTCAACAAACTTAAAGCACGTCTTCAGCGAGTTCGCCCAACAAAATCAATGGCAGATGTTCTTCTTTTGCATGACAATGCAAGACCACACACCAGTCGTCACACCTCTGACGAGATTGTCAAAATTGGATGGGAAGTTTTGCCTCATCCCCCATACAGCCCTGACCTGGCACCATCAGACTTCCATCTGTTCGGGCCACTAAAAGAAGCTCATCGTGGGATTCATTTTGAAGATGAGGAGGCCGTCAAAACATCCGTGCGTCAATGGCTTAGGAAGCAGAGCTGTGATTTTTACCGTGCTGGGATACATGCCCTTGTTCAAAGATGGACCAAAACTGTAGAGATGGGCGGAGATTACATTGAAAAATGACAAAATGATCCTCAATGTTGTGGTTTTCAACCTATGTAATTGCATTTAAATTTCCTGACAGTTAAACGTAGAAAAAAAAAAAAGGAGGCATTACTTTTTGACTGACCCTCGTAATTCTGTCAGAGACAGCAAAGGACTTGGAAGAGCAGTTGAACGGAATGGACAGTGTCTTGAAAGGAGGATATAAGATGAACATCAACAAAAGCAAACCGAGGATAATGGAATGTAGTCAAATTAAATCGGGTGATGCTGAGGGAATTAGATTAGGAAATGAGACACTTAAAGTAGTAAAGGAGTTTTGCTATTTAGGGAGTAAAATAACTGATTATGGTCGAAGTAGAGAGGATATAAAATGTAGACTGGCAATGGCAAGGAAATCGTTTCTGAAGAAGAGAAATTTGTTAACATCGAGTATAGATTTGTCAGGAAGTCGTTTCTGAAAGTATTTGTATGGAGTGTAGCCATGTATGGAAGTGAAACATGGTCGATAACTAGTTTGGACAAGAAGAGAATAGAAGCTTTCGAAATGTGGTGCTACAGAAGAATGCTGAAGATAAGGTGGGTAGATCACGTAACTAATGAGGAGGTATTGAATAGGATTGGGGAGAAGAGAAGTTTGTGGCACAACTTAACTAGAAGAAGGGATCGGTTGGTACGACATGTTGTGAGGCATCAAGGGATCACCAATTTAGTATTGGAGGGCAGCGTGGAGGGTAAAAATCGTAGGGGGAGACCAAGAGATGAATACACTAAACAGATTCAGAAGGATGTAGGTTGCAGTAGGTACTGAGAGATGAAGAAGCTCGCACAGGATAGAGTAGCATGGAGAGCTGCATCAAACCAGTCTCAGGACTGAAGACCACAACAACAACAACAACAACAACAATGAGGTACCTTTCGCTCCTCGTCCTCTGCTGAATAGCGAGATCTCGCGACCGCCGCCGGCGCGTGTGTATCGATGCCTGACGCGGGCGACCTTTCATTTCGCGAGGTGTTTGCACCCCCTCCCCCACCTCCCCCTCCCTCCGCCGCGGCGGCCTAATGAAACATTAAGCGGGCTCCATTAGCGCAGCTCAGCGCGCGGAATATTTCATGGCGCGCCCGGCAGTCTCCTGTTGCGCCGCCGCCGCTGCTACCTGTTGGAAGCAGACAGCCTCGGCACAGTTCGCAACGCAGCAGGCGGCGGCTGGCGAACACGGGCTGGCCCCCGCTCCAAACGCCTTCAAATCTGGCGACAGCGCAAACTTCGCTAAATGTGGCAGTGAGGACCACAAATCCGCGACAGGCAGCTCCCGTTGAACAGATTCTCGAAATTATAAAGACGATCGCACAGTACGGCGTTTAAGGAATGACGCTAAATATCGTGCTACAGATGTTACCACTGTGTCCGCGATACTGACTCATCTCTACAAGGTGTCTCAGGAGGAATGCTCAGTATTCATGGATATAATAGGAACGACCATTCATAGCCGGCCGGAGTGGCCGAGCGTTTCTAGGCGCTTCAGTCTGGAACCGCGCGACCGCTACTTTCGCGGATTCGAATCCTGCCTGGGACATCGATGTGTTGTTAAAAAAAAAAAAATGTTCAAATGTGTGTGAAATCTTATGGGACTTAACTGATAAGGTCATCAGTCCCTAAACTTACACACTACTTAACCTAAATTATCCTAAGGACAAACACAGACACCCATGCCTGAAGGAGGACTCGAACCTCCGCCGGGACCAGCCGCACAGTCCATGAAAGCAGCGCCATAGACCGCTCGGCTAATGCCGCGCGCGGCATCGATGTGTGTGATGCCCTTAGGTTAGCTAGGTTTAAGTAGATGCATTGTATTGTATGTTAAGCGGGGACCTAGAAACGACGGAGAGGCTCCGCCCCCGCCGCAGCCGCAGTGGTCCACAACCCTACGACGACTACCGCAGTCCACTTCACCCCTACGCCCCCCCACACCTAACCCAGGGTTATTGTGCGGTTCGGCCCCCGGTGGACCCCCCAGGGAACGTCTCACACCAGACGAGTGTAACCCCTATGTTTGCGTGGTAGAGTAATGGTGGTGTTCGCGTACGTGGAGAACTTGTTTGCGCAGCAATCGCCGACGTAGTGTAACTGAGGCGGAATAAGGGGAACCAGCCCGCATTCGCCGAGGCAGATGGAAAACCGCCTAAAAACCATCCACAGACTGGCCGGGTCACCAGAGACCAGGCGCTCCTTCCCGCCCGGAAAGCTGTGCGTTACACCGCACAGCCAGCCGGGCGGGCTTAAGTAGTTGTACGTTATAGGGGACTAATGACCTCACATGCTATGTCCCATAGCGCTCAGAGCCATATTTTTCGACCATTCATATCAAAAACTTGAGTAACAATGGGCTCTGAAATGCATATCTTAAGAGCTGTGAGCACTTCGCAATCTTCCCTAGTGAGAAACACGTCCATCGTAGTTCTACACCTTATGTTCAAGCCACATTTTCCTTCCTTACTTTCCTGTTTCACAATTTTGTATGGCATCTGCTCACATATATAGCATTCAGTGAGTTAAGTGGAGCTGCAGAACGCCCACAGTGGGGAATAAGATTTCAGTTCCCACGCTTGCTGAAGGAGCCATTGCCATTGCCAGCGAGGTACTTACGGGAAGTATCGTTACTCTGGCGCGAAACACCTGATCACGCTTAATAAACATCACTTTTTCTCTATACAGATACGCTATGGGATTAAAAGCATCCGGACGCCCCCACAAGCCGGCCGGGGTGGCCGAGTGGTTCTAGGCGCTACAGTCTGGAACCGCGTGACCGCTACGGTCGCAGGTTCTATTCCTGCCTCGGGCATGGATGTGTGTGATATCCGTAGGTTAGTTAGGCTTAAGTAGTTCTAGTTTCTAGGGGACTAATGACCTCAGATGTTAAGTCCCATAGTGCTCAGAGCCATATGAACCATGAACGCCCCCAAAAACATACGTTTTTCATATCAGGTGCATTGTTCTGCTATCTACTGCCAGGTACTCCATATCAGCTACCTCTGTAGTCATTAGAAATCGTGAGAGAGCAGAAATGCGGACTTCACGGAACTCACGGAATTCGAACGTGGTCAGGTGATTGGGTGTCACTTGCGTAATACGTTTGTACGCGAGATTTCCAGCCTCCTAAACATCCCTAGGCCCACTGTTTCCAATGTGATGGTGAAGTGGAAACGCGAAGGGACACGTATTGCGGAAAAGTGTACAGGCCGACCTCATCTGTTGACTGGCAGATACCGCCAACCGTTGAAGACGGTCGTAATGTGTAATAGGCAGACATCTATTCCGGCCATCACGAAGTAATACCAGACTGCATCAGGATCCACTGCAAGTACCATGACAGTTAGGTGAGAGATGAGATAACTTGGATTTCATGATAAAGGGCTGCTTATAAGCCACACATCACGCCGGTAAATGCCAAACGACGCCTCTCTTGGCGTAAGGAGCGTAAACATTGGACGATTGAACAGTGGAAAAACGTTGTGTGGCGTGACGAATCACGGTACACAATGTGGCGATCCGAGGGCAGGGTGTGGGTATGGCGAATGCCCGTGAACGTCATCTGCCAGTGCGTGTAGTGCCAACAGTAAAATTCGGAGCCGGTGGTGTTATGGTGTGGTCATGTTTTTCATGGAGGCGGCTTGCGCCCCTTGTTGTTTTGCGTGGCACTATCACAACACAGGCCTACAATCGTGTTTCAAGCACCTTCTTGCTTCCCTCTGTTGTAGAGCAATTCGGGGATGGCGATTGCATCTTTCAACACGATCGAGCAACTGTTCATAATGCACGACCTGTGTCGGAGTGGTTCCACGACAGTAACATCCCTGTAATTGGCCGGCCTGCACAGAGTCCTGACCTGAATCCTACAGAAAACCTTTGGGATGTTTTGGAATGCCGACGTCGTGCCAGGCCTCACCGACCGACATCGATACCTCTCCTCAGCGCAGGACTCCGTGAACAATGGGCTGCCATTGCCCAAGAAACTCTCCAGCACCTTACTGAACGTATGGCTGTGAGAGTGGGAGCTCTCGTCAGGCTAAGGGTGGGCCAACACTGTATTGAATTCCATCGTTACCGATGGAGGACGTCACGTACTTGTAACTCATTCCCAGCCAGGTGTCCGGATACTTTTGATCACGTAGTGTATAAGGAAAAGCCTACAGGTCACAAGTACATTCTTACAGCAATATCACAACGCCAAAACTGAGCCATGTTAATAAATACATGAATAATGTTCACGTTAACGGAAATGTACGAACGGATACAAAATATCACGAGTTTCAGCCAACTCCAGAGGCAGACTAAGCAAGACAGACGCCTTACGGTGTGATTTACTGTTGAAGTTCCGAGAGTATTCGTTCCTAGAAGTCCTAGAAGAGTCAGACAATTTACTATTTCTTCCTACGTGTATCTCAGGAAAACACCATGAAGATCGGAGAGATTCGAGTCTACATCTACGTCTACATCCATACTCCGCAAGCCACCTGACGGTGTGTGGCGGAGGGTACCCTGAGTACCTCTTTCGGTTCTCTCTTCTATTCCAGTCTGGTATTCGTGGAAAGAAGGATTGTCGGTATGCTTCTGTGTGGGCTCTATTCTCTCTGATTTTATTCTCATGGTCTCTTCGCGAGATATACGTAGTAGGGAGCAATATACTGCTTGACTCTTCGGTGAAGGTGTGTTCTCGAAACTTTAAAAAAAGCCCCTACCGAGCTACTTAGCGTCTCTCCTGCAGAGTCTTCCACTGGAGTTTATCTATCATCTCCGTAACGCTTTCGCGATTACTAAATGATCCTATAACGAAGCGCGCTGCTCTCCGTTGGATCTTCTCTCTCTCTTCTATCAACCCTATCTGGTACGGATCCCACACTGCTGAGCAGTATTCAAGCAGTGGGCGAACAAGTGTACTCTAACCTACTTCCTTTGTTTTCGGATTGCATTTCCTTACGATTCTTCCAATGAATCTCTGTCTGTCATCTGCTTTACCGACGATCAACTTTATATAATCATTCCATTCCAGTCCACACGCTGGCTGACCATTCTCGAATGGAACAGGAGAAGCGGGAAGTGACAGTAGTGTACAAAGTACCCTCCACCACACACCGTAACGTGGCTGTCGGAGCGTACATGTAGCTAGATTTTTGAAAACTAGGTTTCAATTTTATCGCAAGAGAGCATTTTTTATTTATTTGATTGAGTTAATATCGTTTCCACGTATTCAGTCCACGTAAAAACAAATTTTGCGTGCTGCATTTAGCCAGAGTTTAAACCATCGTAGCTCGACAGCGGTTGAAAATTACTGAATGAAAAAAATCATTTTGCGTTAATTCATTTATGTACTTAGTTCAGAGTTTGAACCGATTCGTACAAGTTTTAAAGAATAGAAGCGGTGCGCTTCAGAATTCTCCCAGAGAATCATACGCTTTTGCACGTAAAAACCGAACGGTGTACATACAAATGGCGCCATTAGGTGAGCATTAGTTTCAGCCCTATTCAAATGTTTTGCAAAAGGAATTAATAGTTTCGCAAAATTTGCCTGGGCGACATCTCCGGTTAGTCATTCAAACTTTGCTTAAAATATTACAACATAGCTACAGCTATACGGAGTTTCGAATGAAAATACAGATGGCCGCTGGTCCCGGTTGAACCAGTAACTTTTACCCTGTTTCTACTCCGAATAGGAATCGAGGACCCCATTCCGAGCCGCGATTCTGCACTCGTCTTTTACGGACGTATTTGTTAAAGCGCTTCCGCGCTGTAACAATTGCGAGAGTACTTTTCGATAACGATGAATAATAAATGACTGCCCTAATAAGTGGTCTGCGTTGTTAGTAAACTCGGGAAAATTCTCAACCGCAGTACTTCGTTAAGGAGTAGAGCCCTGACTCAACTGCCAGCTCGTATCACTTACTGCGGGATTGTTCGTGACGACCCGACAACGCACAAAGTGATTCTTACGTTAATGCGCTTTCTCATTTTACGAAATTTACAGTTTTTTAATAAGTACATCCTAAAGTGTTCACTGGAGAGAGAATTTTTACCGTTTTACGAATTCTTATTTGACGTTTCCTTCAATAGTACAAAGTAAGAGCGTACGGAATATCAGACCAGCTGTGTGGCTCGATTGAAGAGTTTTTAGCGAACAGAACACAGCATGTTGTTCTCAATGAAGAGACGTCTAGAGACCTTAAAGTAACCTCTGGCGTGCAACAGGGGAGTGTTAAGGGACCCATTACTTTTCACAATGTATATAAATGACCTAGTAGATAGTGTGTGAAGTTTCATGCAGCTTTGTGATGCTGTAGTATACAGAGAAGTTGCAGCATTAGAAAATTGCAGCGAAATGCAGGAAGATCTGCAGCGGATAGGCTCTTGGTGCTGTGAGTAGGGGGAGTAGCAACTGACCCTTAACATAGACAAATGTAATGTATTGCGAATAGATAGAAAGAAGGATCCTTTATTGTATGATTTTATGATAACAGAACAAACAATGGTAGCAATTACTTCTGTAAAATATCTGGGAGTATGCGTACAGAACGATTTGAAATGGAATGATCATGTAAAATTTATTGTTGGTAAGGCGGGTGCCAAGTTGAGATTCATTGGGAGAGTAATTAGAAAATGTAGTCCATCAACAAAGGAGGTGGCTTACAAAACACTCGTTCGACCTATACTTGAGTATTGCTCGTCAGTGTGGGATCCGTACCAGGTCTGGTTGACTGAGGAGATAGAGAAGCTCCAAAGAAGAGCGGCGCGTTTCGTCACAGGGTTATTTGGTAACCGTGATAGCGTTACGTGGATGTTTAGCAAACTCAAGTGGCAGACTCTGCAAGAGAGGCGCTCTGCATCGCGGTGTAGCTTGCTGTCCAGGTTTCGACAGGGTGTTTTTCTGGATGAGGTATCGAATATAGTGCTTCCCCCTACTTACACCTCCCACGGAGATCACAAACGTAAAATTAGAGGGATTCGAGCGCGCACGGAGGATTTCCGGCAGTCGTTCTTCCCGCGAACCGTACGCGACTGGAACAGGAAAGGGAGATAATGACAGTGGCACGTAGAGTGCCCTCCGCCACACACCGTTGGGTGGTTTGAGGAGTATAAATGTAGATGCAGATGTAGATGCAGAAGCTATGTTTTTTGTTCGCAACCCGTACCTACCACTCAGTGATCGCTTACGTTGCCTCGCTGGTTCCACGTCATCTAAAAGTAGGTCGCCACCGAGCTGTAGTGTCGTGTGCAAACCTGCAGGTGGAAACTTGGTCGCAAACACCGCACCGATCAATACTTTTGTCTGACGTCAGTTGCCTGTTACAACACGTAAGATTCTTTGGGTGACCATAAAACGATCATAGCAGGAAGAGCCAGAAATTGTACTACAGGATAGCGCATAAAATTAAGCTCAATGTTAGAAAGTGTAGTTTCATACACTGCCTGACGAAAAAACGCAAAGCACCGAGAAAGAGAGGTGCACACTAAATCAAACGTCACGGCTTGAGAGGGTACGTGATTTCAGCGATTACGGTATCGAGGCAAATTTATAAACTTGTGGCAATATGAGCCCATTTATCGCTATGACATTGCAGCATGTGACCTGGATCTATGAACTAGAAATAAATGTAAATGTCGTGTGACTACGGCCTCCCGTCGGGTAGACCGTTCGTCGGGTGCAAGTCTTTCGATTTGATGCCACTTCGGCGACTTGCGCGTCGATGGGCATGAAATGATGATGATTAGGACAACACCGCACCCAGTCCTGAGCGGAGAAAATCTCCGACCCAATCGTGAATCGAACCCGGCCCCTTAGGATTGATAAACTGTCGTGCTGACCACTTTTTTTTTCTTTTTGATCTCATTTAGTTAGTCTTCCTTCTTTGTATCTGCTCGGAGCGAACGTCGCACGACACCCGCTTCAGTTCGTCGTTGATCCATTAACTCAGGTTTTTTTTATTATTATTACAGAGGGCAGCTAACCCTCTGACCAAACACGCTGAGCTACCGTGCCGTCTGACCACTCGGCTACCGGGGGCGGACATCTATGAACTGATTCGGCTGGGAAAGGGCGTCGCAAAGACGTTACAAGCTGGTCCGCCGTTGTTGTAACCGGTGGTACATAGGCTGGATACTGGCATTGGGAAGTATTGGCATCCGAGCCGGTTCCACACACGTTCTGCAGGACCTGACCACCATTTTGCAGGACAATGCTCAAGCACGTACAGTCCAAGCTGTTACTGATTAATGGGGCTGCTAAGTGCTATACCACCTACTGCAATCAAGCCCTCGTAAGTTCAACTCGATTTCTAAAGTGAAGGAAACACTTGATGTCATTCGCTTCAGAACTGCTACAAATTCGTCAGGCTCTAACTGTCAACACAACTAGCACTGCTAAGAGTATCCTACGACCTCCACATCGCTGGCAACGGGCTATACACAATGCTGGTGTCTACTTTGAAGTTCAGTAAAACTTTGAAACACGTATCTATTTTGTACGAGCTGTAAATAAATAGTTGCCCTATTTAAGTTCCAACCCTCGTATTCATACTAGGAGTCACGTGTCTTGACGCCAAATTTGATACTGTGTTCCCTGATAACTGTTGATGATCAAGGAGAGTTGCCTATTCTTATACCTTTTCCACACTCCCGGCTCATATTGCATGACAATATGTCCCTTGGGGAGAGGGTAGCCTGTATTTCCTAGTACCTCGCACAGCTACACCATGATATGCAGTTCGATACGATTAGCTAAGCATTACCCGTAATTGTGACACAAACAAAAGATGTAACCAAATCACATCTGCTGAAACGTAGAACGAAAAACTCCTTTCTTGCTGTATTATGTACTAGCCAGCGAGCTATCTGCATTGAGATAAAACAGTAACGTACAACTGGCGTCGAGGTAAATTTTAGATTCCGTGCGTGAGCTAAAATTCAGCCCAAGTTTCTATCCTCCGCCATCATAAGAGTCTTCTGAAATAGAATTAATATTTTTGAAACGCTGTGAAATAACTGGATTATCAGTCTCCGCCGCATAAATAAGGCAGGGACAGCTTTCCCTTTATTTTCGACACCCCTGTTACACATTCAGCGAGCAAAGCTGGTCGTGTGGCTCTACATAAAGAGAAACCGGAAAAAAACTTCAGCGGAAAAAAAAACCTGTAACGACAGCAGAACATGGTCAGATACGGTATGGCGGGCTGGGGAAGCCCCGACAAGCACTGCCGCCAACAAAATAACTAGAAAAACTGTGTAGCGCGATTGTCACACGCGGACAATGCCGGCCATTACATTATGGAGCCGGTTCCGGCGTTTTCGCTAAACGAGTGGACCCGGATTGTCCGGTTACCCGTTTTTTGTTCCTTTTTTTCTTTTTTTTGTTTCCAGCGCATGTGACAGAGTTCACCCCTCCCCCTCCCCGCGCCCTTTTTTTCGGCAGCGGTGGACAAGCATCATATTTCAGCAAAACACCGCTAGAACACCCGCGGTCCAGCCGACACAGACCACAAGTGCGTCATTTCAACATGGCCACAAATTTGACAACTGCTCATGCCACATTATGAAAAAAAAGGAGCGTTACAAGCCCGATATAGACCAATTTACATGCGAAACTGCGGTTTTTTGCGTTCCGCAAAGTTTGTGACATTATTTCAAGCACGGGCTAAAAGGTAATCTCGATTGAGTGTCAAGGTGAGGAGCTGGATTTTACTGACGGTAATGCCAAGGTAACCTCGGTGGGTAGGCTAGCACGGAGTGTGCTCAACGTTGTGCATTTGTCAAAGATGGTTGAGGAAGAAGTAGCGGCTTTGGTTTCGAAGGCCCACGTCAGCGGCTAGGAAGGACAGCAGCAAGCGACTAAATGCCCTTCGAATATCTTCATTTACGCCTATATTCTGCTAACGGCTGTGAAGATTTTCTCCCTCCCCAACGCCTACCGAGCATGGGAAGAAACATCTCACAATTGTCTTTGCGTGTTCTGGAATTACTCTAATTTTGTCTTCACAGGTCCTATTGTAGTGATACGTAACAGGTTCTACAATACCGGCGACCAGTTGTAACAAAGCGGGATGGTCGACCTAAAGAAGCGTAATGAGTGAAACTGAAGTGATTTCTGGCTTTCCACAAGGTAGTGTTATTGGCCCTTTTCTGTTCCTTATCTATATAAACGATTTTGGAGACAATCTGAGAGAAGCCGTCTTCGGTTGTTTTCAGATGACACTGTCGTTTGTCGACTAATAAAGTCATCAGAAGATCAAAACAAACTGCAAAATGATTTAGAAAAGATATATGAATGGTGCGAAATGTGGCAGTTGACCCTAAATAACGAAAAGTGTGAGGTCATCCACATGAGTGCTAAAAGGAACTCGTCAAACTTCGGTAACACGATAAATCAGTCTAATCTAAAAGCGGTAAATTCAAATAAATACCTAGGTGTTACAATTACGAACAAGTTAAATTGGAAGGAACACACAGAAAATGTTGTGCGGAAGGGTAACCAAAGACTGCGTTTTATTGGCACGACACTTGGAAAATGTAACAGACCTACTAAGGAGACTGCCTACTCTACGCTTGTCCGTCCTCTTTTAGAATACTGCTGTGCGGTGTGGGATCCTTACCAGATAGGACTGACGGAGCACATCGAAAAAGTTCAAAGAAAGGTAGCACGTTTTGCATTTTCGCGAAATATGGGAGAGAGAGTCACAGAAATGATACAGGATTTGGGCTGGAAATCATTAAAAGAAAGGCGTTTTTTGTTGCGACGGAACCATCTCACGAAATTCCAATCACGAAATTTCTCCTCCGAGAGCGAAAATATTTTGTTGACACCGACCTGCATAGGTAGGAACGATCGCCAAGAGTGAAAAAAATAAGGGATATAAGAGCTCGTACGTAAAGGAATAATTGGAATAATAGAGAATTGTGATGGTGGTTCCATGAACCCTCTGCCAGGCACTTAGATGTGATTTGCAGAGTATCCATTTAGATGTAGAAGCGATGACCTAATGACGTTATATTTTGCTTGAGGTTTAGTCAAGGGAGTTCAATTCCACGTCTGGGATTTTGAGATAAACCGGATTAAGTTAAATGTGTAACCTCCCCATTATATTCGTTTCTGTTTGTTATTTAGGCCAACTATACCTCTCACTGTATGAAATCTGTGTAGTACCAAAACTATGTACTAGCAAACTGTTAGCTAACTAAAACTTGTATGCTAACCTGTGACTAAACAGATCCTAAATCGAACGGACCTGTAACTGATCTGAGTGTAACTTGTCTTTATATTAAATGCGCAACTGAAGTATAACAATTATGTGGCCCTAATCAAAATTTTCCGCTTACTACGCGTCTTGACAACATTGTTTCAGATTTCTAGAAAGCACAACAGCAAACAGCAAGCAGGCAGCGCCTAAGCTAGTATTCAGTTTCTAAATAAAATTACCAAGTTATACTCAAACTATTCCTACTCCAAGACAACGATTTTGAAATGAAGTATGTATTCAAAAAGACACTTGGCGTGAACTTCGTACAGAACGTAGCTCTGAACCACACTATGCTTAACAAAGTGAATAATGAATTAAAGGGGGGTACAATGTTGATAGAGAAATTCTATGAAATTCAAACAGCTTAATCAGTTGGTATGCTAATGCATGACTTACGGAAGTGTGGTGGTCTTTCTCGCAGCTCTGAGGAAGTGAGTCAAGTTAACGACCTCTCAATAATCATACCTCCAAATTACGCCCACAGTGCTGCAGTCTTACCTCAAACAACTTCTCTTCCAAAAATAATAACATTATTCAAAATTTATATTCCATACGCTTTCAAATGCGTACATCATATTTATCCATCCTGTCCTTCACAATAAATCTTTCTTCATCTAAAAGATACAGTTGCAGGTCAACACAGCACTACAGAATAGGTTCATCACCTATCACACTTCAATTAAAAATGTATGAGACCGTTCCGAGGTAAGGACCGTGCAACGGCGAGACCAAAGATTGTTTAACAGTAACGTAACTTGCTTTTTCTCAGACTTGCACATTGTCCGCAGCTCGTGGTCGTGCGGTAGCGTTCTCGCTTCCCACGCCCGGGTTCCCGGGTTCGATTCCCGGCGGGATCAGGGATTTTCTCTGCCTCGTGATGACTGGCTGTTGTGTGCTGTCCTTGGGTTAGTTAGGTTTAAGTAGTTCTAAGTTCTAGGGGACTGACGACCATAGATGTTAAGTCCCATAGTGCTCAAAGCCATTTGAACTTGCACATTCGTAACATACCGAGTGATCAAAAAGACAGTAAAAATTTGAAAACTTAATAAACCACGGAATAATGCAGATAGAGAGGTAAAAATTGACACACATGCTTGGAATGACATGGGGTTTTATCAGGATCGAAAAAAAGTATTGATAGACGCGTGAAAGATCTCTTGCGCGCGTCGTTTTTTGATGATCGTGTGCTCAGCCACCACTTTCGTCGTGCTTGGCCTCCCAGGTCCCCAGACCTCAGTCCGTGCGATTATTGGCTTCGGGGTTACCTGAAGTCGGAAGTGTATCGTGATCGACCGACATCTCTAGGGATTCTGAAAGACAACATCCGACGCCAATGCTTCCCCATAACTCCGGACATGCTTCACAGTGCTGTTCGCAACATTATTCCTCGCCTACAGCTGTTGTTTAGGAATGATGGTGGACATATTGAGCATTTCCTGTAAAGATCATCATCTTTGCTTTATCTTACCTTGTTGTGCTAATTATTCCCATTCTGATAAAAATGAAGCGCCATCTGTCGGGCGTTTTTTGAACGTTTGTATTTTTTCGGTTCTAATAAAACCCCATGTCATTCCAAGCACGTGTGTCAATTTTTGCCTCTCTATCTACATTATTCCGTGATTTATTCAGTTTTCAAATTTATACTGACTTTTTGATCACCAGGTACATGACCACCTTACAAATGTACCGTCCAACTCTTGTAATACGCTGCCCACTGTAATTATGTATCTATTTCTCTATTGAAAAAATGTCATGTAATTACGTGGCGAAACTCCCTCATGTGCTATAAAAATCTATTAAACATATTACATCTACAGTTTCAGTACCGGCATTTTATTTGTCTTTTTCTTAAATATCATTGATCAGTACTTAACGTAATAAAAAATAAAGATGACAATTACTTTTTTTGAGTAATGAAGTGTTAAGCACTGTGGTTTGTGGTGGTGGTGGTGGTGGTGGTGGTGGTGGTGGTAGGGGGACAGGGAGGGTTTCATTTTTTCATGTTTGATGATTGTTTGAAATTTTGGAGAAAGAGTTACCTGCCAAGTCCATTTGTTCATTAAAA
Source organism: Schistocerca serialis cubense (assembly GCF_023864345.2). Taxonomy (NCBI): domain Eukaryota; kingdom Metazoa; phylum Arthropoda; class Insecta; order Orthoptera; family Acrididae; genus Schistocerca; species Schistocerca serialis. Next base: position 98,848,366 of record NC_064649.1, read on the forward strand.
TGGTGTGGGGTGATTCATGGTATACATATGAATGGCAGGCAGGGTCAGGACGACCCGTATTTTCAGTGCACAGTCGTGTTCTCCCAGCACAGAATGAGAACTTGTATATTTGTGGAGCCGGCTGCTGGGACGGGGCACGGAGAAGTTCAAGGGCGCAATTTCCTCAAAGCGCCCCCAGCGGTGCAGTCCTGCCACGCCCATTTGTCTCGTACAGCCATACAAGTGCCGATGGCCCGGCAGTCTCCGGCCTGCTAATGTCAGCGGAGGGAGAAGCGGGACCGTTCGCACCTCCCAGGCAGAAGGGCATCTCCAACTTTGCCTCTCTGCCCTGGCAGCTGTTGGGTTTGCCGAGTGTTGGTATCCGCGGATGAAGGCCAACGGGCAGGTTCCATATTGCTAGATGTACAGAAAACGTTTGACACGTGGCCCCACTTCAGATTGTTAACGAAGGCCCGAGCATACGGAATAGGTTCCCAGATACGCACGTGGCTCGAAGGCTTCTGATGTAGTAGAATCCAGTACAGTGTCCTCGACAATGAGCGTTCATCAGAGACAGGGGCAGCCAGCAGTGCTCTAGGGATGTGTGATAACATCGCTATTATTCTCTGTATACAATAAAGGTCTGACAGAGCGAGCAGCAGTCTGCAACTGTTGGAGGGGATACAGGATGGCTTCCTTATAATTTCCATTTGGTATGATGAATGACAGCTAGCTGTAATGGGGAAAAAAGTAAATAAATGGAGGTGACTAGAAAAAGCAATACCATAATGTTCGGGTACAGTTTCTTCAGTATACTGCTTGACAGTGATGTCGATTAAATACCTAGATATATCATTGCAATATGAAAGTAAATCGAACCAGCGCTTCAGATTGGCTGTAGAAAAGGCAAGTGGTCGACTCCGGTTCCTCGGGAGAATTCTAGGAAAGCTTAGCTCATCTGTTGGACCGTTTACCGAGCGAGGTGGACTCGCATTTGGGAGGACGACGGTTCATTCCCGCATCCGGCCATCGTGATTTAGCTTTTCCGTGATTTCCCTAAATCGCTCCGGGTAAATGCCTGGATGGTTCCTTTGAAAGGGCACGGCCGGCTTCTTTCCCCATCCTTCCCTAATCCAATGAGACCGAAGAACTCGCTGTCTGGTCTCCATCCCCAAACAACCCAACCTGTTACACCGTTTGCATATCCTGTGAAAACTATACTCCTACAACAGTCCTTTGGGTACGCCTGAAGTTAATTTTTCGTTAAATCAATCTTCTCCTTTATGAATGACATGCTGTTTTCTGTCTTCTAAGAACTTTCAATCCAGTCACACAGCTGGCCTGATACTCAAGACACTAGTGTGTTTTTCATACGGAGACAATGCGCACCTGTGTTGACCGCTTTCCGGGAGTCAAAACTGTAGCAGCTTGGCCGCCAATGGCTGCAGCCTTCTGCGTTGCAGTGTAACACTGACTCTGACCTGAGTATAGGAAAAAACTGGTGCGGCCTGAAATATGAGGTACATGTATTCAGTAATGGATAATCCCTCCTATCAATGAGTAATTCTGTACATTGTAGGTCAGTTGCCAATCTCAGCAGAGCTGCCTGTATGTCCCTTCAGTTTTCTAACGTTTAGAGGTCTCTGATGATCGGTCCATACTGAAAGGCTTCAGTACAGTTACTGACTTTGACTAAAACGAAAAAGAAGTATATAATTTCCTTTTACACTGAAGAGCCAAAGAAACTGATACACCTGCCTAACATCTTGTAGGGCCCCCGCGAGCACGGAGAAGTGCCGCAACACGACGGGGCATGGAATAGACTAATATCTGAAGTAGTGCTGGAGGGAATTGACCACGAATCCTGCAGGGCTGCCCGTAAACCCGTAAGACTACACGGGGGTGGAGATTTCTTCCGAATAGCATGTCGCAAGGTGTGGTGTCACCGCCAGACACCACACTTGCTAGGTGGTAGCCTTTAAATCGGCCGCGGTCCGTTAGTATACGTCGGACCCGCGTGTCGCCACTGTCAGTGATTGCAGACCGAGCGCCGCCACACGGCAGGTCTAGAGAGACTTCCTAGCACTCGCCCCAGTTGTACAACATACGGAAATCACTTGGGGCAAGGTCTGGTGAGTATGGTGGATGAGGAAGACACTCAAAATGCAGGTCTGTGATTGTTGCAACTGTTGTACGGGCAGTGTGGGGCCTTGCATTGTCGTGTTGCAAAAGGACACCTGCTGACAGCAATCCACGTCGCTTTGACTTGATTGCAGGCCGCAGATGACTTTTTAAGGAGATCTGTGTATGATGCACTGGTGACAGTGGTCCCTCTAGCCATGTAATGCTCCAAAATGACGCCTTTTTCGTCACAAAAGAGAGTCAGCATAACCTTCCCTAGTGATGGTTCTTTTCGAAACGTCTTTGGTTTTGGTGATGAGGAACGGTGCCATTTCTTGCTCACTCTCTTCGTTTCCGGTTGGTGGAAGTGAACCCAGGTTTCGCCCCCAGTAACGATTCCTGCAAAGAGGCCATCACCTCTTTCAAAGCGCCGAAGAAGGTCTTCACAAGCACGTCGATCTCTCATTTCAGGAGTCAGCTGCCGTAGCACCCATCTTGCAGCCACTTTGTGAAATTGGAGCACATCATGAACAGTGTGGTGTGCTGACCCATGACTAATCTGTAAACATGCTGCAATGTCATTCAGTGTCACTCGGCGGTTTTCCTTCACTATGGCTTCAACTGTTGCAATGTTCTGTGGAGCCATAACTCATTGTTCCTGACCTGGACGAGGAGCGTCTTCCACTGAAGCCACACCATTTGCGAACTTCCTACTCCATTCGTAGACTTGCTGCTGTGACAAACACTCTTCACCGTACTGAACATTCATTCGTCGATGAATTTCAATAGGTTTCACACCTCCACTACGCAAAAACCGAATAACAGAACGCTGTTCTTCCCCGGTGCAAGTCGCAAGTGGGGCAGCCATCTCTATACTGATATTGCTACGGTATGTGTGCATCTGACTATGCTGCCACCTACAGGCCATTCTGCACGCTGTTTGTAGAACGCTTACCAGCTTACAGGATAACGACGCGAAATTTCGATTTGTTATTACAAATTTAAAGTTTTCATTTGACTCACCCTCGTATCACCATCATCACTGGTTTTTTAATCTAAAACATGCAGAAAATAGCATTATTATACAAACACAGTGGCACATTATTACATTTTTAGTAAACGTTTTTTGAAATATAGGTTTCTATGGATACTTTCATACTACGATATTTATTGTGTGTTACAGCATGGTTTTCTGTGCGCTTTTTTTGTTGCCGTTTTTACTTAGCGAGCACCATGTCATCTGCAACTGTGTGAACGGCTGTTAGTAAACAAAATACTAAAATGTGAACTTTGTATGTCAGCAATACACACTTGGGATTGCGGCAGTGTTGTGGATACCTGTTATTTGGTGTCAACTGAGCTGTTACTTAGCTATTCGTGTACTCACGGTCGTTGGATGGTATGTAAAAATGTAATAACGTGCCACTGTGTTTGTATATTTACACTATTTTCTGCATGTTTTAGATTAAAAAACCCACTGGTGATATTTGTCGCCGAAACGATTTTGGGGAAATAAAGGAATAACAAGGTGTTTTGAAACAAGGCGGACTCAATTTCTGATACTGTTGATGAATAACCGGTATATTCGATATTTGTTTTGTCTCAGTTATGAAAGGCCCTTTTTTAATTTTTACTAATAACCGAAAAATGCGAGAATATTAGTCATAACAGCAGCGTTAAACTTTTCAGTTTTTAAATATAACTTAAAAAAAAAGAAATTTTATTCGTAAAATTTGCACTGGCTTGAAATATTCCGTTATTATTGAAGACAGGATAAGCGATCAGTGCTGTTTTAATAAACATGCCGACAAATAAACAACAGACACGTGGCATAAAACAATGATTTCCCTGTTTCCGTGTTTCGTGGCTTAAGTTGCGCAAGTAAGAGCTGGGTACGGAACTTGTACACATGGTCTTGCTATCGTCGCAGACATCCGTAGTACTGCAGGAAGGCAGAAACTGAAGTGGGGACTTATATTTACGAAATGACATCGCAGTGAAGTGCAATGCTTCATTTGGCTTTGATAGATCAAATATTTGTCTGTCGTTTGTATGAAATAACAAGAGGAAGACAATAATAACAGCAATAAATTAAAAAATTAACAGCAATTCACGCATAGTATACAATAAAAATATATAGCAGCCGATCTGGTGCCTGTGTCTACATAATATGCCTCTGTCTGCTTGAAGCCTCTAAAAACGGAGTTCGTCAGCCTCTTTTCACCCTGTTTACTATTCATAATCCCCAAATAGTAGTATATTTTGAACAAAGTCTCAACAATTTTGAATCAATAGTAGACTACTGGTTACTTTTTATAATATTCAACGACCTTTTTTTAGAGAAAAGCAGTGAACGGTGAACATGCTAAGTTTTCCTGCATTTTCATATTTATTATTTTCATTCTCTGTATCTTGAAACAGAGTGTCAACATTTTTCGATCTTTTTCTCGATTTCTACGTTTACCGAAAATCGATTATTTCAAAAAAAAAAAAATAAATAAATAAATAAATAAATAAATAAAAATAAAAAAAGTTATTTTGTGCGGTTTTAACAGACAGGTTAAACTGGCGTGGAATAGACCTATATAACCGCAAACTGGCTATTTCAGCGATAACCCTCATCCCTACCCTCTATTCATTTTTGTGAAGATTTTGTAGGCTCCGCGGTTTGTAGTGCTGCAGTATGCGGATGATTCATGGAGCCGTGCCCGAAAGTGCGCTCCACCAGTATGTTCCAAACAGCCGGGCGGGAAAGTGTCATTTCACGGGAGCTTCAGATCTCGGATTCTATTTACCACAGAGATAAGGGGTCAAGGTTGCCCTGGGCTTAGTGATTGTTTGTATACCTATTGGAAGAACGGACATATTGTAGCTATTCTACAGTAAAGTGTGAACTTTGCACACTTCCTAAAGCCCAGGCGAACTGAGAACATTGGTCGGTTCTTTGGCGTTAGGACTGGTCAAGGGTGGGCCTTAGGCAGCTTACAAAGTCATCTCAGGTTCATGCGCGGTTTCTGAGAAAACCCCGAAAAATCACGATTATCGGGTACCAAAAGCACCAACTGCGGGGATGGCCATTTCTAGAATTTCTGTTCATGGCAGATTGTCGAAATTTGTACCGCGTGTTTCTGAGATAATATTCTCGAGAAATTTCGAAACTTTTCCCGATATCGTGATTAGTTTACCGATATCATGAGGTTGGAAGTTAGGAACTTACGCACGTGAAATATGCTAGTAATATCCCCCCTGAGGCATAAATGTAGTTTTAACCGACATAGTGCACATACGGTAAGTGTTCTAGGGTCATCCCAAGAGTTCTGAAGGGATCAAGCAATGTTTACGATCAGCACAGCTGCACCAATAAAACTTCAAGACGTGCTGTCTATAGCTGGATGTAAATTTTAAGTTGAGAAACCAGAATAAATCGAAAAATAAGCTTCTCACAAAAAAATGTGTAGAATCAAATGGTTCAAATGGCTCTGAGCACTATGGGACTTAACTGCTGTGGTCATCAGTCCCCTAGAACTTAGAAATACTTAAACCTAACTAACCTAAGGACATCACACACACCCATGTCCGAGGCAGGATTCGAACCTGCGACCGTAGCGGTCGCGCGGTTCCAGAGTGTGGAATCCAAAGTTGATTATTTTCGAGGGGACATCTACTGGTGCTAAAATTAGCCCGCCACCCTAGCCCCCTGGGGGTGGGGTGGAAGACAACTTTAAGTTTTCAAATGGGAACCCCCAGTTTTTTATCGCATAATCAGATTCTACATAAAAAAACTACGTACATTTTGTCCTAAGCATTTGTTCTGATTTTCGGTAGTTGGCGCTGTAATTCAAGAACCACCATCTTCTCATTTTTGTGTGGAAAATGGTTACGGACAAATAAAAAATACTTATTTACTTCGTAAATTTTGCTTCGCTAAAACTAAAAATCTCCCTCTCACCCGACAGGGTGGTGTTTGAGAGAGAGGAATTACAGTTTTGCACTTGTTGACACAAATACTGTATTAATTTCTTCCGCAGATTCGGAAAAGTTTTGTTTGTTTTGCGGTCACGAGGCCACACAACTTTTAAATATCAAACAAATCATCTGACTAGCTAACTAACTAACTAACTGTGGTGTCACCGCCAGACAACACACTTGCTAGGTGGTAGCCTTTAAATCGGCCGCGGTCCGTTAGTATACGCCGGACCCGCGTGTCGCCACTGTCAGTGACTGCAGACCGAACGCCGCCACACGGCAGGTCTAGAGAGACTTCCTAGCACTCGCCCCAGTTGTACAGCCGACTTTGCTAGCGATGGTTCACTGACAAATTACGCTCTCATTTGCCGAGACGATAGTTAGCATAGCCTTCAGCTACGTCATTTGCTACGACCTAGCAAGGCGCCATTACCAGTTACTATTGATGCTGTAAAACATGTACCGTCAACAGCGATGTTCACCAATTATGGATTAAAGTTAAGTATTCCAGCAGCTACGTACGTTTTTGGCTATTCTCATTTCCGTGTCCTATTCCAGACCTCACGCCAGCCTGCGTGAGATTAAACGCGTGCCTTTCGGCTTCCTCATAGTGGATTGGCTGTCTTGCCAAGCCACAACAGCAAGGCATCCCAGATATGCTCATTAATCAAGAATGAGATTTTCACTCTGCAGTGGAGTGTGTGCTGATACGAATCTTCCTGGCAGATTAAAACTGCGTGCCGGACCGAGACTCGAACTCGGGACCTTTGCCTTTCGGGGGCAAGTGCTCTACCATCTGAGCTACCCAAGCACGAATCACGCCCGTCCTGACAGGAATCCTTCTGGCAGTACCTGGTCTCCTACATTCCAAACTATACAGAAGCTCTCCTGCGAACCTTGCAGAACTAGCACTCATGAAAGAAAGGTCACGAGTTCGAGTCTCGGTTCGGCACACAGTTTTAAAATGCTCATTAATATTATGTCTGTGGATTTTGGTGGCCAGTGGAAGTGTTTAAACTCAGAAGAGTCCCTGGACCACTCTGTACCATTTTGGACGTGTGGGCTGTCGCATTGTCCTACTATAATTGCACAAGACCGTCGGAATTCACAGTGGACGTGAATCGATGCAGTTGATCACATAGGATGGTGTTACCTGTCATAGTCGTATCTAGATGTATCAAGGATTCCCATATCAGTCCAACTCCACACGCCCCACCTTTACAGAGCCTCCACCAGCTTGAACTGTCCGTTGCTATGATTCAGAGTCTATGGATTCATGAGGTTGTCTCCACAGTCGTACACGTCCATCCACACGATACAATTTGAAACGAGACTCGTCCGACCAGGCAAAATGTTTCCAGCCATCAGCAGTCCAATGTCGGCCCAGGTGAGACGTAAAGTTTTATGTCGTGAAGTCATCAAGAGCACGAGTGGGTCTTCGGCACCAAAAGCCCATATCGATTATGTTTCTTTGAATGGTTCTTAACGGACACTTGTTGATGGCCGAGCAGCAATTTGCTGAAGGGTTGCACTTGTATAACGTTGAACGGTCCTCGTCAGTCGTTGTTGGTCCCGTTCTTGCAGGATCTCTTTCCGGCCGCAGCGATGTTTTACCGAATTCCTGATATTAATGGTACATTCGTGAAATGGTCGTACAGGAAATTGCCACCTCGAAGATGCTGTGTCGTGTCCCATCACTCTTGCGCAAACTATGAAATCACGATCAGACTCACTTAAATCTGGACAACCGATATAACAACTGCACCAGACACTTGTGTTAATAGGCGTTGCCGACCACAGCTCCGTATTCTGCCTGTTTAAATCTCTCTGTATTTGAATACGCATACCTATACCAGTTTCTTTGGCACTTCAGTGTAGTATGTCTTAAGTCTTAAAAAAAGAAACACCCAGTAGTTATATACTTCATATATACTTCATATTATTATTCATATATACTTCATATTATTATTATTATTGGAACACGTGAGGCAATACTAACCTTACGACTTATCTTAGAAGAAAGATTAAGAAAAGGCAAACCTACGTTTCTATCATTTGTAGACTTAGAGAAAGCTTTTGACAACGTTAACTGGAATACTCTCTTTCAAATTCTGAAGGTGGCAGGGGTAAAATACAGGGAGCGAAAGGCTATTTACAATTTGTACAGAAACCAGATGGCAGTTATAAGAGTCGAGGGGCATGAAAGGGAAGCAGTGGTTGGGAAAGGAGTGAGACAGGATTGTAGCCTCTCCCCGATGTTATTCAAACTGTATGTTGAGCAAGCAGTAAAGGAAACAAAAGAATAATTCGGAGTAGGTATTAAAATTCATGGAGAAGAAGTAAAAACTTTGAGGTTCGCCGATGACATTGTAATTCTGTCAGAGACAGCAAAGGACTTGGAAGAGCAGTTGAACGGAATGGACAGTGTCTTGAAAGGAGGATATAAGATGAACATCAACAAAAGCAAAATGAGGATAATGGAATGTAGTCAGATTAAATCGGGTGATGCTGAGGGAATTAGATTAGGAAATGAGACACTTAAAGTAGTAAAGGAGTTTTGCTATTTAGGGAGTAAAATAACTGATGATGGTCGAAGTAGAGAGGATATAAAATGTAGACTGGCAATGGCAAGGAAATCGTTTCTGAAGAAGAGAATTTTGTTAACATCGAGTATAGATTTAAGTGTCAGGAAGTAGTTTCTGAAAGTATTTGTATGGAGTGTAGCCATGTATGGAAGTGAAACATGGACGATAACCAGTTTGGACAAGAAGAGAATAGAAGCTTTCGAAATGTGGTGCTACAGAAGAATGCTGAAGATAAGGTGGGTAGATCACGTAACTAATGAGGAGGTATTGAATAGGATTGGGGAGAAGAGGAGTTTGTGGCACAACTTGACTAGAAGAAGGGATCGGTTGGTAGGACATGTTTTGAGGCATCAAGGGATCACAAATTTAGCATTGGAGGGCAGCGTGGAGGGTAAAAATCGTAGAGGGCGACCAAGAGATGAATACACTAAGCAGATTCAGAAGGATGTAGGTTGCAGTAGGTACTGGGAGATGAAGAAGCTTGCACAGGATAGAGTAGCATGGAGAGCTGCATCAAATCAGTCTCAGGACTGAAGACCACAACAACAACATTATTTCGTAATGCTACTTGATGTTCAAACATTAGCCTTGTGTGAGTGACGATATAAAGATGACGGTCTGAGGCCATTCAAAATTGTTTATGAGGCCATTTTGAGGGTGGAGCGGTACATATACAGCTCCTTTCTTTATGGAAGTACCATAATAGAGGAATGGATGATGTCGCAGATATTTGAAAAAATACATAGTTTCAATGTACACGAGTATATTACATTTGTATACTCATCAATCTGTTATCCATTACGGCTACGCATCTCTAGGATGGTGATGAATAAATGTTAATCATAAATGACCAACCAGTCGGCTTTAAAATCGACTGTTTCCCGTCATTTCTGAAAAGCAGTACCCCCATCGTCTGCAGAAAGACGTTCCATGACCCAGAATAAATGGCGGGGTATCAGCGTAACTTTGTACGGGTGCAAACCATTGGCTATATGTAAGTGGCTAGAGTTTCAGTCGTGTGTGACAGGTAGAATGGCCACGAGGATGCATTATCTACGATAGTGGTGTAAGCTGAATAAATGAAGTAAAATCTGTGGCTCGGCTAGCACCTGAACCCGGGTTTCCTTGCTCATTAAACAAGAGTTCTGACCATTAATCCACCTCAGCTTCATGGCCAACATTGCTGCAAGGACTACTCAAGTCCAATGCCCTCGCAACACAAACTTCAATTCATATCTTCAGCTTACGTCATTATCATAGACAAAGATGAGACTTCGATAGCCGGCCGGTGTGGCCGAGCGGTTCTAGGCGCTTCAGTCTGGAACCGCGCGACCACTACGGTCGCAGGTTCGAATCCTGCCTCGGGCATGGATGTGTGTGATGGCCTTAGGTTAATTAGGTTTAAGTAGTTCTGAGTCTAGGTTACTGATGACCGCAGATGTTAAGTCCCATGGTGCTCAGAGACATTTGAACCAGTTTCTTGAGACTTCGAAATGAAGGGACCAGTTAAAACCGTTGAAAGTCAGTTTGACATATAAGAAGATGCAATGGCCTTATGACACCTTACCAAACGAAAGAGGCGAGAGGGAGTGCAGCATCATACTGGCAAGTTGGCTCATTCAATGAAGACCGTGGAGAATCTGACTCGGTTTTTGTAATCGCTGAAATAATGTATCTCCGATTTCAGGAAATGAAATACGACAAGGAGAGCAGTGTGGTGACCGCATGAGCCTCCATATCCGCATGGAGTGACGTGTATGTCGTGAGTATGACACGGCGGCCGGTCGGTGCCGTTGGGCCTTCACGGCCTGTTCGGGAGGAGTTCAGCTTTTTTTTTCTTTTTTTAATAATAATGTATCACAGCCCCTCTCAATTCGTGAAGTTTCCTTTCCCTTCCTCTTCTCTTTCAAGGTGCTTAATTTTCTTGGCAGGTAGTGTGTAATAGATCTGCTATTTAACGTAAGAAGACAGCAGTCGGCTGTTGGTATACAAGGGTGCATGGAGCGGGAAGAGGGATGAAGGTTGTGGAATTCGGCTCGCGACGACAATGTACAGGAGGTAGAGCGGTCGGGACTTGTATGTCGGCACCCAGGGCTGCCGTTAAATGACATAACATAGAAGGTAAAGTAAAGAGAATATATTTCAGTGTATTGGGTAGAAAGGGTGCGCCTAGTGTCGAAAGTTAGCAGGTTTAGGCCAGTCTAGGAAGTCGAACAACTAATTGAAATTGGCAAGGGAAGGGGAGGCGGTTCATGTTAGTTGATGCTGGTGGCCAGTCACGGAACGCAGAGCCAGTGGCTCTGTCTCCTAAGAAAGGCATCTATTCTGTTCGAGGTCCAAATGGTTCAGATGATTATGGGACTTAACTTCTGCTGGCCGGAGTGGCAGAGCGGTTCTACGCGCTACAGTCTGGAACCGCGCGACCACTACGGTCGCAGGTTCGAATCCTGCCTCGGGCATGGATGTGTGTGATGTATTTAGGTTAGATAGGTTTAAGTAGTTCTAAGTTCTAGGGGACTGATGACTTCAGATGTTAAGTCCCATAGTGCTCAGAGCCATTTTGAACTTAACTTCTGAGGTCATCAGTCCCCTAGAACTTAGAACTTCTTAAACCTAACTAACCTAAGGACATCACACACATCCATGCCCGAGGCAGGATTCGAACGTGCGACAGTAGCGGTCGCGTGGTTCCAGACTGTAGCGCGTAGAACCGCTCGGCCACTCCGGCCGGCGTTCGGGGTACAGTTAACAAGAGAGAGAGGCAACTGTGTTCTGCATTGCAGAACGCTCCAGCGACCACACACATGACCTGTAACCCACGCACGCTACTGGCTTAAACCGATGACGTGAATTCGCTAGCAGTTTCAGCAGAGGGCTCAAGATGCCTGTTATCAGCAGCTTCAACTGGACAGGACTGCCTCGGTTCTGAAAGACAAGCAACTTGTGCCACATAGGCACAGCCAAAGTTTCTCTGGGAGCTAATTGTACAGATTGACTGGGGGCTTTGAAACTAATTTTTAAACAAATTCCTTAAAATATTCCATGACTGGCTGCCACCATGCACTCTAGGTTCATCGGCAATGTATTGGATTCTGGGGTGGATCGTTTGGGGTTCAGCGGCCTGGCGCCACGTGTTACTGTCCGTGCGTGGCGAGCGGACCACCCCTGCACCTCAATCTTCTCTCTCCTCTGTCCCACCCCTCTACGCCCGCGTCACCCAGCTAGCAGACACACAGGCCGAAATATCAGGACGCGGACACAAACACACGCGGAGGGGGAGGCTACGGCCGGCCAACGCCCTTTCTTCCTCGTTTAGCCGCTCACGGCGCCGCCGAGGAGCGAGAAAAATGTCACGGCGCAGCGCGGACCTCCCAAACTGGGTCGTGTGTGCGCGCCCTGCCTGCGGAATCGCCGATCCCACCACCCCCGCCGCCTCCGCCCGACTTAAAGCGACCCCCTCCAACCACCACCTCCACTATCCAGCACCCCACCCCCACTGTCCAATACCCCGCCCCTTCAGACGAGTTCGGCCACAGTCGCCACGGCTAAAGCGAAAGACCGCAGCGGAGGCGACCATCTCGTAAATATGCGGAGAGTGCCGGTACTAAACCGGGAATTATGCAGATCGGTACTGCAGGAACCGTATCATTACTACACTGGGGAAAGTAGTTTGTTGTGTATTTAACACGTTTGTTTAGAGGCCCGTCTTCTGCGGTAACTCTTACATATCACTTATTTTTTTCTGTCTTACGCGTACTGCAGTTTAAGAGAGTATTACACTAGACGCGTTTCCTTTTATTTACAAACGCCAAGTCTTGTTTCCACTACAACCTGTCGACTTTCAAACATCTGAAAAGGAGCTGAGGACTCTTCATAAATAAAAGAGAAATGCGCCTTCTACAACACTATTTGTTAATGCTGTATGATTAAGACAGAGAAAAAGGTTTTTTGTATTGCTGTTCAATGTGCGTATGTTGTGGGCAGTAGCATATGTGATAGCCCTAATCACGGAAAATAAACAATCAAGACTCACAAACCACGTGTTAGATAAGCTGTTTGGGGATGTACCTCAATTATAAATGCACGTGACACTCTTAAAAATTATGGTCGTATGTCTACGTTACTTTTTTAGTATTTTGGGAACCAGAGCTCGCGGTTTGTAGAAGATTGTTTCGTACACACTCTAATATCACAAATACATGAAACACAAAATAGCACCATAACGAATTTCAGATAGATACGTATTCCATGACAATTCTGAAAGCATTAATTGTCGTACACAGTACTTCGAGTGGCTGAGTAGATTATAAATGTTATCACCACCACCTCCTTCTTTTCGTTTTTGGGCATCCTTGCATCTTCACCATCACCATCACCACCACTATCATCATCATCATCATCATCATCATCATCATCATCATCATCATCTTTCACTTCCCCTTCTTCCTCTTCCATCTACTTCCCCTTCCTCCCCTTCTTCACATCCTTCTTTTGTAATTCTTAGCTTTCTTCTGCTACCTATTACTGACTAGGTTCATATGTCTGCTTTCATTCTTCTACCACTTCCCTGTTTCTTCACATTCCTACACCACTTTCACCTCTCCACCTTGTCTTCCACGATTCCTACCCTTCCACCTCTAAACTCCCTCTGTCCCTTGCCCACATTCACATCTTCACCAACCATCCCTTTCAGCCCTTCTCACCTTCTCACCTTCACTCCTCCTCCTTCTTTTTTACCTATCTCCTTCTCCTCTTCCGTTGTCCCCCTATCTCCTTTCCAACCCTTTCTCCATGTCTTCCTGCTCCTTCTAGGCTTCCTCTACCTCCTCCATCACCTCTCTTGCTGTCCCCCCTTTTTAGTCGTCCAACATCATCATCACTTCCCACTTCTCCCCCTTCTACCCCTTCTCCCCCTCCTACGTTTCCTCCTTCACACAATGCTCCTCCTTGTTCTTCTCTTTCTCCTCCACCTCTCCTCTTCCTTTTCATTATTCTCTTCATTATTCTCCCTGCCGACACTAACTGTACTACAGTCTTCAGAGCGACACGTCAGTAGAGGCAAGAACAGAATTAACGCAAGGCGTAGCAATGTTCCCACCACACCGACTGAACTCTAACTGAGCGAGAACTGGAAAACCTGAATTGGAAGGCCAGTCGAAAAGCGCTGTTTTTCACCTGCATCTAGGTTTATATTACTAATGTTAAAACTTCCTGGCATATTAAAACTGTGTGCCGTACCGAGACTCGAACTCGGGGCCTATGCCTTTCGCGGGCAAGTACTCTACAATCTGAGCTACCCTAGCACGACTCACGCCCCGTGTGGCGGAAGTAAAGCTGTCAGGACGGGGCGTGAGTCGTGCTTGGGTAGCTCAGATTGTAGAGTACTTGCCCGCGAAAGGCAAAGGTCCCGAGTTCGAGTCTCGGTCCGGCACACAGTTTTAATCTGCCAGGAAGTTTCATATCAGCGCACACTCCGCTGCAGAGTGAAAATCTCATTCTGGATTACTAATATTGTCTGTGGAGCACTGAAGATCTATCACACACACGTCATCCTTGCTATGATTTCCTATAATTGGATGTAAGTCAGTGATGCATCGAAATGAAAGGTCTTCCGGAGATTCTAGCATAAATAATAATACTGTTAAATGCTGGCGTTGGTGTGGCCACGTGGTTAGAGACATCAGGTTACGGGACCAAAGGGAGTTCGTACGCTGATACTCATTCCGCTTCTTTGCATTTAGAACAGATTCTGGTAGCAGCTAAGACATTTATATTCCTCCTTGTCATAAATATTAGGCCGTTTTATCTGAATACGTCGTGGTTTCTGAGAAGGCAGAAGCAATGCGAATGTGTTAACAAACGTTGAGTCAAACTAAACATCCAATTGTTCTTTATAGGTCCCCTAACTCCGACTTCAGAGCATTTCTGCTCAAGGTAGAGAGGGTTCTTGATTCACTTTGTAGGAAGTACTAGAAATTAGTTATATGTGGTGGCTTCAATATTAATTTTGTATATGATAGTGCAAGACAAAGGATCTTAGTAGATCTCATAAATTCATACGATCTGATACAGAGCCTTTTTTTCAAAATAGGCTGCGGGGGAACAGTAGCACAGACATAGACAATATTTTTATTCATTCTTCATTACTAGAAGGGCATTCTGTCATGTCCATGACTTTGAGGATTTGCTCCTCAATTTGGTCCTGCGGAACTTGATGTGTAAATAAATAAAAAACTGCATTGTATAGATAAATTTTGCAGGAAAAAACAGCGACGTATGGTCTTTATGTTTCTCCACTGAGTGTGTGCTACTTTTTTAATACAGTGAAACTGAACAGTTCAAATTTCTAGGTGTTCAGATGCATTGTAAGCTGTCGTGGAAAGCCCACGTTCAGGATCTTGTTCAAAGACTTAACACTGCCATTTTTAGTATTCGATCGGTACCTGAAGTGAGTGATCGTTCGACACGAAAATTAGTCTACTTTGCTTACTTTCATTCGCTTATGCCGTATTGTATTTTGGGATAACTCTCCCAAGTCTAAAATGATATATTTGGCTCAGAAATGGGCGGTTAGGGCAACAAGTGGTGAAATTTCAAGAAACTCTTGTCGATCCCTGTTCACGAGTTTGGGTTTTTTGACATTGGCCTCTCGATACACACACACATACACACACAAACACACAAACACACACACACACACACACACACACACACACACACACACACACACACACACACACATATATATATATATATATATATATATATATATATATATATATATTCGTTACTGACACTTCTTATTAACAGTATTGACTTATTCATAAGAATAAGCAGCTTTCACTCGGTAATACTAGGCAGAAATCAAACCTGGATTTGCATCGGACTTCCTTAACTCTCGTCCAGAAAGATGTGCAGTATACTGCTGCACCCATCTTCAATAAGCTACCACACCAATTCAGAAATCTTAGCAGTAATCCACGCGCTTTCAAATCGAATCTGAAGATTTTCCTCATGGGTCACTCCTTCTATTCTGTCGAGGAGTTCCTTAAAAATTTAAGCTGATTCTTGTTGTATTGTTGATTGCGTCTACTTAGACTTATGGATTGATTTTTTTCGGGTTCTTAAACATTTTATTTTCATCTGTTATTACTTGTATGTTGTAATTTCATGTACTGACATGTTCCATGACCTTGGAGACTTGCTCCTCAATTTGGTCCTGCGGATCTTGGTGTGTAAATAAATAAATAAAAAACTACAATGTATAGATACATTTTGTAGGAAAAAACAGCGACGCATGGATTTTATTCTTCTCCACTGAACATATACTACTTTTTTAATACAATTTTTCTGAATTTGTTCCTTGTTTATTTCTCTAATGTTGTGCCGCACTGGTAATTCTTTACACAAGTCGCCACAGCCCCAGAGACACGCTTTGATCCAATTCTGAACAATTTTCTACAGCGAGACAGGTGGCAATTATTTCCTCGTTGAATTTTCGCAGTATGAGAGCGAATTTTGTCGCCGTGTATTCCACCGCGTGTGCTGTGTACCTGGACGTGCGTGCGACGAAGTAATTAAGAGATTAATTAAAAGTTGGATAATGAACTCTCGATGCGGAATTAAATTACTGTGCACCCTGCAGGCGACGTGTCAGCCAAACTTATCAAGCGTTGTGACCGCTTGTTGCGCCTCTCTGAGCAGTATGCTGCAGGGAACCACGGATATGCCACGTTAGAAACGGGAGCGGGTGTGAAACTCAGCAAGTGCTACGCTTAATGGCGACCATGGACGAAAGTTGTATGTTAGCCTCAAAATTATCTAATGCGAAGGAATTGTAAAAGAACGTCCGTTAGGAGTAGGTCAATTTCTAATTAGCTTCTACGGTGGTTGTTAGTACGAGGCTGAGTCAAATGAAAACCTTAAATTTTTTTAAATATTATTTATTGTGCAGCAGTGGTACAAAGCTGTATCACTTTTCAACATAACCTCCCCCACGCTCAATGCAAGTCCTACAGCGCTTACAATGTGCATAAATTCCTTTAGACAAAAATTCTTTTGGTAGTTCGCGCAACCACCCATGCACCGCGTGGCGTACCTCTGCACCAGAACAGAAATTCTTTCCTAACATTGCGTCTTTGAGTGGTCCAAACATATGGAAGTCACTTGGGGACAAGGTCTGGTGAGTATGGTGGATGAGGAAGACACTCAAAATGCAGGTCTGTGATTGTTGCAACTGTTGTACGTGTTGTACGGGCAGTGTGGGGCCTTGCATTGTCATGTTGCAAAAGGACACTTGCTGACAGCAATCCACGTCGCTTTCATTTGATTGCAGACCGCAGACGATTTTTTTAGGAAATCTGTGTATGATTCACTGGTGACAGTGGTCCCTCTAGGCATGTAATTCTCCAAAATGACGCTTGTTTCGTCCCAAAAAAGTGTCAGCATAACCTTCCCTGCTGATGGTTATGTTCGAAACTTCTTTGGTTTCGGTAATGAGGAATGGCGCCATTCCCTGCTTCCTCTCTTCGTTTCCGGTTGGTGGAAGTGAACCCAGATTCCGTCCCCAGTAACGATTCTTGCAAGGAAGCCATCACCTTCTCGTTCAAAGCGCCGAAGAAGCTCTTCACAAGCATCAACACGTCGTTCTCTCATTTCAGGAGTCAGCTGCCGCGGCACTCATCTTGCAAACACTTTGTGAAACTGGAGCACATCATGCACAGTGTGGTGTGTTGACCAATGACTAATGTGTAAACATGCTGCCATGTCATTCAGTGTCACTCGGCGGTTTTCCTTCACTATGGCTTCAACTGCTGCAATGTTCTGTGGAGTCACAACTCGTTGTGCCTGACCTGGACGAGGAGCATCTTCCACGGAAGTCACACCATTTGCGAACTTCCTACTCCATTCGTAGACTTGCTGCTGTGACAAACATGCATCACCGTATTGAACCTTCATTCATCCATGAATTTCAATAGGTTTCACACCTTCACTACGCAAAAACCGAATAACAGAACGGTGTTCTTCCCTGGTGTAAGCCGCAAATGGGGTGGCCATCTTTTTACTGATACTGCGACGGTATGTCTGCAACTGCACTATAGTGCCACCTAAATGGCCATTCTGCACGCTGCTTGTAGCACGCTTACCAACTTACAGGATAACGGCGCGAAATTTCGATTTGTTATTACATATTTAAGGCTTCCATTTGACTCACTCTCGTATTTAACCTGAAGAAATTGTAAACGAACGTCATTAAGGAGTAGTCAATTTCTAATTAGCTCCTACGGTGGTTGTTGGTATTACTCTTTCAGTTATTTGACCATTTCAATCGACTGAAGAGTACAGAACAGTCAATATTTTTTTCTGGTTTTCCTTATTCGTCAGATCGTTTCCCTCGTTATTAAGATATTTCGTAACTTAACACCTGTGTATTTAGAAACCCACCATATACTGTATGACAGAGCGTATATTTACCACGAACATTATTCTCAATTCCACTACCTCAGAGTTCATTTTCGTCTCTAATTTCCATTCTTCTTTCGTAAATATGTCATGCCTAGCGAGTGATGGTGTTTCTATTGTTCTGTTCAGGTATCTCCCTCTTCCCTTCAAACACCACGTTCATTTGACTTCCTGGTTCGCTTATCGGACCTGCAAATTTGATGACGCTAATTCCATAAGCTCTTTGTCTTCTTGTTCATACCAGTTGGACATATCAAACTTGCGTTTCAAGAATATATGAATCTATCTCAAAATTATTATCAATATTTCTAGACGTAGTTACGGAAAACACTTTGGGTCGTGACCGATTCCAGCCATAAAGTGATTGTCTTAAGACTGTCAGTGCCGGCTTCTGAGGCCGAGCGGTTCTAGGCGCTTCAGCCCGGAACCGCGCTGCTGCTACGGTCGCAGCTTCGAATCCTGCCTCGGGCATGGATGTGTGTGATGTCCTTAGGTTAGTTAGGTTTAAGTAGTTCTAAGTCTAGGGGACTGATGACCTCAGATGTTAACTCCCATAGTGCTTAGAGCCATTTGACTGTCAGTAGGAAGGTGGTCACTGTATGTTCGAAGAAGATCACAGCTAGAAGTGTCTTTTGAGAAGAAATGTAAAGTGTTCTACAACACATGTCAGTCACTTTTATCCAGTAATAAAACGTCATTATTTTCATATAACACCTGAATTTGCCCGTTTTTGTTCCATTCTTTTGTTATATTCTATGAGTTGGATCATTTGCATACACACGCCGACGGTGATTTCAGAGACGTGTCTGAATATTTTGGCACTTTCGACTGACATATTCCAAGTTTTATCCGTCGTAGTCCAGTTCTACTATCTGTGTTGTAGGTTAAATATTTCTGAAGCGGAGAGCGTTTCTGATTTGATCACACCTTTGTAATAGTGGATTTGACAGGCTTATTCTGTTACGATTATTTTGCTATCTGGATTGTGAATTTTGTTTTCAGGACACTTCGTTACCGTCACCAGTGAGCTATTATCTGCATATGTAAACTCTTTAAATCCATGATCTTCTGCTCATCAGTACTATTTTGACATCAGTGAAAAATTTTCTTTCTCATTTGACATTACGGGTTCAATCTTCATTACTTTCTCCTACAACATTATAATTTTTTTGTGCATTGCTATGTCTTCAGGAAAATTGTTGTCATTCCATCTGAAAAGGCTAGAAAATCACATCATACGGCTTTTAATTTAAGTCTTAGAGGGTGTCTGGGTGCCCTGAGATTCTCAGTTCACTCGCAATTTTCGCAAGGGCATGTTTGAAGCATATTGGGGAAAGGCTACTCGCCCTGTGTCAGTTTTAAAATCTGTGCTCATTTCTCTCTGAAATACCCTTTCTGCTATTGTCTCTGCGGGTATTTCCTTGATTACATTTCTTGTTGCCCACTTTCACTACTTAACCCAACTGTCAGACTGTTGCTGTTAGCAAGCTGCATTGTTGATACAATTCGCCTGTTGATGGGAACTACGGCTTAACGGTTTTCGGCGAAACAGTTCCGCAAAAACGCGTGAAGTTCGCCACTCAGTCAGCGGTGGTGAATGATTTACTGGTCACAATGCAAATAATTTATTTGTGTTTAATCGGCTCACACGCGCGCACGTCAGTCCAGTGCAGGATTCGCCAATATCCGTCTCGTGTAGCGGAAGCTATTTTCGTCAATTGACAGTCTGCTGTAACAGTCGGCGATGAGGAAAACGCCCACGTCCTCCCGGCGCAGAATTTGACACAGGAGTTTCATTCCAATTAGTCTGCTTGCTACGTATCTGCACTGAACTCACATATACAGCCCATTATACAAGCTACCCCATGAATGTACTTATACATAACAAACTGAGTTTAACGTATACACACTAAACTCAATGAATCTGATTTTACAGTACACAGTATTTTGTTACAGGCTTCCGATTTATTGCGTTTTCTGAGAACTTACTAGTTACCGGCTTACATCCACTCGAAACCATTTTCCATTACAAACTGAAAGACTGCGCGCAAAGAAACATCTCGGAAGTGAAAGATAGTGACTACATATGTGCCACAGGAGTCAATATTGCATCCACCCTTCGTTTTACGGCATTTTTTGTTTTGCTCTCCAAGAGTACTTACAGTCAACACGTGACGAAAATCTACCTTAAATCTCCTCTATGTTAACAAGAAGGATCTGCTAAACTTCACATTTCTCTAAGCCGTTATATTACAACATAGACTACGAACATATCATACGTCATCAGTGTGTTACAGTCACAGTCACACAACTAGTCTCTCCGATCGAAGTGGGAGCCCCTCTTGACAGAAACAGCCTCTGCAGAAGAAATTTAAGGCTGTTTGAGAATTTAATTATCTTTAAAATGGTTTCGTAATTCAGTTTGACTCCAGCACTCTTGAACTAATATTCCGATTTCTTCTTTAAAATCCGACTACATTACACCTGCATCTGTCAGTTACTTACTTACTTACACATTCCATAGATCATTTGAACGGTTATATCGAAATCAAGTAAAAAAAACGAGTTTTTTTCGACAGATTAACAGTGTTTAAACAGAAATTCGTCAAAGGAATAGGAAGAGTTGTTCAAGGCAAATGATTCTAGGTTAGCTTTAAGACTTCCTTTGCTATCTGTCAGATGTTTTTTTATGTTATAAACCAAATGAACAAAACATTTTGTTGCTGCATATAGAATTCCTTTTTGAGCCATTGACAGCTTTAGTAATGGGTAATGAAAGCTATTTTTTTCCTTTAGTGTTGTTGCTATGGATGTCACTGTTGTTTTCAAATTGTGGCAGAATACTTACGACGAACTTCATTAGCGAATGTATGTATGATTTGTACAGTACAATCACATTTGGAACACTCGTGTACCTCTCTAACATCAGTATCAACTGTTGCGACACAAAGATTTACATTTCAATCGTAAATGGAATGCGTCAGATCTTAATTGCAAAAAACAGTGTCCCCTGATATTTGACGATTGCAGCGCCATGTACCGTGAATGGGAAACGATAGTTTGAGTAAGTTGTGCGTAATTTTTGGAGTATAATCCGAATATACACTCCTGGAAATTGAAATAAGAACACCGTGAATTCACTGTCCCAGGAAGGGGAAACTTTATTGACACATTCCTGGGGTCAGATACATCACATGATCACACTGACAGAACCACAGGCACATAGACACAGGCAACAGAGCATGCACAATGTCGGCACTAGTACAGTGTATATCCACCTTTCGCAGCAATGCAGGCTGCTATTCTCCCATGGAGACGATCGTAGAGATGCTGGATGTAGTCCTGTGGAACGGCTTGCCATGCCATTTCCACCTGGCGCCTCAGTTGGACCAGCGTTCGTGCTGGACGTGCAGACCGCGTGAGACGACGCTTCATCCAGTCCCAAACATGCTCAATGGGGGACAGATCCGGAGATCTTGCTGGCCAGGGTAGTTGACTTACACCTTCTAGAGCACGTGGGTGGCACGGGATACATGCGGACGTGCATCGTCCTGTTGGAACAGCAAGTTCCCTTGCCGGTCTAGGAATGGTAGAACGATGGGTTCGATGACGGTTTGGATGTACCGTGCACTATTCAGTGTCCCCTCGACGATCACTAGTGGTGTACGGCCAGTGTAGGAGATCGCTCCCCACACCATGATGCCGGGTGTTGGCCCTGTGTACCTCGGTCGTATGCAGTCCTGATTGTGGCGCTCACCTGCACGGCGCCAAACACGCATACGACCATCATTGGCACCAAGGCAGAAGCGACTCTCATCGCTGAAGACGACACGTCTCCCTCCATTCGTCCCTTCATTCACGCCTGTCGCGACACCAATGGAGGCGGGCTTCACGATGTTGGGGCGTGAGCGGAAGACGGCCTAACGGTGTGCGGGACCGTAGCCCAGCTTCATGGAGACGGTTGCGAATGGTCCTCGCCGATACCCCAGGAGCAACAGTGTCCCTAATTTGCTGGGAAGTGGCGGTGCGTTCCCCTACGGCACTGCGTAGGATCCTACGGTCTTGGCGTGCATCCGTGCGTCGCTGCGGTCCGGTCCCAGGTCGACGGGCACGTGCACCTTCCGCCGACCACTGGCGACAACATCGATGTACTGTGGAAACCTCACGCCCCACGTGTTGAGCAATTCGGCGGTACGTCCACCCGGCCTCCCGCATGCCCACTATACGCCCTCGCTCAAAGTCCGTCAACTGCACATACGGTTCACGTCCACGCTGTCGCAGCATGCTACCAGTGTTAAAGACTGCGATGGAGCTCCGTATGCCACGGCAAACTGGCTGACACTGACGGCGGCGGTGCACAAATGCTGCGCAGCTAGCGCCATTCGACGGCCAACACCGCGGTTCCTGGTGTGCCCGCTGTGCCGTGCGTGTGATCATTGCTTGTACAGCCCTCTCGCAGTGTCCGGAGCAAGTATGGTGGGTCTGACACACCGATGTCAATGTGTTCTTTTTTCCATTTCCAGGAGTGTACAATAAAAGTGGAATTTCCTATTAGAATACACAAAACTGCCCCTCTGGCGCCAGTGGGGTGGTTCGGAGATGGCCAGTTGTTTGAAAAAAATAAAAAAGGGAAAGAAACGCCTTTCATAAGGAATAGGAGTGGACCGAAAACTGGTCCTTGTGGAACTCTCTTCATGATTTCTCGTCAGTGACTAAAATTTTGTGTCCTTCCAAGATTGTCCGAGTTCTTCAGCACAACTTATTGAATTTTGTTTGTAGAGTATGATTCAAACTAGTTGCATATAAAGCCATATTGGCATAAAACATGATTATTTTCAAAGAGTGTAAGATGATCTGCAGAATCAAACGCATTCTAAATAACACAAGAAATACCAAGTGGCAATATATTGTTCTTTAAGCCTTGCCATATTTGGTGGGTGAATATATAAATAGCAATCTGAGTCGAGAAACCATTCTGGACTTTATTCTGTGATACGCTAAGTAAATTATTTCTACTTAAATGTGAGACTACTGTTGAGTACATTACTTTATAGACTATTTTTGAAAAAGATGACACCAAGGAAATTGGACGATAATTAGTTACGTCTCTTCTGTCACCTTTCTTATGAGGAGGTTTGCATTTTGTGGTCCATCTAAAAAATTCTGTAGTTCCCAAGCCACCCTGAACTCTGCAGCAGAGGATACATTGTGTTACAGTACGTTTCGTAGGAACCCGTTCAGGGGAGATAACAATAAGAAACATCAGTTTCAAGAATTTACATTACTTGTTTATGACACGCGTCAGCGGATTCGGTGCGTCATCAGGTGGTAAAATTTGGAAATTTGTGGTAAGTTCCTATGGGACCAAACTGCTGAGGTAATCGACCCTAGGCTTAATCACTACTCAATCTAACTTAAACAAACTTACGCTAAGGACAAGAATTTTGGAACACGTATTATGTTCGAGTATAAAGACTTCTCTGGAGACTAGAAATCTACTCTGTAGGAATCAGCATGTGTTTCGAAAAAGACGGTCGTGTGAAACCCAGCTCGCGCTATTCATCCACGAGACTCAGAGGGCCATAGACACGGGTTCACTGGTAGATGCCGTGTTTCTTGACTTCCGCAAGGCGTTCGATACAGTTCCCCACAGTCGTTTAATGAACAAAGTAAGAGCATATGGACTATCAGACCAATTGTGTGATTGGATTGAAGAGTTTCTAGATAACAGAACGCAGCATGTCATTCTCAATGGAGAGAAGTCTTCCGAAGTAAGAGTGATTTCAGGTGTGCCGCAGGGGATTGTCATAGGACCGTTGCTATTCACAATATACATAAATGACCTTGTGGATGACATCGGAAGTTCACTGAGGCTATTTGCAGATGATGCTGTGGTGTATCGAGAGGTTGTAACAATGGAAAATTGTACTGAAATGCAGGAGGATCTGCAGCGAATTGACGCGTGGGGTAGGGAATGGCAATTCAGTCTCAATGTAGGCAAGTGTAATGTGCTGCGAATACATAGAAAGATAGATCCCTTATCATTTAGCTACAAAATAGCAGGTCAGCAACTGGAAGCAGTTAATTCCATAAATTATCTGGGAGTACGCATTAGGAGTGATTTAAAATGGAATGATCATATAAAGTTGATCGTCGGTAAAGCAGATGCCAGACTGAGATTCATTGGAAGAATCCTAAGGAAATGCAATCCGAAAACAAAGGAAGTAGGTTACAGTTCACTCGTTCGCCCACTGCTTGAATACTGCTCAGCAGTGTGGTATCCGTACCAGATAGGGTTGATAGAAGAGATAGAGAAGATCCAACGGAGAGCAGCGCGCTTCGTTACAGGATCATTTAGTAATCACGAAAGCGTTACGGAGATGATAGACAAACTCCAGTGGAAGACTCTGCAGGAGAGACGCTCAGTAGCTCGGTACGGGCTTTTGTTAAACTATCGAGAACATAGCTTCACCGAAGAGGTAAGCAGTATATTGATCCCTCCTACGTATATCTCGCGAACAGACCATGAGGATAAAATCAGGGAGATTAGAGCCCACACAGAAGCATACCGAAAATCCTTCTTTCCACGAACAATACGAGACTGGAATAGAAGGGAGAACCGATAGAGTTACTCAGGGTACCCTCCGCCACACACCGTCAGGTGGCTTGGGTAGTATGGATGTAGATGTAGATGTAGATGTAGAAGCACACACCGAGGCCCGAAGGAGGACTCGAACCTCCAACAGCGGAGCCGCACAAACCGTGGAAAGGCGCTTCAGACCGCGCAGCTACCCTGTGCAGCGTTAGGTGGTAGATGATGTGTTAAGAGCAACTGCCCTGCCCCCGGAAACGAACGATATGGAAATTACTTAAAATTGTTGGTGATCATAAATTTCACACAGAATGCATGTAGTGGATTGATAAGATGAAATATTTTGTAGCTGATGTGGCATACCACCAGTTCTGTGAGCAATTCCGTTTTGTACTTTTGCTTAGAGCATTGCATCTGAGCTTTGCACACGCACTGTTTACAACCTTTACCATAGATATTACAAGTACATTGATCAGAAGTATGCATGCACCTGTTAGTCGACATTAATATGGGATATGTCCTCACTAGGACTTTATGATGGCTTGAACTCTATTAGAGGCAGTTTCAATGAGTTGTCTGAATCTGTGTGGCAGAATGGCAGCCCGTTCCTCAATACACATAACCAAAGGATGTATTGATGCTGGACACTTGGATGCAGAGCAAGGTCGAAGTTTCAACTCATCGTAGACAGTTGCCCCCATTGGGTTAATACCTGGCTTGGCAGTCCATTTAAGGATTGTTACTGCCCACAAGACACTGCATCACAGCTCCTGCTTTATGACTGGGTGCTAGTACGAGCAGTCATTGTCTCCAGACTGTTCGTGTTCTGTTAACACTTGTAAGGTGGCAGAATAAATGAAGATCAATTTCACACCTTACATAAGAGTTTCATAGAAAGTAATGGGAAGGTGAATATGACACCTAACTTACTTCAGCGGTAATGAGCAGATTTGCCAGAAGTATGTAATGCTAAAGGGATGACACTCAATCAATGGTATTAACACACCACTCTTATGTAATGCATGTCAATGTGCAGAATGTGAAACAAGCAGCGAGAGGAAACGTTTTCTGTGGAAGCAGGTGCGGGTAGAAGCAGAGGCTACATCACAGTAGGCACCACGAAAACTTTTTAGGGGGCACCCCATGGCAGGAGTCAGCGACCGGACAGGTGATGCATACTGGAGAGCAAGTAATGGGCCACCAGAAGTAGGACAGAAAAAAGCTGTAGAAAACTGCATTTCGGAATTCCAAATGGATGCAAAGAAAACCAGTGATGCAGCTGATCACGTGAACAGCGAGTGGTACACATGTGATGTATGCATGTAACTTTTAGGCATTTGGAGCGGTCACATAACGTCCGATTGGCGGAAACGATCTAGGAAGGAGTGAAGTGCTGAGGTTTTGATGCAGTTTAATGGTAGGACCCTTGCAATTGGCAGATTGAGTTTCCACAAAAATAAGAGGAATATTCCTACTGGTTTAAAAAAGCCGTGATGTCGCGAATGAAAGAACCCAGGTGGGGAAACAGTTTATCCATGAGAAAGACAAGAGGGAAATTTTGGTGGACTCTCCTCTGAACTGGCGTCAAGCGCAGAATACGGTGCATAATGCTCTGTACGATGCAGAGGAGTAATTTGTGTGAATATTGTGTTCACTGCAGCTGACATTCAGCTAGATATTAGCTGTGGCGTCGTTGAGTTCCAACTGTGGTGAAACGAACCAGCCGGTTAGTTAATTGTTCTTGCGAGGACTGAGAGAGAATTTTAATATGCACGCTGCTCCAGCCATGCGCGTGTATATAGCCATATTCCAAGACTAGGGATGAGTACGTGTTTTGTCGCATAGTGAGAAGCATAGGGAGACTTTCTGCTGGAAAAATCAGTAAAGGTTTAATTAGTTTTTATAGGAATTTCAGAGGACAAGAGCAGCCATGTAGGGACAGATCATCGCAGCTAAGGTAAGTACCACAGGCAGAGGCATAAATTTGTTAGTTCACCACCTTGCGTCCACTCGAGCGACCATGGGTAATTTTTTGCTCAACTTGTCACAAAACTAACCATCCTCCGTAGACTTGATTGTCATCCTAAATAGTACCGAACTTTGAACCGGAATCGGATGATTTATCGTAGTACTGGCCTACATCATGACGTAGTCGTAAGAATAATTGTGTAATGAAACTTCTAGTTAAAATTTAGCATTGTTGCGTTTAGAATATTTCACCTTCTGAGGACGAGATGCGTTCGTTTGACAACTGTTGTAACATTATCACATTGTAAACTGTGTAAATGCGTGTATTTCTGTGATAAGATTGCAACATTAAACAAAAAATATTTACAGCTTACACAATTGTTGTTCTCTCCTCAAAACCTTTCACGTTACACAGCGCTATAAATGTTTTCGTATCCTTCCGTACTTCGCGTGTTCTTAAATGTAATAAGAGAACCACACCTTAACAACGAAAACACCCCCATACTACAGTATTGGAACATTATGGGCAGGGTCGTCCTACCATCTCGAGATTTTGAAAATATAACGCGAGAGTTGGACAAAATTGGGCACGATACCCGTCAAGAGGACATCCAAGAACTCCATCAGTCAATGCCAAGCGAAATAACCGCTTACCTAGGGGCCAGAGGTGTATGAACTTGGTACTGACTAGTCCAATTTGTGTTCTTTCTCTTGACAAAACAGGTAAACTTCCTAAAAGTGTAATTATTTGTTTGTCTGTACAAGTAGAACAAATCTACCGCTTTCTGTCCCATTTGAGTAATAGCTTCGTGATGCGTCTCTTTTTTGTCGTAGAGTGCATTTTTCTTGTAGTAAATGTTAAAACCTACCTTTCGGGATAAAAACTGCAAATTTTCGTCAGCCATTTACGTATGTATCCAATATAGATAATGCAGATAAAACTAGAAAAATACAGGACTTTGAAGTTTCAATTATCAGCTCGAAATACTGAAGTTAGATCTTCAAGTTTTTTTTTCAGTTATCTGTCCACATTCATACTGCACGCCAAAATAATCCTGGCGCCACAGTACCGTAATACTCTGTTAGTGGCGCCAAATCAAAATAGCGCCGACCGTGTGCACTTCATGAATGGGCGTACGCCGATTGGTTTTGGCTCTTGAATCGTGAATAGGCGTCCTGCAGCGCGGCGCGGGGATTTCAGTGTGCTGTATGACTATAGACATATGCCTGCAACCAAACCAAAAATTAATAACCTAAGTTTAATACATAATTAGAGCCCCATGACCACCCTTGGCAACAACTCACACAGAGGTGCACAACCTGTTATGCGTCCCCCCACGATCCTTCAATGAAAGAAGCTTGGGGAAATTTAATATACAGTGTTGTAGAAGATATCCCCAGCCATATACTAGGACTGTCCAAAAAGTAAGTGACGATTGATCGCGAAATGAAAATCACAGTGAAAATCAGAAATGTTTCATTTGTAACAGTTAGCTACATCTTTCAGCTACTTCTCTACGTAGTCGCCGTTCTAACTCAGACAATCGTCGTAGCGTTGTACCAACTTTCCAATACCCTCATCATGGAATGCAGCCGCCAGTGCTTTCCGCCAATTCTCTACGCTGGCCTAAAGCTCGTTGTCTGTGCCAAAATGTTGTCTTCATAGCCAGCTGTTCGTTTGAGCAGAGATGAAACCCAGTGGGAGACAATTACGGGCTTTATTGTGGGTAACCAAACATTTCCAATTGAAACGACGCAGGAACATCTTCATTGCCCCAGCAGAATGAGGCTAAGAATTGTCTTGAAGAAAACGCACGACACTTATGTAATGTTGGTTGCATAGCTTCAGGGGAAAATTCTCACCAGGCCATCGTACTTGGCGGGAGACACTATTTTCTATAAAATCTTTACGCGCTCACTAAGAGCTCAGGAATGAAAAGAGCGACATAATTCTACCTAGAGTCATACTAGAGACATCTTTGCAAAGCTTTATCGGATTTTTCATAATCGTTTCCATTTCGCGACCGATCGTAACTTACTTTCTGGACAGCCCTCGTACTTCACTGGGAGCTAGAGTGAGTAAATGGCCTTGTAGATCTGCACCTGCTCCAGAATAGAGAAGCATCGCACTGCTAGTAAACGGAGTTGATCACAGCGCTGGTACTCATGTATGTTGAGACTTTGCGTTTGTACGAGTAGTTCCACCCGGTAGGAGATGCCGAAATGGCGATTAAACGGCCATGCATTATTGTGGAGGTGGGTGGTAAATAATTTACCGCCACAGCCATTATGGCGACCTGCAGGTTCATGACTCAATTATAGCCCATCACCTTCGTGCGCGTGGGTGTTTGCCTGTTTCGTGCCGTCCGGCCCCCCAGAGTGCATTTATTTATTAATAATTTTAATGCCGTTTATTTTATCGCGATGCCCGTCCCGCCGCCGGCGCAGCAGGAAGCAACAGCCGCGCGGGCGGAGGATCCTGATGATGGCGAGAGAATGCAGCCCGAAACGCTATTCATTAATTAATAGCGACTGAAATTTAGCAGCCATTAGGCAGCCCCCCGTGGAAAATATGATTTGTTGCATTTCCCTCCCCCCCCCCCCCGTCCCACCCCCTTTCACATCCATCCCTCAACCCCGCCGGCAGGACGATGGATGCGCCAGGGCCACAGAACAAACACACTGACTGATGGCTCTGTCCGGGCACGTCCACAATGCACCGCTCACTGTCAGCCCGGGACGTGACCGGAGCGACGCATCGGCGCAAAGTAGGCTGGCTGCGATGACGCTGGCGACAGCGCCGGTTGCCGCCGTCCGCAGCGACTATTCTGATCGTCTCACACTGTTACACCCATACTACACTCATGCTCATAAATTAAAGATAATTACAGAATGTGGTGGCACGACACAAAACTGGCTCTAATAGCATAAGAACATCCGAACATACACGACACACATCTGTAAGTCCACGGTATTGGTGATAGGTTGAGAAAAATGTCCCGAAACACATGTGCTACAAAACGCCACTGTTTCCTGCGCGTGTATCCCGACATCAATATGGGATATGATCACCATGCACACGTACACAGGCCGCACAACGGGTTGGCATACTCTGGAACAGGTGGTCGAGCAGCTGCTGGGGTATAGCCTTCCATTCTTGCACCAGTGAATGTCGTAGGGGTTTGAAGACGTGCAGTGAAACGCCGACCGAGAGCATCCCAGACATGCTCGATGGGGTTTAGGTCTCGAGAACAGGCAGGCCACTCCATTCTCCTGATATCTTCTGTTTCAAGGTACTCCTCCACCATGGCAGCTCGGTGGGACCGTGCATTATCATCCATCAGGAGCAACGTGCGACTCACTGCACCCCTGAAAAGGCGAACATACTGGTGCAAAGTAACGTCCCGATACGCCTGACCTGTTGCAGTTCCTCTGTGAAAAAATGGTTCAATGGCTCTGAGCACTATGGGACTTAACTTCTAAGGTCATCAGTCCCCTAGAACTTAGAACTACTTAAACCTGACTAACCTAAGGACATCACACACATCAGTGCCCGAGGCAGGATTCGACCCTGCGACCGTAGCAGTAGCGCCAAATAATTACAGTTTTAGGAAGTTTGCCTGTTTTGTCAAGAGAAAGAACACAAATTGGACTAGTCAATACCAAGTTGATACACCTCTGGCCCTAGGTAAGCGGTTATTTCGCTTGGCATTGACTGATGGAGTTCTTGGATGTCCTCTTGACGGGTATCGTGCCCAATTTTGTCCAATTCTCGCGTTATATTTTCAAAATCTCGAGATGGTAGGACGACCCTGCCCATAATGTTCCAATACTGTAGTATGGGGGTGTTTTCGTTGTTAAGGTGTGGTTCTCTTATTACATTTAGGAATACGCGAAGTTCGGAAGGATACGAACGCATTTATAGCGCTGTGTAACGCGAAAGGTTTTGAGGACAGAACAACAATTGTGTAAGCTGTAAATATTTTTTGTTTAATGTAGTTCAAATGTGTGTGAAATCTTATGGGACTTAGCTGCTAAGTTCATCACTCCCTAAGCTAACGTACTACTTAACCTAAATTATCCTAAGGCCAAACACACACACACCCATGCCCGTGGGAGGACTCGAACCCCCGCCGGGACCAGCCGCACAGTCTGTGACTGCAGCGCCCGAGACCGCCGACTAATCCCGCGCGGGTAAGTCCCTTTCAAGGACATTAAGGGGTTGGCATCTGGTTCCTGGTTCACGCCAGATGAAAACTCGGCGAGAATCACTGTTCAGACGATACCTGGACTCATCCCGAACATAACCTGGGACCACTGTTCCAATGACCATGTACTGCGTTCTTGACACCAGGCTGTACTGGCTCTCCTGTGACCAGGGGTGAGTGGAATGTACCTGGCGGGTCTCCGGGCCAATAAACCGCGTCTGTTCAGTCGTCTGCAGACTGTTTGTCTGGAGATAACTGCTCCAGTGGCTGCAGTAAGGACCTGAGCAAGACTACTCCGTGGCCTCCTCGGGGCACTGATGGTGAGATATAGGGCTCCTTGTGGTGTTGTACACTGTGTAGCGCCTGGACACGTTTCCTGTCTCCTGAAATCGTTGCCATACTCGTGAGATCACACTTCGTGGTACACGGAGGGCCCGTACTACGACCTGCTGTGTTTGACCAGCCTCCGGTCGCCCTAGTATTCTACCCCTCATAACGTCATCAATACGTGGTCTTTGAGCCATTTTCAACACACAGTCACCATTAGCACGTCTGAAAACGTCTGCTCACTTACTCGCTGCACCGTACTCTGACATGAACCAAAATACCTCTCCGTATGTGGACTGCTGCCAGCACCACCGTGCCGCAACCGCAGGTCAGATGCACCGCATGGTCATACCCCGAGGTGATTTAAACCCGCAAACCGCCCACCAGAGCGTTGTTTCACCATGTATCAGCATTATCCTTAATTTGTGAGCATGAGTGTTGTTTCTTGTAAAAATGTGCGAACTGCATCATTGGCAGGAGTGTGTAGCCTGTGAGCGACTTTCATGTAGAACACGTGTCCTCGTAACGTAAAGGCAGGCTTCCAGTAGGCATCAACCAGCCCGTAGGGTGGCTGAGTGTAGAACGCCGTATTTTGAAGAGTTAAGATGGTTTAGTGAGACTTTCTGGTGCATTAAGGATGCTCTTTCTTGACTCATAGCCTAATATTTCTCCATTCATGATATGCACACAGGAAGTGGAATATCTCTGACAGTAAAATTTGTCAGATACATTGAAAGTTAGTTACTTGGCATGAAAAAGTGGGACTCTAGACCAGGGTCGCTATGAAATAGCCTTATTTTAAACGAAAGTGGATCACGAACCAGGAACGCTATGAACATTCGTCACCTATTATCAAAAAGGTGGATCCTGGCAGGGTCGGTATGAGAGTGTGATCTCTTATTATTCAAAGAGGATCACAGATCTGGCTCAGTATTAAAACGTCTCGCTTAACAAAAAATGAACATGTGTGCTTAGTCAGCTTGCTGTTGCAATGAGTGAAACATCAGTACCCTATAATATAATCTTGCCACTTTATACCAAGGACATTTGCCCACAGAGCTAAGCAGAGCTTGGTTGTAACCAGGACTGTAGTGGGTCGCATGGCCGTAAAAAGTTATAAGACATATTAAGAATCTTGAAATGTAACTCAAAACATTGAACAGAATTTTATTCAATTTTAAGTTTGACTGAAGTTAATGAAAGTTCACCAGAGCACAAGATTAGCTGAATAGCGAATTACGTTGACAAAAGTGATTCTAAAATTGTGGCAGGTGCCAAACGAAAGCAAGGCTGGATGGAGACTGAAACACGAAGGTATCCCTATATGTGCAGCTTATTGAAAAAATAATGATGAAACCAAATCTTCCTCTCTTCTCCTCAGCGATCAGAGGCCCTGTAGACCACGCGCTGCATAAACTATCTGCTTCCACCTCCTTTTATCACATGCAGTCTCTCTCCATCCTGCGGAAATTCCTAATGTCAGCGATGTCCTTCTCTATGTCATCTTTCCACCTTGTATGAGGTCGGCCCAATGGTCTTGCTGCCTGGAGAGTTCCTTCAAATGCTGTTTTGGTTATTCTGTTGTTTTCTATCCTAGCCACATGTCCAGCTCATTGCAGTCTCCTATTTTTTAGTTTCTGGATGACAGTGGGTTGCTTCATTAGCTGATAAATGTAATTGTTCTTTCGAATCCTCCATACGCCATTCTCCAACACAGGCCCCAGATTTTTCTCATTACTTTTCTTTCAAAAAATGGTTAAATGGCTCTGAGCACTATGGGACTTAACATCTGAGGTCATCAGTCCCCTAGAACTCAGAACTATTTAAACCTAACTAACCTAAGGACATCACACACATCCATGCCCGAGGCAGGATTCGAACCTGCGACCGTAGCGGTCGTTCGTTTCCAGACTGTAGCGCCTAGAACCGCACGGCCACTCCGGACGGCTTACTTTTCTTTCGAAAGCATTCAGTTTTTCTTTTTCATTCTTTGTTAGCGTCCAGCTTCCTAAACCGTACGGTACAATGGGGCAGATGATAGCGTTGTATATCTACATCTTTGGCGTGACAGACAAAACTTTACTTTTGAGTAGGTTGATTAGTGAGTACAGACATCTTGACCATGAGGCTATTCTTTCGTTTATATCCATTATTATGATAGTTTTACTGTTGAAACGTGATGCAATGTATCTAAACTGAAGAACTTTCCTGAATTCAGAATGTTGGTCAATTTCTAAGTAAGAATTTGGGTTTGTGACTCGAACTATTTCCATGTATTCTGTTTCGTCTTGGTTAATCAAAAGTCCCATTTTGCTGGCACTGTGCGTGAGAGATCTGTACATGTCTTTCAGTTCTTCTTAGTTTCACTCAGCAACACTATATCATCTGCATCAGCCAGGAGTTTTACTTCACTGTGTTCGAATCGGAGACTATTGTACAGATGTGGATTACTCTCCAGAACACTTTCTCTAATGCAAGGTTGAAGAGGACACATGAAAGAGCGTCTGCTTGTCATAAGCCCCTTTTAATTGGAAAGGCGGGGGATATGGAGCCTCTGAACTTCACTGTTGCCTGGGAGCCATCCATGTGCAGTTGTATCATTCTAATGATTTTACTGGGATAGTAAATTCTTGTAACGTGTTGTAGAGGCTCGCTGGAAGTCAGTGAAGAGACAGATGGAACCAAATAGAAATAGGAATTACACTACTGGCCATTAAAATTGGTACACCACGAAGATGACGTGCTACAGAATCGAAATTTAAGCGACAGGAAGAAGATGCTGTGATATGCAAATGATTAGCTTTTCAGAGCATTCACACAAAGTTGGCGCCGGTGGCGACACCTACAACGTGCTGACATGAGGAACGTTTCCAACCGATTTCTCATACACAAACAGCAGTTGACCGGCGTTGCCTTGTGAAACGTTGTGATGCCTCGTGTAAGGAGGAGGAATGCGTACCTTCACGTTTCTGACTTTGATAAAGGTCGGATTGTAGCCTATCGCGATTGCGGTTTATCGTATCGCGACACTGCTGCTCGCGTTGGTCGAGATCCAATGACTGTTAGCAGAATATGGAATCGGTGGGTTGAGGAGGGTAATACGGAACGCCGTGCTGCATCCCAACGGCCCCGTGTCACTAGCAGTCGAGATGACAGGCATCTTATCCGCATGGCTGTAACGGATCGTGCAGCCACGTCTCGATCCCTGAGTCAACAGATGGGGACGTTTGCAAGACAACAACCATATGCACGAACAGTTCGACGTCGTTCGCAGCAGCACGGAATATCAGCTCGGAGACCGTGGCTGCGGTTACCCTTGACGCTGCATCACAGACAGCCAGAGATGGTGTACTCAGCGACGAACTTGGGTGCTCGAATGGCAAAACCTCATTTTTTCGGACGAATCCAGGTTCTGTTTACAGCATCATGATGGTTGCATCCGTGTTTGGCGACATCGCGGTGAACGCACATTGGAAGCGCGTATTCGTCATCAACATACTGGCGTATCACCTGTCGTGATGGTATGGGGTGCCATTGGTTACACGTCTCGGTCATCTCTTGTTCGCATTGACGGCACTTTGAACAGTAGACGTTACATTTCAGATGTGTTACCACCCGTGGCTCTACCCTACATTCGATCCCTGCGAAACCCTACATTTCAGCAGGATAATGCACGTTGCAGGTTCTGTACGGGCCTTTCTGGATACAGAAAATGTTCGACTGCTGCCCTGGCCAGCACTTTCTCCAGATCTCTCACCAAATGAAAACGTCTGGTCAATGGTGGCCGAGCAACTGGCTCGTCACAATACACCAGTCACTACTCTTGATGAACTGTGGTATCGTGTTGAAGCTGCATGGGCACCTGTACCTGTACACGCCATCCAAGCTGTGTTTGACTCAATGCCCAGGCGTATCAAGGCCGTTATTACGGCCAGAGGTTATTGTTCTGGGTACTGAATTCTCAGGATCTATGCACCCAAATTGCGTGAAAATGTAATCACATGTCAGTTCTAGTATAATATATTTCTCCAATGAGTACCCGTTTATCATCTGCATTTCTTTTTGGTGTAGTAATTTTAATGGCCAATAGTGTAAGTTAGCTATTAGGCTTGCACAGTCAATAAATATCAGCTGTTCAGATTAGGGATTGCAGAGCTGCATACAGACAAAAGTTGTCTGTTCAAAAGCAGGAAGGTACACCAGACAGAGCACCATCTTCTATACCGCTTCTCTTTCATCTCCTCTAACATTCATTCTCGAAGTTCACAAAAAGTTACTGTTTCTTGTGCTACTCAAGATGGAGGGAACGACTCCATGATACTGCTAATGTGACAGACGAGAAATGTAACAAAACTTACAAAAAAGTCGGGAAAACACAGCAAACTTCCTCCTCTTTGAACGCAACGCACATTTTACCATCACAAGTTCGGCACTGGACTGAAAAAGTATCTTTTTGAGTGGTAGGCCCATTGATGTGATGCGCTTGGTGGGTCGACACAGTTTCAATGAATAACTCAGATTTTTGTAGTAGAAACAGAATCGATGTTCCTATGCTAGCTGCCCGGCGCCATGGCATTTCGGTCTCTGAAGTAGTGCAGAAAGGCAAAAGTGTGTGGCTCATTGTCTCCAAGGGGTGGCAAGTCGGTCGCCATGCCGACACACAAGAGCTGTACACACACAATGCAGCGGAGTGCTCTAGAGGCTGGCTGCCGTGATGACGGCCGTAACACCCCAGGGAGATGAGTTTGACCTCATGAGATGAACCAGCTGGCGCTCTACCGACAAAGGATACCAAAGACCTTGCTGGGCCCATCCGAACTAGTAGCGGGACATAGCCTCCTATTCCAGCACACATTTCCAGTGCCCACATGTGTAACTATGAAACAGTGATCGTAAAATGAATCGATATCTCATCACGATATGTGACTGTGGATCACAGACAACCTGTAATCAGTCTGTAATCAGGGCTTGTGACATCTGCTTGATCCCTGTGACTAGACCTGCAGCAGACGGGGCAGGCATGCTCTGCAGCTGAGTAACAGGACTGTAGCTGGAGCTATGAAGACGGGAGGGTTTGTCCCTCAAGTTGTTGCACAGAATA
Source organism: Schistocerca serialis cubense (assembly GCF_023864345.2). NCBI lineage: Eukaryota > Metazoa > Arthropoda > Insecta > Orthoptera > Acrididae > Schistocerca > Schistocerca serialis. The sequence goes on from NC_064649.1 coordinate 98,884,675, forward strand.
CGGTTCCTTGCTAAGATTTTCTGTTGGTGTTCAAGCAATGAGTTCTGTCGCTGAGTGCTCGGTCAAGAGTAAAGCGGTGCTCTCGTTACTTACCTTCCCTGGTCACCAACTACTCTCTAGCTGCTTCTGAGGTGGAAGGCACAAACCTGCGTTTTCCGTGGATACTGCTTCGAGTTACCTGAGCGTGGAAGAGTTTCTCATCAGCACCTTGAAACTCTAGCTGCTAGGACGTCGTAATCCATATAAAGCATCCTGTTCCTTGTGGGTAGGGGTGATCATCAATGGAGATGAATGAGATTTTCACTTTGCAGTGGAGTGTGCGCTGATACGAAACTTCCTGGCAGATTAAAACTGTGTGCCGGATCGAGACTCGAACTCGGGACCTTTGCCTTTCGCGGACAATTGCTCTACCATCTTAGTTACAAAGGCACGACTCACGCCCCGTCCTCACAGCTTTACTTCTGCCAGTATCTCGTCTCCTATCTTCCAAACTTTACAGAAGCTCTTCTGCGTACCTAGTTCGACTATCGGTCCGGCACTCAGTTTCAATCTGCCATGAAGTTTCATTAATGAAGATGTTAAACAGTAGAGGAGTTAGTACGCTTCCTCTTAGGTGGCCGTCTTTAATATTTATCCACGTGCCCCACTGGTCTTGAAATTCAACATGTTCAGAAAGTAAGCTCCGATCAATCAGGAAATGGAAAACGCAATGAAAATCAGATGAAGCCTTGCATAGATGCGTCGGACAGTACCTCTTCTACGTCCGTCGATTGCGTCAAGTCGCTCTTTTCAATTCTGAGCTTACAGTGAGCACGTAAAGATGCCTTGGAAAAAGTGTTTCCTGACAGGTATGAGTCTAGAATGAGATTTTCACTCTGCAGCGGAGTGTGCGCAGATATGAAACTTCCTGGCAGATTAAAACTGTGTGCCTGACCGAGACTCGAACTTGCCCGCGAAAGGCAAAGGTGCCGAGTTTGAGTCTCGGTCCGGCACACAGTTTTAATCTGCCAGGAAGTTTCAGGTAGGAATCTCTCAGATTTAGCCTGATTTCATGCATCCCACATAACGTCACAGTCATGCATTTCCTTCTTCATGACAATTCTCGGCCGCATATTGCAGTGGCCATCAGGGCGCCCCTGCAGCGTTTTCGATGGGAAGTGTTTGATCACCCACCATACAGCGAGACATGGCATTCTTCGGTTTTCATCTCTCCTCACATGAGGACCTGCAGTCCAAGGTAGAAAATTGTCAAAAAGCACAGGCGGCTGCCTTCTATGAAAAGGGTACTGGAACGGTGGTACAGTGCTACGAGATATCTCTCTGTCGGAGCGGCGATTATTTAGAGAAGTAGCTGGATATTGTACGAACCTATTTGCAAATAAAACATATCTGATTTTCACTGTGGTTTCCATTTCGCCACCGATCGGACCTTGCACTGAGGTGGCAAAATCCAAGGGATGGCAATATGCTCGTACATAGAAAGTGGTAATATCGTAGACGTAAGCTACAAAAGCATAGGGCGTTGGCGGAGCTGTCATTTGTATTCAGATGATCCACGCGAAAAGGTTTCCGTCGTGATTGTTATCGCACCACGGGAGTTAGCAGACTTCCTGCACGGAATGGTAGTTGGAGCTAGACGCACGCGGCATTCCATTTCAGAAATTGTTACAGAATTCTGGGAACCCAGAATCTACTTTGTAGGAATCAACATGGATTCCAGAAACAGCGATCGTGTGAGACCCAACTTGCTTTATTTGTTCACGAGACCCAGGAAATATTAAATACAGGCTCCCAGGTAGATGCTATTTTCCCTGAATTCCGGAAGGCGTTCGATACAGTTCCGCACTGTCGCCTGATAAACAAAGTAAGAGCCTATGGAATATCAGACCAGCTGTGTGGCTGGATTGAAGAGCTTTTAGCAAACAGAACACAGCATGTTGTTGTCAATGGTGAGACGTCTACAGACGTTGAAGTAACCTCTGGCGTGCCACAGGGGAGTGTTATGGGACCACTGCTTTTCACAATATACAGGGTGTCCCAGCTATCTTGTCCACCCAAAATATCTCTGGAACAATAACAGCTATTGGAAAACGACTTTCACAGGTATCAATGTAGGGCTGGGGCCCATGAATGTACATATTTGGAAACATTCTAAAACGAGAGCATATGTGTTTTTAACACAAACTTATGTTTTTTTAAATGGACCTCCTATATTTTTTCTTCAGCAATCCATAGCATGACAAAGCACAATACACAATGGCGTTGATTGCATCGCAATATTCCCATTACATCCCGAGATATTGAGACGCGAAGTTGACGCTTGAAACACCCGACATGCGCTGCTAGCGCACGTCCTGAGGCTCAGGCGTGAACCCCATGCTGCCCGTAATCGCGATTTGATTGACATGTGTAATCACACCTCCATACTTATCGAGAGGTCCGAAACAACGGTAAAACTTTCAGTCCACTTGCTCGATTCACTAAAACCATCAACATGAATTTTACTATTATGAGTGAATTATTAACTGTCACTTGCGCTAGATCTACAGTAAAGTAAAGTTTTAACGTTGAACGGCATTACCTTTTTAGTAACGGATTAACGACAAGCGATGTTAACTTTGTGACTAACGTTGCGGTACACAGATATGTTACAGAACCGCATCACCCCCAGCCTATGGGATAAATACCTGCTGGAATGTACGACGTTAATGCAGGATGGCAGCAGACCGTATTATTCTTTTCGGACCTGTTGATAAGTATGGAAGTGTGATGACACATGTCAATCACATTGCGATTACGGGCAGCATGGGGTTCCCGCCTGAGCCTCAGGACGTGTGCTAGCAGCGCATGTCGGGTGTTTCAAGCGTCAACTTCGCGTCTCAATATCTCGGGATGTAATGGGAATATTGCGATGCAATCAACGCCATTGTGTATGTGCTTTGTCATGCTATGGATTGCTGAAGAAAAAATATGGGAGGTCCACTTAAAAAAACATAAGTTTGTGTTAAGAAACACACATGCTTTCGTTTCAGAATGTTTCCAAATATGTACATTCATGACCTAGTAGATAATGTCAGAAGTTCCGTGCAGCTTCTCGCGGATGATGCTGTAGTATACAGAGAAGTTGCAGCATTAGACAATTGCAGCGAAACGCAGGAAGATCTGCAGCGTATAGGCACTTAATGCAGGAAGTGGCAACTGATCCTTAACATAGACAAATGTAATGTATTGCGAATAGATAGCAAGAAGGATCCTTTATTGTATGGTTATATGATAGCAGAACAAACAGTGGTAGCAGTTACTTCTGTAAAATATTTGGGATTATGCGTACGGAACGATTTGAAACGAAATGATCATATAAAATTAATTGTTGGTAAGGCGGGTGCCAGATTAAGATTGATTGGGAGAGTCCTTAGAAAATGTAGTCAATCAACAAAGCAGGTGGCTTACAAAACACTCGTTCGACCTATACTTGAGTATTGCTCGTCAATGTGGGATTCGTACCAGGTCGGGTTGACGCAGGAGATAGAGAAGATCCAACGAAGAGCGGCGCGTTTCGTCACAGGGTTATTTGGTAACCGTGATAGCGTTACGGAGATGTTTAGCAAACTCAAGTGGCGGACTCTGCAAGGGAGGCGCTCTGCATCGCGGTGTAGCTTGCTGTCCGGGTTTCGAGAGGGTGCGTTTCTGGATGAGGTACCGAATATATTGCTTCCCCCTACTTGTACCTGCCGAGGAGATCACGAAGGTAAAATTAGAGAGATTCGAGCGCGCACGGAGGCTTTCCGGCAGTCGTTCTTCCCGCGAACCATACGCGACTGGAACAGGAAAGGGAGTTAATGACAGTGGCACGTAAAGTGCCTTCCGCCACACACCGTTGGGTGGCTTGCGGAGTATCAATGTAGATGTAGATGCTGAGACCTACAGCGTAAACAGTGTTTCGAGAATACCGAATTTCGGGCATTACCTGTCACCACGCACAACACAGTGCCCGACTTCCTTCACTTAACGACCGAGAGCAGCGGCGTTTGCGTACAGTTTTCAATGGTAACGGACAAACAATACTGCGTGAAATAACCGCAGAAATCAAAGTGGGATTTACGACTAAGCATCCGTTAGTGCGACAAAATTTGTTGTTAATGGGCAATGGCAGCAAATCACAGACGCGAATGCCCTTGCTAACAGCAAAAAATAACCTGCAGCGCCTCTCCTAGGTGTGTGACCATATTTCTGTTGGTAAGAGTTGATGGCAGGATTAGAGTATGGTGCAGGCCCCACGAAGCCATGGACACAAGCTGTCAACAAGGCAGTTGGAAGCTGTTCGTGGCTCCATAATGGTGTAGGCTGTGTTTACCTGGAATGCACTGACCCAGCTAAACCCATCATTGACTCGAAGTGGTTGTGTTCGGCTACTTGCAGATCATGTGCAGTCATTCATGTACTTGCTGTTCCCAAACAACGATGGAATCTTTACCGATTACAGTGCGCCATGTCACAGCTGTTCGCGATTCGTTTGAAGAACATTCTGAACATTCGAGTGAAGGATTTGGGTACCCAGACCGCCCGCCATGAATCCCATCGATTATTAATGGCATATAATCGAGAGGTCAGTTCGTGCACAAAACCGTGCACCGGTAACACTTCTGTAGTTGTGGACTTCTAAAGAAGCGACATAGCTCAGTATTTGTGCAGGGGAGTTCCAACGACTTGCTGAGTCACGTTCACGTCGAATTGCTGCATTTTTCTGGGCAAAAGAAGGTATCCCATGACTTATGTCAGTACTTTCCGAACAGTCGTAAAACCGTGTATTCTGCAGAAAGGACTGAATCATTCCAGTGTTGGTATTCTTTACACTATACTAACCAAAATGACGTGATTTACTGTGTCGTAACCTGATGTCAAGTCAATAAATGTGTACTAGTTGACTCGTTTTGTGATTGCAGTCTTCTATGTACTGCGTTACTTGCAGTACATAGGAAGTACAGCTTCTATCTTGTCGAAACCCCGTTTGTTCTTTGAATAAGCAATGGATCTACTACATTACATAGTCCATCCAAAATAATTCATTCTAAAATTTTGTATAAATCGCACAGCAAAGAGATTTTCGTGTAAATTACACAAAAGAGAATGGTTTTGTCAGTAGTTCCTGCGATCATTTACGTTCCTGCTAGGTTTGAGTAAGATTGAGGCGTTGATTAGTAGTGGGGCAAAATCTTTTGAGTAGCTGATATTATCAAACCAAAACCATCGGAGAGAGCGCTGTTTTTCTGATAATCTATTTTGTCTGATTTTTGCTTCAGTTTGATTCAAACTGTAGTTACGTACCTGAGAAGGCTATTTACACAGTCACCCACCAAACAGTACAGTTCGTAAATACGAAAATATCGCCAGTTGTAATTTTTTGTTATCTTTCCAAGGTGTATGTAATACTAGTCTTAAAAACCTCAAGTTTTATCGGATTGATGGCGTTACACGAATCTGATTCGAATCCTACCGGACAAACTGAGAGCAATACGTTGTAGTGAGTATTCAATCAATGCACGAAACGCAAAATATTATAGTGGCTGGAAGGAATCACAGTGTGTCCCACACGCTTCAGTTTTGCGTCCACTCCAATTCCTTGTGTACCTGAGAGAGCTTCCGCTTAGCACTCAAGAAGCAGAATTGGTACGTCTTGCAGACGATACTAATGTTACAAAAAATTTCGTTAGAGAGAAAGAAAATGAAGAGATAGTTAATGGTGATCTTCAAAGAATCATTAAGTGGTTTTCTGAGAGAGCATTTCCCCTAAATTTTGAGAACGCGCACGCTGTTCAGTTCTGTGCCACAATTTCAATCCTACCAGCAGTTGATGTGGCACATGAACAATAATCAGTAAATAGGATAGAATGCTGCAAATTTTTGGATGTACATATTGATGACAACTTGGACTGGAAGAAACAATTAAGTTCAGCTACTTTTTCTCTTTGTATAATTGCTGAATATTGGAAACAAGCGAATCAACCTACATAGCTTGCAGCTCTCCACTCAGTAACGTCTTACGAAACAATTTTCTCGAGTAACCCACCACTTCGAAGGAAAGTACTGATCGCACAATAGCGGGCAGTGATATCCATATGTGATATTCACTCACAAGCATCATACTGGTACCTCAACAAGATGTGAACTGTACCATCATAGTACATATATTCACTAACGAAATTGGCATAAATAATCCAGCACAACTTGAGAAGAGTAGATACAGAAATCCGTACCTACAACACTAGAGAAAAAAAAAGAACGTTATTACCCATTATGAAAACTATCAGTTGCTCAGGAAGTAGTTCAGTATGCAGCAGTGATGTTTGAATATTTAGCCAATACCATAAAAAGTCACGACAGGTAGCAAAGTAAGTATTAAATCTAACCTAAATTCATTTCTCCTGTACAAATCCTACTATTTCAAGGACGAATTTTTTTATAAAGACTGCTAGCTGGTGTTGCAGTGACAACCTTACTTCTATGCATCTCGCTCCGTCTAAAGTCCGGTAGCACTAGTTTGTAAGTGTTGTTCCTAGAATACGACTAAACAGCTATGTCCTCATTAATGTAAAACTCATCATGTATACCTCTAATGTGACTCATTCTGCATCATTTCGATCGAAGAGTCGTTCAATGATCTACCTAACATGTCGCTAATTAATCAATCAACCACTTTCAGGAATCAGCTTCAATCCCAAACCGTTGCTGACACGACAGTTCAGCCACTCCACCAAGATTTTCTGTAACACAGATAATTTAATGTCATGTGACGTTCAATGTAATGTACCAGTACTAACAAGGGAACCTCCCCATCGCACCCCCCTCAGACTTAGTTATAAGTTGGCACAGTGGATAGGCCTTGAAAAACTGAACACAGATCAGTCGAGAAAACAGGAAGAAGTTGTGTGGAACTACGAAAAAAAATAAGCAAAATATACAAACTGAGTAGTACATGCTCAGCATATATAATATTAAGGATAGTACTACCGTAGTAACGCTGTGGTCCTGTGGTTAGCGTGAACAGCTGTGGAATCAGAGGTCCTTGGTTCGAATCTTCCCCCGAGTGAAAATTTTAATTTTTTATTTTCAGACAATTATCGAAGTTCAGGTACACACACACAATCAACTTCGTTCTCCAAAATTCCAGGACATGTTCAGATTTGCTTGGACATATGCAGGATTTGACGGTCTACACACGGAAAAATTTGAAAACGTTAAAAACATGTTTTGACAGAGCACAGAGAACTCTGTGCGACTGTTGCAGTCATTTGTTGCAGTTTATGTGACAAAGTCTTATGTTTTCATCACTTTTTTGGGAGTGATTATCACATCCACAAGAAAACCTAAATCGGGCAGGGTAGAAGAATCTTTTTACCCATTCGCCAAGTGTACAAGTTAGGTGGGTCGACAACATATTCCTGTCATGTGACGCACATGCCGTCACCAGTGTCGTATGGAATATATCAGACGTGTTTTCCTGTGGAGGAATCGGTTGACCTATGACCTTGCGAACAAATGTTTTCGGTTCCCTTTGGAGAGGCACGTCCTTTCGTCTACTAATCGCACGGTTTTGCGGTGCGGTCGCAAAACACAGACACTAAACTTATTACAGTGAACAAAGACGTCAATGAACAACCGGACAGATCATAACTGCGAAAATAAAGAAATTAAAATTTTCACTCGAGGGAGGACTTGAACCAAGGATCTCGCGTTCCACTGCTGCTCACGCTAACCACGGGACCACGGCGCCCCTGATCTCACATTCTCCTTGATGTTGCATATGTTGCACATAGACTACTCAGTTTGTATATTTTGATTATTTTTTTCATAGTTCCACACAACTTCTTCCTGTTTTCTTGATTGTTGTGTGTTCAGTTCTTCAAGGCCTATCCACTGTGCCAACTTATAGCTAAATCTGAGGGGGGTGCGATGGGGAGGTTCCCTTGTAAGTGCTCTCCTGCAGACTTCCCGCCTATTTTCGGACATAATTGTTGTTTTCCGTTCGACAGTACTCTATCTCTTGTTTCTCTTTCTGTTGCCAGGTGAGTGACGGCAGAGCCGTTTTGCTAAACTTCGCCACACGCCCTTGGTGCCCACCGTGTGGTGAGTACAGTAACCATGCCCTCGCGCTGCCCCTAGTGTCTTGCAGTTGCTGTGATCACGTGACTGCTGCACAGACCATTTCAGCAGACGGGTCACTATGATACTACGTTTGATCTGTGGATGTTCTGTACTGAAATAAACCGGTGATTATTTTGAAAATAAGTGCGCCAGTAGATTGTTATGAAGAGTTTGAGTTTTTTAAACTCTGGCTTATACAAAAAAAAGTCTATTTCGTTGTTATTTACCCAGACAGGCCTATGTTGCGGCACCTGAGTGTCATTTATTGTGGCTCTCTATTTACTTCTGTTGGAACATAATACAATCTTATTGTTTTCCTGATTTTTGGCCTCAAAACTATAAAATGTGCATTTCGCTTAATTTCTTTCGATTGCTCATCTTGTGTCGGGGCAGCGACCCAGTTTCCAGGGATGAGAATAGGATAATGTCATCGGCCGATATCTAGTACCGATCGCAGCAAAAGAGTAATTTGTATTTTCTTAGGGATGAGATAGTATGCATGTTTTTTGTGTTGTAGATAAGTAAGAGGCAAAGGGACTGGACGCAATGCAGGCGCAATAGACACGCATTGCGGAAAATCCGTGGCGGCTGTTAACCACGAAAGCAAGGGAGCTGGGCACAAGCAAGAGCTGCAGTAGCTACGCGCAAAAGCTAAAGCTGTTCTTCACTTACTTACATTTCAGACGAAACAGGCGCCAGAATGAGATTTCGACTTTGCAGCGGAGTGTGCGCTCGTACGAAACTTCCTGACAGATTAAAACTGAGTACCGGACCGAGACCCGAAATCGGGACCTTTGCCTTTTGCGGGCAAGTGCTCTACCAGCTGAGCTAACCAAGCACGACTCACGCCCCTTCCTCACAGCTTTACTGCCGCCTGTACCTCGTCTCCTACTTTCCAAACTTTACAGAAGCTCTCCTGCTTCGACGAGGTACTAGCGGAAGTAAGGCTGTGAGAAAGGGGGCGTGAGTCCTGCTTGGGTAGCTCAGCTGGTAGAGAACTTGGCCGCGAAAGGCAAAGGTCCCGAGTTCGAGTCTCGGTCCGGCACACACTTTTAATCTGCCAGGAAGTTTCGAAACAGACACTGTTGACTATCGACAGCTATACGAAATACTAGGAAATTGATTCGCCGACTGGGAATTGCTTGGCGTCAGCTGTAACAGGTACAGATCAACTACAGAACCGTGACATTTTAAAATTTGTGCCAGCCAGGGAGTAGAACCTGGATTTCGCGCTTAGCACAAGCGGTCGCTTTAACCACTTCGGCTATCCGGGCACGTTCTTTCCGACATGGACATCACGTATTACAAGCCTAGTTCCCCTGTTGCGGGAACTCAAGTGGCGATGTGAGCGTTAGGGAATGAATTTCGTGGACTACGATTTAAGGATGTAGACAGGCCGCATGAGGAAATTTGGGTCGGTCCAGGGAGAGTGTAATTCACAGTCAGCGAAGCAGTTTCCAAGAAGCTATTCTTACCAAGGGTCTAAAAACACGTACTTATTTGAGGTTTTTTAAATGGGGCTGGCGTTTCGATTCTTACATACACTCAAGACTGTAGAAGTGGTAATAGGTGATGTGATATTTCCAAGAACAATAACAATAACGTTAAGTCAGAGAAAATATGGAATGCTAGATTGCATTGTCCCTCAGAGTACTAACTGTTCTGAGGCGGGGAAATCACAAAGGCGCATCGGGAGAGAGAATGGTTCTTATTTAGTTCTTAGTTAGTACATGATTTGAAGATGCTTTCACTGTAGCTGATACTGCTGATGTTACTGTGTGGTTAAACCATTGTGGTTAAATACTTGATACATAAGTCAAAATGTCCTCTTGATGCTGTCTGTTCGTAATCAATTACAAGAAACTACATGTTTTCTGAATGGAAAAATAACAGTTAGCATATATACTGAATATTTTCACATAAAACATAAAATACCGATGCGGAACGCACTAAGTCCGCGTCCGCCTTTCATGGAATGCAAACAGTAAAAGTTGATTTACAGGCACCGCGCAAGAACGGCAAAGATAAAGAATAATAGATTCTGTCGCTGCTATGCGATGGTTCATTTATTTTACTTTACAATTGTTCGATAACTTTAGGCCATCAGGCGTTTACTATTGAGGGTATATTAATGTTTGTGAGGCGAAAATGACTGAAATTACATCGTATATTTGCTGATGAACCTACTTTGGCTTGAATATAACTTGATAGTACCATAAAATCGTATCAAAATAGAGTAAAATGCAACTAATCTATATTATACTTCTTAATGCCAGGATGAATACTTTCGTCAGTTTCCAGTAATAACGGTACATCAGTACATAAACTGGTATACTACTGGTGGCCGACCTGTTCCACTAGCGCGCCGGCAAGAATACGCTAACCATGGACATAATTTCTGATTAAAACTTCGGGCAATGACACGACGATTTTGATATCGTGCGGAAATTATGTTACCTGGGGCAGAGTTAGCAGCGAACACAGACGTCTGGGTATGCATGTGGGGATACATTTCAGCGTAGCGGGATTATAAAGGGACGTCCCGACGTGATCCGCTTTGTCGTTGCGGTAGTTGTCTGCCACAGGCGAAAGCACTCCATTTGCGTTGCTGTCTCCGTGAAATTGTGACAATTTCAGAAACAGACAGCAGTGCGCGGGCTTTGGAACAGTTCATTGTGCAGTCAGTATCAAAAATACGAATCCTGACGTGCATGCATGTGAGCAGGAGATTTTGACAGATTCAATAAAATTCTGTATGTCTTGATGTCGTACATGAAATGACTACTTTCTCGTTAATGCTGTACCCTTGCTTCGGACGAATAACAGCTTGCAAAGTGGCTAACCGCCCGCATATAAGCGACATTTTTTTCCATATTAGTGACATCACTACCTCAGTAAGTTTAACAATAACCGCTCACTTAAATTCTTAAATGACTGTACCGGTTTCCCATCACAAGCAAGGAGTCAACATTGTCGTGAATCCTCCCCTCGCAACCATATTTAACTGCTTTAAAGTCAGTACCGCCATTAGGCTTTTGTTTATTTACAGTGGGGCAACGGCCTTGACGCAGTGGATACACCGGTTCCCGTGAGATCACCGAAGTTAAGCACTGTCGGGCGTGGTCGGCCCTTGGATGGGTGACCATCCTGACGCCATCCGCTGTTGCCATTTTTCGGGGTGCACTCAGCCTCGTGATGCCAATTGAGGAGCTACTCGACCGAATAGTAGCGGTTCCGGTCAAAGAAAACCATAGTAACGAGCGGGAGAGCAGTGTGCTGACCACGCCCCTCCTACCCGCATCCTCCTCTGAGGATGACACGGCGGTCGGATGGTCCCGATGGGCCACCTGTGGCCTCAAGACGGAGTGCATTTTGCATTATTTACAGTGTTACATTTACACTTGCACAATCATGACTTCGACTTAAAAGTGCCATTATCACGTGTTTTCTGAAAGCAGGTTAGACAATAACAGTGAAATACATAACAAGTGATATAACCGTATAACAATCCATATTTGTGTTATTAATACCGCAGGTGTATCTTAATTTTTTAAAAAGAGTGATTCACTTCACATTTTTTCCTTATTCCTTTCTTAGTTACTCTTTTGTCCCCCACCACGGCCACACCCCACTATAATAGCTTGTTCTTCATTTCATTAGTTATTTTATAACCCCCCCCCCCCCCATCTATCCTTCTACACCTCTCCCCCCCCCCTTACCCATACACTCCACATGCCTACAGTCTTCAATGAATGGTTTATAGTATTCTAGACCTTGTGTTTCTTCTCAGTTGTTTAGTACCTCTCTAAGAAGGAACAATCATTAATAGTGTTACATTTATCTTTGTCGTTAAGAAATAGGAATTAACCCACTAGGCTCTTTCATATGTGGTAGCTGATAAAGTTGTTATCACTACTATGACATATTTACTTCATATAAATAAGATGTCACTACTATAAAATGTAAATAAGATTTATGGCACCAAGGTTACAGCCATGTGTATCAATACTACGGTGCACTCACGTTTGTAACCATATCTCATCAACCATTAACAAATACTGGAATATCCCTACTCTTTATATTATGTTAAATTTAAATGTCCTGTTTAAAATGAAATATCTTGATTCTTTTATTTGTTTAAATGCTTTTATGTACATGGCATGTTTCACATACCTGTGTTATTTGCACTTATTCCTAAGTAATGTTTTACCAGATATAACAGATGATACGTACATCATAAAAACCGCTTCAGACCTCACTGGTTAATTAATGAGTGAGTAGAATAAGCAACTGCACTGCATTGTATTAATTCTGAACTGAGGCAAAATTACGCAACTTAGAGTTGCCGATGTGTTAATTTCACGTACAAAGCTGTATATTTACCTACTAAAATGTACTTTAAACAACGTCAATGACTAGCTGCACTCTTATATTTATGGATGCTGCGAATATTATCGAGAGGTTTGTTACTGTTCATGTTTATGAGCAGGCAACTTCATTGTATTCTAAGATAAACAGGTACTGCAAAGGTGTAGCAACTACAAAAGAAAATAAATTGCTTCTAACATTTCCTGTCCTACCGGACACTGAGTCCAAAGATAAAAAAAATAAAAAAGTCACCTGCTTGTAACAGGAATTTCTTTGATCAAGACAATTTGACCCTTAGCCAACTGTCATTCAGTCAAGATGGTGTACTCAGTAATGAAACAAAGCAGTAGGCTCTCCCAGAAATATAATGTGTCTAATAGCGTATTTTAATACGACAGTATGCCATCTTAGGCAATTTATAACACTTGTAAGCAAGCATTACAAATATGGATTGTTATGCGGTTATCACTTATTATGTGTTTCACTGTTACTGTCTAACCTACTTTCAGAATACACTTGATATTATGGCTGTGGCACCGCATCATGAAAAAATTATCATACGTAACTGGTCACGTTGGCTGACGCAGCCAACGCCTGTGGTAATCAGAATGTATTTGGAGACTTACAGGGAGACAATTATTGAACTATATAAAATGAAATTGTCATAACTGCTGAACGGTACGCGTTAGGACGTTCAAACTGCACGGTAGGCCGGGGGCCGTGATGGGAATTAGTATGAGCTGTATGGTTTGGTTTAGCGACGAAGCCAACTTTCATTAGGATCGGTTCGTCGATAAGCAAAATTGGAATGAGAATCCGCATTTCGGGATCTAGAAGTCTCTTCACCCTCAACGGGTGACTGTCTGGTGTGCAGTGTCCAGTCACGGAATAACCGGTGCGATATTCCTTGGTAGCACGGTGACTACCGAGGTTTTGGAAGATGATTTCATCCCCGTTATCCAAAGTGACCCTGATTTTGACGAGATGGTGTTCGTGCAAGGCGGAGCTCAACCCCATCGAATCAGGAGAGTGTTTGATGTTCTTGAGGAGCACTTTGGGGACCGCATTCTGGTTCTGGGGTACCCAGAGGCCACTGGCATGGGCCTCGTTTGGTCACCGTGTTCTCCGGATCTGAACACAAGCGACTCCGGCTTGGGAGGCTATATTAAAGACAATGTGTACCACAATAGCAACCAAAACCATTTCTGAGCTGAAAACAGCCATTCACGAGGTCATCGGCAGCATCGATGTTCCAGCACTTCAGCGGGTCACGCAGAATTCTGCTGTTTGTCTGCTCCACGTCATCGCCAATTATGGCAGGCATATCGGACATGCCATAACCTAAATCCGAATAACTGTAGTGACGTTTACGTGAAGAGCGTGCACGCCATAGTTTGTAACTAATTCACGTTTTTTCTCACATAGTTCAGTAATTGTCACACTGTACATGAATGTTCCAAGTGTTGCCAGGAAATTACATTGGCATGTGATAAAACACGTGATATACACTTCTGGGAATTGAAATAAGAACACTGTGAATTCATTGTCCCAGGAAGGGGAAACTTTATTGACACATTCCTGGGGTCAGATACATCACATGATCACACTGACAGAACCACAGGCACATAGACATAGGCAACAGAGCATGCACAATGTCGGCACTAGTACAGTGTATATCCACCTTTCGCAGCAATGCAGGCTGCTATTCTCCCATGGAGACGATCGTAGAGATGCTGGATGTAGTCCTGTGGAACGGCTTGCCATGCCATTTCCACCTGGCGCCTCAGTTGGACCAGCGTTCGTGCTGGACGTGCAGACCGCGTGAGACGACGCTTCATCCAGTCCCAAACATGCTCAATGGGGGACAGATCCGGAGATCTTGCTGGCCAGGGTAGTTGACTTACACCTTCTAGAGCACGTTGGGTGGCACGGGATACATGCGGACGTGCATTGTCCTGTTGGAACAGCAAGTTCCCTTGCCGGTCTAGGAATGGTAGAACGATGGGTTCGATGACGGTTTGGATGTACCGTGAGCTATTCAGTGTCCCCTCGACGATCACCAGTGGTGTACGGCCAGTGTAGGAGATCGCTCCCCACACCATGATGCCGGGTGTTGGCCCTGTGTGCCTCGGTCGTATGCAGTCCTGATTGTGGCGCTCACCTGCACGGCGCCAAACACGCATACGACCATCATTGGCACCAAGGCAGAAGCGACTCTCATCGCTGAAGACGACACTTCGTCCCTCCATTCACGCCTGTCGCGACACCACTGGAGGCGGGCTGCACGATGTTGGGGCGTGAGCGGAAGACGGCCTAACGGTGTGCGGGACCGTAGCCCAGCTTCATGGAGACGGTTGCGAATGGTCCTCGCCGATACCCCAGGAGCAACAGTGTCCCTAATTTGCTGGGAAGTGGCGGTGCGGTCCCCTACGGCACTGCGTAGGATCCTACGGTCTTGGCGTGCATCCGTGCGTCGCTGCGGTCCGGTCCCAGGTCGACGGGCACGTCCACCTTCCGCCGACCACTGGCGACAACATCGATGTACTGTGGAGACCTCACGCCCCACGTGTTGAGCAATTCGGCGGTACGTCCACCCAGCCTCCCGCATGCCCACTATACACCCTCGCTCAAAGTCCGTCAACTGCACATACGGTTCACGTCCACGCTGTCGCGGCATGCTACCAGTGTTAAAGACTGCCATGGAGCTCCGTATGCCACGGCAAACTGGCTGACACTGACGGCGGCGGTGCACAAATGCTGCACAGCTAGCGCCATTCGACGGCCAACACCGCGGTTCCTGGTGTGTCCGCTGTGCCGTGCGTGTGATCATTGCTTGTACAGCCCTCTCGCAGTGTCCGGAGCAAGTATGGTGGGTCTGACACACCGGTGTCAATGTGTTCTTTTTTCCATTTCCAGGAGTGTATTCCACATGAATCACCTAAAACGTGCACTGCAAATATGACAGAAATGGAAAGTGCTATTGATGAACAGTTTTCACAGAAGAGGACTGGTAATCGGGGGCTCGTATTGTTAGTCAATCAACAGATTGTAATAATACGTAGAAATCATTTGTATTGTGCAAGCATGCACTATTTTAAATGGAGCAATGCGTATTGACATCAACAGAGTAAAAGCAACGTTTATTGGAATGTCATTGCTGTTTATTGCAGGATTCCAAGGCGAGTAGTTTACGAGGTATCTTATTCTGAAATGTTTGCACAGGGACACTTGTTTGAGGCATTTTACCTTAGTAATCGCTACGCCTGTTGTTGTTACGTTTGCTTACAGTGTGCTTTTGTGTTCTTTCAATACACTGCGACTTGCTGCTGCTGTGTGTGTGTGTGTGTGTGTGTGTGTGTGTGTGTGTGTGTGCGTGTTTTGCGAGAAAAATGTTCGGTGCCATGGTTTTCTCTGTAGAAAAATTAATATGTAGACATAAAAAATAAAGATGGAGGATTTTAAAAAAGTTTGTTTTACATACAAGCTTTCCGAGTTTTCACATGAAAAATTCGGAGGCCTTACATTTTAGCAGGTCTCGTACATCACAATAGTGAAGATTTGTTGGGTCTAAGGACTGCACTTCTTACATATTTTTTTTAGGTGGTAACCAGGACCCCTCTGATTCCTTAAAGAATCGAACTCCGTTGTATGAAACATTTTCCAACGTCTAATTACTATACAAACGAATTAATTCGTTACATCTTTGCCGTGAAGCATGTATTGGGGAAAAAATGAGGAAAGATTTGAAATTATACTCAGTGTTTGCTGGAATACGTGACGCGCTCTCATTATCAATATATACATGAGTACTGTTTACGTAATTAGTTCTCTGTTTGAATAAAAAGCAAGTTTTTCACACATTTCAGTATTTATGATGTCCTATCTTCTGATTTGTATCATACAATGCTATAATTTGGCAGGACACTCCATTGAGATTTGTGGGTACTCTCCACAAAGTATCTTCCGAATAGAATAATCAGTAAAGAAGTAATAAATTAAAATGCGTGATGTTTGAAGTTCTACTGTATGGAAAGCGAAAATGTATGAAGCGATAAGCTTCTTGCCTTTTTATTATTTTGTGGGCGGTGTGAACACGAAAATACTTCATAAAGGTTTGAAACTATGTGTAAAGCTGTTTGGAAGTCATTAAATGCTCTTTATCTCAAATACTGAACGATCAAAATCAGAGTATTTACGCGCCTTCATTTATGCTGTCCCAAGACACACACTGTTGCCAACTGTAATAACAATTTGTCCGTTTTATTTGGACTGTTCAGCTACGTGGCCGTGGATAATGATATTTTACTATAAAAAAACAGCGACCAGCCACATTTTTAATGCGTTTTATTTATGCCAATATGCATTTCAGGTTTGCACCCATCTTCAGATGGTAAATTACATGTATCTTCAGTTTCTACAGTGGTACAATCTCGACAGCAGTTTGGATGCTGCAACTCGCCTGTGCAAAAGCAACGATTCCAATCATTTACTTCAATTTCGCGAGTTTAAAGTTACTCACTATCACTTGTTCATTTTACTTACATTCTCCTCTCCTTGTTTTTTCTTGGCTTTTCCTGTTTTTTGTAACAACACAAACACTTTTTGTCACGTATTTTACACAGGTGCACTGCGTTATCTGACATGTTGTCGACTGACAGTTTTTGTTCACATACAAGCAGTTTATCTATGTACAGAGTTATATTTTACGAAAGTTTTGAGGTTCTAGATAAGCTACTGCTTACTAAACATTGACTTGGGTGATAGAAGTATTCTAAGTACGATGTATACAATATCTTTTTTTTTTCCTTAGGTGCTATTGAAGATAATAAATTAACATAACACATTTATACAAAGTAGTAATTCATGCATTTACAATATAACAAAGATATAATTAAGATTTCTATGCTGTGTATTACTACATGCATTTGTTGGGTTTATACAGGGTGATTCAAAAAGAATACCACAACTTTAGGAATTTAAAACTCTGCAACGACAAAAGGCAGAGCTAAGCACTATCTGTCGGCGAATTAAGGGAGCTATAAAGTTTCATTTAGTTGTACATTTGTTCGCTTGAGGCGCTGTTGACTAGGCGTCAGCGTCAGTTGATGCTAAGATGGCGACTGCTCAACAGAAAGCTCTTTGTGTTATTGAGTACGGCAAAAGTGAATCGACGACAGTTGTTCAGCGTGCATATCGAACGAAGTATGGTGTTAAACCTCCTGATAGGTGGTGCATTAAACGTTGGTATAAACAGTTTACAGAGAATGGGTGTTTGTGCAAAGGGAAAAGTTCTGGACGGCCTCCAAGAAGCCCTGATCTTACCCCCTGCGATTTTTTCTTATGGGGGTATGTTAAGGATATGGTGTTTCGGCCACCTCTCTCAGCCACCATTGATGATTTGAAACGAGAAATAACAGCAGCTATCCAAACTGTTACGCCTGATATGCTACAGAGAGTGTGGAACGAGTTGGAGTATCGGGTTGATATTGCTCGAGTGTCTGGAGGGGGCCATATTGAACATCTCTGAACTTGTTTTTGAGTGAAAAAAAACCTTTTTAAATACTCTTTGTACTGATGTATAACAGAAGGTTATATTATGTTTCTTTCATTAAATACACATTTTTAAAGTTGTGGTATTCTTTTTAAATCACCCTGTATTATGTTATCTCTTGATTTTGATTAGTAAGTGGTTTGATAAGTAGAGTGTGGAAGTTTTTCAGAAATATTCGGTTTGGTAACTCTGTTTGGTCGTTAAGTATGTCAGAAGGTGATGCATGTTTATGTGAATGAATTTCGATTTCTTCAAGGAGGTTCATTCTTTTTCCTTGGTTGGCTAGGTGCTTACAATAATGGTTACAATCCAAAATTAATAGATGAACTAAAGTCTAAGATAAACCCCCACATAACCAAATACAATAACAAAACAACATTAAAGAATACCACAACAAAGCCTAAAGAAAAATATATAAGCTTGCCATTTGTAGGAAAACTGTCATATAAAATAGCAAACCTGTTCCGAGGAACAGATATCAGAATCAGCTACTATACAAGTAACAAAATAAAGGACAAAGATATCCATAACATTAAAAATAATACCAAACCGTACAATCAATCAGGAATATACAAACTTAACTGCAACTCATGTCCAAAAACATACATAGGCCAAACAGGGAGAAACTTCAACATACGGTTTCGAGAACACATGAATGCTATTCATTTAAAAAACTTAAATAAATTCACATTTGCCCAACATATAGCAGAAGAAGAACACCAAGTAACAGACATATCCTATAACCTACAAGTTCTCCAACTAGCCAACAAAGGAAAAAGAATGAACCTCCTAGAAGAAATCAAAATTCATTCACATAAACATGCATCACCTTCTGACAAACTTAACGACCAGAATTACCAGACCGAATATTTCTGAAAAACTTCCACACTCTACTTATCAAACCACTTACTAATCAAAATCAAGGGATAACATAATATAATATAAACCCAACAAATGCATGTAATTAATATACAACATAAAAATCTTTATTCTATCTTTGTTATATTGTAAATGCATGAATTACTGCTTTGTATAAATTTGTTATGTGAATTTATTATCTTCAATACCGCCCAACGAAAAAAAAAACAAACAAATTGTATACATTGCACTTAGAGTACTTCTATCACCCAAGTCAATGTTTAGTAAGCAGTAGCTTATCTAGAACCTCAAAACTTTCGTAAAATATAACTCTGTCCATAGATAAACTGCTTGTATGTGAACAAAAACGGTCAGTCGACAACATCTACATCTACATGATTACTCTGCAATTCACATTTAAGTGCTTGGCAGAGGGTTCATCGAACCACAATCATACTATCTCTCTACCATTCCACTCCCTAACAGCGCACGGGAAAAACGAACACCTAAACCTTTCTGTTCGAGCTCTAATTTCTCTTATTTTATTTTGATGATCGTTAATACCTGTGTAGGTTGGGCTCAACAAAATATTTTCACATTCGGAAGAGAAAGTTGGTGACTGAAATTTCGTAAATAGATCTCGCCGCGACGAAAAACGTCTTTGCTTTAATGACTTCCATCCCAACTCGCGTATCATATCTGCCACACTCTCTCCCCTATTACGTGATAACACAAAACGAGCTGCCCTTTTCTGCACCCTTTCGATGTCCTCCGTCAATCCCACCTGGTAAGGATCCCACACCGCGCAGCAATATTCTAACAGAGGACGAGCGAGTGTAGTGTAAGCTGGCTCTTTAGTGGACTTGTACCATCTTCTAAGTGTCCTGCCAATGAAACGCAACCTTTGGCTCGCCTTCCCCACAATATTATCTATGTGGTCTTTCCAACTGAAGTTGCTCGTGATTTTAACACCCAGGTACTTAGTTGAATTGACATGGGGGATAACGCAGTGCATCTGTGTAAAATACGTGACAAAAAGTGTTTGTGTTGTTACAAAAAACAGGAAAAGCCAAGAAAAAACAAGGAGAGGAGAATGTAAGTAAAATGAACAAGTGTTAGTGTGTAACTTTAAACTCGCGAAATTGAAGTAAATGATTGGAATCGTTGCCTATGCACAGGCCAGCTGCAGCATCCAAACTGCTGTCGAGATTTTACCACTGTAGAAACTGAAGATTCATGTAATTTTCCAGCTGAAGATGGGTGCAAACCCGAAATGCATATTGGCATAAATAAAACGCATTAAAAAAGAGTGGCTGGTCGCTGTATTTTTATAGTAAAATATAAACTGTAATACTCGTGATACTATGTGAAGCGTTTAACGTTTGATCAGTAGATTATGGCAGTATTTTAAAGTTCGAAATACTAACAATTTATTTATTTACTCACTAGGCATTTATAAAGGCAATCATCAGGTAATGCATTAACTAAAATATTTTGAACTGCTCAATTCTGAGTTACGGTTGAGAGGCACCCACATGCCTTGCTCATACTGTGGCATCAAGTAGTCAGGCCTGCAAGATGAGTGGTCTGCCAAGCGAGTGGATTCATTCTTATTTGTCGAGTAACATGAACTCTAGTACTCACAATTAAGTTACAAATTATTCTCCTGTATGAATATTACGCAACGGAAACGCACATCTGACAATCAGTAATTTACAGAACTCAGACTGTTCACTACGCACTGGCAATACCACATTTTCTTTCTTATTTAACGGCTTTGATCAACACGTGGCCATCGCACTGAATGTGAATGACGCACGCATTATAAATTCTGGATATCATGGCAACATACAATTCGAAGGAAAAGGCCACCAATCTCTTTTTTTCACTATCTTATTTATTCCGATAAATTCTATAACTTAAACACACATATTCTATAACCTACAACAATAAAACATGAGAAATTCCGCCCAGAGGGCATGGCTTTACATTGGTGATTCTCTATCTTATGGTTTCGTAACTACTTAATGCTACAGTGCACTTTCTGGATAGGATGGTGGATCTTTCGCTACATCTCACACTTCGACTCTCACAACCATCATCACGAAACTTTCCTCCAGGCCGAGCGGTTCAAAAAGGAACATGCATAACCCACTGCCTCTGAAACTATCTTGTTACTCTCCCATGCCAACCACACATACTTAAATTTCATGAAATACATCACACTGGCAACATACAATACAAAGAATAGTCACAACGTTATAATCACATCACTTTCAGCTTTCCCACTTCAATTAGTATTTATCCCAGTTTCACACGACACTGCCTCACTTCGTAATTTTTCTTTCCTACTACGAACTCTGGAGGATATATGCACGTCTTCCTGTGCAATGCAAGCCAAGTGGCCTTGCTGGATAGACGGCTGACTCACCTTGCTTCTCTCTCAGAGTATTATAGTTTGAATCAAGCGTCACACGGAAACATAACACGCAAACTAATATTAAGAACATATTCATCACACACGCGAGTCCTCAACTGATACCATGGACGAGTACTTCTCTTTATCCTTTATCTCATACACAGATTGAGACTCACACAGTACTCACCACGTGGAAGTACTCATCTCTAATTTCAAGTCCTGCACACGCCATTTCTTAAATATTCCCAACTTATAGTACACACGCTAGTAATTCAGCTTAACTTAAGCACACAGAAATATTTCAACTTATTGCTACACGTGGTTTCATTGTGACCGTTGGTCACTTCCGAAGATTACTACAGTCCATTAGTATTACCTGCCTGACATTAAATTCTCCACCCAAAAGTTCCTGAAATAGAGAAATTATTATTCTAAACTACTCTTAAGTATTTCACATGCATACCATGTCTCCACTCTTTTGTCTTTGCGGAGCACGCCTAAGACAGGTGTTACCAACACTAGATCAAGCGGCAGAGTGCTAAAACATGGCCGTTCTTCTGGTCATCTCGCACCTCTGCCGAAGTGGGGGAGCACCTTGATACCGTATTGGTTAGCCACATTTCAGGCGCTCAAAACTCCGGTAAATTTTATCTCTTTGGTTCTACCAAAGGTGACCAAAGGGTCGTCTCAAAGATGATCATACATTCACATTCACTATCTGAGGTTAGCAGACGACCATATATTCATTCATTTCACAGATCTCACCAAACTGAATGTAGGGATTTATTTTGTGGGAGTGCACATGTGATCAATTAAATAAATAAATTGTCATTCTTTCCCACACTGGTATTCGGGTTCGCTTTATTAATTGAAATTGAGTTATTTTTACACAAAATAAGTTGTTCTGACAAGAATAATGAAGTATGTTGTACCTATTTTCAATGTCGGGCGGTACTGTACCCTTTCATAGTATATTCTTGTAATTACAAATGTCCTTGAGCCCTCTACGGTTGAATCGTGGAGTCCGTGTGTGTCCTTCAGATCACCCTCATAGTCATGCACTTCACACACAGGTAAACGGTCCATTGGTTGGATTTCCCCGCACTCACATTCAGGATTGTCTATTAGGCCCCGTTTGTCCATTAGTCGCTTACACGTACAAATATTCGTCCTGGCACGGTTTAAAGTTGTCCATAGTTCCCACGGGAGGTTGAATCCATCGATCGTCTTGTTGGAGTCATCCACAAAGTTATGGTTCTTATGTCATAGTTATTTCCAAACTGTCTTTTAAACTAAGCATCTGTAGTTCTTCCGTGATTTTCCATAAAGGAGACCTGTCTTTAAGTCTGTTTAGTAGAGTTTGCTGGGATAGTGTAAGGTACCCCTTATTTACAGATAAGAGCACATCTTACTTCACGTACGTGAAGTGAATGTATCAGCGATGCAGTACGTACGGGGTAAGGAGCGAGCGGTAGGTTCCTACGCTGGCTAGCAGAGGTTGTTAGCCATCTGGCGCTATCTGAGCCAGTGGGATGAGGTTCCGATGCAGAAATAGCTCATGACCTGAGCAAAGACATAGGTAGGGGGAGTACATTTATTCTGACGAGAATCACGTAATCGTTATTAATCAATATTTGCTAACAAAATCTGCCTTTTGCCACTCATACATTATGAGGAGTCTACGGCCGGCCGCGGTGGTCTCGCGGTTCTAGGCGCGCAGTCCGGAACCGCGCGACTGCTACGGTCGCAGGTTCGAATCCTGCCTCGGGCATGGATGTGTGTGATGTCTTTAGGTTAGTTAGGTTCAAGTAGTTCTAAGTTCTAGGGGACTGATGACCGCAGCTGTTATGTCCCATACTGCTCAGAGCCATTTGAACCATTTGAGGAGTCTACGGGTCATCTACATTTAAATGGATACTCTGCAAATCACATTCAAGTGCCTGGCAGAGAGTTCAGCGAACCACCTTCACAATTCTTTATTATTCCAATCTCGTGCAGCGCGTAGAAAGGACGAACACCTATATCTTTCCGTACGAGCTCTGATTTCCCTTATTTTATCGTGGTGATCGGTCCTCCCTATGTAGGTCAGTTTCAACAAAATATTTTCGCATTAGGAGGAGAAAGTTGGTGGTTGGAATTTCGTGAGAAGGTTCCAACGCAACGAAAAACGCCTTTCTTTTAATGATTTCCACGCCAAATCCTGTATCATTTCTGTGACACACTCTCCCATATTTCGCGATAATACAAAAAGGGCTGCCTTTCTTTGAACTTTTTCGATGTACTCCGTCAGTCCTATCTGGTAAGGATCCCACACCGCACAGCAGTGTTCTAAAAGAAAACGGACAAGCGTAGTGTAGGCAGTCTCCTTAGTAGGTCTTTTACATTTTCTAAGTGTCCTGTCAATAAAACGGAGTCTTTGGTTAGTCTAACCCACAACATTCTTTAGATTAGATTGATTTATCGTGTAACCGAAGTTTAACGAGTTCCTTTTAGTACTCATGTGGATAACCTCACAATGTTCGTTATTTAGGGTCAAATGCCAATTTTCGCACCATTCAGATATCCTTTCTAAATCGTTTTGCAGTTGGCAGTTGCATCTTCTGATGACTTTATTAGTCGATAAACGACAGCGTCATCTGCAAACAACCTAAGACGGCTGCTCATATTGTCTCCAAAATCGTTTATATAGATAAGGAATAGCAAAGGGCCTATAACACTACCTTGTGGAACACCAGAAATCACTTCTGTTTTACTCGATGACTTTCCGTCAGTTACTACGAACTGTGACCTCTCCGACAGGAAATCACAAATCCAGTTGCACAACTGAGACGATATTCCGTAAGCACGCAATTTCACTACTAGCCGCTTGTGTGGTACAGTGTCAAAAGCCTTCCGCAAATCCAGAAATACGGAATAAATACTATCTATCAGTAATTTTACAGCTTCAGGAGCCGGCCGTTGTGGCCCACCGGTTCTCGGCGCTTCAGTCTCGAACCACGCTGCTGCTACGGTCGCAGGTTCGAATCCTGCCTCGGGCATAGATGAGTGTGATGTCCTTAGGTTAGTTATGTTTAAGTAGTTGTAAGTCTAGGGAACTGATGACCTCAGAAGTTAAGTCCCATAGTGCTCAGAGCCATTTGAACTATTTTTTGAACAACTTCAGGTCACGTTGGTATTAACAAATAAACTTATAAGCATGGCATAACCGAAGAAGTATGATCTTGTACGAACTACACCTACTGTACGCTCAAGTTACACACTAGGTACCACAGTCGGCAATCGTCGATACGATGCATTTCGATCTAGTCATGTAGTAGGCCATGCTCTCGCGCTGTTAATAGTTCTAATCATTGTAAACAAGTTCATTTTACGGTGTTTCTTAAATAAACGCTTCATAATGGCGTCTCATGCAAAAATTATTAGCACAAAAACATCTTCCCGCTTCTAACAACCCTACCACAACAAAGGTCAAAATTTAATAATGATTGTGGTGTTGCTCACGCTGCTAGATACTGCATTTTCGGGCAACAACAAAGTAATTATGTGGCAGGTGTCATTAGAGCACAGTTAATAAATTCACTTCATGTAACAATGAATAAAGTAGGCACTCATCTTGTCGTGTTTCCCACGCTGGTCTCGTAATCTCATGGCTCAATCGTCGAAAATCTATGTGGTGATGATTCCAAGCTCGGATGCAAAGAGGCCTACGCTTTATTCTGCTATATTCAAAAGTTTTGTAGATGTGTTTCACAAACCATTCTTGAAGATTGAACCTTTAAAAGTTAGCACAATGATGATGTAAAAAAAAAAAGTAATCAGCACTCCGAATTTAAGTTACACTTGTTTTTTATTGCTTTTGTTGCAATAGCACGTAACACACAAAACATCACTTCACAATACAAAACATACTTGAAAACATCTTCCCCACTGTTAAAGTTCACATTTTGTCTGACTACAATTTGCGTCTTTCGAAAATGACATCCAAGACTTGACCTTCTCGTCCGACTCTCTAACAACACTAACTGCTTACGCGCCCAAAAATCAGAGTTACAAGTACGTCAAAGATCGTAGTGACAAAAGAAAGAATACACACTAGAATAATATCATTGCAATATAAAGATATCGATGAATCAAAGTACTTCTACATTAATGAAATCAAATCTGAATGTTGTCTCAGAAATATGTCAACTACTTTACAGAAACACAGTAGAATATTACTGGTATCGAGAGGTTCAGGTGAGGTGCCGTAATGGTTACGTAATTCAAGTATCATTACACGCTTCATTACGTAAAACATAGACAGCAGTAGTGCACTTTCAGAATCCGATGGCGCTGGTACGGCAGTGCCAGGGGACATAAAACTACAAGAGCATTTCCATATAACAAGTAGGAAGAATTCCTATGCAGGGACTCACTAAGTCAGTTTGAGGACAGGCTGGCTTAACTATCACAAAACTCTGATGGGGAGACTTGACAACGTTATACTGTACGCCCTTTATACCGCCATCTACGTACTCGCCGGCTAAACTGAGACACTACTGGAGGTTTAGTACGAGTGGCGGTGTTACTGCAGTGGGGAGCCAGGCACGCTGGGTGGCCCAGAGAGTTTGAGGTCATCCGCGTTGTCTCCTTCAGTTGGACGTCCACTTTATACACGTGTGCAGTTTTCATTCGGAGTGTCGAACAGTACTCAGCCCCGCCGTAGGCAAGAACTAGCACAGAAGTCCCCAGTGTCCTCGCCCCACAACACCATGCCGTTTCAGGTAGTTTCAACAGGGTAGCATTACGGGATTTTATGTTCTGTTTTCTGTCTTCTGGGCATAAGCTGTACATCAGAGTGCGACAACTCAGTCGACAACTACGCGAAATAACAACATTCTACATTTTGTTGCCTTTTGATACTGTTACAGTGGCAACTTACACAACTGGCCATTAAAATTGCTACACCAATAAGAAATGCAGATGATAAACGGGTATTCATTGGACAAATATATTATACTAGAACTGACATGTGATTACATTTTCACGCAATTTGAATGCATAGATCCTGAGAAATGAGTACCCAGAGCAATCACCTCTGGCCGTAATAACGGCCTTGATGCGCCTGGGCATTGAGTCAAACAGAGCTTGGATGGCATGTACAGGTACAGCTGCCCACGCAGCTTCAACACGATACCACAGTTCATCAAGAGTAGTGACTGGCGTATTGTGGCGAGCCAGTTGCTTGGCCACCATTGACCAGACGTTTTCAGTTGGTGAGACATCTGGAGAATGAGCTGGCCAGGGCAGCAGTAGAACATTTTCTGCATCCAGAAAGGCCCGTACAGGACCTGTAACATGCTGTCGAGCAATATCCTGCTGAAATGTAGGGTTTCGCAGGGATCGAATGAAGGGTACAGCCACTGGTCGTAACACATCTGAAATGTAACGTCCACTGTTCAAAGTGAGGTCAATGCGAACAAGAGGTGACTGAGACGTGTAGCCAATGGCACTCCATACCATCACGCCGGATGATACGCCAGTATGGCGATGACGAATACACGCTTCCAATGTGCGTTCACCGCGATGTCGCCAGACACGAATGCGACCATCATGATGCTGTAAACAGAACCTGGAGTCATCCGAACAAATGAAGTATTGACACTCGTGCACCCAGGTTCGCCGTTGAGTACACCATCGAAGTTGCTCCTGTATGTGATGCAGCGTCAAGGGGAACCGCAGCCGTAGTCTCCGAGCTGATAGTCCATTCTGCTGCAAACGTCGTCGAACTGTTCGTGCAGATGGTTGTCGTCTTGCAAACGCCCCATCTGTTGACTCAGGGATCGAGACGTGGATCCACGATCCGTTACAGCCATGCGGATAAGATGCCTGTCATCTCGACAGCTAGTGATACGAGGCCGATGAGATTCAGCGCGGTGTTCCGTATTACACTCCTGAAACCCCACCGATTCCATATTGTGCTAACAATCATTGTATCTCGACCAACGCGAGAAGCAATGTCGCGATACGATAGACCGCAATCGCGATAGGCTACAATCCGACCTCTATCAAAGTCGGAAACGTGATGGTACGCATTTCTCCTCCTTACACGAGGCATCACAACAACGTTTCACCAGGCAACGCCGGTCAACTGCTGTTTGTGTATGAGAAATCGGTTGGAAACTTTCCTCATGTTAGCACGTTGTAGGTGTCGTCACCGGCGCCAACCTTGTGTGAATACTCTGAAAAGCTAATCTTTTGCATATCACAGTATCTTCTTCCTGTCGGTTGAAGTTCGCGTCTGTAGCACGTCATCTTCGTGGAGTAGCAATTTTAATGGCCAGTAGTGCAGAGCGGGCACCAGGTTTCGGGCTGGTCGCTTATTGGTACAGGATATTTTCCTACATGTTTGTACTGCATATAGGCAGGAGAAGGATTTCGTGCGAGCAGCAACAGTTCGTCCTGAAGGCCATAACTTCTTATGACCGCGAAAGCGAACGACACTGCGAGGTGTTTGTCGGCAGTGAGGTCGGGTGGCGGACGGTTTCGATGGATCGATAGCTGCAAGGACGCGGCAGGGGGAGCAGTGGGACGGCGCGGCGCGTCTGCTGGGCTGGATGGGATAGGATAGGGATGGTCGGTGCGCAGTAAAAGGGCGAAGGGCCGAGGGCCGAGGGAGAGGCGCAGACAACAGGTAGCCCAGCCGCGCCAGCTAGCTGCGGCGCAGCGCTTCTGGTAAAACTGGCCTGTAAAACCGGCCACGCCGTCCGTGTGGGGGTGCGGTAGCAGGCAGCACCTGCGCACGTGCTTTGTCCGTAACGTAAACTTTAATGGCTCCAGGACTTACTTGGACAGGGATGTTAAGCACACATCGTAAGATGTGTAAGCATTTTTTGCGCTGTTTGGCCTCCAGAGTTAGTTCTCTATTTAGCCACGAAAACAACACGTTTCCATTGTATACTTCATCATACGGAAAAAAGACGTAAACGTGTATTTTCAGAATTAAAAACTCAAGTTCTCACTGCTTTTCTTGACAGCAATTTTGTAACAAATACCATGAGAAGTACATTAATCTTATTTGTATTATTATTTCACACTATTCCTTAAATTTAATTCTGGAGTATTGCTGTGCGGTGTGGGATCCGCATCAGGTGGGACTGACGGATGACACCGAAAAAGTAGAAAGAAGGGCAGTTCGTTTTGTATTATCGCGAAATAGGGGAGATAGTGTCACAGACATGATACGTGAATCGAAGTGGCAATCATTAAAACAAAGGCGTTTTTCGTTGTGACGGGATCTTCTCATGAAATTTCAATCACCAGTTTTCTCCTCCTCCGATTGCGAAAACATTCTATTGGCACCCACCTACATAGGGAGAAATTATCATCACGATAAAATAAGAGAAATTAGGGCTCACACAGAAAAATTTAAGTGCTCGTTTTTCTCGCGTGCCGTTCGAGAGTGGAACGGTAGAGAGACAGCTTGATGGCGGTTCATTGAACCCTCTGCCAGGCATTTTATTGTGAATAGCAGAATAATAACGTACATGTGGATGTAAGCGATGCGGATAATCGAGAATATGAATACTATTACAACCTGATCATTTTTACCAATACATTTAACGAAATTAGTAATTAAGTTATAAAGAGAAATGTCTCTACCAAAAAAAAAAAAAAAAAAAAAACAGATAGAGGGAGATGCTATCCCGTACTCATAAACGTCTCCAAAAGTTCCCTTATTTCAACAGTCCATTTTTGGACGTATTTCCATCAGATTCTGACTCAGAATCACACTCTCATGCAAGACAACCGTAAATACTTAATTCCGTTCGGATGTAGATCGACAGAGGCATGCATAAAGGGCTCGAACAGGTATTGTAGGAATTTTAGGTTGTAGTGGAGCACAGTATTCCCGTTTCGTTTGTCGCGACACATTTCATTTATGTTTTCTCCAATTCTTTCGTATAAGTAGCCTGTATTCAGGAATTGCAAATCGAAGACAGTCCGCATAGATGTATGGTGACGTAAACTTAAGTCATTACTGCGGATAATGTGCGATTGAACCTACACAAATTTAGTGTTCATGTAGTTCAGTTATATTGTTTAAACGAAACGATACGGAATAAGGTCTAAGTCGAAAATAGTCTTCCTCTAATAGACGACATTCCCTTAGAGTTTCTGAGATCTTTGCGAGAGTTACCCGTGACGAAATAATCCACTTGGTATGACGGGGAATTCAATCCAGCGTAATCAGAATGCGAGGTCACTATGTTAAATACCTCGCACGAATAACTACCGCACCTTACATCCATATGACACTGTTAACTGTGGTTAATCCTTGGTCTTCTTCTACATTTTTACCTACGACACGTCCTACCATTATCAAATTGAAAATCCCTTGACGACCAATGACCTCTTCTTTTACTCAATTTTTGCCGTAAATTTCCTTTTTCCCCAGTTCGATCCAGTATCTCCAAAGCAGTTATTCGTTCTCCCGCATTCTTCTGTAGTACCAAATTTCTCTTCTTGTGTGCACTCCTTGTCGTTCACATTCCACTTCCAGAAAAGGGTACACCCCATACAAATATTTTCAGAAAATATTTCCCAATACTTCAATTTATGCTCGATATTATTGAGTTCCTCGTCCCAAGGCACTTTTCTTGCCACTGCAACTCTGCATTTTGTATGCTCTCTACTTTGGCCATCGTCAGTTATTTTGCTGCCCAAACAGCAAATTACACCTACTACTTTTATTGCCTCATTTCATATCCAATTGCTTTAATATTTAAATAAATTCCATTACTACATTTTATTGTTATTAATGGTCAATCGTTAACTACAGTGCTAGGCGTATCTGTCACAGAATTACGTCGTCGGCAAATCGCAAAGTATAAGCTACAAATATCTTTCAGAACTCACAATCCTATCTTTAACTGCTTCTTTAATGTTCAAATCGAATGACAATGGTTCAAATGGCTCTGAGCACTATGGGACTTAACTTCTGAGGTCATCAGTCCCCTAGAATTTAGAACTACTTAAACCTAACCTACCTAAGGACATCACACACATCCATGCCCGAGGCAGGATTCGAACCTGCGACCGTAGCGGTCACGTGGTTCCAGGCTGTAGCACCTAGAACCGCTCAGCCACACCGGCCGGCAATGACAATGGGGAGAGGCTACAATCTTGTCTCACTCCCTCCTGAACTCGTGTTCCTTAACTTCGGTAAGGCGTTAGATAGTTTTCGCTCTGCCGGCTAATAAACAAAATAAGAGCGTACGAAATGTCAGACTAACTGTGTGATTGCACTGAAGAGCTTCTAGCATGCCATTCTTAATGCAGAGAATTATTCAGACGTAAAAGTAACTTAGGACGTGCTCCACAGGTGTGTTATTTGTCCATCATATTTCACAATATGTGGAGAGGATGACTCAGCTGCCCCTACCGATTTCATTTTATGCAAGCTGCAGTGTTATAGATGGGTTTCAAATACCACTCGCGAGATTTTCATATTTTCTCGCTCGCTTCGAATAATTTATTAGTCCTACAGAAAATTGAACATGAACTTTTTGTGGGAAATTTAAAGTGGTTAAGGTTTCTACTGGGTACATTTTCGCTGGAGGCCACTGTTTTCGAGTTACGAAAAAGAAAACATACAAAAGTGACCGTCGGACACACCTCATCCCTCAAGAGTCAGCATTTCTAGTATGTTGTCCGTGGCAGTACCTGCTACCACTGTACAAAAATTTGTATCTTCTTAAACTATTCCCGATATAAGACCTTTTATGGTCTCTAGTTATTAGGCTAATGCGCTACCTGCATAGTCGGCTGTTTCGTTAACATTATTAATTTAGACGTGCCCTTCAGGATATTGAAAGAAAAACTTTTGTAAACGTCTCGTTAAAACTAATAACATTGACAATTTGGTCCACACTTAATTCTTACAAGTACAGTAAGAGTTTAATTTATGCTGTTAAAATTCACAAAATAGGTAGCTGCAATTTACACTAGAGACTATTTTACAATTTTTAAGTGTCCAACTATACTGGTAGGCTTAATCAAAACCAGAAAATATCGAATGTGGGACATGATTCGTTCATTCGCAAATATTTGACAAGAGCTAGGAGAAATTCTGATAGGTGGGAACTAGGTGTGAGAGTGCGGGTGCGTTTGATAGTCACTTTTGCACCTTTCCCCGAGAACTGGAAAACTACGGCCTCTAGCGGAAATGTATCGCAGAACACGATTCAAGTATCTTACATTTCTTACAAAAAGGGCCGGTTCATTTTTCTTTGGGACTGTCAGTTTAAAAATCTTGCGCTTGGTTTTTGAACGGTAGACGTAACATTGCATGTTGCATAACATGGAATCGGTAGGGGCACCTGAATCACCTTGTACAAATTACATAGTGGATAACGTCTGGTGTTCTATGGGGCTTTTAGTAGATGTTGTTTTATACAGAAAAGTCGCAACGCTAGAAAATTGTGGCGAAATGTAAGAGGTCTTGCTGGGGATCGTTGATTGGTGGATAGAGCGGCAATTGACCCTCAGCATAAAGAAATGTGACGTATCGAGTTTACTTACGCAGAAGGACTTATTACTTTATGCTTACACGGTTGGAGAACAATGACAGGAAGCAGTTACATCCATAGAATATGTAGGAACGTGTGTATGAAGAGATTTAATGTGGAACAACCGCATACAACTGACCTCAGGTAAGGAAGATGCCAGACTGAGATTCATTGGGAGAATTCTCGGGAGCTGTAGTCCACCAACAAAGGTGGTAGCTTCGAAAACCCTCGTTCGACAAATACTTGAATATCGTTCGTCAGTCTGGGATCCGTACCAGGTAGGATTGATAGGGGAAAATAGAGAAGATCCAAAGAAAAGAAGCACGTTTCGTCACAGGTTTGTGTAGTAAGCGCGGAAGTGCCACGGAGATGCTCAGCGGACTCCAGAGGCAGACGCTACAAGAGAGGCGTTTTGTATAACGGTGTGGTCTACTGTTAAATTTACGAGAGGTTACATTCCTACAAGAGTCAGTTTATTTATTGGTTCAGGTTCCGTGTATTTGGCGAAAAGACCGTCAAGATAAATTCAGAGATGTTCGAGCCCACACA
Organism: Schistocerca serialis cubense; assembly: GCF_023864345.2. Lineage (NCBI taxonomy): Eukaryota > Metazoa > Arthropoda > Insecta > Orthoptera > Acrididae > Schistocerca > Schistocerca serialis. The sequence continues at coordinate 98,917,112 of NC_064649.1, forward strand.
GTTGACAACGGCCCTGCCGCAGTGGATACACCGGTTGCCGTGAGATCACCGCAGTTAAGCGCTGTCGAGCGTGGTCGGCACTTGGATGGGTGACCATCCAGACCGCCATGCGCTGTTGCCATTTTTCGGGGTGCACTCAGCCTCGTGATGCCAATTGAGGAGCTACTCGACCGAACAGTGGCGGCTTCTGTCAAGAATACCATCATAACGATCGGGAGAGCGGTGTGCTTCCCCACCCCCCTCTTATCCGCATCCTCCTCGGAGGATGACACGGCGGTCGGATGGTCCCGGTAGGCCACTCGTGGCCTCAAGACGGAGTGCTTCGAGCCCACACAGTCTCCAGCAATTTTTCTGGCAGCGAATCATTCACGAGTGGACCATAAAAGTCGCCAAGTGACCTTGCTGCACGAAGTACTCTCCGCCACGCACTGGAAGGAGACCCGCGGAGTACAACTAGACGTGGAGATGTAGTGCTCACCTTTCCTTTCCCTAAATTTATTACTACTGCAGTCTCGATAAGGGCAAGTTCTCACCTTTCCTTTCCCTAAATTTATTACTACTGCAGTCCCGATAAGGGCAAGTTACAAATAACTCTTCGCTGATTCTATTCTGCCCCTCCTAACTTTAGAATTTCGACCAACCTATTCCACTCAGAAGTGTCAAAATCTTGTCTAAATGTAAAAATAGTATGACCGAAGCTATGTCTTTGTTCAGTCTGTCTTGTAAGATAATTCGTAGAGTCATTATTACTTCAAGTGCTCCTGAATTTCTCATTGACCTTGCCCAGAGATCGGCTGCTACCAGTTTTACATCTACATCTACGTGATTACTCTGCTAACCACAATAAAGTGCTTGGCAGAGGGTTCAGTGAACCACCTTCATGCTGTGTCTGTACCGTTCCACTCTCGAACGGCACGCGGGAAACACGAGCACTTAAATTTTTCTGTGCGAGCCCTGATTTCTCTAATTTTATCGTGATGATCATTCCTCCCTATGTAGGTGGGTGCCAACAGAATGCTCTCGCAATCGGAGGAGAAAACTGTTCATTGAAATGTCATGAGAAGATCCCGTCGCAACGAAAAACGCCTTTGTTTTAATGATGGCCACTCCAATTCACGTATCATGTCTGTGACACTATCTCCCCTATTTCGCGATAATACAAAACGAGCTGCCCTTCTTTGTACTTTTTCGATGTCATCCGTCAATTCCACCTGATGCGGATGCCACATGCCACAGAATACTCCAGAATAGGGCGGACAAGCGAGTTGTAAACAATCTCTTTAGTAGACCTGTTGCAACTTCTGAGTGTTCAGCCAATGAATCGCAGTCTTTGGTTTGGTCTACCCACAATATTATCTATGTGATCGTTCCAATTTAGGTTATTTGTAATTGTAATTCTTAAGTATTAAGTTGAATTTACAGCCCTCAGATTTGTGTGAGTTCTCGCGTAATCGAAATTTAGCTGATTTCTTTTAGTACTCATGTGAATGACTTCGCACTTTTCTTTATTCAGGGTCAATCGCCACTTTTCGCACCATACAGATATCTTATCTAAATCGTTTTGCAAGTCGTTTTGATCATCTGATGACTTTACAAGACGGTAAATGACAGCATCATGTGCAAACAATATAAGACGGCTACTCAGATTGTCTCCTATGTCGTTAATATAGATCAGAAACAATAGAGGGCCTATAACACTTCCTTGGGGAACGCCGGATATTGCTACGAACTGTGACCTTTCTGACAAGAAGTCACTAATCTAGTCACACAACTGAGCCGATATTCCATAGGCACGCAGTTTGGTTATAAGACGCTTGTGAGGAACGGCGTCGAAAGCCTTCTGGAAATCTGAAGATGTGGAATCAATCTGACATCCTCTGTCGATAGCACTCATTGCTTCATGAGAATATAGAGCTAGTTGTGTTTCACAAGAACAATATTTTCTGAATCCGTGCTGACTATGTATCAATAAACCGCTTTCTTCGAGGTACATCATAATGTTCGAATACAGTATATGTTCTAAAACCCTACTACAAATCGACGTTAGTGATATAGGCCTGTAATTCAGCGGATTACTCCTACTTCCCTTTTTGAGTATTGGTGTGACTTGAGTAGTCTCTAGGTACGTATCCTTCTGTGAGTGAGTGGTTATTCTCGCGTCCGTCGGCCGTCGTAATTTAATACACTCCTGGAAATTGAAATAAGAACACCGTGAATTCATTGTCCCAGGAAGGGGAAACTTTATTGACACATTCCTGGGGTCAGATACATCACATGATCACACTGACATAACCACAGGCACATAGACACAGGCAACAGAGCATGCACAATGTCGGCACTAGTACAGTGTATATCCACCTTTCGCAGCAATGCAGGCTGCTGTTCTCCCATGGAGACGATCGTAGAGATGCTGGATGTAGTCCTGTGGAACGGCTTGCCATGCCATTTCCACCTGGCGCCTCAGTTGGACCAGCGTTCGTGCTGGACGTGCAGACCGCGTGAGACGACGCTTCATCCAGTCCCAAACATGCTCAATGGGGGACAGATCCGGAGATCTTGCTGGCCAGGGTAGTTGACTTACACCTTCTAGAGCACGTTGGGTGGCACGAGATACATGCGGACGTGCATTGTCCTGTTGGAACAGCAAGTTCCCTTGCCGGTCTAGGAATGGTAGAACGATGGGTTCGATGACGGTTTGGATGTACCGTGCACTATTCAGTGTCCCCTCGACGATCACCAGTGGTGTACGGCCAGTGTAGGAGATCGCTCCCCACACCATGATGCCGGGTGTTGGCCCTGTGTGCCTCGGTCGTATGCAGTCCTGATTGTTGCGCTCACCTGCACGGCGCCAAACACGCATACGACCATCATTGGCACCAAGGCAGAAGCGACTCTCATCGCTGAAGACGACACGTCTCCATTCGTCCCTCCATTCACGCCTGTCGCGACACCACTGGAGGCGGGCTGCACGATGTTGGGGCGTGAGCGGAAGACGGCCTAACGGTGTGCGGGACCGTAGTCCAGCTTCATGGAGACGGTTGCGAATGGTCCTCGCCGATACCCCAGGAGCAACAGTGTCCCTAATTTGCTGGGAAGTGGCGGTGCGGTCCCCTACGGCACTGCGTAGGATCCTACGGTCTTGGCGTGCAGCCGTGCGTCGCTGCGGTCCGGTCCCAGGTCGACGGGCACGTGCACCTTCCGCCGACCACTGGCGACAACATCGATGTACTGTGGAGACCTCACGCCCCACGTGTTGAGCAATTCGGCGGTACGTCCACCCGGCCTCCCGCATGCCCACTATACGCCCTCGCTCAAAGTCCGTCAACTGCACATACGGTTCACGTCCACGCTGTCGCGGCATGCTACCAGTGTTAGACTGCGATGGAGCTCCGTATGCCACGGCAAACTGGATGACACTGACGGCGGCGGTGCACAAATGCTGCGCAGCTAGCGCCATTCGACGGCCAACACCGCGGTTCCTGGTGTGTCCGCTGTGCCGTGCGTGTGATCATTGCTTGTACAGCCCTCTCGCAGTGTCCGGAGCAAGTATGGTGGGTCTGACACACCGGTGTCAATGTGTTCTTTTTTCCATTTCCAGGAGTGTATATATATATATATATATTATTATTGTTATTATTTTTTGATTGTTGCCGACTTACGTGGTGGGCCTTAATAAAAATGATATTTAAGTTGAACAATGTAATAAACTTTTCATATTAATTTCCTCGGCTAGTCAGTTCACTTTAAAGCAAAAGATCTTTAGTTATTAATTACAATTGCGGCCCACACACGCGCGAGAGTATTTTTCTTACCTCCATTAACCATTGTATTGTAGTCAGAGTCCTGGCTCTGGGTCTCGGCTATGGTACTGAAAATAAGAATCTTAAAGCTAAGTATTTCTGCAACTTCGTGCGGCTGTGGAGAAAAATTAATATAATGCTAATAGCGGGCGAGTTTTCCGCTTCCGCTAATTTTTCATAAGTTAATATCGCCACGTAATGGCGTCGTTGGCTTCATCGGCCGCTGCTATTGTTGAACTGTAAATTACTTGAATGCAGGTTAATTCAAGAAAGGCGGACATGAAATCGGGATCACCTCTTACAAATTAAAAGTGCACAATAATATTAAATCGTTATATTATATGTTTAACTCATACAAATATGCTTACATTTGTCAGCACACGCAAGATGTCCCTCTAGACACATTCAAGACAGAAGAGGAAGTGAAGTCGACTAAAAAATTAACAAAAGAGCGTATCTTGTCGTCTCTTTAGATCATTCTGTCATAAATTATTTCTTTGCAATCTAAACCTACACAGAGAAATTATTATTTTACGTCTACATGATAAAAAATTTGGCACTGGGGACGCTATATTATATATAATTGCTAAATATGGAGCTATATTATCAGCAAACTCTGAGAGGAACCTGACTGGTATACAATCTGGACCGGTGGCCTTGCCTTTATTAAGTGATTTAAACTGCTTTGTTACACCTCGGCAGTTGTTGGTTGGTTGGTTTGGAGAAGGAGACCAGACAGCGTGGTCATCGGTCTCATCGGATTAGGGAAGGATGGGGAAGGAAGTCGGCCGTGCCCTTTCAGAGGAACCATCCCGGCATTTGCCTGGAGCGATTTAGGGAAATCACGGAAAACCTAAATCAGGATGGCCGGACGCGGGATTGAACCGTCGGCAGTTGTTCTTGATTGGAATTCAGTCTCCTTTAAAACGCCTAAGTCAATTCGAAATTTATGCTCCTAAATGGCAAGCGAAATACAAACTGCTGTAGCAAGAATTCATGGGAAGATTACGAAAGCCTAAAAAAAATTAAGTGAAATATTGTGTACGTAGAAACCAGCTGTCGCGCGAGTGGGAGCTCACGTATTTCGGGGCCTCGCGTGATACGCCACGGGAACAAAATTGGCGACGCGCTTTCTGCGCCGACAGTGGGGGTGGGGTGGGGGAGGGAGATTAAATCAGGACGTCTAAATATTCATAACACATCCCGCACGCCGCTGTTTCGCTTTTGCAGAATTATAACAATAATAACGATATTCAGCGGGACATAAAAAAAAGGCGCGTACACACACACTTGCCAGTGGTGTGGATGGTTGTGAGTGGGGGGAGGGGGGGGGGGGGCAGCGGCAGAACGTTAAGTGCTGCGTATATCTGTCTACGCATGTGCGTGGCCCGGTGCGTGTTCCGGATTCAATCCATTAATGCGAATGTAGGCGTCCATCCGGTCCACCACCCCCTCACCCCCTGCCCCGTACGCAAAACGTGTCTCTTTTACGCAGCGAAAATTTGCTGACGTATCGCATTACGTTTCGCTCTGCACGGAAACACAAAAAACGTTTATTCATTCAAATGAGATCGTATTTTGTTAAATGCGTTATTCAACAGCGCCGGGTACGTGAGGTCTGGCCGGTTCGGCGCGTCGTATAATGTGTTTTTCCAGAGAGGGCGCTTGCGGCCCACGAAACTTCACATTGCCCTCCATTCCCACGTACTCCGCCGAATGCTGCGAACTGAAACTTCCTACTAAAAACAGGAAGAATCGCCGAAATTCTGATTGTCTAACACTATAGCTCAACAGAACGAATAGTCCTGCTAATGGAAAACATCTACATCTACATGATTACTCTGCAATTCACATTTAAGTGCTTGGCAGAGAGTTCATTTAACCACAATCACACTACCTCTCTACCATTCCACTCCCGAACAGCGCGCGGGAAAAACGAACACCTAAACCTTTCTGTTCGAGCTCTGATTTCTCTTGTTTCAGTTTGATGATCATTCCTACCTATGTAGGCTGGGCTGAACAAAATATTTTCGCTTTCTGAAGAGAAAGTTGGTGACTGAAATTTCGTAAATAGATCTCGCCGCGACGGAAAACGTCTTTGCCTTAATGACTTCCATCCCAACTCAAGTATCATATCTGCCACACTCTCTCCCCTATTACGTGATAATACAAACGAGCTGCCCTTTTTTGCACCCTTTCGATGTCCTCCGTCAATCCCACCTGGTAAGGATCCCACACCGCGCAGTAATATTCTAACAGAGGACGAACGAGTGTAGTGTAAGCTGTCTCTTTAGTGGGCTTGTTGCACCTTCTAAGTGTCCTGCCAATGAAACGCAACCTTTGGCTTGCCTTCCCCACAATATTATCTATGTGGTCTTTCCAACTGAAGTTGTTCGTAATTTTAACACCCAGGTACTTAGTTGAATTGACAGCCTTGAGAATTGTACAATTTATCCAGTAATCGAATTCCAACGGATTTCTTTTGGAACTCATGTGGATCACCTCACACTTTTCGTTATTTAGCGTCAACTGCCACCTGCCACACCATGCAGCAATCTTTTCTAAATTGCTTTGCAACTGATACTGGTCTTCGGATGACCTTACTAGACGGTAAATTACAGCATCATCTGCGAACAACCTAAGATAACTGCTCAGATTGTCACCCAGTTCATTTATATAGACCAGGAGCAGAAGAGGTCCCAGGCCGCTTCCCTGGGGAACAACTGATGTAACTTCAGTTTTACTCGATGATTTGCCGTCTATTACTACGAACTGCGACCTTCATGACAGGAAATCACGAATCCAGTCGCACAACTGAGACGATGCCCCATAGGCCCGGAGCTTGATTAGAAGTCGCTTGTGAGGAACGGTGTCAAAAGCTTTCCGGAAATCTAGAAATACGGAATCAACTTGAGATCCCCTGTCGATAGCGGCCATTATTTCGTGCGAATAAAGAGCTACCTGCGTTGCACAAGAACGATGTTTTCTGAAACCATGCTGATTACGTATCGATAGATCGTTCCCTTCGAGGTGATTGATAATGTTTGAAAAGCCGCGTATAACACTATCATACGGATAATTTTGTATATAATATGATGTTACCCCTTTTACAGGATTCGTCCATCGTTATGACTAATGGATACGGAAATCAGACTATTAATTCTTTTTCCTACGAGTTCTCTAGCTGTTGGAACGAAACGCAGTAAAAATGGAATAATACAGAATCTAGGACCTTTCTGTATCAAGTTCATTGAGTGGTTTATCTAATGCACTTACGGTTTCCAGCCTATCTAGGCAAAGAGATGGTTGAGCTTCAGAAAAGCGGAGCAACTAAATTTGGCCTACTTTGCTGCGGTTTCCTAATATGACTTTACCAATAAACATAACGTTGAGGATATCGTTCTGAGAAAGACACAAGAATCTTTTAGCTACTACACCCACATACATGTATAGTTTGGATCTAGAAAGACCACGAATGTTTAATCATTACTACGTGTAGAGAAATGTGGCCAGCGGGACTTCTGTGTTTGCAATTTGTGTTACCAACAAATTAAATACTTAAATGCTCCAGTAGCATAACACAAACATTTAAATTTATTAAGACACTTTGTTTACATCTTCATACTAAGAAATTATGTGTCAAACGCCAAATGCAGGTAGGATGTGGTCACACTGTATTGTCATTCGATATTTATATGCAACCCAACTTCAGTGTTACTGAGTCACATAAGCAATTTTCTTTTCATAACTCTTTCTACTTTACTGAATTGTATTTAGAACCGTGAGAATTTTTTTTCCCTTCACTCAAAAGCTATACAGGGTGAGTCACCTGACATTACCGCTGGATATATTTCGTAAACCACATCAAATACTGACGAATCGATTCCACAGACCGAACGTGAGGAGAGGGGCTAGTGTAATTGGTTAATACAAACCATAAAAAAACTGCACGGAAGTATGTTTTTTAACACAAACCTACGTTTTTTTTAAATGGAACCCCGTTAGTTTTGTTAGCACATCTGAACATATAAACAAATACGTAATCAGTGCCGTTTGTTGCATTGTAAAATGTTAATTACATCCGGAGATATTGTAACCTAAAGTTGACGCTTGAGTACCACTCCTCCGCTGTTCGATCGTGTGTATCGGAGAGCACCGAATTACGTAGGGATCCAAAGGGAACGGTGATGGACCTTAGGTACAGAAGAGACTGGAACAGCACATTACGTCCACATGCTAACACCTTTTTATTGGTCTTTTTCACTGACGCACATGTACACTACCATGAGGGGTGAGGTACACGTTCGACGGACGTTTCATAGGACGTGGAGGACGCATAAATTTGCCAGCCCGTTCTCCTGCTCTTACACCTCTCGACTTCTTTCTATGGGGTACGTTAAAGGAGAATGTGTACCGTGATGTGCCTACAACCCCAGAGGATATGAAACAACGTATTGTGGCAGCCTGCGGCGACATTACACCAGATGTACTGCGGCGTGTACGACATTCATTACGCCAGAGATTGCAATTGTGTGCAGCAAATGATGGCCACCACATTGAACATCTATTGGCTTGACATGTCGGGACACCCTCTATTCCACTCCGTAATTGAAAATGGAAACCACGTGTGTACGTGTACCTCACCCCTCATGGTAATGTACATGTGCGTCAGTGAAAAAGACCAATAAAAAGGTGTTAGCATGTGGACGTAATGTGCTGTTCCAGTCTCTTCTGTACCTAAGGTCCATCACCGTTCCCTTTGGATCCCTACGTAATTCGGTGCTCTGCGATACACACGATCGAACAGCGGAGGAGTGGTACTCAAGCGTCAACTTTAGGTTACAATATCTCCATATGTAATTAACATTTTACAGTGCACCAAACGGCACTGATTACGTATTTGTTTATAAGTTCAGATGTGCTAACATAACTAACGGGATTCCATTTAAAAAAACGTAGGTTTGTTTTAAAAAACATACTTCCGTGCATTTTTTTATGGTTTGTCTTAACCAATTACACTAGCCCCTCTCCTCATGTTCGGACTGTGGAATCGATTCGTCAGTATTTGATGTGGTTTACGAAATATATCCAGCGGTAACGTTAGGTGACTCACCCTGTATACTCACTTCCACTTTAACAATTACTTCACAACAATTATTTTCAGGCCTTTGTTCAAAAATGAAAATCAGTGCTTGTAGATAGTGAGCAAAGCACTTCAAAAATTTTTATAACATGTAAATTACAATTAACTCAATATCATTAGCTGCTGACGGGCGTTGATATACATCAACGGGGACAGTGGAAAATTTGTGACTCGAACCCAGGATCTCCTTCTTACATGGCAGACGCTTTCTTTTTTTTTTAATCTCATTTTGTTCGTTATCGTTCGTTGTATTTGCTCGGAGCGGACGTCGCAAGACACCAGTTTCGGTTCGTCGTTGATCCATTAACTCAGTTTTTTATTATTACAGCGGGCAGCTAACCCTCTGATCGAACACGCTGAGTTATCGTGCCGGCTCCATCTGAGCCACCGAGGACACAGAGGATAGTGCGAAAAATAGTTCAAATGGATCTGAGCACTATGGGACTCAACTTCTGATGTCATCAGTCCCCTAGAACTACTTAAACCTAACTAACCTAAGGACATCACACACATCCATGCCCGAGGCAGGATTCGACCCTGCGACCGTAGCGGTCGTGCGGTTCCAGACTGTAGCGCCTTTAACCGCTCGGCCGAAAAATAGTTAAAATTACTCTGAGCACAATGTGACTTAACATACGAGGTCATCAGACCCCTACAACTTAGAACTACTTAAACCTAACGAACCAAAGAACATCACACACATCCATGCCCGAGGCAGGATTCGAACCTGCGACGGTAGCAGTCGCGAGGTTCCGGACGTAGCGCCTAGAACCGCTCGGCCACATCGGCCCGCGAGGGTAGTGCGACTGCAGGGATTTATCGCCGACACGCTCCCCGTGAGGCCCACATTCTCAACTTACAGTCCACACACTACATTCGTTGTGGCCCTGCTATTATATCCATTACTTCATATCGTTAAGGCTAACCGGCAAATTACCTTCAGTGCGGATGTACACGAGTTGCCTGAACTCTAACGGGACTCGGTGGGTTGTCTGCCGCGAGTAATGGGTTTAATGGGACTACGAATGTAATGTGTGGACATACAAGGTGAGAATGTGGGTCTCACGGGGAGAGTTCTGGCGATAGATCCCTGCAGTCGCACTATGCTCTGTGCCCTCGATGGGTCAGATGGGCAGAGCGTCTGCCATGTAAGCAGGAGATCCTGGGTTCAAGTCCCGGTCGGGGCACACATTTTCCACTGTCCGTCGATTGGGCTTAACGTGCAGTCGCTTCTAACTTATCTTTCGTGTCAGTTATGTCATCGGCGCTTATGACCTCAGTGGTTTTTGCGCCCTAAAACAAAACAGAACAGATTTCAAAATCATGCCACATCACACATCACAGCACAGAAGAGAGTTGCTATACAGGGCGTATGCTGTAAGATATCTTGGTCTGTAACCAGTTGTCCACGTGTTTCATTCAAGATGCGCCTTCATATTCGGAGTACGCAACCAAACTAATACCTTAAAGATGATTTTAGCAACGTGGTTCAGATATTGTTCTCCTAGAACAATATACCGGAAAACATGTCAGTGCGGCGAGATTTCGTTCGGGAGTTGCGTACGATGCGAGAAATACGGAATTTTTGCCTGTTCCTGTCATAAGTTCTAGCACACTGATTGCAAAAACGTTCGCGAGTAGACGATCAGTCAGGGTTACGCAATAACAAACGTTAGGTGTGTAAGCGTGTTGACATATCGCTGGCTTAGTTGCGGAATATCTTTGCGGGCAGCGCGTTTGCAGAGTCGAGCACGGGACACGGAACTGTTATGTTGTGTTGTGGTTAGCTCTGCATGTGAGAGGCATTGTTAGTATGGAAGTCTAAGTGTTGCTACAGGTGCTATTACAGTAAAGTGTTGAAATATGGAAGTGATTCAGAGGAAAGTGCGTAATGACCTAATTAAAAGTGAACAGTTCCACTCAAGTGGCAGACTCTGCAAGAGAGGCGCTCTGCATCGCGGTGTAGCTTGCTCGCCAGGTTTCGAGAGGGTGCGTTTCTGGATGAGGTATCGAATATATTGCTTCCCCCTACTTATACCTCCCGAGGAGATCACGAATGTAAAATTAGAGAGATTAGAGCGCGCACGGAGGCTTTCAGACAGTCGTTCTTCCCGCGAACCATACGCGACTGGAACAGGAAAGGGAGGTAATGACAGTGGCACGTAAAGTGCCCTCCGCCACACACCGTTGGGTGGCTTGCGGAGTATCAATGTAGATGTAGATGTAGATGTAGATAACGTATTTGTGTATCCTCTCGTTGCAGTCCGCAGCTCGTGGTCGTGCGGTAGCGTTCTCGCTTCCCACGCACGGGTTCCCGGGTTCGATTCCCGGCGGGGTCAGGGATTTTCTCTGCCTCGTGATGACTGGGTGCTGTGTGCTGTCCTTAGGTTAGGTAGGTTTAAGTAGTTCTAAGTTCTAGGGGACTGATGACCATAGATGTTAAGTCCCATAGTGCTCAGAGCCATTTGAACCTCTCGTTGCATGTCGCACCGTACATCAATCATCCGCGCAGTGTTCGGTCTCTCAGAATGAACTAATGTCGATCCGCAATATAGTTTACCACGGAAGTGAGCGTCCAAGTGCCAGTGTCTTGTAGTGAGGGTGAGAACGTGCGTTCGGTCACCGCGTTCCACATAATTAACAATCAGCGACGGTTACACGCAGGCTCGTACAAGTGAGAACTGAGAACTGAAAAAGTAACTCTATGAACAGTGTTATATTACTACTAATGTCAAGGACGACTGGTACCAAAGAACTGTGTAGGCGTGACAAGCGTAAGAACTTTCGTTCGATCTTTCGGCTTCCGCATCATTAACAATCACCCACATCGGCCCGCATCTCGTGGTCGTGCGGTAGCGTTCTCGCTTCCCACGCACGGGTTCCCGGGTTCGATTCCCGGGGGGGTCAGGGATTTTCTCTGCCTCGTGATGACTGGGTGTTGTGTGCTGTCCTTAGGTTAGTTAGGTTTAAGTAGTTCTAAGTTCTAGGGGACTGATGACCATAGATGTTAAGTCCCATAGTGCTCAGAGCCATTTGAACCATTTTTGAACCACCCGCATCGCGTCGGTTACGCGTACGCCCGTCCAAGTGATATTGTGGACAGATAATTATCAAGAATGATAATTGGGATAAGCAGTTATGACATACAATGTAAACAGCGCAACCTGTGATTTCGTATCGTCTCAGAATATAGATGTTCATACCAGACGTAGAACAGTGCTGTGCTTGGCGTTGAGTGGCTCTCCTAAACCCGCTTGGGAGTATGAGGTACGTGGTGTGGGCAGGGCGCACGGTCAAGAAGCGACAAACCAGTTAAAGAGGCCACCCTCTTCCCGCCCCCCCCCCCCCCCACATTTGTACCCCGGGCATGTTACAGGTGTATTTCTGTACACGCCTCGCGATGAAAATAACTGTCAATGCATTATAATACATACTTGGTTAATAATCACAGGTCCCAATTATTAGCTTGAGGGGAAAAAAGGCAAACAAAAGTATTCCGATTGTCAGAATATTATAAGATATGCCGGAAAAAATATCGAATGAAAATAAGTCATGAACAAGAATCGAACGTAGATCTGTCGTTTGGTAGTATAATGCCTCGACCGCCGACCTCGCTCTGCTAGATACATTAAATCATGGGTAGCCAAGCTAAAGCATGAAAACACACAAACGTTAATAGCTCGAATATTATTGACTTTAGACCCTACAATATTAATAAAAATATTCGCTTTTTAGGAAATCTTTCGATCTATAGCACCGGGAAAAATACGTCATGAACTTTGACCTCGACTTTTTCCAATATCTAGAGTGTCCTGCAAAAAGCCGAAACACTTGCCTCTTTATTTTCAATATAGAACGCCCTTTCAAAACTCGATCAAAATCGGCGAATCACATGTCACACTCCCCCACTCCTTCCAGTTTTGGAACAGAACCAGTCTGTGCACTGGCTGTTTGTACAACCCCATAGTAGTTACTTTGTAAAGTTTCTTAAATAGTGGAACCCAGCATATTGTTCTCCATGGCGAATGTTCATCAAAGACAAGGGTATCTTCAGGAGTGCTCCAGCGAAGAATGATAGGATCGCTGTTGTTCTGTACACACAAATGATTTGGCTGACAGGATGGGCAGCAATCTGCGGTTGTTTCCTGTTGATGGCGTTGAGTACGGTTACGTGTCGAAGTTGAGTGGTTGTAGCAGGATACAAGACGACTTATACAAAATTTGTAGTTGGTGTAATGAATGGCAGCTAGCTATAAATATAGAAAAATGTAAGTTTGAGAGGTGGCATGCCTTTACGAGGCACACAGTGACTCATATTTATATTTTACTCTGAGTAATTCGATCTGGGGAAGTATAGCTCAGTATGGTCATTACAAGGCTAGTATTGAGAAGTTAGAAGATATGAATATTTTCCTTTCTAATTGCATGCGGTGAAAAGTTGCTATTGGGTCACATGCGGACTTCCCACGCAGCATCTCTCGTCACCCGGGTGGTCCGGTGTAGGCGGGTTCTGCTGATCTTGAAAGGGTTAAGCTGACGGGTGTGAGGGAGTCGAGTGGATGCTGTCCAGACGATGACATTGTCATAAGAGCGGGGGCGACACGCCCACAGGGGCCTGAAGAAGCGGCTGGCGTTAGAGATTCCGTTACTTCGCAGGAACTTGGTGAAAACACTTTCTGACGGGCTACCGGCGAGGCGTGGGAATGACTTGTGTTCCCAGTCAGTCTTGGCGGGCAAATTCCCACGTTTTCTGCAAAATCATAACTGTGATTGGCTTGCCCAGGGGATAGCTTTTTCACCTAGCAAAATCGGCGCAGAAATTGGCGCCAAGTATCTCTGTTGGTGGAATAGTAGTGCTTGGCAATAGGATGAAATTTTCCGCCGATTTTCGAGTTGCTGATTGACACGTTTTAACCACGGGCACTGTCGTAGGGGCGGGAATGTTCTGTGTTTGGCTTGTACGGGTGCTCTTGGTAGAGTCGGCTCTCGCCTTTAGGTCGGAGTAGGTTACAAGACTGAGCTCTCGCTGCTCTGGACAGCCTGCCTTCCGTTGGCTGTCTAATATACTTTCATTTAATTGTAACTGTTTGACGAAGTTTCTGAAGTTTCGACTTCAATGTAAATTTCCGAGTACAGTTGGCAATCGAGCATTCTGCGTACAAGCGGCCTATGTTGTCCGTCTTGAACAGTTTTGGCTAAAGTTGACTGTATCGGAGTTACTGTGTGACTTCGCTTGTTAAAATCAATCACTGTACCGTCAGTGATTGTGTGGTGAGCCTTGTTCGACTCCCTCAGAGGCGCATTTGTGTTGCTAGGAAGTCTTTAGTCTGGAACAACCAGACCAGGATAATCTGTTTCGGGCTATAATCGCGACATTATCATCACCACGACGGGACGTCGAAGCAACCAGCCATCGCCTCCAGTACGCCAGATCGTGTCCTTGCAGTTACGAAGACAGCTTGGTAATGTATGTCCGCAGCACCGGCAGATTAGGGAATTTTGCTCTTTGATAATCAGAGCTCAGCAGAGCGCACCTGTTCCCATCTTTTCTAACGTGGTTCTGTTTTGGGTGTTCATTGTCTGAGTTCTCACTACTGTAGCAGCAATTAATGTTGGGCTGGCTGGGCGTTTTTCTTAAGATTTGAGTTGCAAGAATTGGCTCCACATACCACTTGGTCATAAATGTCACAAGCTAGTTTATGGACAACTTCACCTTCACAGCATTTATTTGAGTATCCAGTTTGACGTATTATAAATGTTTCATGTGTTTTGTTTATTATTTTGAGTTTAGTCATAATAAATGAAATTGATCTTTTGGACAGAACTTACATTCTGTTGATCGGTAGAGCAACCTTTAATTTCTCACTACGTTAATGAAACTTTACTTTATCAAATTAATTTCTATCAAATTAAATTATTGCTGGTACCAAACTCTTTTCTACTCCACTTGTAGGGTCGATTACAGTCAGTTCGTGTTTCTTCTTAATCCATGTGGAACAGCAATTGTCGGAGTTAGAAAAGGGGGACTTAGAGCATCATTTCCATATGAATATTCTAGAGGAATTTTGTGTTAAATACACTGCTAGCCCCGACACCTCGTAAGTAATGACGATCAGTAGGAAGATCACATCTGTAATGATCGGATACAGTATTACCAGCGCCCTCGTCTACAGAATTAAGGCGTTTAAATATCTGGGCGTGACGTTGCAAAGCGATATGACATGGAACGAGTATGTGAGAACTGTGGTAGGGAAGGCGAATTGTGGATTACGGTTTATTCGGAGAATTTTAGGAAAACGTGGTTCACCTGTAAAGGATACCGTACATAAGACGCCGGTGCGATCTATTCTTGAATACTGCTCGAGTGTTCTGGATCCGTACCAGATCGGAGTGAAGGAAGACATCAATTCACTGGCCGGCTGCTAGATTTTTTACCGGTAGGTTCGAACAACACACAAGTGTTACAGAGATGCTTCGGGAACTCAAATGGGAATTCCTGGAGGAAAGGTGACGTTCTTTTCGAGAAGCACTGTTGACAAAAGTTATAGAGCCGGCGTTTGAAGCTGACTGCCGAACGATTCTACTGCCGCCAACATGCTTTGCCCCTAAGGACCACGAGGATGAGATACGAGAAGTTATGGCTCATACGGAGACAGTTGCCTCTACCTCCCTCTATTTGCGAGTGGAACAAGAAAGGATATGACATAGTGGTACATAGTAGCCTCCGCAACGCATCGTACCGCGCCTTGCGGAGTATCGATGTAGATGTACGACGGACACTGGCTGGACGAGAGAGACGTGGCATTTGTTGAGGCCATGCAGAGACACGACCCATTCTGTTTTCCACATGAAGAAAATAATAGCGTGTCGATTAAAACAAGTACCGCGTTGTCATAAAAACAGCAGGCACCTGTTCGATGCCTTGGGATGGTTTAGGATTTTTTTTTTTTTCGCGTCGTATGGAGAGAAGCTGTGTGATGTACATGGGGCGTGTAATGATACGCTACTGGCCATTAAAATTGCTACACCACGTAGTTGACGTGCTACAGACGCGAAATTTAACCGACAGGAAGAAGATGCTGTGATATGCAAATGATTAGCTTTTGAGAGCATTCACACAAGGTTGGCGCCGGTGGCGACACCTACAACGTGCTGACATGAGGAAGGTTTCCAACCGATTTCTCATACACAAACAGCAGTTGACCGGCGTCGCCTGGTAAAACGTTGTTGTGATGCCTCGTGTAAGGAGGAGAAATGCGTGCCATCACGTTTCAGACTTTGCAATCGCGACAGGCTACAATCCGACCTTTATCAGTTTATCGTATCGCGACATTGGTGCTCGCGTTGGTCGAGATCCAGTGACTGTTAGCAGAATATGGAATCGGTGGGTTCAGGAGGGTAATACGGAACGCCGTGCTGGATCCCAACGGCCTCGTATCACTAGCTGTCGAGATGACAGGCATCTTATCCGCATGGCTGTAACGGATCGTGCAACCACGCCTCGATCCCTGAGTCAACAGATGGGGACGTTTGCAAGACAACAACCATCTGCACGAACAGTTCAATGACGTTCGCAGTAGCACGGACTATCATCTCGGAGACCTAGGCTGCGGTTACCCTTGACGCTGCATCACAGACAGGAGCGCCTGCGATGGTGTACTCAACGATGAACCTGGGTACACGAATGTTAAAACGTCATTTTTTTGGATGAATCAAGGTTCTGTTTACAGCATCATGATGGTCGCGTCCGTCTTTGGCGACATCGCGGTGAACGCACATTGGAAGCGTGCATTCGTCATCGCCACACTGGCGTATCACCCGGCGTGATAGTATGGGTGCCGTTGGTTACAAGTCACGGTCTCCTCTTGTTCGCATTGACGGCACTTTGAGCAGTGGAAGTTACATTTCAGATGTGTTACGACCCGTGGCTCTACCCTTCATTCGATCCCTGCGTACCCTACATTTCAGCAGGATAATGCACGACCGCATGTTGCAGGTCCTGTACGGGCGTTTCTAGATACAGAAAATGTTCGAGTGCTGCCCTGGCGATCACATTCTCCAGCTCTCTCACCAACTGAAAACGTCTGGTCAATGGTAGCCAAGCAACTGGCTCGTCACAATACGCCAGTCACTTCTCTTGATGAAGTGTGGTATCGTGTTGAAGCTGCATGGGCAGCTGTACCTGTACACGGCATACAAGCTCTGTTTGACTCAATGCCCATGCGTATCAAGGCCGTTATTATGGCCAGAGGTGGTTGTTCTGGGTACTGATTTCTCAGGATCTATGCACTCAAACTGCATGAAAATGTAATGACATGTCAGTTGTAGTATAATATATTTGTCCAATGAATGCTCGTTTATCATTGGTGTAGTAATTTTAATGGCCAGTGGTGGACTACTGTGCTATACCGCGCCCGTTAGTTTTCAGAGTATAAATCATGGTGGAGGGTTGTACAGTTTGCTTGACTGTCAGCATAGTGTCACCCATGTCTCCACAGTTCGTGGACGCGGCGGCTGGAGCCGTGCGCGGCTGCGTCGACCGCCTGCACGCTTTTCGAGCGACGTCACGTCACGCCGCACGCGGGGGCGGCAGGCAGCGTCACGCGCCGCCATAGCCGCCCCCCGGGGGCCGTAACCCAGTTTAAGGAGAGCTCTGGGGAGGTGCGGCAGGTGGGAGGGGAGAGGCAGGGGTCCGCTGGGAGGGCGGAAGCGAGCGCGGGTGGAGGTGTTTTCGGCAAGCTGCTGCGCCCAAACTTTGCACGCACGCACAGTGGCAATGGCCACGTGCTGCTCTCCTAGAGAAAGCGACGGCTGCTCCCACCGGAGGTGAGAAGAAACATTCCAGGACCCAGCTACCTGACAAGTTCCTGACAAACACACACACACACACACACACACACACACACACACTAAACTTCGTGACTAGTCTAACTGTCCGAGGCTGATGATAGAGGAACTATCTGTGGAGCGGGTTACATCGTGGAGGTCTTCACTGTTGCTGTGCTGCATTTGGCACTCTTAAGGTGGAAAGTTCGTGAAATTGACAAAAAATGTGATTTTTCAATTTATTTTTCATTCTTGGAATTCTTGGACAGTGACTTCCCAAAGTTCTAGTGACGAAATCGTATCCGAAGTGCCTGAAAAATAATTAAATGTGTGACGCGACCTCCGTGCCACGCCCACTTTTTGAAGCATAACTTCAATGCAAGCCGGTTCAGGCGCTGCAGTCTGGAACCGCAAGACCGCTACGGTCGCAGGTTCGAATCCTGCCTCGGGCATGGATGTTTGTGATGTCCTTAGGTTAGTTAGGTTTAAGTAGTTCTAAGTTCTAGGGGACTAATGACCTCAGCAGTTGAGTCCCGTAGTGCTCAGAGCCATTAGAACCATTAGGAAGTACAAACATGTTCCGGGAAAATCAGGAATACAGAAATACAAGTCGCTGAGGAATGAAATAAATAGGAAGTGCAGCGAAGCTAAGACGAAATGGCTGCAGGAAAAATGTGAAGACATCGAAAAAGATATGATTGCCGGAAGGACAGACTCAGCATACAAGAAAGGCAAAACAACCTTTGGTGACATTAAAAAAAGCAACGGTGGTAACATTAAGAGTGTAACGGGAATTCCACTGTTAAATGCAGAGGAGAGAGCAGATAGGTGGAAAGAATACAATGAAAGCCTCTATGAGGGTGAAGATTTGTCTGATGTGATAGAATAAGAAACAGGAGTCGATTTAGAAGAGATAGGGGATCCAGTATTAGAATCGGAATTTAAAAGAGCTTTGGAGGACTTACGGTCAAATAAGGCAGAAAGGATAGATAATATTCCATCAGAATTTCTAAAATCATTGGGGGAAGTGGCAACAAAACGACTATTCACGTTGGTGTGTAGAATATATGAGTCTGGCGATATGCCATCTGACTTCCGGAAAAGCATCATCCACACAATTCCGAAGACGGCAAGAGCTGACAAGTGCGAGAATTATCGCACAATCAGCTTAACAGCTGCTTACAAGAATAATATACAGAAGAATGGAAAAGAAAATTGAGAATGCGCTAGGTGAAGATCAGTTTGGCTTTAGGAAAAGCAAAGGGACGAGAGAGGCAATTCTGACGTTACGGCTAATAATGGAAGCAAGGCTAAAGAAAAATCAAGACACTTTCATAGGATTTGTCGACCTGGAAAAAGCGTTCGACAATATAAAATGGCGCAAGCTGTTCGAGATTCTGAAAAAAGTAGGGGTAAGCTATAGGGAGAGACGGGTCATATACAATATGTACAACAACCAAGAGGGAATAATAAGAGTGGACGATCAAGAACGAAGTGCTCGTATTAAGAAGGGTGTAAGACAAGGCTGTAGCCTTTCGCCCCTACTCTTCAATCTGTACATCGAGGAAGCAATGATGGAAATAAAAGAAAGGCTCTGGAGTGGAATTAAAATACAAGGTGAAAGGATATCAATGATACGATTCGCTGATGACATTGCTATCCTGAGTGAAAGTGAAGAAGAATTAAATGACCTGCTGAACGGAATGAACAGTCTAATGAGTAGACAGTATGGTTTGAGAGTAAATCGGAGAAAGACGAAGGTAATGAGAAGTAGTAGAAATGAGAACAGCGAGAAACTTAACATCAGGATTGATGGTCACGAAGACAATGAAGTTAAGGAATTCTGCTACCTAGGCAGTAAAACAACCGATGACGGACGGAGCAAGGAGGACATCAAAAGCAGATTCGCTATGGCAAAAAAGGCATTTCTTGCCAAGAGAAGTCTACTAATATCAAATACCGGCCTTAATTTGAGGAAGAAATTTCTGAGGATGTACATCTGGAATACAGCATTGTATGGTAGTGAAACATGGACTGTGGGAATACCGGAACAGAAGAGAATCGAAGCATTTGAGATGTGGTGCTATAGACGAATGTTGAAAATTAGGTGGACTGATACGGTAAGGAATGAGGAGGTTCTACGGAGAATCGGAGAGGAAAGGAATATGTGGAAAACACTGATAAGGAGAAGGGACAGGATGATAGGACATCTGCTAAGACATGAGGGAATGACTTGCATGGTACTAGAGGGAGCTGTAGAGGGCAAAAACTGTAGAGGAAGACAGAGATTGGAATACGTCAAGCAAATAATTGAGGACGTAGGTTGCAAGTGCTACTCTGAGATGAAGAGGTTAGCACAGGAAAGGAATTCGTGGCGGGCCGCATCAAACCAGTCAGTAGACTGATGACCAAAAAAAAAAGTTCTAAGTTCTAGGGGACTGATGACCACAGATGTTAAGTCCCATAGTGCTCAGAGTCATTCAGTGCAAGCTCGATGAGCAACGATTCTGAAGGTCACTTTCAAGCAAACGTTTAACAGAGATACCACAATGCACTGGATACTTCCAAAAGAGAATGGTCTCTAGATTGAGGAAACTTGTCTGTGATAAGAAGGGCAGAAAGTTGGAAGATGGAATGGACATTGATGAACACAACAGTGTCTCAAAGATGATGATAGACACTTTTAGAGTGTATTCAAAAAATTGTTCAAATGGTCTAAGCACTATGGGACACCATCAGAGGTCATCAGTCCCTTACACTTGGAACTACTTAAACCTGACTAACCTAAGGACATGACACACATCGATCGCCGTGGCAGGATTCGAACCGGCGACCGTAGCAGCAGCGCGGTTCCGGACTCAAGCGCCTAGAACCTCTCGGCACAACAGAGGCCGGCTCGAGTGTGTTATGACAAGGCTATCAGACAAACGCTACCCAGTGAAAGAGATATGAGAAGCTCTGTATAGGTTACATATTACCACATGTTATCAACAGATCATCATCATCATCATCATCATCATCATTTGTGCCACATAAGCTTGTGTAAATATCTACAGGTTCAGAGGGTAACAACCCCTACATTTACAAGAAAAGGCTTCCTAATTGTATCTTGGTTATTGTCGAGACCCACATTCACGTTCTGGCCGATCCTGAACTTAAAGAAAGAGCAAAAAACAGAATCCAAATGAGTATCCAAATTCACACATATGAGAGTCAGAACTGCAAATCGTGAAAAAGTCTTGTATTTAATAACGGGAACGTAGGGCAGAGAAGGTATTTGAGAGAACGGGTTTTAAGACAGGAAACTTCGCCGAAGGCATGTTGGGAAAACTAAAAATTTTTAACATGTTGAAGCCCTGTCAGCAACTGTGATAAATTAATATGTCAAAAATCCGCCTCAGTAGCCAAATGTTCCTGGTCTTTACCCAGGTCTCAGCTACAGTAATCTAGACTTCTTCAGAAGCATAAAATAAACTAACACATGCCAGAATAAGGCACGATCAAACATAAGAAGCTAAAGTACCGGGTACCGTGTCAGGCTACATTCCTTAGATGAGGAACAGCCCCGGCCCCACTACGTCCAAAGCGGTCGGTTAGCCGTGGACGCTACGTTGGAACAGTTTATTTGATGCTTATGAAGGAGGCTAGATTATTCTAGCTGAAATCTGGATAAAGACCAGTAACATTTCGCAACTGAGGCTGATTTTTTACATATAAATTCATGTTGGGAAAAACAGGTTTACAGCCCTTTTCTGCAACTAAAAAGTCAGTTGAAGACGTGGAAAAGGAAAGAAAACAGAAAACAAGAAAGCAGAAGGGAAGCCTTGAAGAGAGAGAGAGAGGACTCTATTTCAAATCTGGGGCCTTCTGTAAAGGCGAGATGAGGAAAAATTGTTCTATTTCCTGAAACCTAAATTTTTTTAAATTTCTGTACCTTCTTCTCCGAATCTATGAAGGCTAGAATTACGATATTTTGTACACTTATTTCTATAAACCCAGTAAAAGTTAAGAGTAAATTTCGAAATTCTGAGTGTAATCTGAGATATGGGGCACAGTGCTTGTAATTTTACATCAATTTTACATTATACTACAGAATTAAAATCCTATTCGATATATTCAAAAAGGTCATGAGAGAAGCTTGCTATATGCAAAGAGATTAAGCAGAGAAAATTTGGTAGAAATCTCTTGAATAGTTTCGTAGAAAAAGTTACACATTATTTTTGGAAATAAAATTTTTAAATTCTATAAAAATGTTAACCACATATAGCCCAATGAATTTGATAGTGAATGAGTAATTTCATGGGAAGCATGGTACAAAATTTCATAACCGTACCTCCAAAAGTGTGGATTTGTTGCATCTTTTAAATAGTGTCTGTTTTTCATGAACGTCACCCATTATGCTTCTTTTACACGATTGCCTACCTCGTATCAATTGATTACTCATGGCAAGTCAGAGTCAGTACAGCGCGTCCCAAGAGGACTGCGCAGTATCCCAGCATACGACAGCAACCGTCATCTCAAGCAAAAAAACTTCATAAAGAGTTGCGCTTTAATCCGAAAGGATTCCGACACAGAAACATTAAATGTACATTTGTTTGGGGGCTAGTGGTGCACAAGTACGAAGTGTGATCAGATACCATGGTGAGTTATTTCATTTTTATAGCAGCAACTGCTTCCTCTACAACCATTAGATGTAATTTGTCCGACAGTCTTAGCCGTTGAGACAGGCCGTGTCAAGTTGGAACACCTTCTGAATTGCCAGTCAACGTTCAGAGACCAAAGACGCTGGAGTGAGGTTGTGTTTACCGTGTCGGTCGCGCATTGTGGATTTCGAACAATGCGTGAACATTAAGTTCTGCTTCGGGTTGCAAGAAATTGCCAAAGAACCTCATCAAATGTGGAAATTGGTTTATGCGGTAATGGTGCTGCTCTGAAGACTGTTTGCAAGCGGTATAAGTGATTTAAAATCGGAAATGAGTTGGTAGAACACCAACGAAGGTCACGATGTCTATTAACCTCAAAAATAGAATAAAATGTGCAAAAAGTGACGAAAACTTTTCTTTGGAATAGGCGAATAACTATTAGAGATCTAACGGAAGAACTTGGCATCTCGTACAGGTTAGTGAAAATCATTTTAAGTGATAATTTCCAGATGAGACGAGTGCGGGCAAAATTTGTTCCCAGCCTTTTGAAGGATGAACAGAAGGAAAATCGTACGTCAGTTTGCACGGTGCTGAAAGATCGTCATCATTTGGGTCCGGACTTGATGTACAAAATTGGAACTGCAGATGAAACTTGGATCTTTGATTATGACCCTGAGACAAAAATTCAGAGTTCCAATGAAAAACCAACATCAAAGTTGACGCTCATTTTTTTCCTGTATTTGAGGGTATAGTGATATGACAGAGTTTGTTGCAAGAGGAACAACTGTAAATGCCGAATTTAACAAGGGCGTTCTTCAAAGTTTGGGAAACAGTGTATGAAGAAAGAGACCAGAAAAATGAGTCCGTGGCTTCCTTCTCTACCACCAAAACGCGCCGTGCTACATCTCGCTTTTGATTCGTGAGTTTTTGGCTGGAAAAAACTTACTCCCTGTCTACATCTACATTTATACTCCGCAAGCCACCCAACGGTGTGTGGCGAAGAGCACTTTACGTGTCACTGTCATTACCTCCCTTTCCTGTTCCAGTCGCGTATGGTTCGCCGGAAGAACGACTGCCGGAAAGCCTCCGAGCGCACTCGAATCTCTCTAATTTTACGTTCGTGATCTCCTCGGGAGACGGACTTCGAATAAAAACTTTTTGTTCATCCCTTATATATTATGTAAAAAATTTATCATTGACGTCGATTTGGTTAGAGAGGTCGTGATCTCGCACAGAAGATTGAAATGCCAAAGATGGCGAAATCAGGTTTCCTCCATGAAATTAACGTGGCTGGATAGTAACGTCAACCCTATTAAAATCTGGCTGGCTTGAGTTCACGGCGCGGTGTAAATAGAGCATCGGAAGTGCCTTAGTGAATAGTGCCCATGTAACGAGACCGCCCGCCGCCTATTCTCCAGCACTGAAGCACGCCGACCAGTAAATCTCCATTACCGCAACGCGCCCCCATCCAGCATCTGTATCTCCATCTCGGACGACGGCAGTTAGGCCGCAAACAGCACCCCAGGCGAAGCTAGCGTCCCGCCTGCTGAGATAGCATACTTTTTTTTTTACACACTGCGTGCCGTTACATTATTTTTATTTTTTGCCCTCCCAGCCGGTGCGTGTTGTTTCGGGTAGGCTGCTGCGTTCAAGACGGGGCGCACGCTGAGCGGCGGATTATGACGGAGGGGAACCCCCCGGGCGAGCCGCAGCAGTGGTGCCAACCCCGCTGGGAGGTGCGGCGGCAGTAAAGAAACGCGAGACCGGCCGCGCGCGCTCGTTTATCAGCGGTCGCCGGCGACGACACCGCTGGGACGCTCCTCCCTCACATCCACACACCAACCGACGGCAAGGCCGAGCAAGCTGTACCTAGACCGTGCAGAAGCCGGTCTTCGCTGGTCTTTCAGACTCCTTTCCTCCTCTAGACACAGTGCCTCACCATACACTATCCTTCCACTTTCCTCCATCCTCTTCCTCCCCATCAGCGCTTTTAATATCTACTTGCAGTTCCACGAGGCTCCATAGTCGTTAATGGTGTGTCTTCAGATGTAGTGCTGAGCTATATGACTTCTACGGTCGCAAGTTCGAATCCTGCCTCGGGCATGGGTGTGTGTGATGCCCTTAGGTTAGTTAGGTTTAAGTAGTTCTAAGTTCTAGGGGACTTATGACCTAAGATGTTGAGTCCCATAGTGCTCAGAGCCTGAGCTATATCTATTCTGAATTTTCATGTAAAATGAAGATTTCCACGGCTTGTCAACAACATCGTTGTTGATATTTATATAGACATGTGAGGTCTGTTCTGTAGACATATCACCACCATCAGCAATTCCTTCCAGCGATCCAGATAGGAGCTTTCTGAACGATATGCTTATGCTTCATCTACATCTACATACATACTCCGCAATCCACCATACGGTGCGTGGCGGAGGGTACCTCGTACCACAACTATCATCTTTTCTCCCTGTTCCACTCCCAAACAAAACGAGGGAAAAACGACTGCCTATATGCCTCTGTACGAGCCCTAATCGCTCTTATCTTATCTTTGTGGTCTTTCCGCGAAATGTAAGTTGGCGGCAGTAAAACTGTACTGCAGTCAGTCTCAAATGCTGGTTCTTTAAATTTCCTCAGCAGCGAGCGATTCACGAAAAGAACGCCTCCTTTCCTCTAGAGACTCCCACCCGAGTTCATGAAGCATTTCCGTAACACTCGCGTGATGATCAAACCTACCAGTAACAAATCTAGCAGCCCACCTCTGAATTGCTTCTATGTCCTCCCTCAATCCGACCTGATAGGGATCCCAAACGCTCGAGCAGTACTCAAGAATAGGCCTTATTAGTGTTTTATAAGCGGTCTCCTTTACAAATGAACCACATCTTCCCAAAATTCTACCAATGAACCGAAGACGACCATCCGCCTTCCCCACAACTGCCATTACATGCTTGTCCCACTTCATATCTGCAATGTTACGCCCAAATATTAAATCGGCGTGACTGCTTCAAGCGCTACACTACTAATGGAGTATTCAAACATTACGGGATTCTTTTTCCTATTCATCTGCATTAATTAACATTTATCTATATTCATAGTTAGCTGCCATTCTTTACACCAATCACAAATCCTGTCCAAGTCATCTCGTATCCTTCTACAGTCACTCAACGACGACACCTTCCCTTACACCACAGCATCATCAGCAAATAGCCGCACATTGCTATCCACCCTATCCAAAAGACCATTTATGTAGATAGAAAACAACAGCGGACCTACCACACTTCCCTGGGGCACTCCAGATGACACCTTCACCTCTGATGAACACTTAAAATAGAGGACAACGTACTTGGTTTCTGTCCTGGTATAGCTTTTCCCTCTCAACTACATCCCATGTTGCTCCTGTCCTCTTCAGATCCTCCTTAACCTGGTCTGTCCATCTCTTTCTAGGCCACCCAATTGGTATTCTTCCTGGTACCTCCATGTCCAAATACTGGCATGGAGTTGGGTGCATTCGCTTTACGTGACTGAACTACCTCAATCTCAAAGCATTCATTCTCCCCTCTATAGTCAATGTCACCTGCAGGTCTCTCCTTCGAAGTAGACATGTCCGTCACAATAAACGATGGTCGTCAAGAAAGTATGTTCCGATCTGTTGCAAAATGGAAACCACAGTGAAAACCAGAAACGTTTTATTTGCAACAGTTAGGTACACCTTCCACCTACTTCCCTGCGTAGTCGCCGCTCCATCTTCGAGTTTTGTCGTAGTGTTGTATCAACTTTCCAATATCCTCGTCATAGAAAACAGCCGCCTTTGCTTTCGGCTAGATACCTGCACTGGTCTGCAGCTCGTTGTCTGTGGAAAAATTTTGTCTTCGAAGCCAGCGGTTCTTGTGAGCACAGATGAGACTCAGGGGGAGCCAGTTATTGACTGTAGTGTGGGTGATCAAACACTTCTCATCGGAATCCCAGCAGGAGCGTCTTCATTGCCCCTGCAGTGTGCGGCCGAGAATTGGCACGAAGAAGGAAGTGCTCGACAGTTGTGTTATGTGGGCTGCATCACACAGGCGTAATCTCTAACCAGGCCCTCATACTTGGCGGGAGACTCTATTCCCTACGCATCTTTAAGTGATCACTGTTCACTCAAACCTGAAAAGAGCGACGCGACACGATCGACGAGCATACTAGAGACACTTCCCAACACATCTGTGCAAAGATTTACAGTGTTTTCCCAGTGGTTTCCATTTCGCGACCGATCGGAGCTTACTTTCTGGACAACCCTCGTATCTACCGTGTGATCAAAAAGTCAGTATAAATTTGAGAACTTAATAAACCACGGAATAATGTAGATAGAGAGGTAAAAATTGACATACATGCTTGGAATGACATGGGGTTTTATTAGAACCAAAATGAAGGATGGCGCTCCACACCATATTGCTAGACTCGTGAAAGGTCTCTTGCGCGCGTCGTTTGGTGATGATCGTGTGCTCAGCCGCCATTTTCGTCATGCTTGGCCTCCGAGGTCCCCAGACCTCAGTCCGTGCGATTATTGGCTTTGGGGTTACCTGAAGTCGCAAGTGTATTGTGATCGACCGACATCTCTTGGGATGCTGAAAGACAACATCCGACGCCAAAGCCTCACCATAACTCCGGACATGCTTTACTGTGCTGTTCACAACATTATTCCTCGACTACAGCTATTGTTGAGGAATGATGGTGTATATATAATGCATTTCCTGTAAAGAACATCATCTTTGCTTTGTATTACTTTGTTATGCTAATTATTGCTATTCTGATCAGATGAAGCGCCACCTGTCGGATATTTTTTAACGTTTGTATTTTTTTTTTTGTTCTAATAAAACCCGATGTCACTCCAAGCATGTGTGTCGGTTCGTAACTCTCTATCTACATTACTCCGTGATTTATTCAGTTTTTAAATTTATACTGACTTTTTGATCACCAGGTATATGCAGGATGAGTAGTGAATGAGGATGGTTCAAATGGCTCTGAGCACTATGGGACTTAACATCTGAGTTCATCAGTCCCCTAGAACTTAGAACTACTTAAACCAACTAACTTATGGACATCACACACATCCATGCCCGTGGCAGGATTCGAACCTGCGACCGTAGCGGAGTGAATGAGGAAAAATATTCCTTAGACCCGCATACTGCTTTGCACAAAAGGTGATGGACAGTTGTTAATTTTGATCTTCTCGATTTATTGTGTACATAAAACAAAAGAAGCGGCTAACCACTTAAAGAGAAGCCAACAAACCGCACGATCACGACTTGTTATTCTGCCATAGATGCATCACAAGACACACCAATCAGCTAATTTGTATCTGCCATTCTTTTAAAGATACGAAAAAGAACAAACGTCATCGTAGTGTACGTAGAATTGTATCATATCTATAGCCGGCCGCGTTGGCCGTGCGGTTCTAGGCGCCGCAGTCCGGAACCGCGGGACTGCTACGGTCGCAAGTTCGAATCCTGCCTCGGGCATGGATGTGTGTGATGTCCTAAGGTTAGTTAGGTTTAAGTAGTTCTACGTTCCAGGGGACTGATGACCTAAGATGTTAAGTCCCATAGTGCTCAGAGCCATTTGAACCATTTTTATGACCTATGCGTTGCGGGTTGAGACAGTGTGTGCACTCTCATGTCAGGTAATATTTGTCCTGTAAACGAGAGGAGTGGTCATTGGCAGAAGGAAAACCGCGGCGTGATGGAATGTTTACAACAGTTTCACAAACGAGGAATACGGCAACTTTCACCTCGCCTACGGGTTCGCCGATGGGTCATCTGATGCTGTGAGACCACTGTACAATGAGAGGTTTCCTAACCGGCGACTTCCATGGGCAAAAACATGGACAGGCGCTTGAGGGCATATGTTGCATGTGTAGCAGCATTTAGGTGGGGCGGGGCCGACCGTCGACTTACATTGCGAATGAAGCAGAGAACCTTTTACAAACTGTTGCGGACGACCGAAGAATAAGCACAGGTCTCTAGCCGCTGCGGTCGCGATGTCACAATCTGCCGTGACCCAAGAACTGCACAGAATCCATCACAAACCCCTTTCGCACGCAGAAGGTACAAGCACTGTCGCCGGAGAACATCAGCATTTTCTGAATTTCTACAAATTCATCCTACGGCTTCAGAAGCACGACCAGCATTTTTCACAAACAATACCGTTCACTGACAAAGCCTGATGTCACAGAGAATTACAAGTTTCAAATATTCCCGTAGCAGCCAATGGTGTGTACGTGTGCGAAGTTACATTCACATCCTACGACGTCTTCTGGGTGCCTTACTGTCTTTGTCAGGCAGAGCTAAACAGGTTTTCAAAGACGACAGTAAGCGGACTAGAATATCAGTAACCTTATTACGAACGAAGAGTGTTTGGTGAGGGTACATTCTCGAGAAATGATTATCAGTCGAGGTCTGTCAACGATGTGAAGCAAATAATCTCTAGTAATTAAAACTTCCGGGCTAGGAGGCCGTGGTCCAATAGTAGAAATACTTCTCCCTGACGTTTCGTTGCCAGCTGCGGGCAACATCATCTGAGGTGAGTCTACGACTGGCTGCTAGGCTATGGAGGTCCTGTTTATATAGAGCGCGTAGAGGGCGCCACCACTCGTCACGTGTTGTCAGCAGTAAAACTATCTCTGGCTGGCGTCATTACTCTCGATCGAAGGTAATCGCTTGTCACATATTTGGTACAAAGTCGATCGCCATATCTTATCTAACTTCAAGCCTTCTTCTTTCCTGTTAAAATTATTGTGGTGTTTAAAAATCTCTACAGCCTCTCTATACATACGTGCATAATAATGCGATGTCTTAGCTAGCACGCTCGTCTCACCAAATTTTATTTCGTGGTCACCCGTTTCAAAAATATGTTCGGCTACAGCCGATTTGTCCGTGTGTCCCAGTCGACAGTTCCTTTTATGTTCAGTTAGGCGAGTATTGATACTTCTTTTTGTGGTTCCAATGTAAACCTTCCCACAACTACACGGAATCTTATACACACCAGGAGTAGCTAAAGGGTGTCGTGCATCTTTCGCCGATCTTAAGCATTCACTAATCTTCTTGGTGGGTCTGAAGATTGTTTCAACTCTGAACTTGGCCAGCACTTTCCCGATACGGTCCGTAATATTGTGGATGTATGGAAGAAAACTTTCCCCACCGATGGTTGTTGTTGTTGCACGTTTTCGGACATTTTTCTTCTGGGATGGAGTGCTCTATCTATCGCCTTTCCAGCGTACCCATTTTTCTGGAAAGCGGTTCGCAAGTGATTTAGTTCCTCTTGCAAATAAGCTGACTCACAGATTTTATTAGCCCTGTCCACCAGTGTCTTGATAATACTTCTCTTCTGCCTCTCTTCTGCCTGGGATGATGGTTTGAATCCTTATGAAGATAATGATCGGTATGCGTATCTTTTCTGTAGACTTTGTGACCCAGAGTCCCATCTGTTCGTTTAATCACCACAATAATTTTAACAGGAAAGAAGAAGGCTTGAAGTTAGATAAGATACGGCGATCGACTTTGTACCAAATATGTGACAAGCGATTACCTTCGATCGAGAGTAATGACGCCAGCCAGAGATAGTTTTACTGTTGACAACACGTGACGAGTGCGGCGCCCTCTACACGCTCTATATAAACAGGACCCCCACGGCCTAGCAGCCAGTCGCAGACTCACCTCAGATGATGTTGCCCGCAGCTGGCAACGAAACGTCAGGGAGAAGTATTTCTACTATTGGACCACGGCCTCTTAGCCTGGAAGTTTTAATTACTGAAGACGCCGGCCGAGAAAGCCTACACGCTACGAACAAATAATCTCTGTTGACAATCTTGCGAAGTAACATCGCAGTAATAAACAGCAGACCTTGATGTAATAGAACGTATAAGTGAAACTCTTGTGCAATTTTGCAATACGCAGAATGGGTTTAGTAAATCAGAATTATGGAGAATGTATCCTCCGAACGTTCAACAATACCACATCCCGTCGGTTTTTCGCTAGTTTTCCGATGTTCATTTCCATTTTTGTCTTCTTTTTCGGCTTAACCCTCCCTAAAAGTATACAGAAGCACACACACCGACTCGTGTGTACAAGAAACGTAATTCCGTAAGGCGTATGTGCACTCAGCGTGTTGTGTATCTGTAACGATCGCTACCGATTGTCGGTCTATCGTCGGCGCGTGAATTTTTGCATTAATGCGAGGGAGGCCAAATATTTGTCATCGGTAACTACTCGACGAATCTGGAGCAAACACATTCGGAACCGACTTTCCGCTCTCCGACGCCTCTCTCCCCTTACAGGCAGACGTAAAAGAAATCTCTTCTATTTCGCTGCTGGACGAAAGAAACGGCAAAAAAAAAAAAAAACCTCCGCAGTGCGGAGTTTATTTCCTCCATTACTTTTCCTCTCTAGCCCTGCCGCTACTGCGAGCGCTAGCGAAATAAACCGACCGTCGGGTTCTGTTGTAGCGGCACAGCTGTCTGCGTTAATGTGCAGGAACGCACAGTGCGTCCAAAGAGTATACGCGGTGCGACCGAAACTGGCGGATTCCGGGTGCAGCGCTAATACCGCGCATTTCCAGTGCATCTTTGGCGGTTTGTAAATCCGTTGCGTCTGCCCTGCTACCGTCTATCAAAGGACGGCCAAGTACACGGAAAAACTAGCCGGCCAAAGCTCCCTTGCGGTAAATGTCGTCACGCGCACGCAGACGCACACAACCTCCTGGAACACGCAATGCTTGTTCGGGCCTCGTCTTCATGCCTGATTATTTTTACGATGTCGTGGAGAACTTACGACGTGACCCGGGCGGATACACGAGAATTCTGAAAGAAATCGCCTGGGAAACTTCCAATCTCATAAAATGGAGCTCTTTGCTGGCTTCTAAATACTGCCTGACTGTTTTTCAGAAGTCGCTTCGTGCTAAATCTGATGAATATGGCCTGATAAACAAAGTAAGAGCCTACGGAATATCAGACCAGCTGTCTGGCTGGATTGAAGAGTTTTTAGCAAACAGAACACAGAATGTTGTTCTCAATGGAGAGACATGTACAGACGCTAAAGTAACCTCTGGCGTGCCACAGGGGAGTGTTATGGGACCATTGCTTTTCACAATATATATAAATGACCTAGTAGATAGTGTCGGAAGTTCCATGCCGCTTTTCGCGGATGATGCTGTAGTATACAGAGAAGTTGCAGCATTAGAAAATTGTAGCGAAATGCAGGAAGATCTGCAGCGGATAGGCACTTGGTGCAGGGAGTGACAGCTGACCCTTAACATAGACAAAGTAATGTATTGTGAATTCATAGAAAGAAGGATCCTTTATTTTATGATTATATGATAGCGGAATACACACTGGTAGCAGTTACTTCTGTAAAATATCTGGGAATATGCGTACGGAACGATTTGAAGTGGAATGATCATATAAAATTAATTGTTGATAAGGCGGGTGCCAGGTTGAGATTCACTGAGAGAGTCCTTAGAAAATGTAGTCCATCAACAAAGGAGGTGGCTTACAAAACACTCGTTCGACCTATACTTGAGTATAGCTCATCAGTGTGGGATCCGTACCACGTCGGGTTGACTGAGGAGATAGAGAAGATCCACAGAAGAGCGGCGCGTTTCGTCACAGGGCTATTTGGTAAGCTTGATAGCGTTACGGAGATGTTTAGCAAACTCAAGTGGCAGACTCTGCAAGAGAGGCGCTCTGCATCGCGGTGTAGCTTGCTGTCCAGATTTCGAGAGGGTGCGTTTCTGGATGAGGTATCGAATAGAGAATGAGATTTTCACTCTGCAGCGGAGTGTGCGCTGATATGAAACTTCCTGGCAGATTAAAACTGTGTGCCCGACCGAGACTCGTACTCGGGACCTTTGCCTTTCGCGGGCAAGTGCTCTACCATCTGAGCTACCGAAGCACGACTCACGCCCGGTCCTCACAGCTTTACTTCTGCCAGTATCTCGTCTTCTACCTTCCAAACTTTACAGAAGCTCTCCTGCAAGCTCTCCTCGCAGTTTTAATCTGCCAGGAAGTTTCAGGTATCGAATATATTGCTTCCCCCTGCTTATACCTCCCGAGGAGATCACGAACGTAAAATTAGAGAGATTCGAGCGCGCACGGAGGCTTTCCGGCAGTCGTTCTTCCCGCGAACCATACGCGACTGGAACCGGAAAGGGAGGTAATGACAGTGGCACGTAAAGTGCCCTCCGCCACACACCGTTGGGTGGCTTGCGGAGTATAAATGTAGATGTAGATGTAGAGATGCTCTCGTGCTTCCTACAGCTAAGTGAGTGAGTATGAAAGGTGTCCAGTTGTGGCATTTCGAGTGGCGGGCCGGTCCTTTCGGAGAACTTCTACAGAAGTTGGACGTGCTGCGGCAGTTGTGCAACGATTCTGGTATCAGTAGGCATGCGAACGTTCTCAAACCCGAAGACGAGATTCTGTACGTTCACGCAGGAAAGAGGCCCACCACGATCGTCGTGTTGTCAGGGCAGCAGTGGCAGATCGCATAGGTACGACAGTACAGATACGAGGTCTTGTCTGCCTAGACGTGTCAACATGTACTGTTATTAGCAGTGGGACTACGGGAACGCACAACTGGAGCCTGTCTTTCACTCACGCCACAGCATCGAAATGCACTGCTCGACTTGTGACGTCACCCGGATCACTTACAAGGTGGAATGACGCACCGTGATCATCTGCGATGAAAGCAGATTCAGCCTGCATGCAAGTGATGATCGTTTGCGGGTCCAATCAAGACTTGGTGAGCGCTGTTTCATACAGTGCATTCGTCCGAGTCACACTGGCCCCACCCCAGGGCTTATATTCTTGGGTGCGATAAGCTACAATTCTCGTTGATCTTTGGTGCTTCTGAAGGGGACACTAACCAGCCCTCGACATGTCTAGAATGTCTTTAGACCTATTTCTTCCGTTCTTGTAACAAGACGTTGATGTGTTATCCCAACAGGGTAATTCTAGACCACACACTGACGGTGAAACTCAACGTGCGCTGCAATAAATGCGGCAATTTCCCTGGCCACTACTACACTACTAGCCATTAAAAATGCTACATCAAGAAGAAATGCAGATGATAAACGGGTATTAATTGGACAAATATATTATACTAGAACTGACATGTGATTACATTTTCACGTAATTTGGATACATAGATCCTGAGAAATCAGTACCCAGAACAACCACCTCTGGCCGTAATAACGGCCTTGATACGGCGGGGCATTGAGTCAAACAGAGCTTGGATGGCGTGTACAGGTACAGCTGCCCATGCAGCTTCAACACGATACCACAGTTCATCAAGAGTAGTGACTGGCGTATTGTGGTGAGCCAGTCACTCGGCCACCATTGACCAGACGTTTTCAATTGGTGAGAGATCTGGAGAATGTGCTCGCCAGGGCAGCAGTCGAACATTTTATGTATCCAGAAAGGCCCGTCCAGGACCTGCAACATGCGGTCGTGCATTATCCTGCTGAAATATAGGGTTTCGCAGAGATCGAATGAAGGTTAGAGCCACGGGTCGTAACACATCTGAAATGTAACGTCCACTGTTCAAAGTGACGTCAATGCGAGCAAGAGGTGACAGAGACGTGTAACCAATGTCACCCCATACCACCTCGCTGGACGATACTCCAGTATGGCGATGTCGAATACACGCTTCCAATGTGCGATCACCGCTATGTCGCCAAGCACTGATGCGACCATCAAGATGCTGTAAACAGAACCTGGATTCATCCGAAAAAAAAGACGTTTTGACATTCGTGCACCCAGGTTCGTCGTTGAGTACACCGTCGCAGGCGCTCCTGTCTGTGATGCAGCGTCAAGGGTAACCGCAGCCTAGGTCTCCGAACTGATAGTCCGTGCTGCTGCAAACGTCGTCGAACTGTCCGTGCAGGTGGTTGTTGTCTTGCAAACGTCCCCATCTGTTGACTCAGGGATCGAGACGTGGCTGCACGATCCGTTACAGCCGTGCGGGTAAAATGCCTGTCATCTCGACTGCTAGTGATACGAGGCCGTTGGGATCCAGCACGGCGTTCCTTATTACCCTCCTGAACCCACCGATTCCATATTCTACTAACAGTCATTGGATCTCGACCAACGCGAGCAGCAATGTCGCGATACGATAAACCGCAATCGCGATAGGCTACAATCCGACCTTTATCAAAGTGGGAAACGCGATGGTACGCATTTCTCCTCCTCATACGAAAAATCACAACAACGTTTCACCAGGTAATGCCGGTCAACTGCTGTTTGTGTATGAGAAATCGGTTGGAAACTTTCCTCCTGTCAGCACGTTGTAGCTGTCGCCACCGGCGCCAACCTTGTGTGAATGCTCTGAAAAGCTAATCATTTGCATATCACAGCATCATCTTCCTGTCGGTTAAATTTCGTGTGTGTAGCACGTCATCTTCGTGGTGTAGCAATTTTAATTGCCAGTAGTGTATGTCCCAACTTGTCTCCAACCGAAAATGTGTGGGATATGATGAGACGAGGAGTGACTCGCGTGATTCGTCAACCAACATCTCTTGCAAAAATACGTCAGCAGGTCGAGCAAGCGTGGGATAACGTATCCTGGGACAGTATTCGCCACCTGTACGATCGAATGGATATCAGAGTCACCGCCTGCATTGCCACATGTGCAGGCCACACCACATACTATTACGAGTGCTTCAGCATGGGTTGATACCTGGTACCTCAGACCCGCTTGTGAGATGGGTCTTTAAATATAATGATACTATGTATTCCATACGCACTGCTGCAACAACAAATCTTGAGTGAATTGGAAATCCCTAAAGGGATACTAATTTTTTTTCCAGCCGTGTAAAACTGCTAAAATCATACGAACTTGCAGACATTATTAATACTAGGAAACACGGAGGTACTGACATTTAAAATTTCAGTAAATACTGCAAATAAATCTAGTGTTCCGCGATATTCTCCACTGCGTATTTCATGGCTCCAGAAAAAACACTATACGCACCGAATCCAATGGTTGTTCTTTGTGTTCCTCAGAATACAGGAACGCTGGGGATTTTGTTTCTTTACTGCCGTCACTTTCAACACCAACATCTAATACATCAGAATTTGAATCGAAATCTTTTTGAACATCAGGATCTTCAGAGGAAGAAACATTCCTTTTTCTCCTTCGGTTTTCAGAAACCATTTTCTTTCT
The DNA here is from genome assembly GCF_023864345.2 of Schistocerca serialis cubense. NCBI lineage: Eukaryota > Metazoa > Arthropoda > Insecta > Orthoptera > Acrididae > Schistocerca > Schistocerca serialis. The sequence continues at coordinate 98,952,705 of NC_064649.1, forward strand.
TTAAGCTGATTCCTCCCTGTCTTGCTTCTGCCGATGTGACTCCAAAATAACATTTTTGCGAGGTTAGTCTCTGGTAATGATTGATGAATCTCGTCATGTGGAAGTGCTTGGTGCGATGAAAGTCACAGTCTGAATTTTCTACGTGATATGATCTGACGACCAACATCAGGAGCCAAGGTCTCGCTGCATTAAATGTGCGCCGAAGATACTTTACCTAAAAATCGACCCAGGGCTTTAATTATACCATATTAGGAGAAAGGCCTGCACTGCAGATTGTCCTTTATTGCCAAAGATGCAGTTAATGTAAAAGATGTTCAACAAATGAAAGATAAAGCGAAGAATGCTGACATTATATTGTTAAATGATTACGTTTTAGAGCTCCAGGAAACAGGCAAACATATTCAACAGCCACATAAAAAACACAATCTTCGCTTCACACAAAGAAAGGATACAAACACATTTACTGGTGCAGATATGCGCATGGTGTAATCTGTTTGGTAGGTGAACCGACAGAGAAAATAGACAAACTTTATGCAGACACAAACAGTTCAATTCAGCATGGAAAAAGAAACACAAAATCAAATACATTTCTTGGCTACAACAATACAGAGAGACAGCAATAAGCACACATTTGACATTTTCATAAAGCCAATCGCCACAAACACAATTATACATGCCATATCTAACCACCCAAAAATTCAAAAATAGTGGCCCTACGACACATATGGTACAGATTAAGTAATATCCCACTTTGCACAGAAAACTATGAAGAAGAATTACAAACAGTACACACACCAAACACTAACTCTCATGACATGACTAACAGAAAGAAGTGGTACACTTTAACATACAAATCAACACACACAACAGCAAATACACAGAAGAAACAAAAATTATACATTGCTCAACAACACGAAACACACTCCACTCACTTTTACAAAGAGCAATAGACATACTAGGTAAACACTAAGAAACACGTATATACCACTTAGGATGTCTAGAAAGCGAACCAGTGCATCTGGCAATGACAGATAGGAGTTTCAAAACTAGATATAAAGATCATATAACCAGCTCGAAGTATTAATATCGCCTTCTACCTTTGCCAAACACCTAATAAAACATGCTAAGTGACACCAAATGATGATTTAGCCACTAGGAACTTGTGCTGTAAAAGTTGTTTCTAACCTGAAGGACGATAGAATAACAACAGAAAACGTAATATGTTAATACACTTGTGACTACAAAACAACGCATTCATTGTACACATACATCAAACAAAAATGTATAGGAGGGCATAAAGATGCTTTACAAATAAAAGAAGCGAAACGCCTATGGCAAAGAATAAACTACCTCTCGATTAGTTACAAAAACTGGGTATACCGCTATAAAATTTGAAGCAAGTAAGGAACGACGAAAAACGGAAGAAAAGACGAGTTGCACTGTTGTTCAAACTCTCATTTTGGAGTAGAAAAGTAGGCTTACGCGGAAGTCTGCAAAATGACCGCTTTACCCGGTAGGCAAAAGGCAGAGAAAAGGCAAAATAAGGCGAAGATGAAGCGGAATTTGGTTTTGTAAGGATTACATTTGGATGTCTTTTTCTACACTGTCACACAGGATAGGTGCCTGCCATATTTTTGTATTCGTTGAATCAGCGTAGTAGATTATTTGGCTCGGGCAGCTGAAATGCCGTATCATCATAGTCCCGTGTCAAAAATATTGTTCTGTAGTTCCCGCTATTGTTCATGGTTGAATTCATATCTGAAGTTCCCAAGAATCTTCTTATCGTCAGTAGAATAGCTTTTTTGAAGCAGTTTTCTGTTAATTGAGTTTCTTGTGACAGTGAATAATTCGCTTGCAGTAGCGAATGCCTGTAGGAAATGGCGTCCTTCCTCTTCTTACAGCATTCAGTGCATGTTACCTAGCTTGGGAATCTCTTCGTTGCTGTAGATATTTTCTTAAATAATTTGATGGCATCTTAACATGAGAGAACATAAGCTTCTCAAAGTTGTTAATACTCTAATTTCTTAATATTCTTAATTTATCAAATAATTTTGTCCTATTATCAATTCTGTTGCCTTGAAACAACGTGAATTGTTGGCCTCTTTGCCTTGTCAGGTGACTACGTAGCTTCAAAGGTAAAATATACAGATTTTCCTTTAAAGTAGCCCTTTTGCTGCCAGTTACAGTGGTGTGTTAATAGTGAACGGTACCGGGGCCACATCGAACTATTGAATACTCGAAATACTGTCTTTATTTTTTTAACTCCGACTTCTTTATAGTCTTTCGGTTAAGAGATTCTTCATACCATTTCTTTCAAGAAAACTGTTTCAATTTCAGTTGGCTTCTTCGCCCGTCACCGACAGTAACTACGCAGACACCGTATTCGACAGCAAGTTTTTTTTTTTTAATTGTTTCTCCATTCTCAAGTCGTTTCTGAGTTCCTAACTTTGTTTCGTTGGATTACTTCACTCATTTTTAAGTGTACAAACAAAAGCAGGCAACAAAGAAAACGAAGCACAACACTGTACATTACCGACAATGAGAAACCCCAGACATCCCTTCCAACAAAAGGTTTGCTTGTGTAGACAACAACCTGGAGAAGCGTCTGTGTGGGACCATTGTCACCAACACAAGTAAGAGGAATGTAACTCCATCTTCTGGTGGAGTATGGGACTACGTCAGTTCAATGTTCAATAAAAGCAGTACCAATCACCGTTATATAGGTTTATTTCTAGGCAACCACTTTCGGCGTTACACTACATCATCTTAAGGCCAAAACTGTGGAGGATACAACACAGTAGTAATTACATATTGAAATACAGAGCAACAGCTGATTCTTTTAGTTAATATGATCTGTATTTCAATATGTAATTACTGCTGTGTTATATCCTCCACAGTTTTGACCTGAAGATGACGTAGCGTAGCATTGAAACTGGTTGCCTAGAAATATACCTATACAGAGGCATCCACTGTTTAAAAGTCCATAACTGGTAAACTAATTGACGGAATTATCTCATCTTTGGTAGTTTAATAGTTTGTAGTTCCAGCAGTCGCCACACAAGCGTTGTATTGCTTTGTTTTGTCAGATGACAGTCGTCAGACAGTCAGTGTTTTGTTATTACTTGAACCTAGCTACTCGGGTAAACATGGCTGGCGCAAGGCTTACATTCGATAAAAGGAAGTCAGTTTTGAAGTGGTATTTTAGGTACTAAAACATTAATGAGGTTTAACGGCAATAGCGAAATGAGTATCAAACAGAGCCACAAACACGTTTAACGATTCGGCGCATTCGAGATAAATTTGAAGCCGAAGGCTGTGTTAAAGATGTACACAAACAACGATCTGGACGACCTGTAACAGTAACAAGTCCAGCTAACTACCGTCGTGTGTTACAACAATTCACTCGCTCACCACAGAAGTCTGTGATGCAGTGTGCCCGTGAAACTGGAGTGAGTCGCTCAAGTGTTCGGCGATTTTGAAGAGAGCAAAGTGGAAGTGCTACATCCCACGATTGCTACACGCAATGAACGAGGACGACCCAGATCGTAGAATGGAGTACTGCGAGTGCTTTACTAACATGGTGCGCAACGGTGAAGAGTTTGCAGAGATGATTGTGTGGTCTGGTGAGGCACAGTTCAAACTCAGTGGTACAGTAAATCTCCACAATTGCATCTACTGGGCCGCTGAAAATCCGAACGTCCATGTAGACAAAGCCGTGAATTTGCCAGGAGTAAATGTGTGGTGTGGGTTGTCTTACCGGGGCTGGATTGGGACATTCTTCTTTGACGGCACAGTTACCGGTGAGGTGTACCTTCAGAAGCTTCAGACATTCATTTTACCTGCCATCCGAGATTTGTATGGAGACGGAAGAGTTTACTTTCAACAAGATGGTGCCCCATCCCACTACCAAAATCGTGTTAGGGCGTATCTCGACGAAAATCTACCAAGGAGATGGATAGGCCGTAGAGGTGCTGTGGAGTATCCACCACGTTCCCCAGACCAAACTCCTCTGGACTTTTACCTATGGGGACCACTAAAGGACGTCGTTTATCGACAAAAGCCACTCACATTGGATGAACTTCCAGAATCCATCGTACATTCGTGTGCAAATATCCAACTGAACACGTTGCAGTCGGTAGTTTGTGCTGCAGTTCGGCGGCATCGTTTGTGTGTGGATGTTAATGGGGACCATTTCGACCACCTACAGTGATATCTTTGAGTTGGACTTAAAGCTAAGCTTTCACCAAAAATGAGACAACTCCGTCAATTAGTTTGCAAGTTATGGACTTGTAAACAGTGGATACATTTATTTTTGACCCCTCTGTATAACGGCGATTGCTATTGTTTTTATAAGGGGAGTGAGTGGTTCGATAGGTGCTGTGCTATGAGTGAGTGGGCGGGGAAAAGGATTGACGGGGCTCAGATCCACGGGAAACTCGCAATTCCGCGACTGGGGATGTTGAGATTCTACTGTACTATAATTTGTAGACCATCTTCTTAGTCGGTGCCGCCTCAAGCGTTTGTTATACTCCGATTATGGTTCAGTAATGGTTCTATGCCAACAACCCACAACTATGGACCACAAATTGAACGCTGCGAAAGAATTTGATGGTGATTGTCACAATATTCATTCTGCGACATAACAATTGCGCCTGTTCAAGAACATCTCGGAGCCAGAACACAGAATCCAGATGAAGTCTTACTTGTCCAGTATTCTTGTAGCAACCATTAGGCTGCCCTGAGGAGTTACGCCGCTCCACGAAGTCAGGCGACTGATACAGTACGTGTTGCTGTACTGGAACAGCGACTCAGTTTGTAGATGCTAGTCGTCCCGCAGGGGGAGACCCATATTTCGCAGTCAGTGTCGACATCTTCGAACCGGTGGCACCTTCTCCCCACCCAGAAGCTGCATCACACCCTATCCCGTCTTCCCCATTCCCTTCGACACTGCTCCGCGAGGGACATTGCCCCACCCGCCGCCCCGCCCCTCTTCTGGTAGATGGGGCCGCGTACCTCATCAGTCTCTCGGGAGAAGGGCTACCAACCTCTCGGCGCGGAAATTTCTCGACTCCGGTCCGCCGTCGACGCGAGGAAATGACGGGCATTTCCTCAGCGTCCGTCAAGCGGAGCTGCGTGCCGGGGGTGTGCGAAGGTAACTCGCGACGGTAGACATCCCCCCCCCCCATTCCTCTCCTTCCCTCCCCCCACCCCACCCCGGACTCGTCTCAGGGAGATGGAGCACCGTCCAGAGACTGGATGAAGGCCGCTCCGGGATGGTCCTCTTATCCGACTGTCTCCCACCGCTCCAGGGAGACACTGTGCTATAGTTCCAAAGAAACTCAGAAACTTTATATATATTCAGAGGGAAAAACCTCAAACATCTACAGCATTCCGTAAATGTTGTCATTTAATCAGCAATAATCAAAGGAAGTTGCTCAATTTTTTAGGTAGTACGCTGCTGTCCAAAATTTACGGACGAAAGAACGAGTAACTTCCGCATTATACGTCACTACCAAGTAACACATCTCGATGAAACGTGGACCATACATAGAAGAAACTTCTACAGTGTCGTACATGAAGTAACTGAAATAAATACGCAGTGAGAACAACAGAAATGGTACTTCTATTCAAAAACTAAACTTTCGTCACCAGTACTCATGATAGTGTGCTGGATATTACAAAGTTTGGGACATGCTTCGTAATAGTATGCGTGATCACAATGGACGGCAGAGCATGCTTTGCAATGTAGTCCCATCCTGGTCACAAGGTTTGCATGATGTTGTTGTGGTACGGCATTCCATTCCTCTACTATCCAACTGTTAGATGTCGTTGGTGCATGTGGAGGTGTTCCAATATGTCTCCCGAAGTATGTCTTTGGTTTACCTTTTGTGCTACACTGTAGCAGTTCGTTCGTTCTGTGTATGGTCCAAGTTTCATATAGCTATGTTACTTGACAGTGACCCGTAATGCGAAAGTTACTTTCCTCCTTAAGTTTCACATACCAGGGTATAATGGGTACTGTAATTCTGTCAGAGACAGCAAAGGACCTAAAAGAGCAGCTGAACGAAATGGACAGTGCTTTGAAAGGACGATGTAACATGAACATCAACAAAAGCAAAACGAGGGTAATGGAATGTAGACGAATTAAATCAGGTGACGCTCAGAGAATTAGGTTAGGATATGAGACACTTAAAGTAATAGATGAATTGTGCTATCTGGGGAGCAAAATAACTGATGATGGTCGAAGTAGAGAGGATATAAAATGTAGACTACAATGGCAAGGAAAGCATTTATGAAGAAATTTGTTAACATTGGGTATAGATTTGTCAGGAAGTCGTTTCTGAAAGTATTTGTATGGAGTGTAGCCATGTGTGGAAGTGAAACGTGGACGATAAATAGTTTGGACAAGAAGAGAGTAGAAGGTTTCGAAATGTGGTGCCACAGAAGAATGTTGAGGAGTAGATGGGTAGATCATGTCATTAATGATGAGGTACTGAATAGAATTGGGGAGAAGAAGAATTTGTGGCACAACTTGAGTAGAAAAGGAGATAAGTTGGTAGGACACGTTCTGAGGCACGAAGGGATCTCCAATTTAATATTGGTGGGAAGCGCGGAGAGTAAAAATCGTAGAGGGAGACGAAGAGATGAATACACTAAGCAGGTGCAGAAGGATGTAGTTTGCAGTAGGTACTTGGAGATGAAGAAGCTTGCACAGGTTAGAGCAGCATGGAGAGCTGCATCAAACCAGTCTATGGACAGAAGACAACAACAACTACAAGAGACAAATCTAAGTCACCGGTGAAGGACATGTAATATTGTTATTTCCGGTCTACAGGTAGAGAGAAATAGGTTCTGATCTCAGATGATTGGTGGCATGGATTTTCGCCGAGGTCTACATATACATTCAGAGAACAGGTCTGCTGGCGGAGACTGCTTCGTATTAATACTAGAGAACATTTAGCCAGATTCATTCGCGTATTGAGTCAGACCGCAGGACAGTCTGTAAGCCTCTCTGTGCCCTCTGATCACTCTGTTATTCACACTGTCCGTACGCGAGCTGCACGATGGAGGCAGCAAAATTGTTGCACAAGTCTCCCTGGAGTAGCCTTTGTCTAAAGTTATCCATTGGTATTTCGCGAGAATAACATCTTTCATGTTCACAAAGATTCCCACTGAATGTACTGATTCAGCAGTATATGGGCTGCTGGTGCAATGTTTATGTAGTCCGGCTGTCGGCTCTGATGTCACTGGTGTCCACGGCATCATTATACACTCCTGGAAATGGAAAAAAGAACACATTGACACCGGTGTGTCAGACCCACCATACTTGCTCCTGACACTGCGAGAGGGCTGTACAAGCAATGATCACACGCACGGCACAGCGGACACACCAGGAACCGCGGTGTTGGCCGTCGAATGGCGCTAGCTGCGCAGCATTTGTGCACCGCCGCCGTCAGTGTCAGCCAGTTTGCCGTGGCATACGGAGCTCCATCGCAGTCTTTAACACTGGTAGCATGCCGCGACAGCGTGGACGTGAACCGTATGTGCAGTTGACGGACTTTGAGCGAGGGCGTATAGTGGGCATGCGGGAGGCCGGGTGGACGTACCGCCGAATTGCTCAACACGTGGGGCGTGAGGTCTCCACAGTACATCGATGTTGTCGCCAGTGGTCGGCGGAAGGTGCACGTGCCCGTCGACCTGGGACCGGACCGCAGCGACGCACGGATGCACGCCAAAACCGTAGGATCCTACGCAGTGCCGTAGGGGACCGCACCGCCACTTCCCAGCAAATTAGGGACACTGTTGCTCCTGGGGTATCGGCGAGGACCATTCGCAACCGTCTCCATGAAGCTGGGCTACGGTCCCGCACACCGTTAGGCCGTCTTCCGCTCACGCCCCAACATCGTGCAGCCCGCCTCCAGTGGTGTCGCGACAGGCGTGAATGGAGGGACGAATGGAGACGTGTCGTCTTCAGCGATGAGAGTCGCTTCTGCCTTGGTGCCAATGATGGTCGTATGCGTGTTTGGCGCCGTGCAGGTGAGCGCCACAATCAGGACTGCATACGACCGAGGCACACAGGGCCAACACCCGGCATCATGGTGTGGGGAGCGATCTCCTACACTGGCCGTACACCACTGGTGATCGTCGAGGGGACACCGAATAGTGCACGGTACATCCAAACCGTCATCGAACCCATCGTTCTACCATTCCTAGACCGGCAAGGGAACTTGCTGTTCCAACAGGACAATGCACGTCCGCATGTATCCCGTGCCACCCAACGTGCTCTAGAAGGTGTAAGTCAACTACCCTGGCCAGCAAGATCTCCGGATCTGTCCCCCATTGAGCATGTTTGGGACTGGATGAAGCGTCGTCTCACGCGGTCTGCACGTCCAGCACGAACGCTGGTCCAACTGAGGCGCCAGGTGGAAATGGCATGGCAAGCCGTTCCACAGGACTACATCCAGCATCTCTACGATCGTCTCCATGGGAGAATAGCAGCCTGCATTGCTGCGAAAGGTGGATATACACTGTACTAGTGCCGACATTGTGCATGCTCTGTTGCCTGTGTGTATGTGCCTGTGGTTCTGTCAGTGTGATCATGTGATGTATCTGACCCCAGGAATGTGTCAATAAAGTTTCCCCTTCCTGGGACAATGAATTCACGGTGTTCTTATTTCAATTTCCAGGAGTGTATATGGGACTGTACGTTCTCTGCGCCCGATGCGCCTGCTTGTAACTCGTATTTGCCGGATCGCACGCCACGCTGAGCTGCAGTCCTCTGCCTCTATTAAAAGTATTAGCACTGATTTTTATTTAGAGGGCTTCTTTAATGATACTGTCCCAGATGCCGTTAGTGCAAGCCACGACAGAGGTTTCGTTAAATTTAGTTCGGCGTCCGTTTTCTGGGACAGTTTCAATTGATAGTCTATAGATTCTTCAGGACAGCGCAGGCGATAAAGTAATCAGCCTTGGGGCATTAACATCTGTTCCCGTCAGACGACCGAAGTTAAGGGCTGTCGGGCTTGGCTAACACTTGGATGGGTGACCGTTCGGTTCTGCCGAGCGCTGTTGGCCAGCGGGGTGTACCCAGTGTCACACACGCACCTCCCTCCAATATTTAAACAATTAAATATTATGAGTTTAGATTAACCAATGCGGAGATACGAAATCACGGGAACAACTGAAATACCGCATCGCACCACTGCAATTGGCATTTATTGTAACACTTGATAACAGACCAGGAAAATGTCTCGTGTTACTCTCGACAGATAATAAATAGCACTAGAACAATAATAAGCATCTGATTCAGTTTTCTGCACTTTAGTTAAGGTTCAACAGTTCAAGTACTCCCATAAATATAAATATTCGCGTAGGCGCGTTAAAGAACTGGTTATAAAACAGTCACTTATAACATCAAGGCAGGCACACTCCATGTAAAGACAAAATACGAGGGCTATCCACAAAGTACATTACGTTTTGGAATTAAAAATAAATAAAGTATTGGAAATTTTTTTTATTATATACAGATGAAGGCCACGCTTAAATACTACTTTTCTACATAGTTGCCATTTAAATTAAGGCGTCCGCCCCTCGTGGTCTCGCTGTAGCGTTCTCGCTTCCCGAGCACGGGGTCCCGGGTTCGATTCCCGGCGGGGTCAGGGATTTTTCCTGCCTCGAGATGACTGGGTGTTGTTGTGTCGTCTTCACCATCATCATTCATCCCCATTACGGTCGGAGGAGGGCAACGGCAAAACACCTCCATTAGGACCTTGCCTAGTAAGGCGGTGCGGATCTCCCGCATCGTTTCCCTACGCTCTGTAAAGAAGCATGGGACTTCATTTCATTTCAAATTAAGGCACTTATCGTAGCGATGGACGAGCTTGGAAATTCCTTCGTCGTAAAATTCGGCCGCCTGCGCCTTCAACCACGTGCTTACCTCCTCTTGAAGCTGTGCGTCGTCATCAAAACGCTGGATAGCCAACCACTTCTTCGTTGCTGGGAATGAGTGGAAGTCGCTCGGTGCCAGGTCGGGACTGTACGGCGGATGAGGAAACAACTCCCACTTAAAAGATTCGACAACTTCACGAGTGGCATTTGCCGTGTGGGCCCGGGCGTTGTCGTGAATCAGCAAGATCTTTGAGCCCAACTTTCCCCTGCGCTTGTTTTGTATTGCTCTTCTGAGGTTGTGGAGAGTTTGGCAATACCTTTGAGAGTTTATTGTAGTGCCTCTTTCCAGGAAATCCACAAAAATCACACCTTTTCTGTCCCAAAAGACAGTCATTATGTGGGTGAAGGCGCAGGCGGCCGAATTTTACGACGAAGGAATTTCCAAGCTCGTCCATCGCTACGATAAGTGCCTTAATTTAAATGGCAACTATGTAGAAAAGTAGTATTTAAGTGTGGCTTTCATCTGTATATAATAAAAAAAATTTCCAATACTTTATTTATTTTTAATTCCAAAACGTAATGTACTTTGTGGATAGCCCTCGTAGTTAGCAAGTTTACACAATGACTAGAACATTAAAATGAATAACAGGAACGTGCACCGTCCGCTACACCTTACGGTGACAACCTCCAATAAGTTCCTTTCCTCACAATATGACGTTAAGTACAGCTCAGTGGTAATAAAAAATTTACATTCCACCAATATATATATACGCGCATAAGCACAATTAATAACTGGTGGGAAAACAATAAACCGGACATTGACAGATCTTTACTCAAAGGAGCCGGATTGCATCTAAACAGCCTAAAATGGCAACTTAATGGCTACCTAGAGTAACAAATTGAGAATAGTATACTTATAGATTGACTAGAATAAAGGAATAAATAACACAAACACGTAAGCGTAGGCTTCCGCGGCCGTTGTCTTCTTCAATAAAATTCTTCAGGGTATCAGACCGCATCGTCATAATTTTAAAATGCGCCAACGTTTCGGCCAGCGTTGCAGCTAGCCTTCATCAGGGCCTTACGTTAACTGCTAAATGAACACACTTGGTTCCTTAAATAGCTGCACGAGAAAAATTCCAATACTGATACCCTGAAGAATTTTATTGAAGAACACAAACACGGTTTCTGACGGCCGGCAAACTGTGTTGGGCTATTGAGCAGCGACTAATTTAAAATAGCCACAACGTATGGTAACCAGGTTAGCGGCGTATTTAAAGACAAGCTGCGAGCAAGGACCGTGGTCAGAAGGTAATCAAAGCTAGCAGGATTCCCTTACACGGCAGACGTGCCAACACATTCGTTCATACCCCAGAATCAGTCCCCTAGAACTTAGAACTACTTAAACCTAACTAACCTAAGGACATCACACACATCCATGCCCGAGGCAGGATTCGAACCTGCGACCGTAGCGATCGCGCGTTTCCAAACTGTAGCGCCTAGAACCGCTCGGCTAAGTGAAGTAAACCTATGCTCTATAGTGTATGTCTTACGAGCTATGTGTACATGTTCGTTTCCGACACTGTGAAATATCTCTCTTTTACTGCAAGCTCTTTCGTTTCAATATTTTTGGAGGAGGTTGTATGAACCAATACAAGGAAAAAAGGAATAGTAAAGATTGCCTCTAAAAAATATAACTTATGGGCTGTGAACACTTCCTCAGTGGAAGAAACGTGTTTTACAGTAGAGTAGATGAATAAGTGCTCGTAGTTTTTAAGATTAGCATTTTAGAGCCCATGTTTACTGGAGACTTGTTTCTTGTTTTAGTCCGTGCTACCTCCTATGCAAATTGCCTACCCTACACTCTCAGCAACAACAGCCGCAGTACATGTATTCCACTGTCCCGTAAGAGTTCTGGCGATACCGGCCATGACCTTCTTCTTCTGTGCGGATGCACACACATTCTCCGAAATCTTAGGGAGTAGGAAGAATGTCTTCCACGAGTAACGAGTGTGTTGGGGTGCGACACTAAAAATGTAGTGTGTGGACATACAAGGTGAGAATGTGGGTCTCGCGGGAGGCGTGCGCGAGATAGTGCCGGCAGTCGCACTTTCATCTGTGTCCTCGGTGGCTCAGATGGATAGAGGGTCTGCCATGTAAGCAGGAGGTCCCGGGTTCGAGTCCCGGTCGGGGCACACATTTTCACCTGCCCCCGTTGATCTATATCAACGCCCGTGCGCAGCTGACGGTATCGATATAATTCTAATTTCGTTGCTTTAATTCTTGTGGGCGTACTGGCAGAGAGTCAGTCGTTTGGAGCAGATCAGCAAGCAAGTCTCCGCGCGGCGCAGTTGGCTGTGCCCGCTGGCGGGCTCTATGCAGTGTCGGAGGGTGTGGGGGTTGTTCAGAGTGCTACGAGGTTCGTGGCTCGCCGACCCAGAACATCAAGCTTGAGTGGTGATTTAATTATCGAAGCCAGACTGTTGACGTTGTCCACTTGGTTGGTGGTTCGCTGGTGGCGGTATTCCTGGGAGCAACAGCGAGTGTTCGAGTTGGTGAAGATTTAGTCGCCGTGTGGTGGAATTAACTATGCTTGTCGGTTTGAAATTAAAGTGCACCAGCGGAATTTTCTGCCTTGTGGCCGTTAGTGTTCTGTTTACCTGCTCCGGTCGCTGACGTAAATCCAGGCGATGTCCTTTCCTCATCTGTTGTCGCTGTCCAACATAGTGTGTAGTTTTGACAGCTTAATGTATTTTTGGTTGTAACGTTTTGAATTTTGAATTCTCGTACCCTGGTCGGTGTTTATCAAGTCGTCTTGTCGGTGTGTCCGTGACTGTCTCTTGGTTGTGTTGCCGGCGGATCGAGTATAGTTGGGCCGACTTCTTGTCTGACCTAAGCGAACGTTAAGATTTCAAGGGCAGACCGAGCCCCCTGGAAACTTACGTGCGCCGTTGCCTATACTGCCTTTCTTGTGGGCGTTTAACTGTGTATTTTTAATGGTTCATAACCGATGGTTGGAATTTGTATGCTTGTAATTGCGTTTTTAAAATCAAATGCTTTCAGCCGTTTTAAAAGTAAGTTTTTCTAAATTAGGCAAGTCTTACATTGTCTGAAGATAAAGCTTGGGCCTTCTGCCTGTTCAAAATTCATTGTATTGTTTTAAAGCATCGGCCTTCATCCGCTTTAAGTTTTAAGGTTCTTACTTATCAAGTATTACATTCTTTCAAGATAAAGATGTGGACCTGCTGCCTGTTGAAAATTTATCGTAGCTGTATTGTTCTTAAAACGATGGGCCTTCACCCGTTTTAAAATTTTGGATTCTTACTTATCAAGTCTTACATCACTTGGGCTTAGATACTATTTAAGGTTAAAAGCTTTGGGCCTTCTGCCTTGGAAAATTGATTGCAGTTTTTTTTTTTAAACAAAGGTCTTCATCCGTTTTGGAGTAAGGTTTCGTATTGGTCATGTAACTTGGGCCTTCTGCGTATTGTAAGGTTATTGTAGTTATGTTGTTTTAAATTTATCGGCCTTCAACCGCTTTTAAAAAACTTAATCTATCTGACTAGTCAAGTCTTACATCGCTCGGCCTTAATTACTATTTAAGGCTAAAGTCTAGAGCCTCCACTTCAAAAAAAAAAAGTATATATATATATATATATATATATACACTCCTGGAAATTGAAATAAGAACACCGTGAATTCATTGTCCCAGGAAGGGGAAACTTTATTGACACATTCCTGGTGTCAGATACATCACATGATCACACTGACAGAACCACAGGCACATAGGCACAGGCAACAGAGCATGCACAATGTCGGCACTAGTACAGTGTATATCCACCTTTCGCAGCAATGCAGGCTGCTATTCTCCCATGGAGACGATCGTAGAGATGCTGGATGTAGTCCTGTGGAACGGCTTGCCATGCCATTTCCACCTGGCGCCTCAGTTGGACCAGCGTTCGTGCTGGACGTGCAGACCGCGTGAGACGACGCTTCATCCAGTCCCAAACATGCTCAATGGGGGACAGATCCGGAGATTTTGCTGGCCAGGGTAGTTGACTTACACCTTCTAGAGCACGTTGGGTTGCACGGGATACATGCGGACGTGCATTGTCCTGTTGGAACAGCAAGTTCCCTTGCCGGTCTAGGAATGGTAGAACGATGGGTTCGATGACGGTTTGGATGTACCGTGCACTATTCAGTGTCCCCTCGACGATCGCCAGTGGTGTACGGCCAGTGTAGGAGATCGCTCCCCACACCATGATGCCGGGTGTTGGCCCTGTGTGCCTCGGTCGTATGCAGTCCTGATTGTGGCGCTCACCTGCACGGCGCCAAACACGCATACGACCATCATTGGCACCAAGGCAGAAGCGACTCTCATCGCTGAAGACGACACGTCTCCATTCGTCCATCCATTCACGCCTGTCGCGACACCACTGGTGGCGGGCTGCACGATGTTGGGGCGTGAGCGGAAGACGGCCTAACGGTGTGCGGGACCGTAGCCCAGCTTCATGGAGACGGTTGCGAATGGTCCTCGCCGATACCCCAGGAGCAACAGTGTCCCTAATTTGCTGGGAAGTGGCGGTGCGGTCCCCTACGGCACTGCGTAGGATCCTACGGTCTTGGCGTGCATCCGTGCGTCGCTGCGGTCCGGTCCCAGGTCGACGGGCACGTGCACCTTCCGCCGACCACTGGCGACAACATCGATGTACTGTGGAGACCTCACGCCCCACGTGTTGCGCAATTCGGCGGTACGTCCACCCGGCCTCCCGCATGCCCACTATACGCCCTCGCTCAAAGTCCGTCAACTGCACATACGGTTCACGTCCACGCTGTCGCGGCATGCTATCAGTGTTACAGACTGCGATGGAGCTCCGTATGCCACGGCAAACTGGCTGACACTGACGGCGGCGGTGCACAAATGCTGCGCAGCTAGCGCCATTCGACGGCCAACACCGCGGTTCCTGGTGTGTCCGCTGTGCCGTGCGTGTGATCATTGCTTGTACAGCCCTCTCGCAGTGTCCGGAGCAAGTATGGTGGGTCTGACACACCGGTGTCAATGTGTTCTTTTTTCCATTTCCAGGAGTGTATATATATATATATATATATATATATATATATATATATATATATATATATATATATAAAACTGCAAGTGTCAACAAGGTACTACCTCCAAACACTGCTTGTACATCACAGGTAGAGTTCAGATGGAGTCCTCGAAATACATTTGGACCTCCAATCAATTGCTGTTTATTAAACTGCCCAGCCAAGTCAATATCAATAGCTTTCAAACTGCGATACACTGGAACACTGCGCCGCCAGCGACGACGCCATGCACGTCGCAGAGGCATTGCTGTGGCACGTTGACACAAGTAAACATCACAGGTAAACGTGTTAACGTGCCACAGCAATGCCTCTGCGACGTGCATGGCGTCGTCGCTGGCGGCGCAGTGTTCCAGTGTATCGCAGTTTGAAAGCTATTGATATTGACTTGGCTGGGCAGTTTAATAAACAGCAATTGATTGGAGGTCCAAATGTATTTCGAGGACTCCATCTGAACTCTACCTGTGATGTACAAGCAGTGTTTGGAGGTAGTACCTGGTTGACACTTGCAGTTGTGTAGGGCAATGAAGCAGATTATGGTGGCCTTGAAGCATTTCCAGATGCTAACATTTTGTCTTGGAAGACATGGAGTATTGCTGAGACTACAGGACTGTTGGCTAAACAGCCTTATGGTACGCTTGTTCCAAGCATGCCATTTGTTTTGACTACGAGAAGGAAGAAGAAGTTAAATGCTGATGAGTACCTGTTTATAGCAGTTGTATTTAATACATGGGTCTTCAGCCGTTTTAGAATTAGAACGTTTTCTGTCGATAGTCATGCTCAGAAGTTGCGTTGTAATGTTTGGACAACTAAATAAAGTCTTATGTTTGGAGTGTAACTGAGAGCCGCTCATTCTGGCCCCCCTTCCACAAACCCTACTACTTGTCCTGTCCTGCGGGTTTAACAGGTTGTATCACTCATGACTTCTCATGAAAATCTGGTTCTATTAGAAGACACCGTAACAGGAAAAATTGTTCACTCTTCTTAACTAGACTGAATCTTTAAGTAGATTTTCAAGGTGCCCCGAATTACTGACTGTCTTCTTTAAGAAAATAAGACAGTTTTCTCATTGAAATTATGACGCTAAGGTAAGTTTTAGGACGTGCGTAAACATCCTATTAGAACTTGCTGGACTTTGATCAGTAACCGTCGTCGTGCGTGCGTATATTATACTATATTGATAAAAGAACACGCAATTAACACAATACTATAGATAATAATACTAAACAATAGTATAGATAACTGTACATTGCGTGGAGGTGTCGATACAAAGCACAAAGTTTGCACGGCCTGGTATTGCCTAGTTTCAGCCTCAACATTTACCAGGCTGACGTATTACCCCGCATCTAATAAAAGTTCAACATTTAATATCGTTACTATAGCACACAGTGATCATCTAACGCAATCTTTTAGACTAATATACGATCCGAGACAGAGGAAGTGAACAAAAATATGGAACCCCAAAAACACAACATATTACGATGCCTGATAATGGTATAGGGAAACCGTTGGGAGTCAAAATAGCATCCAGTCGGGTGGGAATGGCTACATACAGGTCCTGTATGGTTTTCAAGGGAATCTTATACAATTTTGCGCAAAATAGTGGTATGTTGAGGTAACGATGATAGGGGTGGATTACGATCACGCATTCCTTTCTCCAAAAAGGATCACAAAGACTCAGTTATTTTAAATCTGATCGCGGTGGTGGCCTGCGAAGATGAGACAGTTTATCCTCGTGCTCACAAAGCAGTCCTGGACGATGCAATCTGTGTGGGTAGTCTCGTCTCGTCTCGGGACTCAGCATCGCCAATGGGAAACAAATATTGCACCAAAGAATGGATTTGGACAGTCAAAATGGTCACATAATCCTGGTAGTAACGCGCCCTTACAGAGTAACCATGGTGCCCAAGGAATACCAAGATATGGCAAGCCAAATCACCACTCAACCCCCTCCACGTTTCACTTTAGGCCCGTAAACTCATCCAGATGTTGGAAATAGTGTGCAACAAGACTCCTACGACCAAATGACTTTCTTCCATTGCTTCTTAGCCCAATTTTTTTAGCTCAGGTACCATCTTTTTCTGTTACGGGCATTTGCATCACTGATGAGTGGGTTTGGAATTCCAGCTCGCCATCCAATTTCCACGTTATCTAACTCCCTTTCTGTTGTTTTGGCGCTGACAGGGTTCGCGAGTGCGACATTTACTTTCGCAGTGACTTTTGCAGCTGACGTCCTCTTTAATTTTTGTCACATCCTCTTCGACAGCCGTTTTTCATGGTCGCTCAACACACAATTTCGTCTGCATCCCAGCTTAGCTGATGACGTCGTTCCGTTCCGCCTGTATATGGTGTAAATCTTTGATGCAGTTCCTTTTGAAGTGCTAAGCACTTTAGCTACCGAAGCATCCATCGTGTGAGCACCAAAAGGTTGCACACATTCGAATTCACTGATCTACCAGGGTTGTCCAGAAAGTAAGTTCCTATCGGTCGCTAAATGGAAACCACAGTGAAAATTCACAAACAATTTTATTTACAAGAGTTCTTTCCAGATACACTCCTGGAAACGGAAAAAAGAACACATTGACACCGGTGTGTCAGACCCACCATACTTGCTCCGGACACTGCGAGAGGGCTGTACAAGCAATGATCACACGCACGGCACAGCGGACACACCAGGAACCGCGGTGTTGACCGTCGAATGGCGCTAGCTGCGCAGCATTTGTGCACCGCCGCCGTCAGTGTCAGCCAGTTTGCCGTGGCATACGGAGCTCCATCGCAGTCTTTAACACTGGTAGCATGCCGCGACAGCGTGGACGTGAACCGTATGTGCAGTTGACGGACTTTGAGCGAGGGCGTATAGTGGGCATGCGGGAGGCCGGGTGGACGTACCGCCGAATTGCTCAACACGTGGGGCGTGAGGTCTCCACAGTACATCGATGTTGTCGCCAGTGGTCGGCGGAAGGTGCACGTGCCCATCGACCTGGGACGGGACCGCAGCGACGCACGGATGCACGCCAAGACCGTAGGATCCTACGCAGTGCCGTAGGGGACCGCACCGCCACTTCCCAGCAAATTAGGGACACTGTTGCTCCTGGGGTATCGGCGAGGACCATTCGCAACCGTCTCCATGAAGCTGGGCTACGGTCCCGCACACCGTTAGGCCGTCTTCCGCTCACGCCCCAACATCGTGCAGCCCGCCTCCAGTGGTGTCGCGACAGGCGTGAATGGAGGGACGAATAGAGACGTGTCGTCTTCAGCGATGAGAGTCGCTTCTGCCTTGGTGCCAATGATGGTCGTATGCGTGTTTGGCGCCGTGCAGGTGAGCGCCACAATCAGGACTGCATACGACCGAGGCACACAGGGCCAACACCCGGAATCATGGTGTGGGGAGCGATATCCTACACTGGCCGTACACCACTGGTGATCGTCGAGGGGACACTAAATAGTGCACGGTACATCCAAACCGTCATCGAACCCATCGTTCTACCATTCCTAGACCGGCAAGGGAACTTGCTGTTCCAACAGGGCAATGCACGTCCGCATGTATCCCGTGCCACCCAACGTGCTCTAGAAGGTGTAAGTCAACTACCCTGGCCAGCACGATCTCCGGATCTGTCCCCCATTGAGCATGTTTGGGACTGGATGAAGCGTCGTCTCACGCGGTCTGCACGTCCAGCACGAACGGTGGTCCAACTGAGGCGCCAGGTGGAAATGGCATGGCAAGCCGTTCCACAGGACTACATCCAGCATCTCTACGATCGTCTCCATGGGAGAATAGCAGCCTGCATTGCTGCGAAAGGTGGATATACACTGTACTAGTGCCGACATTGTGCATGCTCTGTTGCCTGTGCCTATGTGCCTGTGGTTCTGTCAGTGTGATCATGTGATGTATCTGACCCCAGGAATGTGTCAATAAAGTTTCCCTTCCTGGGACAATGCATTCACGGTGTTCTTATTTCAAGTTCCAGGAGTGTACTTCCCCACATAGTTGCCGCTCCGACTTAGACATTTGTCGGAGCGTTATACCAAATTTCCAACACCATCGTCACAGAAGGCAGCCTCCTGTGCTTTCCGATATTTCTTTCTGCTGGTCTAAAACGCGTAGCCTGAGCCCAAGTGTTGTCTTCGTACCCAGCATTTCATGTGAACAGAGATGATACTCAGGACGAGCCAATTAACGCTGTGCTCGAACACCTCCCATCGAAAAGGCTGCTGGAGCATCTACACTGCCCCTGCAGAGTGCGGCTGAGAATCGCCACGAAGAAGGAAGCGCATGGCAGCTGTGTTAGGTGGGCTGCATTCACTAAGGCGAAACCTCTCTCTGGGCCCTCCTACATGGCGGG
Source organism: Schistocerca serialis cubense (assembly GCF_023864345.2). Taxonomy (NCBI): domain Eukaryota; kingdom Metazoa; phylum Arthropoda; class Insecta; order Orthoptera; family Acrididae; genus Schistocerca; species Schistocerca serialis. The sequence goes on from NC_064649.1 coordinate 98,972,042, forward strand.
AGACATCGTTGTTCTAGGCACTTTCACTCGCTCACAGTGAATAGAGCGTCTTCATGTGATTGACGGTCATACTAGAGACACTACCTGATGCCGGCCTTCATGTTACTTCAGGCCGGCTGGAGTGGCCGAGCGGCTCTAGGCGCTACAGTATGGAACAGCGCGACCGCTACGGTCGCAGGTTCGAATCCTACCTCGGGCATGGATGTGTGTGCTGTCCTTAGGTTAGTTATGTTTAAGTAGTTCTAGGTTCTAGGGGACTGATGACTTCAGAAGTTAAGTCACATAGTGCTCAGAGCCATGTAGCCCCTACCCAAAAGGTCTGTGCAAAGCTTCATCGGGTTTTCATTGTGGTGTCCCTTTCTTTCTGGACAACCCTCGTAGCTCCGACTTAATGCTCTCAAAACTACGCAGAACACTGTCATGACCACGATTGATACTTCCAACGTATTGATAATATCTGCACCTGCAACAGTGCAACCTGCAGGATTGGCTAGCATCTGCATTTATGTTCAAGCATCCGCTTTTCGCTGGTTTTCCATAATTTTGTCCAAGTCTTTCATATGCAGGAGATCAGGTGAATAGTGTTATAATAGGTGGCTTTCCAGAGTGTCTGATTAATTTTGAGGGAATGTTATCTGCTGCAGGGCGTTTCTTTCGAATTTTCTCAGGATACTAGTAATTAATGGTGGCATGCTGTGGACCTCTCATGTAGGAGGTGAACAAAATGTTGCCATCCAATGGTGCGAATAGGAAATGGTCAAGGTAGGAGGTACTGTGGAAGCGTGGAATTTCGTTGTCGTGCGTGAGCCTACCTGTGTGTTTATGACTGGGGAGGGGCTGTGTGTCCGGAGAAACGTGTGGGCGTAGCCTGCGGCAGGACGGGCCAGTTTCTGGAAGCACATGACGGCCGGCGTGCTCTCGCTAAAGGGGCCCCGCCCCGCCTTAAATCGAAGCCCGCGCCGGCCTTAAAAGTGTTTTTATGCGCGCACCGGGGCAGGGGCCCGGCGCCGCAGAGGCCATCACTGGAGGCTTTCAGGCCGTGGCGGGCTATCGCACGCGATATCAGCATAAGGGGACGCCAAGGGCGCGGAGGAAAACGCCGCGCGCACAGTGTCTGCCACTGTGGCGTCGGACGCGTCAGCCACACGCCGACCGCCGTTGATTTTCGCAGTAGCTGCGTAAAGTGCAAACATTGCCTGCACAAAACACCGCGGCAAAAAAACGGATCGTTATTCAAAAGCAGCCTGTATGAGAGGTAATCGTGGAATCGAAACGAGATAATTTTGGTGTCCCTCAGGGTTTGATACCTGGTCCATTATTGTTACTAACAAATACAACAACCTCATCTGGTTTCAAAACTAAAAAGCTCCGTCAAAGCAGACCATGCAGGCTCAGCTGTACCGACCGGCCGCCCTGTCGTCCGCGGACCACAGGGGTCACTGTATATGGAGGGTCATGTGGTCAACACACTGCTCTCCCAGCCTCATATTAGTTTACGAGACTGGAGCTGCTACTTCTCATTGAAGTAGTCCTCAGTTTGCCTCACTAGTGCTGAGGCACCCTGCTTGCCAACAGGGCTCGGCTGGATGGTCACCCTTCAAAGTGATAGTCCAGCCTGACCAGTGTTAACACTGTGGCAAAGCCGTTGGCGTTTCAGCCTATCTGCCATACATTTTGCTTTGTAGAATAAAGATTATTAACTTATTACTTTTGTTTCACTCAGCTGTATTTACTTCTTTAGAAGCACCCAAAAGGCATGATCGGATATCAGTGTAACATCGTATACATACACACCATCGGCGGGTATATAAATGATTGGAGTTGGACTTCCTTCTGACAGGTAAAAATGACCACCAGACTGATGTTGTTCATGTTTAGTGTTGTTACTATATCTCATAGGATGTATAACCGATGCAAACAGCGTCAGATCTTGAGAGATCACTGTGGGGGACACAGACATGCCAGGTACATATGTGAGACAGACTTATCAGTACACAACAGGGTTTGAAAGGGACGTCATTGTAGCCCTCCATCTGTTCGGCTGGCTGTATTACGCAACATCTAAAATCGTAGCGTTTCATGAGTGACAGTGGCCCGGTGTTTTGCTGCATCGGATCGTGAATACAGGTAAAATGACATATAGGTTTCAGTCGATCACGTTTGATCACCACTACGGAGGCTCGCCATTTTGTGCACCAGGCCCATGCCTGCCATCTGGGAACAAGTAATGGACTCCAGAAACGTTTTGTGCCGTCCCAGAACAGTGCTCAGCGATTAGCAGCACCTTGACTGTGGAATTATCATTCCATGCACAGGCTGCTGCTAATGCCACAACACAAACGACTGCCTATAGATCGGTGCCTAGACCAGGGACAATGGACTGCTGATCAATGGTACTGGATTTTGTTCAGCGATGAGCTGCGGTTCCGCACTACTCTAGATGATCGTCGTCCGCGTGTGTGGAGGCGTAGGTCTTGAACAGAGGACCCATTTTTCCAATGTTTCGATAGGCAGAGTGGTGTAACTCCTGACGTCATAATATGGGGAACCTTCAGTTACGATCTCAGGTCGCAGCTGGTAATGGCTGAGGGAACTATCCTGGCACATTTGTACGTCACAGGTATGCTGCATCCTCATGTGTTACCTCTCATGCGACAGTATTGTAGTGCCATTTTTCAACAGGACAATGCTCATCCGCTCAAGACGCGTGTATTTATGAGCTGTCTGCGAGATGTTGACATTCTTCCATGATACGCAAGATCCCAAATCTGCCGCGCAAAGACCATGTGTTGGATCAGCTCCGACGTGAATTCCATCCCAGTGGCAGTATCCATGATATGGAGAATCAGCTACAACCGTTGTGGGCCAGCTTGGCTCAACGGCTTTATAAGAACTTTCCCAAGCGAATCAGCGCATGTCCCGAGGCCAGAGCGGGTGCAACGTCGTACTGGTAAGAGGATCTGTTTCGTCACGGAAATTTTGTAATTACGTGCAAGATAAAATTGAAACCGCCAGTCGCATTCGGACATACTTAATGAGAAAGTGACTGAGTTACCTTCTACGTGTAATTTTGATAATTCCCCAACAAGTCACTGTTTCACATTGCTGGTTACGGAAATATTCTGTGTGGTTCTGGAAGAAGGAACATCTAAAGCAACCAACGAAATTAATAGAGAGCTGTAGTTTCTGTTTATAGATGTTCAAATGGTTCAAATGGCTCTGAGCACCATGTTACTTAACATCTGTGGTCATCAGTCCCCTAGACTTAGAACTACTAAAACCTTAAGGACATCACACACATCCATGCCCAAAGCAGGATTCGAACCTGCTACCGTAGCAGCAGCGCGGTTCCGGACTGATGCGCGTAGAACCGCTCGGCTACTATACAGATGTTAAATACATATAAGTACACATAAATCAACATACACTTGCCACAGTTAGAAAACAATGAAATACTAAATAAAAATTAAATACATATCTTGAAAGTTTGCTCGACAATACTGTTAGAATATACACTCCTGGAAATTGAAATAAGAACACCGTGAATTCATTGTCCCAGGAAGGGGAAACTTTATTGACACATTCCTGGGGTCAGATACATCACATGATCACACTGACAGAACCACAGGCACATAGACACAGGCAACAGAGCATGCACAATGTCGGCACTAGTACAGTGTATATCCACCTTTCGCAGCAATGCAGGCTGCTATTCTCCCATGGAGACGATCGTAGAGATGCTGGATGTAGTCCTGTGGAACGGCTTGCCATGCCATTTCCACCTGGCGCCTCAGTTGGACCAGCGTTCGTGCTGGACGTGCAGACCGCGTGAGACGACGCTTCATCCAGTCCCAAACATGCTCAATGGGGGACAGATCCGGAGATCTTGCTGGCCAGGGTAGTTGACTTACACCTTCTAGAGCACGTTGGGTGGCACGGGATACATGCGGACGTGCATTGTCCTGTTGGAACAGCAAGTTCCCTTGCCGGTCTAGGAATGGTAGAACGATGGGTTCGATGACGGTTTGGATGTACCGTGCACTATTCAGTGTCCCCTCGACGATCACCAGTGGTGTACGGCCAGTGTAGGAGATCGCTCCCCACACCATGATGCCGGGTGTTGGCCCTGTGTGCCTCGGTCGTATGCAGTCCTGATTGTGGCGCTCACCTGCACGGCGCCAAACACGCATACGACCATCATTGGCACCAAGGCAGAAGTGACTCTCATCGCTGAAGACGACACGTCTCCATTCGTCCCTCCATTCACGCCTGTCGCGACACCACTGGAGGCGGGCTGCACGATGTTGGGGCGTGAGCGGAAGACGGCCTAACGGTGTGCGGGACCGTAGTCCAGCTTCATGGAGACGGTTGCGAATGGTCCTCGCCGATACCCCAGGAGCAACAGTGTCCCTAATTTGCTGGGAAGTGGCGGTGCGGTCCCCTACGGTGAGAGGCACCCACTTGCCTTTCTCATACTGTGGCATCAAGCAGTCAGGCCTGCAAGATGAGTGGTTTGCCAAGCGAGTGGAATCTTCCTTAATTTATCGAGCAACATGAATTCTCGTATCTTACTATTTAGCTACAAATTATCCTCCTGTATGAATAATACGCAACGGAAACACGCATCTGACTATCAGTGATTTATAGAACTCTGACTGTACACTACGCACTGGCAATACCACATTTACCTTTTGTCTTTGATTTAACGGCTTTTATATAAATTTGGGACATTACGATAACATACAATTTAATAAAAAAACCCACCAATCTCTTTCTTTTCACTATTTGATTTATTCCTAAACACACAAATTCTACAACCTACAACAAAATCACATGAGAAATTCCGCCCAGTGGGCATGGCTTTACGTTAGTGAATCTCTATACTATGGTCTCGTAATCTATTTACCGCAACAGTGCACTCCCTGGATCGGATGGTGGATCTTTTATTATACCTCACACTTCGCCTCTCACAATAATCCTCACGAAACTTTCCTCCAGATCGAGCGATACAGAAGGAACAGGCATACCCACAAATCTTTCGAAACTACCTTGCTACTCCCATGCAAAACACACATACCCAAATTACACGACATACACAACACAACAATATGAAATATTACACAAAGAACGGTTACAACTTCATCACTTTCCGCTTTCCCACTTCAATCAATATTTATCCCAGTTTCACACGACACTGCCCCACTTTGTAATTCTACTTTCCTACTATGAACTCTGGAGATAAACGCACGTCTTCCTGTGCAATGCAAGCCAAGTGGCGTTGCTGGAAAAACGGCCGACTCACCTTGATTCTCTCTCAGAGTTTAAATTTAGCGTCACACGGAATGATATTTCTTAAATACTTCAACTTATGATACACACGCTATTTCTTAAATATTTCAGCTTATTGTACACACGCTATTAATTCTTAGATATTTCAGCTTATTGTACACACGCTATTAATTCTTAAATATTTCAGCTTAAGCTCACGGAAGTATCTCAACTTATAACTACACGTGGGCTCTTTGTGACCGTTGGTTTACTACAATCCCCTTAAAATTACCTGCCTCACTTTGTAATTTTCCCCACAAAAGGTCCTGTGAAAGAGAAATTATTAATTCTAACTACTCTTAAATATTCCACATCCATACCATGCCTCCACTCTTTCATTCCGGAGCACAACAAAAAAACAGGTCTTTACAGCAGAAGGTTCAGCGGCAGAGTGCTTGAAACATGGCCGTATTCCGATTCTCTCGCACCTCTCTCGAAGTGGGAGATGCACCCTGCTACCTTATTGGTCAGCCACATTTCAGACGCTCAAAGCTCTGGTAACTTCCATCTCTTTGGTCTCACCAAAGGTAGCCAAAGGATCGACTCAAAGATGATCATATATTCCGATTCACTATCTGTGGTTAGCAGACGACCATACATTCATTCCTTTCACAGATCTCACCAAACTGGATGTAGGGATTTATTTTGAGGGAGTGCACATGTGATCAATTAAATAAATAAATTGTCATTCTTTCCCACACTGGTATCCGGCTTCGCTGTATTAATTGAAATTGAGTTACTTTTACACAAAAAATGTGTTGTTCTGACAAGAATTTCGTACCTATTTTCAATGTTGGGCGGTACTGTACCCTTTCACCACCGGCTACCCATGCAGAAAAAAATGGCACGGTACTATCCTTGCAATGCGAGGGTAGTTCCGAACATTTTTTTTTTAAGAAAACTGTATTCGAACAAACGTAGCAAGTCATCAAAGTAACCAGGAGGAGACCTTAGCCCCTGGTGACCTCAAATTGACGACCAAATGTTGTTACTTTACCAAATTGGCAGTTGTTGCATTATTGTACTCTCCACAATCCGGAGTAACGTACACATACTAATTTACAACAATCTACATGACAAATAAAACATCACATCATAGAAATGAAAAAATAATCTTGAGATAAAATTTTGCTTTAGTTACTGGGATCTTCGTTATTTTTATGAGTAATCCAAATTTCAATAATTCTAAGACAAATAAAAAATACTTTCTCTGTTGTCACACATATAGACGACAAGAACTTGCATTTCGACTAGCCTTCGTTACACTTTAATGTGAAATGTCACCACTGTGATAATAAAAATAAGTGGCTTCAGTCAAAACACCAACAAGATTATTACTATGGACGACATCAAAATACATCAGTTAATTCCGATATTTGTTGTGCAAAGCAAACTCTTGTCCCCTGTGACAATCTTACTGATCAATGCTACATGAACCGCTACGTTAGTATTACGCCACTGGCTTATAATTAGAGCATCATTGTACCAAATATTCTAATAAACATGCTACGTGAACTTGATAACCCAGAACAGACAAAAAACAAACACTAACTATTCTAAACACAAATGTTGATGAAATACAATTACACTTGCTGTCCCTTCAGGAATGAAACACATAAAAAAACATTTACACAATTACAAATACATTATTCCCTATCTTGCGAGTCACACGGAAACCTTTCATTCTGTGATTTTCTTGGGGTCAAAAAGTTGCTGATAGTTTTCCTAGAACCACTGTCTCGGTGTCAAAGCTCTCCCATGGTTACCCGGACGAAAGTCTTTGAGTCACTCAAATCGGCATTTTGAACACGCACTGGACAGTAAACTGTATCTCACATTAAACACAAATGTCATAGTCACTGTCAGAGTACCATCCACACGAATCTGTTCGTCCAAAAAAATGGCCCTACAACTACTATTACCCACGGTTCTGTCCTTTCAGTTCATGGTGTAATTAAAAGTCGTAAGTTTCAACAAACAGCACTTATTCCCGCACCAGTTCAAGAAATGTCTCCTACTACAGACGCAAATGTCAATGTCCCACTCTAGTTTCTTGCCTTCATACAATAATTGTTCACCAAACGACAACTGTCCTCTAAGTATACCAAGTGTCCCACATGCAATTCACAAAGCACACTTAACAAGTCACTGCCAAAAGTTTATGGATCCCACCATTCAGTGGTCAAGACAAAACAAAACGATCGTCCTGTCTGCTAAAGACAAAATCTTTTCCACCACTCACAACGTGGAATCACCAGTCCTTCACTTTCCACATTATGTAAAGTCGCAGTCATCTTGTTTCACGGCTCCACAGTCCAGTACTAGTTATTAGCTGCTGGTAAAAAAAATGCTCGCCGGGCTCTGCCGCGCCTCGTCCATTCTGCAGTAGCGCCGCTGCGCGCGCCGTTGAGCAGAAGAAACCACCCGCTGTTGCCTCCGCGGGATACCTTCCCCAGTCGTAAGGGTGGCGGAACTCATGAATGGCCAGTGGTACGTGCGTGTCGCCCCAGGCCGTTGACCTGCTGTAGCGGGCGCGTGGAGTGTACCCCGTCCGACAGTGGAGTGGGGAGTGCCGCGGCTCTGTCGCCTGTTGCCATGGCATCGTCAGCTCGGCCCGCTAGCGGTATGGGCGTTACGACACCCAATCAGTTAGCCTTCCGTGCATCTCGCAACATTACAGACAAAAGGAAATTCTTACATTAAAATTATACACCCTAGTTTTCTACACATACAACATCAACATTTATCTCTTTTCTATAGACAGCCCACACTCGTTCTATTCATTGTACCTGTCGCCCCTCATACAAAACATGAAAGTGTAAAAAAAAAAAAAAAAAAAAAAAAAGGAATAATAAACAATCTATACAGCTCATAATTACAATATCAAATAGTGGGCTACTCTAACATCCTATCACAGTGAAAGTATTAGAAACTTTATCCTAAAACTACAATATACAATGTACTTTTGTGCTTGTGACACACTGAAATTAATACCCCTTGAAAGTGTTCTAACAAAAAAATAAGAATAATCTACATAGCTCACAATTACCTACCACATGTTATTAAATAGTAAACTACTTTCACATCCTAACACAATAAACATTTTAGAAACTGGTGACTCTAAATCTACAACATACAATGCACCTTTGTGTTCGTGACAGACTGAAATTAGTATCTCTTTATACATTTTACATTTTATTATATATAACAACACTTCTAGGACATGTATGAACCATCCACATGATGTCAAATCCTGACCTGCCATCGAGGTTCATCCAAATCAAACAATACACAATAATGTTTTAGTTACAGATCGGTAGGATCCCCTTTACAGGAGTGGGCGCATTGATCACACTACTCTACGACTCTCACTCACCAGACATCACATTTTCCTTCTCATTCAATCCATTAATACACTAACAGAATAGGTCTAGAAGTCAGTTAACCTTAACACCACCACACTCACGACAACATACCATACCTTTGCTCCCTTATACTCAACCACATAACACATGAAGCTGTTCCGGAGATAGCTTTCCAGTCTCCGAATTCGTCCTTTCACTCTGGCACCTCTCTCCATCGGCTTACCTCCGCATTCACTTCATGCTAAATATCAACTTAGAATTGCGACATTTCATCTAAGAAACAAAAATACACAAATTATTCAACCTGCAAAATAACTGTACACATTCTTGGTACCGTTTTGATTAGTTATCCTGGTACCAGGCTTCAACAACAACAACAACAATAAATATTATTTTTGCCAAATCGCAAATGTTATGCTAAGAATTAGATCTTACACTTATATTACATCTTACGTCAGTGTTCCACAACGTTCACCATCTGGATCTCATACTCCCTTTATGTCCTTTCACATTGTGCAGTTGTCCTCATCTCTTCATTCGTATTTCGGCTCTCCGTCCGTCCATTACTCCATCATTTCCTGGTCTTCCTTCATCGTTGGCATCAATCTCTATTGCAGCATACACAGGCCTCTGTAACATACATCTAAGACATCTCCACATTATTAATTCTACTCACCTTTATTTACCACTGTTTCGTCACGTCGAATCTTTCTTTATTAATCACACTGCTTCACGTCGCTTCTCTCCCTAAATATCACCTTTATCTACTACTATTTATCACGTCGCTTATCTATCTACCATCTTTATCCACTCATTAATCATCACGTCGTTTCTGCTTGATCCTTATTCATATGACAAAAAATACGTACATACACCACCCTATCGACTCCTGTTCATGACTCATTCGACCAGTCTATTCCGTCATACTTCCTGACATCCCGCCTGAAAATTCTTATGTTCGATTTTGACCCTGCACAACGTTACACACCACAAATAAATACACTGACTATCTACCATAAATTGCCTATTTTCGATCCATCCTTAACTTTTCCATAATTTGATGTTAGAAATGTGATGAAGCCCACGAGATTGTTTTCCCTTGATCGTCTCAATCAGTACAGCATTTTCATGGACAATCCGCCTCACTCTGAATGGTCCACTATACACAGTAAAGAATTTGCTAGTTAGGAATCTAAGTTTACATGAAAATTAAATGTGTGCAGAGAATATACAAGCTGGGAGAGATGGGCAGCCCAAGTGTTAGTAACTTTGGTGCTAGTGGCCTCTTTCACTAACACCAGATTCCGAGCAACCATACGCAGCACCTCATTATAAATGTCACCACGACAATGACATACTACCGATCAGATGGCACCTAATTTAAAAACTTCGATCACATCACTGATGTGACCTGTAACAGCAGTATAAACGTACCCTATTCCATACACATCACAATGTTTACTATTTACATTACGTGTTAGGTACCTGCAATAGTCAAATCGCACTAATTAAACTGGACTTATTGGCCTTATTACATAACATTTTAGCAACTGGTTTCTTTGAGGAAACAGTCCTTTTTACATTACTGTTCGAAATAAAAATTTGCAAATTTTGCTCTGAGAGACCAGCCTAACAGATTCCATTACTGGTGTTTTACTCTCTGATCAGAAGTATGGTATTTGCATTCCTACATATCAGTAGAGTATGTCTGCTACATAGACAATTTTCAGTGCCAGCTGCATGTGTTTTAAGGCAAGATGCTAAGGGCTGATATGTTGGATTTGTTTCTCCTATCCATCAATCTATTACGACAAGAAAGAAATACCAGGATTCCATGCTCTTCTGTCATTCTGATAGTTCCTGCCGTTCCTATCCTCGACACTATATGTGACCTATGAGTCGTGTCTCCGTTCACAATGTTGCTCTCATTACCCAATTCTTGTAACAAGTGCCGGAGTGACGCGGAATCGTCTAAGCCTCTGCCTGCCATCACTATACCTCTGCGCAATTTCACTGGCAACTTCGTTATACAGATCTTAATGAACTCCCCAGGTTCGTATGTCACATCCAAATACCTATTTCGTCTCAGCATTTCCTGATAGCACTCCACTGGATCTCTTATACCACCTTCGTTACCATTTCGCATTATCAATATGCTTTGTGTAACCTGATCCTGCTTACTTTGCGACCAGAATTCATTTAAATAGCTACTACAGTCTTTAATAACTTCCTGCATTTTCGCTCTAGCCTCGTCCCTCAAATGGTTACACACAAACTTCATTTTAAGGGGCAGTCCCCACGATGAAGGTAATGAATCTTGAAATTGAGAAAGCCTTGGACTATACCCAGTTGGGTCTGCCACCTGTTTTATCCGACACAACCGTTCTTCTGACTCTCTGAATTCGTCTTCCTCTTTCTGCCTATTTTCGCTTTTTGAGTTTATCTCACTCTCCCTCTGCAATCTACCTGGTGGTGTGTCACCTTCGCTACTGCACGCTAATTGCAACTGTGCTAGTTCTTCACTATGTTTCCTACTTATTTCTAATTGCGCCTCTTTAAACTGTAATGGTGATTGTATCTCCTCCTGGTCGGCATAAACCTCTCGCTGCGTACTGTCAGAGCCTGTCTCGCCTCTTATACTGAGCTTTTCTACATCTGCACTAATCGTATTCATTCTGACCACTACCTCTTTGACTCGCTCATCCGGCAACACGTCCCTACGTTCAGTAATATCGCTCTCTATTGCACTTATTCGTACCTCCAAATTATTGGCTTTTTTTTTACAGCATCCTGTACTTGCTTCGACGCACCCAGATTCTTCTCCCCCTCATCTAACCGATTATTAACTGCAGACAGACGCTCATCGATAACTGTGTGTAGCTTCCTCATTGCCTCTTTATTTCCCTTATCAATTGCCTCCAATCTTTCCTTATTTGCTTCCAATCTCTCCTTAGTCTCCCTATCTCTCTCCTTAGCCTCCCTATTCATCGCTTGTAAAAACTGCAGTATCACATCGTTATTTCCTACTTTCGACGCGCTCACCTCGTTCGCCTGAGAAACCGTAGCTTCGCTAAGGGTAGCTGCACTTTCACCGCACACCTGGCCTAGTCTCGGCTCGCCCGCGTCGTCGGGAAAAGCCCGCGTTTGTGGACAAAGCCCGCCGCATAAAGGATCCCCTTGCAGCGGTCCACTGAACAATACAGCCCCTTCGGAATGTTTGTCTTTCTCGCTCATTAACTCATGGTCAACAGTTACTTCCTGCTGCACTGCTACGTCCACCCCAGAATCGCTATTCTCCATGGTGGCTACACTTTTCGACTGCGACCTAGTTACTACGGACATTACGCAAAAAAAATTATGAAACGATCTTCCAGCCTTGTGCGATATAGCAATTAATTACATAAAATAAAATAAAAGATCCTCACCAATCCAGAAAGAATTTGCAAACAGAAAAAATTTTACTTCTTAGCGCTATCACAATACATTCCATAAAAAAAATCTTAACAGCAAACCCTAACAACAAAATATCCTAACAAAAACGATCCTGGCAAAGGAATCCTGGCAACAAATTAAATATCCTGGTAACAAAATTATCGTGGCAAAAAACGGAATCCTGGCAACAAATTAAATACCCAGGTAACAAAATTATCGTGGCAAACAAAACGGCATCCTGGCAGGGTCGAAATTATGAGAGGCACCCACTTGCCTTTCTCATACTGTGGCATCAAGCAGTCAGGCCTGCAAGATGAGTGGTTTGCCAAGCGAGTGGAATCTTCCTTAATTTATCGAGCAACATGAATTCTCGTATCTTACTATTTAGCTACAAATTATCCTCCTGTATGAATAATACGCAACGGAAACACACATCTGACTATCAGTGATTTATAGAACTCTGACTGTACACTACGCACTGGCAATACCACATTTACCTTTTGTCTTTGATTTAACGGCTTTTATATAAATTTGGGACATTACGATAACATACAATTTAATAAAAAAACCCACCAATCTCTTTCTTTTCACTATTTGATTTATTCCTAAACACACAAATTCTACAACCTACAACAAAATCACATGAGAAATTCCGCCCAGTGGGCATGGCTTTACGTTAGTGAATCTCTATACTATGGTCTCGTAATCTATTTACCGCAACAGTGCACTCCCTGGATCGGATGGTGGATCTTTTATTATACCTCACACTTCGCCTCTCACAATAATCCTCACGAAACTTTCCTCCAGATCGAGCGATACAGAAGGAACAGGCATACCCACAAATCTTTCGAAACTACCTTGCTACTCCCATGCAAAACACACATACCCAAATTACACGACATACACAACACAACAATATGAAATATTACACAAAGAACGGTTACAACTTCATCACTTTCCGCTTTCCCACTTCAATCAATATTTATCCCAGTTTCACACGACACTGCCCCACTTTGTAATTCTACTTTCCTACTGTGAACTCTGGAGATAAACGCACGTCTTCCTGTGCAATGCAAGCCAAGTGGCGTTGCTGGAAAAACGGCCGACTCACCTTGATTCTCTCTCAGAGTTTAAATTTAGCGTCACACGGAATGATATTTCTTAAATACTTCAACTTATGATACACACGCTATTTCTTAAATATTTCAGCTTATTGTACACACGCTATTAATTCTTAGATATTTCAGCTTATTGTACACACGCTATTAATTCTTAAATATTTCAGCTTAAGCTCACGGAAGTATCTCAACTTATAACTACACGTGGGCTCTTTGTGACCGTTGGTTTACTACAATCCCCTTAAAATTACCTGCCTCACTTTGTAATTTTCCCCACAAAAGGTCCTGTGAAAGAGAAATTATTAATTCTAACTACTCTTAAATATTCCACATCCATACCATGCCTCCACTCTTTCATTCCGGAGCACAACAAAAAAACAGGTCTTTACAGCAGAAGGTTCAGCGGCAGAGTGCTTGAAACATGGCCGTATTCCGATTCTCTCGCACCTCTCTCGAAGTGGGAGATGCACCCTGCTACCTTATTGGTCAGCCACATTTCAGACGCTCAAAGCTCTGGTAACTTCCATCTCTTTGGTCTCACCAAAGGTAGCCAAAGGATCGACTCAAAGATGATCATATATTCCGATTCACTATCTGTGGTTAGCAGACGACCATACATTCATTCCTTTCACAGATCTCACCAAACTGGATGTAGGGATTTATTTTGAGGGAGTGCACATGTGATCAATTAAATAAATAAATTGTCATTCTTTCCCACACTGGTATCCGGCTTCGCTGTATTAATTGAAATTGAGTTACTTTTACACAAAAAATGTGTTGTTCTGACAAGAATTTCGTACCTATTTTCAATGTTGGGCGGTACTGTACCCTTTCAACGGCACTGCGTAGGATCCTACGGTCTTGGCGTGCATCCGTGCGTCGCTGCGGTCCGGTCCCAGGTCGACGGGCACGTGCACGTTCCGCCGACCACTGGCGACAACATCGATGTACTGTGGAGACCTCACGCCCCACGTGTTGAGCAATTCGGCGGTACGTCCACCCGGCCTCCCGCATGCCCACTATACGCGATCGCTCAAAGTCCGTCAACTGCACATACGGTTCACGTCCACGCTGTCGCGGCATGCTACCAGTGTTAAAGACTGCGATGGAGCTCCGTATGCCACGGCAAACTGGCTGGCACTGACGGCGGCGGTGCACAAATGCTGCGCAGCTAGCGCCATTCGACGGCCAACACCGCGGTTCCTGGTGTGTCCGCTGTGCCGTGCGTGTGATCATTGCTTGTACAGCCCTCCCGCAGTGTCCGGAGCAAGTATGGTGGGTCTGACACACCGGTGTCAATGTGTTCTTTTTTCCATTTCCAGGAGTGTAGTTCCAACTGACATCGTCTATTACTACACTTTACACACACATTCCACCTTCGCCTGTTCAAAACACAGCCACTTCACTGCGGCTTTTCCTATGCTATTATAGTAGTTCTAACGAGCCCACATATGGACCAGTACCCTATAATTGTTTTCTCAGATTATATTTCATGTATAGGAAAAGTTGACTGTAAGTTCAGAATCAGGAATGTAGATAAATAGCAAAAAATAAAAGAACCACGTATTAGGTAAGTCAAATGATTTGAAAGTTAGACAGTGATCATCCAGAACATTATGATCACTTAACTAATAGCCGGTATGTCCATCGTTGACGCAGGTGACATCATTGATGACGCATTGTGCACTCTCTCTTTCTCTCTCTCTCTCTCTCTCTCTCCAGTCACATAATTCTCGTAAATTACGGTGAGAGGAGCGATTAGCTCTGACGCATCGCTCTATTAAATTCCAGATGTGTCCAATGGGGTTCAGAACTGGCTATTTGGCGGTGGGGGTGGGGGGTGGGAGGAGCAGCACATCAATTGGAACTCGCCATTGTGTTCTTCGAATCATTCCATCACATTCCTGGTCTTGTGACATGGTGCATTATCTTGCTGAAAAATGCCACTGTTGTCGGGAAAATGATCGTCATGAGCCGGCCACGGTGGCCGAGCGGTTCTAGGCGCTTCAGTCTGGAACCGCGCGACTTCTACGGTCGCAGGTTCGAATCCTGCCTCGGGCATGGATGTGTGTGATGTTCATAGGTTAGTTAGGTTTAAGTAGTTCTAAGTCCTAGGGGACTGATGACCACAGATGTTAAGTCCCATAGCGCTCAGAGCCATTTCAACCATTTTTGATAGTCATGAAGGCTGCACGTGGTCTGCAACCAGTGTACGATGCTTCTTGGCCGTCATGATGCCTCGCACGAGCTCCACTGGACCCATGGATGGCTACGTGAATGTTCCACAGAGAATAAGGAAGCCGTCGCCAGCTTGTCTCCATTCTGCAGTACAGGTGTCAACGAGCTGTTCTACTGGAAGATGAAGGATTCGCGCCCTGCCATCGGCATGATGAAGGTATCGGGATTCAATAGACCGTGGAACGCTATGCCTCTGCGACAACGTTCAGTGCCCATGGTCATTTGCCCACTTCAGTCGTAGTTGGCGATGTCGTAGTCGGCGATGTCGTGGTGTTAACATTGGAACATACATGGCTCTTCCC
The DNA here is from genome assembly GCF_023864345.2 of Schistocerca serialis cubense. Lineage (NCBI taxonomy): Eukaryota > Metazoa > Arthropoda > Insecta > Orthoptera > Acrididae > Schistocerca > Schistocerca serialis. Next base: position 98,987,825 of record NC_064649.1, read on the forward strand.
CTGCAGATGCCCATCGTTCGGAGTGTTCAATGCTCTATTTGTTCATACACACTTACACTTTACCCATTGTTAAAGTCAGTTGTCAGTTCCGCTACAGCTCCCAGTCTGTCCTGTTTTAGCAGAGTGCCCAGCCTACGATGTCCGACATCTGTAATGAGGCGTGGCCGCCCAAAATCACGACGTCTGGTCGCGGTACAACCTTGGTTTCGCCACTTGTTGAAGACACCACAGAACTTCTTGAACACCTATCGACTCGCGCAGTTTCCAAAATGCTCGTGCCAAGCCTCTGGGCTATCACCGTATGTCCTTGGTCAAACTCAGGTATATGTTGTGCCTTTCCCATTCCAGATACGGACGGTACGCTCACTGATACTACATCCACTATGCGTGTGTCTCAATAAAAGTTATTCCTCGCCAGGCGATGCTGCTATCGCTTAGACGCGTTCATATCGACTCTAAGTCCGTGGTCATAATGTTCCGGCTTATCAGTGTACGTGGTGTTACGTTTTGGTGGTCACTCGGAAGCACACAATTAATCAATCACGACTTCAAAATTCGAAAGAATGTTGACGCTGTTGTTCTTGCTAATTGAGCATTGTTATATGGTTGGTGAATTATTGAAGCTGTCTATCCGCTGATTCCCAGTCAGTTGGAACACATGTTTCTCACCTGCTAATTTTCTCTGTGTCGACCATGGTCGGCAATGGACTCTGCTTAGTGTTGCAGGTTTTCCAGACAGACCAGAAGACAGACTAATCTGGTACAAATTTAAATATATTGTTTCAAAAACATTGTAATGGAAGGTAGTTTGTTACAGTATAAAAACAGTTACTCTACAGGGTGTCCCAGCTATCTTGTCCACCCAAAATATCTCTGGAACAATAACAGCTATTGGAAATCGACTTTCACCGGTATCAATGTAGGGCTGGGGCCCATGAATGTACATATTTGGAAACATTCTAAAACGAAAGCATATGTGTTTTTTCACACAAACTTATGTTTTTTTAAATGGAACTCCTATATTTTTTCTTCAGAAATCCATAGAATGACAAAGCACATTCACAATGGCGTTGGTTGCATCGCTATATTCCCATTACATCCAGAAATATTAAGACGCGAAGTTGACGCTTGAAACACCCGACATGCGCTGCTAGCGCACGTCCTGAGGCTCAGGCGTGAATCCCATGCTGCCCGTAATCGCGATGTGATTGACATGCGTAATCACACTTCCATACTTATCAAGAGGTCCGAAACGAATAATACGGTCTGCTGCGCGATTACGGGCAGCATGGGGTTCACGCCCGAGCCTCAGGACGTGCGCTAGCAGCGCATGTCGGGTGTTTCAAGCGTCAACTTCGCGTCTTAATATCTCGGGATGTAATGGGAATATTGCGATGCAACCAACGCCATTGTGTATGTGCTTTGTCATGCTATGGATTTCTGAAGAAAAAATATAGGAGGTCCATTTAAAAAAAAACATAAGTTTGTGTTAAGAAACACATATGCTTTCGTTTTAGAATGTTTCCAAATATGTGCATTCATGGGCCCCAGCCCTACGTTGATACCGGTAAAAGTCGTTTTCCAATAGCCGTTATTGTTCCAGAGATATTTTGGGTGGACAAGATAGCTGGGACACCCTGTATATTCAAGTCATGCCTGGCACGAAAATGTCTTCTTGCGAATCAGTACAGATAAAACAACTGAAACATAAGCGAGCGGCTGAATAACTCATTCAGAGTCTCAGTCCCTGGAAAGAAAGAAAGAGAGGTGTGTGTGTGTGTGTGTGTGTGTGTGTTCAGGGACAGTTTCGTTTAAATGATTAGTGGCCAAGGGGTAGCACGCGTTAGCTATAGCTAAAGCACCCTTGGCTGTATGGCTCCTACCGATCGGGATGGTAACTGTTGCATCACTAGGAAATTTCAACAGTAGTTCTCGCCCCTGTGTTAGTGATCAAACCCGCACTAACACAGGCTGGGCAATCCACGGCGCATAGATGTGGCGGCAGCAGCCGCTCTAGGCAGCATAACGACCTGCTCCAACCAATAACTGCGATCGACTGAGACGGCGAGCACCTCTCTAGACACTTTTGTTAACGCTGACACCTCACCGCAGTGTGGGTCCTCCAGGGGCACACAACCAAAGTGGCATTTACGATTTGATCCGGCCAGCGAAGCCAGACCTCACAGCACAGATGTTGGCGGTACTGGAGTGTCAACAATTTGGAGAAGGTCTGGACGTAGTAGTGTCCCTCCACCGCAGACTAGCAGTGGCAAGAATTTCAAACTAACGATTCTGCCAGCCTTTGTGGATTTCGCCATCTTGCAAAATATCACAGGTAATTAAGTGGGGGATCGGAAAACTACTCCACCCCCACCACCTCCCCCTCCAGAATCGACTGCCTTCTGACCAGACGAGGCTTCTGTGGTTTCTAATTGCTGGAGGAAACTGGTTTGATACCATTTATTTAACAATTTAAAAAAATGGTTCAAATGGCTCTGAGCACTATAGGACTTACCTGAGGTCATCAGTCCCCTAGAACTTAAACCTAACTACGCTAAGGACATCACACACATCCATGCCCGAGGCAGGATTCGAACCTGCGACCGTAGCGGTCACGCGGTTCCAGACTGTAGCGCCTAGAACTGCTCGGCCACTCCGGCTGGCCTTAACAATTAATTCCACCGACTTCTCAAATATTAATGTCAACCTGTGTCCTGTTTCACTCGATTTGCGATCGCAAACGTGAATTACATTTTATTAAATTTTCACTCTTTGTCAGGAAACTAGACAGGACAGCTGTTATTTCTTCTGTACACCTGGTGGTAGATTTGGAGAATTTCCCTGCTCTAAAAGATGACTGAAAATGTTTTTGAGTCCGGCAATTATCACTTGTAGTACCGCTGTCTGTACATATATGAAAAGTTCTGAACTTCCAGGACACACATAGGTGCACGTCTCGAGAACGGCAGCAGTGTGGGAACCTTTCCGGCAGTAAATGTTGGTGGTAGGGGATTCCCCGTGAAACTGTAGGGGCGGCGGGAACGGTGCTCGGCCCACTGTTTGCGGGGGCGTTATCGCCGTCTCGCAGGCGCGGCTCGGTCCACGAGGGTCGACGTGGGTGGTGGGGAGCTGGGGGAGGGGGTGATGGAGGAGGGGGCGGTGGACGTGAGCGGGGCTCGTCAGCCAGGGTTGCCAACACTACGTGCCGATCGGTGCAGGCGTGGGATCTGGAGGCCTCTCAAGTTTTATTCCTCCGAGTCCTGCCGGTGGCCGTGCTGGAGCGCTTGGCATGTCCAGGGGCTCTCCAGAGATTCCGGCTGACTGCGGCAGTGGCCTCACAAACACGCCCTCGTCACACCCACTTGTGGCCGGCTGAGAGAGGCTTAAGAAATAGCAGTACACGGCTACGTAATGTAGAATTAACCAGTCATTGGTGAATCTTCCAAGTTGTGTGATCGTGGTCCGTAGAACTTTTTCGTTCCTGATGTTTCGTCCACAGCTGTGCTGGACAACTTCAGAAGTTATCCTGGTTCTTTTCAGTCTTGCCGACTGACAGTCCAGACGTCGGAGAGTGACATATGGCGGTGGTAGAAGTTTACAAGTGCTCTGCATTTATAATACATGTCAAAGCTAAAACTTAACTATCAAACTGTAGCCTCTCAAAGACAAAACTCACTATCGATTATGTAGAGCACTGCTTAAGTTTCATGCCTTATTTACCAGGCCTTTTCTATCAGTTTTTAGGCAGTGAGTTTGGCCGTAATGGCACACCAAGAAATCGAATAAATAGGGAAGTTAACAACAACAAAGAGACAATAGATGTCAAGGAATAGAAATTCAGCCTACTCAAATCGTCTAACTCATCGTAATGTGTACACACACACACACACACACACACACACACACACACACACACACACACACACACACACTCTCTCTCTCTCTCTCTCTCTCTCTCTCTCTCTCCTTCTGTTCGTTACACATGGTCGTATCGTTTACCATGCTCAATAACACATCCACGAACTCGTTTTACAATGTTTGAATATACTTAGCGCTAGATGTTGCACTGGTGCTGCTAATCTCTGTTTTTATGCTGATTTCTAGTTCCATCTGTGTGTGCAGTCTTCGTTTTTGTAGACTCTCATTTTGAGTTAAACGCGACAGGAAGAAGTCTGGATACGTTAAACTGGGAGACTGTAGGGTTATAATCCTTTAGAGATTATTTGATCACCCAAAAACTCGAATTCGAAATATATTTTCATTCCATATGTGACAAGTGAGACCGTCTTGGTGCAACGAACAGTAAACCTCTTCTGCCTCAAGGCGAGAAATAATCAATGCAATGGTGCTATTTTTCGTTGTAAAATACCGGTCTTAATGCAGGCTTGAAATGGAGGCTTTCCATCATGTTCTGTTCTGAGCATATTTCTTCATCTGTTTGTATGTTCGCGCTCCTCTAATGTCATCCTACCGTTCCAACTCTCCTACTACCGCTTCCTCTTATTCCTTCCACATTTTCCCTTGTAATTCTCTGTTGTACACAATTCCTACGCAGTATATGTCCCAGGCAAGACTTTTTCTCCTTTCTGGTCACTTCCAATAATTTCCTTTCTTCGCCTATTTTCTTAGTTACATCTTCATTATTGAGTCTGTCAGTTCACTTTAAGTTAAGCATTCTTCTCCATATACACATTTCTAAACTTCGTAAATATCTTTCTTCTTTCTTTTAACTGACCACGATTCATTGCATGCAACATAACACTTCAGACATAATATTTAACGAATCTTTCCGTCAAGTAAACTGGAATTCTTCCAGATATTAGTAAATGTATGACATTCTCAAATCTTCTCTGTCCCATAGATATCCAGCTCCTTACTTCTTCTCTACATTCCATCCCATTAAACTTCCCAGGTACTTGCTTTTTGTCATCACTTTTGTCTTTCCTATATTTATCTTCATTTCATACTCCTCCCTCTTCTTGCAGTACTCTTCAGCATCTGTTATAGCTCCTCATCCGATTCTGCGAGCACCGACTGATCATCCGCGTATTTTACACACTTTACCCTTTCTCTTCCAATGGCAGTGCCTCTTCCATCCTCTGCGATCTTACCTGTCAATTCTTCGTCATATACGACGAACAGATTCAGCGACAGAGAGCGTCCTAGCCTTGTGTAACTCTACTACAATCCGTCCAAACTTCCTTCTTCTCTTCTGTAGACACTGCCTTCTTTCTACGTTTATTTAACATTCTTCACAACCCTGTTCACTTAAATTTCGAGGGAAATGCGTCCCGTTATTCGAGGACACGACGCGCTAACCCAGTTCGATGGGACATTCAACACACCATGTAGCCTAGTTGCATCTTCTGCTGGCCCTGTAGCATCTTCTGCTTGCCCTGTTGCATTCGATAATGGAAAAGTGTGACTAACTGAATACCTTCGAGTGCCATCTTTGCAAATAGAGAGTGTGAAGTGTTATTTGCAACTTGTACAGAAACCAAACTGCAGTTGTATAAGTCGAGGGCTGTGGACCGGAAGCAGTGGTTGGGGAGCGAGACAGAAGCCAGAGGAAAATTTGGACAAGGTGTAAAAGTTCAGACACGGTGAAATGCAGCAGCTAATACTGCATGCCAGTTTCATGAAAATTAGAATGCGATTTGGTAATTCAGAGACAGACATGAGAGAAAAATCAGAATGAGAACGTTTACTGGTGAGTTGTAATCACACGGTGACGAGCTCGCTAGTTTGTGAAAGTTTTTGGTGTGAATGCGAAAAAAGAGAATGTCGGATTTGAGACCTAGAGCAGGGTATGGTACGGCCAAACGAGACGCTCAAAGGTCAACGACCCGACACCTGGGTGGTGAGCACTAAGGAAGGAGGACAGAACGACGGGAAGTTACTGGCCACCTACACGACTGCACAGGCTGGTAATTATCTACTACTTGTAGAAATCGTGGGCTACAGGAAACAAAGTCTACCCTTGCAGCAGCTCTTTATTTCTCAAGCCTTCTGTTGGTAAGGTGGTAATGTCACTTCGATTTTTATAAGTTATCAACGTGCAAGTCATATATATATATATATATATATATATATATATATATATATATATATATATATATATATATAGAGAGAGAGAGAGAGAGAGAGAGAGAGAGAGAGAGAGAGAGAGCAAACTAAGTTTTAAACCTCAATATCTCTGAACTGCATTTTTTTGCAATAAATGACTCCTTTTGTAATAAAGTACTGATGGTAGAGACATGAAATTTTCATAGAATGCCAAGTGTGAGATCCAACACATATGGAACTAGAATAATTAAAATACCCTGAGTTGTTTCGTTTTTATGTTCATCTGTTTACAAAATTCTGTTAAAAAATTGAGTGTTTGAAAAACAAAAAAAACAAAAGAAAACGTGCCCCACAATACAATTTTAGTAATAATTCTAGGTCAGTGTGTCTAGAAAGGTGCATTCAATAATTATGGAAAATTGTAAGTTGGTGTTACGGCAAGAAAAAAAGGAATAAAAGTGAGATAGTGTTAATACTTTCATCCTTCTTTATCTCCTCTGCATTACTGCAGATGACTTGTCACTGAGCACATTTGTTTCCACTGCCCTGTGTGGAATACATAAATTCTTGTACAGTTCACTAACCTGCTGTCTTCATGATGATGATGATGATGATGATGTCCCCAGCGCAGGAAACAGCACGCAGGTCGTGGATTCTTTTTCTTTAGGCTGAAATTAACTTCGCAAGGAACTACTGCTACGAAGAAACTATAACTCATTTGGGATGACACTCGCGTTTTTATTGATATAGACACGAGAAATTATTCATCTTACTGAACATATCTTTCCACAGTCCTTATACCTGGCTAAAATAACATAAAATACATCCTGCCACAGTCAACATGTCTGTCTACTGGGACCGTCAGAACTGGAGAATAAAATTACATGAATCAAATACTAGCATTACATACAACATGTCTGTACCTATCGACGGTCGGAACTGTAGTAAATAAAATTGATGAAACAGATACTGCTATAACAGACAACATGTCTGTCTACTGGAACGGTCATAACTGGAGAGCCGGACTGCCCGAGACACTTCGCGCGCCAAGCCAGCAAGGCGTGACCCGAACGCCACCGAAGTGCATCGGCAGTGATATCGTCAGTCTTTGGTTTTAGTAATACTTCGATTTTAATAATTTTGAAATGACTGATTGATAGCTGGCTGTAGAGAGATGTTTATTTAAAAAATGAAGTAATTTGGATGACAGGTTTAATTAATAATGGCAACTAAAGTTTAACGTTTTGGCGCCCTACCGCCGAACACAGCAGCCAATCAGAGAGCAGCAGCATCATCAGGCGGCCTTTCTCACGGGAATGGTACCGAATCTAACGTCTGTCACCGGTACCTCGTCCCACACTGCGTCATCTCTATGCTTCTTGCATCTCCACTGCCCTGGGAATAGCTTCCTGGAGCCTAATATGATGGCTGAATAAGCCAGAAATATTACAGTGTCTCAAGAAGTTTCCACGATTTTATAATTTAGCATTGCTGGCATAGGACATACAATGTCCCCTTAACCGCTTTGGCTATACGTGCATGCATGTCAGAAGGAAATACTGCATCGTTCTTCTTTAACAACACAGGCACTGTGTTATTGTATTTATTCGCCGATATCAGACAGCGACTTCCAATCAAACTGTCCTCCCCTGTACGGGAATCAATGTAAGGTGTGTGCGAGTACAGGTACTGACGCCTGAATGATGACATGCGGATGTTTGGGCCTGGCCGTGAGTCGTGCACGGATAGCCGAAGAGGTTAAGGCGACAGCTCGCGTAAAGTCGAATATCCGGGTTCGAGTCCTGGTCCTACATAGAGTTTGATTGTCGTCATTCCATAATACAGCTGATGGTTGTCGGTATTGGCAACTAGGAATACAGTTCATGTACTTTTGAAAATGTGGTACTACAGAAGAAAGCTGAAGAATAGGTGTGTACCTCAGTTAAATGATTACGTTTCGCACTGATTTGGGGATCAAAGAAATTTGTCGCACAACGTGACCAAACGAAGGAATCAGTTCATAGGACATAAGGGAATCGTCATTTTAGTTATGGTGCGAAGTTCGTGCGGGGTGGAGAGGAGTGAGAATTATAGGAAACAAAGGGTCGAATATGGTAAGCAGATTGAAATGGATGTGGGTTGCAGTAGTTTTTAAGAGATGGCAATGATTGGACGGTTTGGACTTGCGTGAAAAGCTACATTAAATAAGTCTTCACACTGAAGACAAGAACGACGTCAAAAAATTTCATACAGGGTGACAATTACTGAACGATACGAAGAAAAAACGTAAATTAACTCCAGATTGCGGCGAGCACACATTTCATCCAACATGTGAACGTCCCTATGGATATTCGCATTTGGGTGATGAAATGTTGGATATGGCCGGCCGCTGTGGCCGAGCGGTTATAGGCGCTTCAGCCCGGAACCGCGCTGCTGCTACGGTCGCAGGTTCGAATCATGCCTCGGGCATGGATGTGTATGATGTCCTTCGGGAGTTAGGTTTAAGTAGTTCTAAGTTCTAGGGGACTGATGACCTCAGATGTTAAGTCACATAGTGCTTAGAGCCATTTGAACCATGTTCGATATGCCTGCCATCATTGGCGATGATGTGGCGCAGACGAATAGCGAAATTCTGCATGACCTGCTGAAGTGTCGGATCATCGATGCTGCCGATGACCTCCTGAATCGTTATTTTCAGCTCAGCACTGGTTTTAGAGTTATTTCTGTACATCTTTTCTTCAATACAGCGCCACAAAATGGAGCCGCAAGTGTTCAGATCCAGACAATATGGGGGCCAATCGAGGCCCATGCCAGTGGCCTCTGGCTACCCCAGAGCCAGAATGCGGTCCCCAAAGAGCTCCTCTAGAACATCAACCATCCTCTTCCTTCCAAGTGATCGAGCTCCGTCTTGCATGAACCACAGCTTCTCTAAAGCTGTATCGCATCCGATAATGGGACATGAAATCATCTTCAAAAACATTCACTTATCAAAAATGGCTCTCAGCACTATGGGACTTAACATCTGAGTTCATCAGTCCCCTATAACTTACAAGGGAACCTCCCCATCGCACCCCCCTCAGATTTAGTTATAATTTGGCACAGTGGATAGGCCTTGAAAAACTGAACACAGATCAGTCGAGAAAACAGGCAGAAATTGTGTGGAACTATGGAAAAATAAGTAAAATATACAAACTGAGTGGTCCATGTGTAAGATAGGCAACTTCAAGGATGACGCGAGCACAGGATCGCCGTGGTCCCGTGGTTAGCGTGAGCAGCGGCGGAGCGAGAGGTCCTTGGTTCAAGTCCGCCCTCGAGCGAAAAGTTTACTTATTTTATTTTTGCAAAGTTGTGATCTGCCGTTCGTTCATTGACGTCTCTGTTCACTGTAATAAGTTTAGTGTCAGTGTTTTGCGACCGCACCGCAAAACCGTGCGATTAGTAGACGAAGGGACGTGCCTCTTCAATGGGAACCGAAAACATTTGATCCAGGAAAACACGTCTGATATATTCTATACGACACTGGTGACGGCATGTTCGTCACATGACAGGAATATGTTGTCGACCCACCTAACTTGCACACTTGGCGAATGGGTGAAAAGATTCTTCTACCTTGCCCGATTTAGGTTTTCTTGTATATCTGATAATCAATCCCAAAAAAAAAAACGGAAACATAAGTGTGTGTTACATAAACTGCAATAAATGAATGCAACAGTTTCACAGTCGCACAGTTTTCTCTGTCCTCTGTCAAAACATATGTTTTTAACGTTTTCAAATTTTTCCGTGTGTAGACCGTCAAATCCTGCAAATCTCCAAGCAAATCTGAATATGTCCTGGAATTTTGGAGAGCGAAGTTGATTATGTGTGAGTGCCTGAACACTGAATTTGTCTGAAAATTAAAATTAAAATTTTCACTCGAAGGAAGAGTTGAACCAAGGACCTCTCCTTCCGGAGCTGCTCACGCTAACCACGGGACCACGGCGCTACTACACTCATATTGTCCTTGATGTTGCATATATTGGACGTGGACTACTCAGTTTGTATATTTTACTTATTTCCCATAGTTCCACACAATTTCTTCCTGTTTTCTCGATTGATCTGTGTTCAGTTTTTCAAGGCCTATCCACTGTGCCAACTTATAACTAAATCTGAGGGGGGTGCGATGGGGAGGTTCCCTTGTTAGAACTTCTTAAACCTAACTAACCTAAGGACATCACACACATCCATGCCCGAGGATTCGAACCTGCGACCGTAGTGGTCACGCGGTTCCAAACTAAAGCGCCTAGAACCGCTCGGCCACACCGGCCGCCCTTCACTTATCGTTCTGTACTCACTGTGTCATCAAGGAATATTGCACCGATTATTCCGTGACTGGATGTTGCACGCCAAAGTCGCCCATTGAGGGTGAAGAGACTTCAGGATCGCGAAATGCGGATTCTCAGTCCCTCAGATGCGCCAATTTTGGTTATTAACGAACCCATCCAAATGAAAGTGGGCTTCGTTGCTAAATCCAGCCATACAGCACCTACTATTTCCCATCATGCTCCGCAAAAAAATTTGCCGTTTGATCGTCCTAAAGCAAACCGTTAAAAAGTTACGACGATCTGATTTCGTATGGTTCAATAATTGTGACTCTCTATTTGAATTAAAGTATATGCGGACATACTTGCATTAACAGTTTTATTAACTACGGTAACTGTCAAGTTACATAGTAAATCCGTATGTTGGTTTGGCACAACTCTGGCGGGACATAATACGAGGGTAATCCCAAAAGTAAGGTCTCCTATTTTTTCATAAATACATAGACCTGTTTATTTCTACAATGGTTTACATCAATTTACAGCTTACACATTTTTTGACATAATCACCATTTCTGTCGATGCATTTTTGTAGACGCTGTCGCAGTTTTTGTATGCCCATGTCGTACCAGCTCTCCGCCATGCTGTTCAGAAAGTTATGAACCTCTTCTTTCACCTCGTCGTTGGAGACGAATCGCTTTCCTACCAAATGGTCTTTTAGCCTAAGGAACAGGTCATAGTCACTGCGTGCTAAGTCAAGACTATAGGGCGTGTGGGTGATTAGTTTTCACTGAAACTGTTGCAGGAGAGCAACGGTTTTGCCGAGCGATGTGTGGGAAAGCGTTGTCATGGAGAATGTGTTTTCCCTTGCTCAACATTCCTCTTCTCCGGTTCTGAATTGCCAGTTTGAGTTTTTTTCACTCACAGCACCTGTCAGCGCTAATTGTGGTCCCAGCGATTCAGCTCCGACGACGAGCTGAAAGAAGAGGTTCATAACTTCCTGAACATCATGGCGGCGAGCTGGTATGACATGGGCATACAAAAACTGCCACAGCGTCTACAAAAATGCATCGACAGAAATGGTGATTATGTAGAAAAAAAAAGCTGAATGTTCAAGCTGTAAACTGATGTAAACCATTGTAGAAATAAACAGGTCTATGTATTTTTAAAAAAATAGGAGACATTACTTTTGGGATTACCCTCGTATTTCACACACTACACTCTCGTGCGCGTCCTAGTTAGGAAGAAAAAGATGGTGGCGAAACAAAATTACCGAACTTGTGCTTTCAGCCAAAACTTCGGCCCGACCCGGCGCGGACTTGGGTTTACGCCGTATAGCAAATAATTATGAAGCGGCAGACAGTTCGGTCGTGATGGATGCTCGTCAACTTTGTCGAGCGGGCGCCCGTCCCGGCACCTAGCGGCAGCGTTTATCCCGGGCTTTCAGCCTGATGAAATACTGTCGGCCGCCGGGGCGCCCGGGAACAATTCGATTAAGTCCACTCCGGGCCGGATTATCAGGTGCCCGGCCTCAAAATTCTGTACACGCTTGCAAAGTAGCCAGCGTAATCAGTCAGCGCAACCAGCCGCGATCCATACTTACATCACACAAACTCCACCATCCCTCTCGTGCATTCTTCACCCATTCTACACACCACCTCTCTCTCAAACTCGTTCACTTACAACGAAACTTGCCCCCCTTCTTGCAGCCGTGTACCGTAGCTCTCTAGACGACCGTAGCGTTCGAAAGGATTGAAAAAGGGCACAGGTCATCCCCGTTTTCAAGAAGGGACGTCGAACAGATGTGCAGAATTATAGACCTATATCTCTAACGTCGATCAGTTGTAGAATTTTGAAACACGTATTATGTTCGAGTGAAATGACTTTTCTGGAGAATAGAAATCTACTCTGTAGGAATCAGCATGGGTTTCGAAAAAGACGAAGGTGTGAAACCCAGCTCGCGCTATTCGTCCACGAGACTCAGAGGGCCATAGACATAGGTTCCCAGGTAGATGCCGTGTTTCTTGACTTCCGCAAGGCGTTCGATGAAGTTCCCCACAGTCGTTTAATGAACAAAGTAAGAGCATATGGACTATCAGACCAATTGTGTGATTGGATTGAAGAGTTTCTAGATAACAGAACGCAGCATGTCATTCTCAATGGAGAGAAGTCTTCCGAAGTAAGAGTGATTTTAGGTGTGCCGCAGGGGAGTGTCGTAGGACCGTTGCTATTCACAATATACATAAATGACCTTGTGGATGACATCGGAAGTTCACGAAGGCTTTTTGCGGATGATGCTGTGGTATATCGAGAGGTTATAACAATGGAAAATTGTACTAAAATGCAGAAGGATCTGCAACGAATTGACGCATGGTGCAGGGAACGACAATTGAATCTCATTGTAGCCAACTGTAATGTGCTGCGAATACATAGAAAGAAAGATCCTATATCATTTAGCTACAATATAGCAGGTCAGCAACTGGAAGCAGTTAATTCCATAAATTATCTGGGAGTAGGCATTAGGAGTGATTTAAAATGGAATGACCATATAAAATTAATAGTCGGTAAAGCAGATGCCATACTGGGATTCATTGGAAGAATCCTAAGGAAACGCGATCCGACAAGAAAGGAAGTAGGTTACAGTACACTTGTTCGCCCACTGCTTGAATATTGCTTACCAGTGTGGGATTCGTAAAAGATAGAGTTGATAGAAGAGATGAAGAAGATCCAACGGAAAACAGCGCGCTTCGTTACAGGATCATGTAGTAATCGCGAAAGCGTTACGGAGATGATAATCTCCAGTGGAAGACTTTGCAGGAGAGACGCTCAGTAGCTCGGTAAGGGCTTTTGTTGAAGTTTCGAGAACAGACCTTCACCGAGGAGTCAACCGGTATATTGCTCCCTCCTACGAATATCTCGCGAAGAGACCATGAGGATAAAATCAGAGAGATTAGAGCCCACACAGAGACATACCGACAATCTTTCTTTCCACGAACAATATGAGACTGGAATAGAAGGGAGAACCGATAGAGGTACTCAAAGTACCCTCCGCCACACACCGTCAGGTGGCTTGCGGAGTATGGATGTAGATGTAGATGTACGTTCTTTGATGTGCATAGCATGTAGAGATCATAGATGTTCATCATGCCAGAGTCCGCCCCAGTAGCTGAGTGGTCAGCGTGACGGATTGCCGTCCTCTGGGCCCGGGTTCGATTCCCGGCTGGGTCGGAGATTTTCTCCGCTCAGGGACTGGGTGTTGTGTTGTGTTCTTCATCATTTCATCCCCATCCGGCGTGCAGGTCGCCCAATGTGGCGCCGAATGTAATAAGACCTGCGATATGGCGGCCGGACCTGCCCCGCGAGGGGCCTCCCGGCCATTGACGCCAAACGCTCATCATCATCATGCCAGACACACACACACACACACACACACACACACACACGCACGCGCGCGCGCGCGCTGGGAAGGGCCAACTCAAAAATTATGAACTGCTATTCTGTCACTTCATCTTTACCATAGGCGTGCAATGTATCCTGCCTAAGGGCATACGAAGAGACGGCAAAACACTGCGTGGCATTTAGTTCAGTGAGCCAACCCGCCTTCGGACGACTATTCAGGAATCGGCCCCACGCGACTCAGTCATTTGGTATGCGTGCTACGGACTGCCTCAAAGATCTTGATCTCTCGGGCATGAAAATACACACCCAGGGATGGAACGCACTGCCGCCTTGGTGTCTTCGGAGGCCCAAAGTGATTTTATGCTTGACGCAGTACCCGAAAAATTGTACTCCAGTTATGGTTTTTACAACTTTGTTTTCGTCTATTTTAAGCATGTACCATCGTTTTATCGTTATTTATACAGATGGATCCCGGCAGGGGAATGCTCTCGGTTGTTCTGCGATTTTCCCTGATAGGGTTTTTATAGTGCGTCTTCCAGAAGAGTTTACAAATTACGATGCGGAGTTATATGGCATTCTAATGGGACTCGAGAGGGTTCAGGGACATCACCGTACAAGTTTCCTTCTCTGTTCCGACTCTGTTAGTGCACTGCAAGCGCTTCGCCAAATGTACCCGGTAGACCCGCTGATCAGCCCTATCCATGACCGCTTACAGCTGCCCCAACGCCGTGGCAAGGAGGTGATCTTTTGCTGGGTATCTGGCCACGTTGGGATACAGGGTAACGACGTGGCTGATAAAGCTGCCAAGGAAGCATGTTGGGATGATGCTGTCCATTAGTGTCCCATCCCATTGCACGCCATTATCTCATTTTCTGACAGATGCATCATGCGTCAGTGGGAGACTGAATGGTTGCAGGTGTCGGACAACAAACTGAGGCCACTCAAGCCGACTACAAAAGCTTGGCGGACTTCATGTCAGCCTCGCCCTGGAAGGAGGTTTTGCTTACCAGACTGCGCATCGGGCACAGCCCTTTCACTCATAGCTTCATCCTCCGGGGGGAGGATCCACCTTTCTGTGAAGTTTGTGGCATGCCGCTTTCAGTTCAGCATAATATGGCTACGTGTGTCCTGTATACTGATAATAGGGCAGCCCTTGGTCTCGCGGGAGATCTGCCCACCGTCCTCGCAAATACCGATACCTGTGATACAAGAGTAGTGAAATTTTGTGAACTGTCAGGCCTCATCCCTAAACTGGTGAGGAAGGGCGGCAGACTTTAGTACGTTACAAACTGCTCTGCATGTGGGGACAGCCTTCGTCCCCACCCATAAGATTTCCTGTGGATTTTTCGTCAGGGCGCTGATGACCGTGATGTCGAGCGCCCCCTCAACCCAACTCAACATCATCAGCATCATCATCATCATCCTCACCATCATCAAAACACTGTGTGTAGCCAGAGTATCAACACTTGCACTATAATTTGTTAAATAGCGTGCAGATATTGACATTGTTCTGTAATGGTAAACACAGTTTATGATCAGATGCTAGAGATATTCTCATATAATATACAGCAGTTCTTAACTTCGGCAACCAAATATAAGATCTGTGTAAACCATAACAGCCCATCTGCTGAATCGTGGAAAGTAGAGGAAGTTCACGAAACGTTTGCTCACTTCAGAACACCAGCGCTCACAAAAGTCTGAAATACACTCTAAGACAAGAAAAAACTGACGCACCACGAAGGAATTAGCCAAATGGAACGGAAATCGGTAGATGTGGTGTACATGCACAGACAAACAAATGATTCCAATTTCAGAAAAAAGTTCGATGAGTTATTCAAGAGAGAGACCTTCACGAATTGAGAAAGTCGGGTTGGCCACTGTGGCAGAGCGGTTCTAGGCGCTTCATTCCGGAACCGCGCTGCTCCTACGGTCGCAGGTTCGAATCCTGCCTCGGGCATGGATGTGTGTGATTTCCTTAGGTTAGTTACGTTTAAGTAATTTCTAAGTCTAGGGGACTGATGTCTTCAGATGTTGAGTCCCACAGTGGATAGAGCCATCTGAACCATTTTTTTGAGAAAGTCGGTGAAGGTTTTTGAATATGATTTTATCTCCATTAACCGAAGCGATCCAGATTTAGAGAAGATGTGGTTCATGCAAGACGGAGCTCGATCACATGGCAGGAAGAGAGAGTTTGATGTCCTGGAGGAGCACTTCGGGGACCGCATTCTGACTCTGGGGCCCGCATCTCGTGGTCGTGCGGTAGCGTTCTCGCTTCCCACACCCGGGTTCCCGGGTTCGATTCCCGGCGGGGTCAGGGATTTTCTCTGCCTCGTGATGGCTGGGTGTTGTGTGCTGTCCTTAGGTTAGTTAGGTTTAAGTAGTTCTAAGTTCTAGGGGACTTATGACCACAGCAGTTGAGTCCCATAGTGCTCAGAGCCATTTGAACCATCTGACTCTGGGGTACAAAGAGGCCACTGGCACGGGCCTCGATGGGCCCCCATATTCTCTGCATCCGAACTCATGCGACTCCTTTTTGTGGGGCTATATCAAAGACAAGGTGTGCAGAAATAACCCTAAAATCTGTGCTGAGCTCTTATGCAAGCAGTTATTCGTCATGACATTGATTCACGGAGTTATTGGATCATCTCCTGAGCGATTTAGAGCCATATTTAGTCCAACTGGCGAGTTAGATCGCCAAAATGCCTAGTTGCTTGGAGGGCCGCTCTCATAACACAGGTCTGCAAAAAAACGTTTTTGAAATTTGATAACTGACTTTTATATACGATTAAGCGCTCATTTGAAAAATGCAATCCATTTTTATCTATCAGGTCAGGTTTTCTCACAAAAAGGAAGTATTTTATGGTGTAATAACAAAATTTAAGCAATTTATCACATTTTTTTCAATATTGTAAAATTTTATTTTATTTATAAATCATGTTCTAAACTACATTTGCAGTACATTTACATTCCTCTTTAAGTTCATAAGTCCTTATAATAACGCTTTCACTTTCTGTCGAAGCTTCTTCTATTGCTTTTCTGGCTATGGACTAGTTGAGAATCATGTCTTTTTCTTATCCAGCAGTAGTCCGCTATCATGTTGACGTTCCATCTTCCTTGATATCTTCTTTCCGTTTCTTTGATGTCTTGGTGGAATCTTTCGCCCTACTCTTCACTTACATCACCAAGGTTTGCAGGGAAGTAGTCAAGATGTGAGTCCAGAATATGAACTTTAATGCTCACGTTACAGTCCAGCTTCTTAAAGTTGTCGAGCATGTCTGCGACGATTGTCTTGTAGTTTGGATCTCCGTTGTTTCCTAGGAAACCGGTAACAACTAATGTAAAAGATGTCCATGCTGCCTTTTCTTTTGTTTCCATTTTGCCCACGAAGTTGGGATCTGTCATTACTTTTCTAATGTCTGGTCTGACAAAGATTCCTTCCTTTAGCTTTGCCTTGGATAAACCTGGAAACTGTCCACAAAGATATCTGAAACACTCCCCTTCTTTTGGCAATGCCTTAACAAATTGTTTCATCAGCCCCAACTTAATGTGAAGTGGTGGAAGTAACACCTTTTTGGGATCCATAAGGCTTTACCTCTCAACATTTTTAACCACTACCTCTAGGGGTTTTTCTCAAGGGCCAAGCTTTCTTTATGTAGTGTTGCTTTCTGTCTCTACTGTCCCATTCACTTTGTTGACCAAGCAGCATTGAAATCACTTTTAAATCACCACATTGTGTCCATTTGTGGTCTGAGTAGCGGAGTTCGCTTAAAACCAGTTCAAGGTTTTCTTAAGACTCTTTTAATTGTACTGAGTGTTCAACTGGCATAGAAGCATACTTATTGCCATTGTGTGGAAATACTGCTTTATGGCTTCTTTTTGAAGAATTAATAAAAATTCTCCACTCATCATGAACATATTGTATTTTGAAACGTGTCATAAGTTTAAGGTCTACGATCTCCTAGCGATGTAAAAAAGTGAAGCTTCTAAGTGAGGACAATGAAGGGATAAGGCCAGTTACGTCACATATTTTAATATTCGCAAAGTCCGCCCCTGTTCGCTGAGTGGTCAGCGCGACGGATGTCATGCCTAACGGCCAGGGTTCGATTCCCAGCTGGGTCGGAGATTTTCTCCGCTCAGGGACTGGGTGTTGTGTTGCACTTATCGTCATCATCATTTCATCCCCATCGACACGCAAGTCGCCGAAGTGGCGTCAAATCGAAAGACCTGCACCAGGCGAACGGTCTACCTGACGGGAGGCCCTAACCACACGGCATTTCCATTAGCTATGCTACACCACTGCTGCCGCGTCGCTGGTTTTGTATAACGCCATTTTCCCAGGCACGGTATAACTAAAGCACAGCGGTACGCGAACAGTTTGCACACTTAACTGTTTCGGAAATGCCTCCATCCTTGGCCCGAAAGCCAATGATCATGTCTTTTTGGATGTCAGATATATCTGACTGCTTCCGCATGACGACAATCACTGCACTATTTTGCCCCCCCCCCCCCCCCTTGACCGCCTCCCCCACGCTTTATATACCCTCCACTGCTAGTATTGCCACCTTCTGGCTGTGAGTGGTTACCGCACGCTCACGTCGAACATACACGTTGGTCACATTACTGTGACCGGACCATGTATACGTACTCGTTGTCGGTACGAAAATTAATAAACTGGGTCGTTTAAGCATCGTGCATATTGCAAACTAATCTACATGTACAGTAAGATCAGAAAAAGGAGTTGAAACAAAACTATAATTGTTAGTGATAGCGCGTGGTCTTGCGTGGGATGGAACAGAGGTAAATAAATTAACAAGGGCAGGCCGCCAATTGTGAAATTCAGATTCGATTCATACTGCGCATAATAAAAGCTCACGGCCAGAGGTGTAATGTGGCAAAGCACCAAGATGCACTTCTCAGCCGTTATCGAGAAAATCGACAGTTAAAAGAAACCGTGAAATACTCTCTACGATTAATGGTTTTCTACAGCGTCATAGCGCAGCGGTAAGCGCTGGGGTTCGTAATCCGAAGGTCGCCGGATCGAATCTCGCGCCATGCAATATTTTTTATTGTTAGTTTTTTGCAGTTCAAATATATATATATATATATATATATATATATATATATATATATATATATATATATATATATATATATAAACTATTAATGAATTGCTTATGCAAGTTGGTGAAGGCGGATCGCTCTCCAATTGTACCGCCTCCATTTTTCGGTTTGTTTAACAGGGTGTACCAAAGCTGGCCCGTCCGCACTGATTTTCGACGATGTTATAAGTTGCGCTAGGGACCGCATCTACCTTCTTTCGAAGTTAGCAGGCAACGACGCTGTTATGGGGCGGCTCGTTTCGGCCCATTCAACATCAAGTGTAACGAGCGAGTAACGGAGTTTATATTTCATACCTGCCACAGCAAGTTTGTGTTCGTGGGGTCTCTATTCTAATTCGAACGTTTGACTTACGCTATACGTATTCGTTTCTACGTCTTCCGTTAACTATACGTGGTTAACATTATGAAGACAATTAGTAACATTTGTGAAATACAACTTTGTTTGCGGAAAACATAATGATGTTCGAAGTCGCCAGTTTTTCCACGACAAACCACTTATTATATGCATAATTGTTGCAACTGATTGCCGGGAATTTATATATATATATATATATATATATATATATATATATATATTAAAAAAAACAAATACTAAAAAAAAAGTTGCACGGAGCGAGATTCGATCCGGCGACGTTCGGATTACGAACCCGAGCGCTTACCGCTGCACCACCGCGCTGTAGAAAATTACTAATCGTAGAGAGTATTTCACCGCAACGGTTTCTTCTTACTGTCGATTTTCTCGACAACGGCTGAGAAGTGCATCTTGGTACTTTGCCACATTACACCTCTGGCCATGAGCTTTTATTATGCGCAGTATGAATCGAATCTGAATTTCACAATTGGCGGCCTCCCCTTGTAAGTTGTACAGTGTTATGTCCTGACATAGGTGAGTGAGGAAAGGCGTTAGTGGTCAGTCGGCGCTCCCGAGCGGTTCAGAGCAGAAGGCAGAAGGACAATTCACAGTGAAAAATGGTTGAAATGGCTCTGAGCACTATTGGACTTAACATCTGAGGTCATCAGCCCCCTAGAACTTAGAACTACTTAAAGCTAACTAACCTAAGGACATCACACACATCCATGCCCGAGGCAGGATTCGAACCTGCGGTCGCTCGGTTTCCGACTGTAGCGCCTAGAACCGCTCGGCCACTCCAGCCGGCTATTCACAGTGAAGGCATTTGATTGTTTTCTTCTATCTGAGCCAACACTGGTACAGGCATTTACTAGAAATGTAGGTGGTGGGACTGGGTAGGGAACTCGTTGTGGAGACTCTTGGACAAACAGGGTTTTGAAATAGTTGTTTATTCCAGACAGGACTAACTAATGCGCCGGACGCTAGTTCTAGGGTTAGAAAAAGCATGAATAACACTATTACAACAGAAACCAGTGCAGAAGTGCCAGGAGTGGATGCTAACCACGGTAGCAGACACTAGCAGCATCTAAAGGCAACAACTTAGCAGCAAAACAAAACATACTGAATGTGACACTGTCCACTGAGGCACTCCAAGTGAGAGAAGCAGACTTGCTTGGAGCTGGACCGAGGCTGCAGTCGACGGACGCGGATTCGGCGCCCAGATCGTCTGACTGACAAGGGCAGTGCCAGGGTTGGGAAATGAAGTTCTGAGTGGGACGGCGCGTGTTTGCAGCACTACCCCATTGAGTTACAATGCTCCAGCCATACGGCCAGGTGGCCAGCCATTCACGAGAAAAACGCTACGAAACTTTCAGTGCTACAGTATATAATACCCATGCGTTCGCTCACTGAACCGAAGGGCGCCGTGGCCGATGCAGTATTGGTAACAAATCGTGCTTCGTATTTTCGAAGTATCTATTTGTTTTTCCTTATTGAAAAAAAAGTAGTCGAATTAAATCGGGTGATGCTGCCGGAATTAGGTTAGGAAATGAGACACTTAAAGTAGTAAAGGAGTTTTGCTATTTCGAGAGCAAAATAACTGATTATGGTCGAAGCAGAGAGGGTATAAAATGTAGACTGGCAATGGCAAGGAAAGCGTTTCTGAAGAAGAGTTTAGATTTAAATGTCTGTAAGTCGTTTCTGATTGTATTTGTATGCTTTTGTAAGGAAGTGAAACGTGGACGATAAATAGTTTAGACAAGAAGAGAATAGAAGCTTTCGAAATGTGGTGCTACAGAAGAATGCTGAAGATTAGATGGGTAGATCACATAACTAATGTGGAAGTATTGAATAGGATTGGGGAGAAGAGAAGTTTGTGGCACAACTTGACTAGAAGAAGGGATCGGTTGGTAGGGCACATTCTGAGGCATCAAGGGATCACCAATTTAGTATTGGAGGGCAGCGTGGATGATAAAAATCGTAGAGGGAGACCAAGGGATGAATACACTAAGCAGATTCAGAAGGATGTAGGTTGCAGTAGGTACTGGGAGATGAAGCAGCTTGCACAGGAAAGAGTAGCATGGAGAGCTGCATCAAAGCAGTCTCTGGACTGAAGACAACAACAACATTGAGAAAAAAAAAAATACAATGACGTTGAAAATGAAAACTTTTCTTCTTTCAACATTTTCAACTTTTCCAACCAAATTATTTTCTTCAAATATTCGTTCGTATTGTACACTGACAATATTTCATTTCTATCATGTTTATTATACATAACATCCGTCGAAGAGGAACGTACGGCTTCTATCCGACTAGTTCAGGTACACGATCGACTTAGACGTCACGAGACCTCTACAAACGAGCGTCCCCACAAAGGGGCATTTGACAAACATGGAGAGCGAAGGGATAGCCGTGCATCCGCGCTCCCTGCGCTACAAACAGGGAAGAAGAACCTAGCAGTTGCTTTTGCGCGCTTGGAACTAGTACACGTGTGTGAAAGTTTTTCCCGTTGGTAACGTTTTGGGGTTACAATGCTTCGAAGCGAACACGTCGCGAGTTCCGAGGGACTTGTAGAAGATATTACCGACGATTATCTACACAGCGAGAAATCGAAGTTGCTGGTTAAAGATGCAGTTACCCATTTCAGTGCACTGCTGGCTGAAAACGATATACCAGCGTCAGAAGGTACGTCGTCAATTCCACAGGAAGCTATGCTGATGGCACAGAAGCTGTACAACACTGTGATAGATTTCTTGAGTGAAAACACTATCGTGGTTGATGAAGAGTTACTTCACGAGAATGAAGGTGGTGAAGATGCAGAATTCGAAGAGGTTACAATAGACAATTCTTCGGACGAGTATGAACCCCCAGGGAAAAAATCCAAAGAGCCTACGTATATTCCGCTAGAATAGAAAATACAATGCGTCAACATTGCGAAAGCACATCCTCGGAGGAATCTGCATGCGCTGAAAAGTAAAGGATGTCATCGTTCAGTGAGCGGTTCAGTGAGCGGACGCATGGGTATTATATACTGTAGCACTGAAAGGTTCGGAGCGTTTTTCTCGTGAATGGCTGGCCATCTGGCCGTATGGTTGGGGGCATTGTAACTCTATGGGGTAGTGCTGCAAACACGCGCCGTCCCACTCCGAACTTCATTTCCCAACCCTGGCACTCCCCTTGTGAGAACTCCGCCAAAACGCGGAATCTAGTGGTTTTAAAGAGTCGCGTGCGGGCACTGTTTTTCCCACTTAAAGCCACCCAGCTAACTCGCAGGTCTATTGGAGGCGCCTGCCAATCGCGGTTTAGTTAGGTCCCCTCAGCTGCTCCTAAGGGGGGACGTTAATGCAGTTGCACTAACTAAGTCCGTATTTGGTATCATCATTGTCCAGCTGAAAGCTAAACGTAACTGCTCTGCCAAATAAGGCTTGAAACATTATCTTTATACGTCATTTAGCCCCGCCCCTCGGACTTCCCGGAGTAGGGACTGCTACGTCAACAGTTTTTGGCGTTGTCGCTCTCCTTCTAACCCTTGCGAGCCTACTGACGTTGCTGTTCTCAGGGCTGGTATCAAGCTGGCTTTATACGCTACTACGTGCCTGGTGATTAGAAAGTTCTCGGTGGCAACCTACCACAGCGTCTAGACGACATATGAAGTTACATGTTAGTTCCTTGAAGAGTAACTAACGCCCTGGGACCGCGTCTGGGGGCGTCTGTATTTTCGCAAGGCTCTCCCCTCACTATTTACTTCATGTAACAATACCTCTCCTAGTTTCGTCTGCCCTCAGCATCGTCTCTGCTTCCGTGCCTTGGACCGCCTGTTCTCCATTCTCATAGCTTCAAGATAACAGTACAGTTGCAAGGAATAATCAGTATATTACAACAGCATTTACATGAAATAAATTCGAACTGAATAGCAAAACACTTCCTATTAGGTTGCTGAGAGAAAATGGGTTAAGTTCCTGTGGGAATTATGAAACACGTACGAGTCCCATCTGTTGTTAATTAGTGAGAATGTTACTCAGAACAATCCTGTATACATACAGCCGAAGGGCCCAGAAGAGAGTGACCCTCTCCATGTACCGGGGCCATCAACTGGCGCGCCACGCGGGATTAGCCGAGCGGTATGAGCCGCTGCAGTCATGGACTGTGTGGCTGAGCCGACCGTGGTGGCCGAGCGGTTCTAGGCGCTTCAGTCTGGAACCGCGCGACCGCTACGGTCGCACGTTTGAATCCTGCCTCGGACATGGGTGTGTGTGATCTCCTTAGGTTAGTTAGATGTAATTAGTTCTAAGTTCTAGGGGACTGATGACCTCAGAAGTTAAGTCCCATAGTGCTCAGAGCCATTTGAACCATTTTTTTTGTGGGGCTGATCCCGGCGGAGGTTCGAGTCCTCCCTCGGGCATGGATGTGTGTGTTCATCCTTAGGATGATTTAGGTTAAGTAGTGTGTAAGCTTAGGGACTGATGACCTTAGCAGTTATGTCCCATAGCATTTCACACACGTTTGAACATTTTTTTCAACAGGTGCGCTTAACAGTACGCTCCAGTGGGTTTAGGGTTTACTTTACTTGCAGGGGCCGAACTTCTGCCAATACAGCGCCGTTTCGCTGACAACTGGCTTTCCTCTTTCCCTCACCTGTTCACGAATGAAACTTAGAAAGTTGGCAAAAAATTCTACCTTCTGCAGCTAACTCTCGTTTATACGGTATTTTCAAGACAACATATTCTCGAACTCACCCGTTGCAAAAATCGTTCATTTGATAGGTAGGAAAATTAGTTGCTGTCTTTAACACAATGAAGAAATAATGAGATTTTCACTCTGCAGTGGAGTGTGCGCTGATATGAAATTTTGTAGCAGATTAAAACTGTGTGCCGGATCTAGACTAGAACTCGGGACCTTCTCGAGTTCGAGTCTCGGTCTGGCACATAGTTTTATTCTCGCAGGAAGTTTTAAGAAACAAATAATTCATCAGATCGTTACACCCGAAGTTCCTTAATTGCTCCCACAGATAATACGCAGGGTGAATTGTTAAGCAGAAAGAAAGCAAAAGTTCTGCCTTAATAATGTTTGTGAGCTGGGTTTTACAAACCGGATTCGATCTTACAGGACGCGGCGCTCGAATCGAGACAATTTTCAGTTTGAATTTCCCGCCATATAATAGTTCCGCCGGAGTTCGCGATTGGTGTTCTTCAAAGCCATAGGCATCTGGTAAACAGAGCTGACAAGTTCAAGAATTATCGAACAATCAGCTTAACAGCTCATGCATCGAAGCTGCTTACAATAATAATATACAGAAGAATGGAAAAGAAAATTGACAATGCGCTAGGTGACGATCAGTTTGGCTTTAGGAAAAGTAAAGGGACTAGAGAGGCAATTCTGACGTGACGGCTAATAATGGAAGCAAGGCTAAAGAAAAATCAAGACACTTTCATAGGATTTGTCGACCTGGAAAAAGCGTTCGACAATATAAAATGGTGCAAGCTGTTCGAGATTCTGAAAAAAGCAGGGGTAAGCTATAGGGAGAAACGGGTCATATATAATATGTACAACAACCAAGAGGGAATAATAAGAGTGGACGATCAAGAACGGAGTGCTCGTATTAAGAAGGGTGTAAGACAAGGCTGTAGCCTTTCGCCCCTACGCTTCAATCTGTACATCGAGGAAGCAATGGTGGAAATAAAAGAAAGGTTCAGGAGTGGAATTAAAATACAAGGTGAAAGGATATCAATGATACGATTCGCTGATGACATTGCTATCCTGAGTGAAAGTGAAGAAGAATTAAATGATCTGCTGAACGGAATGAACAGTCTAATGAGTACATAGTATGGTTTGAGAGTAAATCGGAGAAAGACGAAGGTAATGAGAAGTAGTAGAAATGAGAACAGCGAGAAACTTAACATCAGGATTGATGGTCACGAAGTCAATGAAGTTAAGGAATTCTGCTACCTAGGCAGTAAAATAACCAATGACGGACGGAGCAAGGAGGACATCAAAAGCAGACTCGCTATGGCAAAAAAGGCATTTCTGGTCAAGAGAAGTCTACCAATATCAAATACCGGCCTTAATTTGAGGAAGAAATTTCTGAGGATGTACGTCTGGAGTACAGCATTGTATGGTAGTGAAACATGGACTGTGGGGAAACCGGAACAGAAGAGAATCGAAGCATTTGAGATGTGGTGCTATAGACGAATGTTGAAAATTAGGTGGACTGATAAGGTAAGGAATGAGGAGGTTCTACGCAGAATCGGAGAGGAAGGGAATACGTGGAAAACACTGATAAGGAGAAGGGACAGGATGATAGGACATCTGCTAAGACATGAGGGAATGACTTCCATGGTACTAGAGGGAGCTGTAGAGGGCAAAAACTGTAGATGAAGACAGAGATTGGAATACATCAAGCAAATAATTGAGGACGTAGGTTGCAAGTGCTACTCTGAGATGAAGAGGTTCGCACAGGAAAGGAATTTGTGGTGGGCCGCATCAAACCAGTCAGTAGATTGACGAAAAAAAAAAAAACAAAAAAAAAACAGTCAGAACCCTAAGAAGGCCGAGATGTTACGGACAAGTGCGCAGTACAATCGAATGCCCTCGATTATCGAAATCCTTCGCGCTGGGCGTTCGCCCACTGAAATACGAGGTTCGTTCACAGTGGCAGTTCCGTTTCTATTTCCGCAGTTCCGAGCATGCGCGGCAGTTGCTCTGACTCAAAGAGGAGACATGTACGCCATTTTCAGATGGCTGCTGCCGACGTGTGCTTTGTAGTACTTCTTTATATCGTCAGCCTTAATTGAAAATGCTGCCGCGTGTGAATTCAGATCTGTGATTCGTTTTCTAAATACAAAGAAAGTTAAACCAAAGGAAATTCATCGGCAAATCTGCGAGGTTTACGTAAAAAATGCTATGAGTGATTCATTGGTTAGAAGATGGGTCAGACTGTTCAATGAAGGACGTGATCAAGTGCACGATGAAGAACGAACTGGACTCCCGTCTGTGGTTACTGATGAACTGGTTCACACAGCTGAAGAGATGATTAAGCACAGCCGTAACTGTACACTTCGTGCCCTTGCTATGAAAATTCCGCAAATCTCACGATCACTAATTCGTGAAATTGTTGCTGAAAAACTGAAATTTCGAAATCTTTGCTCGCGTTTGGTACCCAAAGTTCTTACTGAACAACACAAAAAACAACTGACGGGCGGTACACTTCAGCTCTTGACACCGCTGAAAGAACACGTCAGTCAATGGAATAGAGTAGACGCACATTTCATCCCCAACGACGGTTAAGCCTAAGCAAATCTTGACACCTCGAAAAGTCATGTGCACCGTTTATGGGACAGAAAAGGCATATTGCTGATTGATTTCTTACCACGAGGCCAAACAATCAATGCACATGGTTACTGTGGGTCCATTAAGAAATTGCGCCCGGCAATTCAGAACAAGCGCCGAGGATTGCTGACAAAAGGTGTTGTTCCTTTCCACGATAATGCCCGACCTCACACGGCGAATGTGACCAAACAACCCTTTTGGGAATTCTACTGGGACGCGTTTGATCATACTCCGTACAGCCCGGACCTCGCTGCTAGCGACTTTCATCTCTTCTTACCCGTAAAATCTGTCCTTCATGGTCAACACTTCAACGATGATGACGACCTGAAAGAACATGTTACCACTTGGCTGAATACACAGGCGACAGCCTTCTATGAAGAAGGCTTGCAAAACATTGTGCCACGCTATGAAAAGTGCCTACAAATTTTCGGAAACTACAAAGGAAAGTAGTTTAACAGTTGTAGATTTTTGTACAATAAATATTTTTTCTGTATTTTTACAGCAAATATTTTTTCTGTATTTGTACAGTAAATATTTTTTCTGTATTTGTACAATAAATATTTTTTCTGTATTTGTACAATAAATATTTTTTCTGTATTTGCACAATAAATATTTTTTCTGTATTTATATACGTTTGTTTTATATAACCAAACGGAACTTACTTTGTGGACATACCTCGTACCTAGATTCTTCAGGCACACGATATTCTGGACAAGTACAATTTTTTGGACAAGTTTGGGGAAAGTTCCTCTAACCCGGCGAGGAAAACTCATTCGTGGAAGGAAGTGTCACGAAACGCGACAGTCACCGAAAAGGCTCAGGCACTGATTTCGGAGGACCCAGGGCTGTCACTCAGGAGGAAACTGGCGTCAGTATTGAATGTCAGCGAGCGAACACTGCATCGGATGGCAGAGGAGGATGGTTCAAATGGCTCTAAGCACTATGGGACTTAACATCTGAGGTCATCAGTCCCCTAGAACTTAGAACTACTTAAACCTAACTAACCTAAGGACATCACACACATCCATGCTCGAGGCAGGATTCGAACCTGCGACCGTAGCAGCAACGCGGTTCCTGACTGAAGCGCCTGGAGCCGCTCGGCCACAGCGGTCGGCGCAGAGGAGGACATTATACGAGCTACTTAGTCCAAAACTGGCCCTCCGTTAACGCTGACATGTTCTGGTCAAAGGAGTTGCTTCTGTCCTCCGAATATCCCGAATTTGAACCCCCTCGGGTACTATATTTGGAGCGTAGCTGAAAGAGTTACCAACAAAACGAAGCACTATAATGTAGCATCTCTTCGCACCTCTATCGAAGCAGCATTCACGAATATATACAGCGCTGTTTTAAACAGTCTTCAGGACAAGATTGGAGCCGGTCATTGCGACTAACGGGGTTACATCGTGTAATGTTACTTTTCAGAGATACCACTACTTATATGTAAGGGAATTCTAATTTTCTTTTCTATTTTGTTTTAATAAATTTGCCTCTTCAAAAGTCTCATTTGTCCAGATTTTAAGCCGGCCGAAGTGGCCGTGCGGTTAAAGGCGCTGCAGTCTGGAACCGCAAGACCGCTACGGTCGCAGGTTCGAATCCTGCCTCGGGCATGGATGTTTGTGATGTCCTTAGGTTACTTAGGTTTAACTAGTTCTAAGTTCTAGGGGACTAATGACCTCAGCAGTTGAGTCCCATAGTGCTCAGAGCCATTTGAACCATTTTTTGAACCAGATTTAAGCACCACACCCTGTGTAGTTTCCGAATTCTGCTGCGTTTTACTCTGGAGACATCGACCGTTAACGGTGCCCCTCGCGTAAAGGGCAGAACTTAAGGAGTGAAATTCTGGAGTGAAGAAACCACTTCACGGATTTCCTTGCATTATTCGCGGAGCTGGCGATGCATTTTCAGCCCGCGTGCCGAGCCGGAGAAATCTCATTGGGGCGGCGGTGCGCGGTAGTGGGTGCCTTCCGTCTCGGCGCGGCCATCTTGCGCCTTGAGTGGCGGCTCAATTAACGGAGCACGTCCCCCGAGGTTGGGCCTCGTACCGACGCAGCGCCAACATCGCCTTAGGGGATTCCCCTCCTTCTCTGTCTCCCCGCCTCATACCCTTCCGTCCTGTCATGCAATGTCTTCAGTTTCGCCCCCGTGTCCCCAGAAACTACTTCCGCCCTGTTCCTTTCATGATCACATTATGCCTAGCGGAGTGTTCACAAGCATGCGGCGATGAAATAGTCTCCCTCATTATATTTTGTGGATTAGCGAAATGATTTGACTGTGTAATCAACGAAAGTATCTTAGAAATATAAATCATTACTGTAGCTGTCGCTGTGCGGAAAGAAACTACGCACAAAACAGTTTTATGTAAGTCACTGAGTGTGGATAGTGGAGATTTTTCTCTATGGGGAAGACATAATGATGATAGAGTTCCATAAGGTTCAGTATTAATTACAAAAAATGTCAAATACGTATCAGGCTAGATAGGATATTCTTTCTGTTAGTACAGATGACTACTACCAAAATCAATATTAATGGACATATGACAATGAAAAAAACTATTGAGGTCTGGTATGCCTAGTCTATGTCGTCAGTGATCCTCTCTCTCCACCCCCCCCCCTCCCCCCTTCCTCCAACACTGCCGTGTGACATCTTCACTTTCCCTGCTGTTACGATATTAGCTCCACCTGCATTTAGTAATAATATGGTTCGAAATACTATTTCTTGTGGCCTAGCCAAGCAATTTACCATTGTAAATGTCACAATATTAACTTCAGAAAATTGAATTGTTGCTGCATCTCACGTCATACCTTACTAAAACTATGCTGAAAGTTGTTTCTTATAAGGTACTGAATCAGGTACGAAAAGTTTTTGTGGCTGACGTGACAAAATGTATTAGAATTCCACAAAGTTCAATATCCTCGGAGTAGTAAAGCAACTTAAATCACGTAATAAAAGCAAGTCTTCTGGTCCAGACTGTATACTAATTTGGTTCCTTTCGGAGTATGCTGATGCTTTAGCTCCATACTCAACAATCATATACAACCGTTCTCTCGACGAAAGATGCGTACCCAGAGACTGGAAAGTTGCACAGGTCAAACCAACTACAAAGGTAGTAGGAGTAATCCACTAAATTAGAGGCCCATATCGTTAACGTCGATATGCAGCAGGATTTTAGAACATATATTGTGTTAGAACATTATGAATTACCTAGAAGTAAACTGTCTATTGACACACAGTCAACAAGGATTTAGAAAACATCGTTCCTGTGAAACACAACTAGCTCTTCATTCGCATGAAGTGTTGAGTGCTATTGACAAGGGATTTCAGATCAATTCCGTATTTCTAGATTTCCAGAAGGCTTTTGACACTGTACGACAAACAAGTAGCTTGTAGTGAAATTGCGTACTTCCGGGATATCGTCCCAGTTATGTCCCTTAATACGTGATTTCCTCTCATAGGGGTCACAATACGAAGTAACTGACGGAAAGTCATCGAGTAAAACGTAAGTTATTTCTGGCGTTACCCGAGGTAGTGTTATAGGCCTTTTGCTGCTTCTTATCTATATAGACGATTTGGGAGACAATATGAGCAGCTTTCCTAGGCTGTTTGCAGATGACGCTGTCGTTTATCGACTAGTCAAGTCATCAGAAGATCACAACAAATTGCAGAACGATTTAGAAAAGATATCTGAATGGTGCGATAATTGGCAGTGGACCCTAAATAATGAAAAGTGTGAGGTCATCCATATGAGTGCTAAAAGGACTTCGTCAAACTTCGGTTACACGATAAATCAGTGTAGTCTAAAACCCGTAAACTCAACTAAATACCTAGGTATTACAATTACGAACAAGTTAAATTGGAAGTAACACACAGAAAATGTTGTGGGGAAGGCTAACCAAAGACTGCGTTTTATTGGCAGGACAGTCAGAAAATGTAACAGATCTACTAAGGAGAGTGCCTACACTAAACTTTTCCGTCCTCTTTCAGAACACTGCTGCGCGGTGTGGGATCCTTACCAGATAGGACTGACGGAGTGCATCGAAAAAGTTCAAAGAAGGGCAGCACGTTTTTCATTATCGCGAAAAATGGGAGTGTCACAGAAATGATACAGGATTTGGGCTGGACATCATTAAAAGAAAGACGTTTTTCGTTGCGAATGCGAAAATGTTTTGTTGACACCGACCTACATAGGGAGAAACGATCACCACGATAAAATAGGGGAACTCAGAGCTCGTACGGAAAGGGATAGGTGTTCGTTCTTTATATATCGTTCGTTCTTTATATATCGTTCGTTCTTTATATATCGTTCGTTCTTTATATATCGTTCGTTCTTTATATATCGTTCGTTCTTTCTTTATCGTTCGTTCTTTCTTTATCGTTCGTTCTTTCTTTATCGTTCGTTCTTTCTTTATCGTTCGTTCTTTATATATCGTTTGTTCTTTATATATCTCACTATACGAGATTGGAATGATAGACAATTGTGAAGGTGGTTCGATGAAGCCTCTGCCAGGCACTTACATGTGATTTGTGCAGTATCGTTGTAGATGTAGAAGATCCGATGTTGTTTATCGTATATCCAAATAATACCCTTCATTTAATACGTATCAAGATGATGTGATTGAGCTTGCAGTACTCATGAGTACAATCATAATCGATCCTAAATCATACACAGCAGTAGAAAAAAATCCCAACAAGAACTATTATCATCAGACGTCACTGTCAGCGTAAACCAGAGGACTCAGTCCCAACCGTCATGTATCTAAGACCACATAACTCCAGCCACTGGTAAAGGAAGGATATAGTTATAAATTTATAGAAAGAAACATAAGGGTGTGCCACTCATCCAGTAATGAAACCCTCGAAATTTTCTGAAACCTCTAAACTGCGTGCTGAATCAGAACAGTAACGCGAGAACCATTGCCCTTTGTGGGCAACTGCTGTACCAACTGATTATTGAAAATGACAGTCACAATCGCATTATTTATTTTGCGGCCAACCGGTTCCAACCCGCGATGGGTTCATCTTCAGGGTAATTTACACCATTTGGTCGCTCACTGGAGTCGTCACTCTGCCTGTAGTTACCAACCTTGCAAAGGCACGGTGACGACTCCAGCGAGCGACCAAATGGTGCCGCTCTAATCTCACCCCCCCCCCCCACCCCCCAACTTGTACGCTCACAGTATGATGTAACATTTCGGGTGTACAGGCCTTGACATATAAAAACAATCGTAAAACATGGATAATATTGTCAGATGCATAGTTTTTGTTGTGGCTTGGCAAGACAGCCAAGCCACTATGAGGAAGCCGATAGGCACGCGTTTAAGCTCACGCAGGCTGGCGTGAGGTCTGGAACAGGACAAGGTAATTAATATAGCCAATAACGTACGTAGCTGCTGGAATACTTAACTTTAATCCACAATTGGCGAACATCGCTCGTGACGGTACATGTTTTACAGCATCAATAGTAACTGGCAATGGCGCCTTGCTAGGTCGTAGCAAATGACGTAGCTGAAGGCTATGCTAACTATCGTCTCGGCAAATGAGAGCGTAATTTGTCAGTGAACCATCGCTAGCAAAGTCGGCTGTACAACTGGGGCGAGTGCTAGTACGTCTCTCTAGACCTGCCGTGTGGCGGCGCTCGGTCTGCAATCACTTATAGTGGCGACACGCGGGTCCGACGTATACTAACGGACCGCGGCCGATTTAAAGGCTACCACATAGCAAGTGTGGTGTCGAGCGGTGACACCACATTCCTCCCCCGCAAATCGGCGGACGGTTGTGGCATAAGGCTTCCGCCCGCCGTGGAGAGGACCCCATGTTGGCGTATGCGACGAGGTGGGGAGCCTAACAACAGGCGAGGCTGTGCCACCCGCACCCTGCCATTCGGACCGAGGGGAGCTAGGAAACGCCTGAAAACCTGCTTCAGGGTGCACGCCAACATGCGGTGTATGCGCCCGTAGAGAGACAGGAGGGGCCGAAGGTCGAGCTCCATCGGGTCGGGCACTCGACGGGCGAAGACGACATATGCTCCGGAGCTGGCAAGAGGTCCATGGCGGAGAACAACTGGTCACGGGAAGCGATAGGCGGCGTGTGACCCAGGGAGGCGCCCTGCGGTTGCAGCGACGCGTCCACTGCGGGCGTCGCCGGCGGGAGAACAGGCGGCGGCGGCGGCGGCGGCGCGTCGCCATGGGGCAAAATGGAAAGCATCGTCGGTAACACCTGGGGCTGAGGCGAGCCAGTAGATGGGTCCCCAGGGCGCTGACCGGACGGCACCGTCGCTGAAAGCAGACGGGGAGCGGCAGATCCCATGCGACGACAGAGGCGCAGCTGGTGGAGATGCCGGCGCACCTCACCAGAGGCCCCGAAAACCAGATACATAGTGCGGCCGAGGCAGCGAAGAATGCGCCCTTCAAGCCAACCCCGTGAACCATCGCTAGCAAAGTCGGCTGTACAACTGGGGCGAGTGCTAGAAAGTGTGTCTAGACCTGCCGTGTGGCGGCGCTCGGTCTGCAATCACTGATAGTGGCGACACGCGGGTCCGACGTATACTAACGGACCGCGGCCGATTTAAAGGCTACCACCTAGCAAGTGTGGTGTCTAGCGGTGACACCACAGTTTTCGCTGGTGCTCATTCGAATGGTAACAGCTACTATGATTTTAACAGCTGAAGGTTTGTTGGGGGAGGACAGAGTAACATCCAGTTCAAGCCGTTACGTTCTCTGTGCATTTATTTTAGATTTGCATCCAGTACAAGTATGGTACGAGGGTTGGTACTTAAATAGTGACAACTATTTATTCACAACCGATACAAAAGAGTTACATGTTTGCACCTGTTACTGTCCTTCAAAGTAGTCACCAGCGTTGTGTAGAACCCGTTGCCAGCGATGTGGAAGAGCCTGTTGTGTTGATGGTGCCAATGGAGCGGTCTACTGCCTGTCGAATCTCCAGAACAGTTCTGAAGCGAATGCCACGAAGTGGTCCCTTCATCTTCTGGGGAGGATGGTGGATGCTACAGTACTTCCCAGTCCCATCGACCGAACAGAGCAGCCACAGCTTGCGCTGTATGCGCCCCCGATTGTCGTGCAAAATGATGGGAGGGTTGCGCAAAGCTCGTCACAGGTGATGCTCAAAATACGAACAGTAATACTGTGCACTGACGGTCTGCCGTGAAGGAAAGTAATGCGTGAGGATAAAACCATCACAGCCGTACACGATAATCACCATAATTTTCACCATACTGGGGCTGTGACGCACTTTCGACTTTCGCGGTGACCCATAATGATGCGGAACCCATCGTGATGCAATCTTTCGCATTCCTTCAGGATGCGAATCAGAGTCGTACGCGCTAATCCGGTGTCGTGGGCGAGCTCACGAATCGTATGGCGTCGATCACTGTCCACTAACGCGGCAACAGCATGCACTTCTTCAGAGACGCTAGGGCGACCAGCCCGATGCATGTCTGCTACAGTTTGCCGACGTTCATTGAAGGCTTTTACCCAACGTGCCACTGTTCTGTACGGCAATACCGATTCCCTGCACGCCTCTGGAAGACCTTGATGACACTATCGTGCTGTACGACCTCTGGCACATTCAATCTCGATCCAACTCCGTTGTTCCTGTTTCGAAAACGTAGTGACACCGTTACGTTACATCGCTCGCTCACAAGTAACTGTGTTTCCTACGACTGTGCGCACGCCCGTGACGTGGGACGGGCGAGTCCGTTTGCTCGGAGGCAAGGTAGGTATGTCAACCACGTGTGCTATCAGCGACAGTAGTAGATTCCGTTGCATAGTGTCTCCACAGCAGTGTTGCCACTATTTAAGTTCCAACCTTCGTACTAAGGTGATTAGTACAGAATACTACGCACTGTGTAACTCATAGGGATCAGAAATGACTTCCACAAGTCTCGAGTGAGTATGACGTTGGATACAAGTGGACTGTACCATCATGAAAAGAAGAGCAACTACACGAGTTCCAAAGTACATTGTGCAACAGAATTCAAGAATAACTGCTCGAAATTCAGTAATTGTACCTCACTGCGAAGCGGAAGTTTAAGATTTTGCTCAAAGGTGCCTACAATCTTCCTCTGTTGTGATGTAAAAGCGTGGCACCCTGCGACTTCATGCTAAGAATCGACGATGTTTCAAACAGCACGGTATGCACACATGCGAATAAAAGGCCACATGTGAGCTGTAAGGTGGGTTAATGATGTCACGTTGGCACTAAATTTCACCAAAATGTTGTCCAACGCCAAAGTGGACGTCTCCCACGTTGGGAAGGTCGTCAAACCCCCTCTTACCCACATTTCACGCCTTATTTTGACAGTCGGCAATGGAGATCAGAACCGCTACGTCCGGCGTTGGAATCAAGGGCGTTTGTAATGAGTGGTCGAGCCCGACATTCCACATACATGCCCCATCCAGAAACGACACCAAACGGCATAAGATGGTATAAAGGGCGTCAGTGATACCACACATTTCACGACGGAAACGTCAGTTCGTAGCACCGTGGTTAACATCACGATTTCTTGACGGCCTTTTCACTCTGCTTATAACGCCCAGACGATTCGTCCTTCCTGGAAAGACATTGTGGGCCTGCGGCCCCACTGAAAGTGGTCGTAAACCTTTACTGGCTTACGTCTCCTCGTCTTTTGCTGTGGTGTACATGTTGGAACCACCAGGGACCGTCCAGAATCATATAATGTGAAGCGTTAGTCAAAATGCCTACATCCTTTAATAAATGTCTACCCCGCGACCGTAAGTGAGTACCACAAATTATTCTGTCACAAACTACTCTCGCAGCATGTTTTTGAGCAATGAAAACTTTATTTCTTGAACAGAAGTTCTTCCAGAGCAGTATTCCATGCAACATAATTCAATGAAAATATCCAAAATGTGTAAACATCTCTCTCTTCCGGAAATTTGCAATGATTCCTAGTGAAAATGTGGTCGAACTGGTTTGCTTCAATTGTTCTAAAACGTATTTTCCCCAGTTTACATTATCTTCATCATGTATAACTAAAACTTTAGAAATTTCTACGCAAGGAACTATTCCCTCATTATGTGTTACGTTTATCATTGTGTAGTATCTCTAGGTGTGCAGAATTGAATATGCATTTTCAAAACTGATAGGCACGCCATTTACGAAACGCCACTCACTAGTGGTGTTAAGAACGTTATTTACCATTTCTTCTGTTGATGTATTTCACATTGAATTGATTACAGTAGTAGCATCACCTGCAAAAAGGAAGTGAATCTGCTTTTCGTATTTTATGTGGAAGGACGCTTACATATGTGAAAAATAGCTGTGGACGTAAGTCTGAGCCTTGTGGAACCCCATAACTGATTTGTACTGAGAACGAGGTCGCCAGCTAAATGTGCTTAGTGATTTTGCTCCCTGTGCATTAGTTAGATATAGCATCAGTTCCAAAAATATCTTAAAACAACTAGGATATTGTGATTCACACAGTCAAACGCCTTAGCCAGGACTCAGACAATACCAACCGTTTCTATTGTGTTGTTTGATGTGGTCTTCAGTCCTAAGACTGGTATGGTACACCTCTCCGTGCTACTTTATCATGTTCAGTTGATCTCTTGGTTACCCTTAACATTTCCCTTCCCCCCCCCCCCCCCCCTCTAGCCTCCTCCTACTTTCCTTCAATATTAAGCTTGTGATCCCTTGATGTCTCAGAATGTGTCCTATCAACCAATCCCTTATTCTAACCAATTTGAGCCACGAATTTCTTGTCTCCCCAGTTCCATTCTGTACCACCTCGTTGGTTACGCCGTCTTATTTTCATCATCCTTCTATAGCATGACATTTCAGAAGCCTGTATTCTTTTCTTGTCTAAACTGGTTGTCACCCCCTTTTCACCTTCAGATAATACTTCCTAACACTTAAATCCTTCATCGATGTTAAGACTCCTTTACTTCAGAATGACCTTTCTTGCCATTCCCTGTCTACACTTTATAACCTCTTACTTTGGCTATCATCAGTTATTTTGTTATCCAAATAACAAAACTCATCTACTACTTTCAGGTCTCGTTTCTTAATCTAATTCCCTCAACATCACCTTATTTAATATGACTACATCCCATTGTCTTTGTATTGCTTTTTTTAGTGACTATCTTACTTCCTCCTTTCAAGACACTATCCGTTCCATTCGAGTGCTCTTCCATGTCCTTCCCTATCTCTGACAGAATTACAGTGTTTTCAGCAAACCTCAAAGTTTCTATTTCTTCTCGCTGAACTTCAATTCCTTCTCCAATTTTTCTTTCGTTTCCTTTACTGCTTGCTCGTGATACATAACATTGGGGATTGGCTACAGCCCTGTCGTACTCCCTTCTCAGCCACTGCTTTCCCTTTCATGCTCTTATAACTGACGTGTGGTTTCTCTAAAAATTGTAAATAGCCTGCCGGCCGGAGTGGCCGCGCGGTTCTGGGCGCTACAGTCTGGAACCAAGCGACCGCTACGGTCGCAGGTTCGAATCCTGCCTTGGGCATGGATGTGTGTGATGTCCCTAAGTTAGGTTTAATTAGTTCTAAGTTCTAGGTGACTGATGACCTCAGAAGTTAAGTCGCATAGTGCTCAGAGCCATTTTTCTTGTAAATAGCCTTTCGCTCCCTGTATTTTATCACTTTTATCTTCAGCTTTCAAAGGATGTATTTTAGTCGCATAGTGCTCAGAGCCATTTTTCTTGTAAATAGCCTTTCGCTCCCTGTATTTTATCACTTTTATCTTCAGCTTTCAAAGGATGTATTTTAGTCAATACTGTCAAAATCTTTCTCTAAGTTACCATTGTCATAAACTTTCGTTTGGCTCTCCTTAACCTACCTTCTAAGGGGAAGTCGTGGCATCAGTATTACCTAGAGTGTTCCTACATTTCACTGGAATTCTACCATTTCCCCCTGATGTCAGCTTTTATGAGTCTCTCCATTCGTCTGTTAATAACTCGTGTTAGTGTTTCGCGGCCATGACTCATTGAACTGATTGATAGGTGGTATTCACATCTGTCAGCACCTGCTTCTTTTGGAGTTGGAATTATTATATTCTTTTTGAAGTGTGAGGGTATTTCACCTTTCTCATACATCTGGCACTCCAAATGGGATAGTTTCGTCATGGGTGGCTCTCCCAAGGTTATCAGTGTTTCTGACGTAACGTCGTCTACTCAAGAGGCCTTGTTTCGACTTAGGTCTCTCTGTGTCCCGTCAGATTTTTCTCGCAACATCATATCTCCCATGTCATCTTCAAATAAGTTCTCTTTTCATCGTATTGACTTCAAGTTCATCTCCCTTGTATATACACTCTATGCACCCTTGCACCTTCCAGCTATTCTTTCTTTGCTTGGTACTGGTTTTCCGTTTGAGCTCTTGATATTCACACAGCAGCATCTGTTTGCTCCAAAGGCCTCTTTAATTTTCCTGCACCCGTTATCTGCATTTCATGAAATTAATCTCATTTTTTACACTTTTGTATTCCATTTTACCTGCTTCATTTGTTGCCTTTTTATACGTTCCTTCCCGTTAACCGCATTTAATACCTCCTTTCATATCGAAGAATCTCTTGCAGGCCTTGTCTGTTTCCGTATTTGACCATTAGCTACCATCACTATTTTATCTCTCAAAGCTATCCCTTTGTCTTCTACTCTATTCTTTTCTCCTGTTCTAGTTAATCGTTGGGTAAGGCATCCTCTGAAACTCTCAACGACCTTTCGTTTCTTCAACTTACCCTTAATTTCCTTTTTTTGTTTTGTTTCTGTTTCCTTA
This sequence comes from Schistocerca serialis cubense, assembly GCF_023864345.2. Classification (NCBI taxonomy): domain Eukaryota; kingdom Metazoa; phylum Arthropoda; class Insecta; order Orthoptera; family Acrididae; genus Schistocerca; species Schistocerca serialis. The sequence goes on from NC_064649.1 coordinate 99,026,140, forward strand.
GTTCTAATACACAGTTCATAAGCAATAAACTGTGCTCAGAGTCCACATCTACCGCTGGAAATTTCTCGCAATCCGAAATGTGGTTGTGATATCCCTGTCTTACCATTACAGAATTCCTATCACTAACTTCTATAACTTGGACATATAGAGCGGCGTGAGTACATACGACGTTTGCAGTTCCGATGTTTAACCCATCCACTTCCGCTTCAGTACCTGAATTAGGCGTGACGCAGTACAACTACATGGTAACAGCTCGAAAGGAAACATACCGAATCGTCTTTGCTTAAGCACATTTGTTTGTGTTAACACTTAACCATTACGTGTTTACATTATTCCACAACAAAAAAGAACACAACATACTGTACGTACAAAATACACTCCTGGAAATTGAAATAAGAACACCGTGAATTCATTGTCCCAGGAAGGGGAAACTTTATTGACACATTCCTGGGGTCAGATACATCACATGATCACACTGACAGAACCACAGGCACATAGACACAGGAAACAGAGCATGCACAATGTCGGCACTAGTACAGTGTATATCCACCTTTCGCAGCAATGCAGGCTGCTATTCTCCCATGGAAACGATCGTAGAGATGCTGGATGTAGTCCTGTGGAACGGCTTGCCATGCCATTTCCACCTGGCGCCTCAGTTGGACCAGCGTTCGTGCTGGACGTGCAGACCGCGTGAGACGACGCTTCATCCAGTCACAAACATGCTCAATGGGGGACAGATCCGGAGATCTTGCTGGCCAGGGTAGTTGACTTACACCTTCTCGAGCACGTTGGGTGGCACGGGATACATGCGGACGTGCATTGTCCTGTTGGAACAGCAAGTTCCCTTGCCGGTCTAGGAATGGTAGAACGAGGGGTTCGATGACGGTTTGGATGTACCGTGCACTATTCAGTGTCCCCTCGACGATCACCAGTGGTGTACGGCCAGTGTAGGAGATCGCTCCCCACACCATGATGCCGGGTGTTGGCCCTGTGTGCCTCGGTCGTATGCAGTCCTGATTGTGGCGCTCACCTGCACGGCGCCAAACACGCATACGACCATCATTGGCACCAAGGCAGAAGCGACTCTCATCGCTGAAGACGACACGTCTCCATTCGTCCCTCCATTCACGCCTGTCGCGACACCACTGGAGGCGGGCTGCACGATGTTGGGGCGTGAGCGGAAGACGGCCTAACAGTGTGCGGGACCGCAGCCCAGCTTCATGGAGACGGTTGCGAATGGTCCTCGCCGACACCCCAGGAGCAACAGTGTCCCTAATTTGCTGGGAAGTGGCGGTGCGGTCTCCTACGGCACTGCGTAGGATCCTACGGTCTTGGCGTGCATCCGTGCGTCGCTGCGGTCCGGTCCCTGGTCGACGGGCACGTGCACCTTCCGCCGACCACTGGCGACAACATCGATGTACTGTGGAGACCTCACGCCCCACGTGTTGAGCAATTCGGCGGTACGTCCACCCGGCCTCCCGCATGCCCACTATACGCCCTCGCTCAAAGTCCGTCAACTGCACATACGGTTCACGTCCACGCTGTCGCGGCATGCTACCAGTGTTAAAGGCTGCGATGGAGCTCCGTATGCCACGGCAAACTGGCTGACACTGACGGCGGCGGTGCACAAATGCTGCGCAGCTAGCGCCATTCGACGGCCAACACCGCGGTTCCTGGTGTGTCCGCTGTGCCGTGCGTGTGATCATTGCTTGTACAGCCCTCTCGCAGTGTCCGGAGCAAGTATGGTGGGTCTGACACACCGGTGTCAATGTGTTCTTTTTTCCATTTCCAGGAGTGTAGTACTGATGTATCAGAACAGCGGCTCAATGGAGCGACCACCAGCGTTGTTACGGACACTGTACATAGGAAGCATGTTCTGGTGCACTCTCCCCATCCCACCTGGTGTCTCTTCAGTTTCTAGTGCAGCGGCCAGAACTCCTGCCAGCAGATCTTCCTCTGTCTGTACAGGAGTCTCGTAAATTAAACATTGCATACGACTCCACAAGATCTAGTCCATACGAGTTAAATTCTGCGATCGCGGCGGTCACGCAGCTATATACCACCTCGGCGTGTCCATATTTCATATATCGTCTGCTGAGGTGCCTCCGAGCCGCAAGTGAGAAGTGGGATGGTGCACCATCAAGCTCAAACCACATTTCGTGACGGACATTCAGCGTCACAGGTTCCACGAATGTGTCCAATACGTTTTGTAGGAAGACCAAGTATGCAGGGCCTGTTACTTTGAGTGGAGAGAGGCAGGGCCCAACCACGTGAACGTCAATGCCTGCCCTCACGTGAATACCAAACATGTACTGAAGTCCCTGAACATGTGTGGCACGAGGGCTTTCGTCTGCCCAGACATACCTGTTCATCCAATTCAGAACACTGTCCCAGGTAACCTTACATTCACCTGCGAACAGAACCGAGCTTCTGGCGTTGGCGGAGAGCAACAGAGCCCTGCCTCACGACACCGAAGCTACCTGTTCGTCGGAGCTGCTGAGTAATATGGGCAAAAGTTCGCGCCATGGCACTTGCTACACTGCATATTCGTGATAGCCAACTAGCAGTTTTACCGTTACCCGGAGCTTCGCAATTCACAAGGAGCACGTCTGTGTATCCTGTAAAGTGTACCGAAATATCTTCACTGTATAGGAGATACGCGGGCATAGAATAAGTCTCGCAGCACGACAGACAGTAAGTGACGCCAGATGATGATCTGACGTAGCTCTCGTCATCCTGTCTTTCCTGTTGCATACCAGGACAAGCAGCTCTGTGACTTATCTCTTCCCCGTAGCAGATATGGACGCGCACGCATCTGAACTGAAGCCGTGATTGAGCGGAAACGGTACGTTTTAGGACACGAGATCTTGATTGATTGATTTTGGTGGAAGAGACCAAACAGAGAGGTCATCGGTATCATCGGATTATGGAAAAATGGGTTAGGAAGTCGGCTGTGCCCTTTGAAAGGGACGATCCCGGCATTTGCCTGAAGCGATTTAGGGAAATCACGGAAACCTAAATCAGGATGGCCGGTCGTGAAATTGAACCGTCGTCGTCCCGAATGCGAATCCAGTGTGCTAACCCCTGCGCCACCTCGCACAGTCACGAGTTCTTATTCAAAGTATTATGTACACGATTCTACAGTTCCTAGAAGTTTGTAACTGGTATTTCCGAACATATATTTGATGTCCGAAAATTTGGTGAATGAAAATGTGAAAAGGATTTTCAGTTGAGCAACTCTTGCAAAATGGAAACTGTGATTCAGTGAGGCTATTATTGTTCCTGTGCACGTTGCGTCTGACAGAGAGACTGCCACAGGATTGTTGAAGCACACAGAATTACATACTTACATGTATATGGTGTCTATTCTTTCGGACATGCCCGAAAGAACAGACACCATAGCCATATAAGTACGAGTATATAGTTCTGCAACACCGGCTATGAACTTCTTCTGTGCGGATGCACACATATTCCAAGAAATCTTACTGGACTCGGTAAGAATGTTTTCCACGAGAAATGAGTGTGTAAGGGTGGGACACTTCGAATGTAGTGTGTGGACATAAAAGGTGAGAATGTGGGTCTCGCGGGAGGCGTGCGCGAGATAGTCCCTGCAGTCACGCTATCCTCTGTGCCCTCGGTGGCTCAGATGGATAGAGCGTCTGCCATGAAAGCAGGAGATCATGGGTTAGAGTCCCGGTCAGGGCACACATTTTCACCTGTCCCCGTCGATATATATCAACGCCCGTTAGCAGCTGAAGGTATTAATATAATTCTGATTTCGACACAGAATTACTGTCATTACCTGCGGTGAGAAGGCTAGTCTGTACGTATATGAAACGGCTGTATGTCATAGCATATAAGACTAGAAAAATACGAGGGTTTTTCGGAAAGTAAGGAACGATCGGTCGCGAAATGGAAACCAGAGTGGAAATCGAAACTGTTTTCTCTGCAGATTTAGCTACACTTTCCAGATACTTCTCTACATAATCACCGCTCCGACTTAGACATTTGTCTTAGCGTTATACCAGATTTCCAACACCATCATCATAGAAGGCAGCCGCCTGTGCTTTCCGATAATTCTCTACGCTGGTCTATAGCGCGTAGCCTGCGCCCAAGTGTTGTCTTCGTATCCGGCGTTTCATGTGAACAGAGATGACACTCAGGACGAGCCAATTAAGGCTGTGTTGTGGCTGATCGAACACTTCCCATCGGAAAGGCTACCCCTGCAGAATGAGGCTGTTGCCATGAAGAAGGAATTGCGTGGCAGTTGTGTCAGGTGGGCTGCATTCATTAAGGCGAAGCCTCTCAGCGGGCCCTCCTGCTTGGCAGGAGACGTCGTTGATCTAGGCACCTTTACTCGTTCACAGTGCGCTCACAACTGAAAAGAGCGTCTTGATTCGATCGACGGGCATACTAGAGACACTGCCCAAAACGTCTGTGAAAAGCTTCATCGCTTTTTCACAGAGGTTTCGATTTCGATCGTTCCTCACTTTCCGAATAGCATTCGTGAATGTCTGTGGTTGTAAGTATTGTCTGAGTGAATTGGTACGCCCACGACTCCAGCGCTGAGTAATAAGCGAAGTTACTGCTAGACATAGTTGCTCTTTGGGTATGTCGCCGCCTGGAGGTTGCGATCGCGAACAGCGCGGCTAGTAGTGGAGACGTGATTAGTAACAAATGAGGGGTTTGGAGGAGCCTGTGGCGGTGGCGGATATCTGGGCCTAATTAACAGTAGAGACAGCGCAGTGACTGCGGCGCTCTTGCAGATAGCGGCGCGCGTCTGGGAGCTCGCTTTGACTGCGGCGGCCGCGTCATTAGCCCCGCCCGCTCCCAGGCGGTGTTTGTCGGCGATGCGGCGCAGACAGACAGCCAGACAGACAGAGAGCTGTCTCTTGGCTTGCGGTCTGTCTGAGAGCTCACAGCCGCGCGACACCGATCTCGCGGTCTCGCCTGTCTTGTCAGCCGGCGGTAAACACAGGCTGCTATACTCGCTGCTGCCGCCGTTGTTCTTGTTGTGGTCGTCAATGCGAAGGCTGCTTCCGTGAAGATGGTGTCTCCAGTGGATCCAGTACAAGTCTGTACATCTACATTTACATTTATACTCTGCAAGCCACCCAACGGTGTGTGGCGGAGGGCACTTTACGTGCCACTGTCATTACCTCCCTTTCCTGTTCCAGTCGCGTATGGTTCGCGGGAAGAACGACTGCCAGAAACCCTCCGTGCGCGCTCGAATCTCTCTGATTTGACATTCGTGATCTCCTCGGGAGGTGTAAGTAGGAGGAAGCAATATATTCGATATCTCATCCAGTGACGCACCCTCTTGAAACGTGGACAGCAAGCTACACCGCGATGCAGAGCGCCTCTCTTGCAGAGTCTGCCACTTGAGTTTGCTAGACATCTCCGTAACGCTGTCATGCTTACCAAATAACCCTGTGATGAAACGCGCCGCTCTTCTTTGGATCTTCTCTACATCCTCTGTCAACCCAACCTGGTACGGATACCACACTGGTGAGCAATACTCAAGTATAGGTCGAACGAGTGTTTTGTAATCCACCTCCTTTATTGATGGACTACATTTTCTAAGGACTCTCCCAGTGAATCTCAACCTGGCACCCGCATTAGCAACAATTAATTGTATATGATCATTGCACTTCAAATCGTTCCGTACGCACACTACCAGATATTTTACAGACGTAACTGCTACCAGTGTTTGTTCTGCTATCATATAATCATACAATAAAGGATCCTTCTTTCTATGTATTCCCAATGCATTACATTTGTCTATGTTAAGCGTCAGTTGCCCCTCCCTGCTCCAAGTGCCAATCCGCTACAGATTTTCCTGCATTTCGCTGCAATTTTCTAATGCTGCAACTTCTCTGTACCCTACAGCATCATCCGCGAAAAGCCGCATGCAACTTCCGACACTATCTACTAGGTCATTTATATATATTGTGAAAAGCAATGGTCCCATAACACTCCCCTGTGGCACGCCAGAGGATACTTTAACGTCTGTAGAGTCTCTCCATTGAGAACAACATGCTGTGTTGTGTTAGCTAAAAATTCTTCAGTCTAGCCACAAAGCTGGTCTGATATTCCGAAGGCTCTTACTTTATCAGGCGACAGTGCGGAACTGTATCGAACGACTTCCGGAAGTCAAGGAAAATGGCATCTACATTGGAGCCTCTATCTAATATTTTATGGGTCTCATGAACAAACCATTTCTGTACCACTACCGAAATTTACGGGGGCAGTTTAGGGAGAAATACACTACTGGCCATTGAAAATGATACACCAAGAAGAAATGCAGATGATAAACGGGTATTAATTGGACAAATATATTATACTAGAACGGACATTTGGTTACTTTTTCACGCAATTTGGGTGCATATTTCCTGAGAAATGAGTACCCAGAACAACCTCCTCTGGCCGTAATAACGGTCTTGATGCACCTGGGCATTGAGTCCAACAGAGCTTGGATGCCGTGTACAGGTACAGCTGCCCATGCAGCTTCAACACCATACCACAGTTCATCACAGAACTTGGATTCATCCGAAAAAATAACGTTTTGCATTCGTACACACAGGTTCGTCGTTGAGTACACCATCGCAGGCGCTCCTGTCTGTGATGCAGCGTCAAGGGTAACCGCAGCCATGGTCTCCGAGCTGATAATCCATGCTGCTGCAAACGACGTCGAACTGTTCGTGCAGATGATTGTTGTCTTGCAAACGCCCCCATCTGTTGACTCAGGGATCGAGAGCCCGCATCTCGTGGTCGTGCGGTAGCGTTCTCGCTTCCCACGCCCGGGTTCCCGAGTTCCCGGGTTCGATTCCGGGCGGGGTCAGGGATTTTCTCTGCCTCGTGATGGCTGGGTGTTGTGTGCTGTCCTTAGGTTAGTTAGGTTTAAGTAGTTCTAAGTTCTAGGGGACTGATGACCATAGATGTTAAGTCCCATAGTGCTCAGAGCCATTTGAGCCAGCCAGGGATCGAGACGTGGCTGCACGATCCGTTACAGCCATGCGGATAAGGTCTCCATCTCGACTCCTAGCGATACGAGGCCGTTGGGATCCAGCGCGGCGTTCCATATTACCCTCTTGAACCTTCCGATTCCATATTCTGCTAATAGTCATTGCTGCTCGCGTTGCTAGAGATCCAATGCCGCGATACGATTAACTGCAATCGCGATAGGCTACAATCCGACCTGTAGCAAAGTCGGAAACGTTATGGCACGCACTACTCCTCCTTACACGAGGCATCACAACAATGTTTCACGAGGCAACGCTGGTCAACTGCTGTTCGTGTATGAAAAATCTGATGGAAAATTTTTTCATGTCAGCACGTTGTAGGTGTCGCCACTGGCGCCAACCTTGTGTGAATTCTCTGAAATGCCTAGTATTTGCATACAACAACATCTTCTTCCTGTCGGTTAAATTTCACGTCTGTAGCACGTCATCTTCGTGCTGTAGTAATTTCAATGGCCAGTAGTGTAATAAAATTAAGTGGTGGGATTGTGGTTTGCAGGCGGAGAATACACGGTAGCGGTGTGGAGGCGTCTTGCCAGTCCAGACAAGTAGACGCCGGTCGCTTCGAACGAGACCGTCAGGATTGTCAACGCATGCCTGAGGCCTACACCTGGCCACACAGTTCACCCACTTGCTCTCACAGCACCACCCAGTATTAAACCCAAAGACACCACTGAAATAAAGAAGAAAGAACAGCAGATTGATCCAGGGCTCTTAGTCCAACAGGTGCTTACGCTCTTGGCGGTTTTCGATAAAGTTTGATGAACACAACAGATACACATAACAGAGAAATTATTTCAAATGGCTCTAAGCACTATGGGACTTAAAATCTGAGGTCAGCAGTCCCCTAGACTTAGAATTACTTAAACCTATGGATATCTCACATATCCATGCCCGAGGCAGGATTCGAACCTGCCACCATAGCAGCAGCGCGGTTCCGGACTGAAACGCCTAGAATCGCTCGGCCACAGCGGCCGGCAGAGAATTTAGTCATCAATAGTGTATTCTCATGCAATATTTAAAACAATCTCCCAACGCTGCCGTAATTTTTCGATGCCGCTACTGTAAAAATCGTGTGGTTTTGAGGCGAAGAACTCGTTTATCTGTGTTCGGAGCGTATTTTCATGCGGAAAGTATCCTTAGAGGCTACCCGATATGGGGCGGAAAAAGTGAAAATCTGAGGGCACAATATTGCAACTATATTCGGGCTCGTTCACTACCCATTTTTCACGTGGCTCATCTGCAAAGCGGGTTGGTAGTGAACGGTTGCATTTACGCCCCCAATACTGGATAGCGTTTGAACATCAGTGAATTGAATACACAATTGTTTATGCCACAACCTTGCGTCGGGAGGACGACGGTTCAATCTCGCGTCCGGCCATCCTGATTTAGGTTTTCCGTGATTTCCCTAAATCGCTTCAGGCAAATGCCGGGATGGTTCCTTTGAAAGGGCACGGCCGACTTCCTTGCCCGTCCTTCCCTAATCTGATGAGACCGATGACCTCGCAGTTTGGTCTCTTCCCCGGAAATCAACCCAACAACTTTGCGAAAATGAGGTACACTATACAAGTTCAGACTGAACTTATTTATTCGAAAAAGAAACGCTTCTAACTTTGTGGCCATGCATTTTTTAAGTTCACAAGTAAATCCGATCTAGATGAATAATACTTGGTGCAATTCGCACACATGGTTTATTGACCCGTACCTACACACTTTCACGTTGTTTCTTCACAGTTTATTCGCATTCACTGGCGTCCATGCTTACACTCGCGGCACTTGGCCGCTCCGAACTTACCACCACAACGGACAAAGTCCCTCTTTTCTCGCCCATATCCCCAGTCCTGAGTCGCGTCACGTGACATTACATTATTCAAAATAAATCCTAAACATGCCCACAATTCGTATACAGTTTTTTAAGATTTAAATACTTAAACCGATATATGTCATATAATTTTACACACATTTATCACCACATAATTTTATAATTCGTTGTTATAAAAAAAAAAAAAAAACACTATGCAATGGAACTACATAGCTCATCAAAACACAAAACAAGTATTTTCATATCCATTTTGCATTTCACTATTTTCACTCTGCATTTAATAAATAATTTTATTCTTAAGCACTGAAAATCTAAATCAGAACTAATTTATGACATGCTATCAGATTACATAGTTAGGAATAACTCCATGCTTTGGCACAGCTCCACCCCTCTCCCTCCATTTAATGACATCTTTGCACGAAATATGAGGCATACAAATACTTGTCCGGCAGTACAATGATCGAAACTGAAGGTGTCTTCATAATAAAATAACGACTTACTTTGTAGTTGTTCTAAACATCTTCATAAGTTAATTCTACTATTAAACGTTTTGATTGAAGTACGCCAGCGCAACATATTATTTCTGCTGCTTTGCTTTAAATTTAAATTACGAACTACTTGGAAGAGCTCCATATTATCCCGCTTACCTTACAAGATCCGATGAATGAGGTGCCTTGCGTTAGAATAGAGAGACCATTTCTCGTCACCAGTAACAATACAGGATACGAATGGTCGGTTTTGTTCACGAGCCAGTTGATGACGAGGAAGCAGATATGCACATATGGCCACTTGCCGATTTCTGTGATTTTGGCTTAGAGCATGCGTTATCCATACACTCAATTTTTTGACCTTCCCCATTGGGTGCAAATGTCGTACGATGGTATAGAGATCCCAATTCATCACATTTGCCTGTTTTCGAGTACACTGACCTGGATTAATGTGTTTAAACCATCTCCATTAAACCCCGAAGATATTCCTCAACGCGGAGGGTCAATAATGCAGAAACGATGCTTATTAAAACGCGAAAACCATTCCATGCCGTGATATGTCCGAAGATATCACCCCTATACACGGCGGAAATGTTTCTGACCGCTGTCACCCCCTACTGACCTCAAACGGAAGAATATGTGAGAAATGTTTCGATTTCTCCAATTGACACGAAGTTTTCTAGAGTATACAGCTGCACTCGCTATCTTCAGCCGGCCGGTGTGGCCGAGCGGTTCTAGGCGCTTTCTTGTGGAACCGCGCGACCGCTACGGTTGCAGGTTCGAATCCTGCCTCGGGCATGGATGTGCGTGATGTTCTTAGGATAGTTAGGTTTAAGTAGTTCTAAATTCTAGGGGACTGATGACCTCAGATGTTAAGTCCCATAGTGCTCAGAGCCATTTGTACCATTTTTTCGCTGTCTCCAAATGTCAATATGTAAACTCAAATAGCAACCCTGACCTATAAATAAGACCTGATACTTAGGGAAAGGCGAGATTCAGCGTGGATGGAGCCATAATCAGTTACCGTTGGTTGCTCGGTTTTTTTTTTTTAATTACGTGCATTTTATTTGGAAACAATTGCAAATAAATTTGACAATAAGGAACAATTATCAAATTTGACTGTTAAAACACAATGTCTAATTAAAAAATTCTTAAGAAAGCTGCACTCACGGCTGAAGGCCATATTGACCAGAAATTCAAATTATTTGTCGGTTGAAGGCCCCAACAGTAATAACTCAAAAAACAATTTGACAGCTGGAGGCCTGGATAACAAATTTTTAGAAGCAATTTAATTTCTTCGAAAGATATTTGAAGAACAATCATCAACATTTCAGTGTTAAGAAAATTTAATTAGACAAAATATCTTAACACAAATTACACTCAAGGCTGAAGGCCTTATTAACAAGAAATTCGAGCTCTTTGTCGGTTGAAGACCCATACAGTAATAATTCAAAATTAATTTTTTTTTGTTTAAGAAAAAAAACCAATCATCACAATCTGACCAAATCAAGAGAGAAGTGGGCCTCAGACAGTGCTCCAAGGATCGACCTGGAAAGTCGCTCATCGTAAACGATGAGGCAGGCAACCATAACTTGTATTCACTTAACCTTACGGCAACTCAAACTAGTGACAGTTTAAACGTCTGATAACCAATACAGCAATGGAATAACTCAGGAAAGGCAGAACCGGCGGACAGCACTGCATCTTCAGAATTTGGTGTTTAGAACATCCAGAAGCATAAGGAACCACTACGACCAAAGAAGTTCAAAAGGAACAAAATATCCGACCCACAATCAAGGAGGCTGTCAAACTACACGCCTTACTGGACAGCAGCGGCAAGACGAGGAAAGGAACACTGCCGCGAAATCACACTAACCTCCAGTGCAGGTAACTAGGGCATTAGCGGGCACAAGGCAGACAAATACCGCTGGTTGAACTGCATCAGTAAACACAAGGAATTAAATGATTAATAATAAGTAGTGGAGGCCGCGCGCGATTAGCCGAGCGGTCTAAGCCGCTGCAGTGATGGACTGTGCGGCTGGTCCAGGCGGAGGTTCGAATCCTTCCTCTGGCATGGGTGTGTGTGTGTCTGTCCTTGGGATAATTTAGGTTAAGCAGTGTGTAAGCTTAGGGACTGTTGACCTTAGCAGATAAGTCCTATAAGATTTCACACAGGGCTAATTAATTTCGCCAACTGCAAACACTCCACTCGTTGCTCTTCACCTCAGCGACCCTGCGAGCAGCAGCACACAAACAAACTGTGTGATCTCAAAATAGTGGACGTTTCACGACTGACGAACTCAAACGTCCTGGGTCCGATGGACAATGAGGTTGCGGCGCTCACAGCCCCTCGATCCGGCAGTGCCTGCAGGCCGCCAGCCGTCCCGGCATGTCCTCGCTCTGCCGAACCCCACTGCTCCTCTGTCCCAACCGAACTCCCCGACACACTCCGACCTGGAAAACACTTGACGTCGTTCCAAAAATAGTACGACGGTAATAGGTATCGATAACCGCTGCTGCTGCCACTCGCAGACAGAAAATGCTAGTAAACATAGTGACGCCAGTAGATACAAGAAGAAAACGAGACGCAACTATCTCTATTACACGATGCCAACCTACCAACGGCACCAATGCGAGTCACAACACTGCTCAATAAATAATAAAGACAGTCAATAAATATAACCATATCAATGGAGATACCAACATGCAAAATAAAAACGATACGAACTTCTGCACTAACATAGAATAAGCGCCAAACAGCTTCAGCTCATCTTAAGTCGAGATAGAGCTTTGTCGCACCCACCGTAAACTAGAAGGCCAACCTGAGAACTATCACGTATCTTCACGGGTGCACTGTCGCCAAAAAAAAAAAAAAATAGGTTCAAATAGCTCTGAGCACTATGGGACTCAATATCTTAGATCATCAGTCCCCTAGAACTTAGAACTACTTAAACCTAACTAACCTAAGGACATCACACACACCCATGCACGAGGCAGGATTTGAACCTGCGACCGGAGCAGTCCCGCGGTTCCGGACTGCAGCGCCAGGACCGCTAGACCACCGCGGCCGGCTGGCAAAATACAAACCTCTACCCCAAAGAGGAAATCAACAAGGGTACCAACTACCTACACATGGACAGCAGTAGATAGTCTGAGAACAGGAGTCGCAAAACGCAAAGCAACATTTTTTAATTCATTAATTTCACAGTTCCAGTATCAAATGGTAGTACGAAAGATTTTGTTTCAGCACTTGTAAAACCTTCACATCCTCCGATACATATACACGTTATCGTCAGAACTTAGCCTGTTCGCTGTAGGAATACAGCAGCAATGAACGTGAAATGATGCAAATTACTTGAAGTATTGTGAACATCAACATTCTTAGTACCAGTCTTGAGATGCCAGTCGTGACACAAGTAATCCACCTGGTGTGCAATGAATATGAGACAGCCGAAATACTGTCAGTTCTCAGGAAGAACCTAACAATCTTAATTTCAGAGAAGGCGGATGCTGACTAGTGTGAATATTATTGCACTATCAGTTTATTAAGCAAAAGTTTGCAAGACACTGACGCACATAATTTACGCAACTATGGAAAAAACTGGTAGAAGCTGACCCCTGTGAAAACTATTTTCGGTTCCAGAGAAATGCGGGAACACGGGAGGCAATACTCACTGTGCGATTCTCCTTACAAAGCGTGGACTAGGCTCTCTCCACACTACGGAATTGTGAATGTAGGAGATGTTCAATACAAGGAGCGGAAAGTTGTTTAAAACATCTACAGAAACCAAATTACATTTATAAGTGGGAAGACATGAAAGAGAGACGCAGTGGTTGAGAAGGGAGTGAAAAAGTGTTTCGATTTGTACCTTGAGCAAGCAGAAAAACAAATAAAAAAATTAAAAAATATTGGGGAAGTATTAATAATCAGGGAGGAGAAATAAAAATTTTTGAGCTTTTGTGATGATGAAATTCTATCAGAGACGGAAAAGGACTTCGAAAGCACTTTACCGTAATGTATAGCTTCTGGTACTTAAATTACAAGATAAACATAAGCAACATTAAAACAAGTTAAATGGAATGCAGCCGAATAAAAAGCACCAATCGTGAGGGAATTAGATGACACTAAAATGGCCGACCATTACCGAAGAAGGGAACTTCTAAAATACAGACTAGCAACAGCAAGAAAACTATCTCCAAAAAGGCAAAGATTGTAGACATCGAATATAAATTTAAATTTTACAAAGTTCTTCCTAAAGGTATTTGTCTGGAGTGTAGCCTTGTACGGAAAAGAAACGTCTTCAAAAATGTTCAAATGTGTGTGAAATCTTACGGGACTTGACTGCTAAGGTCATCAGTCCTTAAGCTTACACACTACTTAACCTAAATTATCCTAAGGACAAACACACACACACCCATGGCCGAGGGAGGACTCGGACCTACGCCTGGACCAGCTGCACAGTCCATGACTGCAGCGCCTTAGACAAAAGAAACGTGGCCGATAAAGAGTTCACACAAGAAAAAAATGGAAGCATTTGAAATGTTTGAGGTGAATATTCAAGAGTAGATGCGTGTAGCTGACAACTGACAGAAAGATACTGAATCGAATTGGGGGAAAAAAAATTATTGCAGAACGTGACTAAAAGGAGGAATCGCTCGATTGGACACATCCTGAGGCATCAGTATATACACTATGTGCTCAATAGTATCCGGACATCTGGCTGAAAATGACTTACAAGTTCGTGGGGCTCTCCATCGGTAATACTGTAACTGAATACGGTGTTGGCCCACCCTTAGCCTTGACGACAGCTTCCACTCTCGCAGGCGTACGTTCAACCAGGTGCTGGGAGATTTCTTGGGGAATGCCAGCCCATTCTTCACATAGTGCTGCACTGAGGAGAGGTATCGATGTCGGTCGGTGAGGCCTGGCACGAAGTCGGCGTTCCAAAACATCCCAAAGGCGTTCTTTAAAATTCGGGTCAGGACTCTGTGCAGGTCAGTCCATTACAGTGATGTTACTGTAGTGTAAGCACTCCGCCAAGGCCGTGCATTATAAACAGATGCTCGATCTTTTTGAAAGATACAGTCGCCATCCCCGAATTTCTCTTCAACAGTGGGAAACAAGAAGGTGTTTAAAACGTGAAAATAAGCCTGTACTGTGATAGTATCACGCAAAACAACAAGGGGTGTAAGCCCCTCCATGAAAAACACGACCACACCACAACACCACCACATCCCAATTTTACTGTTGGCACAACACACGCTGGCAGACGACGTTCACCGGGCATTCGCCATACCAACACCCTGCCATAGGATCGCCACAGTGTGTACCGTGATTCGTCACTCCACACAACGTTTTTCCACCGTTCAATCGTCCAATTTTTACGCTCCTTACACCAAGCGATGCGTCGTTTGGCATTTACTGGCGTGGTGTGTGGCTTATGAGCGGCCTCTCGACCATGATATCCAAGTTTTCTCACCTCCCGCCTAACTGTGATAGTACTTGCAGTGGATCCTGATGCAGTTTTGAATTCCTATGTAATCGTCTGGATAGATGTCTACCTATTACACATTACGATGCCGTTCAACTGTCGGCGGTCTCTGTCAATCAACAGACGAGGTAGGCCTGTACGCTTTTGTGCTGTACGTGTTCCTTCACGTTTCCACTTCACTATGACATCGGAAACAGTGGACCTACGGATGTTTAGGAGTGGAAATCTTGCGTACAGACATATGACACAAGTGACACCCAGTCACCTGACCACATTTGAAGTCCGTGAGTTCCGCGGAGCGCCCCATTCTGCTCTCTCACGATGTCTAATGACTACTGAGGTCGCTGACGTGGAGTACCTGGCAGTAGGTGACAGCGCAATGCACCTGATGTGTAATATCTAAGTTTTTGCGGTGTCCGGATACTTTTGATCACATAGTGTAATTAGTTTACTAGTGGAAGAAAGTGTTAATGGTAAACATTGTAGCGAGAGGGGAAATAAGCAGGTTAAAATGGCTGTAGGTTGCAGTAGTTAAAGAAGAATGTATAGGCTTGCAAAGGATAGAAAATGATGGACAGCATCTCACCATTCTTCAGCAACATCAAGAACAATAAGAAAGACAAGCACGTTGTCTGCATCGAATTTCAAAGTGATTTGTAGAATTTAGATGTAGAGGAAGGTGGTATTATTGGCTGCACCACAAGCTTACCACGTGGTGTGTGTGTGTGTGTGTGTGTGTGTGTGTGTGTGTAGGTTCCGGAGGAAAGTTACGGATCGCATTGGCCTGCATACGGAACAGGGGAGCCCATCGCTGCGACGTGTAGAGGCTGGTGGGAGGCGCCAATATCGGCGAACAAAGCTCTCCCACGGTGGAAACAATACAATACCGCGTGCGGCCTTGGCGCAGCTACCGTTCCGCTCCCTTTCTCTCCCCCCCCCCCCCCCCCCCTCCCAACTCCCACATATACTGAACGGTATATAGCGCCCGAGCTCCCGCAGTGCTGGCCCGCCTATCCGGTACACGATGCTACTCGCCAGGGGAATTTTCAAATTCCGCCAGGGGAAACAGTCTTCAGAACAAAGATCTGCCCGCAGAGGGGGGATCAGAATGGAAACACCACCGGGCCAAAGAGGATTGGTTCCGACTTGCCGCGGGATAAGGAAAGGCCACTGAGTTCCTCTAAAAAGCCCGATATATAGGCGGTGTTTGCATATGTTACATTGCTGTTTTTTTTTTATCGGCGTTCCCTGCGCTGTCCGTAAGAATACAGATTGTGACACCTATCGGATCTTCATAAAGCGTAAATCCTGAATACGGCTCATCTTTAATGTGAATGAATCAACGCCAACGGTTATCACTGAATGCATGAGAAGCCACGTTCTGTTTTCTAGTACGCAGCATTCTGGAGCCTAGTGCTCGGACATCAACACCATAAAGCAGTACGACGCAATCCTCAACATAAATAAATAAATAGATAAATAGAGCGTCGAAAAACCTCATCTGATAATTAGAAGTTAGCCGACTTTCGTTAGGTATAATAAATTTCCGCATTGACAACATAGTTGCGGTAGCTGGCTATAAAAGAATATGTTGGGAGAACACGGGACTGTGTTTGCGTGACTGACAGGTATCCATAGATGTTTGGTTCGAATCCGGCCATGTTCCACAACTGCCAGGACAAAACTAATAACAGTAGACAGTCTGTTTGTTAATTATCAATTTGTAATGGATTTTTAAACTGTGAAATGATTCATTTCAGTGTTAGAACTCGCAATGATATATATATATATATATATATATATATATATATATATATATATATATATATATATATGGTGGTCCATTGATAATGACCGGGTCAAACGAGAAAACTACAAAGAACGAAACTCGTGTAGCTTGAAGGAGGGAAAACCAGATGGCGCTATGATTGCCCGGCTAGATGGCGCTGCCATAGGTCAAGCGGATATCAACTGCGTTTTTCAAAATAGGAACCCCCTTTTCTTATTACATATTCGTGTAGTACGTAAAGAAATATGAATGTTTTAGTTGGACCACTATTTTCGCTTTGTGATAGACGCCGCTGTAATAGTCACAAACGTACAAATACGTGGTATCACGTAACATTCCGCCAGTGCCGACGGTATTTGATTCGTCATACATTACCCGTGTTAAAATGGACCGTTTACCAATGGCGGAAAAGGTCAATACCGTGTTGATGTATGGCTATTGTGATCAAAATGCCCAACGGGTCCTTCGAATCCTGCCTCGGGCATGGATGTGTGTGATGTCCTTAGGTTAGTTAGGTTTAAGTAGTTCTAAGTTCTAGGGGACTGATGACCACAGCAGTTGAGTCCCATAGTGCTCAGAGCCATTTGAACCATTTGAACCCAACGGGTCTGTGCTATGTATGCTGCTCGGTATCCTGGACGACAGCATCCAAGTGTCCGGACCGTTCGCCGGATAGTTACGTTATTTAAGGAAACAGGAAGTGCTCAGCCACGTGTGAAACGTCAACCACGACCTGCAACAAATGATGATGCCCAAGTAGGTGTTTTAGCTGCTGTCGCGGCTAATCCGCGCATCTGTAGCAGACAAATTGCGCGAGAATTGGGAATCTCAAAAACGCCGGTGTTAAGTATGCTACATCAACATCGATTGCACGCGAACCATATTTCTGTGCACCAGGAATTGCATGGCGACGACTTTGAACGTCGTGTACAGCTCTGCCACTGGGCACAAGAGAAATTATGGGACGATGACAGATTTTTTGCACGCGTTCTATTTAGTGACGAAGCGTCATTCACCAATTATCCAACCCCCCCCCCCCCCCCCCCATAATGCCGCACCATACATTAAGTCGCCAAGGTCGCTGATGTTCCACTTGTCGCAGCCATCGTGGATTTTCGGTTGCTCAATAGAGCATATTATGCCGGTTTACGTTACCGTTGTTGGTGAATGACGCTGGTTTCCCCCTTCAAGATAGACGAGTTTCGTTTTCTGTTGTTCTTTCGTTTGATGCTTATTTCGTGAGATATTTGGCCCGGTCACTATCAATGGACCACCATATATATATATATATATATATATATATATATATATATATAAAAAGCAGACCTGTAGTAATTGTAAAGTAGTTGGTTCGAATCACGTTGACTGAAACAGTTTTTACTATTATTTACACTCCGTACTTATTAACGAATTGAAATGTTATACAACAAAATATTGAATCATATTTTTTGAAAAAATAATACTACGTTCTATTTTCTATTCGTGATTGTACGAAAATATGAGGAGATTAAAATTGTACAAAAATGCGAAACGCCAAACTGAAAATCAAACACTTTTTGTTTCTGGAGATTTTGAGAACAACTCGACGAGACATATTCGGAGCACATTTTCATCCGTAAAGGAAGTTCCATAAGATTGTTCGATACGGAGCCGAAAAGGTAAAATTGTGAGGCGCAAGTCAGGTGAATTAGATGGGTGTCCAACGACTTCCCAACCAAAGTCCTGGATAGTGTTTTTTGTCAAGCAGAATGCGGGTGGGCGTTATCGTGGGGTAGCAAAACTTCAAGCAATATTGCTGGTCTTCGCTTTTGGACTACGTCTCTAATACGTCTCAGTTGTTGACAATAACAGTCATCAGTGATGGTTACATCTCGGGGAAGCTATTCCTAGTAGACCACACCGTCGCTGTTCTACCAGATGCATAACATTATGTTTCGTGGTTGCGCGCGGGTCTTTGTACGGGGAATTGCTGACTTGTTTGGGAATAACCATTCCTTTCTTTATTTTATGTTAGCATAACGATACCATTTCTCGGCACCAATAACGGTACAGGATAGGAGAGATCGTGGTACTTCCGAGACAGTTAACAACGATCAAACAGAGGTGTACATATGGCCACTCGCTGATTTCTGTGATTTTGGCTTACAGCATTCGGCAGCCACACACTCAATTTTGGAACCTCCCCATTCCACCCAAATATCTTACAATAGCGTAATTATCACATTTGCTAGTTCTCGAATACACTGTGAAACGTCCCCTTTGGACAATTATACATGATTGTGCTTAAACTGACATACAATATTTTTCGCGCAACGCAATCTGACTTTCAAAAAAATCCGTACAAAAGAATGGCCCTGACTAACATTAACCTATGCGTTTCACAAATCGCTTACCTCACAAAAATCTTGGTTACTCGAACTACTGCAATATAGCTGGCGCCACTACTGCCAGCTAAATAAAAGATTCAAACTATGGAAGGCACTAACTACTGATAGGGATAGTTAGCAAATGAAAGATATTAATAGAGATCAAACAATGTATTTACCTTAATGTCATCAAAAGTCATAATATATATATATAGGAGTTCATAACATCCATTTTTTACAAATATCAAAACTCCGCCATTTCTCTCTCCACATCCACCACTGCTGGCGGCTCACCTCCAACTGCGCAACGCTACGCGCTGTTCACATCCAGCTGCCGCTGCCCAACACTACAATGGCAGACAACAATGCAAACTAGCCACAGACTGCACACAGCACAGCCAGTTATTTTCATACAGAGGGCTACGTGGCGTTACCAATAAGAAAACCTAAACAGCCTACTTACAACTGATATGGATCACTGCGGATTACTGGCTTTGAACGATCATCAAACTCCGAAGGTCTTCCTGAACGTGGAGAGCCACTAATGTTAAAATGATACTCCTTAAAAGGAGAAAACCATTTTTTTCCATACTCTGTTCAACGGCAATATCTCTAAACAGCCTGCCCGGCTAGCCGTGCGATCTAACGTGCTACTTCCCGAGCGAGACGGCGTGCCGGTCCATGGCACTAATCCGCCCGGCGGATTAGAGTCGAGGTCCGGTGTGTGCCGGCCAGCCTGTGGATGGTTTTAAGGCGGTTTTCCATCTACCTCGGCGAATGCGGGCTGGTTCCCCTTATTCCACCTCAGTTACACTGTGTTAGCGATTGCTGTGCAAACACTGTCTCCTCGTATGCGTACACCATAATTACTCTACCACGCAAACATTGGGGCTACACTCGCCTGCAATGAGACGTTCCCGGGGAGTTCCACAGGGCGCCGAACCGCACACTAACCCTGGGATCGATGTGGGGCGGCGATGGGGTGGGTGGACTGCTGTGCTTGTCGGGGGATTGTCAACCACTGAGGGCTACGGCGGGACGAAGCTGTGGCTAAGCCATGTCTCTGCAATATCCTTTCTTCCAGGAGTGCTAGTATTGCAAAGCTCGCAGGAGAGCTTCTGTGATGTTTGGAAGGTAGGAGACCAGGTACTGGCTGAATTAAAGCTGTGAGGACTGGGCGTGAGTCGTGCTTGGGTAGCTCAATTGGTAGAGCCCTTGCCCGCGAAAGGCAAAGATC
The DNA here is from genome assembly GCF_023864345.2 of Schistocerca serialis cubense. Taxonomy (NCBI): domain Eukaryota; kingdom Metazoa; phylum Arthropoda; class Insecta; order Orthoptera; family Acrididae; genus Schistocerca; species Schistocerca serialis. The sequence continues at coordinate 99,046,353 of NC_064649.1, forward strand.
CCGAGTTCGAGTCTCGGTCTGGCACACAGTTTTAATCAGCCAGGAAGTTTCGTATCAGCACACACTCCGTTGTAGAGTGAAAATTTCATTCTGTGTTCGGAATTGTTTGCAAGAGAAATTCATTGAACATTACTACCATAAAGTAAGGTAACAACGATCTTACGACGACTTCACACATTTCGTGATTCGCATCAGACAGTTTCGGTAAGGACAACCGAATCTCCCTTCAACTACTTTAATATGTCGTGCCTAGTGACTAGGTGTAGCAAATAGCGAAATTAATACTTAAAACGAGGTAGCAGTGTAGTAAATAACGTGTTGACCACCAAACTGGCTGAATATGTACTATAATCTCGTCGTAATACGAGGGTTATTAGGAAAGTAAGGAACGATCGGTCGCGAAATGCAAAATACAGGGTGATTCAAAAAGAATACCACAACTTTAGGAATTTAAAACTCTGCAACGACAAAAGGCAGAGCTAAGCACTATCAGTCGGCGAATTAAGGGAGCTATAAAGTTTCATTTAGTTGTACATTTGTTCGCTTGAGGCGCTGTTGACTAGTCGTCAGCGTCAGTTGATGCTAAGATGGCGACCGCTCAACAGAAAGCTTTTTGTGTTATTGAGTACGACAGAAGTGAATCGACTACAGTTGTTCAGCGTGCATTTCGAACGAAGTATGGTGTTAAACCTCCTGATAGGTGGTGTATTAAACGTTGGTATAAACAGTTTACAGAGAATGGGTGTTTGTGCAAAGTGCAGGCAGCCCGTGACAGAGCACTTCATCACTGGCCTCCAAGAAGCCCTGATCTTACCCCCTGCGACTTTTTCTTATGGGGGTATGTTTCGGCCACCTCTCCCAGCCACCATTGATGATTTGAAACGAGAAATAACAGCAGCTATCCAAACTGTTACGCCTGATATGCTACAGAGAGTGTGGAACGAGTTGGAGTATCGGGTTGATATTGCTCGAGTGTCTGGAGGGGGCCATATTTAACATCTCTGAACTTGTTTTTGAGTGAAAAAAAACCTTTTTAAATACTCTTTGTAATGATGTATAACAGAAGGTTGTATTATGTTTCTTTCATTAAATACACATTTTTAAAGTTGTGGTATTCTTTTTGAATCACCCTGTACAGTAAAAATCTGACGAAGCTTTGCACAGATGCTTGGACACTGTGCCTAGTACGCCCGTCGATCGCATCATGTCACTCTTTTCAGCTCTGAGCTTACAGTGAGAACGTAAAGATGTCTAGAAATTAAAGTCTCCCGCCAAGTATGAGGGCCTGGCGAAAAATTTCGCCTTAAACTATGCAGTCCACATAACATAACTGTTCCGCGGTTGGTTCTACACGACAATTTTCGGCCGCAGTCCGCAGGGGCAATGAAGATGCTCCTGCAGCATTTTCGATGGGAAGTGTTTGATCAGTCACAATACAGCCCGCAATTGGCTACCCCTGAGGTTCATCTCTGCTCAAACGGCCCGCTGGCTATGAAGACAATATTTTGACCGAGACAACGAACTGCAGTCCAGAGTAGAAAATTGTCGAAAAGCACAGGCGGCTGTCTCCTATAGCGAGGGAATTGAAAAGTTGGTACAACGCCACGACAGATTTCTAAGTCTGAGTGGCGACTGTGTGGAGACGTAGCTGGAAAGTATAGATAACCGTTGCAAATAAAACTGCGATGAACAGTAGACAGCGTGGGTAGATGAATTAGGCGCCTGCTACGGAGGCCCATATGCAGCAACGTTACGCAAGAAAAAACGAAGAAATTTTGTAGGTGAAAATGTGGAACATGACTTTTCATATTAGAGTGTGGATGATAATGGAAGGAAAAGCATGACGTTAGTACAACTAGAATCAGTGCAGTATGTGAGTAAGTGGGCATGTCGTAGAACGCCAAGTCGATCGCTGGCGGCGCTATTCTTCCCGTAGCAGATAGTTTCACGGTGCTGGCCAACTGCGTGGCAACGCCGACCCATCTCAACTCCCCATTGTGGGGATAGAGAGCGATTCTGATGGGCGTCAACTCTCGCAGTGCAGGTGGGTCGTGACTTACTGAATTCCACGGGCTGTAAGGCGCTACTGACTAGGAAACTCCGGCCGAACAGGCCTTGGAAAGCCCAAAGGGACCAACCGGCCGCCGTGACATCCTCACAAAAGGCGTTATTGGATGCGGATATGGAGGGGCATGTGGTCAACTCACCGCTCTCCCGGCCGTATGTCAGTTTACGAGAACGGAGCCGCTATTTCTCAATCAAGTAGCTCCTCAGTTAGTCTCTCAACAGCTGAGTGCACACCGTTTGCCAATAGCTCTAGGCAGACCGGATGGTCACCCATTAAAGCGCAAGCCCCTGACAGCGCTTAATTTCGGTGATTTGACGGGAACTGGTATTACCACTGCGGCAAGGAGATGCACCTTAATTTCTAAGCAATTTTTTTAAAATTAACATTTTTACCATTTTATTACTACACATTGCAGAACCAAACTAAAAAAATCTTTGTTCATAAAACCGAACTGATCTTTAAAATACCTGAAAATCGTCATCCGGTTAATTTATCGAGACTTCAAGAGGTTGCAGTTGCGGAGTAACTGCAAGCTTTGTATTTCCCTGTCTCAATTTCGCTATTACAGAATTTTTCAAATGACTACTAGACTCCTCTAGCACAAGACGAGAAGTCTCCTTGAATAAAGCACGTTTCCTTACCTTCCACACCCCGTTAATCCATAATTTCATATCAGCGTCGGCCATTTAGCCCTTGCCATGTAGGTAACACCACCATCTGGCAGTATTTCAGAAAGTTTTGTCATTGTTTTGCTCTTGAAAATAAAAGCTGGTTTAAGTTTGGTACCGTCAGCGCAACATGAAAGCACAACAGTGTACCGCATTTTTTCATGTCCTCTTGTTTTTGTAGCTGTAGTTTTAGCATCTTTCATGGCAACAGTTCTGTTTCGCGGTACATCAAATGTCACAGGAGTTTCGTCCATATTCGCTATTTGGCTTAATTCCCCACTGGTTTTCTTTCTATGTTGAATAGTAAAGCAATGGAAAGATAATATTTTCTCTTCATACTCTTGTGGCATTTTCTGAGATATTTCGGTTTTAGTTCAGATGATAAGTCCAAGACGTTTCATAAACCTGCAGCACAAACTCCACCCTTAAATGTTAGACCTGAGTTTCTCCTGGCGTATACAACTTTCAAATAACTTCCGGGAATTCAGCCAGGTAACAATTTCAGCGACCGCCGATATTTCGGCGGGAGAACACCCCGCCATTTTCAAGGCAAACTGCAACGGACAGGCGGCGTACATGCAAATTTAATACCTCGGTTCTCCGACAGAAGCAGGAAAGATAACACACACACACACAAACACACACACACACACACACACACACACACACACACACACACACACAAACTGAACACTAGTGCCACCAAAGATGACCAAAGTCAGAGCTATCGGTAGTGAGACTATGAATTCGCAGGTGAGGCAGCATTGACTCTGTTCCTCTGTTTTTTGACAAGGGAGAGAGCCGGATTCCAAACAGAGTTTAAACAGAAACCTCCATCCCTGTTAACGAGGTTGCTCGCTAATTTAATCTCAACTGCCTCCTTAATGACACTGTCCCAATAGCTTGACGTGCATGCCAATATCTCGGTGTTATTATATAACATGGGGTGACCAGTATCCAAGCAATGTTCGGCAATAGCAGATCTATTTGGCTGCTGTAATCGTGTGTGCCGTTTATGCTCAGTAAATCTGTCCTCCACGGTCCTGATAGTTTGACCAATATATGCCATGCCGCAGCTACAAGGAATACGATATACACCCGCCTTACGCAGTCCAAGATCGTCCTTAACGGAACTCAAAAGTGCTCTAATTCTAGATGGAGGTCGGAAAACACATTTCACATCGTATTTCCGTAAAATACGACCGATCTTATTGGACGTGTTTCCTACGTAAGGCAAAAGAGGAACAGAGTCAATGCTGCCTCACCTGCGAATTCATTGCCTCACTATCGATAGCTCTGACTTTGGTGGCACTAGTGTTCAGTGTGTGTGTGTGTGTGTGTGTGTGTGTGTGTGTGTGTGTGTGTGTGTGTGTGTGTGTGTGTGTGTGTGTGTGTGTTATCTTTCCTGCTTCTGTCGGAAAACCGAGGTATTAAATTTGCATGTACGCCGCCTGTCCGTTGCAGTTTGCCTTGAAAATGGCGGGGTGTTCTCCCGCCGAAATATCGGCGGTCGCTGAAATTGTTACCTGGCTGAATTCCCGGAAGTTACTTGAAAGTTCCACCCTTAAAGTCTGTTAAGTTCCACGTTAAGGCTGTCTTATGAGCGTGTGTTTCAATCATTTTTGTATTAATTCCGATGCCATTTTGACGGTGTCCTTGAATCCATTTCAATACGTTAACTTCCAGTTTTCGCCATTTTCCGTTCAGTTTTCTATTTGCGCATTTAGTCTTCTACATGTTTCAAATGGCTCTAAGCACTATGGGACTTAACTTCTCAGGTCATCAGTCCCCTAGAACTTAGAACTACTTAAACCTAACTAACCTAAGGACATCACACACATCCATGCCCGAGGCAGGATTCGAACCTGCGACCGTAGCTGTCGCGCGGTTCCAGACTAAAGCGCCTAGAAACGCTCGGCGAAAGCGGCTGGCTCTACCACATGTTTTGAGTTCTTCGTTACTAGTCCTGCCAACCGCGAATGCTTTTTTCCTGTTGGTGGAGGGCCGGAATGCCGTTCAGCTGCTCTCTTTCCATGTTCTCCTGTATATGCCATCACTTTAGTTTACAGCCCGCATCATATGAATACTTTTTTTCCATTACGAAACTAGCTACTACTTTCGTACTGTTACCGATAACACAGACTACTTTCAATTCAACTGCACTGACACCGTAGATTGCAATGACCCACCATAGGCTACACAGTGTTCTGGGTTTGTGATGGCGGGATGACAGGAAGACTGTCAGCTAGCCTGTGAATCTCCGCAGCTCCTGTTCGTCGCATCGGTGCACTGCTGCTGTAATTTGAATCCAATACTGTAACACAGAGATAGGCTTCCCACGGCATGAAATATATGACAGTTTTTAAGACTGGCGGGAAATTTAAATCAAACACTGGACATTTTTATATTAATTTCGACTATAAGACGGACCTGAATTTTGGAGACAGATTTTCGAAGAAAACAGCGCGTCTTGTAGTCCGTAAAGTACGGTAGTGAATAAGTTGTTTCCAGGTATACTTGAACCGCGAATTTACTTTCAAAACCTTTTCTTAAGAATTTACTTTATTTACTAGCGATTCATCAAGAACATTAACACATTTAATCATACTATGTGAGGGTGGAAGTAGTTGCCAGGGAGTAACTGGTGAAAACAAAATCAAATTGCTTTTAACGAACGGATACTTTATTCCTAAAAGCTTTTTTTTTTAAGAAACGGATTTAAAATTATAAGCAGAAACCACCCTCTAAATTTCAAGTTACAATTTATTCAGAGGCACAAAGAAACAAATTTTTCAGTGTATGAGCTTTCGGGATGAGAACTTTGCCGCTCCCATTTTACACGGCCGTAGTTACGACCGCTCACAACAACCCCTAAAAAGACTACAGAGGTGCAAATCTGCAACACACCAGATTACCTTAAAGTAAAAGTTTTAACCATTCACACAAGCATACAAACTATGCACCGCGTAGGAGGGATGGAAATGGTACAAAACACTAAAATTAAAAGATTAGCTTGGCACCGAAGGTGCAACTTGATTTTAACTTCTACGAAAAGTCTTACGGTAGTAGGGTGGCAACTTTATATACTAATATGACCAATTAAGTAAAAGCCCACGAAATGCAATCTTACGTAAAATTATACAAGGTTGGCCAAACAAGTTAAAATGCTCTACAGTACACATATACCGCCTCTCAAGATGAAAGGCTAGATAAAAACATATTTCAGGAACAGCCGGCCGGAGTGGCCGTGCGGCTCTAGGCGCTACGGTCCGGAACCGAGCGACCGCTACGGTCGCAGGTTCGAATCCTGCCTCGCGCATGGATGTGTGTGATGTCCTTAAGGTTCGTTAGGTTTAATTAGTTCTAAGTACTAGGCGACTGATGACCTCAGAAGTTAAGTCGCATAGTGCTCAGAGCCATTTTTTTAATTATTTCAGGAATTAGGCCGTTACACTTCAAGCAATAAATTCGTTATCTCACATTGATAGGGAGATTACGAACCCGATCCGCAGGTTGCTCTAACCCGCCCCTACTCCACAAGGGAAAATGGACCACCCAATTCACAAATAACCACCTTCCCGCTGGTGGGCAAACGGAGAAGAATGGTGGGATGACCCCAAAACAAAGCGGCTGGTGGCCTCACCAAGAAAACAAGTAGAATTTAAGAAGTAAATGAAACAACGTATCACCAATCACGTAAGTTGTAATAAACTGCGATTTCTGGAGAAGACCTGCCGCAGCACCCCCAAAACGCTCTCCCGAATCGTCCGCTGCGAGCCGCTTCAACGGATGCAGGAAGGCGCGCCGATCTCCCTTCTCATGGCGTCGCAGCTCGCACCGGCCAGACCGATGTCGTGGGTTGACTCCCGTTGCTCTCGTGTCGGCCGCGAAGTCACCCTCGCTATACGCCGCGGCGCACTGGACTCACTTGGCGACCTCACATGCGCTGACGCTCAAGGCGGACAAGTCATCTCGTGTCTCAGTGCGCGACCGACCGATCGATCCAACCGCCAATGACCATTGCCTGAGCAAACTATAGCAGACTGGCGGCGTAACGCGCAGACTCAGATGCAGGAACTAAGCCGCCGACGTGGCGACCACTCGTTGAGTTTTCACACTGCGCCACAAATTCGGACAAGAGACAGAATCGAAAGCTGCGGACGAGAGACACCCCAGACTCGCCGAGACTGAACGATTCCGACTGACTAACTGGCGAGCTCGTAGCGCCCCTTAAATGCATGTGAACAGGCAACCTTTCCCCTTTCCCACCAGAGGGAGACACCAAAGCTGCGACTGTCACAGCGGCGCCACCGCCAAGAACGGTGGGCAACTACTTCACACTACGCGCTGCGGCTCGCTCTTCAAAACAGCAATTTTTGCCATGGCTCAATACTGGCCGCTAATTTCGCAGGCTATTTGATGGTCGCAAATTTCACTGTGCGCAGTATTGACACATCCCACTTTCTCGGTCTCTCTCAGACGAAAACCTGTCTCGACGGTCCCCCCCGTGTTATCGCAGAAGCGGCAGAAAGTTTCGCTGTGACCGCAGACCCCCCAGCGCCACGTCTGCGGAGATTTATACGTCGCGGCGAGGGCAGGGAAATTTTTTTCGCTCCGCTTTGCTGTCACGCGTGGGACTTGTCCGGCGGACGTGGCGGCGCCTACTGCCGCGAAAATAAATACATAAATAAAAAAAGCGGCGCCTGTTCGGGACGTGCGGAAGAACAATGGCTCACGCCTTTCCTCGGAGGAGAGTTGTGCAAGTGGCGGCCGGTGGTCTACGGAGGTGACGGGCGGAGCGCACAGCCTGCGCTGTTTTGCCGATGGCCGGGGCGCCGTGTGGAGTCTGCGGTTGTAGGGGGAGGTGCTGAAGGGGTGGGAAGATACTGCGGGGTGGGGGTGGGGGTGGCGGTGGCGGGCTGATGGCTACGGTGGCAGCTGGTGCCGGCGATGGAGATGTATCGTCCTGGTGTCGCTGCCGCCGGGTAAGCAGAGTATGGGAGGGGAGAGGTGTGGTTAAAGGGAAGGTGGGAGGGAGGGAGGGAGGGAGAAGCTAGACGGGGGGAGGGGGGGCTGAGGACCACAGCTGCAGCTGCAGCGGACGATAACTCCGGTCTAGCACTGCCACACCGACAAAGACTCTGAGGTACGGAAGAACTCTCCACTACATATTGGATGAAACATTAGGCAGTCGCTTAGACGAGCACACTGCTCGTTTTGGAGTGCTGAAGATCGTGGAACAGTCAACATGTGCTCATGGCTCCACCCACTACTAATGTTATTGTGTCTCACTGTTTAGAGGCACAAAACGCGTGGGTGTTTTCAGCTAGTTACTAAATGAAAATAAGTAGGAGGCCGAGTTGATAGTAGCTGAAGGAGTCCAGGTTGCAATAATATGCCGTAGAGAGAAGGATTATTATTCAAGGAACACAAAGTACAACGGAACTACTTATCTACAGTAGTTTGTAGGACTGCAGCTGCAGCTATGAACTGACAATCTCGTAACATGGAAAACCAGGAACTAATACAACATATTCTCAGGGACTAAGCCTGATGGACCCTCCTCAGAGAATCAATGCAAACATTACAGAACTGGCTGAGGTCCAATTATGAAAGTGCGTCTGCCTAGATTGAAATCCAGTTAAGAAGTGGACGAGGCACACTGCAGTTCCGTCGAGCTGCACAGCCCGCTAGAGTGCGCTGTGCACTGCAGACGACGGGCTGTCAACCTTGTGTTGGCGCGGCGTTGTAGTAGTATCTGTGGCAATGACACAACAAATGTAAGATAGGGCAGTGAAGTGATTTGTAGGGCTGTTCTTCATAATACCGGTTTCGGCAAAGTTAGTGACAGTTAGGGGCGGGACATAATTTTTATCTCATGTTTGTTTATCTTTTATTATGAAAGACTACCCTAAATTAAATGACAGTTCAAAACTTAATAAAAAACCTAATTAGTATATGATGTGTATTACCTATGTTTAAAAATCAATATGTGCCGAACTCATCGATGTAAATCTTATGTATCCTGTGGCAAGTAGTAGTAGTAGTAGTAGTAGTAGTAGTACATGCAGAGAGCTGGATGTGAGCTATGATGGAGAGAAGTCGAAATGCATCTCTTCTCAGAAAAATGTTCGAATGTGTGTGAAATCTTATGGGACTTAACTGCTAAGGTCATTAGTCCCTAAGCTTACACACTGCTTAACCTAAATTACCCCAAGGACAAACACACACACCCATGCCCGAGGGAGGAGTCGAACCTCCCCCGGAACCAGCCGCACAGTCCATGGTTGCAACTCTTTTATAATATACCTTTTGGGATTATACTGATAATGTTTCATGAACCACAAACATAGCGCGTTTTCGTTATTTAAAAGTGAAGAATACATAACAGAATAACTCTGATGTTTCATTTTACAAAGAAGTTACATGTAATACCTGCTTACGTCATTTTGAGACCACAACTGATCCGCATTAGTGACGACGTTACTGAATAAAGGAATCGTGCCACAATACTGACTGCAAGAAGAAAATTATACTCTTCTTAAACAATTTCGCCGGCCGCTGTGGCCATGCGGTTCTAGGCGCTTCAGTCCGGAACCGCGCTGCTGTTACGGTCGCAGGTTCGAATCCTGCCTCGGGCATGGATGTGTGATGCTCTTAGGTTAGTTAAGTTTAAGTAGTTCTAAGTCTAGGGGAATGACGACCTCACATGTTAAGTCCCATAGTGCTCAGAGCCATTTGAACCATTTGATGTCAACAAAACTTTGAGCCAACATCATACGTTGTTCAATTTCCAACACAACGAGCACCAACAACTACTACGGCAGCTGAAGCTATTGTGTCGAATTAAAACGTGTGTATTATTCTCAAATGGCAACTTTTCACAGCTGTTAGTACTAACAAAAATCGTTCTAGGTTCCTTGCCCTGCAATTAAGTTCAGTCAGTTCTATTGCTGGTATGCACCGCCAGAATTGGGACTTTGGTTTCAGTACGATAGTTAACTAGTAATACGTTTTTCAGTTGTAGACACGGCGGGGTTCCATTGGAACAGTGATGGTGGGAATAGATAGGGGTTTCAGAAGGACCCTGCTGTAAAGTGTAAGGTGAGTAGGTTGGCTGCACACAGTTGCAGGCTGTTAACGAAGGTCCGAGCATATGGGATAAGTTCACATATTCGAGAGTGGGTCGAAGACTACTCAAATAATAGAACGCAGTATGTTGTCCTCGACGGCTGGTGTTCATCACAGACAGGCTGTAGTCAGGAGTGCCCCAGAGAAGTGTGATAGAACCACTGTTATTCTCTTTATATATAATCTGCTTCGGCGGATGGGGTGGGGAGCAATCTGCGGTTGTTTTCTGATGGTGCAGTGGTGTACGGTAAGTTGTCGACGTTGAGTGACTGTGTGTGTGTGTGTGTGTGTGTGTGTGTGTGTGTGTGTGTGTGTGTGTAGGAAGACACAAGACCACTTAGACAAAATTTCCAGTTGGTGTGCTGAATGGCAGCTAGCCCTAAATGTGGAAAATGTAAGTTAATGCGGATGAGTAAGAAGAAGAAACCAGTAATGTTCGGATACACTATTACTAGTGTCTTGCTTGAGACAGTCAAGTCGTTTACAATTCGGAGCGTAATGTTGCAAAGGTATGTGAGATGGAACGAGCATGTGAAAACTGTGGTCGGGAATGTGAATGGTCGACTTCGGTTTATTGGGAGAATCTTAGGAAATAGTGGTTCACCTGTAAAGGAGACCGCATATAGAACGCTGGTGCGAAGCCGGCAGTTGTGGCCGAGCGGTTCTAGGCGCTTCAGTCCGGAACCGCGCTGCTGCTACGGTCACAGCCTCGAATCCTGCCTCGGGCATGGATGTATGTGCTGTCCTTAGGTTAGTTACGTTTAAGTAGAGCTAAGTTCAAGGGGACTGATGACCTCAGAAGTTAAGTCGCAATGTGCTCAGAGCCATTTGAACCATCACTGGTGTGACCTATTCTTGAGTACTGATCGAGTTTTTTGGATCCGTACCAGGGCTGACTGAAGGAAAAAAACGAAGCAATTCAGAGGTGGGCTGGTAGATTTGTTCAAACAACACGGAAATGCTTCGGGGAGTGAAATGGGAGTTACTGGAGGGAAACTGAGATTCTTTTCGAGAAACGCTATTGAGATAATTTTGAGAACCGGCAATTGATGCTGACTGCCGTACGATTCTACTGCCGCCAACATACATCGTGCGTAAGGACCGCGTATGGAAGATACGAGAAATTAGGGCTCATATGGAGGTGTACAGTCAGTCAATCGTTTTTTCCCTCGCTCTTTTGGGAGTGTAACAGGAAAAGAATAGCTGTAGATATTAGCGTATCTGTAGCTGTATTTGCTCCGTTAAACGTCTTTGCATCATAAACGAGTGGCTCAGTAATAAAACATACAGCTATTTTTAGTCACTAGCCGGCTAGGATGAACAACGCTGCTGCTCGATGCCGGACAGAGCTGCGCCGTGCGCAGAAGTTGTGAGAGGGCCAGCGGGAGGTTTGACACCGTCGGCCAAAGTGTGGCCGGGGTTCGAGGCGCTGCCCCCGCCAGCGGCCGCTAATGCGCTGACGGGATTAGCAACTCGGCCAAACAGATTAGCCATTAGGGTAATAGCGGACCGCCGTCCGGCCGCTGTCGCCTCTCGTGAACGCACCCCGACTTACGGCGCCTGCCGCCTCATCCTCCCCGTGCATCTCGTTTCTCTCACTCCTCTGCATGTCGTTCCATTCTGCACACTCAACATTTCACTTCTTTATTTTACGTGTCCAGGACTTACAGGGGGAGACCACGACGCTGGGATCACGGATTTACTTCAAACTTTCTACACATTTAGTAGGCCATTAAAATAACATAATGTGAGAATGGTAAGGTGCAAGAATTGTAACTACTTCGCTGGCCGATCTCTTTAAATGTCAGGACAGATAGAGAAAGAAACAATGTCAGTATGTACGTAACGGAGCAAATGTGCGTGTTGATAAATCATTGTCCGGAACCGCGCTGCTGCTTGTTTCGCAGGTTCGAATCCTGCCTCGGCCATGGATGTGTGTGATGTCCTTAGGTTAGTTAGGTTTAAGTAGTTCTAAGTTCTAGGGGACTGATGACCACAGATGTTAAGTCCCATAGTGCTCAGTGACATTTGAACCCATTTGATAAATCATTGTAAGGTAACCAGTGTTTCCGTAAAGTCAGAAGTAACAACCACAAGATGATACAAGATGACTTGGACAGGATTTATAATTGGTGTAAAGAATGGCAGGTAACTCTAAATATAGATAAATGTAAATTAATGCATATGAATAGGAAAAAGAATCTCGTAATGTTTGAATATTCCATTAGTAGTGTAGCACTTCACACAGTCACGTCGATTAAATATTTGGGCGTAACATTGCAGAGCGATATGAAGTGGGACAAGCATGTGATTGCAGTTGTGGGGAAGGCGGATAGTCGTCTTCGGTTCATTGGTAGAATTTTGGGAAGATGTGGTTCATCTGTAAAGGACACCGCTTATAGAACGCTGGTTGACCTATTCTTGAGCACTGCTCGAGCGTTTGGGATCCCTATCTGGTCGGATTGAGGGAGGACATAGAAGCAATGCAGAGGCGGGCTGCTAGATTTGTTACTGGTAGGTTTGATCATCACGCGAGTGTTACGGAAATGCTTCAGGAACGCGGGTGGAAGTCTCTGGAGGAAAGGAGGCGTTCTTTTCGTGAATCACTACTGAGGAAATTTAGAGAACCACCATTTGAGGCTGACTGCAGTCCAATTTTACTGCTGCCAACTTATATTTCGCGGAAAGACCACAAAGATAAGATAAGAGAGATTAGGGCTCGTACAGAGGCATACAGACAGTCATTTTTCCCTCGGTCTGTTTGGGCGTGTAACAGGGAGAGAAGATGCTAGTTGCGGTACGAGGTACCCTCCGCCACGCACCGTATGGTGGATTGCGGAGTATGTATGTAGAAATGTAGAACCAAAAGAACAAATATTGAAATATTGCTGAGCCGGGGTGCCGTCCCGCTTATTCTCAAAAGTAAATCGTGTTTGATCGGAGATAATTACCCAAACGAAGTATCGAAGCAAATTTCTAAATGTGCAAGACTATTAGTTCTTCGCGATTCTCTGCTCTCATCTTCATCGATCACTAACAGAAGAAACGCAGCTCGCTTATGTTTATGCGATTTCCTGAACAAACTCTGCGGTATGTGCGACAGATACTGACGACAACCGCCGCCTGAGGCCCTTGAGGTCGTCAGTTACATCGAGGAGCACGTTCTTTGTGACGTAGCAACTTTGTTTCTGGTCGCGCAAGCAACAACCGTGACAACCGTGTTTGGTGTGCTTCACGGGGGCAAAAGTGTTAGGTGGGAGGACGGCTTAAGACCATTGTTGCTTTTGCGGTCAGTCAAATCGGTAGGGGGCATCCATCGTTAGTCATTATAGCTGCTACTTAGATATACCGTGACATCTGCCAACCCTTGATTCTGATGTCGTGATCTTAAATCTGAAGGTCGGTTCGACCTAGCCCATGCTAGCTTGTTAACCTCTGCGTAACTACTCAGACCTAGATCCGTAAGAATCTGATTACTACACTCAATCTTTGCTGTTCTGCTACAAGATTTACTTCCCACGTTTCCCTTCGCTAACAAAGTGGCAATTACTTCATGCATCGGCATGTGTTCCATCAACCGACCCCTTTAATTAGCCAAGTTTTGTCATAAAAGACGTTAATCGCCCACAATTGACTCCCGTACAAGGCTATACTCCTCACAAATATCTACTGAGAACACTTCCTGGCACTTAAATTTGTCATAGATGTTAATAAACTTTTTATTTGCAAACGCGTTTCGTGTGTAAGTAGGCTGTTTAGGTGTTTTTGTTGGTAACGTCACGTGGCACTCTGTATGAAAATCACTGGCTGTGCTGTGTGCGGTCTGTGGCTGGTTGGCATTGTTGGAATATTCGCTACTGTAGTGCTGGGCAGTTGGATGTGAACAGCGCGTAGCGTTGCGCAGTTGGAGGTGAGCCGCCAGCAGTGGTGGATGTGGGGAGAGAGATGGCGGAGTTTTGAGAGCGCATGATCTGGACGTTTGTCCATCAGGGACAGTAAATTTGTAAGACTGGATGTCATGAACTGATATATATATATATATATATATATATAACTACTTTTGAGCGCTGTTAAGGTAAATACAGTGTTTGTTCTTTATCAAAATCTTTCATTTGCTAACTATGCCTATCAGTAGTTAGTGCCGTCAGTAGTTAGAATCTTTTATTTAGCTGGCAGTATTGGCGCTCGCTGTATTGCAGTAGTTCGAGTAATGAAGACTTTTGTGAGGTAAGTGATTTGTGAAAAGTATAGGTTATTGTTAGTCAGATTGCGTTGCGCTAAATATATTGTGTGTTAGTTTAGTGATGATGAGAATAAGTAAAGAGAGAAATGTCTGAGTACATTCAGTTTTGCTCAGCTGTTTGAAAATCAAATAACGTAAGTGGTTTATCCGAACAGTAATTCACTAATTTTTCTAAGGGGACGTTTCACGTGCTATTGCCAGTTCACATGTTACATCCTCCGTACTTCGATCACTGTCAAATATTTTCTTGCTCAAATAGCAGAAGTCATATCCTGGTCTCATTCAGTAAGCATCACCTAATTTAATTCGACTACACCCAACTATTCACTTTGCATTTTGACGTTATTGTCACAATGTGAAGTTACTGTCACAAATCCCTATGCGATATTACTTTACTTTTCTGCCGTTATTTCACAGTCATCTAGTGAGTATACTGGAGCGGTATGTCTGAGAAAGCAGCTTTGTTCCCTCCTAATGCCGGCCGAAGTGGCCGAGCGGTCCTAGGCGCTTCAGTCTAGAATCGCGCGACCCCTACGGTCGCAGGTTCGAATCCTGCCTCGGGCATGGCTGTGAGTGATGTTCTTAGGTTAGCTGGGTTTAAGTAGTTCAAAGTTCTAGGGGACTGATGACCTCAGCAGTTAAGTCCCATAGTGCTCAGAGCCATTTTGAACCCCTCCTAGGTGGGTTGTGTGCCATTAGAAGCGCCCCATTAGCCTCCTTATACGGATATGGTGTCTGTTCTTTCGGACCTGTCCGAAAGATCAGACACCATATCCATATAAATATATAGTTCTGGCAATACCGGCCATGACCTTCTTCTTCTGTGTGGATGCACATATATTCCCCGAACTCTTACGGCACTTGTAATAATGTCTTCCACGAGTAATGAGTGTGTTCGTGTGCGACACTACGAATGTAGTGTGTTGACATTCAAGGTGAGAATGTGGGTCTCGCGGGAGGTGTGCGCGAGATAGTCCCTGCAGTCGCGCTATCATCTGTGCCCTCGGTGGCTCAGATGGATAGAGCGTCTACCATGTAAGCAGGAGATCCCGGGTTCGAGTCCCGGTCGGGGCACACATTTTGATCTGTCTCCGTTGATCTATATCAACGCCCGTGCGCAACTGACGGTATTAATATGATTCTGATTTCATTAGGCTCCTGTCTTCGCAGAAAAATTGACACTGTATCTGACTGGGGTCTCCTTTGGTCTCCCGACCAGTCTGGAGGAGTCATTTGTATTCGCTCTAAAATTTTTGCTTCAGCCAATAGTACTGCGTCGTCCCCGACAAAGTCCTGCACATGTTATCTTGGCCGATCATGAAGCCACCGCCTCGGCCAAGTGTCAACTTCGTGTTCAAACATGGGTGTCTTGTACATATAAAGAGGAAGTAAGGCGGGCTTTCCCCTGCTTTTCCACGAGCTCCGCAACAATTCTGTCCTGTCACATCGGCCGCTGCATCACCTCCGTGTATAGTTTTTTGGAGAGTACAGATTTGATGGCCGTGAACTTGTATTCTGGGCATTCCTTTTCGTGCCATCATGGGGAGAGCGTTCTGCTCTGAGGCGATAGAGAGCATGACATTAATGTAAAGCATAACTGTGGTAGCCCCATTCTGTGCAACTCGTCGTCCGCCCCATTAGCTGAATGGTCAGTGCATTGGATTGCCACGCACAGGGGCTCGGGTTAGATTCCTGGCTGGGGAAGGAGATTTTCTTCCCACAGGGAATGGGTGTTGTGCTGTCCTCATCAACATTTCATCCCCATTGTCGACGCGCAGGTCGTCGCACTCAAATAGACCTGCACTTGGAGGCACTGGGAACTCCCGGCCACTGAAGCCATACGCTCATTTCCATTTTGTGCAGCTCGTCACTAGCTTACTTCCCCGCACAACTTGTGTTGCTTATTTTGCTTCTATTTGTGCCTTCTTATTGTAATGTCGACTCTGATCAGGCGAGCAAACCTGATAGCAGATATTGGTGCAAATAGCCTTGCACAGTTTTTGATACCTCCCACTGTGTTAGCGTTATTTCGTAATTAAATTTTAATTATACAAAACTCTGACCTTTATTAGTGTCATTATGGTTTATGTCAGTCATTAGAACAAATACACTGAGCAGGCAGAACATTATGATCACCGACCTAATAGAATGAGATTTTCACTCTGCAGCGGAGTGACCGCTAGTATGAAACTTCCTGGCAGATTAAAACTGTGTGCCTGACCGAGACTCGAACTCGGAAACTTTCGTAGAAGAGCTTCTGTGAAGTTTGGAAGGTAGGAGACGAGGCACTGGCAGAATTGAAGATGTGAGGGCGGGTCGTGAGTCGTGCTTGGGCAGTTCAGTTGGTAGAGCACCTGCCCGCGAAAGGCAAAGGTCCCGAGTTCGAGCCTCGGTGGGGCACACAGTTTCACCTACCTAATATCCGATATGTCCACCTTTGGCACGGATAACAGCTGTGACGCTTCGTGGAATGGAAGCAATGAGGCGCAGGTCAATGTTGGCACCACGTCTACAAATTCCCGTAAGTTCCGGGGAGAGGGCGATGACCTCTGCTGCCATGTTGTCTTGTTCCTCCAACTACTCCATCACATTCTTGGACCTTGTGACATGGCGCACTATATTGTTGAAAAATACCACTGCCGTCTGGAAACATGTTAGGCATAAAGTCAAGCTCTGGCCCTCCACTCGAGAACGATAGAGAAGAAATGGCTGTGAGAAGAGGTCAGCCAGTCGCATGCTGACCGGCCCCTCTCCAGGACGACAACACAACAGTAGTGGCACATATGCGAAGAGGACATAAGGCAGCGCCCGACTGGTCGCGGCCCAGTTGAAGACTAGCTTCAACATTAGCAAGTTCTATGGTAGCGTCGACACGAGTTACTTTGCTTCTACAATCTATGGAACACGGCCTTGGGAATTGCTTGTAATGAAGAACATGGTTTATTTTGCGTGTCACCCTTTGCTTGCGGCACTTCTGTGTAATGGTCAAAGTATTGTAATCTCTTCCTTTTATATTAGAACTCATAATACGATTTGTGTGAATGTTGCGTAGCGATACGAGAAAGCAGGTTTCCTAGACACCCCACATTTGACGACTAGGCTGGATTTAACAAAACATGACTGTCATGATGGGGCGTACGTAGTCTGCAATCAGTAAACGATACTCATTAGGCGTCATGGTGCCTTGCACGATCTTCACTCGACCCGTGGGTGCCGACGTGAATGTTCCCCAGAGCATAATGGAACCGTCGCCGGCTTGTCTCAATGGGTTGTTCCCCTGGATGATGACGGGTTCCAGCCCTCCCGTCGGCAGGATGAAGTATGGGGGTTCATCAGACCATGAAACAATCGGCCGTTGCGCCAACGTTCAGTGATGATGGTTACGTGTCCACTTCAGTCGTAGCTGCCGATGTCGTGTGGTAACATTGCTATATGCACAGGTCTTCGGCTGCAGACGTCCATCGCTACGACTTCAGTGCATTGTGTGTTCACATACGCTTGTACGCCACCAAGAATTAAAGTCCGGTGTTATTTCAGCCAGAGTTCACCGCCTTTCTTGTTTCACCAGCCTACGACGTCCGACGTCTGTAATGAGGGGTGGCCCCAAAGCCCAAGACGTCTGGGAGTGGTTTCCCCTGGGTTTCACCGAGACACTAAGTACAGGATTCCTCGAACACCGAGAAGTCGTGTAGATTCCGAAACTTCTCTACCGAGCTACTGGGCCAGGTAGATAGAGCTTCCTCATTCTACACACGGACAGCAGGCTCATTGAAACTATATGTGCCTTGTTTTGTAAATAAAACTGCCTTTTCCTGCTGCTAGTTACTTTATTTATCACATACGCGTTTCGCCTTCTCTTGTTATAAGGCATCATCAGTGGGACCTATAACGATACAGTGTTGTTAGTGATAGATTATCAAACAGTTCACTTCGCGATTTTTTGTAGAAAAGTAATTACTTACGATTTGCTTATCTGCCTTTTCTCATATCTGGTCTGGAGGTCGCACTACCACTTTCATCGTCGGCTCCATCCACCCCCCCCTCTCTCTCTCTCTCTCTCTCTCTCTCTCTCACACACACTCACACACACACACACATACATACATACATACACACGTTATAAACATCATAAATAGAAGTTAGTATCGAACATATACTTCGTTAGGTTGGCGACAAATAGGTAAACATACCAAAGAAAATGAAACACGTAATGGAGTCGCAATATTTACGCTGTGAAAAACAGTGTGCGATGAAATAGTTGTATTGAGTGACGAAAGAACAATAGTCCACCACAAAAAGAGTGAGAAACATTGTTGAACAGTGTGTGGAAGGCGAGAATATGGCAGTGATACAAGTGGTAGTGCGACGTGCATACCAGATGCGAGAAAACGCAGATCAGCAAATCTTACGTAATTACTTTTCTACAAAAAATCGTGAAGTGAACTGTTTGATAATCTATAACTAACAACACTGTATCGTTATAGGTCCCACTGATGATGCCTTAGAACAAGAGAAGGCGAAACGCGTATGGGATAAATAATGAAACTAGCAGCAGGAAAAGGCAGTTTTATTTACAAAACAAGTATAGATATGCTTGCTGCGGAGGATGGCCACACAAACAAACTTATTATATGTATCTTGCTTGTGTCTTACTACCAATCATTCCTCGCTATGTGTCCGCAGCTCGTGGTCGTGCGGTAGCGTTCTCGCTTCTCACGCCCGGGTTCCCGGGTTCGATTCCCGGCGGGGTCAGAGATTTTCTCTACCTCGTGATGACTGGGTGTTGTGTTCTGTCCTTAGGTTAATTAGGTTTAAGTAGTTCTAAGTTCTAGGGGACTGATGACCATAGATGTTAAGTCCCATAGTGCTCAGAGCCATTTGAACCATCCTCGCTAGGTGATGGTGCCAACACATCGACGGGTTTATATCGATAATAAGTCGGTGGTCATGATGTTCTGGCTTAACAGTGTAAATATCTGAAACTTCCTGGTAGATTGAAACTGTGTGCCGTACCGAGACTCGAATTCTGGACCTTTGCCTTTGGCGGGCAAGTGCTCTACCATCTGAGCTAGCCAAGCACGACTCACGCCCCGTACTCGCAGCTTCACTTCTGCCAATACCTCTCTCCTACCTTCCAAACTTCACAGAAGTGCGAACGTTGCAGAACTAGCACACCTGGAAGAAAGGGTACTGCGGAGACATGGCTTAGCCACAGCCGCGGGGATGCAGAATTAGAATCCTGCAGATTAATACTGTGTGTCGGACCGAGACTCGAACTCGGGACCTTTGACTTTCGAGGGCAATTGCAAATATCTGTTAATCTCAGTCGTGACTTAGATTTCAAGATTCTTTAATCTGCCCTGCAACTTGTCCTGGTTACGCAACCCATTAAAAATAATATAACATGTCGTATACCAAACTTGTTTATCTTAACGTGTTGGCATTGTCCTTGTGCACAGCGACCAACTACAAGGATAATTTACTTGTTGTTTTGTGAAAGCAACGAGCGTTGCAACCGCTCATGTTATATCAGCACGACTTTTTCTCCTGATATCCAGTGTTAAAACAGTGTGGTGTATTCGACCGTCTTGAACGAGTACGCCAGGCTCGTAAGCGACTATGTGTGAAAGCAACGAGAATTACACCTGCATCACCGGATACACTGGCCTAACGGTTCACGTCGTCTGATTTGTGTTGATGTTCACCTTATAACCTAGGCGCTACCAGGCAGCTATCATTTCCATTCAACTATCCTCCCAATTAAAATTAAAATTAAAGAGTCCTTTGGAGATAAGAGAACGACTTGTATGAATATCAAGAGCTCAGATGGAAACCCAGTTCTAAGCAAAGAAGGGAAAGCAGAAAGGTGGAAGGAGTATATAGAGGGTCTATACAAGGGCGATGTACTTGAGGACAATATTATGGAAATGGAAGAGGATGTAGATGAAGATGAAATGGGAGATATGATACTGCGTGAAGAGTTTGACAGAGCACTGAAAGACCTGAGTCGAAACAAGGCCCCCGGAGTAGACAATATTCCATTGGAACTACTGACGGCCGTGGGAGAGCCAGTCCTGACAAAACTCTACCATCTGGTGAGCAAGATGTATGAAACAGGCGAAATACCCTCAGACTTCAAGAAGAATATAATAATTCCAATCCCAAAGAAAGCAGGTGTTGACAGATGTGAAAATTACCGAACTATCAGCTTAATAAGTCACAGCTGCAAAATACTAACACGAATTCTTTACAGACGAATGGAAAAACTAGTAGAAGCCAACCTCGGGGAAGATCAGTTTGGATTCCGTAGAAACACTGGAACACGTGAGGCAATACTGACCTTACGACTTATCTTAGAAGAAAGATTAAGGAAAGGCAAACCTACGTTTCTAGCATTTGTAGACTTAGAGAAAGCTTTTGACAATGTTGACTGGAATACTCTCTTTCAAATTCTAAAGGTGTCAGGGGTAAAATACAGGGAGCGAAAGACTATTTACAATTTGTACAGAAACCAGATGGCAGTTATAAGAGTCGAGGGACATGAAAGGGAAGCAGTGGTTGGGAAGGGAGTAAGACAGGGTTGTAGCCTCTCCCCGATGTTGTTCAATCTGTATATTGAGCAAGCAGTAAAGGAAACAAAAGAAAAATTCGGAGTAGGTATTAAAGTCCATGGAGAAGAAATAAAAACTTTGAGGTTCGCCGATGACATTGTAATTCTGTCAGAGACAGCAAAGGACTTGGAAGAGCAGTTGAACGGAATGGATGGTGTCTTGAAGGGAGGATATAAGATGAACATCAACAAAAGCAAAACGAAGATAATGGAATGTAGTCGAATTAAGTCGGGTGATGTTGAGGGTATTAGATTAGGAAATGAGACACTTAAAGTAGTAAAGGAGTTTTGCTATTTGGGGAGCAAAATAACTGATGATGGTCGAAGTAGAGAGGATATAAAATGTAGGCTGGCAATGGCAAGGAAAGCGTTTCTGAAGAAGAGAAATTTGTTAACATCCAGTATAGATTTAAGTGTCAGGAAGTCATTTCTGAAAGTATTCGTATGGAGTGTAGCCATGTATGGAAGTGAGACATGGACGATAAATAGTTTGGACAAGAAGAGAATAGAAGCTTTCGAAATGTGGTGCTACAGAAGAATGCTGAAGATTAGATGGGTAGATCACATAACTAATGGGGAAGTATTGAATAGGATTGGGGAGAAGAGAAGTTTGTGGCACAACTTGACCAGAAGAAGGGATCGGTTGGTAGGACATGTTCTGAGGCATCAAGGGATCACCAATTTAGTATTGGAGGGCAGCGTGGAGGGTAAAAATCGTAGAGGGAGACCAAGAGATGAATACACTAAGCAGATTCAGAAGGATGTAGGTTGCAGTAGGTACTGGGAGATGAAAAAGCTTGCACAGGATAGAGTAGCATGGAGAGCTGCATCAAACCAGTCTCAGGACTGAAGACCACAACAACAACAACATCCTCCCAAGTCCTTTGCCTTCCCTGACACGATTCACAGTTACAGTATCACAGTTTTTATGTTTTCGCCCTGACTCTGATTCCATTTCCAGATTACTCCTCGGTTTCCTTGCCGCTTCCTCAATAGACAGCTTGAATAGCATCGAGGATAGCCTACAAACAATACTTACCTGCAAGAAACTAACACAAAAACGTAACTGTTCATCAGTCAAATGCCATAAGTTGAGACATCAGCATCGCTGTTGTTTTCGTGATTTACATTCCTTACCCTTCTATATTTCCCTCAACTCCCATACCACCTTCATCATCTCCGATCACCGGTCTCATGCAATAGCATTGTACAGTGAGTGCGAACGACGAGTAGTAAAGGTAGATTACATTTGACGCCCTGTTTTGACTAACAGGGATTACGGAAGTGCCCGATTCCACCCGTCTGCTTTGAATCATGGCGTCATCAATACGGCAGAAATGGCTATTTTAAGCGTCTCCAATATGGCGCCTATTATATCACTACACGCATACGGGAACAAACACGAAAATACGTATAAATAAGACAATAACATCTCGCTACAAAAATACAATCAAACTAACGGGCCAACCACGGGAAATTACGGGTTTTAGGGAGGGGACAAGCTAAATATAACATTACCAAACACAATGACGAACAAAAACCATAATTACAAAATCTATGAAATCGGACACTCCTCTTGACCGCAGCTGACGATACCAACGCAAAGGCATCGAAAATTGGAATCAGACATTTCCCTTGACCACATCTGACGATACCAAAGCAATACCTACACATAAAACTACGAAAATAGGAATCAGTTATTTCCCTTGACCAGTATAGGTCAACCATAACTATTGATCCGAAAAAAAACCAACGCCTGCAACTACGAAAAACATAACTAAAACAACAACACCTCCAAAAGCCAAACATCCCTACATACAATACATAAAACACACACACACACACACACACACACACACACACACACACACACACACACAGCCGGCCGCGGTGGCCGTGCGGTTCTAGGCACTTAAGTCCGGAACCGCGTGACTGCTACGGTCGCAGGTTCGAATCCTGCCTCGAACATTGATGTGTGTTATGTGCTTCGGTTAGTTAGGTTTAAGTAGTTCTAAGTCCTAGGGGACTGATGACCTAAGATGTTAAGTCCCATAGTGCTCAGAGCCATTTGAAACATTTGAACCACACACACACACACACACACACACACACACACACACACACACACAAACCGAAGGCTCCATCAAACACAACAAGACGACATCTACAAACACAACCAACGCATAAAGTCCGCGCCGCAATGACGTCACACACCACAACACCCTTACGTCATGGGTCAATGGTGACGGGTGGAACCGGACGCTTCCTTCCGTTGACCCGACTAACCTATTACAATTCTACAATTCTAGAGGGATAGAGGATGAAAACGTCTGGGCCATGTACGAGGGAATCACCCAGCCATCGCGATTAAGTGATTTAGAAAAGTGACTCATAACGTTTTCCAACCCACTTCCCCTTTCTGTCTTCGAAAAGTGTCCAGCGCCATCTGCACCCCCCCCCCCCCCCCCTCCCACACCGTGAATATTTTTATTATAAGTGGACGGCCAACTTCGTGTACGAGTAGACAGTGCCTGAGGCTAAGGAATAAATCCAAATGTTAGATCACTCCCTTGAAATCATAGAACATGAAAATAGTAAGCAACAGGTATCCAAATTCTTGGAGGTGTGGTCCCTTCTGTGAGTCTAAATGAAAGACTGTTTGTTTTGTGCCCGCCGGATTTCGCATCTTTTTATTTCTGAAGCATGTTCAGTGACCTCTAATACGCTACTGGCCAATAAAATTGCTACACCACGAAGATGTGTGCTACAGACGCGAAATTTTACCGACAGGAAGAAGATGATGTGATATGGAAATGATTAGCTTTTCAGAGCATTCACACAAGATTGGCGCCAGTGGCGACACCTACAACGTGCTGACATGAGGAAAGTATCCAACCGATTTCTCATACACAAACAGCAGTTGACCGGCGTTGCCTGGTGAAACGTTGTTGTGATGCCTCGTGTAAGGAGGAGAAATGCGTACCATCACGTTTCCGACTTCGATAATGGTCGGATTGTAGCCTACCGCGATTGCGGTTTATCGTATCGCGACATTTCTGCTCGCGTTGGTCGAGATCCAATGACTGTTAGCAGAATATGGAATCGGTGGGTGCAGGAGGGTAATACGGAACGCCGTGGTGGATCCCAACGGCCTCGTATCACTAGCAGTCGAGATGACAGGCATCTTATCCGCATGGCTGTAACGGATCGAGCAGCCACGTCTCGATCCCTGAGACAACAGATGGAGACGTTTGCAAACAACCACCATCTGCACTAGCAGTTCGACGACGTTTGCAGCAGCATGGACTATCAGCTCGGAGACCTTGGCCGCCGTTACCCTTGACGCTGCATCACAGACAGGAGCGCCTGCGATGATGTACTCAACGACGAACTTGGGTGCACGAATGGCAAAATGCCATTTTTTCGGATGAATCCAGGTTCTGTTTACAGCAACATGATGGTCGCATCCGTGTTTGGCGACATCGCAGTGAACGCACATTGGAAACGTGTATTCGTCATCGCCATACTGGCGTATCACCCGGCGTGATGGTATGGGGTGCCATTGGTTACACGTCTCGGTCACCTCTTGTTCACATTGACAGCACTTTGAACAGTGGACGTTATATTTGAGATGTGTTACGAACCGTGGCGCTACCCTTCATTCGATCCCTGCGAAACCCTACGTTTCAGCAGGATAATGCACGACCGCATGTTGCAGGTCCTGTACGGGCCTTTCTGGATACAGAAAGTGTTCGACTGCAGCCCTGGCCTGCACATTCTGCAGATCTCCTACAAATTGAAAACGTCTGGTCGATGGTGACAGAGCAACTGTCTCGTCACAATACGCCAGTCACTACTTTTGATGAACTGTGGTCTCGTGTTGAAACTTCATAGGCAGCTGTAGCTGTAGACGCCATTCAAGCTCTGTTTGACTCAATGCCCAGTCGTACCAAGGCTGTTATTACGGCCGGAGGTGGTTGTTCTGGGTACTGATTTCTCAGGATCTTTGCACCCAAATGGCGTGAAAATGTAATCACATGTCAGTTCTGGTGTAATATATTTGTCCAATTAATACGCGTTTATCATCTGCATTTCTTCTTGGTGTAGCAATTTTAATGGCCAGTAGTGTATATGTTTGTTTCATGTATACATAATTTACTCATATAATGATTTTAGATATGGTGTTACGTTACAGTCTTTTGTTGTTAGTATTACTTAGGAAAGAAATTTTTGGAGCGCAGGTTTCTTTAAGTTACTATCAGTTGCCGGTTACCATTCTTTTACCTTAATATTCAATACACATGCTCCTGGAATGGTGCAAAGCTCGCCTGCGTACACCAAGACACCAGATTTCCGGAAACCAGCGGCCAGTAATTGCCCTCTGGCACACACTGGAGGCGGCGGTTGCAACCTGTAGCTTTTCCTCCGGCTTGGAGAGAGGCCCAGTTGGACGTTTGCCACGTTATAGCAACAAGTAGCCTCCAGATAAGAGAGGAGCCGGCCCATCGCCGACGAGCCCACAGCGTACTGAAACCTGTGGCGCTGCGCTGCTCCATGTGTCCAACAGGTCGGCTGTCTGCGGGGCTCTGTACGCCACCAGTGCCGGGCGTTCTGTCGCGTGAATAAAAGTTTAGTGGGACCTGCAGAGGATCAGCTGTTGATCAGGGAACGGCAGTAGACACTTCAGTGGAGGTAAAGTATTGCACTTAAACAGGAACAAATAACCTGTAGTAGAATAAAATTTTTCACTCTGCATCGGAGTGTGTGCTGATATGAACCTTCCTGGCAGATCAAAACTGTGTGCCGGGCGGAGACTCGAACGCGGGACCTTTGCCTTTCGTGGGCAAGTGCTCTACCGACTGAGCTACCCGAGCACGACTCACGTCCCATCGTCACAACTTTACGTCTGCCAGTACCTCGTCTACTACCTTAAAGATCCCGAGTTCGAATCTCGGTCCGGCACACGGTTTTAATCTGCCAGGAAGTTCAATAACCTCTAGTGTTCGATTACAGTATCGCCGATCAATTTCCGAAAGCAGTGGCTGTCCTAGTATCTGACCCGCCAGGTTAACCGAGAGCGCTAATGCGATGCTTCCTGGACTCGGGTAGGCGCGCCGACCCCGGATCGAATCCGCCTGACGGATTACCGACGGCGGCCGGTGTGTCGGCCAGCCTGAATGTGGTTTTTAGGCGGTTTTCCACATCCTGCTAGGTGAATACCGGGGTAGTCTCCACATTCCGCCTCAGTTACACGACTCGCAGACAACTGAACACGTTCGCACTATTCCATGGATTACTCTAGACGCAGACAATTGGGGTACACTAATTCCATCCTGGAGCGGGGGAGGGGGGGGGGAGTACGGGGTGGCGGCAGGAAGGGCATCCTGCCACCCCTTAAAACTAACCTCGCTAAATCCGTTCCTAACCGTGCCGACCCTGCGAAACCGCGGGACAAGGCAACAGCAAAAGGAAGAAAGAAAGAAAGTAACTGTCATAGTTCAAAATGGTTCAAATGGCTCTGAGCACTATACGACTTAACTTCTGAGGTCATCAGTCGCCTAGAACTTTGAACTAATTAAACCTAACTAACCTAAGGACATCACACACATCCATGCCCGAGGCAGGATTCGAACTTGTGACCGTAATGGTCGCTCGGTTCCGGACTGTAGCGCCTAGAACCGCACGGCCACTCCGGCCGGCAACTGCCGTAGTATCCATGCTCTAGAGCCTAAGGAAGAATGGTGGCAAAAAACTAATTCCGGAGAAAATAAATCAAGTCTGAGCTGCATTGGAATTCTCCTGAGGAAACCCAGACCGTTGACATTTTTCTGCTGTAGTAGCGGATCCTTCGCATTTCCTTTCCGGAAGTCCATCGCTTCCTTTCTAACGCTGGCGTCCAGTACATCGTCTGAACCAGAAATCTCTTCCAGCTTCTTCGCCTGTTCCCTTCCGCACGTCTTCCTATGCCCATCTTTCTTTCGCAATATATCTCGTATCCAGTTCCTTTGCCTTCTAAGTTTACGTTCACTGTCACAGCTCTGCCACTGTACTCAGTATCTCTCCATTTTTTTTCACCCCATCCATCCGACTTAATCTTTCCAGCCTTCGCCACGTCCACATCTCAAAATTTTCATCTTTCTTTCCCAGATTATATTAGATGATATTAGATGTAATTTTCGTTGCAGCAGATCCATAGTTAGTAGAACCTCCAGGTCGTAGATGATGTCAGAAAACATGAATACGCAATAAATGTTTATAAAGAAAAACGAATATGCTAATGTATCTTCCACAGATGATCTTCATGGAAGTCAGATAAGTCAAAAAAAATCTTAAACATACTTTTATTGTCAACTTTAAGAGAAAAGTAATCCTAAGTTTTTTAAATATTGTAGAGTGTAAATTTTTTTAGGTTGGTCGTGTTTATCACAATCCATTAGTATATGTACAAAGTCCTCATCAATGAAGCAGGCATTAATTGTAACTAATTTTTGCATACTTTATAATTTAATGTGACCTGGTTGAAGTGTGTTGACATTAACAATTTCCTTTCTCGAGAACGCTGAGATGAGAAGCAGACGGTGTCGTAGAACCTGTTGCTGGATCGGCCAGTACCACGAGACTTTGATATTATGGTCCATGTCCACTAACTTTATTCGGAAACCACTGTACCATAGGGATACGTCGGTAGGAAGAGTATTCTGCACTGTTTTTGCCAGATGCTTTGCACGTTCGTTCTCCTTAACACCAACATGTCCCAGTATCCATTGTGGATGAATCTGTTGGCGCAGTTGTTTCACTCTGCTGAGACCTCTCGGCTCTCAGTACATCGTGCGCCAACAGGTTAACAGTTGTTTCTTCAGTTGGGCTCAAAAATAAGAGACTGTAGAGCACTTGTCGAGTCAGCTTATGCCAGGATTTTGGCGACTGGTACGTCATATATACATATATATGAATGGCATGCAATTCAGCGGTTTGTACGGCCGATTCTGTTAGTAACACAACGTGTTATACCCACGCTGTTTGGTCATCAAAAATTGCAGTCCTTGCAGCGACCGAAAGCTTGGAACCACCCGTGTTCAGAATGTACCAGTCATGACAGTTACGACCCGGTTCTGAAAGTGAAGAGGATTTCATTTCACTTGGGAATACGCATTCTTCAGTTGTATGACCATCATTTACAGTACAGTGAATTTTTGAAGAGATATCGTTTCATTGGTGCCGCATGTCCTCTGCAAAACTGATACTAACATTGCGCCATCGGGTGTTCCAGGATTTCAACATACTGTATGATACTGGTAGTAAGGCCCTGGGTTTCTTCAACAAATATAACTTAGTCTGTATCAGATTTTGTAATCCAGGTAATTTCCAATGTAATGGATGACTGATATGTATCGCCCACATAAAGCTTTCGTCTCGTAACGAGTGAAGCAAGTGCCAATTCGTCTTGCATGACAGATACGGGTGTCGTTTTAAAACGCCCTAACAGAACGACGTTTTAGAAATTTGTACGGTTTGATACAGGGAACTTAAAGCTGAACATATAAAATAAAGTTCCTACAGCCGCCATAAGGCTATTGAAAATCCACGCACTACCTTTACGAGAAGACCGAGTGACGTTCTCAATGAACATTTGTGCTGAATTTCTTTGAGATAACCTTGTTGGATCACACATCGCACCAGATCATTGAATGGTATTTGAATGTTGTAGAGAATGCCTTACATGAACTTCTGGAAGACTTTCCTTTGCAGTTGTGCTCTCGTTTGCGGTTTCTGAACGACGGTACTCCACCGAACTTTGGTCTTCTGGCCTGGGAATATCTGGCAGATAAGTTCAGGCACAGGATAATGGGCAGTCCCTTGGTCTGTTGCTCCCCTAGCGTCACCCCTCTTGACTACTTCCTCCGGGATTACGATCAGAACAAGTAGTGGAGCGGAAGCTGAGTTTATTAAATACATCTTCATACCGTTTACTACATCAGAGGGGAGTGCAGAATCTTACACAGAATCAGATAAAACAAGGTTCATCGTTGCTCAATATGTAGTTACTGGTCATCAGACTGAACAATTCAAATGGTTCAAATGGCTCTGAGGACTTTGGTACTTAACTTCTGAGGTCATCAGTCCCCTAGAACTTAGAACTACTTAAACCTAACTAACTGAAGCACATCACACACATCCATGCCCGAGGCAGGATTCGAACCTACGACCACAGTAGCAGCGCGGTTCGGGACTGAAGCACCTACAACCGCTCGGCCACAATGGGCGGCACTGAACAATTACTCTACAATAGTGAAGCCACATATGCGATTTACAGTTTTGATTGCACTCTACCGTCAATAAACGTTTTCCAAACTACAATACTCTGTTGTTTCATTTAGCCTACTGAACGGCTAGAAAGTGGATACTCCTGTATAAACTTTATTTCGCATTTCCTGCTATAGGTTCCTTATGTGTACGCGTTCAAATTTTTATCCTCTAGATTTTTCCAGATTTTCAAAACGTAACTCTGTTACACGATGTGTAGCCTTCGCAAATACGCAGATCTGCTGATTGTATGCAACATAGAATCTTCAGTAGCGAAGAGCGGTGAGTGTCATACAGCATTCAGCCACAATTCATCATACTCCTTATTATCTGTTTGTACAGATGGAAGCAGGTTCTGGGATCGGTTACCAGTCAATGCAAGACTAAGCTTTCAAGATGTTAATTCTCTTACGTACATGAAATGCACTCCATTGACATGATTTTTTCCCCATGACGGTCGAATATTTAGCCACACACCCAGAAATGTAAACGAATAGATCCTAAAATACTGTTTTTTTTTTTTTTTTAAGTTAGCAATGAAGCTGCACCTGTGTCTACACTGCCGGCTGGTGTGGCCGATCGGTTCTAGGCGCTTCAGTCTGGAACACCGCTACCGCTACAGTCGCAGGTTCGAATCCTGCCTTGGGCATGGATGTGTGTGATGTCCTTAGGTTAGTTAGGTTTAAGTAGTTCTAAGTTCTAGGGGACTGATGACCTCAGATGTTAAGTCCCATATTGCTCAGAGCTATTTGGACCATTTTGTGTCGACACTGTACTTCTGTACACTTACCTAGGGCTGCTACTGCATGATTACTCTGTAATTCACAGTTAAGTCACAATTAACTGCCTGGCAGAGGGTTCATCGAAACTCCTTCAAGCTATTTCTCTGCCGCTGCACTCTGGAAAAGCGCATAGGAGAAACGAACAGTGAAACCTATCCTTCGGTGCTCTGATTTCTCCGATTTTATTATGATGATCATTTCGCCTTATGTATGTGAGCGCTAAGAAAATATTTTTTACCCTTTGGGAGAAAGAAGGTGATTTAAATGTTGTAAGAAGCTTCTACCGCAACGAAAAACGCCTATTTGAAAAATGATTACCACCCCAGCTCGTGTATCGTACCTGTGGGACTAACTCCCTTATTCCGCGATAATACTAAACGAGCTGCCCTTCTTCGAAATTTTTCGCTGCCCCGCCAATCCTATCCGATGTGAATCGCATACCGCACAGCTGTACGCCAGAAGAGGGAGGACAAGCGTAGTGTAAGCAGTCTCTTCAGCAGACCCGTAACATTTTGTAAGTGTTCTGCCAGTAAACCACAGCCTTTCATTTGCTTTCCGTTCAAAAATATCTATCTTACCGTTCCAATTCAAGTTGTTCGTAATTGTAATCCCTAACTACAGTATTTATTTCCGTTTACAGGATTTGTGTGATTTACCGCGTAACTAAAATCTAGCGGATTCATTTTCGTTCCCATCTGGATGGCTTCATACTTTACATTGTGTGGAATCAATTTCCACTTTTTACAGCATAACAGGTATTTCGTCTATCTTATTTTCTCTTTTACATGATTCCACAGTGGTCAAGCTACCGTTAAATTGAACTTCCATTAATTCGAAGTTCTTTTGACGTGGCTTGACCTTCCAATCATCCAGAGTCGACTACACATAGCTTATGTCAGGGTAAGCTGCAGTCCCACACTGACTCAAGCCCCCGAGTACTGGTGTTCTATTCCATTCTATCCGTCACTCCGTGTTGTGGGAGAACCTCGAGTGGAGTGCTTGGCAGTGATAAATTGATACAAGCCTGACGCTGGACGATTGAGTAAGGCGCAGAGACGAGTTCAGGTAGACTAAACACTGTATGAATGTAGTTCGGATTATTTGCGTATATGAGTTTTGCTGCCTCAAAACATATACATAGTTTCGAACAGTAATACTTGTGTTACTGTGTTGAACCTCCAAAGTAAGAGTAATGCCCCGTAATGACTAGGTGATGACAGCATTTTAAATTTTTAGGTTCTATCAATAATTATATGAAACACTGAAATCAATTCTGGTAGCTTCTGGAAGCCATTAGACAGGCAATCTGCAACTGATGCTGGGTGACCCCTTTATTTATTTAGTAAAACAGTTACCAACCTGTTGGAACCTCCAGGTACACCTGCTGGATACATCGCTTCCCACATCATCGTGTTCCGAGTGTTCCAGGTTGCCTGATCCGCAGGCAAGGGACCGACACAAGTCTCGGCGGCTGTTCAACAGAGGTCGCCTTTGCGGAAGGAACTACTTTGCCACACCACCCGCAGACACCAAACAGGGGAGGCGATGATGCCACCTAGCTAGGAGGGCAAAGGGTGAAGAGCTTGTTATCTCTGTCAGCGTCAGCCGATCATGGGACCCAGTGCAGCCATCTGCATGATATTAGAACCAGCGTCCCATGGGCTGTAAGGACATGGTGGAGTGGGGTGTAAGTCGAGAGTCATGTTCTGCAGTCAACAGTCTCAGTTATGAAGTGACCAGCCAGTGCAGTGGACTGCTGAGAGATGGCATACTGGAACATACCATGCTAGTAAGGCACGCATTCCATCTTCAGGCCACAAGTGGCCCATCAGGACCATCCGACCGCCGTGTCATCCTCAGCTGAGGAATGCAGATAGGAGGGGCGTGTGGTCAGCACACCGCTCTCCTGGTCTTTATGATGGTTTTCGTTGACTGGAGCAGCTACTCTTCGGTCGAGTAGCTCCTCAGTTAGGATCACGAGGCTGAATGCACCCCGAAAAATGGCAACAGTGCATGGCGGCCTGGATGGTTACCCATCCAAGTGCCGACCACGTCTGACTGCGCTTAACTTAGGTTTTATCACGGGAACCGGTGCATTCGCTGCGGCAAGGCCATTGCCTACCATGCTAGTAAACAAGCTTGTTATTGGAACCACCACACTCCTAGTTGTGCATTGCTGTTAAGGACTACGTCTCTGGAGAACATTACTATTGGTAATAACTTGTTACGGACTAAGTTTCCGTTGCATGGAATATTTGTCTACCAGAGTTCATGTCAAAATACTTCATTAGTCGATTTAGAAGAGATAGGGGATCCAGTATAGATTCAGAATTTAAAAGAGCTTTGGAGGACTTATGGTCAAATACGGGAGAAGGGATAGATAACATTCCATCAGAATTTCTAAAATCATTGGAGGAAATGGCAATAGACGACTATTCACGTTGGTGTGTAGAACGTATGAGTCTGGCGACATACCATCTGACTTTCGGAAAAGCATCGTCCATACAGTTCCGAAGACGGCAAGAGCTGACAAGTGCTAGAGTTACCGCACAATCAGCCTAATAGCTCATGAATCCAAGTTGCTTACAAGAATAATATACAGAAGAATGGAAAGGAAAATTGAGGATGCGTTAGATGACGATCAGTTTGGCTTTAGGAGAAGTAAAGGCACGAGAGAGGCAAGTCTGACGTTGTGGCTGATAAAGGAAACAAGACTAAAGAAAAATCAATACACGTTAATAGGATTTGTCGACCTGGAAAAAGCTTTTGACAATGTAAAATGGTGCAAGATGTTCGAAATGCTGAAAAAAGTAGGAGTAAGCTACAGGGAGAGACGGGTCATATACACTATGTACAACATCCAAGATGGAACAATAAGAGTGGGCGACCAAGAACGAAGTGCTCGTATTAAAAAGGATGTAAGACAAGGATGTAGCCTTTCACCCCTACTGTTCATTCTGTACATCGCGGAAGGCCACAGAAACAAATAATTGATAAAATGGGTTTCAAAAAGTGTCCTCGGTTGCGTTCGTTGTTCCAGAATCAGTAGATTCTGACAGAGGCCTCTAGACCCGGTGAGCAGAAATGGCGTTCTCTTTGGGCTGCGTGCAAGAACAGTTGGACTGCGTCCAAGTAGCAACAAGTAGGGAGCCGATTAAAAGGAGAGGGACCTGTTGGCCCCTCAGCGGCTGTGTCCAACAGGTTACCTAAGCGCCAGGCTTCGCTGGACGACTATTGCGCATTCCAGTCACAGAATCGAAGCAGCGCTCGAAACCAAGATGCCACAAATTTTTCAAATGTCAGTCGACAAGGGCTGCAAACACGCATAAGTATAAACCTTGAGAACAGATAAATATTGGAGAAAAGTTGAGTTGTTGTTGTTGTTGCTGTTGTTGTTGTTGTTGTTCCAGTCTTCAGTACATGGCTAGTCTGATGTAGATCTACGCAATAGTATCTCCTGTCCATTTCTGTGTAGCTACTGGTATCTGCATCAATTTGAATCTGCTTACTTTATTCATCCATTTGTTTCCCCTCTACAATTTTTATCCTTTCACCTTTCCCAGTTTCCACCCAGTCATGCTTCTGTTCTTTAGTAAACTTCTATTCCTTGACGCCTGAGGATGCGTCGTCTCAACCGATGCCTTATTTCAGTCGAATTGCCCCTTAAGAGTATTCTATCTCCAACTCGATTCACTAACTCTTCATTAGCTGTCCTACCTATCCGTATAATCTCCAGCCTGCTTAAACCATGTGATCAAAAGCATCCGGACACCCATAAAATCATACGTTTTTCATATTAGGTGCATTTTGCTGCCAGGTACTCCATATGAACGACCTCAGTAGTCATTAGATATCGTGAGAGAGCAAAATGGGGCGCTCCGCGGAACTCACGGACTTCGAAAGTGTTGAGGCGATGGGGTGTCACTTGTCATACGTCCGTAACCGAGATTGCCACACTCCTAAACATCCCTAGGTCCACTGTTTCCGATGTGATAGTGAAGTGGAAACGTGAAGAGACACGTACAACACAAAAGCGTACAGGCCGACCTCGTCTGTTGACTGACAGAGACCGCCGACAGTTGAAGAGGTTCGTAATGTGTAATAGGCAGACATCTATCCAGACCATCACATAGGACTTGCAAATTGCATGAAGATCCACTGCAAGTACTATGACAGTTAGGCGGAAGGTGAGATAACTTAAGATCAATTGAGCAGTATGACAGAATGAATACTATCTTGAAAAGAGGTTATAAGAGGAACACCAACGAAAGTGAGCTAAGGCTAATGGAGTATAATCGAATTAAATGAGTCGATGCTGGTGGAAGTATACAAAAAAATGAGGTAAGACGTAACCTTTGATATTCGGACAGCGTAACGCCTGACGATGGCGAGCCGAAAGGAGATATAAAAGGTAGTCCGGTAATAGCACGAAATGATTTTCTGGCAAGGAGAAATAAGTTCTAGGGGACTGATAACCACAGCAGTTGAGTCCCATAGTGCTCAGAGCCATTTGAACCATTTTTGAAATGTAGCATTATACCCTAAGTGAAAAGTGAGCAACTAACATCACCGACAGCAAGAGAACAGAAGCTTGTGACATGTGATGCTACATACACTATGTGATCAAAAGTATCCGGACACCTGGCTGAAAATAACTTACAAGTTCGTGGCGCCCTCCACCGGTAATGCTGGAATTCGATATGGTGTTGGCCCATCCTTAGCCTTGATCACAGCTTCCACTCTTGCAAGCATACGTTCAAACGGTGCTCGAAGGTTCTTGGGGAATGGCAGCAGTGAGTGCTGCACTGAGGAGAGGTATCGATGTCGGTCGGTGAGGCCTGACACGAAATCGGCGTTCCAAAGCATCCCAAAGGTATTCTATAGGATTCAGGTCAGGACTTTGTGCAGGCCAGGCCATTACAAGGATGTTATTGTCGTGTAACCACACAGCCACAGGACGTGCATTATGAATAGGTGTTCGAACGTGTTGAAAGATGCAGTCGCCATCCCCGAATTGCCCTTCAAGAGTGGGAAGCAAGAAGGTGCTTAAAACATGAATGCAGGCCTGTGCTGTGATAGTGCCACGCAAAACAACAAAGGGTGCAAGCCCCTCTATACATATCGAAGCATCTAGAGGGGAAATAAATGCAACAAATAAAGGAGAACTCCTCTGCCATCTTCCACAGAACATAGCAATACTCTCTCTCTCTCTCTCTCTCTCTCTCTCTCTCTCTCTCTCTCTCTCTCTCTCTCTCCATCTCTCTCCCACCTCTCCCTCTCTCCCCCCTCTCACCCCCACTCTCTCTCCCCCCTCTCTCTCCCCCTTCTCTCCCCCTCTCTCTCCCCCCTCTTTCCCCCCTCTCCCCCCCCTCTCCCCCTCTCTCTTCCCACCTCTCCCCCCCTCTCTCTCCCCCTATCTCCCCCTCTCTCCCCCCCTCTCTCCCCCTATCTCCCCCTCTCTCTCCCCCTCTTTCTCCCCCCTCTCTCCCCCTATCTTTCCCCCTATCTCTCCCCCTCTTTCTCCCCCTCTCTCCCCCCCTCTCTCCCCCCTCTCTCCCCCCTCTCTCCCACCCCCTCTCTCCACCCTCTCTCTGCCCCCTCTCTCTCCCCCCTCTCTCTCCCCCCTCTCTCTCCTCCCTCTCTCTCCTCCCTCTCTCTCCCCCCTCTCTCCCCCACCTCTCTTCTCTCCCCTCTGTCTCTCCCCCCTCTCTCTCCCGCCTCTCTCCCCCCCCTCTCTCTCCCTCCTCACTCTCTCCACCCCTCTCTCTCTCCCCTCTCTCGCAAACATGCTGCCCCCCCCCCCGTCCGCCCGCGCGCGCGAGCGCGCCCACACACACACACACACACACACACACACACACACACACACACACACACACATTGAAGAATGGTAAAGCTTGGTTGCGAAAGTTGAGACATATCATTTCTGCAAACTACTAATTGCGTTTTATATATGAATAAAGCATACAGAAACAACTAAAACTCAATATGTTAGCATGCCTAATGTGGTATAGGAAGCCAGTATGCATTCAAAATAGCTTCCAGTCGTCTCGGAACAGACAAATGGAGATGCTGTATGGTATGGGATTCCCTTGAAAACCATTCTTCCTGCGAAATAGTGTGATGTTCGGGTGGCGATGGTGGTGGTGTGTAGAAGTCAAGCTGCCTCCTCTCCAACATTCCAAATAGACCATAAAAGCTCAGTTACACTGCGATCTGGTGACCCTGATGGCCAGACGAGATGCGACAGTACATCCTCGTGCTCACAAAACCAGTCATGGAAATTCGAGTTAACAGGGACCCTCATGTCTGGGAGACATATCATCATTGATGGGAAAAAATTGTCCCAATACCTGGCAGTAATGGGATCTTGCAGAGTAACCATGAGGCCCACGGAAAAAACACGATACGACTTCCCAGGTCCTCACCAAACCCGCATCATGTTTCACTCTTGCCAGCAAGCATTCTACGTCGTACGCTTGTGACGATACGTGCCAGACGTAACCTTGTCCAGCAGTTGGAAACAGAGGGAAACACGACTCGTCCGGCCAAATGCCTGTCTTCCATTGCTCCATAGCCCAGGTCTTACGGCTTCGGCATCACTTTTTCACGTAAAGGGAAATTGCATCATTGATGTGTGTTTTTGGTACTCCGCCTCGCGCTGCAATTGCCATCAAATCGTACTTGATGCTGACAATGTACGCGAGAGTGTCATTTAGTTCTTGAATGACTTTTGCAGCTGTCGTCGTCCAATTTTTCATCACAATCCTTTTCAATGACAGGTTATCACGACGACGCAACACACTTCCTTCAGCTTTGTGACATAGCGGAAGATGGTTTTCCGCTTTCCCTGTATGCCACATAAATCTTAGATACGGTACCTCATGAAACACTTCAGCTACCTAGGTTACCAAAGCCCCCACCATACTAACACTAACAGTTTCTTCACGTTCGATTTGGCTTGGCCTCTGCAGAATGCCGTCACAACTACACGGAACACTATTCTCACTACGACTGACACTTTCCACAGGCTTTGCTGGCATCTGCATTCATGTTCAAGCATGCGTTTGCCGCTGTGTTTCCACTTACTTTTCCACCCCCTGTGTGATCCAGTGCCAAGTTGCCTACCTCGATAAATTCTGAAAGTTCTACACGTGCACTCTACAAACCAGTGTCTAGTGCATGGTAGACGGTGCTTCCACCGTCGCAATTATCCTAATCGCTCCATTGGAGTCTTCTTCTTCTTCTTGTCAAGTACTAGGAGTTTCTTGTTACGGTGCTCATGCCTTCCTTGCCGATCCCAGATTTCTTGTGCTTGGTAGATGAGAATTTATGAAACTTCCTGGCAGATTAAAACTGTGTGCCGGACCGATACTCGAACTCGGGACCTTCGCCTTTCGCGGGCAAGTGCTCTACCATGTGAGCTACCCAAGCATGACTCACACCCCGTCCTCACAGCTTTACTTCTGCCATACCTCCCAAACTTAGAAATATATAGTTGCCCGCGAAAGGCAAAGGTCCCGAGTTCGAGTCTCGGTCCGGCACACAGTTTTAATCTGCCAGGAAGTTTCACATCAGCGCACACTCCGCTGTAGAGTGAAAATCTCATTCTGAGAATTTATGATTTACTAAGGTGCTTCGCCACTGTCCATTCACTAGAGATGTCCATTCCATTATTTTCTATTGTCTTCAGTTTTGGTTCTTATGTTAGATGTGTTTAATTCTATCATAATGTCAGTGTCACTGTTTCTAAATCTATCTACTGTGCCACAGCCTCTTCACAGCCCTAAGGAATCCCGTTTCAGCTGCGTGAATCTTACTTTCTTTTCGTCTGTAATAACCCACAGCTCATTTCCGTACAGTAATGTGAGGACGGTTGTTACTTTATAAAACTCTGTTCTTGTTATTTTTTACTCTTTATTTTTAAAGATGGAGAAGGTGGGGTAAAGTGTAAAGTGACCAGTGCAGGAAACGAGCCTATTGCATATTCTTTGCATTTTACAGTGCAGTTGCCTACCAAGAAATGCTCAAACTAGACGAGATATAGACTATAATTGGCCTCAGCGAGTTCGGCAAAGGAAACATGAGCAGTTATTTCTTAGTAAAGACATCTCTGATTTTTAGTCGTCAGATGTAAGGTAAGTAATTATACACACATCAAAAAAGTTTGCAACACCCCCGTTCGCAGAACTCCTGAAGATAGACGTTGACTGTGGATACTGTATCACAGACAGTCCCTTTGACTGTTCAGACATGTCACTAAACGCGCCCAAAGATGTAAACAACCACGCATAAGCAGCGCCTATTAGACACAGAGTAAAATAATATCTGTAATCCGTTTACGCGCCAAAACGGCTACCAGTAGTCTGTAAGCAGTAATCTGCCGCTGCAGTTTAGTGCATATGTGACTAGTGATGGGCTAACGAATATGAGTGCCTGCAGACTGTTTTATGACATACGGATATGTGTGCTCGCAATATGTAACAGCGTCACGAATGTATTTAATAGTAATGACAACGACCTATGAATGTGTCAAATCATTTTGAGTGGACATGGCTGAAATCCACAAAAATGTAAGTGACATGCTTACGAAATTGCATCTTTCATTATGTGAAATCGGCCGATTATCAAGATACACAACTATTTCGTTAAATAAATTATAAACATTCTGTATTTTCAGCTGCACTTGATAATGGCCTAAGGCCGAAGTTGCAATCGTGCAATAAAGAAAGCGTTACAGTCACTGGCGTAAATATGAGGTCTCTTATATAGTTCTACATGACTGTGAATCTCAGGTATAAAAAGTTAACGTTTTTGTCTGTGCATCTCTTTTTGTAAAATTCATAGCAACTACGTTTCCTTCGGTTTGTCAACTGTGCATTTCCTCACCATTATGCCTTTAAAGCCAATTGCTAATTATCTTACCAAGGTGGTCGTTAAATGAAATTTCTTTTTAAGATAATGAAACGGAGCTAGTGTGATGGTCTGAAAGGTGCTGGCTGAGAAATAAACCGGTTTTCCCAGCGCATATCTCATTTCTAGTGTGGTAGTGATATCGTGCGAATAGAGTTGTCCAAAGTATACAGCATTGCTGCAGAGTCTCGTAGTGCCAACCATCTGACGCTAAATTGTGAGTTGAACGAATGTAGAGATCAGTCCGACTGAATGAGATTAGAGAGTACACGTGCTAGCGCATGCGGCTGGTAAGCAAGAAAAACCTGGCAGCTTAGCCTATCAGCACAGGTCACGCGAAGCCCGTTTCGACGAAACACGCGGTGGTCATTCGCTGCGGCCGTAAAACGGATGTGATCGGACAGAGCGCCCTGTTTGACGAGACACGGTAATCCGACAGCCGGAATTCGCCTGCTCTGTTGTGACACTTGTCACCTGCGTTGTGGATGATCGTATAACCACCAGCACGCAGGTGATTATCGTAATTCCTAGCTTATTGGACTCTTGGCGGTGTAAAACGTCGAAATTCCCTACGACACGATGTATTGTTTTCACCGAACACCTATAGAACGAGATTGTCTCTTCAAGTTAATAAGGTTTCGCAAGAGAATTTTTCACAATTAATTCTGCACTGATGGTTAACGAGTGAATACAGATCTTTCATTCCAAAATTGCCCAGTTGCAACATGTAATTAGAATTCTACTCTTGTTCTTCATTTACCACATTTAACACTTCTTTGGACTTTTTTGTCCCCTTGACTCTTTTTGTCCCCTCGACTCTTTTTGTCCCCTCGACTCTTTTTGTCCCCTCGACTCTTTTTGTCCCCTCGACTCTTTTTGTCCCCTCGACTCTTTTTGTCCCCTCGACTCTTTTTGTCCCATCGACTCTTTTTGTCCCCTCGACTCTTTTTGTCCCCTCGACTCTTTTTGTCCCCTCGACTCTTTTTGTCCCCTCGACTCTTTTTGTCCCCTCGACTCTTTTTGTCCCCTCGACTCTTTTTGTCCCCTCGACTCTTTTTGTCCCCTCGACTCTTTTTGTCCCCTCGACTCTTTTTGTCCCCTCGACTCTTTTTGTCCCCTCGACTCTTTTTGTCCCCTCGACTCTTTTTGTCCCCTCGACTCTTTTTGTCCCCTCGACTCTTTTTGTCCCCTCGACTCTTTTTGTCTCCCCTTGACTCCTTTTGTCCCCCCTTGACTCCTTTTGTCCCCCCTTGACTCTTTTTGTCTCCCCTTGACTCCTTTTGTCCCCCCTTGACTCCTTTTGCCCCCCCCCTTGACTCCTTTTGCTCCCCCCTTGACTCCTTTTGCCCCCCCCTTGACTCCTTTTGCCCCCCCTTGACTCCTTTTGCCACCCCTTGACTCCTTTTGCCCCCCCTTGACTCCTTTTGCCCCCCCCTTGACTCCTTTTGCCCCCCCCCCTTGACTCCTTTTGCCCCCCCCTTGACTCCTTTTTCCCCCCCCCTTGACTCCTTTTGCCCCCCCTTGACTCCTTTTGCCCCCCCCCCTTGACTCCTTTTGCCCCCCCCCTTGACTCCTTTTGCCCCCCCTTGACTCCTTTTTCCCCCCCTTGACTCCTTTTGCCCCCCTTTGACTCTGTTTTGTCCCCCCTTTGACTCTGTTTTGTCCCCCCTTGACTCCTTTTGCCCCCCTTTGACTCTGTTTTGTCCCCCCTTGACTCTGTTTTGTCCCCCCTTGACTCTGTTTTGTCCCCCCTTGACTCTGTTTTGTCCCCCCTTGACTCTGTTTTGTCCCCCCTTGACTCTGTTTTGTCCCCCCTTGACTCTGTTTTGTCCCCCCTTGACTCTGTTTTGTCCCCCCTTGACTCTGTTTTGTCCCCCCTTGACTCTGTTTTGTCCCCCCTTGACTCTGTTTTGTCCCCCCTTGACTCTGTTTTGTTCGCCCTTGACTCTTTTCCGTCTCCCTTGACTCTTTTCCGTCTCCCTTGACTCTTTTCCGTCTCCCTTGACTCTTTTCCGTCTCCCTTGACTCTTTTCCGTCTCCCTTGACTCTTTTCCGTCTCCCTTGACTCTTTTCCGTCTCCCTTGACTCTTTTCCGTCTCCCTTGACTCTTTTCCGTCTCCCTTGACTCTTTTTCGTCTCCCTTGACTCTTTTTTGTCTCCCTTGACTCTTTTTCGTCTCCCTTGACTCTTTCTTGTTCCCCATTTCTTGGTCCCCCTGACTCTTTCTTGGTCCCCTTGACGCTTTCTTGGTACCCCTGACTCTTTCTTGGTCCCCTTGACGCTTTCTTGGTACCCCTGACTCTTTCTTGGTCGCCCTGACTCTTTCTTGGTCCCCCTGACTCTTTCTTGGTCCCCCTGACTCTTTCTTGGTCCCCCTGACTCTTTCTTGGTCCCCCTGACTCTTTCTTGGTCCCCCTGACTCTTTCTTGGTCCCCCTGACTCTTTCTTGGTCCCCCTGACTCTTTCTTGGTCCCCCTGACTCTTTCTTGGTCCCCCTGACTCGTTCTTGGCCCCCTTGTCTTTTTGTGGTCCCCCAGGACCAATTTTGTCCACCAGGACCTTTTTTTGTCCCCCAGGACCTTTTTTGTCCCCCAGGACCTTTTTTGTCCCCCAGGACCTTTTTTTGTCCCCCCAGGAGTGAAAATTCCTATTACAGACTTCTACGTGTTGTAGGTGGGACCAAGGAGACAGATTTCTGAAAAGGAATCCAGTCGGGAAATGCACCATTTGGACATGTAACAGGTTTGAAGAAATGGTTCAAATGGCTCTGAGCACTATGGGCCTTAACATCTGTGGTCATCAGTCCCCTAGAACTTAGAACTACTTAAACCTAACTAACCTAAGGACATCACACACATCCATGCCCGAGGCAGGATTCGAACCTGCGACCGTAGCGGTCATGCGGTTCCAGACTGAAGCGCCTAGAACCGCACGGCCACACCGGCCGGCAGGTTTGAAGACTTGATCACTTTCAAATCTCCCACTTCACGGTACGTACACATACCGAGAAGAGGACGGCGTCGTCAGTCGCGATTGTAATTATGACGTCACATACGATTTCCGTCTGGCTATAAAAACGACCGCAAGAGACGTTCGTAAGTAACAGGTTCGTTTGTGGTTCTCCATGAACGGGCTGCACTGTCTGTTGTGAAGAGGACGTCCTTCTCCATATAGAAGAGAGCCCGATGAAGAGAACTCCAAACATTGACCGTGTCATGCGCTGCTGTAGAGCACATCGGCCAGATCTCCATTGTGTCCCACGTGTGTGTACCGTGAAGTGTGAAATTTCAAAGTGATCCGATCTTCAATCTTATTTCATACCTGGACGGTATGACATAATTTCTCTCTCAGTTCCCTTGTACAACTCCTAGAAACCTCTAATAGGAATTGTCAAGCACCCTGTATGTAAAATCTCCTGCGAAGCTTGTTATGTCGGCCAAACTGGCAGAAACTTCGAAACTAGTTCCCTCATTTGTATACCGCCGTACCGGATTGCTCAGAAAATAACACTCAACAATTTCCGAAATTTCGTAGAGGGAGGTGAAGTTCATCCTGTATAAGAGGAAAGAATGTTTTGAAATGCATATCATGTTTATACGACGTCAATAACTGTTGTCGGACGTGCC
Source organism: Schistocerca serialis cubense (assembly GCF_023864345.2). NCBI lineage: Eukaryota > Metazoa > Arthropoda > Insecta > Orthoptera > Acrididae > Schistocerca > Schistocerca serialis. Next base: position 99,088,698 of record NC_064649.1, read on the forward strand.
CCACTTTTTACATTCGTGTCCAGACAAATACACGCAAGTCCGCCCTGCCTGGCTTATGTTCGGCTTTTTAGCAATGAAGTACAGAACGCACAACTAAAGCCGGTTCCACGCTGATAACGTAGACCGAAAAGTTGGTATAAGGAAGAATAGGATTTCATAAAGATACACAGATACACCAAATAAGGGCATTCTAGGAAAAATGTAAAGTTCAGTGAGAGTAAATTCTTTTATCACTGGCTAAATATCATGAAATTCGCTGAATAAAGGATGCTTCTGCCTATAAAAAGCTATGGCTCATGAAAAGTCGACAGCTAATATCAAATAAAATCGTGATGAATTTTATTTGGAGTTATTGAAAATGGCAGAATATTACTTTCAAATTGCTGGCAATCATTTCAACGTCTGTAGGGTATTCTGTCTCATAAATGGACAAAGGAACGCGCCGATACAATCACCGAAATGATAACACACCATGAAATGGGTTCAAATGTGATACATTAATACTTAAATACAGAGTATTGTTATTTGACTATAATCTAACTGAAATGACCACACTTACGCAATGTCTCCTTGTTTTCTGTCCCAGAAGAATGGACAATTGTTTATTTTGTTTGATGAAGAACTTTTAGTTTAAGATAACATTACCTTAGGAACATAGCTATGAAATTGAGAATACTGAGCACTTATTTAGTGTCATAATTACGAAAGCATAAGTCTGTTTACCGATTGTTTTCATAATTTAAGCACGTTTAAGGGTGATCTCTCAAAAAGATAAAAAAACTGGAATGTAACTGATAACTTATAACGACTTAAAGTACCCACACGACTCTACCGAGTCCTGCTGTTATAATTTTGGAGCTGGCAACTCCAATAAGCGCTAAATTTATTTTACCGAGCATAAACTGCAAAACAGACAGGCCAAACAGACGGAAACAAACTCTTACTTGTTTTATATCGTTTATCTCGATGGTGCTGATACCGACGCACTTTCAGGATTCAGACCTCATCTTAATGTATACCTGGTGCCAAGTATCAGAACTGATGTTCATCTGGACGATGTTAATGTGAAAGCTATTTAAAGTTTTGAGCGTGTAACTGGTACTGATGGCAGAGATAGCACACACCTAGGCAATGTTAATTATGGAAGGATTGTCAGTCTGTCAGTGGAAAGAAGTCCTGATGATGTACATACTACGTACCTGTAGATGAAATACCAAATTTCGGCACAAATTTGGAATTTTTAATTCATTTAAGCATTCGTAGCAGCCTTCGCTGGAAAATGTCAGCTTTGAATTGTATCTGCGGGACTAAAAAGAGTATGGTAGTTACGAGCTACAAATAAAACTGAAACTAAGTCGTATATTGAGAAGATAGCTGATGGCTGTTGAAGTGAAAGGAGAGATAAACGAAAAACCAAGACGTCCAGGCTGGAGCGCTTGGAACAGGCCTGCTGGACAGAAGCCATTAGCGGCAGCGGCCGGCAGTTTCTCGCCGCGCAGTTGGCTGCCCTGCCTGCGGCTGCAGATGGCGCCGACAAAAGAAAGGCGGTGCGGGCGATGTTCATCTGTCAGCGGAAGCGCCAGCTGTCGTGGCGGTTCGCGGTTTGTTGTTAGCGCTGGGCTGTGGAGGCGGTGGGAGGGGATGCGGTCAGGGTGTGAGGGGGTGGGGGAGGAGAGGGGAGGAAGAGCGCTAATGACCGCGGCACCGCCAGAGCGCCCTGGCGGCAAGAAGCAGAACAGGTGCGGCGCGTTCCTATGGAATGGAGCGTTATGGGACTGGGCAGAAGGGAGCGTTTTGCTCCCAGACTTGGAGCCCAAACACATCTCCCACAGTGGAAACTGTGAGAATTACCTGGACACCTGACTGCCATCGCTATGAGTACCACTACGCTAGTATCTACAACGTAGAGGTGTTCCTCAGGGGTTCGTGTTAGGACCATTACTGTCTCTGATGGACATTTAATCACCTCCCTCCAACTCTTAACAGATATGTTCTAAATTAAAAGGAAGTCGTATTAAAAGACACAAAGTAACCAGCCACTAAAACTGAGGTGCCTTTCTGTTTACAACGCGTTTCGGGGGCAAATTTAGTAGTTTGTAAGTACAGAGTCCATTAAGCTTCACTGCAGTTCACAACGAAGAAGTGCAGAATTGCTGGTGTTTGGACACTGCTAATTTTGCAAGAGCAATGTATGTGACTTAAACACGGGAACTGCCACTTTATAATGGGAAAAACACCTGATACATACTGTTACAGTAAATAAATAAATAAAAAATCTTCCTATTTAATGACCGGTCACATTCTGTTTTTGAGAGGGGCGATCAAAAAGTTTCCTTTCGAAGCCATACAGTCCAGAATCAGTAGGCAATAAGACAAAATCGCCTTAAGGATTTAAGGAGTTATTATTTAGACGCATCAGGTTGAAAATACCCGTTTGATAAAACATTGTCCGGCTGCGTGAAAGAGTCCTTAACTGCCTCCTGCACATCTTCAACCGTCAGGAATCGTCGACCCTTCAAGGCATTCTTTAAGCTATTTTAAGGAGTGAAAAATCACCTGGGGAGACACCAGGACTGCGGGGCGAGTGCTTGAGTTTCTCCCACTTCAGTTGGTGAAGCTTCTGCGTTACGACATTTGCGATACGGGTTCGCGCGTTGTCAGAAGCAGCGGCTCCCCTTGTCGCAGTTCTCCCGGATACACCGCCTTGTTGTTGTGGTGGTGGTGGTGGTCTTCAGTCCTGAGACTGGTTTGATGCAGCTCTCCATGCTACTCTATCCTGTGCAAGCTTCTTCATCTCCCAGTACCTACTGCAACCTACATCCTTTTTAATCTGCTTAGTGTATTCATCTCTTGGTCTCCCCCTACGATTTTTACCCTCCACGCTCCCCTTCAATGCTAAATTTCTGATCCCTTGATGCCTCAGAACATGTCCTACCAACCGGTCCCTTCTTCCAGTCAAGTTGTGCCACAAACTCCTCTTCTGCCCAATCCTATTCAATACCTCCTCATTAGTTATGTTATCTACCCAGCTAATCTTCAGAATTCTTCTGTAGCACCACATTTCGAAAGCTTCTATTCTCTTCTTGTCCAAATTATTTATCATCCATGTTTCACATCCATACATGGCTACACTCCATACAAATACTTTCAGAAACGACTTCCTGACACTTAAATCTGTACTTGATGTTAACAAATTTCTCTTCTTCAGAATCGCTTTCCTTGCCATTCACAGTCAACATTTTATATCCTCTCTACTTCGACCATCATCAGTTACTTTGCTCTCCAAATATCAAAACTAATTTACTACTTTAAGCATCTCATTTACTACTTTAAGCATTTCATTTCCTAATCTAATTCCCGCAGTATCACCCGATTTAATTCGACTACATCCCCTTACCCTCATTTTGCTTTTGTTGATGTTCATCTTATATCCTCCTTTGAAGACACTGTCCATCCGTTCAACTGCTCTTCCAAGTCCTTTGCTGTCTCTGACTTAATTACAATGTCATCGGCGAACCCCTAAATTTTTATTTCTTCTCCATGGATTTAAATACCTACTCCGAACGTTTCTTTTGTTTCCCTTATTGCTTGCACAATATACAGATTGAATAGCATCAGGGAGAGGCTACAACCCTGTCTCACTCCCTACCCAACCACTGCTTCCCTTTCATGTCCCTCGACTCTTATAACTGCCATCTGGTTTCTGTACAAATTGTAAATAGCCTTTCGGTTCCTGTATTTTACCCCTGCCACCTTCAGAATTTGAAAGCGAGTATTCCAGTCAACATTGTCAAAAGCTTTCTCTAAGTCTACAAATGCTAAAACGTAGGTTTGCCTTTCCTTAATCTATTTTCTAAGATAAGTCGTAGGGTCAGTATTGCCTCACGTATTCCCATCTTTCTACGGAATCCAAACTGATCTTCCCCAAGGTCGGCTTCTACCAGTTTTTCCATTCGTCTGTACAGAATTCGCGTTAGTGCCGGCCGAAGTGGCCGTGCGGTTCTAGGCGCTGCAGTCTGGAACCGAGCGTCCGCTACGCTCTCAGGTTCGAATCCTGCCTCGGACATGGATGTGTGTGATGTCCTTAGGTTAGTTAGGTTTAATTAGTTCTAAGTTGTAGGCGACTGATGACCTCAGAAGTTGAGTCGCATAGTGCTCAGAGCCATTTGGGCCATTTGAATTCGCGTTAGTATTTTCTTGCCGTGACTTATTAAACTGTCAGTTAGGTAATTTTCATATGTCAGCACCTGCCTTCTTTGGGATTGGAATTACTCGTCCACTCCCAGTTGCCCTTTCTTAATCACTCATTTAGCCCAACCCAATCCCGTTATCTCTTTGTATCACACTGTCATTTTCTCCTGTGTCACAGCCAGTCTTGTCTCATTGTGACTGTCTCCGACTTGATCTCTCTTACTGCTAATATCTCATTCATTCAGTCCCTCTGATACTCTCTCTTCTCACTGTCACTATCTCTCTCTCTTCCTCGTGGACCTTGACATACACTCTGCTCCTCATTATAACTGGCTGTCACCCACTTCCACTTCCTCCTACTCTTTAATTCTCTCCCGCTAGCTTTTTCTCCTTCACTCTTCTTTTAGCGCTGTCCTGTCACTGTCAACTACGATCAACTGCCAACATGTCCCTCTCTTTCTCTCACACTGTCATTGTCTCCTCTCCGCCCCTAGTAGCTGAGTGATCAGCGCGACGGAATGTCATACCTAACGGCCCGGGTTCGATTCCCAGCTGGGTCGGGGATTTTCTCCGCCCAGGGACTGGGTTCAAAAATGTTTCAAATGGCTCTGAGCACTATGGGACTCAACTGCTGTGGTCATCAGTCCCCTAGAACTTAGAACTACTTAAACCTAACTAACCTAAGGACATCACACACATCCATGCCCGAGGCAGGATTCGACCCTGCGACCGTAGCAGTCGCACGGTTCCGGACTGCGCGCCTAGAACCGCGAGACCACCGCGGCCGGCAGGGACTGGGTGCTGTGTTGTTCTTATCATCATCATTTCATCCCTATCGAAATGGAAGTCGCCGAAGTGGCGACAACTCGAAAGACCTGTACCAGGCGAACGGTCTACTCGACGGGTGGCCCTAGCCACACGGCATTTCCATTCCCATTGTCTCCTTCACTATTTCTACACCACCACCAGTGTCTACTATCTCCCAGTATTTATTATTTTCCCGCCTCTTTACCACAGCCACTGTCTTCTCCTCTCTGAACATAAATAGTGTGAAAATGTTCGCATGCCAAAATTTCTGGGAAAATTTTCAAAGCTGGTGAGAAGAGTAGAATAAGCCGCTGGTATCTCACTATTCAGTCATCTGTAAAACGGAAGTATATTCTCGTGTTTTGCGCTCCAATAGGACCATTTTTAGCTGATTCCCCGGGCATGTCAATAATATCAAAATAACTTTATGGGCCAGTAGTTTAATTATGTGCTAATTTTTCACCTCAGATCGGATTTCATGAACACAAAAATTTTTAATGTTCTTCAGTAATACAACTTTGGCTTCCCAGAACCCATCTGATGATAACGCAGAGCGTTTACAAGCATATTTGTCCGTGTACTATCACTTTATAAACTACATTTTGATCTTGCACCGAATATTACATTCGTTTTTTTACGTGCACAAGTTGGGTAACTTCGAACTTCCGCATCGCGGAAACGGTTAAAGAAACGAATATTTTGGAAGTCTTTCGAGGTCGGGATCTTAGGAACATATCGTAAGAATTTCAGCCATTTGCTGTGCGTGGCCGTCTTGGAATCCGCGCCTCGGTTTTTGTAACCAAAAAACCATGTTTTTGCGGTGTCTCTCTATAACGTGTAAGGATTTTTTGAAAGTGAGGAGATGGAAGTTGTATATAAATGCGTAGACAATGTTGTTGTTGTTGTTGTTGTTGTGGTCTTCAGTCCTTAGACTGGTTTGATGCAGCTCTCCATGCTACTCTATCCTGTGCAAGCTTCTTCATCTCCCAGTACCTACTGCAACCTGTATCCTTCTGAATCTGTTTAGTGTATTCATCTCTCGGTCTCACCCTACGATTTATACCCTCCACGCAGCCGTCCAATACTAAATTGGTGATCCCTCGATGTCTCAGAACATGTCCTAACAACCGATCCCTTCTTCAAGTTGTGTCACAAATTTCTCTTCTCTCCAATTCTGTTCAATACCTCTTCATTAGTTATGTGATCTACCCATCTAATCATCATCATTCTTCTGTAGCACCACATTTCGAAACCTTCTATTCTCTTCTTGTCTAAACTACTTATCGTCCATGTTTCACTTCCATACACGGCTACGCTCCACACAAACACTTTCAGAAACGACTTCCTGGCACATTATATTCGATGTTAACAAATTTCTCTTCTTCAGAAACGCTTTCCTTGCCAATTTTATATCCTCTCTACTTCGACCATCATCAGTTATTTTGCTCCCCACATAGCAAAACTCCTTTACTACTTTGAGTGTTTCAGTTCCTAATCTAATTCCCGCAGCATCACCCGATTTAATTCGAGTACATTCCATAACCTCTTTTTGGTTTTGTTGATGTTCATCTTATATCCTCCTTTCAAGACACTGTCCATTCCGTTCAGCTGCTCTTCCAGGTCCTTTGCTGTGTCTGACAGAATTACAATGTCATCGGCGAACCTCAAAGTTTTTATTTCTTCTCCACGGATTTTAATTCCTACTCCGAACTTTTCTTTTGTTTCCTTTACTGCGTGCTCAATATACTGATTGAATAACATCGGGGCGTAGACAATATGTCGTTAAAATATGAGCGATTTTCTGCTGTTCATTATTGACATACGCTGTGATGACGGCTAAAACGTAGCAGAACAACCTTCTTTTGCGGTTTTCGGAGGAAGCGCCCATGGACCAATGGTGCCTCTATAAGCTTCATTGAGCCCACTATAGATCACACCAAACGCAAAAATAGCCAACCTATTTGCTTTAGCGAATGAAGTGTGTAATATTCATATTTTTATCCTGTACTGCAGGATAGTGACGCCAACGCAATCCTTCTGTTGGGTATACCCTTCATTCCTAGCGCCAAGAGCTATCCAAGCCACTTGTTCGTACGTTTCTGTCACCAATAGAACCCGAGGTATGAGCTCTGGAAACATCCCGTTGTTACGCTCGTCCACCACTAATTATGACGCAACCTGCGTATTCTGGGAGTTGCCGTACCAGTCTCCCCGACTTCCGCCAATTATGGCGACTGCAGGAAGGATGAAGCCATTACGCCACATCATCTTTCATAGACTTTTTTTGCGGCCAAAATAGGCAGAGTAAATTCTCTCTCGCTGTTTCGAAACATTTTCGGTATTAGCTTCAGTTTATTCCTGGTAGCTAGATGATTGTTTTCCTGCGCGGGAGGACACCTTCTGTGCCCGACAAATACCCTTAATTTTGTCTAATAGTTCTTCTTCAGTTTCACCTTGAGTTGGAAACCGGGTCGTCATTGCAACGTAAGGCTTTCCAATTTTTTTGAGCATTTTTTTTCTATCTGATTGACATGATTCACGGGTGAGTGTTCTACACTACCACATTCCATTTTAATTCCATACTAAATGTAATTGCCTCCTCACAAATAAATATACTGATTTTCATATTTACAAATTCATTAGTACTATTGACAAAACATCTATTTTTACCCAATGCCATGTAATGGCTGCCAGTGTTGAAAACAGACTAGCAACAGCTTCTTGCCCACAGGACTCTGCGCAAAAACTACCACCATTACGGCGAATGACATTTCACAATAGATCGTCTTTTGAAAAATTCTTGCACATAAAAAATTCTGCAATTGCGGCTACTACACTGAGGGAGCCAACGACTGACAAAATGAAAATTCTCTCTTTTATAATTTCCATCGACGGGAGCATTTCGTCTCGCTAGTTATCGACATTTCGCCATGTCTGATATATTTCCTTCTCTGAGATTGGTGAGAGTTTATTGCATAGGGGGTGAGTCAAATGAAAACCTCAAATTTGTAATAACAAATCGAAATTTCGCGCCATTGTCCTGTAAGTTGGTAAGCGTGCTACAAACAGCGCGTAGAATGGCCTGTATGTGGCAGAATAGTGCAGATGCACACATACCGTCGCAGTATCAGTATAAAGATGGCCGCCCCACTTGCGACTTGCACCAGGGAAGAACAGCGTTCTGTTGTTAGGTTTTTGCGTAGTGAAGGTGTGAAACCTATTGAAATTCATTGACGAATTAAGGTTTAGTATGGTGATACATGTTTGTCAGGTCAGCAAGTCTACGAATGGAGTAGGAAGTTTGCATATGGTGTGACTTCAGTGGAAGATGCTCCTCGTCCAGGTCAGGCACAACGAGTTGTGACTCCACAGAACATTGCAGCAGTTGAAGCCATAGTGAAGGAAAACCGCCGAGTGACACTGAATGACATTGCAGCATGTTTGCATTGTAGTCATGGGTCAGCACACCACATTGTGCGTGATCTGCTCCAGTTTCACAAAGTGTCTGCAAGGTGGGTGACACGGCAGCTGACTCCTGAAATGAGAGAACGACGTGTTGATGCTTGTGAAGAACTTCTTCGGCGCTGTGAATGAGAGGGTGATGGCTTCCTTGCAAGAATCGTTACTGGGGACGAAACCTGGGTTCACTTCCACCAACCGGAAACGAAGAGAGCGAGCAAGGAATGGGGCCATTCCTCATCACCAAAACGAAAGAAGTTTCGAACAGAACCATCGTTAGGGAAGGTTATGCTGAGTCTCTTTTGGGACGAAAAAGGCGTCATTTTGGAGCATTACATGCGTAGAGGGACCACTGTCACAAGCGTATCGTACACAGGTCTCCTAAAAAAATCATCTGCGGCCTGCAGTCAAATCAAAGCGACGTGGATTGCTGTCAGCAGGTGTCCTTTTGCAACGTGACGATGCAAGGCCCCACACTGCCCCTACCACAGTTGCAACTATCACGGGCCTGCATTTTGGGTGTCTTCCTCATCCAACATACTCACCAAACCTTGCCCCAAGTGATTTCCGTATGTTTGGACCACTCAAAGACGCAATGGGAGGAAAGAAGTTACATTCTGATGAAGAGGTACGCCACGTGGTGCATAAGTGGTTGGGCAGACTACCAAAAGAAATTTTTTTCTAAAGGAATTTATGTACTTTGTAAGCACTGGAAGACTTGCATTGAGCGTGGGGGAGATTATGTTGAAAAGTGATACAGCTTTGTACCACTTCTGCACAATAAATAATATTTAAAAAATATTTAAGGTTTTCATTTCACTCACCCTCGTAAAGCGGAGAAAGACCACAAATATTAGTATACGGTTAATATTTGTCCTTTGAACGGTCGCCATTTCCGCGTCCGCGACTAAAGAAAATTATTGCGATATTAAGAAACAATTTCATGAATTAGTTAAACTTTCTTAGAAAACTAATAAATAATCAATTCATTAAACTCATGTAAATCAAAAATATTGAAAGCAGTTGACACAAACTGTGACGTCATCAATAAATAGAGGCCGTACAATGATGACGGCATGTTTAAGATTCCAACAATGCAGTCTGTGAGAAAGTAAACGTTATCACTTACCAGTTCGGTCACACAGAAGCTAATCCTATAGCTCGTAGAAAACTGCAACAAAATGAAATACACTACAACACAAAATATCTGGGCTAACAATGAGAAAGGTTTACTACGGGTCACAAATGAATAACACTGAAGTTGAACTTTACCTGTTTCCTTTAATGATTCTCCAAGGTTAATAGCATGTACATCTAACATTACATTGAACACTATCCCTTCTGAGCGTCAAAATCTAATAATATTCATATATTATATTCAATTACACAGAGCAGTCGATAATGTGACGCCCAGGATAGATACAGTGATAGTGTAAAAGATTCGAACGTATTGATAAAACAAATGAGGCATGAAATTCTATCAGCGATATGTTATCAGCTACTGAATTGCGGCGAACCATCAGGCAATAAATAAAAACTGCACCAGTAGCTTTGCAAGTGGTAACACCCGTTCCAGTAAGAACGTCGTAGTTAAGCGTTGTCGGGCTTGGATGGGTGACCATCTGGGTGAAACGAGCGGTGGTGCCAAGCGGTTGCACTCACCTGTCGTGAGGGCAATTGAGGAGATACTTAACTGAGAAGTAGAAGCTCCCTTTGAAACCTTCCCGTCTCCTCTATATCTATTTTGTTACGCAATCTTCCCTTCTACAATAACCTATGAAACTATCCCTTAGGATTTATATCTCTTGCTGAATAATAACAAATGAAATCTCCCCTTTGAAATTAATTATCTTTCTCAATCTTCGCATACAAATTTAAATGCTGCTTTTTAAAAGTGATTTTCGGATTATTTCGACGAAATATAGAATGTGTCGTCGTCGTGTGGCCCTCAGTCGTTATCTGCAATAACCCAAAACTGTTCCTTACCTTTTTTTACTGTTACTGGATCGCCATCTGACTGCTACATCGAACTGCGACATGAATATACTTACTCTTTAGCTGCTGGTGGGCTTTCATAATAAGTGGCTGTATTTATTACCAAAGCTGACGTTATTGTCTAACAGCAAAGCTGGCGTTATTCTTTAAATAATTTGACTGGAGTTACGTAATTCATAGTTAAAGTTTTTCTTGACAACAACAAAATTTTGCAAAGTTTTACGTTGATGGTTTTTGGGATGGATTATAATCAGTAATGCAGGATTGCTGGCAAAAATTAACTACATTCTGAATGAAATAATTTTACAAACGTTCAAATGGGACTTACTTTTTACAATAATCTTACAACTAGCATTGCGCAAACATACCTTCAGTAGTCTTGAGTTTCTCAAAAAATTAATTCAATAATATTAGTTCCTCTTATGATAATAGTTAGCTGATGTCTCTGTACATCCGTTTATAATCTCTTGTAAATCATAGCTGGTGGCTGGCAGGCACACCGCTCCTCTCAACCTCTCGCTTCAGACCTGCTACCGACTTGCTTCACACCTCGCTTACTACTGACTTCCTACGAACGCTAGAGTGCGGTCTCTCCCGGCAACAATGCTTTCTGGTGCAGGCAATCCCTGCTACCATTACAAAATGTATCACTGCACCGTCTTTCCCGCTCTTTTCTTAAAATGTATCAAAACGCGGTCTCTCCCGCCCTTTTTAAAATTGTATCAATGTGCGGTCTCTCCAGGCAACAATACTTTGGTGCAGACTTTCCCTGATACCACAGTTATTTCCAAAATGACAAATATTAATGATTCCTACTTAATCCTACTAATAGAATATAAACATCTTTCGTAAACTGTGGCTGGACAGTAGAGAATAGAAATGTACACGTCTTACGCCTTCATGAAGACTGACAACAACCAGGAGAGCCTATCGACTGAGAATGACATGGCGGGCGGTCGGTACTTTTGGGCGTTCCGAGACTCGTCGGACAGAGTAGAGTATTAATAAATAAAAATTGTAATAATTGTCAAGATAATTGTTAGTCTATACTTTCGATACTAAACTATTCCTATACACACATCAAAAAAAAAAAAAAAAAACTTCGCTCCACTCGATTCCGAGTGTTCCGGAACCTGTACAGAAAACTGGAATAGAGATCAACATAAACATCATTTCCTCCCGTTTTATTGCTCATGAAAACCACACATTGCGTATTGTACCACCATACAGCGAGACTGATGGTAAAGATTGCTGTACACACCAGTACCTCTAATACCCAGTAGCACGTCCTCTTGTATTGATGCATGCCAGTATTCGTCGTGGCATACTATCCACAAGTTCGTCAAGGCACTGTTGGTCCAGATCGTCCCACTCCTCAATGGCGGTTCGGCGTACATTCCTCAGAGTGGTTGGTGGGTCACGTCGTCTATAATCAGCCCTTTTCAATCTATCTCAGGCATGTTCGATAGGGTTCATGTCTGGAGAACATGCTGGCCACTCTAGTTGAGCGATGTCGTTATCCTGAAGGACGACATTCACAAGATGTGCACGTTGGGGGCGTGAACTGTAGCCCATGAAGACGAATGCCTCGCCAATATGCTGCCGATATGGTTGCACTATCGGTCGGAGGATGGCATTCACGTATCATACAACTGTTACGGCGCCTTCCATGACCACCACTGGCGTACGTTGGCCCCAGATAATGCCACCCCAAAATAACAGGGAACCCCGAACTTGCTGCACTCGCCGGACTGTGTCTAAGGCGTTCGGCCTGATGGGGTTGCCTCCAGACTCGTCTCCAACGATTGTCTGGTTGAAGGCATATGCGACACCCATCGGTGAAGAGAACGTGATACCAATCCTGAGTGGTCCATTCGGCATGTTTTTTTTTATTATTATTATTTTTTTAATGGCTCTGAGCACTATGGGACTTAACATCTATGGTCATCAGTCCCCTAGAACTACTTAAACCTAACTAACCTAAGGACAGCACACAACACCCAGTCATCACGTTCGGCATGTTGTTGGACCTGTCTGTACAGCGCTGCATGGTGTCGTGGTTGCAAAGATGGACATCGCCATGGACGTCGCGAATGAAGTTGCGCATCGTGCAGCCCATTGCGCACAGTTTGAGTCCGAACACGCCGTCCTGTCTCTGCACGAAAAGCATTATTCAACATGGTGGCGTTGCTGTCAGGGTTCCTCCGAGCCTTAATCCGTTGTTAGCGGTGATCTACTGCAGTAGCAGCCCTCGGGCGGTCTGAACGAGACATGTCATCGACCGTTCCTATCTCTCTGTATCTCCAACATGTCCCAACAACATCACTTTGGTTCAGTCCGAGACGCCTGGACAGTTCCCTTGTTGAGAGCCCTTCCTACCACAAATTAACAACGCGGACGCGATCGAACCGCGGTATTGACCGTCTAGGCATGTTTGAACTACAGATAACACGAACCGTGTACCTCCTTCCTGGTGGAATGACTGGAACTGATCGGCTGCAGACCCCTTCCATTTAATAGGCGCTGCTCATGCAAAGCTGTTTACATCTTTGGGTCGGTTTAGTGATACCTCTGAAAAGTCAAAGGGACTGTGTCTATGATAAGATATCCACAGTTAACATCTATATTCAGGAGTTCTGGGAACTGGGGTGATGCTAAACTTAATTTGATGTGTGTAGTTGGCCTACCAGTCAGAGTTTCTGCATACAAATCTCACATGAGGGCGTTGCTGCTTTCTCTTCCGGACTCTTACTGGTGATCGTTTGTCGGGTTTAGGCGGGATGTGTGGTGTGCGTGGAATCATCTTCAAACTGTGCTCGTATTTCGTTGTTTTTTCATTGTCTTTACTAGGGAAAAAAATTGCTTGTGCTCTTGCCCCCCTCAATCTACTTCCCCCCCCCCCCCTCTCTCTCTCTCTCTCTATATATATATATATATATATATATATATATATATATATATATAGTGCGCACACCAGGAAATAACACCGACAAAGGGAATGAAAAACTAAGATGTTACTTTTATCTGGAAGTGAGCACTACTTTGAAAGTAGTAAAATAAAATGATCCATTAGGGACTGATCTGAATTCATGCAATATGTGAAACCATCACGTTATCTCGCGGTCGAGGGCGCGAGCAAAGTAAGCTTTACGTTTTCCGCAATCCTTGATCTGTTTTCTCGGTTCTCTTACACAGACCATTTCCTTTCTGAAACTCTTATATTATCTGTCTTACCAAACATTTACAATTTTAAATTTTTTTCCTATTTTCTAGTCCTATTTTCATTTTCCCACGCTTCTTGCGTTTCTCTCGAGATCGTCAAATACTCCATTTTTTTTTAGTCATTGGCACTTTCTGTTCTACCTTCAGGAAACAATTGTTTAGATGTGCTCCATAACTTCTTGCCCCCCTTTCTTATCCTCATCTACAACTTTCTCTACTAGTCTGAGTACCTCCACGATTCTTATTAATAAAAAAAAAATTGTGCCCTATTTTTTATCACGTATCTGCTGCCCTTTTGTCTGCAACATAGTGAAAGCTGTTTTAGAGTCTGCTGATTGCCTCGTATCTGAACTGACTCGGGATGAACGGACTTGCACATGGAAAGTGGCATAAAAACCACAATTTGAACCGAAGACTCAACAGCGTGTTTGAGGGGGAGATACTATCTCTGAAACAAGGAGCACGTGGAGTGGAATCGAAACGAGTGCAGTCCGGTTGGCAAGCTTGAGCACGGTGACTGCGCGAGCTCCCGGATTCCCATCCAACGGGACTGCACCCATCGCTGGCGCCATTTCTCCGTCGCTATCCACCCCTACCTTCCCCTCCCACCCTCCATTTGTCCCCCGAACGCGAGATTCTGCGCTGTTTCCAGTACCGGAGGCCATTCCGCCTGCTAAATGAGGCGAGCTCGCAAACACGCCGAGGTGATTTTCGTTGCCTCGAGGTTGGCAGCCCCGCCAGTGCCGGTCATTTGTTTCTTGCCGGTCTTTCCCCGGCCTCTGCTCTCGTGACGGTATGCGGCCTGCTTCTGCAGCCATTGTTTGGCTGTGCTATCTCTCGTCTCGTCTGCCCCCCTACATTACTACATATTTTTCGCTCTTCTCTACTCATGAAATTTCGAGTCTTCCGTAATAACAAGTAGTAACGTGCTGCGCTTTTCGCCAAATGAGCTCATGTCTGTAATATTTTTTTTTGTTTTACACTCCTGCTCCACCCTGTGAAAAATACATCGGAAGTTCTAAATTGACCTCGGCATTAATTTACAAATTTAATTACTGCTGCCTGTAATTTATATTGGGGCAATCAGTTTTGTCCATCCAGGCGAATGGGTGTTAATTGCTGTGAAATTTGGGAGTAGCAACTGAAATTATACCAGGGACGCTTGTTTGCATGATATCAAAATATTACTACACATTCTAGAAATACTGCTCCCTATTGTTGCATAAAATATTTTGAAACTGGCCTTGTGAGATGCCTGTGACGTACTTATACACTTCCCTATACACAAGTAATTGATTCTAGGCAAATCTGTCATGAGTACATTCCATTTCATGAAGCAGTGTAGTACACACATTAGAAAAAGTTTTGCATCATCTCGGTTCGGAGAGTTCCGGTACCTATAAAGAAAATTAGATTAGAGATCAACATAAACATCATTTCCGAATTTTTAATTAGTCATGAAAACCACACATTGCATGTTGTACCACCATATAGCGAGACCTTCAGGTATGGTGGTAAGGATTGCTGTACACACTAGTACCTCTAATACCCCGTAGCACGTGCTCTTGCATTGATGCATGCCTGTATTCGTCGTGGCATACCATCCACAAGTTCATCAAGGCACTGTTGGTCCAGATTATCAGACATCTCAACGGCTGTTCGGCGTAGATCCCTCAGATTGGTTGATGGGTCAAGTCGTCCATAAACAGCCCTTTTCAATCTCTCTCAGGCATGTTCAATAGGGTCCATGTCTGGAGCACATGCTTGCCACTCTAGTGGAGTGATCTCGTTATCATGAAGGAAGTCATTCACAAGATGTGCACAATGGGGGCGTGAATTGTCATCCATGAAGACGAATGCCTAGACGAGATGCTACCGATATGGTTGCACTATCGGTCAGAGGTAGGCATTTACGTGTCGTACAGCCGTTACGGCGCCTTCCATGACCACCAAGGGCATACGGCGAACCCACGTAATGCCACCCCAAAACAGCTGGGAACCTCCACCTCACTGCATTCGCTGGACAGTGTGTCTAAGGCGTAAAGCCTGACCGGGTGGCCTCCAGACACGTCTCCGAAGCTGTCTGGTTGAAGTCATATGCGGCACTCATCGGTGAAGGGAACGTGATGCCAATCCTGAGTGGGCCATTCGACATATTGTTGAGCCGCGGAGCACGGTGTCATGGTTGCAAAGATGGACCTCGCCCTGGACGTCGGGAATGACAGTGCGCATCATGCAGCCTATTACGCAAAGTTTGAGTCGTAACACGACGTCCTGGGGCTGCACGAAAGTATCGTTCAACATGGTGGCGTTGCTGTCAGGGTTCCTTCGAGCCATAATCCGTAGGTAGCGGTCATCCACTGCAGTAGTAGCCCTTGGGTAGCCTGTGCGAGGCATGTCATCGACAGTTAGGGTCTCTTTGCATCTCCTCCATGTCCAACAACAATGGTTCAATCCGAGACGCCTGGACACTTCCCTTGTTGAGAGCCCTTCCTGGCACATGGAAACAACGCGGACGCAATCGAAACCGCGTTGTTGATCTTCTAGGCATGGTTGAACTACAGACAACACGAGCTGTGTACCTCCTTCCTGGTGGAATGACTGGAACTGATTGGCTGTTGGACCCCCCACCCCCCGTCTAATAGGCGCTGCTTACACATGGTTGTTAACGTCTTGAACAGTCTATGAACAGTCAAAGGGACTGCGTCTGTGATACAACATCTAGAGTCAATGTCTATGTTCAGAAGTTCTGGGAACCGGGGGGATGCAAAACGTTTTTTGATGTATGTATTTTTAATCACTTGCCTGTATTTTCTAAGCAGTCTAGTGGCGCAATAGCGCTCTTTGGAACATCATTACGAACGTTAACATTACGCAATTATTTATTATGAAAAAGCTTTTACAGCTGAACTTACGACTGCAATTAGCACTTGATGAAGACGATGGATGTAATGATCGAGTGCTCGACTTTTTTCCGTTATTTCCTTCCGGCATGAAATACCGCTTCTAGTTGTAGCAGCAGCAGCAGCAGCTGTCAGCTAGAAAGATGAAGCCTACCACTAAATATCCGTCAGTTCTTTATGATGTAACCATGTGGTTATTTAGCGTGTGAGCGTCACAGCACATCATCGTTATACTGCTTCCAGGCATGTGTGTTTCACAGACGCTCTGTCATAAATTAATAACGTTTATACTTAGGTTTTTGTTGTTACTGTTTCAGACGAGGACATGTTCAAGTTCCTGCCTGTACCAGAGGAGCAGCGCTCGCCCTCCACAGGATGTCCTCGTGTAACAATACAAACAAAAAAGTATAAACGTCATTAATTTATCACAGAGCATCTGTAAGATACACATGCGTGAGACACATAACGTTCGATTGCTGTAATGTGTGCATGCAAAGTAACCAAATTGTTATAGCAAAGCCGGCCGAAGTGGCCGTGCGGTTAAAGGCGCTGCAGTCTGGAACCGCAAGACCGCTACGGTCGCAGGTTCGAATCCTGCCTCGGGCATGGATGTTTGTGACGTTCTTAGGTTAGATAGGTTTAACTAGTTCTAAGTTCTAGGGGACTAATGACCTCAGCAGTTGAGTCCCATAGTGCTCAGAGCCACTTGAACATTTTTTTTGTTATAGCGAAAGGAATTCACAAAGGCTTACTGATAGCCTTCGGCCAGCCGGAGTGGCGGAGCGGTTCTAGGAGCTACACTCTGGAAGCGCGCGACCGCTGCGGTCGCAGGTTCCAATCCTGCCACGGCCATGGATGTGTGTGACGTCCTTAGGTTAGTTAGGTTTAAGTAATTCTAAGTTCTATGGGACTCATGACCTCAGAAGTTAAGTCCCATAGTGCTCAGAGCCATTTGAACCATTTTTTTTTTTTTTTTTTTTTATAGCCTTCATTTTCCCAGATGTCTGTGCGGCTGGCGCTGCATGGTGAATCGATGGATGGATGGATGGATGGATGGATGGATGGATGGCAAATCACAGTGCTTACGCAACTGAAATATAAAAATTATAATTTGTTGAAGGTGGCGGATCCAGCTTGCATGCTATGAGCCATCCCGTATTCTCGCGATATCCGTAACGCCAAAGGCCACAGAGCGAAGGGGTAGAGGTGAATTCTGGGAATAATGTTACTGTCCCACCACCGAAGCTGATGTTGCTGATTCCGAGAAAAAGAGTTCATGCTGATACGAGAAATTTCAGAAATTCTGATGCTGATGTCATCAGCTCTTGCCCTTCTCCTTTCTCTTCCATGTAGTTGACAAGTGTTTGCAGATTGTGTACATTGATGTTGATGTGTAAAATCTGTGACGGAGGGGTGCAATACAGCCTGTCAGGGAGAATGTAACGATATGAACTGCAAGACAGCTGATTGTTTGTCACAACTAGTTACACTGTATTAAAACTGCATCCTCAGATTGTGGGGTGGCGGGTTAACGATAATAATAAGTAACTAGTAGGAAATATTAGGATATTGTTCGCCGTCTTTTACGAGAGCCTGGAAACTGTTTTTGTGGTCACCCAAAACATACTGACCACAGTTTCCAGTCTGCAAGTCCACATGCTAGTCCAGCCCAGGGAGAGAAATGTTTGTATTCTCTACTTGCCGGCCGCTGTGTCCGAGCGGTTCTAGACGCTTCAGCCCGGAACCACGCTGCTGCTACGATAGCAGGTTCGAATCCTGCCTCGGGCATGGATGTGTGTGATGTTCTTAGGTTAGTTAGGTTTAAGTAGTTCTAAGTTCTAGGGGACTGATCACCTCAGATGTTAAGTCCCATAGTGTTTAGAGCCATTTGAGCCATTCTCTACTTACTCAGCGGGGACAGGAACTACGATTACAAATGAAGATATTGAGTTCTAATTGACAGATATATTTGATATGTTTTAGCACACACAACATCATAATATTCATGATGTTAATACTAATAATAAATCTCTCTAAGCTAAACACTAGCTCTTTTCCTTATTTTGTTCTGTTTTGGTCTTTGCGTTTGGTCTGGGTGGACGTCACATGACTTCCGTTCAAGTTGATCGTTGATTCCTTTACTCAGTTTTTTTTTTTTTTTTTTTTACAGTGGGCCACCGCCAATCTGACTAACTATATAGAAGTTCTGTAAAGTTTGGAAGGTAGGAGACGAGGTACTGGCGGAACTAATGCTGTGAGGACGGGGAGTGATTCGTGCATGGGTAGCTCAGATGGTAGAGCACTTGCCCGCGAAGGGCAAAGGTCCCGAGTTCGAGTCTCGGTCCGACACATAGTTTCAATCTGCCAGGAAATTTCAGCCCTATGAGCGGTTCAGAGGCGACCTTACGGTAAGTTCCTATTAAATTATTAAATGATCTTTCGCTCTGACTTCTAATAGTCAAAATAATTGCTTGCCACAAAAGTGGAAAGTAATTGTTACCACTTGCTAAGCGGATTTGTTTACATTACGGGCGGCGCAGTAACGGTTACTTCCGCGAAAATCTAGGCGATCTAGGACGGTGTACAGTCCTCCAGATTTCACTTCCTATCTGTACGAAAAACACGAGTTTTGTTACGGTCTGGCTGTGACGTGATCCGGGGCATCGCGATTCCTGCGTTTGACTGACGTGGACCGTACGGTAGTTGGGTGCGAAGTGAAGTCAAGTCTTGCCTCTCCGGCCGTATTTACATACGGGCGCAGCGGACAGCCAAGGGAACATCTGCTGTTATCCGCTCTATGCCCACTGCAGTAGGCCCCAAAGGCAGTTTTCTCGGACACACAATATTTTATAACACTGTCATGAATCAGTTTAGAATCTCCCCAATTTTTGTACGAATGTAGTTAAGTTGGTTAAAATCACAGAAAAAGTTTTTGCTACCCTGCATTAAAACTTTGCCTTTTAGAATTTTTAGAACGGAACCGACAAAACACGACCTCTGAACTAAAACTTTGAGACCTTGTATTGGTTGCTATTAACATAAAGGTCTTGATACTTGTTATAGCTCTATTATTTAATAGGTCCCATCACGTTCTGTAATCAGAACTTTCTAGCATTAAAATAAGATACTTAATCTACTACAAATACGGGCGAGTTTGTTCCAAATTTAGTTTTCGGTAAATTACTCGAAAACTATTAGACGTAGCTCAATGAGATCACGTAGTTACAATTTTTTATGTTAAACTGAATCTTCATACAAATTTTCATATTTCAGTGTCTAATATTTAGCGCCTTAAATTTTCCTTAAAAACGTGGATTCTGACCAAAATATTGTTTCAATCACTTCGAGACTTGTACCAGTTAATTTTGACACACATCTGCACATTATGACCAATTTTTAGCTTCCTAGCTTGATTATTTAGCGCCACTAGCTTTTTTTCTTATAACCATGTATTTCGGGAAAGACATTCATCTGATCAATCTGAGATTTGACAGTTTAAACAGTAATATACTAAAGCACATGAGGACAAAATTAGGAAACGCAACTTTAGCTGTTAATTTCATTCTTAAATTATGGTGCAATACTTGCGCGCTAGGTACAGACGTGTTAAGGTGACGTGGCGCTCCCAGCAGTGAACTGGGGTAGGTGCAGGCACCCTCGATCGCCTCTGTATGAGAGCTTGTTTCGGCGCATCGTCAACGACACGAGAAGAAAAGGATCCCATGTTATACATATAATCTAAATACTATAAGAATCGTTTAAAATTTTAAATTCTTTCAATAAATTCTAAGAAAATTCTTAAATATTTTTATAGATCCTGTGTAAACTATTTAAAGGCCGGCCGAAGTGGCCGCGCGGTTCTGGCGCTGCAGTCTGGAACCGCGAGACCGCTACGGTCGCAGGTTCGAATCCTGCCTCGGGCATGGATGTGTGTGATGTCCTTAGGTTAGTTAGGTTTAACTAATTCTAAGTTCTAGGGGACTAATGACCTCAGCAGTTGAGTCCCATAGTGCTCAGAGCCATTTTTTTAAAACTATTTAAAGAGGTACAAACCACCAAAATCAAAAAACGCACAACAGTGTCACCTAAGTGCACTAGTGGTTTTGATTGTGAATAGTTATACGTGTTTAAATAGGTTATATAAGGTCTTTATAAATATTCAAAAAAATTTCTTAAAATTTCTCGAAAAAATTCAAAAATTAAAAAATTTCGAAAATGCTGTTTTAATGCAACGAAATCAGTTGTGACAATAAAGGAATAACGAATTATAGCTTTCTGGTGGTTTATTTCACTTCCATTCATTATGAAGTTTATCGGCTGTGGCTGCCCACGTTACAAAGTCCCGTGTTTGAGAGACAAGCTCCTCCTCATTCATCAGAGCGTCGGTTTCTGCTTATTGGAGTAGTAATAGACGGCAAATCATCGAGTAAAATTGAAGTGATATCAGGTGTTCCCCAGGGAAGCGTCCTGGGACCTCTGCTGTTCCTGATCTATATAAATGACCTGGGTGACAATCTGAGCAGTTCTCTTAGGTTGTTCGTAGATGATGCTGTAATTTACCATCTAGTAAGGTCATCGGAAGACCAGTATCAGTTGCAAAGCGATGTAGAAAAGATTGCTGTATGGTGTGGCAGGTGGCAGTTGACGCTAAATAACGAAAAGTGTGAGGTGATCCACATGAGTTCCAAAAGAAATCCGTTGGAATTCGATTACTCGATAAATAGTACAATTCTCAAGGCTGTCAATTCAACTAAGTACCTGGGCGTTAAAATTACGAACAACTTCAGTTGGAAAGATCACATAGATAATATTGTGGGGAAGGCGAGGCAAAGGTTGCGTTTCATTGGCAGGACACTTAGAAGATGCAACAAGTCCACTAAAGAGACAGCTTACACTACACTCGTTCGTCCTCTGTTAGAATATTGCTGCGCGGTGTGGGATCCTTACCAAGTAGGATTGACGGAGGACATCGAAAGGGTGCAAAAAAGGGCAGCTCGTTTTGTATTATCCCGTAATAGGAGAGAGAGTGTGGCAGATATGATACGCGAGTTGGGATGGAAGTCATTAAAGCAAAGACGTTTTTCGTCGCGGCGAGATCTATTTACGAAATTTCAGTCACAAACTTTCTCTTCCGAATGCGAAAATATTTTGTTGAGCCCAACCTACATAGGTAGGAATGATCATCAAAATAAAGTAAGCGAAATCAGAGCTCGAACAGAAAGGTTTAGGTGTACGTTTTTCCCGCGCGCTGTTCGGGAGTGAAATGGTAGAGAGATAGTATGACTGTGGTTCGATGAACCCTCTGCCAAGCACTTAAATGTGAATTGCAGAGTAATCATGTAGATGTAGATGTAGAAGTGGAGCAATGCTTAACACACTAGACTCGCATTCGAGAAGACGATGATTGAAATTCCTTATACTGCTTAAATAGATGCTGGAATGGTTCCTTTGACAGGCCAGGGTGCTTTACTGGTGCTTTGTTTCTAATGACCTCATTGTCGACGGAACGTTAAAAGTTTATCTTCCTTCGTTCCTTCCTTCCTTCCTTCCTACCTACCCAAGAGGTAGTACCAGTTTGAAAATGTGAAAACTCATGACGGGGGCTTCGAAAATCGCAGAATAAGTTACGTTCATAATTCTCCCCGCCACCTACGTGACGATTAATTTTAGACCCGTGATGTACTACATCTATACAATAACAAAAGACTAGGCACTGATCGCATGAGCCGGCCGGAGGGGCCGTGCGGTTCTAGGCGCTACAGTCTGTAACCGAGCGACCGCTACGGTCGCAGGTTCAAATCCTGCCACGGGCATGGATGTGTGTGATGTCCTTAGGTTAGTTAGGTTTAATTAGTTCTAAGTTCTAGGCGACTGATGACCTCAGAAGTTAAGTCGCATAGTGCTCAGAGCCATTTTTTGTGCCACGCTTGAACGAAATTCGCCCGAGGTTGATGTTTTCTTTACAGTACCACGGTTGAGACTGTACGGGCTGTTTTTCTTCTGTGAAGAGACTGTAACCTGGTAGCTCTTATCTTGATGCGTTGCAGCTGTAGTTATTTCCACAACTGATTCCGGGAATTTAACCTTCCAGCAAATGGGAGTGTCGACGAGCGTCGCTACGAAACGAAAAACTTCCGCATTGCCGAACTGGGCATAGTACAGGGTTATTACAAATGATTGAAGCGATTTCACAGATCTACAATAACTTTATTATTTGAGATATTTTCACAAAGCTTTGCACACACATACAAAAACTCAAAAAGTTTTTTTAGGCATTCACAAATGTTCGATATGTGCCCCTTTAGTGATTCGGCAGACATCAAGCCGATAATCAAGTTCCTCTCACACTCGGCGCAGCATGTCCCCATCAATGAGTTCGAAAGCATCGTTGATGCGAGCTCGCAGTTCTGGCACGTTTCTTGGTAGAGGCGGTTTATACACTGAATCTTTCACATAACCCCACAGAAAGAAATAGCATGGGGTTAAGTCGAGAGAACGTGGAGGCCATGACCTGAATTGCTGATCATGATCTCCACCACGACCGATCCATCGGTTTTCCAATCTCCTGTTTAAGAAATGCCGAACATCGTGATGAAAGTGCGGTGGAGCACCATCCTGTGGTACGTTTGGCTCCCTGCTTGCTTTATTCGTCGACTTCCGCGGGCTACGCGTGAAACTTGCCCGCACGCGTTCAACCGTTTCTTCGCTCACTGCAGGCCGACCCGTTGATTTCCCCTTACAGAGGCATCCAGAAGCTTTAAACTGCGCATACCATCGCCGAATGAAGTTAGCAGTTGGTGGATCTTTGTTGAACTTCGTCCTGAAGTGTCGTTGCACTGTTATGACTGACTGATGTGAGTGCATTTCAAGCACGACATACGCTTTCTCGGCCCCTGTCGCCATTTTGTCTCACTGCGCTCTCGAGCGCTCTGGCGGCAGAAACCTGAAGTGCGGCTTCAGCCGAACAAAACTTTATGAGTTTTTCTACGTATCTGTAGTGTGTCGTGACCATATGTCAATGAATGGAGGTACAGTGAATTTATGAAATCGCTTCAATCATTTGTAATAGCCCTGTAGTAGTAGTGGTGGTGGTGTGACTCTATTACACTGACCACCAAGGTCGCATGACTTTAACATTACTTTAAAAAATAGTGGAACCCCTCCACGCCCACACTGCCATGTTAATAATGATGATGATGTTTGGTTTCTGGGGCGCTCAACTGCGCGGTCATCAGTGCCCGTACAGAGTCCCAATTCTTTCGCAGTCCAATTTTTTACACAGCCCGATCTAGCCACTGTCAGGAATGATAATGATGGTGATGAAAGGTGAGGACAACACAAACACCCAGTCCCTCGGAAGAGAAAATCCCCAACCCGGCCGGGAATCGAACCCGGGACACCGTGATCCAGAGGCGGCAACGCTAGCCTCTAGACCACGAGCTGCGGACACCGGCATGACGGCCAACTCAAAAGGTCTTCTGCCATCTCTGCATAAGGGTTAGTTTTCAATAGAGTGAGGTGCCGCTGGATGTGGGTACTGCGATGTTTGCGTACGTCTGGTTAAGGTTAACCATTAACTTGCGGTCATCTGGAGACTGGGTCGAAGTCGAACGAAGGGTAGCGGTTTGAAGAGCAGAGGAAAAAAAGTGGCAAGGCAAGAACTAAGGGGAAAAAAAACCTCTGCGATAGTTAGGTCGGGTGGTAAGAGCAGTAGCGGATGTCTTGCTGCCTGCGATAGCTCATGCAGGGGCAGGCTTCGTCAGTAGTGTGTGTCATGCATGTCGATACCTTTGACATACTGCGGTGTTCTTGCTCGGCGGCTGCCGATGGGTGCCGGTGTTGAACTCTCGATCAACGCTGCAACATTTAGGTTTATCACTGTTTTTGTGTCCGATTTGTCATATGTCGGACGCACAGTGTAAGGGGTGATGTTAGCGATTTGTTTGTGCGTCAGTGGGCGAGCTCGTCGGTTTCCCTGCTGTGGCCTAAATAGCAGCTGCTAATTTCCAGTCAGCGTTGCTGATATACAGGGGCGAGTCGACGTTTGTCGCTTGTTGGTGAATGTTAGCTTGCCATAGGTGAAAATGCCCTAGTTGGTAGTGTCTTTGGCCGCTTATGCTTCCACATATGGTTGTAATCGCTTGACCTAACGCCTCGTGACTTTTTATTTTGGGGTGTACATTAAGGGCTGTGTTCACGTACCCCCAATGCTAAAACACTGGAACAGCTCAGAGAACGCATCAATGCTCCTGTGACGACAGTACAGAGAACGTTGGGACATTAGGCATGAGACGAACATGACCACTGCTTTGACGTTGCCTTGTGACCAGATTGACAGTTCATAGAACGTTTGTAGAGTGCAAAATACGAAGTTGGCGAGTTCGCAGTTCTGATCATGCATCAGACGTATTAGTATATGTAGTACTTAGGAAAACATACAGGTGTGAAAAGGAACGAATCCGGTATGGTAGCCCTGTATGTTAAACGAAAGGTCGACAACAATTAGAAGAAGAGCAGAGAAAGCAAGATGCCCATCAGAAAAAAATATCTCGAAGATTTTACGGTAGAAGAATGTCAGAATCAGGCTGTAGTGTATTACACCGACCAGCCAAAGAAACA
The DNA here is from genome assembly GCF_023864345.2 of Schistocerca serialis cubense. NCBI lineage: Eukaryota > Metazoa > Arthropoda > Insecta > Orthoptera > Acrididae > Schistocerca > Schistocerca serialis. The sequence continues at coordinate 99,113,894 of NC_064649.1, forward strand.
GGCACATCTGCCTAATATTGTGTAGGGTCCCTGGGAGCAAGCAGAAGCGCCGCAACACGACGCAGCATGTACTCGACTAATGTCCGAAGTAGTGCTGGAGGGAACTGACACCATGAATCCTGCAGGGCTGTCCATAAATCCGTAAGAATACGACGGGGTGGAGATCTCTTCTGAATAGCACGTTGCAAGGCATCCCAGATATGCTGAATAATGTCCATGTCTAGGGAGTTTGGTGGCTAGAGGAAACGCTTAAACTCAGAAGAGTCTCTCTGGAGCCACTTTGTAGCAATTCTGGATTTGTTGGGTGTCGCATTATCCTGCTGGAATTTCCCAAGTCCCTTGGAATGCACAATGGACGTGAATGGATGCAGGCGATCAGACAGGATGCTTACGTACGTGTCACCTGTCAGAATCGTACCTAGACGTTTCAGGGGTCCCAAATCATTGCAACTGCACACGCCCCACACCATTGCAGAGCCTTCACCATCTTGAACAGTCCCCTGCTGACTTCCACAATCCATGGATTCATGAAGTTGCCTCCATGCTATTTGAAATGAGCCTCGTGCGACCAGGCAACATGTTTCCAGTCATCAAATGTCCATCATCGGTGTTGATAGGCCAGGCGAGAAGTAAAGCTTTGTGCCGTGCAGTCATCAAGGGTACAAGAGTGGGTCTTCGGCTCCGAAAGGCCATATCGATGATGTTTCGTTGAATGGTTCGCACTCTGACACTTGTTGATGGTCCAGCACTGATATCTGCATCAATTTGCGGAAGGACTGATGTTCTGTCACATTGAAGGATTCTCTTCAGTCGTTGTTGGTCCCGTTCTTCCAGGATCTTTTTCCGGCCGCAGCGAAGTCGGAGATTCGATGTTTCACCGGATTCCTGATATTCACAGTACACTCCTGAAATGGTCGTACGGAAAAGTCCCCCCTTCATCGGTACCTCGGAGGTGCTGTGACCCATCGCTCGTGCGCCGACTATAAACCCCGTTCAAACTCACTTATATCCTGACAACCTGCCATTGTATCACCAGTAACCGCCCTAACAGCTGCGCCAGACACATGTTGTCTTATATAGACGTTGCCAACTGCAGTGCCGTCTCATGCCTGTTTACATGTCTCTGCATTTGAATACGCATGCCTATACCAGTTACTTTGCCGCTTCAGTGTTAATGAAACGCAATTCATATATCGGAAGAAGACTACGGTAAGAAAAATGCTCTTCAGGAAGTCATAAGTTCATCTTGTACCGCCTACCTCTTTGTAATGTAGCTTAATTCGGCCACTTCGGTCACAGCGCTACGAAATGGAATGGGGCTGTTACAAGTACTATGCAAAGCGGGAGACTGTCCACTATAAACTGCAGAATTTCTCCCGACCAGACGATTTAGACGAGGCCATTAAAATACCGTTTCTGCGAGCGGGCTAGCTCAAGAATCGCTTCTTTTTTGTTGCCTCGCCCGTAAACGGGGACTTCATTTAACTGTAATTCCAGGAGCACAGCGATAAGATAATTTCAGCGATCACGCCGGACGTTAATGGCTTCCGTGTGCAATTCTGTGGCGGGACTATCGTTCGCATACCCCGCCCGCGCCGTACTGTCTTTATTGCCCCTTATTGCAGGGTGGAACTCCTGAAAATGATGCAACCGGGTAACTTAATGTGAAATTTTGTTTCTTACTAGAGCGGTATTCTACGGTTTTACGAGAAACAATGAAAGAGAAACAGTGCGTGTTACTATTCGTTTCATTATTTAAAAACTATTGGTCTTTAATATTTGTAATTATAAATGCAAAGCCGATTATTATGTACGTTCCACAGTATTAAATTATTTTGTTAAACGATTTTCGGCTTAGATGTCAATCGTGTGACTTTTAACTGATTATCTTTGTTGCAGAAGCCACTAGATTCGTGATCAACACTGAAAAAGATGTTGAGCAGAAAGAGTTACATTCGAACACAGAATAAATGTAGTCTTTCACTGCACAGTACTAATGCATTTGGTTCAAATGGCTCTGAGCACTATGGGACTTAACATCTGAGGTCATCAGTCCCCTAGAACTTAGAACTACTTAAACCTAACTAACCTTAGGACATCACATACATCCATGCCTGAGTCAGGATTCGAAACTGCGACCGTAGCAGTCGCGCGGTTCCAGACTGAAGCGCCTAGAACCGCTCGGCCACCGCGGCCGGCACTAATGCATTTAAAAACATTAATTAAACATGACGGGGACAAAACAGAGAAACATCAACACTAAACTGGAAGAAACAGTGCCTTGCCTAAATACATGTTTAAATTAATTCAACAATCCCGAAAAAGATTAGTGTGTTACAAGACTATTAATGTACAGATTCCAAGATGTTACTCCAGGCCGGCCGGAGTGGCCGAGCGGTTCTAGCCACTACAGTCTGGAACCGCTCGACCGCTACGGTCGCAAGTTCGAATCCTGCCTCGGGCATGGATGTGTGTGATGTCCTTGGGTTAGTTAGGTTTAAGTAGTTCTAAATTCTAGGGGACTGATGACCTCAGAAGTTAAGTCCCATAGTGCTCAGAGCCATTTGAACCATATTTGTTACTCCAGGCAGGTGCAACAAAGAATGTCTGTATTTCCCAACTAAAATTATTAATCAATTGCTCAACTCTGCCCCTTATTATGACTGCACGGTCTAATATCGCTAACGCGTAATCACTGAAATCATCTACGTACTAAAAACTAGAAGACACTACTTTCAAAGATGATCTACTATGGCGTGGAGCCGCAGTGGAAATAAACTAACGTGATCACAACTGTTTAGCTTTTATAGCCCTAATAAGCCGAAACAATTTGCGGCATCACCGTATGTACTGCGTCTGGTGCGTCGAAGCGATGGTTCTCGTACTCGTCTGCGATGATGGAAGAACTTCAGCCACAAATAAACTCTTTCAAACACTAGGACGGCAGAAGGCGGACCTCTGACTAATATACTATAATACTGTCTTCTCCTCTCTGTGTTCTAAGAGGACAAACGCGAACTCCAAGCCATAAGGACGGAGTTCAGACAACGTCTCAACGTAAGTATAGGCAGAAGAAGTGCTCTCAATTACTGAACGCTGCGTACTCAACGACGACTTCCAACTCGGAGGTGAATTCCAGAATCGTATAGGTTCGCAGCAGTGCAGTGCCCAACTGTTCTAACTATGAACTCTCCTGAGAGCAAAGACAGCAACACCGTCTGCACCAACAAAGCTGATACCGAGCGACCTTCACACACGGGCGCTCATAGCAGAAGACCTCGTTCCTCCACTGCTGGCTTCCCAGCAAGGCTCGGCTCCCCGCCCTCGTAATTCCGAAAACGAATCATATTCCCGAAACCACAGAATATTCTCCCTCTCTACAGATTCTTCCGAACGCGACGAACCATATTTTAGTCTTTTGTCGTCCAGCGCCGAAAGTTTGCGAGGAAATACCTATTCTCGTACAATGATACACTACTGAGTAAAAACCCCCGCAAATAACCCAGCCTGCTTGGTTTCCGAGGTGCTGCTTCTTCGTTCCTCTCACCTGCGTCCAAGATTTCCAGAGTTCCCTGTTATCCTTCCGGTCCTGCTACAATAGCGGCCGGCCGTCACCCTATTGTGCTCCAGAGCTCAGGTGCCACGACGTCGGTGTGGCTACTTCCTGTGTTTAAGCAGAGTTCGAGTTCTGCCTGCTGTTTCATCTCCACTGGCATTCCATCCTCTACTAGTATAGGTCTACTAGTATAGGCAATCATTCATTACGCCTTTCTGTTAACAAAGCCTGCCGGAGTAGCCGTGCGGTTCTAGGCGCTACAGTCTGGAACCGAGCGACCGCTACGGTAGCAGGTTCGAATCCTGCCTCGGGCATGGATGTGTGTGATGTCCTTAGGTTAGTTTGGTTTAAGTAGTTCTAAGTTCTAGGCGACTGATGACCTCAGAAGTTAAGTCGCATAGTGCTCAGAGCCATTTGAACCATTTGAACCATTTCTGTTAATAAAGACACTCCGTCACCTTTCATGCAATAAGTGTTAACAATTATTTACCAGGCGTATGTGACAATGTCAGTCTCCTTTAAATATTCATATATACGATGTAGAACCTATCAAACGATACGTAATTGTGGTTTTAGTTCACGGCGAAGTATGTGGATGAGTGCTTGTAAGGTGCGAAATTCCAGCCGCTTTACATCCTTAAAGAGGTACCCTCATGTTAAGAAAAAACAGAACACATTCAACGACTAGAGAGCGGATGTTTATATTGATAGGACATATACGTTAGTATGTTCTGCAGAATAGATAAGCACTTGAATCATGTTGACCCTCGGGTTCAAGGTCAAAATGGATATCACGGTGCAACATCACCTACTGGTAAAATGTGCTTGCGGATCTCGTTATCGCTGTAAATCGAAGGTAATGGAATAGTGTGACCTCAGCAGATATGCGGGATGCCTCGCAGACGAATAACACCGGGGGACCGTTGAGACAGGTTTTTGTCTGAGAGAGACCGAGAAAGTGGGATGTATGAATACTGCGACCAGTGAAATTTGCGCCCATAAAATAACCTGCGAAATTAGCGTCCAGTATTGAGCGGTGGTAAAAATTGCTGTTTTGAAGAGCGCGCCGCAGCGCGTAGTGTGAAGCAGTCGCTCTCCGTTTCTGGCGGTGGCGCCGCTGTGGCAGTCGCAGCTTTGGTGTCTCCCTCTGATGGGAAAGGGGAAAGGTTGCCTGTTCACGGGCATTTAAGGGGCGCTATCAGCTCGCCAGTCGGCTCCCAACACCTTCTCCAATCCCATCTTGACCGGTTCACCACTTGGTGCAACCAGTGGTTGCTCAAGGTCAATCCCTCCAAAACCCAGGCGATCATTGTTGGCAAAACCACCCCTTCCTTCCGCCTTCCTTGATTTCTATCTCACCATCTATGGCCATCCTATCGCCCTCACTCCCACCCTTAAGTACCTTGGCGTCACCCTCGACCGTCGCCTCTCCTGGACTCCCCACCTCCGGACAATCCAAGCCAAGGCACGCTCCCGACTCCGTCTCCTCAAGCTCCTCTCCGGCCGTACGTGGGGTCTGGACCCCTCCACCATCCTCCACACCTATAAATCCCTCATCCGCCCTATCCTTCGTTATGCCCATCCGGCTTGGATCTCCGCCCCCCCCCCCACCCTTTTATAACTCCCTCCAAATCCTTGAACGCCATGCTCTCCGCCTCGCCTATCGCATCCGTCTCCCCTCCCCCACGCGGATCCTGTATGATCTCATCCCCTTCCCCCACCTCCTCCTTTTCCTTGAAAGGATACGGATCCTGTACACCTCCCGTAAACTCGACCCTCCTCACCCGCTCGTCTCCCCGATCCTCACCCACCCCCGCCCGCTGCCGCGCCTGTATTCCCATGTCCCACCCGGTCTCCATCTCTCAACCCTCCTTACCCTCTCCCAAGGTGGCTTCCGTCAGCTCCCCCTCCCTGATGATGTCCTCCTCCCCTGCATCTACCCCTCCTATCAACTTTGATCCTCCCCCCCCCACCTCCTGTGTCCTTTCCTTTAGGCACCCTGCCTCCCCCCCCCCTTTTCCTTCCCTTCTCTTTCCTTTCCCCCCTCCCTCCTACCCTCTCCCCCGGACTTCCCCTCCCCGTTCCTCCCTCCCCCCTTTCTCCCCTGCCCGTGGCATCTCTGCTCTCCTCTCTCTCTCTCCCACTCCCCTTCCTCCTCCTCCTCCTCCACCTCCTCTCTTGGCAGGTCCCCGGACTCGTACACGCTCAGTGAACATTCGCGCGCCGGAGATCATCGCCATCAGTGTTTAGTGTGTGTGCATCGTTTTGTGTTTCGTGCAGTTACAACTCAACTGTTCACATGTGCCGTCGCCGTTCTCCGTGTTTTGTGCGCCGTGTCTCCAAGTGTTAGTGTTTTTTTTTTTCATCCAACGTGAACGGCTTCTTGTTTATTGTTTTTTTGTATCTCCATATTTTGCCCGCCATTTTTTGTATTGTATATATCATCTCTCTGTCCTGTTTATTGTTCCACTTAAGGCTGAAGAGCAGCGTACTATGCTGCTGACAGCCCGCCTGTATAGGTGTTTAAAATTACAATAAAGGAAAAAAAAAAAAAACTCGCCAGTCGGTCAGTCAGGGTCCGTCTTTCGTCCGCAATTGTTAGGCAGCTAGTGTCTCTCTGTCGTTCGGAGTGCTAGTATGTCTGTCTTTCGGATCAACCTTTAAAGCCGGCAAAATGAGAGTCTTTCCACTCCGCCAGTAAGAGAGCTCAGCAAATGGTCTGCCGGTCGGGGCTTAGTTCCTGCATCTGAGTCTGCGCGTTAGGTCGCCAGTCTGCTCTAGTTTGCTCAGGAAATGGCCATTGGCGGTTGGATCGATCGGTCGGTCGCGCACTGGGACACAAGATGACTTGTCCGTCTTGAGCGTCGGCGCATGTGAGGTCGCCACGTGAGTCCAGTGGGCCGCGGCGTATAGCGAGGTGTAGTGACTTCGCGGCAGACACGAGAGCAACAGGAGTCAACCCACGACATCGGTCTGGCCGGTGCGACCTGCGACGCCGTGAGACGGGAGATCGGCGCGCCTTCCTGCGTCCGTTGAAGCGGCTGGCAGCGGACGGTTTGGGAGAGCGATTTGGGGGTGCTACGCCAGGTCTTCTCGAGAAATCGCAGTTTATTAGAAGTGATTGGTGATATGTTGTGTGATTTACTCTTATTGAATTCTACTTGTTTTCTTGGTGAGGTCAGCAGCCGTTTTGCTTTGGGGCGTCCCACCATTCTTCTCAGTTTGCCCACCCACGGGAAATGGTTGTTTATAAATTGGGTGGTCCATTTTTCCGTGGTGGAGTAGGGGCGGGTTAGAGCAACCTGCGGTTCGAATTGTGCGGTAATCTCCCTATCAATCTACCGTACGTTATTAGCTGCCTCTGTCATGTTTGTCGGATTTGCGTGTTAACGAATTTATTGCTTGGAGTGAAACGGCCTAATACCTGAAATATGTTCGATCCTTGGAAACTCTGATACCATTGCCTATGATCTTCAGAGGCGGTATCTGTGCACTGTAGAGCATCTTAACTATTGTTTGGCCAACCTTGTAGAATTTTATATAAGATTGCATTGCATGGGATTTTATTTAAATGATAATTGTAGTATATAAAGTTGTCACCCTTTCACCGAAAGACTTTTCTTAGAAATTAAAATCAAGTTGCACTATTCTTTTGTACCATTTTCATCCCTCCTACGGGGGGTGCATAGTTTGTGTGCTTAAATTGTTAAAACTCTTAGTTTAAAGTTATCTGGTGTGTTGCAGATTTGCACCAGTGTAGTCTTTCAGATGTTGTTGTGAGCGGTCGTAACTACGGCCGTGTCAAAAGGGAGCGGCAAGGTTCTCTGCCAGAAAGCTCATACAGTCAAAACTTGTTTCTTTCTGCCTCTGAATAAATTGTACCTTATATATATAGAGGGTGCTTTCTGATTATGATTTTAAATCTGTTTCTTGTAAAAAATGGTTTAGGGACTATTAAAGTGAATAAAATTCCCATTTGTTAAAAGGAATTTAGTTGTGATTCCATCAGTTACTCCCTGGCAACTACTTCCATGCTTACATAGTGTGATTAAATGTGTTAATGTTCTTGATGAATCGCTAGTAAATAAAATAAATTCTTAAGAATATTGTTTGAAAATAAATCACGGTTTAGGCATCAGGTAGTGTTTTCGGACGAATTCAATTTCTGTTTTTTTGAAAATGATGGCCGCATTTTGGTTCGCTGCAGACGGGGCATTGGGCACCACGGTGACGGCATCGCGTAAGGCGTACAGCGCCAACTCAAGGTTTTGTGGTGTCAAACGCTATTGGGTACAACGATAAATCACAGTTGGGGCGTATTCAGGGCACTGTGACCAGTGTGTCCTACGTGAAGGACATCGTGCTACCCGTAACCATACCCTTTCTCAACAAGAATATGGTTGCAATTTTCCAGCAAGACAATGCACGGCCACACGTTGCTGCAAGTTCACGTGCCTGCTTGATGTTACAGGATTTCAGCCTTTTGACCTGGCCCGCCAGATCACCAGACTTGTCGCCAATCCAAAAAGTATGGCATATGATGAAAGGAGCGCTGTAGCCCTATGCCACCCACCACAGATGAACTGTGGAACCGGGTGAGTCCAGCATGGATGGTTATACCACAGGATACCATTCGCGCCTTAAACGCGTCCATGCCATCACGCATGAAGCAAGTTATCAGGGTCCATGGCGACCGCTGTGCCTACTGTCCAACAGGACACATGCTGAACCGAGGTGATTGAAATGCCAATCGTTTCTGCAGAACATATTAATGTAGATGTCCTGTGAATGTCCCATCTCTAGACGTTCAAGGCGTTCTGTTTTTTTATGAACATGAGAGTATTAAATAATGACCGGGATACAGAAACGGAGTAAAAAATAACTCACAGTTGTAACAAAGAAATATATGGGGTACATTGGCAATCACAACAAATCAGAATGGAACAACCGGTGTGGGATTAAGTGAAGTGAAGTGCAGGGACAGGGAAGTACTAAGGTGTGTTTGGTGATTTAATACAAGGCTCAGTAAATAGTTAGAGAGACAAACTGATGAAGAAAAAGAACTGTATTTTTACAAACTGAGACTTTCAATGCTTCTCGACGTTATCGCCGCCAATATTAAGACACTTTTCCCAACGATGAGCTAATTTTTTTATACCTCATGTAAAGAAGTTCGTGTCTTGGTGTTTGAGCCACTTTGCCACAAATTGTTTGACATTTCCGTTGTTGCTGAACGTTCCTTCACGTAATGCCTCTTCGAGTGGATCACGTTTCACCACATATTAAAAGTTTGTTTACAAAACGCTCACCGTCCCTTTCACAGTTTACTGTCAAGTCTGTACACACTTCGACACCAGTTTCCTTGTGTTGCGTTAACTCCGTGGAGACCCAACGTGCACTTGTTTTGCAGGGCTTGAGCTTGTTATCAATAACGTTATCAACTGTTGTACTATAACAAGCTGGTCTTCACCAATAATGTCGTCAGTGCGGGTTTCAAGCGAAGATACAATATCCCAGTGCCTTTGTTATTCTGAACTACAATGCAAAATTCCTTTGAACACGTATGCATGTCCAAAGGAACTTGGCATCGTGTTTCTGAATAACATAGTCACTGGAGTATTGTATTTATCCGCCGACACGAGGGCAAGCGGGTTTCAAGTAAAATGTCTCGTCCGTACGGGAATATACATTATGGGTGTACAAGTTGTAGATGCATCGTATGACGACGTGTGGAAGTTTGGATCAGCTGTAAATCGTGCAGGTATAGCCAAATCGTGAGGCGTCCGCTTGCGATATGCGGGAAATCCGCTGTCGAGTCCCGGTCCGGCACAAATTTTCATTGTCGCCATTCGATTCTACAGCTGATGGTTGTCCACATTCACAACTGCAAATACATTTAATGTATTCAAGCCAAGAGGTCGACATTTCAATTGGCCGACAAGGACACTACTATTCGGTCGAGTAGCTCCTCAGTTGGCATCACGAGGCTGAGTGCACGCCGAAAAATGGCAACAGCTCATGGCGACCCGGATGGTCACCCATCCAAGTGCCGGCCACGCCCAGCAGCGCTTAACTTCGGTGATCTCACGGGTGCCGGCGTATCCACTGCGGCAAGGCCGTTGCCTGGAGCTCAATAATGATATTCCTTTTTCTTGATCGATCCTAATGAATAAAGGAAGTATCCATTGCGACAGGCACCTGATTCTGGTGCGACAGTGGCTGTAATTAAAACGAACATTCTTTGCAGTGCGGTACGTGCGTAACAGTAGGGCGCTCACATACCTCTATGAATGTCCAGCAGCCACTTACATGTTTCATTCATTGATTCTAACATTGTTTTTGATACACACGTGTCTGCCTGCCGAAATACTGTCTTGCATTGATGATTTTTTTTTGGATTCTAGACAATTGTTTTGAATTATAAATATACATTACGCATCGATGTTTTCACTCCTTCCCAAGAATTCAGAGACTTGAGTCCCAGCTGAACTCCTGCCGACTTAGTGTCTTGTGTTGACTTCGTTTTTATTAATTTATTTTGGTTAGTACAAGATGATTTTTATTATAAACATCACCAGTTATACAAAGAGTACTGTCTTCCTGTGCGCATCGTCCTAGGGTCTGTTTTACATGCAGTTTTAGTCTGTACCATCCCCTCTCCCCCCCCCCCCCCCCGTGTCTCCATTACTATATACTACTCCTATAGCATACGAGGGTAAGTCAATTACTATCCGCAATTTATATTTTTGTTTATTTTAGTAGTACTGTCGTTTTACGTTGATGACGCATGCTTCGTTTATTTGTTGTTATATCTTTGCAATTTTCAAGGTGCTAGATGGGTTTCGTTATCGCTGCTGTGCTGTTAATCATGGCTGCTCCGCTGTCTATTTGCACCAAAGAAGAGCAACGTTCAGTGATCCGTTTTTTGTGGCCGGAATCGTATCAGGGGCCGAAATGCATCGAAGACTTTCGGTACAGTACAGGAACAGTGTTTTGCTACAACGGAGTATCTACGAAGGGATTGAAAAATTTTGAAATGGTCTCACAAGTGTTACGCACGATGAAGGAGTCTTACGACCCTTTATCGCCGCAAATGATGAAACCATTGAGCGTTCACGTGAAATGATTCTCTTAGACAGACGATTCACTATTGAGGAAGTGGCACATCTCTGCAAATTAGTCACGATTCTGACAACAAATTCAGCCACAACAGACTTGGGTTTCATAAACTTTGTGCAAGATGGGTCCCAAAACAACTCACACAGTTGCATAAACAAACGCGCTTGGACACCTGCAAAAAACATTTCGATAGCTATGGTAACGAAGGGAACAACTTTTAGACAAGATCATTACTGGTGACGAAACATGGATCCATCATAACGAGCCGGAGAGTAAACGGCAGAGTGTGGAATGGAAACATCCAAATTCGCCGTGCAAGAAAGACCCAACCGTCCGCAGGAAAACTGATGCTTACGGTTCTTTGGGACGCACAAGGTCCAGTACTGGAACATTATGAGGAAAGGGACACAACGATAAACAGTGTACGTTACACTGAAATGCTTACTGCCAGGCTAACGTCTGCAATTCGAATGAAACGCCGAGGATTGCTGTCAGAAGGTGTTGTGTTGTTGCACGACAATGTCCGTCCTCATACTGCTGCCCACACTGCTGAAACGCTCCAGAAACTCAAATTTGAAGTACTGGAGCATTCTCCATATCGTCCCGATCTTGCCCCTTCTGTCACATGTTTGGTCCACTCAAACAGACATTAAGGGGCCGTCGATTTGCCTCGGACGAAGCAGCTCAACCGAGAACCTTGTTTCATGATGGCATCAGGAAGCTTGTACAACGATGGACCAAGTGCGTTGGAACGCAAGGAGATTATGTCAAAAAATGATGTTCTTGTAGTTTTCCTATTTGATTGCAATAAAATTTTATAACTACTTTGAGGATAATAATTGACTTACACTCCTACATATGTGCAACATTGTAGAATGATAACACAGCCATCGGTTCGTCATACGGAGCTCCAACGATACCTGGTTTTCCCTTTTTCTTGTACTTGTGCTGTTCTGATTACTTTCCGTTTTCACATTTGAGCTCCTCCCCAAGACAATAGTGGTCGCAATCCAGGTGAACGTTCATTCGTACCCCCCCGCCCTCCCTCCCCCTCCCCCGCTATAAGTTTGACAAGCGATGCTGTGTGCCTCAAGGCCCCATCCCGGGTCCTGTTTTACACGCAGTTTTATTGTGCTCCCCGCCCGTGTCCCAGCTAATACATATTGCCGCTACAGTGGAGGTGGCTGTGCAGGAGACGAGCGTATCTTTATGAAGGAAGGATTCACAACCCCTCTCCCCTCCTCCTCCTCCTCCTCCTACATCCACCACCACCTCTGCGCCTCCTCGACCCCCCACCCCCTCCCCCCACAGCCCGCGAGACGCAGTCACTGATCCGGTTTCCAACTTTCTCCCGCAGCCGTCATCTCGCCCAGCGTACCCTCCCACACTCTCATCAGCTACTCTCTCTCTCCCTCACTTGCCTGCGCTGCTGCTCCTCCTCCTATGCTCCGCTTCCATGCAACCTTTGCTTCCTCTTACTGCCTGCCCCCTTTCTCCGCGTCTACCTCGTCCTTTGACGGATTTCATCTGCCCGCGGTGGTAGCTATACCGGTGCAGCAGCAACACCGGCCAGGGCGGAGGTGGGGGTGGGGGAGAGGGTGACCCGCTGCGGGGGTGGGAGTGTAATATTCGCCGGAGCGGCCGCGACTGTCACGTCGCCAGCGGTCTTCCGGCGTAGAAAAACGCGACGGCGGAGCGCAGCGCTTTTAACGATGTTCCGGGCCGCACATCAGAATGCGAGGCGACGCGAAATGTTTCTCAGTTACTCGGCGCCGTACTTTTAGCGCCCGTCGCGGAATTTGTAATGAACGCCGCGCGCGCCCCGGCGGTTCCGAAATTTCTGGCCCCCTGGCCCAGGTGGTAATCTCGCAGCTCCGTGCGCCGGCACGTCGCAACGAGCAGGTGATCTCGCTGCCTCTCCTCATTCATTTTGTTTCCCAGAAGCGGTAGCCACTGCTGCAACATTTAGGATCTGACGCATACGACCGTCAGCAAGGAAAAAAAAATGAAATCCGGGAAGACATAAATCGATATCTGACACAGTGTTTGGCGGCTGGTAAAGGAAAAAAAAAAAATTTCAACTACGAAGACACTGTAGACTGTTTCTGGAACATCATTCTTCCCTGAATTTAGTTCCAATTTAATAATTTCTGTACCGACATCAATTTTCATGAAATAATGGCAGACGCAGTTTCTAGTTAAGGGCTCTAAGGCAGAGCCCCCTCAAAATATGTCCTGAAATACATTTCTCGGTAATGGGTTACAGAATTTAAGTTACCAGTGCACATTTAGAATTTTTCTTAAGGAATACATCATTATTTGTCTGTTTCATTGTTTGTTTAAGTACAGCCCAGATTTAGGTCTTTTATGCCATATTCAAGTATTTGATTTTATGTCTTGAACATATATTGCAGGAGACTTACCATGTTGTCAAGCTCAAAGATGGCCGTAAATGAAGGAAAATATTGGCGTCCCACGAAATGCCGGATGTAAAAATCACCGTCTTGTAACACATCAGTAATGTTACGAGCTGCGACATTGTCTCGAAGAAAACAGTGACCAGTAAATGCAGTAAGTTTCCTTTACTTTACGTCTGTGGCCAGAAACTTTTTGTTTACAGATTACCGGTTTCGGTCTATAATGACCATCATCAGATTTGCAGCAAAAAATGGGAAAAACATAAATACACTCGCAGATTGTGTACAGCTGAAAACAATACATAGACCATAATGAAAAGTACTACTGACAATATATGCATGTGTGCGCTTTAGGTATGAAGAGGCGTACCTGTTTCATAAAAACAAAGTCCTAATGCACTGCAGCCATAGTGGTATCGTCAAATGTTAAATGAAGAATCATCACAAACATCGTCATATATATATAAATAACATGATACGCACGAGTGATGATGTCAGTAGTACTGCTGTTCAAAACAAGCTGCCGTACAGTGGCCACAAGATGTTTGTGTTGTAAGTTCACCAGATGTCGCTAATGTCGGCATACACTAGTTTTCAATAAATAATTGAACACTGAAAATAAAAGGGGACTGAATACAACCATAATCATTAAACGTGTCAGGTTTTGAACTGAAAACAAGAAAAACATCAAGCATATAGCAAAGCGAACATACACAGAATTAAATAGCTCTCTAAAACGATGCTCTTAGTAGGTTCTATCGTGACAGTGTATCGGGACATGTGACGTTGGCGGATGAATATGATACTGTACTCTTAGAGTTGATTTTGAAGTTAACTTTTGGTGTTCATTAGTAACTGATTATGAAACGGAAAGTAGGTGAAATACGTAAATTTCTGGCTAGAGAGATATTTCGCCCCTCCCCCCCCCCCCCCCCCTCTCTCTCTCTCTCTCTCTCTCTCTCTCTCTCTCTCTCTCTCTCTCTCTCTCTCTCTCTCTCCCCTCCCCTCCCCTCCCCTCCCCTCCCTGGAATCTTGGTTTGTTAAGAGAATGTTGTGTAGTGCAACCCGAGAACTAGGTTAGTTCCTATCGATAAATATCGCAGCCTCCCCCGGTAGAGAAACACGATCCACTTTAAAATAATGGTATTTGTGAACGCTTATGGAAATGTATAGGGTGGTCCATTGATCGTGACCAGGCCAAATATCTCACGAAATAAGCGTCAAACGAAAAAACTAAAAAAAAAGTAACTTGTCTAGCTTGAAGGGGGAAACCAAATGGTGCTATGGTTGGCCCGCTAGATAGCGCTGCCATAGGTCAAACGGATAACAACTGCGTTTTTTTTTTAAATAGGAACCCCCATTCGAGAAATAATGATGATATCGACAGATACTGTTGAGGGAAAGTAATGCTAGAGGAGGATGTCTCATTACAATTTTGAAATTTTTGTTAAGTTCTTATGCGACCAAACTGCTGCGGTTATCGATACCTAGAATTACACACTGCTTAATCTAACACAAAGTAACTTACGCTAAGGACAAAACAAACGCGCAAACACACACACACACACACACACACACACACACACACACAAAAATGTGCGCGCGCGCGCTCCCGAGGGAGTACTCGAACCTCGGACGAGTCAAGCTTCGCGAACCGTGGCAAGGCGCCTGAGACCGCGTGGCTACCGCTGAGACGGCGCCGGTACCCCGCGTGGCGTAACGGCATGTAGAATGGCCATGCGGTGTTCACTTCTTCTATAATCATGCTCCAGGAACTCCACGAAGCCATATTCCAGTGTAATGTGAATGAGTTTTTAAGTCCAGGATGATGGTGACGTTGGTTCGCTACACCCAATACTTTACAAAAACCCATAGCTATCAGTCTAGTCGTGTGACATACGATCGTGACGGTCAGCGAACCAGACCATGTCGCCAAATACTCCTATCCGAAAACATTTGGCCCATAATTTACAGACATTTAGGACCGGCAGAAATCGAGTTGAACTCGCGAGGGCTTAAGTCAGGGGATTGTAGTAGGTGGTATCACACTTAGTAGCCCCATCAGTCAAACAAATCAGTACTTCAGCATTTTCCTGCAAAATGAGGGTCAGATCCTGCAGAAAGTGTCATCACTTCTGTCTCTGTGCTGTTCATTTTTGGAACACAACCTACGAGCAGCATAGAGACTGAAGTGATTTTGCAGGACAATGCTCAAGCGCTTACAGTGCAAGCTGTTACTGATTTGTTTGACGGATGGGGCTGCTAAGTGCTATACCACCTACTGCTCTCTCCTGACTTAAGCCCTCGTGAGTTCAACTCGATTCCTAAACTTAAGGAAACACTTCACGGCATTCGCTTCAGAACTGCTACAAATTCGTCGGGCAATAGACCGCGCCGCTCGAACTTTCAACACAACTGGCACTGCTAACAGTATCCTACGACTTCCACATCGCTGGCAACGGGTTATACACAATGCTGGTGACTACTTTGAAGGTCAGTACGAGCTGTAAATAAATAGTTACCACTGTTAAAGTTCCAACCCTCGTAAAATTCACCTGTAACTACACTTGTTTAACTGAGAAGACTTCGAAGAGAGAATACTAAAACATGAGGACTGGGTTTCGGCAACCAAGGGTGGGGGGCTGCCAGAATGTGGTGAAGATTATCGCATGGCTGGCGTTGCCATTCTCCCGCCAGTCACTGTGGCCGAGCGGTTCTAGGCGCTTCAGTCTGGAACCGCGCGACTGCTACGGTCGCAGGTTCGAATCCAGCCTCCGGCATGAATGTGTGTGCTGTCCTTAGGTTAGTTAGGTTTAAGTAGTTCTAAGTTCTAGGGAACTGATGACCAAAGATGTTAAGTCCCATAGTGGTCAGAGCCATTTGAACCATTTTTTGAGCCATTCTCCCGTAGTATCGCAAAATACTCGCGACCAACAAACGAGCGAAACGTCAATCAAAACCGAGCATTGTTGCTAGACTGTACCCCAGGTAACGATCCGTTAAGCTTTCCGTAGCATGGCGGAGCATACTTACAGACAAGAGACGGTCGCGTGCGAGTCGGCAGCTGGTGGGCCTTCCAAGAAGAGGTTCAAGAATCGGATGGACTGGCGGCGCTCGGGGGTTTTGTTAGCTGGTCGGCACCTCACACTAGTTTGCACGCGCCTGAAAAAAGTAGTTTCGGTGCCAATTTGTTGGGTGTCCAAGCACCTAGCTGTCGCTTGATGGGCCATAGAACTAGCCTCTTCCTTTTTGCACCAGAGGTTTCCTAATCTGGCCCAGTCTTGGCCATTGGGATGGCGGGCTTTTCTGTGTTCAAGCCCCCCTCAAGACCAAGAACACGCTCCGTTTAAACGTCAATCTTTTCAATGACCGCCGCCGTATTGACCAGTTTATTAATCCCTCTTAAGATGACTGCAGCCGAAATCTGTTCACAGGTTGCGCGGAGTGACCGCGCGGTTTTGGGCGCTATGTCACGGATTGCGCAGCCTCTCCCGCTGGAGCTTCGAGTCCTCCTCGGGCGTGTGTGTGTGTGTGTGTGTGTGTGTGTGTGTGTTTTGTTCTTAGCATAAGTTAGTGTTTAAGTCTAGGGACAGATGACGTCAGCAGTTTGGTTGGTTGGTTGGTTGGTTGTTTGGGGAAGGAGACCAGACAGCGTGGTCATCGGTCTCATCGGATGAGGGAAGGATGGGGAAAGAAGTCGGCCGTGCCATTTCAAGAGGATCCATCCGGGCATTTGCCTGGAGCGATTTAGGGAAATCACGGAAAACCTAAATCAGGATGGCCGGACGAACCGTCGTCCTCCCGAATACGAGTCCAGTGTCTAACCACTGCACCACCTCAGCAGTTTGGTCCCTTAGTAACAAACACACACACACACACACACACACACACACACACACACACACACACACACACACACACAGTTAACAGATTTCGGTTCCACGTTATGTAGGGGATTATTACTATAAGTTTTCATTCGTTTCTGCAGTTATTTAGACACTTTAACTAGCTTTTGAATTCTTACATACTTCGAAATAAAAATGTATAGAGCAGCTGTTTGTTCTTCATCAGAAGGTTCCGAATCTGTCACCTGATTTCATATTCATCAATGACGTCTCGACTCATCCTTTGTTTCAGGCCTTGCGCGGCCTTCCACGTACTCATCACTACACTTGGCGTTTTTGGGAGGGCTCGTAACGCCATGCGTCATAACTTAGCTCATACTACTTACGACTTAAATATTAAATTCAAATTAGTCTCACACTCTGGAAATCTCCGGGGAAATCCAACATCTCCTTTCTTTGGCAAAGTCCTGGTGGAAGCGATTTTTCGTTGGCTTCGTCCGACCTCTCAAGATGTGTTAGGTGTGTATCTGTATCGTGTGGGTGGCCCTGAAGAGTGCTTGTACAGTGTAGTGTTGGGTCTGTGTTGTTGTCAGTGAAGGCAAGGGAGAGGTAAGAAACCCGACGCCAGCACACAGCCTACTCTACCAAGAGGGCCGGCCAAACGTCCCCATCCAGCAGTCGGATCACCACCAACAGTGTTTCATGCCCTCACTTCATGAGACACTGCGGAGAGGTTTGAAATTCAATCCAGGCCACTGTCGCAAAGTCCGCCCCGTCAGATTAGTGGCCAGTATGTCAACCTGATGTACGGAAGACCCGCGTTCGATTCCCGGCACTGCCACTGACTTTGCCTTGGTCGGAGAAGTGGGTGCACTCAGCCTCGTGGGGCCGGTTGAGGAGTTACTAGACGGAACACCACCGGCTCCGAGCTCAAGACAACCGATGACGACCAGGAGAGAGGCGTGCTGACCCATACACCTCAATACGACTGCCAAATAACGCCATTGTCAGAAGATGACACGGCGTTCGGTCGATCCTGTTTGGCCCGTAACACGATGATTTGCTTATTTGCATTGGTGTTCGGGCTGGTGATCAGGAACTTCACGCCACCACATCTCATCCCGTTGTAGGCCAAGTACTGAAAGTGAAAATTTCATCTAATCGCCAGTAATCGAAGCAGCTTACCTCCGAGTCGAGCTCCATTGCCCAAGCGATCTCTCCTGCAACGGTGGTTATGAGGCAGCATATCGGGAGTAAACAGACCTAAAGACACGATCTTAAACATACGAGTGTGCGTGATACCGTAGCGAGAACAGATTATTGTGGTGCAGTCAGTGGTAGGCGGCTGAAATTACCTGCCGAGGAAAAGCGGACGACGTGGTCGTATGAATTTTTCAGTACACCGAAACAAGGATTTGAATTATTAAAGTCCGCTAATAACAGTCTTACGACTGTGGGCACGGGAAAATGAAAAATACCCAACCAGAGCACTAGTCCCGTGAACGACGGACAAAATTACAAGTAATGTTTGCCTTCCTTTGCAAACCCTTCTCTAATATCACGCCTCTGATTGCAGTGATCATTAAAACATATTCAGTGGTTTGTGAAACACATTAATCCGAGGGGGAAACGGCCTATGAATTCCGTAGTAGATACCTTAAATACCTTTTGGTATGTGCTCTGATAGAGAAATGTGTGTGATTACCAGTGTCTGGACTGGTTTCAAAGGGAAATTCATATTGAATACAGCGACTACAGCCGGCTATGACAATACAAAGCGGTACAACCATACGAATTACACAAAATTTAAAATAAGTTCAAAATTTTGATGTTTGCGCTAGTGCAGTGAATAGACATATGAAGCAAGGACTTCGATGCGTGAGAAAAAAGCTTCCATATGATAGGTAAAAATGGCGGATTCAGAACACGAAGCATGTTACATGTTGGAATTTAGCAGCTGTCGATCTGCCATAAGAGTGCAGGGAGGATTCCGCCAGCGACACAATCAAGCGCCGGCCGGGGTGGCCGAGCGGTTCTACGCGCTACCGCTACGGTCGCAGGTTCAAATCCTGCCTCGGACATGGATATGTGTGATGTCCTTAGGTTAGTTAGGTTTAGGTAGTTCTAAGTTCTAGGGGACTGATGACCTCAGAAGTTAAGTCCTACAGTGCTCAGAGCCATTTGAACCATTTGAACCACAATCAACCTCCTCTAAACGCCAGCAGTATTCGTAGATGGCAGCATCAGTTTGAATAAACGCTATGTTTGTGCAAACATTCGGCTGCCTGCAAGAACATAAAATGCTGAACGTATGCAAGTTTCGTTTGAACATAGTCCACTCAAATCGACGTGGGAAGCTGACAGGGAGCTACAGACAGCGTGTTCTCAAAAAAGGCTGCAAATGAAACCGTCCCTAAGTTCAAAATTTACAATATCTGGAACAGAAATTATACTTCAAACGTACGAATTACGCTATCGGAATGATAAAAGCCATGGAGTAAGAAAAATATGCTGAAAATCTCATTTTTAGGGTTATGTACCGCAATCAGCAAATGAGGAAATGTTGCAAGTTCGCTTCGTTGTCTGTCCGTCTGTCCAAGCTACGTTTTCTCAGGAACGAGTAGATACTCGTATATCAAATTACAGTTTGTGTCGAATACTAAGATCCACTGCCCATTGGCGTTGTAAAAAGTTTAACCTTCTGCGCGAATGCAACAAAAAAATAAAGCCTTGTATGTCACATTTTCATGCTCTCAAACTCTCTCATCAAAGCCTGTAGATGAACTATGTATATACATCTTTAGCGAACTGGGCAATGCTTAGCAATTACTAAATTTATACGGGAATTGCATATACTTCGTAATTTTCTTTCCCACATTTCTCTCTCTATCTCCTCCTCCTCTTCCCTCACTCTGTCCATCTCTTGTCTTTCCCCACTGACCATCTCTTCGTTTCCACAATTTCTCTCCACCTCCCCTTACCCCCGCGTCCATCTCCTCCTTCGTGATTTCCCTAAATCGTTTCAGGCAAATGCCGGGATCGTTCCTTTGAAAGGGCACGGTCGATTTCCTTCCCAACCCTTCCCTAACCCGAGCTTGCGCTCCGTCTCTAATGACCTCGTTGTCGACGGGACGTTAAACACTAACCACCACCACCACCACCATCTCCTCCTTCGCCTCCTCTATGTCCATTTGCTCCCTCTCTCTCTCTGTCCATCTCTCCCCCCTTATCTCTGACGCTAACCTTACTTATTGTTATTGCCAATGAAACCCCAGTGGAAACTGAAGTCGTTTATAATGAATGTGTAAATCGGATGGGATCATTGGTATAGCGGGTATGAGAGAGACCTACTGCTGGATCTGTGAGAACACTAGCTTCTGTAACAGAATTTTTCATAGTTTTAATCTAAAAGCTGGTAGAGTTCGACAACTTTGGGCGATTGAGATTCGGGAGTAGTACACTAATCATAAGCCGGAAGCCATAAATTCAACATTGCTGTTAACTGTTAAAACTGAATTTGAGGAGGAAAACAACACAGAAATTAATTGTTTAAACAATGTTTGTATAAAATCATATGCAAAAGGGTCCAGAAATATGTAGACACTCTTTGACTGTTAATGCCTTTGGAACGAAATGACATATCGCTGCTATTTTGCGCAGTAGCGCAGTCCGTTGTTTTCTCAACAGTGCAGCAATGAAGGAAGTAAAAGTGTCGTTTGAGCAACGCAGGATCGTACTGAAGTGTAACTGGAAGCACGAAAACATGGCGGAGGTACAACGGCAATGACGTAATGTGTACGGAACTCAACCGTCAACACGTACAGCAATTAATCGTATTCAGGATAAATTTGAAGCCGACGGTACTATTCAGGATGCGCATACGAAAAGGTCTGATGGACCAAAAACATAAACGAGTCCGGCTTCCTGTTTTTTTACTAGGTCACGTCAAATATCTGTGAAGCACGGTGCACGTGAAAGCGGGGTAAGCCGATGATCCGTACGCCGAACCCTGAAGGGTGCGAAGTACAGAGATCCCAGCACGCTGTGAATGAGGATGACGCGGATTGACGGATGGAGTGCTGCGAGTGGTTCGAAGGCATGCTTCGCGGGGATGACCGGTTTGTAGGGATGGTTATCTGGTCCGACGAGGCGCAAGTAAAAATAAATGGTACTTAAACCGCCACAGTTGCGTGAGATGGGCTCCTGAAAATCCTGACGTCCGCGTGGACAGACATGTTAACCTACTGGGTGTTTATGTGTCATGTGGTCTGCCGTCGCGCGGTTTGATTGGCCCATTCTACATCTGCATCTACGTCATTACTATACTATTCACAATAAAGTGCCTGGCAGAGGGTTCAATGAACCACCTTCAAGCTGTCAGTCTACCGTTCCACTCTCGAACGGCGCGCAGGAAAAATGAGCACCTAATTTTGCCTGTGCAGGCCCTGATTTCTCTTATTTTTATCGTGATGATCATTTCCCCCTATTTAGGTGGGTGCCAACAGAAGGTTTTCGCAATCGGAGGAGAAAACTGGTGATGCCAACGTTAACGACACTGTTAATACCTAGAGCTATGTTATTTCGAAATACCGCGGGTGAAGAGTAAATTAAAAAGCTATAGAGTGCCTTCGTTTGAGTTCATCATCATTCTGGATGTATACATACTGGTAGATAGGGTTTCAACAAGTTCATTGGTTGTGGCTCCCCAATACTGTGGCCTCCCTGGTCCTCGACTTTAGCTTATTAGGTTTTGTTGCACGGAGATTTTTCAGTTTTTGTGCAGTGCTGTCCTATTGGTCTTTCCATGCATAAAAAAAAGTTCAAATCGGTGTGAATTCCTAAGGGACCAAACTGCTGAGGTCATCAGTCCCCTATAACTTAGAACTACTTAAACCTAACTAAGCTAAGGACAACACACACATCCACGCCCGAGGCAGTATTCGAACCTGCGACCGTAGCGGCAGCGCGGTTCCACACTGAAGCACCTAGAACCGCATGGCCACTCCGGCCGGCTAGTAACTTATGCTAAGAACAACACACCCATGCCTGAAGGAGGATTGGAACCTCCGCCGGCCGGAGTGGCCATGCGGTTCTAGGCGCTGCAGTCTGGAACGAGTGACCGCTACGGTCGCAGGTTCGAATCCTGCCTCGGGCATGGATGTGTGTGATCTCCTTAGGTTAGTTAGGTTTAATTAGTTCTAAGTTCCAGGCGACTGATGACCTCAGAAGTTCAGTGGCATAGTGCTCAGAGCCATTTGAACCATTTGATTGGAACCGCCCGCAGGACATGTATCTTTGTTGATGCACAGTATCTTCCAAAGCCACTGATCCGATTTCAACCAAAGTTTTTACACATTTGCTTGATATTGAGAATCAACACTGTTGGAGCAAGGTATCTCGTCGCCCCCATACAGATACAGGGTGGTCCCGAATTCATGGTACAAACTTTAATGGTAGGTGCAGGACATTGTAACAAGGATATATTGTATAGGAATGTATAGTCCCAGGTGACGCGGTGAGGCGTAAACAGGGGAAATAACGGCCGAAAGGAAAACGAAAGATTTTATTGAAATCGTTGTTGACAAGTGTCATGTTTACAGTAAGTGTTCAAAATTGCGTCCACCATGAGCGATACATGCTTGACAGCGTCGGTGCAGCGATTGGCGTACACGTTCAAAGATGCCTGGTATTTCACGCACACCTGCAGCAGCTACAGATATGCGAGCAACGAGATCCTCATCTGAGTCAACTGGAGTCTCATAAACAAGACTCTTAAGATGTCCCCATAAAAAGTAATCGAGGCAAGAGAAATCAGGAGATCGGGGTGGCCAAGGGACTGGTCCACCACGCCCAATCCATCTAGCACCAAACGTGGCATTCAGGTAATTCCGTACAGCAGTGCTGAAGTGTGCTGGCGCTCCATCGTGCTGAAACCACATGCGGTTACGAATGGCGAGCGGAACATCTTGCAGCAGTTCTGGTAACACTTCTTGCAGAAAAATAAGATAGCTTTCGCCACAGAGTCGCGTGGGTAGTAAGTATGGCCCAATCAAAAAGTCGTTCACAATACCAGCCCACACATTAATACCGAAACGTTGTTGATACGCATGTGGACGCGTTGCATGTGGATTATCTGTTGCCCACACATGGGAATTGTGCGCATTAAAGACACCCTCGCGTGAAAATGTCGCTTCATCTGTAAATAGCACATGACCTACGAAATCCGGCTGCAACGCACATTGCTGCAACAACCACTGGCAGAAGTTCACGCGAAGAGGATAATCTGCCGGATTCAATGCTTGTACTTTTTGAAAATGGAAGGGGTGTAAGCGATTTTCATTTAACACTCTGCATACAGTCTGATGACTCACATGTACGTCACGCGCAACAGTTCTTGTGCTTGACTCGGGTCTATCAGCCACTATGTTCAAGATGCGTTCTTCCAGTCTTGGAGTGCGTACAGCTCTTAATCGACCAGCGTCATGTCTGTTGACGTCGAACGTACCTGTTTCACAAAGTTGACGATGTAACCGTTGAAAAATTCTATGATCCGGCATTCGTCGATTAGGATACTCCGCGCGATACATTCGTAACGCAGCTCTGGCGTTACCATTTGCACGGCCGTACATGTAATGCATGTCTGCTTTTTCTGCATACGTAAAGTCACCCGTCGTCTACG
Source organism: Schistocerca serialis cubense (assembly GCF_023864345.2). NCBI lineage: Eukaryota > Metazoa > Arthropoda > Insecta > Orthoptera > Acrididae > Schistocerca > Schistocerca serialis. Next base: position 99,137,510 of record NC_064649.1, read on the forward strand.
GCAGCACAATTGTGAATGGCGCTTGTCCCTACTGCGATACATCATGTTCATCTACTGCCCTCTACCGGCAGTGACACCAACCGATCACTCCATTTCTCTTTCCCCTGTTTACGCCTCACCGCGTCACCTGCGACTATACATTCCTATACAATAAATCCTTGTTACAATGTCCTGTACCTACCATTAAAGTTTGTACCATGAATTCGGGACCACCCTGTATAGGGAGATATGGGAAGAAACGGTATTATGCCCCTGAAGTGTGTGCTGCTCTGCATGACGGACTGTTGTGTGGGTGGTATCGCATACCTTGCAGGGAATACAAGTGCGGATTGGCACAGCTGAGAACAAGGAGGAGGGACAGCAGATAAACAGGGATGGAGGGAGTGGAGAAAAAGGGAGGAGGATATGGTCGGAGAGGGGGGATGAACAGAGAATGAGGGGAAGGAATAGACGGACAGATAGTGCTGAGAGGAGGAGATGAACAGAGAGAGAGAGAGAGAGAGAGAGAGAGAGAGAGGGGGGGGGGGGGGCAATAGGAGAGGAAGGAATTGGCAGACAGAGTTTGGAGGAGGACGAGATGGAGAGAGGGTAGACCAGATGGTCAGGTAGAAGGCCAAGCAGGGGACAGGCAGGGTGAAGGGGAAGGGGAGATGGAAAGAGTGGATGAGTTTGAGTGGCAGAAGAATGAAGATGATGGAAGGTGTAAAGTGGTAGTGGACAGGCGGAAGAGGAACAGGGGGCTGAAGAGATGGACAGAGAGGGGGGAGAAGGACTGGGACAGAGGGAAGGCTAGGAAGACGTGGAAGACGTATTCGGAGATAGGGGCCAGAGAAGATCGACGAAGAGAGTGGAAGGAGGAGGTAGATAGACAGACAGTGGGGAGAAATAGATACAATGAGGTGGACAGAGATATGGTGAGAGGGAAGATGTGGGCACAGAGAGGGGAGGAGAACTGTGTACACTATATGTGTCAAAAAAATAACCGAGCAAAATTTCATGGAAATAATCTATCATCATCAAGTAGGGCTACTGTTGCTTGCGTGGCTATCTGACATTTACAGTACAGCTGATACTTAACTCGAGTCTTTTCTTCTGTCAATTCCGTTTTTTGATGCCTCGACAGGATGTATAAATTGTGCTTTCTAACACACTGAGTTGTGTATATCAGATATTCACTTGAATATCTGCTGCTCAGAAGAGGCATGGAAAAGAGGAATGGACGAAATGTGACAAACTGGTGCAAAATGTTAGCTTTAATGCAAATGTCCGACAACGCAGTAAAGATCAGTTTGTGATACTAAGAGAATAAATGAATCCACTGACGATGGTCAAACTTCATCGAAATATGTTTCGGTGTTTAGAACACTGCAACAGTATTTACGTAGCTTATACAATCAAATACTAAGTTTGGTTTATTAAGCACTACGCCCGAACAGAACAATTAGTCGTGTCACGGAAAAGCCACGCATAACACTTCCGTCTGCTACAACTATACCATAACCTCTAAGCTGGATGCAGTTCGTATAGTGAAATTATATTTTATTAAAGTAATTACAGTATAAAGCAACAGAGCAGTGTGAGGAATTTTGTTATGTTGACCGTGTTGTACCTAACGGAGGTGGCTTATCGGAAGTGAAAGTCAGAGTTACGTAAATATTTAAACAGTAACAAACAATAATTTACGTATCTACACTGTTCAAAGAGTAAGGAAAACGGTCGCCAGCCTAATTAGGCAAGAGAATGATTAACATTCTTTTTCAAGAAAATAGGTATGAGTAATTTTAACGGACAAATACAACCTATACTTCGCCACACGCGAGTGCAATGAACTCTGGCACATGAATACAATATGTTCACGTTAAGGTTGGAGCTACCAGATCAGAACAAACTATTTGCGTAAATATAACCTTATTACACTACACACTATTACCTTCAGGGCTTATTCAAACTGGATGATCTTTATAAAATACCTGTTAATATTCACTGTAGAATCATAAATTGGACATAGGTTCAGTATTACTTTTCAAACTTTTTCCTAGCTGACATAAAATCGTAAATGTAGTTCACTGCAAAATTATGAACTGGTCATAGGTTAAGTCTCTCCCAGCTAAATCCTTTTCTATTTAGAATGAAAGTTAAACGTATTTCACTAACAAATTACTTCTCACTGTCTTTTGAATGAAGAAGTTACTGTTTTCATAGATAGTTGTCTTTCTACTAATTGTTATTTATCATGAGCATAAAGGATAAACTGTGGATCCTATTACACTATTAATATGCACTTTCAATACACAAGAGGAACCCAATATTGCAGAGAATTTGGCTTGAATAGCAAGCGTAATTAAAACTTTCCATAATTAAGTAACTTTGTTCATTTGAACTACTTTCAACGGAGGGGGGGCCCTTAATCTTGACCACTGTAGCAGAGCAAACTAAACACACTTTCATTACACTAGAGAAACAAGTACTTAGCAAGCATGAACATATAACTCTCAACAATTGCAGTTCTGAATTACTGCAGTGAAACACAAATTGGAGATATTTGTAAGATCCCTTCAACAAACAATATTAATTTTAGCACACTCTAATGCCATATTAATTTTAATATGCCTTCAATAAAGGACACTCGGTAAACATTTTAGCGTTGGAGGGACCCTAAGTGGATATGTGACTGAGGATAAATCACGGTAGGTAAAGAGCTCAGTCAAATTTTACCTTATATTTGAGTACACTATAACATCCTATGAGCTGATCCTTCACTGTATGTTACTGTAGTGTTCCATTACAGTGATTGCGCAATGTAGTGGCAATTGCATGTTGGCAGGTGGATTTGCAGGTAGAATTGCTGGACTCTGTCATTTCTTGATGGCGATGATAGATACCAATTCCAGAATAGTTCCAGCTGTTTATCCATCCATCCGAGGCATTGGAAAGCGTCAGGAAAAATCTCTCTCGGAACCAGCACAATACACAACGTTTACTTGAGCAGTTGATAGTTTAGTACTCGTCCCCGACTCACTCATTGTTCCACCTTTTCTACCTAGGCCAACCACAATTTGCGCGCACTACACAGTTCCGTTCCCAAGGGAAACCGCTCCACCTTTTACATACAAAATAACTAAGAACCCTAAGTGACGATCAGCAATTACATAACCACAGCCAAACATATTAATTAAAACAGAACATTTGCTCATATTGGTATTTCTACAAAAAATTATTTAAATAAGATTATTTAATTTTAAAAATAACCAACGAGATTATATGAGGAAGACCAAAGATCACTACAGAGATTATACTTCATTACAGTATTGAATTAATGGTACACTAATTACAGAAGTTCAACGATGAGATGTTGAACAAAATAGAAAGCTAAATGAATCGACAAAAGGTATGTAATGTCTAAGCTATGGTGTTACATATTACACGAATTTGTGTTTGCTCAAGACAGAATCTTATTCCAACAACTAATGGATACTATCAACGGGTCAGTAGCTTCACACAAATTTGAAGTCTGTTGGTCACCTTCCACAGACGACGCATAATCTGGTAAGGTGCTAGAACTAAATAACAGAATTGTTCATTCGTTGCTGTATCGAATTATCAGTCCTTTCTTAATCAGACCTGTACCCTTATAATTTCGTGTATGCTTAACTCTGACTTTTCATGCGGGGCCCTTACTGGATTAAGAGACTTAGCTCACCTCATTCTTTCTTTTTACTGCTTTCGGAAACGTCTTTGGTTGGAATTAAAGTCTTCGCCAGCTTCAGACCGTAAAATGAGGTAATTCCTCGTGTGGAATTGTGGTTCGAGGAAGATTGTCTCTAACGGGAGTCGTGAAAGAAATGAAAAAATTGGGCCGAGCAGTTATAACAAATGTAATGGCGGGAGGCAAATTTGGAGCACTCGGTCTGAGGAAATTGACAAAGCGATCTCGCCCTTAACGCCCCTCTCACTTCCTTTCTAAAGACAGCTAGCCGTAGTTAGTCGTCAGTTACAGATGATAGAAGCAGCGGGAGAGGTTAGGAAGGAGTTTGAGCGGAGGGTGGAAGACTAGTCGAAACGATACCTTGTGAAATTGAGGGGAATGGAGAGAGGGGGACGAGAGAGATGTTGGGGTGGGTGAGTGAGGGAGTGAAAGAAGTGAAGCTGTCCTGTCTCTGGGGAGACGGAAGCGCGCGCGATGAGAGCTTACTGCGCATACTTGGCTGAGTAAGTCATCCGCCCATTCGTGTTTCAGTACTTTGTGGGTTGGAAAGTTGTTGGGTCTGCTGCATTCGAGAGTTCCTGCTCCCATCGCTGCGACGGGAACATGCATGATGTTAGAGTACCCATCCAGATTTCGGGTTGTCTTCCAGAAATCTTTACTGGATAAACTGAATTGTACGGTGCTGCTTCGCTAATCAGATAAAAAATTGACATAATTCAGCGAAACATAGGCGTCGAAGTTACGTTACAGATCAATTTGTATCCACGACTGCCACGCGGAGTGGCCGTTCGGTTTGAGGCGTCATATCACGGACTGCACGGCCCCTCCCGCCGGACGTTCGAGTCCTCCCTCGGGCGTGGGTGTGTGTGTTGTTCTTAGCATAAGTTAGTTTAAGTAGTGTGTAGATCTAGGGACCGATAACCTAAGCAGTTTGGCTCCTTAGGAATTCACACACATTTGAACATTTTTTCATCACGACTAAGACTGCGAATTCACTTTGATCGGCTTCGCCAACTCACATGCAAACTGATTTATTTCAACCTAACTTAGGTCTCGGACTGCGTTACATTGGCACGTTTCCACAACCTACATTCCAGAAAATAATGGAAAACAATGAAAATGTTAGTCTTCTGTTCTATTCATATTTGCGCTAGTATGGTGCAAATTGCTCTAAGCACTATGGGACTTAACATCTGAGGTCATCAGTCTCCTAGACTTTGCGCTAGTATGACGTCACTGTTCACAACACAAATAATTAGTTCACGTGATGCTCACATCCGGTATCGATAGGTTAATTTAACCCCCAATCAGCTTTGAAGCACGTCCAAGTATTTCCTGTTAATAAGCGTCCACAACATCATGTGTGAGTTGTTTAAAAGTCGTCATGTTCCGCTTATGCCTGTAGAATGTTAGTGCAGTTTTGGCGTTACGTCATTGACGAGTATATGCAAATATACAATATATCAGGAAATGTAATGGGGAGACAACAGTTGTGTGGACCAAAAACGGGGCAAACTTTTAACGTGCACGTACTTACAAATATTCGACGTTATGTTACGGTACAGATGTAGGCTGTGACTAATCCTTTTTACGCCGGCCGGGGTGACCGGGGGGTTCTAGGCGCTACGGTCGCAGGTTCCAATCCTGACTCGGGCATGGATGTGTGTGATGTCCTTAGGTTAGTTAGATTTAAATAGTTCTAAGTTCTAGGGGACTGGTGACCTCAGAAGTTAAGTCCCGTAGTGCTTAGAGCCATTTGAACTAATCCTTTTTACTCTTCTGTCGCACTTTACAGGCTACTAGCGAATGTGGCAATGCTTCGCGATTCCTAAATTTGTATGCAGGTTGGAGAAACCACCCAGTCTGACGTATCGCTGGGAATGGTGTGTCAGTATGCAAATACCGGTTCTTTTGCAACTTCACCCACTTTGAAAGTAGAGAGGTCGAAATTATAACACCTCGTATAGAATATGAATGAAAAAGATTTCTTTGTTTTCGTGTTTAGTTTTTATTGTTTTAAGATTTCTAAAATTTTTTAAACAATACAATTACAAAACTTAGGAATACACAACATTTTTTGGTTTTTGCATGCCGTGTGGCAAGACTATGCTCTAGTTCCTAATCTATCAATGAAAAGGCACACTCTGATCGTAAATCAGTTCCAGCGTATTTGAATGTCCCACCTTGAGTCTTCTCTATTCTTACTAGAAACGAAATCTTGGTTCGCTTAAACTGAATAAGTAACTCTGTTGAGATTGTTGGCATGCAAGATAGGGGAAAGACCTCTTCATCTGCTGGATATGTAAGTATAGGAGCTCCAGTTTTATTATTTCACATAGTTTTAATCTGTGAACGAGTATCATTACAATGTTTCAGACGATTCAAATTGCGAAGTAGTATTCCGAGCATAAGCCTGTAAGCCATAAATAATCCAGCTATTCTGTTAAAACCAACGGCGAGGAAGAACACGTAACAGCACACTGCTGCGTACACAATGTTTGTTTGAGATTGTATATACGGAGAAACCGTATGTTTAGGGAGAAGCAGTTAGTCTAATGGTTAAAAATGCCTTGCTCTTGTGGTTAAAACGGACTGCGAGAAGACTAACGACACCGCATATTTTCAGAGCACAGGATTTGTTTCGAGCACTCTCTTTTAAGAGAAAACCTTGTTTTAAGAAATACATGTAGTCCATGTCCGTCCGAATGTTCATTAGAGTATCGTGTAAAAAATAATATGTAAATTGGTCAAGAACTTTTCGGGACTTTTGGAAACAACTTTCCCCCTTTATACATGATGTACCAAAAAAACACGGACAAACTTCAGGGACAGGTTGCTTACACCAAAAGAAGAAAAACAAAGTCCAGTAAACACGGCATCTAAATCGAATACCTTAAGAGTTATGAAAACTTGTTCAGTAGAAGGGAAATGTATCACATTAGTGAAGACGAGAAAGTGCCCATAGCTCTTAAAATATGCATTTTTGACCCCATATTTATTAGACATTTTTATCTCGTTTTAACAAGTAATTCCTTCTCTAGACATATGGAAAGAAAAAACATGACAGCAGAAGAAATCTGTTTCATATTAACGAAGATAAAGAAGTGTTCATACCTCTTAATGAATGCATCATAGAGCCCATGTTTGCTAGACTTTTTTTACTGTACTAGCAACCTGTTCCTATAGTCTGTCGATGCTTTTTTTTTTGCAAACGTGGCGTGGCAGAGAGAATAATTACAAAGAAGACAACTGCTGTCATAGCTGACAGAAGTAACATAATGACTAAACGTACAGTATTCATGTACAGGTAGAGGTGTAGAACTGCGGCTGTGCAAAAGAAATCAACGTGGGACGAAGATAGCTACTTCGCAGTTCACAAAATTAAATTGTCAGCATCGAACGAGGTGGTGCAGTGGTTAGCACACTGGACTCGCATTCGGGAGGACGACGGTTCAATCCCGCGTCCGACCATCCTGATTTAGGTTTTCCGTGATTTCCCTAAAGCGCTTCAGGCCAATGCGGGGATGGTTCCTTTGAAAGGACTCGGCCGACTTCCTTCCTCGTCCTTCCCTAATCTGATGAGACCGATGAGCTCGCTGCTTCGTCTCTTCCGCCAAACAATCCAATCCAATCCAATCCTAAGTTGTCAGCAGTAAAGTACCGATATTCTAAATGTGTACAGTACGAGAGGGCGTTTATCGCACAGTACCAAAATGAATATTCGCTCTGGAGCGGGCTGTTCACCGACTTGAATGTCCGACATCTAAAAACAGTCTTTCGTACCGGAACTCGGAATGAGGGCATTTATCTTTTACGGGTAAGTGCGCCACCCACTGAGCTACCGAAGTACGACCGACGAACTGCGCTCTGTATTTGCACCAGTATCCCTCTCCTGCTTTCCAAACTTCACAGAAATCGCGGAAGTGAGGTTGAGAAGCGTCTGGAAGGTTGCATGGAGACTAGTCGAAACGATAGCTAGTAAAATTGAAGGATAGAGAGAGAGAGAGAGAGTGAATAAGGGAGAGGTTGGGGTGGTTGAGCGAGGAAGTGAAAGAAGTGACGCAGTATTACGAGTGGGGAGACAGCGCGCGCGAGATGGGAACTCACTGTGCGCCGCTGAATGAGTCGCGCCCTGATTGGTCCTTCGGCCCTTTGTGCGCTGCCGGCCTCCGGCCCTTTCACATTTGGCTGAGGGCTCGGCGAAGTCGCCCCGGTACTACTGGATTCGCTTATTTCGCATCCCGCCGCGGAGTCGTCGCGACGCCAGGCTCTCGATTCAGAGTTAGGCTGTTCTCCGAACATCTCTATGCGCGGCGCGTTCTTACGTTTCTGTGGCACGAGCGAGAAAGACTATCGGCGTGATGTGTAACGCGAGTTGAAGTAAACGCCTTTATTTTCATGTGGTTGAGTTGTCGGTCCGCAGTCTCTCTTAACAGTTTAATAAGTAACTACGAAGACTTTCCCGGTATAATAATTGATAATATTCTTCTCGGGTGTGCAGCCGGATCATAACGTCTTCATGACACAGTATTTCCGCGGTCCAACTGGCCGCCATCTTCAGGAGAGAGTGCTGGTACACGATCTCGCCGGAACGGACTTCTCAGCGCAAATTCCATTAGAACTACTGATGGCCTTGGGAGAGCCAGTCATGACAAAACTCTACCATCTGGTGAGCGAGATGTATGAGACAGGCGAAATACCCACAGACTTCAAGAAGAATATAATAATTCCAATCCCAAAGAAAGCAGGTGTTGACAGATGTGAAAATTACCGAACTATCAGTTTAATAAGTCACAGCTGCAAAATACTAACACGAATTCTTTACAGACGAATGGAAAAACTGGTAGAAGCGGACCTCGGGGAAGATCAGTTTGGATTCCGTAGAAATGTTGGAACACGTGAGGCAATACTAACCTTACGACTTATCTTAGAAGAAAGATTAAGAAAAGGCAAACCTACGTTTCTAGCATTTGTAGACTTAGAGAAAGCTTTTGACAACGTTAACTGGAATACTCTCTTTCAAATTCTGAAGGTGGCAGGGGTAAAATACAGGGAGCGAAAGGCTATTTACAATTTGTACAGAAACCAGATGGCAGTTATAAGAGTCGCGGAACATGAAAGGTCAGCAGTGGTTGGGAAGGGAGTGAGACAGGATTGTAGCCTCTCCCCGATGTTATTCAATCTGTATATTGAGCAAGCAGTGAAGGAAACAAAAGAAAAATTCGGAGTAGGTACTAAAATCCATGGAGAAGAAATAAAAACTTTGAGCTTCGCCGATGACATTGTAATTCTGTCAGAGACAGCAAAGGACTTGGAAGAGCAGTTGAACGGAATGGACAGTGTTTTGAAAGGGGGATATAAGATGAACATCAACAAAAGCAAAACGAGGATAATGGAATGTAGTCAAATTAAATCGGGTGATGCTGAGGGGATTAGATTAGGAAATGAGACACTTAAATTAGTAAAGGAGTTTTGCTATTTATGGAGTAAAATAACTGATGATGGTCGAAGTAGAGAGCATGTAAAATGTAGACTGGCAATGGCAAGGAAATCGTTTCTGAAGAAGAGAAATTTGTTAACATCGAGTATAGATTTAAGTGTCAGGAAGTCGTTTCTGAAAGTATTTGTATGGAGTGTAGCCATGTATGGAAGTGAAACATGGACGATAACCAGTTCGGACAGGAAGAGAATAGAAGGTTTCGAAATGTGGTGCTACAGCAGAATGCTGAAGATAAGGTGGGTAGGTCACATAACTAATGAGGAGGTATTGAATAGGATTGGGGAGAAGAGAAGTTTATGGCACAACTTGACTAGAAGAAGGGATCGGTTGGTAGGACATGTTTTGAGGCATCAAGGGATCACAAATTTAGCATTGGAGGGCAGCGTGGAGGGTAAAAATCGTAGAGGGAGACCAAGAGATCAATACACTAAGCAGATTCAGAAGGATGTAGGTTGCAGTAGGTACTGGGAGATGAAGAAGCTTGCACGGGATAGAGTAGCATGGAGAGCTGCATCAAACCAGTCTCAGGACTGAAGACCACAACAACAACAAAAACATATCAAAAGTATTTTTCGTCCGCCAGCCAAGATTAGAGCGCTTCTTGGCTCTGTTAAGGATGACTTGGGTTTGAGGAATCCCGGTGTGTACAAGATCCCTTGCCACTGTGGGAAGGCTTATATTGGTCAGACAATCCGGACCATTCAGGACCGATGTATTGAGCACCAGCCGCACACACGTTTGCTTCAACCTGAGAAATCTGCAGTGGCGGAGCACTGTCTCACCGAGGGACACAGAATGCTGTATGATGAGGCATAAGTGGTTGCCCCTGCGTCTCGCTATTGGGACTGTGTTTTAAAAGAATCCAGAGAGATTCGTTTATTTGATAATCTTATTAATAGAGACAAGGTTTATCTTTTAAGCAAGACTTGGAACCCGGTGCTATCAAACAACGGTCTGTGTTTCGATCGTCGGAATAAATTTTTAATTTTTGATAGCGATATCTCGATTTCGCTGTTTCCACCACTGGCGGCGCGGTATGTTTACTTGCGCTAGAGGGCAGTTACGGCACCTTCTCGCGCACGCGTTGTGGGCCTTCTGCGGCCTATATAGGGGCCGCCGCTTGCGCTGAGAAGTCAGTTCTGGCGAGATCGTGTACCAGCACTCTCACCTGAAGATGGCGGCCAGTTGGACCGCGGAAATATTGTGACACGAAGACGTTATGGTTCGGCTACACACCCGAGAACAATATTATCAGTTTAATAAGTAATTAGTCTTTATTGTATTATATCTGGGGCGTTAAAGAGAGTAGAGCGGAGGAAACATTCATTTCGGAGCAGAACAACCAGTATGCATTAAGGAGCAAGTTATTGGACAATTTCATCTACTCTGTGAACAAAATAAGATTACTGCGGACGTGAAATCACATTGTTCTGGAGACGTGAGAGTCTCTACTTTATCTTTGATAAGGGCAGAAGCTGAAGTAACTGGGCTGAATTCCTGAACCGAGGTTTGAGTTGGGGAGGGCAATAGAGTACAGTAGTCTGTCCAGCTGTGGGAGCAACAGTTCTAAGGGGATGCAGTGGTTGACACATCTATCTAGTAAGCAGGAGCTTCGGTTCAAGCCCCAGGTGTGGCACAAATTTTAATTCGCTAACTGAGCTTCTATCCTTATCGAAGATATAGTTGAGACTCATATGTCTCCAGGAAAACGTAATTACATCAGACCAATATACCACCTACATCGGAGGTACACGCAGGATTTCCTCATTACGAATAAAGCTGGGATGCTATTCCAGTATCGGGGAGCCTCGGAGATACTGACGGCATGAATTGAGGTTTGTTTAAATAGCTCTGAGCACTATGGGACTTAACATCTGAGGTTATCGGTCCCCTAGAACTTAGAACTACTTAAACCTAACTAACCTAAGGACATCAGACACATCCATGCCCGAGGTAGGATTCGAACCTGCGACCGTAGCAGTCGCGCGGTTCCAGACTGAAGCGCCAAGAACCGCTCGGCCACATTGGCCGGCTGGAGGAGGAGGAGGAGGAGGAGGAGGATATTAGTGTTTAACGTCCCGTCGACAACGAGGTCATTAGAGACGGAGCGCAAGCTCGGGTGAGGGAAGGATGGGGAAGGAAATCGGCCGTGCCCTTTCAAAGGAACCATCCCGGCATTTGCCTGAAGCGATTTAGGGAAATCACGGAAAACCTAAATCAGGATGGCCGGAGACGGGATTGAACCGTCGTCCTCCCGAATGTGAGTCCAGTGTGTTAATTGGCCGGCTGGAAGCGAGACATAAAGATTGCAGTATATTACTAGAATCATCATTACAGCTGGCTCTCTTCGGCTACTTTGCGTCTCTCTTCAACCGTCTGACAGTTCAGTTTCTCCGGCATCTCCATGACACACCACCGAGCGAGGTGGTGCAGTGGTCAGCACACTGGACTCGTATTCGGGAGGACGCCGATTCAAACCCGCATCCGGCCATCCTGGTTTAGCTTTTCCGTGAATATCATTCACAAAAATGAAGTAAAGGCTGAATGTAGACCCAAAACTAACGACATTGAGAGGCAGCACGGCGTCTCCGTAACGTTGACAGATCAGTGTACCGTGTTCAGAAATTTGGAGGTCACTGCACCCCTGCAACACAACACTTCCTCATACCATAATACGCGGACTACCAAAACAATCGTGTTAGACAAAGTTCCTGGGAGCATAAGTGCTCCGACATCTCTCCATAATATCAGGGTGCGTGCAGTATCACTATTCAGACAGAATCTCTTCTCACCCAACGAGACCTAGCTACCCCACTGTGCTGATGTAAGCTGCCCAAGCAGACCGGTCGGCATGGATGAAGCGTGAAGGATGATTAGTAAGCGCTGAATCAAGCACGCCTATTATGAGAAGGGCCACAGAGACAACCACAAGCAACGATCCGTCAACGCCCTTTCGACAGCACGTATTTAGCCCGCCTCCACTGACCGGAGGGGCTCACTCCATCATCCAGTTTGGCGTCTGTGAGTTTACTCGCAGAGCAGGTTTAGTTCATCACTGGCTATTACACAACAAAGCGACCAGATTAGTGACTATAGCAGGACTAGTATACCTCTACCAGAATTGTACTTTACTAGCTGTAAGAAACTAAAGTTTGTAATAGCAACATTACGGGTACTGACATTACATAAGTCTGAAAGAGGTCTGTTACTGATGAACTTGTACCACAAACCATGGACTCTATTGAAGCTAAGCAAATATTTCCAGTTCATGTAAATATAGAACCATATTAATCCACGTGTGCATTTGCATTGTAGAAAGAGAATACCGGCCACCCGTAACAATCCTCTCCCTTGCTTCCTCGCGGTACAAGACTCTACAACCACTACTTGTTGGTATGATCCCTAGGCTCTTCTACCTTATCAAACGGTGCTGTCGATGCGCAGGTGTCAACGAGCCACAACATACTGGTCGTCGGGAAAGGAGACCATCCATATGCAGTAGCATGGGCATTGTGAAGTATGAGATTGAGTGGCTTCCAGTCATGATAAATGTGGTTGCATTTAGAACCATTGTTTAACTTGGGGTCTCTTCTTGCCTGTTGCACAGTGCAGCGGCCATCTGCTGCTGCAGTTGACCGTGGTCATCCGCATTCTCTCCTTCAGACAGCAGTACCTGTGGTTCGGATCGCTCCCTATGCACGTGGAACAACGCTGTGAGCAATAACAAATTCCTGGGCTACATTGTACACCCTTTGTCCTTCTTACAGTTTACCTGTGATTCTCAGTGCGAAATCATCCAAATGTTACCTCTTGGGCCATGATATAATGAAGAATGCCACCAAAGTACACCATAACTGCTCACTGATTGATACACACTTTTTTCCTCGTTCCTTTTAGCTGCTTCGTTAAGTGAGGCCAGACCCATTTAGTGCTGCAGTCGCGTGGTCTCACCCGATGTGACGTCCAGGTTTCTCTACACGACAGGGAGACCTCTGGCAACACGCTCCTATAATTACATTCATTTCCACTGAGTAGTTAATACGTTACGTTACTTCATCTAATTCGCCCTTATTTAGAATGCCAACAGTTATATTTAAAATTATACTGGGTGATCAAAAATTCAGTATAAATTTGAAAACTTAATAAACCACGGAATAATGTTGGTAGACAGGTAAAAATTGATACTTATGCTTAAATGACATTTGGTTTTATTAGAGAAAAAAAAGTATTGCTAGACACGTGAAAGATTTCTTACGCGCGTCGTTTGGTGATGATCGTGTGCTCTGCCGCCACTTTCGTCATGCTTGGCCTCCCAGGTCCCCAGACCTCAGTCCGTGCGACCATTGGCTTTGGGGTTACCTGAAGTCGCAGGTGTATCGTGATCGACCGACATCTCTAGGGATGCTGAAAGACAACATCCGACGCCAATGCCTCAACATAACTCCGGATATGCTTTACAGTGCTGTTCACAACATTATTCCTCGACTACAGCTATTGTTGAGGAATGATGGTGGACATATTGAGCATTTCTTTGCTTTGTCTTACTTCGTTTTGCTAATTATTGCTATTCCGATCAGATGAAGCGCCATTTGCTGGACATTTTTTGAGGTTTTGGATTTTTTTGGTTCTAATAAAACCCCGTGTCATTCCAAGGAAGTGTGTCAATTTGTACCTCTCTATCTACATTATTCCGTGATTTATTCAGTTTTCAAATTTATACTGACTTTTTGATCACCCAGTATATACAAGGGTTGCCCAGAAAGTAATGCACCCCACTTTCTTTCTTCAACAATTCTTTATTGAACATGACGCGAAATACACACACGAAAGAATGGTGTTTCGTCTACACATCCTATTTTTCCATGTAATCTCCATCCCGTTCTATGACCTTCCTCCATCGCGGAACACGGACATCTATACCCTGTGGGTACCAATCCTTGACCTGGTGGCGGAGCCAGTGCTTCACTGTGTGAATCACCTCCTCATCGTCCTCAAAATGTCTTCCACGAATGGCATCCTTTAATGGTCCAAACATGTGGAAGGTCGAATGGCTAGGTCAGGTGTGTCAGGTGTGACAGCCGTGGATGGTCTCCCCGACCGCTGCAAATCGTGGAGCTCCGCCGACCCGCCTTCTGATGACCTCATCCTCCGTGCCCAGCGACTAACTGTACTTCTGTAAACAACAGATGCTCCGTAGACTTTGCACAAGCGTTTGTGAATATTTCCCACAGTGTCTTCCACTGCAGTGAGAAATTCAATGACGGCACGTTGCTTGTAACGTACATCACCTACAGACGCCGTTTTGAAACTGTTCTGGAGCCACGCAATCCGTCGGGAGTGACGGAAAATTGGCGCGCTCACTCAGAAGACTTCAAATAATACATACGTATCGTTTCGCATTCGTAGCATTGTTTTCGGCTGAGAAAAAAAAATGCTGTGAATTACTTTGTGGGCAACCCTCGTATTACAAAAAATATTTCGCTAATTGGAGAAAATGTAAGACATTTCCTACAAAATGCTATTTGGATGTTACGAAACTTATTATCTTCATTAGTGGTAGCGTCAGACATGAGGTGATTTCTTTCCCACCTGAATTCAGGGTGGATAAACAATTATAGTTTCTGTCTCTCCAGATAGTTCAAGATTCGACTGTACAAAACCCTGATCGAGCCTGTTCTTCTATATGACTGTTAGACATGGAGTATCCGGAAACAGGACTTCCAAAAGCTCCTTTTTTTGAGAGAAAATTGCTCCGGAAGATATTCGGTCCGGTTCTGAATGCAGATACAAAGGAATGGATGATCAGATACAACCGAGAGCTGGAGGAACTATACCAACAGCCCAGCATAGCAGGAACTGTCAAAGCCAAACGAATGCAGTGGGCAGGCCATGTGGCCCGGATGGAGGATCACAGATGGCCTCTAAAGCTCCTGGATTTCACACCTACAGGAAAGAGACCGCCAGGGAGACCTAAGAAGCGTTGGAGGGATGGTCGCCATGAAGATTTAAACCAAGCGTCAATAGATGTGAACGGATGGCGGATAGCAGCAATGGACAGAATACAGTGGAGGAGGAAACTTGTAGATCCGTGCGGTCCACTGGGCCTGATAACGTAGTAGTGGTAGTAGTAGTAGTAGTAGTTTTTGTCCTGCAGCACATTTATAGTTGATATAATTTGGGTGACAGAAGTACATCTTGCATTTCAGACACGAAACACAACAGCTACCCTACGTTCTGCTTAACTACAAACAAAATAAAGCAGTCCCTCATATTACAGATTTGTGCCAACCTTCAAATCTGTCATGTTGCAACGATGTGTAAGTAAAAATGACTCGCGTATCCAATAGAAGTACAGTATAATAATAACTGTCAAAATTTCTGTGTGTGTGTGTGTGTGTGTGTGTGTGTGTGTGTGTGTGTGTGTGACGTGCGTTAGTGCGTTACAAACTCGCTATGGCGGACACAAAAGAGGGAATAAAAAGGGGGAACGCGCACTTCAATTAATTTTATGTATTGTGGTAGCCGTAGCGGAAATTTATATATTTCGAATTGAATTTTTCTGTTCGGTCACTTAATATTCCGCACCCAGTGTTTATATTATCCTCGGTGATTGAATAGCAAAAATAACGAGTGCGCCGGAGAAAAAATTAAATATCGGTTTTCCGGCCTGTAACCCTCGCGCCGCACTGCGTTCTGTTCTGTTTACATGGACGGCCGCCGCCGCTGCAACGTTTTGCATCCTCAGGAAGTGGCGGGGAGCAGATAGGGCTGGAAGTTGTGCAGGAGGGGAGGGGTGACGGCCGGGGATGGAGTGGTTGCGATGGAATCAAAATACGCTCCCGTCAGTTGTCAGCGGGTAGATCTGTTCCCGAAATGGGGGACCCAATCTCTCTCTTCTTTTTTTTTCTCTATCGTATTGTTCCTTTCGGCTTGACGCTGTCTATGAGTACTGACAGGGTGGAAGAATTAATTTGAACAAACATTTCAGTATTCCAACCGAATTTTTGTGCTTCTGGCAAAAAAGAATTGACTTCAGTTGCTGCAAATTTCGTGATAAAAATTTGACGTGATATATTAGTTAGCTCGAAATCGAGCGAAATCTGTCTGATTGGTCCGCTTTATTTGGGGTTAGCGTGTGGTCGTGAAAGGTAATATGCTGGCCGTCACAGGAAAACAGAAGTATCCCGGAGATGCTGCCTGTCCCATGTATCAGTAGTACTAGACGCTACCACGCGTTATTTATGACCAGCTGCTGCGCCCGCTGCCCAGGATGTTTAATATTTCCAACACAAAGTGATTGTCCATGTGCCTGTTAGCATTTCTGATTCATTTCTTCAAGCAAATTTTCTCAAACTTCATATTTTCCTTACATGGGAGTTCAATTCTTTAATGACTAGGTTGTTTACTGGCAGTGGTCTAAGTGATGCTGTGGTTAGGTTGTGGTGAAGCTGTCAGATGATGGTACGACTATCGTGACAGCCTGCTTAGCTTTTGGTAATATGACGTTGGGGTTACGGTGGGAACATTTACAAACAGCGACAGAAATGATCGGCCCCCACAATGGGGGCAGGTATTGTCAGGCATTCCCCGAGGCTCAGTACTAGGTCCCATACTCTTCTCTCTGTATGTCAATGATGTGTCATCGGTTCTGACTTATTGCAAATATCATATGTATGCTGATGACCTTCAGTTGTATCTAAGTGCGAAACCGAGCAATCTTAAGAAAGCTATTGAAAATTTCAGTACTGATCTCGATGCACTATCAAAATGGGCACAGGACATAGAACTAAAACTAAACCCATCTAAAACCCAAGCGGTACTTGTTGGTTGCTCTAAGCTCATTAGCCCAAAACATCGGGAATCCCTACCATCTCTTATCCTAAATGGAACAAATATTAACTTCTCTCCCTCAGCAAAGAGTTTGGGAGTAATAATAGATGAAAATCTAAATTGGACAGAGCACGTAACTGCAGTGTGCAAAAAAGCATCAGCATCCCTTCATGTCCTACAAAAATATAAAAAACTCTTCCCTTTCGATCTGAAAAAGAAATTAGTACAAACGCTTATACTCCCAATCATTGACTACAGCGATATTATCCTACAAGGCCTCTCTCAGGAAAATTCCCGACGTCTGGAACTGGTCATGAATGCCTGCGTCCGATATATCTGTGACGTTCGACTTTTTGATCACATTTCACCAGGATGTGCAAAGCTGTACTGGCTGCGTGCAGACAAACGCAGAGATTCCCATACACTCTGTCTCATCTACTGCCTTATAAATGTACACTGTCCCTCATATCTCTCCTCGTCCTTAACGCTTATGTCGGAACAACATGACAGAAACACACGTTACCATCATAATACAATCCTCTCTGTTCCACTGCATCGCTCAGTCATCTTCTCCAAGTCCTTTACAGTAGCGGGAACCCGACTTTGGAATAGCCTCCCTCGTTATGTTAGAGAACTTAAAAACATGTCCGGCTTCAAAAAACAGTTAATGACGAATCTACTTAAGCAACAGCCTTCCTCTGTACGTGAATGCACTTCACCTCATTACTTCCCTCTTTCCCCCTCCTTAAATCTCCCTTCCCCAAAACTCGCTATACTAGTGAACATCTACTTTACACACCAAGATATTAATGTACATCTGCACAAATCTTCATTACTACTGCCAATTTTTCTCATGTTCATCATTATTATTTAATTCTTTTACTGTTACTATTATTGCTTTTATCATAATTTGTATGTACAGCACCTGTTGTAAAAATACTGCCAGTATTTACTTTATTAGGTCTTCCTCATTACTCTTTATTCATCTTGTGACTAGAGTAATCTAATTTTATTATTTAAACTATTGTCATGATGTAATTCTGATGTATGAAATGCTGCATGTGTGAAACACTGGTCCGATGTAAGAGAGGGCCTTATGGCCCTAATCTGATCAGGTTACATAAATAAATGAAATAAAATAAATAGGACAATCTCACTTCAGCATTTCAGCCGAGTTGCAATGATGTTCCGAGCCAAGCGAACGGTGGCGTAATTTCCTTATCAAAGCAGTGGAGGAGCGGGGGGGGAGGGGGGTGGGGGGGGGGGTGGTACCGCCAGAGTGGGAACGCGCTTTTCCGGGAGCGCCGCGACTTTGCCCGAGGAACATGTGCGGCCCTCCCCGGGCGCCGCTGTTTTCCTGTGCCCCGCCCACGGGAGCCGACGCTGCCGCCGCAGGCGCCGTTAATCGATAGTCGCACCCAGGCGTGCAAACTTGTTCGACCGCGGGCGTGTCGATAGGAAAATATACGGCGCCGGCCTGGAGAGTCAGCGAGCTGGGCGCATTGCGTGAGAGTAGAGAGTGTTGGTGAGTGAGAGAGATGGTGGAGGTGAGATTGTGGGTGGGGGGGGGGGGGGGGGAATCCCCCAGGCGGAGGCTGAGCTACCGCGGCCGGGAGTCGCTGTATTGCGCAAGTGCCCGCTTATTCCAGCTTCTCTGCTCTTCGTTACCTGCTCAAACAAGCCCATTTCTAGGGGCCCAGTCAGATCAACGACATACTAACGGTCAGCCATTAGGATACCTGTTCTTGACGATCGTTATTACAGTGCGCGCAAATTGTCGTGGCTGCTAGATGCGCAGTCGGCTGGGGAAGGGTGGGGAGAGTGGCTGTGGTGGAGGGGTCGCTCACAGTGCTGTAGGGGAAATGACGAGCGCTGGAGGGGAAGTGTCGTTATAAACTGAAGTCTACAGTCAGATTTTTTGTAAACATTAAGTGGGTCCCCTCCACGACCACACTTGCATGGTTACCACTCAAGGAGATCTATTGTCATCTCTGCTTTCATTAGTATCTTTAAAAAAATTTCGCCGGAAATGCAGCGATTTATTTTCGCCTAGTTTGATAACTATTTGTGACTTTGAGACAGCCGGCTGGAGTGGCTGAGTGGTTCTAGGCGCTACAGCCTGGCACCGCGCGACCGCTACGGTCGCAGGTTCGAATCCTGCCACGGGCGTGGATGTGTGTGATGTCCTTAGCTTAGTTAGGTTTAAGTAGTTCTAAGTTCTACGGTACTGATGACCTCAGATGTTAAGTCCCATAGTGCTCAGAGCCATTTGAACCATTTCTTGACTTTGAGACAAGCGTCATAGGTGGCAAATTTTGAGTGAAACCTAAACATTTCTCTGGTTGCCGTGTCAAAATTTACTTCTTTTGCCAAAACCCAGCTGAATTAACACTGTAACACCTCGCTAACATGTTGTGCAGATACAATTGAAAGGGAATTATAGGAAAAGTAAAGTCAGCAGCTTATGAAGAAGCACATCTTCAGTACAATAAGACGTGCCGTGTCTTGAAATATGTTGTTCCAAAACCCATAGCATTTCTGGTTTCACCGGCTATCGACGGCCCTTAAAAATTGCATTCTTCCACCGAAAAAGTCTGCAGTTATTCGAGTGACACGGTAGATAATTAAGTTCTATATAATGATATCGTAAAAAGCTCTCCTCTTTGCGTACTGCCATTTGCCAAAATCTGATTTCGATACGTCAAATCGTTTCTGAAATATTACGAATGTTGTGGATATTTCACTTTCACTTTATAGCTGGCGCGGTGCAATCGCAAATGACAGTAATACGCCAGATAAGTTTTATCGAGATTGGTGGCAGATAGATATCTCCAGCCTAGTCTAAAGAAAAATACAATATGTTAGGTAAATTTCGTATGCAACAACATATTATGTCTCCAGAATGAGATTCTCACTCTGCAGCGGAGTGTGTGCTGATAGAAACTTCCTGGCTGATTAAAACTGTGTGCCCGACCGAGACTTTACAGACGTTCTCCTGCGAACTTCTGTAAAGTTTGGAAGGTAGGAGACGAGATACTGGCAGAAATAAAGCTGTGGGTACCGGGCGTGAGTCGTGCTTCGGTAGCTCAGTTGGTAGAGCACTTGCCCGCGAAAGGCAAAGGTCCCGACTTCGAGTCTCGGTCGGGCACACAGGTTTAATCTGCCAGGAAGTAACATATTATGTAATATACAGCAAACCCAAAATCATAGTGACCTCTATTTTTCGTTGCAAATTTTCCCGAATTTCGGGGCAGTGTCTTACTTTCATGTAAATATTACAATGACTGTGACTATTAACGAAATCATGAAAACATCATCACGAACGCATAAAGCTATAAATAAAGCAAAAATGAAATTCTTTTACCGCATGCTTTCTGTAGAAACGTTTGAGAAATACTGAAGGGTGCACGCCTCGATTTTGTTATCTAGTACATTTTTATAATGTTCACTTTATATTCTCGCGATTTACCAATACATTTTTATGATGTTCTGTCTGTATTCTGTCGGATTAATAACGAAAACAAATGTTTCTGATAAACTTTAATTAAATCCACGTTTGTGATACTTACTAATCTAAAGAAATTTTCGGAAAGAACCTAACTGTGGATAATACTTCATTTTGTTGAATAGCGACCACATTGTTTGGAGAAAGCCAAGAAGTCAAAAAAAAAAAAACTGAAGGATGCAAACTGATACGTGATCTGGCGAAACACGTGGCTTCAAGAGTTACGTATTTTTGAAAAGTAATTCCTTTCGGTAAGTTATAGCTCGCCGGAAATCTTAGAGGACAGACTGAACACAATATATTTTAATCCAAATATTGAGAAAACGAATTGCACATCAGATGAGTACACCAAAACAGACTCAGTTCTCACAAGTAGTATCATAACATTTAAATTTTTGTAACACTGAAAAAATATAAAAATTTGAAAAGACGCCTTTGAGAGAGAAACGCAATGCAAATTGCAGTTTCGGTTTTACGAGTAACACAGCAATCACCGAGATAAAAAAAAAGGAACAGTAAATTATATTTCATCTACGATGACATGATTACTCTGCAATTCGCGATTAAGTGCCTGGCAGAGGGCTAATCCAACCACTTTCAAGTTATATCTCTACTGCTGCGCTCTCGAACGCAACGACAATCGCCTTTGTTTTCATGACTGGTTCCCCAATTCGCTTGTCATGTCCGTTGCACACCTTCTCCTTAATTCATGATAATAAAAAACAGTACGTGCTGCTTTGAACTTTTTCGATGTTGTCCGTCAGTCCCATCTGATGTAGATGTTAAATGATTCAAATGGCTCTGAGCGCTATGCGACTTAACTTCTGAGGTCATCAGTCGCCTAGAACTTAGAACTACTTAAACCTAACTAACCTAAGGACATCACACACATCCATGCCCGAGGCAGGATTCGAACCTGCGACCGTAGCGGTCGCTCGGTTCCAGACTGCAGCGCCTAGAACCGCACGGCCACTCCGGCCGGCGACGTAGATGTCACACCGCACAGCAATATACTCCAGAAGAGGGCGTACAAGCGTGTAGTGTGCAGTCTCTTTACTAGACCTGTCGCACTTTCTAAGTTTTCTGCCAATAAAGGGCAGTCTTGGGTTTCCTTTCCACCCTCAGCGCCCCCCCCCCCCCCCAACCGCCCTCCCCCCCCCCAACATTATTTATGTGATCGTTCCAATTTTAGTTACTTGTAATTATCTGCACAGTTAATTACTTTGATCCTTTCAGAAATTGCGCTGTGACTGCTTCTTACTGTCAATAAATCATGGAGTTCGTGGTATTGAACTCGCTACAGGTGTAATGGCACAATCCAGTTCCAGTGCACAATTCTAGCAGCGATCGCAGTGTAGCTCGTGCAGGATTCAGTGATCGATCCACAGTGGCCAGTTTTCGTCGAAGGCGCTGACCTAGTTCATTCCAAAAGTTGAGGCCGGTAAATGATTTCCACCTTTCAGCCGATAACATTTGAAAATTAAATAAGTCACGGAATAAGGTAGGCAGAGAGGTAAAAATTGACAAACGTGCTTGGAATGAAATGGTCTTTTATTGAAACCGAATAAATGTGCACAGAAAGACCAACATATA
The DNA here is from genome assembly GCF_023864345.2 of Schistocerca serialis cubense. Lineage (NCBI taxonomy): Eukaryota > Metazoa > Arthropoda > Insecta > Orthoptera > Acrididae > Schistocerca > Schistocerca serialis. Next base: position 99,159,644 of record NC_064649.1, read on the forward strand.
TCACTTCTTATGATACAAAAGCAGTAATTAGCACAGGAAGCGATTTTTAGCAGAGACGATGTTCATTATAACAAATACTCTTAATGTCGGGCGTCATTCATCAACAGTACCTGCAGTCAAATGGTTCAAATGGCTCTGAGCACTATGGGACTCAACTGCTGTGGTCATTAGTCCCCTAGAACTTAGAACTACTTAAACCTACCTAACCTAAGGACATCACACACACCCATGCCCGAGGCAGGATTCGAACCTGCGACCGTAGCAGCAGCGCAGCTCCGGACTGGAGCGCCTAGAACCGCACGGCCACCGCGGCTGGCTACCTGCAGTCGAGGGACAATGTAGTGAATAGCACTATACAGCCTGTCAGTAGGTCTGGTGAGAAACTCGCGTCGGATGTTGTCTTTTAGCATCCCTAATGAGGTCTGATGCTCGCGGTAGACTTCAGACTTTCAGTGAATCCCACAACCGAAAATGACGCGGACTGAGATCTGGAGAGCTGGGAGGCCAAGCATGACGGAACACGTGGCTTCGCACTCGATCCTCAACAAACGATGTGCGCAAGTGATCTTTCGCACGTGCAGCATCATGTCGTGGAGCCCGGTCCTGCACAGAAGTACCTTCCAGCAGGTGTTCATCAGCCAGGCTACGGATGATGCGATTCTGTCAAATATCGGCGTCAGATGAAGTGAGGCGTCAGTCTTCAGTCTGAAAGCTCATTGAACTGGCGTCAGTGGTGAGCCCCGCTCCCGTGTTTGGAGAGGCGGACGGGGATGGGATACCAACCTGTCTGTCTGTCTGTCTGTCTGTCTGTCTGCACATGTACGTGACATCTACAGATCTCCGTCGCTTTTGCATACTTCCTTCGTGCCGCGTCATTTTTTATTTTTTTGTGTTAGGGTGTATCTAGGCGTAATACTGGAAATCAACGTGATACAGAACGAGCACACGTGATTGCTCCTAGTAAAGGTGTTGTGACTAGGCGAGACAGCCTAGTCACTAGGAGAGGAAGCCGAAAGGCACGCGTTTAAGCTCACGCAGGCTGGCGTGAGGTCTGGAACAGTTAAAGGATTTGAGTCTAGCAAATAAAGTACGTAGCTGTTGGAATACTTAACTTTAATCCATAATTGGTGAACATCGGTCTGACGGTACATGCATCACAAGATAAATAGCAAATGATAATGGCGCCTTGCTAGGTCGTAGCAAATGACGTAGCTGAAGGCTATGCTAACTATCGTCTCGGCAAATGAGAGCGTAATTTGTCAGTGAACCATCGCTAGCAAAGGCGGCTGTACAACTGGGCGAGTGCTGGGAAGTCACTCTAGACCTGCCGTGTGGCGGCGCTCGGTCTGCAATCACTGACAGTGGCGACACGCGGGTCCGACGTATACTACAGGACCGCGGCCGATTTAAAGGCTACCACCTAGCAAGTGTGGTGTCTGGCGGTGACACCACAAAAGGCAAATAGACAACTTTGATTCATTGAGAGAATTCTGAGAAAGTAAAGCATGTCTATTAAGACGTTCACATACAGAACCCTTGTGCGACCTATATCTGAACACCGCTCGAGGGTTTGGGATCCCTGACAGGTCAGATTGATGGAAATGAGTGTTTGGCGTCATTGGCGTAACGAGGCAGGTCCGTCTGCCTTGGTGTAGGTCATATTACATTCGACGCCACGTTGGGCGTCCTGCGCGCCGGATGGGGATGAAATGACGATGAGGACAACACAACACACTGTTCCTGAGCGGAAAATATCCCCAAACCAGCCGGGAATCGAACCCGGGCCCCTTAGGACGGCAGTCCGTCACGCTGACCATTCAGCTATCGGGGTGTACACAAGTTAGATCAAGGCAGGGCGCCGAAGCAATTTAGCGCCGTGCTGCCAGATTCGTTACCGGTAGTTCCAGTGAACTACATCTACAACTACATGATTACTCTGCTATTCACAATAAAGTGCCTGGCAGAGGCTTCAATGAACCTCCTTCATGCTGTCTCTCTACCGTTCCACTCTCGAACAGCACGCGGCAAAAACGAGCACTTAAATTTTTCTGTGCGAGCCCCGATTTCTGTTGTTTTATCGTGATGATCATTTCTGCCTATGTAGATGGGTGCCAACAGAATGCTTTCGCAATCGGAGGAGAAAACTGGTGATTGAAATTTCACGAGAAGATCCCGTCGCAACGAAAAACGCCCATGTTTTAATGACTGCCACTCCAATTCATGTATCATGTATGTGACACTATCTCCCCTATTTTGCGATAATACAAAACTAGCTGCAATTCTTTGTGCTTTTTCGATGTCATCCGTCAGTTCCACCTGATGCGAATCCCACACCGCACAGCATTACTCCAGAATAGGGCGTACAAACATATTGTATGCAGTCTCTTTAGTAGACCTGTTTCACCTTCTAACTGTTCTGTGGTTTACTCTACCCACAATGTTATCTATGTGATCGTTCCAATTTATGTTATTTGTAATTGTAATCCCTAAGTATTTCGTTGAATTTATAGCCCACAGATTTCGGTGACTTACCGCGTAATCGAAATTTAGCTGATTTCTTTTAGTATTCGTGTGAATTGCTACTTTTCGCACCATGCAGCTATCTTATCTAAATCATTTTGCAAGTCGTTTTGATCATCTGATGACTTTACAAGACGGTAAATGACAGCATCATCTGCAAACAATCTAAGATGGCTACTCAGACTGTGTCGTTTGTCGTTAATATAGATCAGGAACAATAGAGAGCCTATAACTCTTCCTTGGTGAACGCCGGATATTACATATTACTTTTGTTTTACTCGATGACTTTCCGTCTATTACCACGAACTGTGACCTTTCTGACAGGAAATCACGAACCCAGTCGCATAATTGAGGCGATATTCCGTAGGCACACAGTTTGGTTATAGGACGCTGGTGAGGAACGAAGTCGAAGCCTTCTGGAAATCTCGTGAATGTTGCGGAGATTCTCCGTGAAGTCATATCCCTGGAGGGAAGGAGACTTCCTTTTTGCCAATCACTGTTGGCAAAGTTTAGAGATCGGGCATCTGCGACAGACTGGAGAACGACGCTACTGTTAGAGCAACACACATCTCGCCTAAGCGCTAAGAGAAATCTGGCCTCGTAGGGAAGCACGTAGACAGTCGTTTTTCCCGCGTTCCATTTGTGAGCGGAATAGGAAATGGAATGAGCGATAGAGGAACAGGAATCCTCCGCCATGTATCTCGTGCTGGCTTGCGGAGAACGAGTGTAGATGTAGATGTGGACACCACGTGAAATCACCGAAGATGACTCCCCTCTGCACGTGCACAGTGAGTCAAAACATTGGGCGTTCTAGACACGTGGTATTGTGGTACCGAGATACTGATTTCGAACACAAAGAGCGTTGTATTGCTCCTGTCATTCATGGGATAGCAAGTTTCGTAGACCCGAGTGTGTGTTCGTTGGTCAGTCGAGTCTGTCGGACAATTTCGGTGATCAAAGGCCGTAGAGGATGGCCAGCACTCGGGTCAGCGGGTGCCTACGCTCTCAGAAGTGGGCCTCAAGAGTGGCGCCGCATGGCGAGTGCACTGCGGCATGAGTCAACTTGTGTCGCGTGCGTTTCTGCATCGTCCCACTAATTAATTAGCGGGGACGCCTGCTTTGAGCTCGTTCTCCAACTACACCCAGCTCCCGGATGGCAACTTGTCGGGGTAGCAGGCGACACGGCGGTGGGAGGAGGTACCAGGCGCACAGGTGGAGTTGCTCTCCAAGGCCCGTACGAGGCGTAAAGTAGCGAGCGGGATAGCAAACACTATTGCTCTGTAGTAAGGTAAGTGGCAGTCCACACTCTACAACCATATACCAATTATGGGACTACAGAAAGACTTTGTTTCTGTGTAGATTTCCAGTGGGCGAAAGACCTGAGTCGCAACAAGGCCCGTGGAGTAGCCCTCACAGATATTTGGGAGGGCCACGAATGACTGCATGGTATGCAGTGCACAGTGCCTCATCAAAAAAGTTGGGACACCTATTGGTGGAAACTAATGTGGGGTGTGTCCATCCTTGTTATTTGGGAAGTAAAATGATTGAGGGTGGTCGAAGTAGGGAAGATATAAAATGCAGACTGGCAATGGCAAGAAAAACATTCCTGATATATAATAGAAACGCCCCCTCGAAAAATTAAGAATGACTCTGCTGGTAAACTCCTACATTATTTGATTTTCAAACAGCTGACCAAAACTGAATAAACTCAGACAGTTCTCTCTTTACTTATTCTGATCATCGCTAAACTGACGCACACAATATTTTTTTAGCGCAACACAATCTGACGTTCAATAATCCCTACAAAAGAATGGTCCTGACTAACAATAACCGATACCTTTCACGAATCACTTACTGCACAAAAATCTTCGTTACTCGAACTACTGCAATACAGCGAGCGCCACTACTGCCAGCTAAATAAAAGATTCTAACTACTGAAGGCACTAACTGCTGATAGGCATAGTTAGCAAATGAAAGATTTTGATAGAGAACAAACATTGTATTTACCTTAACGACGTTCAAAAGTCAAACCATCTTTACAAATTTCCTTTTCCTCGCGGACACGTCCAGATCATCCGCCTATAGTAACCTGTCAAAACTCTGACATCTCTCTCTTACCACATCCACCACTGCTGGCGGCTCTCCTCCAACTACCCAACGCTACGCACTGTTCACATCCAACTGCGCAACACTACACAAGCGAATATTCCAACAATTAGTCCAACCATCCACAGACTGCACACAGCACAGTCAGTGATTTTCATACAGAGGGCTACGTGGCGTTACTAACATAAATACCTAAACAACCTACTTTATTTTATATATATACATATAAGTGTCAGGAAGTCGTTTCCGAAAGTATTTGTGTGCAGTGTAGCCGTGTATGGTAGTGAAACATGGACGGAAAACAGTGTAGATAAGAGGAGAGGCATTTGCAATGTCGTGCTACAGAAGAATGCTGGAGATTAGATGGGCAGATCACGTAAGTAATGAGGAAGAACTGAACAGAATTGGGGAGAAGATAAATCTGTGGTACAAGATGACTAGAAGAAGGGATCGGTTCGTAGGATACATTCTGAGGCTTCAAGGGATCACTAGTTTAATATTGGTGGATAGCGTGGGGAGGAGTAAAAATTGTAAAGGGAGACCAAGTTACGAATACAGAAAACAGATTCAGGAGGATGTAGGCTGCAGTAGTTATTTTGAGGCTTGCACAGGATAGAGTGGCATGGAGAGCTGCAGCAAACCAGTCTTAGGACAGAAGACAACAACAACAACACGTCCATCCTTAGCCAGTATGACGGCCTTAACTCTGCTGGCGACTCTCTCAGTGAGGTCTCTGAATGTGTGTCGAGGAACGGTAGCCCATTCTTCCCGAAGAGCCGAAACCACGAAAGGTGGTGACGTGAGATGTTGGGGTCTGGAGCGAAGTTTATGCTCCAACTCGTCCCAAAGATGTTGCATTGGTTTCACATTGGGACTACGGGCAAGCCACTCCATTTCAGGAATGTTGCTGTCCACAAACTATTGCCCCACACAGCTTTGTCTCCACCCTTGCGTGTCCCTTTTAATCCTCTTCACCAGCTTATCCATTTCCACATTCGCTCATCATGTGTTTTTCTCTTTATTAATATTTCTCTCACTCTCTCTCTCAACTCGTTATGTGTCAGCATATAATCTAACTATTGTATTACCGATTCATATACTTATAGTGTACTCATTCCTTTTGTGTTGTATAACTAAGATGGCACTGCAAAGGACAGTTAGGTGATTGAGTTGTGTGAAGTTAGTTGTTTCTGTCACCTTTGTAATATAAAACGTGATGCAAAATTAGTGAATTTCGTATGTGACTCATCATACAATACCCAGTTTCTAAATAAAAGTGGTACAGACGGCAAAACAATGTATAGGGTGTCTCCTCTGATCATTAAAGATAGCTGCCTACACAAAGAACACACACAAGATCTGAGAACTCGTAACAATTTGGAGATGAATGGAGAAAGAGTTTCGAAATTTTACGACTGATAATTTCTGCATATGCTTCCTTCTCTTCACCATGCATTATACATACCTCCATCTGATACTGAATTGACAAGTCTGTGTCTGTGGTGCGGAAGGGATGCAACTTCAGTTTCTGAAGATTTTTGTTCGGAAGGTGGGGTGCTGTGCGCCTCCAACAGCCCCCTACCATCTCTAACAAACCCCCCCCCCCCCCCACCTTTTAACCTAAGTGCACTACCTGTCACCGAATATGGTTCATCAACTGGACGACACTACAAGTGTAGTAAGGCATTTACTGAATTTGATGAATATACGAGTTTCACTTCATTTAGCATGTGCCACCAATCCCAGATGCTGATGGTGTGGCTTCGGGGCGTGGCTTTTGTAAGCTAAGGCGTGAAGACAGAGCAAACTTAATCTCATAAATTATGAACTGGCCTCGTGAACGAAGACGCCCCCCCCCCTCTCTCTCTCTCTCCCGCGGCCTACTGCGTGTATGTGCCTGCGTTAGGGTGGGGGTGCGGCTGGAGGTTGGATTGGAAGTGGTGGAGGGGTAAGAACTGAGGAGGCCACGCTCTGGGGCCCGGCGAACACGCGAGGTCGGTGGCGGAGGGTAGATGCGCAGCCAGGGGGTAGGCCTCGAGCTCTTGATATATGTGCTGTCCCTGCGTCGTAACTTGGTGGCGCGTAGTCGAAGCCACGGGCGCGTCGCGTGTCGTAGGCATCCGCTACACAAATAATACTTACGGCCTCCGGGGATTCTCCGCTCCGCTCTCATCTCGAACCTGATTTACGGCTCCTGTATGCGGCTGCTGTAGCTGAAGTCCTAACGTATGCCTCGAGTGCAGCCGTTAGCGGCAGTACTCTCTCTCTCTCTCTCTCTCTCTCTCTCTCTCTCTCTCTCTCTCTCTCCCCCTCCCTCTCCCTCCCTTCCTCGTTCTTCTCCTGCTCCTCCACTACCCCAGCAACCGTAAAATGTCTGGATGAAGATATTATGCACCTACATACATACTCGGCAAGCCACCGTATGCAGCATGGCGTTGTTTACCTTTCTAGTCATTTCGTTTCCTGTTCCACTCGCAAATAAAGTGATGGAAAAATGACTCCCTATGCGCCTCCGTATGAGCCTTGAATTTTTTAAAATACGTCTTCGTGGTCTTTATGCGAAATGTACTATAGTTGAATCGGTCCGAAGTGCCACAAATGCCAGTTCTCTAAAATTTCTCACTAGCGAAAAGGACGTAGTATTCTCCCCAAAAAATCCCTTTTGAGTTTACCGAGCATCTCCTTAATACAAGGGATGTTAAAAAAAAAGTAAGTTACGATCGGCTGCGAAATGGAAACCACTGTGAAAAACAAATATGTTTTATTTGCAACAGTTAGCTACACCATCTACAAACTAATCTGCATAGATGCTGCTCCGACTTCGACGTTCGTAATAACGTTGTACCAACTTTCCGATATTCTCTTCATAGAAGGCAGCCGCCAGTGCTTGCCGCCAATTCTCTACACTGGTCTACAGCTCGCTGCCCGTGTCAAAATGTTGTCTTCACAGACACTGATTCATGTGAGGAGAGATGAATCTCAGAGGGAACCAATTACAGGCTGTATTGTGGGTGATCAAACATTTCCCATCGAAAACGCTGCAGGAGCATTTTCATTGTCCCTGCAGAATGCGGCTGAGAATGGTCTTGAAAGAGGATACGCATGTAGGTTATGTTATGTGGGCTGCACAGCTTCAGGGTAAAGTTCTCACCAGGGCCTCGTACTTGGCGGGAGAAACTATTTTCTAGGCATACTTACGCGCGTACAGTGCGCTCACACCTTAAAAGAGCGTTGTGATGCTATCGATGGGCGTTCTAAAGATACTGCCCAATACGTCCATGCAAAGCTTCATCCGATTTTCTCAGTGGTTTCCATTTCGCGACCGATCGGAACTTATTTGCCTGCTCATCGAGCCTACCGATAACAAATCTTGCAGCCTGGCTCTGTATTGCTTCGATATCTTCCTTTAATCCGACCTGGTTGCGATCACAAACACTAGAACAGTACAAAAGAATGAATCACACAAGTTTTCTCTTCGCATTGTCCTTTGCAGGTGAGCTACACTTCCACAGAACTCTCCCAATAAACCAAAGTCGAGCATTAGCCTTCCCTAGTACCACTCTTACGTGCTCCACGTCTGGATGTATACAGACCCTGCGCAAGTACCCTTTCCTGTTCCACTCGCAAATAGAGCGAGGCAAAACCGGCTGTCCATACGCCTCCGTATGAATCTTAATTGGTCGTATCATATCTTCGTGGTCTTGACGCGCATTGTATGATGGCGGCAGTAGAATCATTCAGCAGTCAGCTACAAGTGCCGGTTCTCCAAATTTTCTCGGTTGTGTTTCTAGAAAAGAACGTCGCCTTCCCTTCAGAGATTCCCATTTAACTTCCCTAAGCGTCTCCATAACACTTACGTGTTGTTCGAACTTACCGGTAAGGAATCTAGCAGCCCGCCTCTGAATTTCTTTGATGCCTTGCTTCAATGCGACCTGGTACGGGTCCCAAACACTCGAGCAGTACTCAAGAACAGGTCGCACCAGCTTCGTATGTACGGTCCTCTTTACAGGTGAACCATTCTTTCCTAAAATTCCCCCAATAGATGGAAGTCGACCATTTGCCTTCCCTAGAAGAGTTTCGCATGCTCGGTCCACCTCATGTCGCTCTGCAGCGCTTCTCCCACATATTTAATCGAACTGACTTTGTCACGCAAGACACTAGTAATACTGTATCTGAATATTAGTGGTTGAACCTTTCTACTCATCTGCATTAACCTACATTTTTCCACATTTAGTTCCCATTCCTCACACCAACTCAAAATTTTGTTTACGTCCTCTTGCATCTTCCTACAGTCAGTCAACTTCGACGCCTTACCGTACACCACAGCATCATCAGCAAATAATCGCAGATTTCTGCCCACCCTATCAGCCAAATCATTTATGTATACAGAGAACAACAGCCGTCCTATCACACTTCCATGGGGCACTCCTGACGATACCCTTGTCTCTGGCGAACACTCGCCGTCGAGCACAACACACTGGGTACTGTTACTTAGGAAATCTTCGAGCCACTCACGTATCTGTGAACTTACTGAATATGCTCGTACCTTCGGTAACAACCTGCAATGGGGCACCGTGTCTAACGCCTTCCGGAAATCTATAAATATGGAGGCTGCCTGTTGCCCTTCATCCGTAGTTCCAAGTGAGAAAACGGCAAGATGAGTTGAGAAAACGGCAAGATGAGTTGTACACCAGCGATGCTTTCTGAAACCAAGCTGATTCTTGAACATAAGCTCCTCAGTCTCAAGAAAGTTTGTTATATTCGAACAGAGAATATGTTCAAGGATTCTGCAACAAACTGCTCTTTTACCTTTCTCATATAATGGCGCCACCTGCGCTTTTCTCCACTCGCTTGGCGTTTCGTGCTGCCGATGTGCAATCAGAAAATTCGCTGATGATGTGGGCATGTCAAATCATGAAATTTTTTTGGAATGTTTTCGGAATGACACTTGCGACTGTTGCCGGCCGCGGTGGTCAAGCGGTTCAGGCGCTCAGTCCGGAACCGCGCGACTGCTACGGTCGCAGGTTCGAATCCTGCCTCGGGCATGGGTGTGTGTGATGTCCTTATGTTAGTTAGGTTTAAGTAGTTCTAAGTTCTAGGGGACTGATGACCACAGATGTTAAGTCCCGTAGGGCTCAGAGCCATTTTTGAACTTGCGACTGCAAAACTTGTTCGAGAATTTTTCAGTGTCTAAACAATAGCGGCGGCGTGTGCGAGTTGCTCAAGTATCGCTAGATGAAATCACCTGTGATGCAGAATACTACTGAACAGTGCCATAAGAGGTGGTGGTGATAAGTAGGTTTACGAATATGACGATAAAACTAAGACTTTGTCCTCGCAGTGAAAGTATTCTGGATGTCTGAGACAGAAAAGGAAGCTGGACAGATGCGATCAAACGTAAAGATTACTATGCAATTAGCTTTTATCATGACAATGCACCACGAAGTCATTATGGATAGTTCTACTAACTCCGAGATCAAAGTCGCTTCCGTAAAACACTCAGATAAAACCGACCAGATCCGTGGCGAAATAGTTCACGAAATTATTACACGAGGATTGGAACTTGCTAACAGTGGCAACTATTTATTTACAGCTCGTACAAAATAGATATGTGTTTCAAAGTTTTACAGACCTTCAAAGTAGTCACCAGCATTGTGTATCACCCGTTGCCAGCGATGTGGAGGTCGTAGTATACTCTTAACAGTGCCAGTTGTGTTGACACTTCGAGCGGCTCGGTCTATTGCCCGACGAATTTGTAACAGTTCTGAAGCGAATGCCGTGAAGTGTTTCCTTGAGATTAGAAATCGAGTTGACCTCACGAGGGCTTAAGTCAGGGCAGTGCAGAGGGTGGTATAGCACTTAGCAGCCCCCCCAGTCAAACAAATCAGCAACAGCTTGCACTGTACGTGCTTGAGCATTGTCCTGCAAAATGATGGTAAGGTCCTGCAGAAAGTGTCATCACTTCTATGCTGTTCATTTTTGGAACAGAACCTACGACCAGCATAGAGACAGACGTGATGACACTTTTGCAGGACGCTCAAGCACGTAGAGTGCAAGCTGTTACTGATTTGTTTGACTGATGGGACTGCTAAGTGTTACACCACCTACTGCTCCCTCCTGACTTAAGCCCTCGTGAGTTCAACTCCATTTCTGAACTGAAGGAAACACTTCATGGCATTCGCTTCAGAACTGCTACAAATTTGTCGGGCAATAGATCGCGCCACTCGAACTGTCAACACGACTGGCACTGCTAAGAGTATCCTACGACTTCCACATCGCTGGCAACGGGTTATACACAATGCTGGTCACTACTTCGAAGGTCAGTAAAACTTTCAAACACGTATCTATTTTGTACGAGCTGTAAATAAATGGCAGTCGTTTTACAAGCTTACATGCGATTGGAAACGCGACGCTGAAAGAGGCAAAAGCTGTCCCAAACGTAGAGTTCCAGAAAATGTGTAATATCTAATGGGGAGTACTGTATTTTGCAGTGGACAAAGGTGATGTAGACGAATAAATATAGTTACTTCATTAAGAAACGATATTATGTTAGTCAAGTATAATGGAACGACGACAATTAAAATATCTGCCAGACAGGAACTCGAACCCGGATCTCCTGCTTTACATCAGCAGTCGCCCTACGGGCTTCGATGTATTGCAGAGTGGCTGACTCCTCCCCTTTTATCCTCGTGGTCAGCCAGCCACTTCCATCTACATTGTTTTAGCTCCCTCTATGATTTTCTTCCTGTGTTGTCCATGTTTTACTGTTGATACCCTGCTTCATCCCACGCTTCGGTGTGGGTGAGCACATATTTTTCAACGATTGTTACCCGTGTTTTATGTTCCGTTTTATATTCCTGTTCTGGGATTTTTCTTGACATCCGTCTCCCTATGTTACTGACCGGGCGCTGAAGACCTTGCTGTCGTGCGCCCAAAAAAAACCCTCTACTACTACTACTACTACTACTACGGGCTTCGGCTATGCGTGCGCGAATTTCAGCCAGACACAAACTTCCATATGAAATGATAATTAACTCAAGGCCCTAAGCTGTCGACATGCGTTGATACACATCAACGGTAACAGTTGAAAATATGTGTCCCGACCGGGACTCGGACCCGAGATCTCCTGCTTACATGGCAGACACTCTATCCATCTGAGCCACCGAGGGCACAGAGGACAGTGCGACTGCAGTGATTTATCCCTTGCACGCTCCTCGTGAGACCCACATTCCCAACTTAATGTCCACACACTATATTCGTAATGGCCCTGGACATTACACTTATTACTCGCGGCCGACTCTCTTACCGAGTCCCGTAAGAGATCTGGCAATACGTGTGCATCCAGCACAGAAGGAGGAGGCAAATGGCTGGTTAGCCTCATCTATATGAAGATCTTCCTATCATCTTCCATACGTCCTCGTTCCTGTGTCGGAACGTGTACTCGTACACACATTATGTAGTTGCCGTGCAGTGGAGGACATTTTAACTGTAAGTCGCTACCTGGTAGCAGCGGATAAATACGGCATTTCAGTGCCTGTGTTGTTAAGACGTACAACGCATACATGTCCGAAGCAACATTGCATTGTACTTCGGAACATAGACACTGCAGTGTCGTATTTATCCGCCGACGCTGGGCAAGCGACATTCAAGTAAAATATCTCCCCTGCACGGGAATATACATAATGGATGTACGAGCTCAGGTTGTAGAATCACATGGTTGACTACATGTGGAGGTTTGGGTCTGGCCGTGTGTCGTGCTTGGCTGGCCTAATGGTACGGTGACCACTTCGAGAAGTGGGAAATATGGGTTCGAGTCCCACTCCGGCATAAATTTTTGTGTCGTCATTCCACTCTACAGCTGATGGCTGCCCAGCAATCAGCCCTATACAGTGCAACTGGACGGATTACCGATCGGTATACGGTCGATTTGAGCCTGTTTGGAATTTTCTTTTCGCAATCGAGCGCCATTTGAGCCACGCGCTGCTAAGGAGGTTGAAGATTTCTGCACTGAGATTTCCATCGGCAGCAATTGTCGAGCCCCATCACGATCCACTGGTTTCCCAAAATTCTTCATCAAACATAGTCTGATATGTAGTGAGTGCAGCAATGTTCTTTCGGCAATTACAAATGGTTTATGAACAACATTTGCTCGATCTAAATCGAATATCTCGCTCTTTGTCCACTTTTTTTTTCATTTAATGATAGCTTCCGCCTCTGCTGTTCCAACAAACCTTGGCCCATTCGTTCAGCGACGGGTGGTGGGGTGGAGCGTGGGGGGGGGGGGGGGGGCAAAGGGGGATGGGAGGTCTATCATGTCCTGTACGCCATTTGTTAAGGGCACCAAATGGTTTCCAAGACAAATAAGATTTTGAGGGAAACATTATTATTAGAGTAAATTATATATATTATGATACTGTTTTTCTTTCTGGAAGTGTGGCGGGGGAGGGAAGGGGGGGGGGAACTCTAATACAATGCTGTGCCCTGGGGACTAGGGATGTTCGCTACGCCACTGGATCGACCTGGGCGGGGAATCCATTATTATGAGGAAAAGTTCGTTGTTGAACATTGTTGTCATTCTTGAAGTCATATCCAACAATTGCACGAAGCAAATATGTCAGATATTGATCCAGTGAAATGTCACTGCATTCAGAAAACTGATGGACGATGAAACATTGTTGACTTAATTTTTGCATTTGGCAGATACATATAAATCTGCGGAAATTATTTAATTAACACTGTTGACCAGTGTAACTGCTGATCTTAAACCCATATATTTGATAATTTGGCGGAACAGAAATAGAATAAATCACAGGTGACTGTGAAGTTCTTGCTACTGTTGTTTAACCATCCAGGTTTAACTTTAAGACTTATTTCTTACAACTTCGGTTTGGGAGCATATCCTAATTCGGTTTCATTTGTTTTCAGGTGAGTACAGCTCCTGTGGATTACAAGTCATACGTACTGGGGTTACACAACGAGGAGCTCTGTCACCAAAGGTAAGTAACAACTCGTATTCAGTGTCCCTGTGAAGTTGTCGTTTCCGGCTATTTTTTCTTACAGAATGTTTCCAGTATTCTGACTGGAGTGCCGTCCCCCATGACGACCTCTTCATCTCAGACTGGCGCTTGCATACAACGTCTTGAATTTTTTCTTGATTTGTTGCATATACTCCAATGTCTGTCATTCCCTGCAGTTTTTACGCTCTACAGCTCCTGAAATACCGTGGAGGTTACTCCCTGATGTCTTAACTCGTGTCCCATCATCCTGTCCCTCCTTCGTGTCACTGTTTTCTATGTAGGTGGTTCTATGGACGACCTCCCTGTTTCTCGTCATACCGGTTCACCTAATTTCGAACATTCTTCTGCAGCAGAACATGTCAAATGGTTTTGGCCATGGGTGCCCTCTTCATCTCTGTTAGCCTACTTTGTAAGTCCTCGTTGCCTGATGCAGCATCTGGTAGTTTGCTCCCAAACTAGTGGAACTGCATCACTTCGTCTATTTTATGGTCCACAATTTTGATTTAAATTCTATCACTAATCACATTTTTCCTACTACTCGTTACATTTACCTTTCTGCAGCTTACCCTTCATGGAGGGTGTTTCAAAAATAACCGGTATATTTGAAACGGCAATAAAAACTAAACGAGCAGCGATAGAAAGACACCGTTTATTGCAATATGCTTGGGACAACAGTACATTTTCAGGCAGACAAACTTTCGAAATTACAGTAGTTACAATTTTCAACAACAGATGGCGCTGCGGTCTGGAAACTCTATAGTACGATATTTTCCACATATCCACCATGCGTAGCAATAATATGGCGTAGTCTCTGAATGAAATTACCCGAAACCTTTGACAACGTGTCTGGCGGAATGGCTTCACATGCAGATGAGATGTACTGCTTCAGCTGTTCAATTGTTTCTGGATTCTGGCGGTACACCTGGTCTTTCAAGTGTCCCCACAGAAAGAAGTCACAGGGGTTCATGTCTGGCGAATAGGGAGGCCAATCCACGCCGCCTCCTGTATGTTTCGGATAGCCCAAAGCAATCACACGATCATCGAAATATTCATTCAGAAAATTAAAGACGTCGGCCGTGCGATGTGGCCGGGCACCATCTTGCATAAACCACGAGGTGTTCGCAGTGTCGTCTAAGACAGTTTGTACCGCCACAAATTCACGAAGAATGTCCAGATAGCGTGATGCAGTAATCGTTTCGGATATGAAAAATGGGCCAATGATTCCTTTGGAAGAAATGGCGGCCCAGACCAGTACTTTTTGAGGATGCAGGGACGATGGGACTGCAACATGGGGCTTTTCGGTTCCCCATATGCGCCAGTTCTGTTTATTGACGAAGCCGTCCAGGTAAAAATAAGCTTTGTCAGTAAACTAAATGCTGCCCACATGCATATCGCCGTCATCAATCCTGTGCACTATATCGTTAGCGAATGTCTCTCGTGCAGCAATGGTAGCGGCGCTGAGGGGTTGCCGCATTTGAATTTTGTATGGATAGAGGTGTAAACTCTGGCGCACGAGACGATAGGTGGACGTTGGCGTCATTTGGACCGCAGCTTCAACACGGCGAACGGAAACCCGAGGCCGCTGTTGGATCACCTGCTCCACTAGCTGCGTGTTGCCCTCTGTGGTTGCCGTACGCGGTCGCCCTACCTGGAAAGCACGTTCATCCGTCACGTTCCCAGTCCGTTGAAATTTTTCAAACAGATCCTTTATTGTATCGCTTTTCGGTCCTTTGGTTACATTAAACCTCCGTTGAAAACTTCGTCTTGTTGCAACAACACTGTGTTCTAGGCGGTGGAATTCCAACACCAGAAAAATCCTCTGTTCTAAGGAATAAACCATGTTGTCTACAGCACACTTGCACGTTGTGAACAGCACACGCTTACAGCAGAAAGACAAGGTACAGAATGGCGCACCCACAGACTGCGTTGTCTTCTATATCTTTCACATCACTTGCAGCGCCATCTGTTGTTGAAAATTGTAACTACTGTAATTTCGAAAGTTTGTCCGCCTGAAAATGTACTGTCGTCCCAAGCATATTGCAACAAACGGTGTATTTCTATCGCTGCTCGTTTAGTTTTTATTGCCGTTTCAAATATACCGGTCATTTTTGAAACACCCTGTATATACTTTGTACACTTCAGACTGTTCATTCCATTCAGCAAATCCTGTAATTCTGCTTCACTTTGACTGAATATAGCGATGTAGTCAGCAAGTCTTCTCCTTGAGACCGCTTCACTTTCAGTTTCCATCCCTGAATCTTTCACTTCCGTCATTTCTCCTTCTACGCACAGACTATACAGAAGCAGCGAAAGTCTGAATCCATGTCTTACACTCTCTTTGATCCAAGCCACTCGCTCTTTGTTTTCCAGTCTTACCGTTCCTTCTTGGTTCTTGCACATATTGTATACTATCTATCTTTCCCTTCAATTGACTGGTATTTGCCTGAGAATTTCGAACATCTTGCACCATTCTACAGTGTCAAATTGCTTTTTCTATTCCGGTAAATCCTATAATCCTGCCGCGATTGGCTCCATGTTTATCTTGGCTGTGTTTGCTATGCCTCTCATAGTAATTTACCCACATTCCTGTTTTCTTACTCTTAGATCTACTCATACCCCCTTTTTGATTTTATATTTTTGTGTTCTCGTGTGACCAGAAATCCTGTTCCTCCTGCCACCCAACTTCACTAATTCGCACTATATCTAACTTCAGCATGGCATCTAGGTCCAGGCTGCCCAGAATCCATAGGCCTGATTGTCCTCCTAAAAGTGGTAGATTCCCTCAAAGAGGTGCGAGCTGGCGTAGTGTCCTTTTTGTGACGACATTTCATGGTGCTTGGTGGTTCAAACTAGTGTGGGTCGGACAAATCTTTCCCGGTAATAGAACCGAGGTTGTACGTCCTTAAGCTGGATAATAGGCCGCTCCTCTGGAGTCAGACGTCCTTCGCAGCCGCTTCTCTGAAGAACAGACTCTGCTAAATGAAAATAGTTTATCCGCTTAATCCACCGTTCGTTCATGGTTGTAGTCTTCCGCCTTCAAAACCGTTGACCATCTTCAACGTCAAGCTGGCAGAGACCTCACAAGGTACTGTCAGCTGAACCAAGGTTTTTAAAGAGGTGTTACTCCTCTATCACTCCCACTTTGTTATGGCTTGCGACAGACAGAGCCTGGCTCTGGTGGGATTATTATTATTATTATTATTATTATTATTATTATTTATTCCCTTTCTCAGACGTTATGTCTGGTTAAAAATGGAAAATGACGCGAACCTTGATCAAGCGTGATTTCCTTTTAACTGTGTGGTATATGTTACATTGCACTTAGGAACTTTCGGGTAATTGAACATGTATCAATAATTACAGATTTCTGTAGTTGTATACAGGGTGATTCAAAAAGAATACCACAACATTAGGAATTTAAAACTCTGCAACGACAAAAGGCAGAGCTAAGCACTATCTGTCGGTGAATTAAGGGAGCTATAAAGTTTTATTTAGTTGTACATTTGTTCGCTTGAGGCGCTGTTGACTAGGCGTCAGCGTCAGTTGATGCTAAGATGGCGACCGCTCAACAGAAAGCTTTTTGTGTTATTGAGTACGGCAAAAGTGAATCGACGACAGTTGTTCAGCGTGCATTTCGAACGAAGTATGGTGTTAAACCTCCTGATAGGTGGTGTATTAAACGTTGGTATAAACAGTTTACAGAGAATGGGTGTTTGTGCAAACGGAAAAGTTCTGGACGGCCGAGAACGAGTGATGAAAATGTAGCACGCATCCAGCAAGCATTTGTTCGCAGCCCAGGAAAATCGACTCTCAGAGCTAGCAGAGAGCTGCAAATTCCACAATCAACTGTATGGCACTTATCTGTCCGTAACTACCTGAACGCCAACTACCCGAGGCGATGGATCGGCCGCCAGGCAGCCCGTGACAGAGCACTTCATCACTGACCTCCAAGAAGCCCTGATCTTACCCCCTGCGATTTTTTCTTATGGGGGTATGTTAAGGATATGGTGTTTCGGCCACCTCTCCCAGCCACCATTGATGATTTGAAACGAGAAATAACAGCAGCTATCCAAACTGTTACGCCTGATATGCTACAGAGAGTGTGGAACGAGTTGGAGTATCGGGTTCATATTGCTCGTGTGTCTGGAGGGGGCCATATTGAACATCTCTGAACTTGTTTTTGAGTGAAAAAAACCTTTTTAAATACTCTTTGTAATGATGTATAACAGAAGGTTATATTATGTTTCTTTCATTAAATACACATTTTTAAAGTTGTGGTATTCTTTTTGAATCACCCTGTATATTAGTTTGGATGTAGCTGTATTGCATTGATGTACTGGTGGATATTGTGTGGTATGACTCTTGTAGTTGATAGTATAATTGGTATAATGTCAACTTTATCCTGATGCCACATGTCCTTGACTTCCTCAGCCAATTGGATGTATTTTTCCATTTTTTCTCCTGTTTTCTTCCGTATATTTGTTGTATTGGGTATGGATATTTCGATTAGTTGTGTTAATTTCTTCTTTTTATTGGTGAGTATGGTGTCAGGTTTGTTATGTGGTGGTGTTTTATCTGTTATAATGGTTCTGTTCCAGTATAATTTGTATTCATCATTCTCCAGTACATTTTGTGGTGCATACTTGTATGTGGGAACGTGTTGTTTTATTAGTTTCTGTTGTATGGCAAGTTGTTGATGTTTTATTTTTGCTACATTGTCATATCTTCTGGGGTATTCTCTGTTTGCTAGTATTGTACATCCGCTTGTGATGTGATCTACTGTTTCTATTTGTTGTTTGCAAAGTCTGCATTTATTTGTTGTGGTATTGGGATCTTTAATAATATGCTTGCTGTAATATCTGGTGTTTATTGTTTGATCCTGTATTGCAGTCATGAATCCGTCCGTCTCACTGTATATATTGCCTTTTCTTAGCCATGCGTTGGATGCATCTTCATCGATGTGTGGCTGTGTTAGATGATACGGGTGCTTGCGTTGTAGTGTTTTCTTTTTCCAATTTACGTTCTTCGTATCTGTTGATGTTATGTGATCTAAAGGGTTGTAGAAGTGGTTGTGAAATTGCAGTGGTGTAGTCGATGTATTTATATGAGTGATTGGTTTGTGTATTTTGCTAGTTTCTGCTCGTTCTATAAAGAATCTTCTTAAATTGTCTACCTGTCCATAATGTAGGTTTTTTATGTTTATATTTATCTTATATTTTATGTTTTATCTTATATTTTATGTTTATATTTTAATAAGCCTAACTGATAAACAGCAGATGCTGTTAATTTCACACTCTTATTTATCTGAATTTAACAAATACGTGAACACTGAGAATGTATACTTACGCGCCACCACTGACCAAAAACATTTTCATATGCTGCACAACAGACAACCTCATAGCTCACAACCGGTAAAACAGACGAAAATCCCGGAAGATTGCTAGTGCACCTACCTGCTTGTGGTTCTAAACTCGGTCACTAGAATGAAACACCAACCACTAAATATCAAGTATTCCTATGTACATTAGCCCACAGTAGAACACTGTCTCCTGCTCACTTTGTTGCAAAATGCTAAATTCCACAAATGCAGCTGGGTCGAGAAACAACCATACAGGCCCTGCAACTTCCTAATGGCGTCTGGAGCAACTAAAGTGCGCATCATTTATGACGGCGGCTGAGTTTAGGTTCGTTCTGCGCATCTGACGTCACAAAACACAGTCAGCCAATGAAGAGAGAACGACGTTGCCAGAGCTCGACTGCAGTGCAGAGCACGGACGAGTGTCTTCAGTTTTGGAAACGTTAAGTCATAAATAAAGTAATTGAACAAAATCAATGCCTTGATAGCGGACTTTCTTTTATAGAAAGTTTGGAAAAAGCATTCTCTGGCCTATACCAGTTGCTTCATATTCTATTAATTAATTAAACCAAACAAGCAATAAGCCTCCTAATTCAGGCGATAGCAAGGAAAGGTGTTTCTATCATTCTCACTAACCGCTTTTTCGCTATAAAGAACAGCGGTAATTGTTTATTTCCTATTGTACTTCGACGAATCTTACCAACAGTGTTTGTCGGTCTTTTGCGTCATATTTTAAAGTCCTCCGGGAGATTTATAGAAGGATGAGCTGCGTTAGCATAATGGTTAAAGTGTATGGCTGCTGAGAGAAAGGTTCTGAGTTCAATCCTTGATCGGTGCTTAATATTTTCTTTATTTAAAAACAATATCGAAGTGTTTTACTTCATGAATTTTATTCGTTTGAAGGTAATTTCTTGAAATTTCTAGTGGCAACTAAAATCCACCATATGGAAAGTATACGCTATGGACTTTTACCTCTGGAAACTCTTCAAAATGTCGTGCAACGGTTTACTACATCTAATGCTGCACAATAACTGCGTTGAACATCGAAACAAAATTAAGTCATTTATGGGGGGAAGGTATCAGTCAAGAAGATCTGTAAAAATCAAATTTTTGGGCCAAATAGTTTTTGTGAAATCGAATGATAAAGTGTGTCAGAGCAGTCGAAACACCATGTGTCTGCACAGGCGAGCAGTGCAGTGATGACAAAATCGCGCACATCGCGGAATGCGGGGAGCACGTCTCTGTGGCAGCGAAAGGGTTAATTCGGCAGTGGTGGCTTTACTTCATAAACTGCGCGCTCTCTGTGTATATACTGATGGCTCCAAACTTCCGCAAGAAGAGTGTACAGGATGTGCTTTCTTCTGCCCTCAGATCCAGATCCGCAAAACCTTCAAACTACCTACGAGCACTTCTATTTTTGCAGTGGAGACAGTGGCAGTTTTGGAAGCACTTAAGTTTGTCTCTAGCACTTCCTTTCCCAAGATATTGATAGTATCTGACTCGCAAAGCGTTCTAAAAAACATTCAGTACAGTCGATGGAACAAAACAACCAACGGTTATATCTTGGATGTGATATGTGAATATATTCGCAGCACACGCATGGGCCGGACGATCCATTTTTTGTGGGTACCTTCCCACTCTGGTATCCTCTATAATGATAATGATAATTACGTGAAGTCAAGGATCACACAGGACAATAACGGCAGGAAATGTGGAACGTTTCTCAACAGACAAAAGGCGGTTATTACGCAGTGCTACAACCTCGGATTCCTTCACAGCCGTGGTTCAAGAGGACACATCTGGACCGATCCACGATTTCTACCATCATGCCTCTTTCCCACAGCATCTACGTCGGATCAGGGTTTACAGTTCACCAGCATGTGAGTGTGATCCTGAGTCGGAAGCTGATGTCAACCACATCTTATTTACATGCCCCAAATTTGACCGTGAACAGTTGGTCTTTCTGAAGACATTGCTGAGTATGGGCTACCATTTACCTCAATCAGCTTCTTCCCTTTTGTGTACTAAAGACGTTCGTCTATATAAACTTCATCAAGAGTACTGGTTACTATCTGTAGGTTTTAATCATGTATGTAAATTATAAATATGTCTTGCTGATGAAGATATTTCAGAATTGGTGTGAATTGTAAGCCAAGACACTTTTAATTATTTTCCAATCCAATTCAATTCAATTTTTAAAACATTATGTACAAGACTGTAACAGTTAAGCTTTTAATTCTTGTAAATATGCATTTCTGTATTTGTTCATTCAAGTATGTGTACATTGTCACTATGTGTTGCCGATGGCTAAATTGAGTACACTCTCAAAGGCCAAATAAACAAAAAAAAAAAGAAAAAAAACTGCGTGCTCCCCCCTAATCCTAAGTTTGCGAACTGTACTATGGCGCTGCTTCTCTTGGCGCGTACAACTGGCAACGCAGCAATCTCCCGCGTCTGGGCGGGCATGCGCGAACCGCCAAGATAAAAGAATTGAACTACAGTCAGAGTAGAGTGTCAGAGGGGAGTGTTATGGGACCATTGCTTTTCACAATATATATAAATGACCCAGTAGATAGTGTCGGTAGTTCCACGCGGCTTTTCGCGGATGATGCTGTAGTATACAGAGAAGTTGCAGCATTAGAAAATTGTAGCGAAATGCAGGAAGATCTGCAGCGGATAGGCACTTGGTGCAGGGAGTGGCAACTGACCCTTAACATAGACAAATGTAATGTATTGCGAATACATAGAAAGAAGGATCCTTTATTGTATGAGTATATGATAGCGGAACAAACACTGGTAGCAGTTAGTTCTGTAAAATATCTGGGAGTATGCGTACGGAACGATTTGAAGTGGAATGATCATATAAAATTAATTGTTGGTAAGGCGGGTACCAGGTTGAGATTCATTGGGAGAGTCCTTCGAAAATGTAGTCCATCAACAAAGGAGGTGGCTTACAAAACACTCGTTCGACCTATACTTGAGTATTGCTCATCAGTGTGGGATCCATACCAGATCGGCTTGACGGAGGAGATAGAGAAAATCCAAAGAAGAGCGGCGCGTTTCGTCACAGGGTTATTTGGTAACCGTGATAGCGTTACGGAGATGTTTAGCAAACTCAAGTGGCAGACTCTTCAAGAGAGGCGTTCTGCATCGCGGTGTAGCTTGCTCGCGAGGTTTCGAGAGGGTGCGTTTCTGGATGAGGTATCGACTATATTGCTTCCCCCTACTTATACCTCCCGAGGAGATCACGAATGTAAAATTAGAGAGATTAGAGCGCGCACAGAGGCTTTCAGACAGTCGTTCTCCCCGCGAACCATACGCGACTGGAACAGAAAAGGGAGGTAATGACAGTGGCACGTAAAGTGCCCTCCGCCACACACCGTTGGATGGCTTGCGGAGTATAAATGTAGATGTAGATGTAGGAAGTGACCCGAAAATACGACAGAAGCTCACAAACTGAAATTAACATTATCGTTCTCCTCCCTCCCCGGAATCGCAAAGATGACGAGATAGCATTCAGACTCCCGCCCCCCCCTCCCGGAACTCTGTTACAGCGTAGTGTGTGTATGGGGGGGTGGGGGGCGAGGGGGGGACAGCAGACGGCAATCTGAAACCAGCCCAGAAAGCTGCTACGAGGCGCTGGCGCGGAAGCAAGCGACGCCCACTGCATAGAGTACTTCGGCTTCCGCCGCTGCGCCACCAGGCGTCTCCACCTCCGCCGGGAGAGCGGGGGACTCCCCGATAATTGGAAATGCACGGCCAGTGGCACAAGTCGTAATTAATCAGCGAGCCGTATCAAGTTTGCCCAAATTACTTTCCGCGCGCTGGTTTCTGCTGGGCGCGAGCCGTCTTTTCCAGGGAGCGAGGAAGGGAGGGGGGAGGGGGTGGTGGCGGACGGAGGGAAGGGGGGAGGGGGGAAGAAGATGGCGGTAATGGAAGCGAGACGGCGGCATGACGAATCGGTTATTAGCAGCTTGTTCTGACAGTTTGAAATCGAGAGTCTCGAAATGAAATTCTGGTCCCTTTTAGTCGGTGCGCAGCGACACGCCCTCCGATTGGCTCCCGACCGCCGGAACGAACCTTTCCGAGTTCCCAGTGATTAATTGCCCGGCTCGACGTTTAGCGTGCGATGGCAGATAAAGGGTAATTAAGCACCGTGGAAAGGTTTTGTTGTCCCGGGGTTAAACAATGTTACCCATTTGTCTGATACCTCTCGCCATTGTTCCTGGGACCATTCGAGGCAGATTAAAGTATGGAACTGTTAGATCCTTGTTTCAGAACAGTGGTAGGGCAGATATTAAGAACTATCACCCTTGTGACTATTAATTTCCTTGTCAAATGTTCGAGAGAGGGCTGCAAATAACAGATTATAAGATACAGTTAGACGTAATTCTGTCAGAGACTGCAAAGGACCTGGGAGAGCAGCTGAACGGAATGGACAGTGTCTTCAAACGAGGATATAAGATGAACATCAACAGAAGCAAAATGAGGATAATGGAATATAGTCGACTTAAATCGGGTGGTGCTGCGGGAATTAGATTAGGAAATGAGAGGCTTAAAGTAGTAAATGAGTTTTGCTATTTGGGGAGCAAAGTAACTGATGATGGTCGAAGTAGAGACGATATAAAATGTAGGCTGGCAATGGCAAGGAAAGCGTTTGTGAAGAAGAGAAATTTGTTAACATCGAGTGTAGTGTAAGGAAGTCGTTTCTGAAAGTATTTGGATGGAGTTTAGCCATGTATGGAAGTGAAACAAGGACGCTAAATAGTTTAGACAAGAAGAGAATAGAAGCTTTCGAAATCTGGTGCTACAGACGAATGCTGAAGATTAGATGGGTAGATCACATAACTAATGAGGAGGTATTGAATAGAATTGGAGAGAAGAGAAATTTGTGGCACAACTTGACCAGAAGAAGGGATCGGTTGGTAGGACATGTTCTGAGGCATCAAGGGATCACAAATTTAGCATTGGAGGGCAGCGTGGAGGGTAAAAATCGTAGAGGGAGACCAAGAGATGAATACACTAAGCAGATTCAGAAGGATGTAGGTTGCAGTAAGTACTTGGAGAGCTGCATCAAACCAGTCTCACGACTGAAGACCACAAAAACAACAAGATACAGTTTGGAATGCAGAAGCGTCTCTCCACTGAATACGGCTTTTATCATTTTGTAGGCTGTGTATTAAAGAATCTAAACCAGAATTTTTAACATACTGGGACATTTTGTGATCTGTTTAAGGGATTTACCGTGCAAATAAAAACATTCGTTCGGAAGAGTTCAAACCTTCTGGCTTCAGATATATGATCAGAAAGTGTTTCATCTCACATTCAACACAAATCAGAGTCATTTTATGTGCGGGGGTTTGACAAACGCACGGAAACACGGCTAGAGATCCGTACCTCAACAGAACTGCAGGTGCCAGCAAAGCCTTCAGGTACTACGCTGAAGAGACAAACAAACTGGCACACCCACCTAATAAGGTGAAGGGCCCCCGCGAGCACGCAGAAGTGCCGCAACACGAGGTGGAATGGACTCGACTGATGTCTGAAGTAGTGCTGGAGGTAACTGACACCGTGAATGCTGCAGTGATGCCCATAAATCCGTAAGAGTACGAGGGAGTGGACACCTCTTCTGAACAGCACGTTGCAAGGCATCCCAAATATGCTCAATAAAGTTCGTTTCTGGGGAGTTTGGTGGCCAGCGGAAGTGTTTAAACTCCGATCAGTGCTCCTGGAGCCTCTCTGTAGCAGTTCTGAATGTGTGGGGTGTCGCATTGTCCTGCTGGAATTCCCAGAGTCAGTCGGAATGCACAATGGACATGAATGGATGTAGGTGATCAGACGTGATGCTTACGTCCGTGTCGCCTGTCAGAGTCGTATCTAGACGTATCAGGGGTCCCATATCACTTCAACTACACACGCCCCACATCATTACAGAGCCTACACCAGCTTGAACAGCCCCCTGCTGACATGCAGGGTCAATGCATTCATGAGGTTGTCTCCACCCGATACAATTTGAAACGGGACTCGTCCTGCCAGACAACATGTTTCCAGTCATCAGCAGTCCAATGTCGGTGCTGACGGGCCCAGGTGAGGCGTAAAGTTTTGTGTCGTGCACACATCAAGTGTACACGAGTGGGCCTTCGGCTCCGGAAGCCCATATCGATGATTTTCGTTCGTTGGCTCGCACGCAGACAATTTTTGATGATCCAGCATTAAAATCTGCTGCAGCTTGCGGAAGGGTTGCACTTCTGTCACGTTGAACGATTCTGTTCAGTCGTCGTTGGTCCCGTTCTTGCACGATCTTTCTCCGGCCGCAGCGATGTCTGAGATTCGATTTTTTTGCCGGATTCCTGATACTTACGCTAAATCGGAGATACTATGTCCATCGCTCCGGCGCCAACTATAGCACCACCTTCGAACTCGCTTAGATCTTGCTAACCTGCCTTTGTAGCAGCAGTAACCGGTCTAACAACTGTGCCAGACACTTGTTGTCTTATACAGGCGTTGACGAGCACAGCGCCGTGTTATGCCTGTATACATATCTCTGTATTTGAATACGTATGCCTATGCCAGTTCCTTCGCCGTCCGGTGTGACCGAGCGGTTCTAGGCGCTTCAATCTGGAACCGCGCGACCGCTATGGTCGCAGATTCGAATCCTGCTTCGGGCATGGATGTGTGTGATGTCCTTAGGTTAGTTAGGTTTAGGTAGTTCTAAGTTCTAGGGGACTGATGACCTCAGATGTTAAGTCTCATAGTGCTCAGAGCCATTTGACCCATTTTGAACGAGTTCCTTCAGTGCTTCAGTGTATATTGCACCGCCTGTCTTCTTCACAAGTAGGATATAATGTTCCTTCGGACATCCATGCACGTCAGAAAGGCACTGCAGTGAACAACACAGGCACCGCAATATAGCATTCATCCGCCTACACCGGCAAGCGAATTTCAATTAAAATTCTCTCCTCTGTACTGGAAAATACATAAAGGATGTACGAGTGCCAGTTGTAAACACGTGGTTGACAGCATATGGAAGTTTGCGTCTGGACATCAGTCGTGGTCGGATAGTCTAATGGTAAGCCGGTGGCTCGCGATAAGCGAGAAATCTGGGTTAGACTCTCGGCCCGGCGCAGATTTTCGTTCTCGTCGTATACTTAACACAGCTGATGAATGTCCACATTCTCCTCTGCGAATAAATTTCATGTAAGTTTGCAGGTGCGCTGTTGTATTTGGCCAGGTGCGGCACCTGTGTAATGTCCTCAACGCGTTGCATGTGCCATTCGTTGTCAGAACGGTGTTCTGTACAGCTGGGAATGCACGGTGTCGGCGCTAAGTGAATTCGAACTTAGTTGGAGTTGTGATTGCTTGTATTGTGGGTACTTCAATAATCGAAGTGCCCGAGGTGATCGGACTTTGAAGAGGTACTGTATCTAAGAATTCCGCAGTATACAGGGTGGTCCATTGATAGTGACTGGGCCAAATATCTCACGAAATAACCATCAAACGAAAAAACTACAAAGAACCAAACTCGTGTAGCTTGAAAGGGGAAACCAGATGGCGCTACGGTTGGTCCATTAGATGGCGCTGCCATAGGTCAAAAGGATATCAACTGCGTTTTTTTAAAGTAGAAACCCCCTTTTTTTATTACATATTCGTGTAGTACGTAAAGAAACATGAATGTTTTAGTTGTACCACTTTTTTCGCTTTGTGATAGGTGGTGCTGTAATAGTCACAAACGTATAAGTACGTGGTATCACGTAACATTCCACCAGTGCGGACAGTATTTGCTTCGTGATACATCACTCGTGTTAAAATGGACCGTTTACCAATTGCGGAAAAGGTCGATACCGTGTTGATGTATGGCTATTGTGATCAAAATGCATAACGGGCGTGTGCTATGTATGCTGCTCGGTATCCTGGACGACATCGTCCAAGTGTCCGGACCATTCGCCGGATAGTTACATTATTTAAGGAAACAGGAAGTGTTCAGCCACATGTGAAACATCATCTACGACCTGCAACAAATGATGATGCCAAAGTAACTGTTTTAGCTGCTGTAGCGACTAATCCGCACATTAGTAGCAGACAAATTGCGCGAGAATCGGGAATCTCAAAAACGTCGGTGTTGACAATGCTACATCAGCATCGATTGCACCCGTACCATATTTCTATGCACCAGGAATTACATGGTGACGACTTTGAACGTCATGTACAGTTCTGCCACTGGGCACAAGACGACAGATATTTTGCACGTGTTCTATTTAGCGACGAAGCGTCATTCACCAACAGCGATAACGTAAACCGGCATAATATGCACTATTGCGCAACGGAAAATCCACGGTGGCTACGACAAGTGGAACATCAGCGAACTTAGCGGGTTAATATATGGTGCGGCATTATGGGAAGAAGGATAATTGGTCCCCATTTTATCGATGGCAATCTGAATGGTGCAATGTATGATGATTTCCTACATAATGTTCTACCGATGTTACCACAAGATGTTTCCCTGAATCACAGAATGGCGATGTACTTCCAACATGATGGACGTCCGGCACATAGCTCGCGTGCGGTTGAAGCGGTATTGAATGGCAAATTTCATGAAAGGTGGATTGGTCGCCGAAGCAACATACCGTGGCCCGCACGTTCACCGGATCTGACGTCCCCGGATTTCTCTCTATGGGAAAGTTGAAGGATATTTGCTATCGTGATCAACCGACAACGCCTGACAACAAGCGTCAGCGCATTGTCAATGCATGTGCAAACATTACGGAAGGCGAACTACTCGCTGTTTGAGAGGAATGTCGTTACACGCATTGCTAAATGCGGTGAGGTTGGCGGACATGATTTTGAGCATTTATTGCATTAATGTGATATTTACAGGTAATCATGCAGCCACAGCATGCGTTCTCAGAAATGATAAGTTCACAAAGGTACATGTATCACACTGGAACAACCGAAATAAAATGTTCAAACGTACCTACGTTCTGTATTTTAATTTAAAAAACCCTAGCTATTGCCAACTGTTCGTCTAAAATTTTGAGCCATATGTTTGTGGCTATTACCGCGCCATCATTACCGCGCGAAAAAAGTGGTCCAAATTCATATTTATTTACGTACTACACGAATATGTAATAAAAATGTGGGTTCCTATTTAAAAAAACGCAGTTGATATCCGTTTGACCTATGGCGGGCGAACCATAGCGGCATCTGGTTTTCCCCCCTTCAAGCTAGACAAGTTTCGTTCTTTGTAGTTTTTTCGTTTGACGCTTATTTCGTGAGAAATTTGGCCTGGTCTCTATCAATGGACCACCCTGTATAGAAAAATCGGTAAAACATCTAAGTCGCAACTCCCACGAGAATGTGTGTTGAGTGATCGTGGTAGACCATCAATGAAGACATCTGCAAAAGTAGTTGCAGAACTTAATGTCACACTTGAGAATCATGTCAGCACCCAAAATATGCTAAAGGGTCTCCATAAGTCGGAAATTCTGGGGCCAGCTGGTGTTCCAAACCCACTCATCGTTGATGCCAGAGCCCTAGCGGGAAAATCAGGTGCCGAAACTCTAAAACGTGGTCAGTCTAGCGAGGAAAGAACGCCATTTCAGTAGATGAGTTTTGTTTAAGGCTGTTGGCAACTTGCGGCCGATTTTGCGTCACAAAAGTAAAACATAGGTGAGATTAGACGGTGATTTCGGCAGTCATCTAGTGATATTCGAAAGGCCCCATGGCAATTCTGCAAAGTTACATTACTGTCAAGGGTTAAGAGAACATTCTGGCTGATCGGGTCCAACCCATGGAGAAATGTTGGTTCCCCCGTGGTAGTGCTGTGTTCCAAGTCAACAGCGTTCCTGTCACACACCTCGCACCGTTAACGAGTGGTTTTGTCAGCACAAGAATGAATTGTCGAATCTCCGCTGGCTACCACATTTACCACACGTCAAATTGCTCAGGCTTGAGGTCTAATTTGGAGAGAGAGGGTCGTGATCGCTATCCACCTCCACCGTCGTTACCTGGATTTTACGACGGCCGGGGTGGCCGAGCGGTTCTAGGCGCTTCAGTCCGGAACCGCGCTGCTGCTATGGTTGCAGACTAGAATCCTGCCTCGGGCATGGATGTGTGTGATGTCCTTAGGTTAGTTAGGTTTAAGTAGTTCTACGTCTAGATGACTGATGACTTCAGATGTACTTCCCATAATGCTTAGAGCCATTTGAACCATTTTTTTGTACATAGTATCTGGCATAGTACAGTGTTGTGTTTGTGGTATTTCTATATCTCTGTCCACCTCACTGTAGCTTGCGCGTCTTTCTTGATGTATATTCCTCTGAATGGCGTAAAAAAGTATTACTGGAGTTGCACAGGGTTCAAATTGGCAATCTTTCCTGTTGCTGCTAACTGTAACGTCCTTGCATCATTCACCGACAGAGCAAGCTCTTTGCTGACGAAGTAGATCATAGAATTGTTGTGACTTGGCAAGACAGCCAAGTCACAATGAGAGGAAGCCGAAAGGCACGCGTTAAGCTCACGCAGATTGGCGTGAGGTCTGGAACAGTTAAAGGAATTAATAGTAGCAAATAAAGTACGTAGTTGATGTAATACTTAACTTTAATCCACAATTCTAGAACATCTCTCTTGACGGTACATGTTATAACCACAATATAAAATAATATCAAATGCTATGGCGCCTTGCTAGGTCGTAGCAAATGACGTTGCTGAAGGCTATGCTATCGTCTCGGCAAATGAGAGCGTAGTTGTCAGTGATCCTTCTCTGGCTAAGTCGGTTGTACAACTGGGGCGAGTGCTAGTAAGACTCTCTAGACCTGCCGTGTGGTGGCGCTCGGTCTGCTATCACTGACAGTGGCGACACGCGGGTCCGGCGTATACTAATGGACCGCGGCCGATTTAAAGGCTACCATCTAGCAACATCTACATCTACATTGATACTCCGCAAGCCACCCAACGGTGTGTGGCGGAGGGCACTTTACGTGCCACTGTCATTACCTCCCTTTCCTGTTCCAGTCGCGTATGGTTCGCGGGAAGAACGACTGTCTGAAAGCCTCCGTGCGCGCTCTAATCTCTCTAATTTTACATTCGTGATCTCCTCGGGAGGTATAAGTAGGGGGAAGCAATATATTCGATACCTAACCCTGTGACGAAACGCGCCGCTCTTCTTTGGATCTTCTCTATCTCCTCCGTCAGACCGATCTGGTACGGATCCCACACTGATGAGCAATACTCAAGTATAGGTCGAACGAGTGTTTTGTAAGCCACCTCCTTTGTTGATGGACTACATTTTCTAAGCACTCTCCCAATGAATCTCAACCCGGTACCCGCCTTACCAACAATTAATTTTATATGATCATTCCACTTCAAATCGTTCCGCACGCATACTCCTAGATATTTTACAGAAGTTACTGCTACCAGTGTTTGTTCCGCTATCTTATAATCATACAATAAAGGATCCTTCTTTCTATGTATTCGAAATACATTACATTTGTCTATGTTAAGGGTCAGTTGCCACTCCCTGCCCCAAGTGCCTATCCGCTGCAGATCTTCCTGCATTTCGCTTCAATTTTCTAATGCTGCAACTTCTCTGTATACTACAGCATCATCCGCGAAAAGCCACATGGAACTTCCGACACTATCTACTAAGTCATTTATATATATTGTGAAAAGCAATGGTCCCATAACACTCCCCTGTGGCACGCCAGAGGTTACTTTAACGTCTGTAGACGTCTCTCCATTGATAACAACATGCTGTGTTCTGTTTGCTAAAACCTCTTCAATCCAGCCACACAGCTGGTCAGATATTCCGTAGGCTCTTACTTCGTTTATCAGGCGACAGTGCGGAACTGTATCGAACGCCTTCCGGAAGTCAAGAAAAATAGCATCTACCTGGGAGCCTGTATCTAATATTTTCTGGGTCTCATGAACAAATGTGGTGTCTGGCGGTGACACCACAAGAATCATCCCTAACAGAGATGCAACAGCAGAAATAAATAAATATTCAAAAGCAACATTAGCTGATCGTCGACAAATACTCTACCATTTAACTTTGGAGACACATAGTTAATTAAATTAGTGTATGAAAACATTCGCTCCGCAAAACTGTTACGTCCACATCCGGACTTGTTACGGCTTCTGCACCACTTGTTACGACAGATGGCCAGTTGTTAGCAACAGACACAGTGGCTGCGCCAAAGACTGAGACGGCGTGGAGTTTTACAATTATTTATTGAACTTTCTTTACAATCTGCCCCTCGTCGTCGCTGCCCAGCCCTGCGGACCCTTCCGCCTGGCTGCTGCTGTGTAGATTCTCCGACAATTAGCACAACGCGCGCCACCAGTGCTCGGCTGAAGGCAGGATGCCCTCTGGTTGAGATGAACTCGTCGCCACTCGGCGCAGCAGTACGGGCACGCCCACGGAGCCGCGTCGCCGTGAGGTCAGCTGCCGACGCCTGCTGTACCGGCGGCTGGGAAGCCGTCAGTCGCGATGTCCGCGAGGTCCCGTCGTGGACTGACCACGCGTCGTGGGGACGGGCTGCCGTGAAGTCCGGGCGTCAGTCCCCGGCGGCGCCTGTGACCGAGACCGCGCTGCGGCCGGTCCTGCTGGAAGTTCTCGCTGCAGTTAGTCAGCCATCGTGCCGACCAAACTCGGGCCGACCTCCAGAGCTGAAGTTCGAGGTGGCGCAGTGGTTAGACACTGGACTCGCATTCGGAAGGACGACGGTTCAATCCCGCGTCCGGCCATCCCGATTTAGGTTTTCCGTGATTTCCCTAAATCACTCCATGGAAAAGGCGGGGATGGCTCCTCTGAAAGGGCACGGCCGACTTCCTTCCCCATCCTTCCCTAATCCGATGAGACCGATGACCACGCTGTCTGGTCTCCTTCCCCAAACCAACCAACCAACCAACCAACCAACCAGAGTTGAAGTTGACATCAGGCGGCGAACAGATGACTCCTGCGAGCTGGAACAGACTTCTGGAATCGTCACCTACGAAGATCGAACATTCCGACACGGACCAGGTCCATCCTCAGATCCGAACTGCTTCCTAGTGGCTTCTGTCTGTTGCTGTTGCGCTCCCCTATTTATATCCGGCAGGAGGACGTTTTTTACCCTCGATGGTAGCTTTTTGTTACTACTCCCGCAGTATATTGCAGCGTAACTTAGCGTGCTGGCTTCACTTCTCCTTACTCAGCACTCTCCAGGCTTCGCTCGGCGCTCGGTCTGTGTGCGTCCTTGCTACTGTCTGCAAGGCTATCTGTGCCGCGCTTACTTCGCAACGCCTCGGTCGCCGGCGTGCGTCTGTTTCGCCATTCTCCACTGCGTGAAGCAACGCTTACTACATGTGGCCGCAACACATGGTTCATTAAATTTTTCGTCCTATGAAGAGACATAAGCGTATGAGAACATTCGCTCGACAAAAATGATGATGCCCTTTAGACATCCTGACACCAGGGACCTGAAAACTTGTGTTATCTCTGATATGTTAACACACGCCGCAATGCTCCCCTTATTGTTCTCGACTGCTAGGTACAGGGGGTGGACAACAAATGGAAACACCGAAATTACAGCATGTGCCTGATACGGTGTACGAACCCGTTGGCATTCAAAACAGCTTCCAGCAGTGTTCAGATGGATGTATACTGTCCTGTATGGTTTTCAAGGGAATCTCGTACCATTCTTCCTGCCAAGTAGTGCAAAGTTCAGGTAACAATGATGGAGGTGACTAGCGATCTCGCATTATTTCGATGTCAGCCATTTTTTCGTTTGTGTGAGGATTTAGAGAAGGAACTGCAGTGCGGTCTTCCTCTGTGAAACAGCTTTGGAAAAAGGTGTTTAGTATTTCAGCTTTACGCGTGTCATCCTCTGTTTCAATGCCATCATCATCCCGGAGTGTCTGGATATGCTGTTTCGAGCCACTTACTGATTTAACGTAAGACCAGAACTTCCTAAGATTTTCTGTCAAGTCGGTACATAGATGAGGCTTCATTCCAACGTGATCAAATTGTAAATTTTCACAATCAACAAGTGTGGGCTGATGAGAATCCGCACGCAATTGTGCAATCACGTCATCAACACAGATTTTCTGTGAACGTTTGGGCAGGCATTGTTGGTGATGCCTCGATTGGGCCCCATGTTCTTCCAATGGAGCACGTTATCATGATTTCATACGGGATACTCTACCTGTGCTGCTAGAACATGTGCCTTTCCAAGTACGACACAACATGTGGTTCATGCACGATGGAGCTCCTGCACATTTCAGTCGAAGTGTTCGTACGCTTGTCAACAACAGATTCGGTGACCGACGGATTGGTAGAGGCGGACCAATTCCATGGCCTCCACGCTCTCCTGACCTCAACCCTCTTGACTTTCATTTATGAGAGCATTAGAAAGCTCTTGTCTACGCAACCCCGGTAGCAAATGTAGAGACTCGTATTGTGGGCGGCTGTGATACAATACGCCATTCTCCAGGGACGTTTTGGACATACAGTGAAGATATAGATGTATGCCGCCACCCACAACTCGCGTCGAAGCGCCCCCTGGCTGTGACAAGGCCACATGTAGACAGGCGGTGCGGTGACATCTTTCTATACAGCTCGGCGGCAGCTCGCGCGCGCTGGGAGTCGGTATAAAAGCAATTTCCTCCCGCGCGCGGGGCGGGAAGCGCGGCGCTAGACGGCTGGAAATGGCGGCGCTTTGATCACAAACTGCTTGCGCTCCGTGCCGTCCGCTCATTACTGTGCCCAGGAAATTGCGCGCCCCGATACGGCCGTGTCGGCGCGCGCGCCTTCTTTCGCTTCCGCCAGCAGCCATCACGAGCGTATTGCCTGCCACTCGACCCCTGTCCCCCTGTCTCTCCCCGCACGCTTTATTGACGTCGTTTTCGAAGTTTCCTACCTGGCCCACTTTATGCATATGGACCGCAGTTCTACTCCTTTCCCACTGAGGATGGCGCTCACCGAAGGTTCCCGTACACCCGATAGACTGTCAGTGAAGGACCGAGCACGCGAAATAGGTTCCTACACGAGCGAGTGGTTCAAAGACTACGTTGATAATAGAGGATGAGGCAAATAAAATTTGCCAGGAGAACAGAGTTCCAGGATACAATAAAACACGGCGAGGAAAGGAAATACAGCGTTAACTGAACAGTAGCAAAATGAGATTTTCACTCTGCAGTGGTGTGTGTGTGCTCATATGAAACTTGCTGGCAGATTGAAACTGCGTGCCGGACGGAGACTCGAACTCGGGACCTTTTCCTTTCGGGGGCAAGTGCTCCACCAACTGAGCTACCCAAGCACGACTCACGATCCGTGCTCACAACTTTACTTCTGCCAGTACGTCGTCTCCTACCTTCCAAACTTTACAGAAGCTCTCCTACGAACCCTGCAGAACTAGCACTCCTGAAAGAAACGATATTGCGGAGACATGGCTTAGCCACAGCCTGGGAGATGTTTGCAGAATGAGATTTTCACTGTGCAGCGGAATGTGCGCTGATATGAAACTTCGTGGGAGATTAAAACTGTGAGCCGGATCGAAACTCGAACTCGGGCAAGTGCTCCACCAACTGAACTATCCAAGCACGACTTAGGCCCCGTCCTCACAACTTTACTTCTGCCAGTACCTCGTCTCCTATCTTCCAAACTTTACAGAAGCTCTCCTGCGAACCTCGTGTCTCGGTTCGGCACACAGTTTTAATCTGCCAGGATGTTTCGTATCAGCGCACACTCCGCTGCAGAGTGAAAAATCTCATCGTGGTATTTTACGTACTGCTGTTTTATTGGGCTACCAGTTTCGAAAATATTTTACGCCATCTTCAGGCTCCCCGACCGGCGTGGAGGAAGATTCCGACCACCGTTCCCGTCAAAATAGGGGCCAGCATTCAAAGACTGGTATGTGTGTCTACTTGATACAGCGATCACTTCCAACATCATCTGCCGACTGAGTGGGTCTGAAGATGGCGTAATATATCACCAAAACTGGTAGCCCAATAAAACAACAGTCTGGAAGTTAGACAGCTGGAAGGTGTTTGATTAGATACTCTGAACAGTCGAGGTTCCGCAACCATCTCTGAAATGATGGACATACAGATACTTGACCAGCAGATGTTGAAAGTGACAACCATCCATCTATTGGCAATTTTGGGTCCTGGTCAGCAAGTTGCTGAAGCTGGAGCGAAGCTGAACTGCTGGAATTGAGGCAGTCTCATACGAAATGTTCTGCTGCAGGTCTTGAAGACTGTAAGGGTTGTTGCGATGCAGCGTAGACTTGAGGGCTCCCTACACAAAGTAATTGCGTACTGACATATCAGGTGACCTGGATGGCCGGCTAGGGCCGCGAGCAGACTGACCTTTTCTAACAACTCTGTCAGGCGTGGAGTCTGTGTAAATGTGCTCTAAGGTTCGGCCGGCTGTATGTGCAGTTGCTCCATCCTGTTGGACGTAGCTGTACCTCTTGTCCTTCTCCGTGAAGACTACCACAGATGGTTTTAAAATGTTGGCAACGCATGGCGCCGATATCCGTATCTGTTGAAAGAATATGGGACCAATAATGCGATGTGTGGACACTGTACACCAAACCCTATGCAATCGTCAAGTTATGCAGATTCTCTGTTGCCCAGAACCAGTGATTTGAGAGTTGCCACTCAACTGAAACCGGGCTTTATCAGACATAAATAGCAGATCCAAGTACAAACAATTCATCGTTATCTCCGTGAACAGCCACCCACAAGCCTGGAGGCGCTATGGAGCTATTTATCGGTAACCATTTTCCACGCAAAAATGAGAACATGGATTTTCTTGAATTACAGCGCCAACTACCAAGAACCAAAACAATTGTTTAAGACAAAATGTACTTAGTTTTTTATGTAGAATCTGATTCTGGACGTTCCCATTTGAAATTTTAAAATTGCCTCCCATCCCACCCCGAGAGGGCGTGGAGTGGTGGGCTAATTTTGAAACCATCAGATGTCCCCCGTCATAAATAATCAACTTTGGATTCTACACATTTTTTCGTGTGAAGCTTATTTTTCGAGTTATTCTGGTTTGTCAACTTAAAATTTACACCCTGTATATTAGAAACATTAAATATCCTGTCACAAATCAATGACCTTAACTAACAAAGAATAAACACTTCATAATTATAGACACAAAGTTACGTAATATAAACCCAATTCTAATCGATGTAAGTGTTACGTACTTCGTACGCACAAACGACAATCACTTGGGCGCAGGAAGAATCTTTCATCGTTGAAGACCACGGTGAGCCATTCCATCTTCCATGTGATCCTCTGACAGCACCAGTCAAATCGTGCACGTTGGGGATGTGGCGTAAGTGGAAGAGGGGCTACAGGCGTGCGTGCCAGTAACCCCACTACTAATAACCGGTTCACAACAGTTCGCGATGGCGCATCTGGGTTCACATAACCCAGTACCTCTGCTGTGATACCTGTAGGATCTGCAACTGCTGCTCTTACAATATAACAATCCTGGCGGGTGTCTGTACTGCGTGGACGTCCAGAATCTCGTCTTCAGGTGTGAATGTTCTCGTGTCCACTGACACCAGCATCTTCGCGCAACTGACACAGCACGATCAGCACGTGTAGCAGTACTCCGAAACGACCGTCCCGCCACTCAGAAGGACACAATTTGTCCCACTTCAAACTCCTTCAGTTAGCTGTATGAAGCACGAGTTTGTGTGTGTGTGTGTGTGTGTGTGTGTGTGTGTGTGTGTGTGTGTGTGTGTGTGGCATGCTAGCCTACTTGCTTCACATGTTTGTACCACGCTGAACCTTCTGGCTGTGAGCATTTCCTGTTAAAGTGGGAGACACACATGGAGCTCTAGTAGCTATGCCATTACGCTGCCTGCTGGTAGACGACACTGAAACCATTATCAGTGTATCCACTATCTTCCAGTTGGCATATGCCGTCATAGGATCAAAATCGGTATCGTCTTTTCAGGTGTACTAGGTCTTATTTCTGGCTGTATATTTTTGATGTTATTATATTTGACATTGGCACCCATTTTATTGTAGATCCACTGAAAATATATCGCCGAAAGGCACAGCAAGGTCAATAAGATATTGTGGTCATAATACACTCATATATGTGACTGTAGGCTTTCCCAGCGTAAGATATTGCCGAAGATTTCTCGTGTCTCCAGCCAGGTGGTAGCGTTGATGTCTCGCGACGTTTCGGGAAGTGTCATGCTAGCCGTGACTTCACCAGAATATCGGTAGTATGACACTTCCCGAAAAGTCGCGAGATATCAACGGTACCACCTGGCTGGAGACCCGAGAAACCTTCATCAATAATACACTCATGCTAATAAATTAAGGATAACTGCAGAATGTGGTGCCACACAACGTGGCACTACACACAACTGGCGCTAATAGCATAGGCACGTAGGGAACACACGCGACACAGATCTCCACATCCATGATATTGGTGATAAGCTGAGAAAACTGCCCCGAAACGTGCTACAAATCGCCACTGTTTCCTGCCCTTGTACCCCGACATCAATATGGGATATGATCACCATGCACACGTACACAGGCCGCACAACGGGTTGGCATATTCTGGATCAGGTGGTCGAGCAGCTGCTGGGATATAGCCAGCCTCCCATTCTTGCACCAGCGCCTGTCGGAGCTCCTGAAGTGTCCTAGGGGTTTGAAGACGTACAGCGATACGTCGACCGAAAGGATCCCAGACGTGCTTGATGGGGTTTAGGTCTGGAGAACAGGCAGGCTACTCCATCTTCTGTTTCACGGTACTCCTCCACGATGGCAGCTCGGTGTGGCCATGCGTTATTAGGAGGAAGGTGGAACCCACTGCACCCCTGAAAAGGCCGACGTACTGGTGCAAAATGATGTCCCGATACACCTGACCTGTTACAGTTCCTCTGTGAAAGACATGCAGGAGTGTATGTGCTCCAATCATAATCCCACCCTACACCATCAAACCACCACTTCCATACAGGTCCCATTCAAGGACATTAAGGGGTTGGTATCTGGTTCCTCGTTCACGCCAGATTAAAACCTGGTGAGAATCACTGTTCAGACTATACCTGGACTCGTCCGCGAACATAACGTGGGACCACTGTTCCAATGACCATGTACTGCGTTCTTGACACCAGGCTTTACGGGCTCTCCTGCGGCCAGGGGTCAGAGGAATGCACCTCTGAGGTCTCCGGGCGAATAAACCATGTGTATTCAGTCGTCTGTAGGCTGTATCTCTGGAGACAGCAGTTCCAGTGGCTGCGGTTAGGTCGCTAGCAAGGCTACCTGCAGTACTCTACGGCAGTCTGCGGGCACTGATGGTGAGATATCGGTCTTCTTGTGGTGTTGTACACTGTGGACGTCCCCTACTGTTGCGCCTGGACATGCTTCGTGTCTGCTGGACACGTTGTCATAATCTTGAGACCACACTTTGTGGCACACAGAGGTCCCGTGCTACTACCTGCTGTGTTTGACCAGCCTCTAGTTGCCCTAGTATTCTACCCCTAGTAACGTCATCAATACGAGTTCTCTGAGCCATTTTCAACACAGTCACCATTAGCACTTCTGAAAACGTCTCCACACTTACTCGCTGCACCGTACTCTGACATGCACCAACACACCTCTGCGTATGTGGGCTGCTGCCAGCTCCATCGTACGACGACCGCACGTCAAATGCAACGCATCGTCACACCGCGAGATGATTTAAAACAGCAGATCGTTCTTTCACAATATATCAGCATTTTCCTTAATTTATGAGCATGAGAGTACATGGTATTATTACAGTACTGATCACAGGGGCATACTGTCAGTTTTCTAGTGAACTGTAGTAGAATTACGTTTTCTGCTAACGTGGATGTTTGAGCTGAACTGATAGTAACATTCAGTTACAACATCGCAACAAAGGCCTCTGTGTGGACACCGCAGCAGGCGGGGATCCAACTGCTAGATCTGATTCGCGACACATTGTAATAGTTGTTAGCCGGTGTCGATGTGATGACTCGCCCGGGGCAATGAATGGCCGCCCGTCTTCATGAATAGGTGATGGCTTCTCGTGGCTGCGGCGGTAATTAATTGGCGCGCCGAGCCGGCTTTGCGGTAATCAGGGGGAATTAACCTCTCCTCTCCTGTCCTGTTCGCCAAAGAACAATGGGATCAGGAGCAGATCTGGAGCAGAGAGTGGCGGCTTCACAGCGCAGCACAAAAGGCTGGTAATTATCATTGTCTCAAATAGCCTGCAGTAGCGCAAGCCTCTCATCCCGCTAGAAAGTGTAGCAGTGTTGGGAAAAAAAAATTGGTCTTATGGTGTGTCCGAGAACCCTCTGTGCCCTACTTATCGTGCAGTAGAGAGATAAGTAGAGGTTCCATTGGTACTCCTGTTTTGAAGCTGCCGAAAAGCATTGCTCTCAGTATCGTGTTTCTTTGTTTCAGTATTGCCTTGTTTCAGTTCTGACGCCATGACTGATATGAGTTGACACAGTGACACTGCTGAGGAGTGATTTTGTTGCACGCGTGTGTGTGTGAGAGAGAGAGAGAGAGAGAGAGAGAGAGAGAGAGAGAGAGAGAATGGGGAGGGAGAGAGGGAGGGAGGGAGAGAGAGAAATGGAGGGTGGCAGGGGGAGAGTGCGGAGAGAGAGAAGGGTGAGAGGGAGGGGGGAGAGAGGAGGGGGAGACAGAGAGAGGGAGAGGGGGG
This sequence comes from Schistocerca serialis cubense, assembly GCF_023864345.2. Classification (NCBI taxonomy): domain Eukaryota; kingdom Metazoa; phylum Arthropoda; class Insecta; order Orthoptera; family Acrididae; genus Schistocerca; species Schistocerca serialis. The sequence continues at coordinate 99,199,323 of NC_064649.1, forward strand.
AGGGGGAGGGGGAGAAGGAGAGTGAGAGTGAGAGTGAGACCAGAAATGGTGGAGTGCGAGTCTAGCTTTGCGGGTTGCATATCCTACAAACCAAGGCGCCGCCGTTACGCCAGTGCTGCAACTGCTTCCAGCCTTCCCGCTCTAGTTCAGTGAGAAGACGAGTCTGAGGATGGCAGCGCTGCTGTCACTTCCTATTTGTCGCCTCGTTCCCTCTTAATGAAGTTTGCAGTGGTGTAAGGTTAGTCGTGCTTTCCGGGTGGGAAGGAGCGCCTGGTCCGAAGCACGAATCTGCCCAGCTGATTAGTGTCGAGGTCTGGTGTGCCGGCCAGTCTGTGGATGGTTTTTAGGCGGTTTTCCATCTGCCTCGGCGAATGCGGGCTGGTTCCCCTTATTCCGCCTCAGTCACACTATGTCGGCGATTGCTGCACAAACAAGCTCTCCGCGTACGCGTGCACCACCATTAGTCTTCGACGCAAACATAGGGGTTACACTCGTCTGGTGTGAGACGTTCACTTGGGGTTTCACCGGGGGCCGTACCGCACAATACCCCTGGGTTCGGTGTGGGGCGGAGGGGGAGTGAAGTGGACTGAGGTAGTCGTCGTGGGGTTGCGGACCACTGCAGCTGCGGCGGGGACGGAGCCACTCCATCGTTTCTAGGTCCCCAGTTAACATACAATACAATACAATACAATACGATACAAGGCTAGTCGTGACTTAATACAAAAGTCGACTGCATGGTCTCGCTGGTGTACAGTAGCACTGACAAGGCGAAATGACCTACCATCTGGATCTGATGGCGTTTAACGAAGCTGTGTTTTGTGTCACTGTGGAGGACGTCAGACGAAAATTAAGTGCGGCAACGTATGTGACTGTCAATGTTTTCCATTAGGGAAGGAGTGATGTCTGCAATTAGTTCCACGCAACAGTCCGCGCTTCAGAAGAAATCATACAAATTTCGTCCACTGCAAACAAAGAGGTTGTATTCTTGCTTATTGCACTTCCACCACGAGAAAACTGGACACAGAGAAAATGTCACTGTTCAGTCTCTGTAACTAAAAAGGACGCTAATTGCATTTGTATGGTAGCAGCGAGCTGAATAGCTTATAATTCATTTCTGAAACTTTTCGAAGACTACTATAAACTCATTTTAATTATCAATCACCGTTTAAAGAATGTACTTCCGCCTTTTGTGATGTTTTCTTGTACAGTCACAACACAGTAACAGTTCAAAAGTGCGCACATGTCAACGTAATAATCGTTCTCTGGGTAGATATTTAACATAAAAATAAATTTACTCCAGCCTTAGGAAAAGGTTTATTTTTATAGACAGTGTTTCAGCTGCCCCTGTCTATGGATTTTATGCAACCTGCAACACCTTTAAAAACCATTTGCGAGATTTTCATATTCTCTCACTTGCTACAAGCTAAATGTTAGTCTTACAGAAAAAAATGAACAGGTTTTTCTGTACGAAATTTAAAGTAGTTATATATTGTAGTGGAATACGTTTCCACTGAAGGTCAAGGTTTTACAGTTATTCAAGAAAAAATATTTGAAGGTCACTTTTGAACATTTTTCTTGAATAGTTCGAGAACTACGGGTTCTAGCGAAAACGCATCCCACTTTCAAAGTTAAATACATTAAATTTCTTAGAAAACGAACATCTTCATTTTTTTTCGTGTGGCACTGTTGTACGAGGGTTATTCGGAAAGTAAGGAACGATCGATCGTGGAATGGAAACCACAGTGAAAATCCAATGAAGTTTTCAACAGGTGTCTCTAGCATGCCCGTCGATCGCGTTGTGTCGTCCTTTTTAGTTCTGAGCACACAGGGAACACACAAACTATAGAACTATAGTATCTCCTGCCAAGGACGAGGGCCTGGTGAGAAATTTCGCCTGAATCTATTCAGCCAACATTACATAACTGTCGTGCGTTTTCTTCTTCAAGACAATTTTCGGCCGCATTCTGCAGGGGCAATGAAGATGTTCCTGCATCGTTTCAATTGGAAATGTTTGATTACCCACAATACAGCCTGTAATTGTCTCCCACTGAGTTTCATCTCTGCTGGCTATGAAGACAACATTTTGGCACAGGCAATGAGCTGTAAGCCAGCGTAGAGAATTGGCGGAAAGCACTGGCGGCTGCCTTCTATAACGAGGGTACTGGAAAGTTGGTACAACGCTACGTCACACGTCGAAGTTGGATCAGCGATTATGGAGATAAGTAGCTTGAAGTTGTAGGTAACTGTTGCAAATAAAACAGTTTTGATTTTCACTGTGGGTTCCATTTCGCGACCTATCGTCCCTTACTTTCCGAATAGCCCTCGTGTTTAACCCTCAACGTCAACTATGCAAAGATAAGTGGCCAATGTAAACCGTTGTCAGAACATTGTTCTGTGTAGTCGTTAGTCCAGGGCGTTGGAGCTGAGTGAATGCGGACGTGGGCAAATAGTGGGTGCTATGAAGTTGGGTGATTCCGTGACCAAGCCCAAACGGATTATGTCTCAAGAGGCACCGTAGCAAATATTTACATCGCATGCAAGGAAAGTAGAAGAAAAATTACTCTCCAAGTTACAACGCGGAAGAAAGTATGCTTGATGATTGATCTGAAAGACGGTCATTGAAGAGGATGGTGACGAAATGTAGGGACACGACAGCTGAAAAAAGATCACTACGGAACTGAACCTCGCACTTGCGAACCATATCAGCGTCAAAATACGAAGGGAGCTCCACATGCATGGTGTTGCAGTGCTATCTGCAAAACCACTTCTCAGTCATATAAAGTCCGACAACAGAAAAACTTGGTGCCGAAGTCGTAGAACCTTCACTATGGAGCAACGGAAAAAAAAATCTGGTTGGATGAGCCTTTTTCGTACTCTTTCATACTTCTGGCATAGTATACGACCAGTGTATACTGTCCCAAGCATACGATAAAGACTGCTTGCTACGAAGAGTGAAACATATCGAGGGTTCGGTGTTGATTTGGGCAGCCATATTGAGGTATTCGATGTGCCCCGTGGTGGTCTGCAAGGTCACATTACTGTCAAGGGCTGTGTGACTATTTTGGCCGATCTTGTCCATTCCGTGGTACTACGTTTGTTCCCCAATGGTGATGTTGCGTTTCAAGGCGACAGGGACCCTATTCACACATTTGGCATGAGCTTGAGACCACGAGAATGAACCGTCGGATCTCCCTTTGTCCCTTGACCATCACAGTACCACTGAGCCACTGTGTCTTATTAGGAGAGAAAGAAGTGTCCAAGGAATAGAAAAGCAACTGGAATCACTCAACAGAGGAAAGTCCACTGGACCTGACGGGATACCAATTCGATTCTACACAGAGTACGCGAAAGAACTTGCCCCCCTTCTAACAGCCGTGTACCGCAAGTCTCTAGAGGAACGGAAGGTTACAAATGATTGGAAAAGAGCACAGGTAGTCCCAGTCTTCAAGAAGGGTCGTCGAGCAGATGCGCAAAACTATAGACCTATATCTCTGACGTCGATCTGTTGTAGAATTTTAGAACATTTTTTTTGCTCGAGTATCATATCGTTTTTGGAAACCCAGAATCTACTATGTAGGAATCAACATGGATTCCGGAAACAGCGATCGTGTGAGACCCAACTCGCTTTATTTGTTTATGAGACCCAGAGAATATTAGATACAGGCTCCCAGGTAGATGCTATTTTTCTTGACTTCCGGAAGGCGTTCGATACAGTTCCGCACTGTCGCCTGATAAACAAAGTAAGAGCCTACGGAATATCAGACCAGCTGTGTGGCTGGATTGAAGAGTTTTTAGCAAACAGAACACAGCATGTTGTTATCAATGGAGAGACGTCTACAGACGTTAAAGTAACCTCTGGCGTGCCACAGGGGAGTGTTATGGGATCATTGCTTTTCACAATATATATAAATGACCTAGTAGATAGTGTCGGATGTCCCATGCGGCTTTTCGCGGATGATGCTGTAGTATACAGAGAAGTTGCAGCATTAGAAATTTGTAGCGAAATGCAGGAAGATCTGCAGCGGATAGGCACTTGGTGAAGGGAGTGGCAACTGACCCTTAACATAGACAAATGTAATGTATTGCGAATACATAGAAAGAAGGATCCTTTATTGTATGATTATATGATAGCGGAACAAACACTGGTAGCAGTTACTTCTGTAAAATATCTGGGAGTATGCGTGCGGAACGATTTGAAGTGGAATGATCATATAAAATTAATTGTTGGTAAGGCGGGTACCAGGTTGAGATTCATTGGGAGAGTCCTTCGAAAATGTAGTCCATCAACAAAGGAGGTGGCTTACAAAACACTCGTTCGACCTATACTTGAGTATTGCTCGTCAGTGTGGGATCCGTACCAGATCGGGTTGACGGAGGAGATAGAGAAAATCCAAAGAAGAGCGGCGCGTTTCGTCACAGGGTTATTTGGTAACCGTGATAGCGTTACGGAGATGTTTAACAAACTCAAGTGGCAGACTCTGCAAGAGAGGCGCTCTGCATTGCGGTGTAGCTTGCTCGCCAGGTTTCGAGAGGGTGCGTTTCTGGATGAGGTATCGAATATATTGCTTCCCCCCTACTTATACCTCCCGAGGAGATCACGAATGTAAAATTAGAGAGATTAGAGCGCGCACGGAGGCTTTCAGACAGTCGTTCTTCCCGCGAACCATACGCGACTGGAACAGGAAAGGGAGGTAATGACAGTGGCACGTAAAGTGCCCTCCGCCACACACCGTTGGGTGGCTTGCGGAGTATAAATGTAGATGTAGATGTAGAAAGAGAACATTTGCACTGAAATGAGGATTGACACATTGTTGGATGAACCATTAGCAGAAGTGTACCCGTGGAGGCCAATCAGCTGCTGATAGTGCCTGCACACGCTGTACATGGTACGGAAACAACTGGTTCTCCCGTAGCACTCTCCATACAGTGACGTGGTCAACGTTACCTTGTGCAGCAGCAACATCTCTGACGCTGACATTAGGGTTATCGTCAACTGCACGAAGAATTGCCTCGTCCATTGCAGGTGTCCTCGTCGTTCTAGGTCTTCCCCAGTCGCGAGTCATAGGCTCGAAAGTTCCGTGCTCCCTAAGACGCCGATCGATTGCTTCGAACGTCTTCCTGTCGGGACACCTTCGTTCTGGAAATCTGTCTCGATACAAACGTACCGCGCAACGACTATTTCCCCGTGCTAATCCATACATCAAATGGGCATCTGCCAACTCCGCATTTGAAAACATTGCACTGACTGCAAAACCACGTTCGTGATGAACACTAACCTATTGATGCTACATACTGATGTGCTTGATGCTAGTACTGTAGAGCAATGAGTCGCATGTCAACACAAGCACCGAAGTCAACATTACCTTCCTTCAATTGCGCCAACTGGCGGTGAATCGAGGAAGTACAGTACATACTGACGAAACTAAAATGAGCCCTAACGTTGAAATTAAGCGTTTCCGATCACATGTCCACATAAAATCTTTTCTTTATTTGTGTGTGAGGAATATTTCCTGAAAGTTTGGCCGTACCTTTTTGTAACACCCTGTATATTCCTGGCGTGTAATCGACGTCAGCGCACTAACTGCGCTGGCAGCTTGAACGAACAAGTGTAAACAACAGAGGTGCGTCAACCAATCTATATCTACATCCACATCCATCTACACCTGACGGTGTGTCGCAGAGGGTACTTTGAGTGCCTCTATCGGTTCTCCCTTCTATTCCAGTCTCGAATTGTTCGTGGAAAGAAAGATTGTCGGTATGCCTCTGTGTGCGCTCTAATTCCTCTGATTTTATCCTCATAGTCTCTTCGCGAGATATACGTAGGAGGGAGCAATATACTGTGGACTCCTAGGTGAAGGTATGTTCTCGAAACTTCAACAAAAACACGTATCGAGTCACTGAGCGTCGCTCCTGCAGAGTCTTCCACTGGGGTTTATCTATCGTCTCCGTAACGCTTAGAGATTACTAAATGATCCTTTAACGAAGCGCGCTGCTCTCCGTCGGATCTTCTCTCTTCTATCAACCCTATCTGGTACGGATCCCACACAGGTGAGCAGTATTCAAGTAGTGGTCGAACAACTGTACTGTAACCTGCTTCCTTTATTTTCGGACTGTATTCCCTTAGGATTCTTCCAATGAATCTCAGTCTGGCACCTGCATTATCGACGATCAACTCTATACGATCATTCCATTTTAAATCGCTCCTAATACCTACTCCCAGATAATTCACAGAATTAACTGCTTCCAGTTGCTGACCTGCTGTATTGTAGCTAAACGATAAAGGATCTTTCTTTCTATATATTCGCAGCACATTATACTTGTCTATGCCATGCGTCAATTTGTTGCAGATCCTCCTGCATTTCCGTACAATTTTCCATTGCTACAACCTCTCGATATACCACATTATCATCCGCAAAGTGTCTCAGTGAACTTCCGATGTTATCCACAAGGTCATTTATGTATATTGCGAACAGCAACGGTCCCACGACACTCCCCTGCGGCGAACCTGAAATCACGCTTACTTCGGAAGACGTCTCTCCATTGAGAATGACATGCAGCGTTCTGTTATCTAGAAACTCTTCAATCCAATCACCCAATTGGTCTGATAGTCCATATGCTCTTACTTTGTGCATTAAACGACTGTGGGGAACTGTACCGAACGCCATGCGGAAGTCAAGAAACACGGCATCTACCTGGGAACCCGTGTCTATGGCCCTCCGAGTCTCGTGGACGAATAGGGCGAGCTGGGTTTCACACGATCGTCTTTTTCGACATCCATGCTGATTGCTACAGAGTAGATTTCTAGTCTGCAGAAAAGTCATTATACTCGAACATAATACGTGTTCCAAAATTCTACAACTGATCGACGTCAGATATATAGGTCTATAGTTCTGCACATCTGTTCGACGTCCCTTCTTGAAAACGGGGATGACCTGTGACCTTTTCCAATCCTTTGGTACGCTACGGTCTTCTAGAGACCAACGGTACACCGCTGGAAGAAGGGGGGCAAGTTCCTTCGTGTACTCTGTGTAAAATCGAAGTGGTATCCCATGAGGTCCAACGGCCTTTCCTCTTTTGAGCGATTTTAGTTGTTTCTCTATCCCTCTGTCGTCTATTTCGATATCTACCATTTTGTCATCTGTGCGACAATCTAGAGAAGGAACTACAGTGCAATCTTCCTCTGTGAAACAGCTTTGGAAAAAGACATTTAGTATTTCGGCCTTTAGTCTGTCATCCTCTGTTTCAGTACCATTTTGGTCACAGTGTCTGGACATTTTGTTTTGATCCACCTACCGCTTTGACATAAGACCAAAATTTCTTAGGATTTTCTGCAAAGTCAGTACATAGAACTTTACTTTCGAATTCATTGAGCACCTCTCGCAATCTGTTGCGAAGAGGCAATGTTAAAGAGTAGACGTGCAGCGATATAGTCCGCTACGGTGTTTCCACATCGGATGCCGGCTACCGACCGGTTACAAATCATGCACAAAAAGTGCGGGTCGCCTCCCGATTGATGTTAAATGATGTAACGCGGAGCAATGTTGGAAGAGACCGATGCGAGGTATGTCGTAAGAGCGAGATGCTTTTTCGTCATCTGGTTTTAAGTCACCAATGACTGAACAGCGGCAGACATGTTTTGTAGCGCTGAGTTTAAATTCCTGTCCTAAGCTAGCTACACTACTGGCCATAAAAATTGCTACACCACGAAGATGATGTGCTACAGACGCGATATTTAACCGACAGGAAGGAGGTGCTGTCATACGAAAATCATTAGCTTTTCAGAGCATTCACACAAGGTTGGCGCCGGTGGCGACACCTACAACGTGCTGACATGAGGAAAGTTTCCAACCGATTTCTCATTCACAAACGGCAGTTGACCGGTGTTGCCTGGTGAAACGTTGTTGCGATGCCTCGTGTAAGGAGGAGAAATGCGTACCATCACGTTTCCAACTTTGATAGAGGTCGGACTGTAGCCTATCGCGATTGCGGTTTATAGCATCGCGACATTTCTGCTCGCCTTGGTCGATATCCAATGACTGTTAGCAGAAAATCGAATCGGTGGGTTCAGGAGGGTAATATGGAACGCCGTCCTGGATCCAAATGGCCTCGTATCACTAGCAGTCGAGATGACAGGCATCTTATCGGCATAGCTGTAACGGATCCTGCAGCCACGTCTGGATCCCTGAGTCAACAAATGGGGACGTTTTCAAGACAACAACCATCTGCACGAACAGTTCGACGACGTTTGCAGCAGCATGGACTATCAGCTCGGAGACCGTGGCTGCGGTTATCCTTGATGCTGCATCACAGACACGAGCGCCTGCGATGGTGCACTCGATGACGAACCTGGGTGCACGAGTGGCAAAACGTCATTTTTTCGGATGCATCCAGGTTCTGTTTACAGTATCACGAGGGTCGCATCCGTGTTTGGCGACATTGCGGTGAACGCACACTGGAAACGTGTATTCGTCATCGCCATACTGGCGTATCACCCAGTGTGATGGTATGGGGTGACATTGGTTGCACGCCTCTGTCACCTCTTGTTCGCATTGACGGCACTTTCAACAGTGGACGTTACATTTCAGATGTGTTACGATCCGCGGCTTGACCCTTCATTCGATCCCAGCGAAACCTTCCATTTCAGCAGGATAATGCACGACTGCATGTTGCAGGTCCTGTACGAGCCTTTCTGGATACAGAAAATGTTCGACTGCTGCCCTGGCCAGCACATTCTCCAGATCTCTTACCAATTGAAAACGTCTGGTCAATGGTGGCCGAGCAACAGGCTCGTCACGATACGCCAGTCACTACTCTTGATGAACTGTGGTATCGTGTTGAAGCTGCATGGGCAGCTGTACCTGTACAGGCCATCCAAGCTCTGTTTGACTGAATGTCCATGCGTATGAAGGCCGTTATTACGGCCAGAGGTGGTTGTTTTGGGTACTGATTTCTCAGGACCTATCCACCTAAATTGCGTGAAAATGTAATCACATGTCAATTCTAGTATAATGTATTTGTCCAATGAATACCCGTTTATGATATGCATTTCTTCTTGGTGTAGCAATTTTAATGGCCATTAGTGTACAACCTCGTGATGTGCAATGTATCCGAGAATACGGCTGTCAATAGTCTGCGGCAGAATTAACAATCACGATCGCTGTGTTCACGACGATTAGAGCTAAACTGTACGAGCAATCTAAAAACAGAAAAAAACAGTGTCGGCGCTAAAAGCAAACTGTAAATTATCGCGATCATTGGTTTCTTCAGGCTATCCTCACACTCGCATCAAGAGGTGCCGCTTTGCCAGCCGATGCACGGTCCTCTTTGACACTTGGTTGCAGATTATAGGCGACACAGGCAGACTGCAGACGTAAAGAGAACTTTAGTAAGAAATACAAAAGTCAATAAGATGATGGAATAGACATGGCAAAGTATTACACATAGAAAAATATTAGGTCTACAACTTTACTTCCGCCGTTTTGCAATAAACGGCAATAGCGGCAAGTGGGGTTCGGGTGGTTGGTCATAGGTGTAATACAATAAACTGTTAACATAATATAGCACTTTGTCTTCAGGCCACAAGTGAACCATCGGGATCATCCGACCGCCGTGTCATCCTCAGGTGGGGATGCGGATAGGAGGGGCGTGTGGTCAGCACACCGCTCTCCCGTTTGACCGGAGCCGCTGCTATTCGGTCGAGTAGCTCCTCAGTTGGCATCACGGGGCTGAGTGCACCCCGAAAAATGGCAACAGCGCATGGCCGCCTGGATGGTCACCCATCCAAGTGTCGGCCACGCCCGACAGCGCTTAACTTCGGTGATCTCACGGGAACCCGTGTATCCAATGCGGCAAGGCCGTTGCCTGTAAACATAATGCCATAAAAATATTAGTCGATTTGTGATTGCATCGGTGCGTTATTCTCGATTAAGTACGTCAACCTTTTTTTTTTTTTTTTTTTTTTTGTCATCAGTCTACTGACTGGTTTGATGCGGCCCGCCACGAATTCCTTTCCTGTGCTAACCTCTTCATCTCAGAGTAGCACTTGCAACCTACGTCCTCAATTATTTGCTTGACGTATTCCAATCTCTGTCTTCCTCTACAGTTTTTGCCCTCTACAGCTCCCTCTAGTACCATGGAAGTCATTCCCTCATGTCTTAGCAGATGTCCTATCATCCTGTCCCTTCTCCTTATCAGTGTTTTCCACATATTCCTTTCCTCTCCGATTCTGCGCAGAACCTCCTCATTCCTTACCTTATCAGTCCATCTAATTTTCAACAGTCGTCTATAGCACCACATCTCAAATGCTTCGATTCTCTTCTGTTCCGGATTTCCCACACTCTATGTTTCACTACCATACAATGCTGTACTCCAGATGTACATCATCAGAAATTTCTTCCTCAAATTAAGGCCGGTATTTGATATTAGTAGACTTCTCTTGGCCAGAAATGCCTTTTTTGCCATAGCGAGTCTGCTTTTGATGTCCTTCTTGCTCCGACCGTCATTTGTTATTTTACTGCCTAGGTAGCAGAATTCCATATCTTCATTGACTTCGTGACCATCAATCCTGATAACTTTCTCGCTGTTCTCATTTCTACTACTTCTCATTACCTTCGTCTTTCCCGATTTACTCTCAAACCATACTGTGTACTCATTAGACTGTTCATTCCGTTCAGCAGATGATTTAATTCTTCTTCACTTTCACTCAGGATAGCAATATCATCAGCGAATCGTATCACTGATATCCTTTCACCTTGTATTTTAATTCCACTCGTGAACCCTTCTTTTGTTTCCATCATTGCTTCCTTGATGTACAGATTGGAGAGTAGGGGCGAAAGGCTACAGCCTTGTCTTACTCCCTTCTTAATACGAGCACGTCAAGTTACGTACTGATTTCTCGCCGTTTGCGAGAAATTTTAATTTTCTGCTTTAACATGAAGAAAACAGCGGCTGTGGCTTTTAATATGCTGGGTAAGACCAGTGGTGAGGGTAGCTTTGAGTGGAAGAACGTGCAGAGAATGTTTTTAACGCCTTAGAAATGGTGATTTTGATGTCTAAGACCGGCATGGCGGTGGAAGCTACTGAAACAGACGAGACGGGCCGAATGTGACGGTCACCACGGCGAACAAACTTGCTTGTGTACAGAGGTCAGTGGTAGGCGGCGAAATGGGCACCGTGAGTTCCACCCCCTTTCTGTGAGCCACCTATTGATGGCCCTTGTGCTCAATGAACTACCAGTTTCACTTTGGATCGATGGTAATGATGAATGCGGGGCTGTGAGGGCGTCTCTGACGATTGCTCGGTCCTGTTGTCTCTGTAGTCTAGATGGACCGCTTCCTTCTTGACGGCCGGCCGCTGTGGCCGAGTGGTTCTAGGCGCTTCAGTCCTGAACCGCGATGCCGCTACGGTCAAAATGGGGGTTCCCATTTGAAATTTTAAAGTTGCCTCCCACCCCACCCCCAGAGGACTGCGGTGGCGGGCTAACTTTAGCACCATCAGATGTCCCCCTCACGCTACAGTCGCAGGTTCGGATCCTGCCTCGGGCATGGATGTGTGTGATATCCTCAGGCTAGTCAGGTTTAAGTAGTTCTAAGTCTATGGGACTGATGACCTCAGATGTCCCATGATGCTTAGAGCCATTTGAACCATTTAAACCTTCTTGACGCTGTGTTCTACCATGGTTGACACTTTCCTGACAGCGGAGTCAGGGATTTTCACCTGTCTCGAGATGACTGGGTGTTTGTGTTGTCCTCGTCATTTCATTATCATTCATGGAAGTGGCAAGATTGGACTGACAAAAGGTTGGGAAATTATACGGGCGCTGATAACCGCTCGTTTGACTGCCCCACAATCCAAATATCATCATCATCTTTTCTGTCAGCATCGTCGAATAGTGGTTCCGCTCTTACTCAAGGGTTCAGTGATTCGACTATTACTCCAATCGGCTTTTTTGTCTCAAATGCTGACTTCTGCATATACTGTATTACTCACGCGCCTGTCTGCGAGTAGTAGTTACTGTGCAACTGAGTAAGAAGAATGAAATTCGCAAAGACTTCATGTATTGGTATCGACGTATCCACTGTTTACCATACTTCCAGCTGCGCAGTGAAACTGCATTGCAGCATTCATACATCGCCCGCCATAGTTTACAGTTTTGCATTTTCAATCGATATTTGTATACGTATCAGTTCGTTACCAGTTTCAAAACTCTTTCGTTTTTTACGTCCTCCAGTGTATAGCTTCGGTATTTAAAATAGTATTTCCTATAGTTTTACAGCAGTTAACGTGACAGCAATTGACTACTTATGCGCAAAAAAAGAAAAAAAACAGCAAATTTCTGAAGAGCATTGGTTCTGCCACAACAGCAGCGCTATCGGACGAGCTGTCAAAACTAATAAAACAACCCACCAATGAGTGACGCTAAACCATTAATTCTTTTCAACCCCCCTCTCCTCCCACCACCGATTACCCATTGCATGACGTACCTCGGTGCACACAAATCGATACCATTAAACAGGGGATTTTACGGTCGTAAGGGTTGGCCGGCGTGGCGGAAAGCGCTGTCCATTAGTTTTTAAATATCGGGGCGGCGCGGCAGCGGCGCGTCCATAAAGAGCGTACGCCCCAGCGAACTAACGCGCCAGTAAATAGTGCGCAAGCGCGCGCGCGGCTGTCTGTGCGCTTTTATGCACATTCTGAGCGCCTGTCCGGGAAAGGAAAAATCTGCCGAGTTCCGGCTGACCACCGAATAATCGGCGACCCGCGATTGCGGTCAGCTGGGGAGAGGTCACGGCTACAGGAAAGTGGCGGAGGGTGCTTTCGTGTCACGGCCGCTCTAAGAATTAGCCGGCGGGAGGCGCGTGACACAGGACGTCTGTCGGAGCTGCGGGACGATTCTCGGTTATGGCGGGGTGCGTAATTGCAGCCTGCGGTTGTAGCTGCTAAATTACAGGGACGGAGGGATGTAGACGGTAAAACGTTGTTGATCCGAAATGCAGCTAACGCAGCGGGGTGGTCTGGTGTGTGTGTGTGTGTGTGTGTGTGTGTGTGTGTGTGTGTGTGTGTGTGTGTGACGTATTCCAACGCTTACCTAACTCTGAAAACCCTATCTACAGGGTGATTCTTTTTTCATCGTATACAAACTAGAGACTAATCGATGAGAATATACGGAAGAAAGAAGGCGTAATGACCGACCCGCCAGGGTAGCCGAGTGCGCTAACGCGCTGCTTCCTGGACTCGGGTAGGCGCGCCGGCCCCGGATCGAATCCAACCGGCGGATTAACGGCGAGTGCCGGTATGCCGGCCAGCCTGGATGTGGTTTTTAGGCGGGTTTCCACATCCTGCTTGATGAATACCGGGCTGGTCCCCAAGTTCCGCCTCAGTTACACGACTCAGACATTCGAGAACGTTCGGACCATTTCCTGACTTACACTAGACGGAGACAGCTGGGGTACACTACTTCCATCCCGGTGGGTTCGGGATGGCGGCAGGAAGGGTATCCGGCCACTCTCTGCAATTAACACTGCCAAATGGTTCAAATGGCTCTGATCACTATGCGACTTAACTTCTGAGGTCATCAGTCGCCTAGAACTTGGAACTACTTAAACCTAACTAAACTAAGGACATCGCACACATCCATGCCTGAGGTAGGATTCGAACCTGCGACCGTAGCGGCCTCTCGGCTCCAGACTGTAGCGCCTAGAACCGCACGGCCACTCCGGCCGGCCACTGCCAAATCCGTCATAACAAAGCCGACCCAGTGTTGGAGCGGGACAAAGTCACGAGAGAGAAAGAAAGAACGGAAAGAAGGCCTAATGACAGGAAATGCCTGGTTTCTACGCTACAGACGATTAATTCAATAATACAGTGTTACCAAGACTGTGGTCTGTTACGTTCTGTACCATGCACTCACAGTTACATGGTTTCTTTTGTATGCCGCCTGGAAGTTGGCGCGAGGGTCTGCTCCTGTGAACTGAAGGGTAGGCCGAATGTAGGAAGTGAATAGGAGCAGGAAAAGGTGAAATACTTCGGTACTGCGTGTAAATTTAAATCACCTGTACTACAGGAAGAACATGAATACATAACTTTGCACTGAGGAGCACGTAGGTGCGAAGCCGGATGTCTCAAAGCTCACAAAAGTTACACAGGTAAAATCTGTAGTAGCTCGCTCACTATGAAATGTTGCTTGGTCGTCTGCTCGGAATCAAATGGGCTGAATCTGGAGCGTCGCTCGTAGAGCTGCACAGCGCCGGCTAGAGGGCGCTGTCGTCTGTGTCGTAGTGCCAACCTAATAACTTGCACCTACGCCGTGGCATCGTAGCTATCGAGAGCACAGTTTTACCTAGAGGGTGATACTGCTCCTTATACGTCATGCCGTAGCGCCCTCTCTTGCCATAGTACAAGGTGCATTCAAGTTCTAAGGCCTCCGATTTTTTTTCTCCAGACTGGAAAGAGATAGAAACATGCACATTGTTTTAAAATGAGGCCGCGTTCATTGTCAATACGTCCCAGAGATGGCAGCACCTTACGGCAGATGGAATTTTACCGCCAGCGCCGAGAATGAGAACTGTTTTAAATACTTAAAATGGCGACGTTTTCCTTACTTGAACAGCGTGCAATCATTCGTTTTCTGAATTTGCGTGGTGTATGTGTCAAAAGTGCGTTCGTGGGTGCGACAGTTTAATGAAGGCAGAACATCGTGTGACAACAAACCGAAACAACCTCAGGCTCGCACAAGCCGGTCTGACGAAATGATTGAGAAAGTGGAGAGAATTGTTTTGGGGGATCGCCGAATGACTGTTGAACAGATCGCCTCCAGAGTTGGCATTTCTGTGGGTTCTGTGCACACAATCCTGCATGACGACCTGAAAATGCGAAAAGTGTCATCCAGGTGGGTGCCACGAATGCTGACGGACGACCACATGGCTGCCCGTGTGGCAACGCTAACGCCATGATTCCATGGGAGCGGCGAAGGCTTCTTTAGGAGCCTGTTTTGACCACCGGAAAATCGCTGAGGCAATAGCAGCACGACTGGTGAATGTGCGGCCACGGAGAGTGTCTTTCATTGTTGGAAAAAGCCAAAAGTCACCAGGAGCCAGGTCAGGTGAGTAGGGAGCATGAGGAATCACTTCAAAGTTGTTATCACGAAAAAACTGTTGCGTAACGTTAGCTCAATGTGCGGGTGCGTTGTCTTGGTGAAACAGCACACGCGCAGCCCTTCCCAGACGTTTTTGTTGCAGTGCAGGAAGGAATTTGTTCTTCAAAACATTGCCAAGCAATGTTGACGCGCAACGTCGGTTGTGACAATGGATGAGACGTGGATGCCATTTTTCAATCCAGAAACAAAGCGCCAGTCAGCTCAATGGAACCACAGTTTTGTCACTGGTTTATTCACCAGGCAACCACTATTACAGGGATTGTGTCATCTGTGCTACACTCTAGCGCATATCCATTTGACAGAGTTCGATCATTCACAATCTCATCGCGAATTACAAGTTATCTGCGCGAAAAGTTAAAACCAGGCGCGCGGCTGCTCACCGCTCAGAGACTAAGTCCAGCGATACCACACAACGCGAAATTTTCTAAGTCTTTTCATTTCCTAGCTGCCTAAAGACCGACCGTCTGCTTTCGGGTCTCCACCAGCACTGCCCCTATGCCCTTCTGCCCGTTCCCGGTCGCGTTTCCTACGCGCCGAATATCATTGCTCTACTGTCCAGGGCAGTTCCCTTTCGTGAAGCAGTCCATCTGATTGGCTACAGCTTATTTTGCGTTACTTTACATTTTAAAACATTTAAATAATCAAAGGTTGACCACTTTCACGTTCTAAACAAAGTAACAATAATATCCATTACATAACAAACGTTAAATTCTTTTACATAGAATCAGTACAATTTCTTTCTTAACTCTCAATGTCACGGCCAGGCATGTGCTTTGTGATAAGTAAATAAAGAACAGAAGTAACTATTGTGCACTAAACTTCACAATAAATATTCTATTACTTAATGATTCAGTAAGGTGTCATACTGTCATCGTTCATTGTGTTATGTGTGGAGGAAATGATGTGATGCTTAATTGAAAATACTGATATTGTAAATTTACTATATCTTTTAAAATAATGAAGTTGCAGAGTTCATATTTGCAACATTTGTCATTTTAATAATCCGCTTCCATATGAAATGTCGACCGTAAAGATCGACTGAAGCGTTCAGATTTTAGCATTCAGGTCTTTGTTACAAAAGTTGTTAATTTCACTTCAACAGTAAATTGTGAACTATTATAGATAGTTTATGATCAGTATTCAAGTTTTATTGGGATCACCATGACAATTTATGAAGGATACCAGATTAAAATTACTGTGGCTTCATTCACTGTATCACTACAGAATTAAAAAGTTTCCATAAATGTTTCCCTTTATGACCGATCTCAGGTCCGCCATATTTAGCGCTGCTACATCTCCTTGGCCACAAACGGCTTCTACTGGGATTCCCTATGACGGATTCTTGTCTGTCTCACTCGCACCCTACAACGCTTAGGCCTCAATAGACAATAGACGCCTGTGAGTTTCCTCATCTTGTGTTGAATCTGCGCTCTTCGTGGCACGCGGTATTTACGACAGAGTTCGTTTCACAATTCCTGAAGGCTGACTCTTTCGGCCATATACTTAAATGAGAGTGTAATGCTCGTTAACTCACAACCCCCACAATTCTCCTTCTTCGTCCTCTTTCTCTTCTTTATTTTGAACCGACTTGAGACCACGGGGCTCGTTTTGACTCTTTTACAAGTGTCTTCTTATCCCCGGTAGCTGTCACTTTCTGGATGTGAGCAAAAATCCTGTCCTCTGCACACTTCAAACTGCAGCATCCTGTGCTCATTTTGCTGGTAAGGGACGCTGGGAATACCAACTTTAGAGTGATCTGCCGGAATTTGGACCAGCCATGTATGCTTTCTAATAGAAATGCAAGTTGTTGCAGGTCTGGTTCAACTGCGGTGATCCATTTGCTCTCGAAGAATTTTCCCTCTCTCTCGTGATGAAGACGCTGCTTTTGAGTCTGCAGGGGTTCATGTGGGTCAAATGTCTGTGGAAGATCAGTTACTTTTTGCTGACAAACGTGGTTATGTCTTCTTGGAGCTGTTAAAGCTCATATTGTGTCTGGTCCTGTATGTGCGATTGTCGTTTTTTATTGAGCCAAGTATTCTCGTTATGTTTCCACGTTCACTATGCTCTAGTTACTGATGGGACACTTCATGCTCATGAAGAGGCATTCAGAGGCGGATAATTCGGTGAGCCTGACTATTAAGTTGTAACGTTTAATTTTCTCAGGAAGGTACATGGAGATTCAAGTGCTCTCGCAGTAGTAGTGTACTCTGTCCAACTTGGCACATTTGATGTCGTGGACTGAAAAATGAAGAGGGATACAGGGGGACAGAATGAAATAATACTAAACAGAAACAAGAAGCATGATTTGCTCGTATTTCGTGTGATCCTTAGTAGGCGAAACCAAAAATAGGTAAAGAGAGAACAAAAAAAAAAAAACTCTGGGAAACAATGGGTTCCATGGTACGTTACGGAACTGCTGTTGCATACACTCCAAATGAAGCTTAACCTGCAACATGATGAACCGCTCTCCTTCGATTTTATAAACACAGATACAAAAGTTCTGGTAAACATCGTACGTCATAAATAAACAACCGCCGTCCAGATCACATTTTATTTATGGACTACTGGCTACAATCTGCGTTGCGCATTAGCTTCAGGCCTGGGGTGGAACAAAAAAGGTAACAACAACAAGAACTTTTTTACAGAAGTGCCATATTGTATACACTTGTCTCACGTGTTGCAGAAATAATAGAAAAATATTGTGAATCGGCAGTTACCTTCCAGCGCAAAGTGTATCATCTCAACAGTTATGTAAAAATCACGTAAAAAACAAGCATGCGATATGGGTAAAGAAAAAACCGAATCGTCATTTGACGTATGCGGAAGTAATTGACGAGTGCATTAAATCAGTCTGAAATGGTTTCTTTATGTGTAATTAAACGAAACAGTAATAAAATATGCGAACCTAAAGCACACGTTAATGAACAACATTTCAGTATGAATGATCCCTTACACGGTAACAGGTAACGAACATGAACATAGCGTGCATTGGATATTTTCCTTCCTGTTCAAAAATTTGAATATTATCAAATATGTCTTAATTTTTTAAAAATTTGCTTTCACTTTAATAAATTAAAATACAGGCACCCTAAGGACTCTCTCTGTAAATTGGAAAAGGGAAAACGGTTAGTTACGATGTAGCCATAGCTATTTTTTAGCTAAAAAATTTGTAACTAAATTACTTTAATGTATTTGTATTCCTATATACTGAAACGAAAGCAAATTCTTAAAGTTTAAGGTATGTTTAGTAATACTGCCCTGGCTTTTAAAATATTTAAAAAATGTACGATCCATACTGTCCTATCAATATGTTTATAATATTTGTTTATCTAAGACTGTATAACGGGTAATTCAAGCTGAACATTAACATGTTCTTCAAGTCTGCGTACTTTTACTAATTTTTCATTTGATTATGCATGAAGAAACAATTTTACACTGCTTTAATGTACTCATCTATGACTTACGCATATGTTACGTCATTACACAATTTTTTTTCCCACACTCCATCTTTGTTTTTCAGGTGCGTTTTACGCAACTGCTGACAAGCTATACCTTGCGACGTAATATATGTGTTGATTCAAACTATTGTGTTCTGTTGTGTAGGCCTGTTGCGTTTCCTAATCGTTCTGCCAGTATAATGCGGCTTTTGGTATGCCTTCCCCACCACATAATATGGGTGATTGTTCCAATTTAAGTTATTCGTAATTGTAATTCGTAGGTATTTAGTTCAACCGACGCCGGTTAGATACGTGTGATTTATCGTGTAACAGAAATTTAACGGATTCCCTTTAGTGCTCACGTAGATGACATCATTCTTTTTCGTATTTAGAATCGGTCGTAATTTTTCGCGCCACACAGATATCTTCTCTAATCTGAAACTGGTTTTGATATGCTGATGACTATACTAGACGGTAAATGACAGAGTCACCTGCAAAAAAACTACGATGGCTGCTCAGATTGCCTCTTAGTCTGTTTATAGAGTTTAGGAACAGAACTTAGAACTAATTAAACCTAACTAACCTAAGGACATGACACACATCCATGCCCGAGGCAGGATTCGAACCTGCGACCGTAGTGGTCACGCGGTTCCAGACTGAAGCGCCTAGAACCGCACGGCCACACCGGCCGGCGAACAGTAGAAAACATAATTATAACACTTCCTTTGGGAACGCCAGATATTACGTCTGTTTCCGTCGATTACTACCAACTGTCATCTTGCGGACAGGAAATCACGAATCCAGTAGCACAGAAATTTGATTAGCAGTCGCTTGTGAGGAGCAATGTCAAAAGCGTTCTGGAACTATATTGAATCAATTTGACATCCCTTGTCGATAGCACCAATTACTTTCTGACAATAAAAGAGCTACTTGTGGTTAACAGAATGATATTTTCTGAGTCTGTGATGAATGTGTGTCAATATACAGTGTTATTCGACATAATTCATAATATTCGAACACAGCATACGTTTCAAAATCCATCTGCAAATACACGTTAGCGCCATGGACCTGTAATTCATCATATTACTCTTATTTCCTTTCTTGAGTATTGTTGTGACCTGCGCAACTTACCAGTCTTGAGGTACGGATGTCGCATCGAGCGAACGCTTGTATATGTTTGCTATGTATGGAGCTGTGAGTCAGCATATTGTAAAAGAAACTTATCTGATATACAGTTTGGACCGGAAGATTTGTCTACATGAAGTGATTTAAGAGTCTTCGCTACATGTAGCTTATCAACTTCTAAGTTACTAATGTTGGCACCTTTCCTTGTTTAGATTTCTGGAATGCAGATGAAACTACACTGGGACATAGTATATGAAAAAGGAATAAGCCTGCTGATACCAATAACCAAATGTAAAATAAAATAAAATGTCTGGCAGAAAATCCTCCTTTAAGCATCGGCACTCTGCAGTAAAAAAACTGTACCTGACAGAAATATTAAATAAAACAGGAGGTCAGGTCCATATGTAGGAGGATAAGAGTGGAGAAACTTCAGGATAAGGAAATCAGGCACAAGTACATAACAGCAATCTCAGAAAGGTACCAGTTAGTTGAATGTAGTCAATTACAGTCATTGGAAAAGGAATGGACAAGGTACAGGGACACAGTACTAGAAATGGCTAAAGAATGTCTTGAAACAGTAGTGTGTAAAGGTAGGATGAAGCAAACAGCTTGGTGGAATGACACAGTCAACGCAGCCCATAAAAGGAAAAAGAAGGAGTATCAAAAATGGCTACATAATAGAACTCAGGTAGACAGAGAAAGTTATGTTGAAGAAAGAAACAAAGCCAAACAGATAATTGCAGCATCCAAGAAGAAATCTTGGGAAGACTTTGGAAACAGGTTGGAGACTTTGGGCCAAGCTGCTGGAAGACCATTCTGGAGTGTAATTAGCTGTCTTCGAAAGGGAGGTAAGAAGGAAATGACAAGTATTTTGGACAGGTCAGGAAAACTGCTGGTGAATCCTGTGGATTGCCTGGGAAGATGGAGGGAATATTTTGAAGAGTTGCTCAATGTAGGTGAAAATACGATCAGTAATGTTTCAGATTTCGAGGTACAATGGGATAGGAATGATGATGGAAATAGGATCACATTTGAGGAAGTGGAGAAAATGGTCAATAGATTGCAGTGCAATAAAGCAGCTGGGGTGGATGAAATTAAGTCGGAACTCATCAAATACAGTGGAATGTCAGGTCTTAAATGGCTACACAGGATGATTGAATTGGCCTGGGAGTCGGGACAGGTTCCATCAGACTGGACAAAAGCAGTAATCACACCAATCTTTAAACATGGAAACAGAAAATATTGTAACAACTACAGAGGTATCTCTTTAATCAGCGTTGTGGGTAAAATCTTCTCAGGTATTGTTGAAAGGAAAGTGCGAGTATTAGTTGAAGACCAATTGGATGTAAATCAGTGTGGGTTTAGGCCTCTTAGAGGTTGTCAGGACCAGATCTTTAGGTTACGGCAAATAATGGAGAAGTGTTACGAGTGGAACAGGGAATTGTATCTATGCTTTATAGATCTAGAAAAGGCATATGACCGGGTTCCTAGGAGGAAGTTATTGTCTGTTCTACGAGATTATGGAATAGGAGGCAAACTTTTGCAAGCAATTAAAGGTCTTTACATGGATAGTCTGGCAGCAGTTAGAGTTAACAGTAAATTGAGTTCATGGTTCAGAGTAGTTTCAGGGATAAGACAAGGCTGCAGCCTGTCTCCACTGTTGTTCATATTATTTATGGATCATATGTTGAAAACAATAGACTGGCTGGGTGAGATTAAGATATGTGAACACAAAATAAGCAGTCTTGCATATGCGGATGACTTAGTTGTGATGGCAGAATCGATTGAAAGTTTGCAGAGTAATATTTCAGAGCTAGATCAGAAATGTAAGGACTATGGTATGAAGATTAGCATCTCCGAAACAAAAGTAATGTCAGTGGGAAAGAAATATAAATGGATTGAGTGCAAAATAGGAGGAACAAAGTTAGAACAGGTGGATGGTTTCAAGTACTTAGGATGCATATTCTCATAGGATGGCAACATAGTGAAAGAACTGGAAGCGAGGTGTAGCAAAGCTAATGCAGTGAGCGCTCAGCTACGATCTACTCTCTTCTGCAAGAAAGAAGTCAGTACCAAGACTAAGTTATCTGTGCACCGTTCAATCTTTCGACCAACTTTGTTGTATGGGAGCGAAAGCTGGGTGGATTCAGGTTACCTTATCAACAAGGCTGAGGTTACGGATATGAAAGTAGCTAGGATGATTGCAGGTACTAGTAGATGGGAACAATGGAAGGAGGGTGTCTACAATGAGGAAATCAAAGAAAAACTGGGAATGAACTCTATAGATGTAGCAGTCAGGGCGAACAGGCTTAGATGGTGGGGTCATGTTACACGCATGGGAGAAGCAAGGTTACCCAAGAGACTCATGGGTTCAGCAGTAGAGGGTAGGAGGAGTCAGGGCAGACCAAGGAGAAGGTACCTGGATTTGGTTAAGAATGATTTTGAAGTAATAGGCTTAACATCAGAAGAGGCACCAATGTTAGCACTGAGTAGGGGATCATGGAGGAATTTTACAAGGGAGGCTATGCTCCAGACTGAACGCTGAAAGGCATAATCAGTCTTAAATGATGATGATGATTATGATGATGATGAACAGTAGTAAGTCAGGGAAAGATAAAATTACGAAAATTCCGGGCTCTGCGCAGCATAACACACCTAGCTACGCAATTTGTTGAAGGTAGAGCATGGTGAAAACCTGCTAACATATGGGAACTGGATATGACTGTCATGCTGAGTGAATGACTATAGGTTTCAAATCTCACAGCAATAGATGCTGTTGGTGATCGAACGTCTATGTCAACCACCTTCAGGGCAAATATTGCATAGTAAACTGTAGGCGGATAACTTGCAAACAGCCCACAGCTGGAGATAATGCTGCCATCTCCAATTTGGCAAACAACACAGAAGCTGCACAGTTGCTGACTAGAGACATGTATTGTGGTACAACGAGCCACGACCTTGCCTGTTTTCAAATTTTACAAGCCATAAAGTGCAATGGTGATTGAGTGAAGCATTTAACTCTGTATGTGTGAAATGCTCAGTTGAGGCAGGAGGTGGGCCTGTGAGAATTTGAAGGTGGTTTCTCGTACTGTGACTTGAACCCAGTCATTCATGCCACTATGAGTAGTAGGGCAAGGTATACCCCTTATGTAGGCAACCCGCACCAACAAATGCACTGAAGCCCCCATTACCCTACTACTACCGTGGACAGTAGTCAGGATGTTATTTCATCACTTGCAGTGACCATATGCTGCTTCTACATCTTCATGCAGGGGGGGGGGGGGGGCCGTGGACATTTCCACTTTCCAAGATGGCAACAGCGGTGTTCACAGGTTGCCCCAATACGTTTGCTGTGTGATAAACTCAGCCATACTGTCGCACTTCGAATGGCCTGCCCCTTAACATGTACACAGTGTCTGCATTCAGTATTGTACCACGTCAGCTTACATTCAGCAACATTAAAACCAAGTTTCCATTAGTCGCAAGAAATAAAAATCCTGCCCAAATCATCCTGAATCCACCTGCAGTCCCTCACCGATGACACCTTCTTGTGCACCGCAGCGATATCAGCAAGCATGCACACACTGTCGCCCACCATTTTCATCATATAGTTTACATACACTTGCAAAACTTAAGGATGAAACAAACTTTTCATAGTGTGTCGCTGACATGAAACACAGCTCGACGAAACTTAGACCACACACAGAAAAAAAAAATGCTATAATGTAGTACAGAAGGCAACTAAAAGAAATACCCAATGAGACAAACAGAAATGACAGTTTTATTCAAAGACAATAACTGTACTGAAGTGACCGCGATTCATGATGGTTCCCCGGACGTTACAAAAGACAGCTCCTGATACGATGTGTGATGACTAAGGATGGCAATGCATGCTTAGCAATGTGTTCCCATGTTGGCTAGAAGGCTGGTGAGGAGTTCCTGTTCTAAGGCATTGCATTGGTGCACCAGTACCATTGCTGAAATACGTCTTTGCAATGCATCCAACACGTGCTCGATGGACAAGGGATAGGCCAGTCCCTTCGCCCAATAGCCTCTCATTCCAACATTCCAAGACGGTACTGCACTGTTCGTTGCAGCTGTGCATTGTCATCCTAGAAAAGCCTAATGCATCCCTGAAAAGAGGCGCATGGGGGAGGAGTACAGTGGTATAATAACGTTGATCAGAGTGTGTGGTTCAAATGGCTCTGAGCACTATGCGACTTAATTCTGAGGTCATCAGTCCCCTAGAACTTAGAACTCCTTAAACCAAACTAACCTCAGGACATCACACACATCCATGCCCGAGGCAGGATTCGATCCTGCGACCATAGCGGTCTCGCAGTTCCAGACTGTAGCGCCTAGAACCGCTCGGCTACTTCGGCTGGCTGGAGAGTGTGCTGTGGTCAGCATTTGGATGTCAGTACGGCCTTGAAGCATTATGCCTCCGCACACCGTAAGACTGGGACCACCAAAACGATCACGTTCGACAACTTTCCTAGATGTATTATGTGTTTTGCCCTTTCGCCATATGAGGTGATGTCCAACACCTTTGAACATCATCGTTTTGGTGGTCCAGATCTTATTATGTGGTGAGGCATAATGTTCCATGATTTCCGACTCTTTGAACAGGGTATTCTCAACAGTCAGTATCATTGTGACGTTGTAATCCTTCCCCATTTGTGTGTTTTCAGGACTGAATTCGGCCCTGACTCCATTTTTATGGACGACATTGCGGAAGAGTATCGAACAGCGCAGGTGGAGGACCTCTTGGAATGAGTATATTCAGTGAATATTTTGGCCTCTGGACTGGACTGTACCTGTTATTTCTTTGTGTGGTTGGTCATGAATATCGACTCGTGTTTGATGCCACGCGGGACTACGCGAGTGGTCTTAGGCGCTGCAGTCATGGACTGTGTCGTTGGTACCGGTAGAGGTTCGAGTCCTCCCTTGGGCGTGGGTGTGTGTGTTTGTCCTTAGGATAATTTAGGTTAAGTAGTGTGTAAGCTTAAGGACTGATAACCTCAGCAGTTAAGTCCCATAAGATTTCACACAAATTTGAACGTTTTTTTCGTGTTTGATGTGCAAGGAGTGCGATCATGGAAGTTCGCATTAGAACCACCCTGTGCTCTATATAAATGCTGACCACTTCAGCGATAGCCCAACACGTTTACACCTCTTAACCTCTGCACTGCGTTCACCTGTCGGAGTTTGCAGGCTGTGACATTTAGATTTCTCAGCGCCCCCATGCATTTCTATTCAGAGCGTCTATTGCCACGGTACATTCTGGCAGCCCTCAGATAAATGGAACACCGACACAATCACCCTTGACTGTTAGCTCTGGGCCTCCTTGAAGCTAAGGAGAAGAATGGCGGCGTACCTCTAGAATGCAGGTAGATGCGAGAATGTGCTGTTATCAAGCAAAGGAGGCCTTATCAGATGAGAGGAGAAAGTAGATTCATACCTGCGTGTTACAGAGCTTGTATTACGCATAATGATTATTTTTACAGTTCCGTTGGTCAGTTGGTGAAAATGGAGTCTGTCTGTCTTTGTTTGTGCCTGTCTGACTGTTCAAAGTATCAAAGTAAACATTATGTCACACATTAAAGTCCATAGCGTATTTCCTCTCCAAATAGAACCTTGAAATTTGGCAAGAAGAAAGGTTTCACAGTAGAAGTAAAGGGAAAAAGCTAGAGAAATTTTATTTATAATTATATCACACGGATAATATACACTTGAGGCATTTGTTATCCGACTTCTAACTTGAAATTGAAACCTTCTCGAAAGTCCTGGGATAGCAAGGGCCAATATCTTGCCAGTATCAATGTATACAGCAGGCAAGAGTCTAAGACATCCTCTATTCCCATAATGGATCAATTTTCTCTCCCTCCCTCCCGCTCTCTCTCTCTCTCTCTCTCTCTCTCTCTCTCTCTCTCTCTCTCTCTCTCTCTCTCTCCAAGCATTACTCCCGACTTGCGGGGTCTGCTGTTATGGTTAAACGGACGTGGCATGTTAATGGTAAATGGTGGCTGGATGCCATTCCTGTCACCAAGCTCCACACCTCCCACAACCCCCACCCCCGGGACGGAATCAATGTACCCCAGCTGTCTGCATCTAGTGTAAGCCACGGAATAGTGCGAATGTGTTTCATGTAACTGAGGCGGAACGTGGGGACCAGCCCAGCATTCACATTGCAGGATGTGGAAAACCGCCTAAAACCACATCCAGGCTGGCCGGTACACCGGCCCTCGTCGTTAGGCCTCTGGGTGTAATCGATCTGGGGCCAGCACGCCCATCCGAGTCCAGGAAGCAGCACGTTTGCGCTCTTGGCTACCCTCGTGGGTCACGTAATGGATCAACTGTCTGTCTATATACATAATAAAGCTTGTATGGAACCACTCTCAGTGCACAATTCTCACTATATATATACTACAGCACATCTGCTACGTTATCTGCTATCTGTCATTATACCTGACATCAACAACTGACAGTGGCCATTTAGTTGTCCATCCCATGGCAAGTACTGTAAATATACTTTCTACCTTGCTAGCGACATGGAAATAAATGTTGCTGACACACAAAGCTTGCTCCTGAATCAGTCTATATATTAGCAGATACCTCACCAACATCCCCGCAGCATTCACATACAGAATGGAGAACGCCGCGAGGGATTTTTGTACATTGTCATTCACACCCTTACCGTATGACTGTAAGCAATTCTACTAGAAACATTGTCGAACATGACAGTTTTGGGGGTCTAGCTTTTGTGGCGTGGGGAAGCATAATTTTTCATAGAGTATTGACCATCTAATCTTTGAACACCGTATACTCCCCGGTCAACGTTATTTTGACACTGTAATCTTTCTACACCTTCCACATGTGCGTCTATTCAGGCACGCATTGGACCTGGGCTGCACTTTAGTGGATGACAATGCGCGACCACATCGAACAGCACAGGTGGAGGAGCTCTTGAAATGAGAAGAATTTGGTGAATGGACTGGGCTATTCGTTTCCCGGACTTAAATCCCATCGAGCTCGTGTGGGATTCGTTGGGGAGAGGCATTGCAGAAGGTCCACGTGCACGAAAGACCATCCAACAGTCCTCAACCACGCCGTACCACAAGAACTGCTTACCAAACTTGTAGCCAGCAGGGGACCACGTTGCAGAGCAGGCATTTCAGTCTGTGGCGGTCGCAAACCTTACTAAGAACCGTTGTAATGTGTAGGGCACCATCATAAATCGCGGTGTCTTCAGTGTAATTATTGTCTTCGAATAAAAGTGTCGTTTCTGCTCCTCTCATTACTTACAGTTCCCTAATGTACTGTACTGAAGCAGTTCTTTCTGTATGTGGTCCAATTTTCATTCAGCTGTGTTACTTGGTAGTGACATATCATGCGGAAATTACTTCCGCCTTAATCTGGATGGTTCATTTGGGGGAAGGGACCAAACATCGAGGCCATCGGTTCTATCAGTTTGGGGAAGGCTGGGGAGGGAAGTCGGCCGCGCCCTTGCAGAGGAAGCATTGGGGAATTTGCCCGAAAAAGTTTAGGTAAATCACGGAAAACCCGAATCAGGAGGGCCGGACGCGAGTTTGATCCGTCGCCCTCCCGAAGGCGAGTCTTGTGTTAACCATTGAGCCACCGCGCTCGGTGTTACAGACCTGTGTATAGGAGAGCAATTTCATCAAGATTTGCATGGAAAAGGAGAATAATGAGAGGAACTATTTCTCTTTTCGTCGCGCACAGTATGGTGATAGACTAATACAGGCTGGGCAAAACAAATCTGTCCGGGAAGTTTGCAACATTTTGCAGACTCTGCTTGAAGGTTTATCAAAACACTTGCAGTCCTAAACTCTTCCACAAACAGTTTTGCCAAAGTTTCCCACTAATTATGCTCTGAATAACACTCGACAGTGAACACGCTCTGTTTCATTGTGAGCATCGTATTGTGTTGCGTTCAGCTGGTCTCTGAACCTCTTCTCGCTCACTCAAACGTAACGACACAGCCAAGTGTTCGGTACAGAGAATGTGGCAGATGCGCATGAGCAGACGTGCGACAGCAACCGACTGTTGCATTGAAATTTCGGTTTCCTGCATTTCATGGGATGGGTAATACTCCACTTCGTTAATACGGGTCAGTTTTACATATTTTCTTGGCCACTTTTAGGACCAAACATTGGGGCGGAACAACATATAACATGTAAGACAATCGAAAATACTAACATTCAATATTATAAGAATAGGCAAGATGATTGCAGAATTGTGCAACTGTGGCACAAGAGGATGTGGAAGTAGACCGTGTATACTGGTTCCAGTTGCTGCTTGCTTCCAAGTACCAAAAAAATTGATTTTCATTATTAACGTAATTAGTGACTGAATTAAAAAATTTAAACTGCTGACAGTCTAATCATTAAGATGTATTATCGTACGTTAAAAGTCTAACGCGAAAAGACAAATTACTTTCGCTCATCATATTCCATGTGTCAGGAAAGCCTGCAACTGTGTCATTCACTATTTAAATAAATGAATATTGGTGCAGTTTCATTATTTAAATCACTAATGACACAGTCGTGGGTTTTCCTCAAACATCGAATATGATGAGCGAAGAAGGGTATTAGTGTCCAGCAATGCAGTGAAAATAATATACAACTTCAAAAAAAGAAAATGTTTTGTATTCATGTAAATAAAATGCACAAATGCACTTGAAAATGAGAATTAAGTCTCCAAACGCGTTGTGTTGAACATCAAAACACGAGTAAGTCGCGCAGTTTTCATTATTTAAATCGAGAAGACGAGTGTTCCAGTTACGGCCTGTGTGTTGTGCTTGAGACAGTTTCCCTGACGATGTACATATTATTGGACTTAATTCATCCTGTATTTTGAAAATGAGAGCCCTTTGCAACTTTTGACCCACTTTTACCATTATTTCTAGCTTTTTCTATACTACTTCTCCCTTAAATGCTTAACGTCAAATATTCGATACAATAAGTCCTTTCTAAAGCAATCAGAAGTTGCAAAATGTCTTATAAATGGATATTCAGTTTCTTAAAGAAAGTTGGTTCAAATGGCTCTAATCACTATGGGATTTAACATCTGAGGTCTTCAGTCCCCTAGACGTAGAACTACTTAAACCTAACTAGCCTAACGACATCACACACATCCACGCCCAACGCAGGATTCGAACCTGCGACCGTAGCAGCAGTGTGTTTCCAGACTGACGCGCCTAGAACCGCTCGGTCACAGCGGCCGGCTGATGGACGTTTAATGGTGTTGCTATTTAATGTGATCATACGTTAAAGTGTGACGTCGTACATAAGTTTGAGGGTGAAAATATGAAACTAAAATGCGTCAAGCATAAAGAATGTCAGAAAATAGTATGAGGTTACAGGCAGCCCGTACGTGATGTATCTGCAGAGGCATGTGGGATTAAAGCGTAGTCTGCACAATGGAACGCATTAGTGAACAATGGCTGCAGCTGTACTCGAAATCCTTGAAACTTGTGAAGCGCCCTTCAGAAATGTTACTTGGGATTGTCTGCTATCAGACTAACTTCTGGAGCTGCAAGAGGCGCGGTTCTTGACCCGGATATGTTAGCTAGCTTTGATTGATCAGTAACAGCGAAACTCTCTCCCACCCCACCCCACCTGCAATAAAGCATTAACAGAACTGCTCACCGTCTTCCTCTACAATGCAAAGTTTGAGTTTGGTAGAAGGCCACTAGAACAATCTGCCTCTCTCCGTCCTACCCCTTAGTTTGGAGTATATTAGTATGTTGGATCCGTAATTGCTTGAAATGGAATGTCAATCGTTTCGGGCTCCTTAATTTCGAAATACAACTGCTGAAGTTTGCCCATCTATGTCTAAATTTTCGACTCAAAACGAACGGCGGCAACTACAATGGGAAAGGGCGCTAGGGGGAGATAAGGTAGGGGGCATATGATGGGGTGGGGTAGGGAAGGAGGTTACTTTAACACGTTAGAGGTCCAATAGGCTATATATGAAGTGCTGTCGTTCCCAACGTACATGCATGTCAGTATCGGTTGTCAAATCCGTCCCTATTGCTCCTCACAGATTCAGATCATTCAGCTATTATTTAAAACTGGGGTACTTTTTAAATGTAATTCAGGTATTCAAAGTGATTGGTAATATGTCTTTCACAGACTCAATTTTCTTCACCTACCGCTCTGCCGTTCCCCAGGATACAATTTAGCCTACTCGCAACTTACTAAGCCACATATACTGCACGCACGGGTACATACAGGTAATTTATCTAAGTGTACGAAGCATGTTAGTCGCTGTTTGAGCCCATGAGACGCAGCGCAGATGCACAGAGGAAATCCGTTGCTCATAATTATAGAACAGTCAGTTGGCGAGCGTAATTTTCAATCATTCAGTTTTTTCGGAGATGGGTCTTGTTTAGAAAAACGGGCGTGAAGAGGAGACAAACAAACTCAGAGCAACTAAGATGGAAATGGCCTTTCAGGGTGCTAAAGACATTTGCAGTAGAGAGCTTCCTCCTCGTAAGTAGAATGACAATATTACGTTACAACATTGAAATGAGAATTTTTATACGCAGCCAAATGGCTGGATGAGACTAATTACAACGCAGGAGAAATAGAAAATATGGAAAAAGAGAGAAAAATCTGAAGACAAATACTGGGTCCATAAAAGAAAACGGCTAATATAGCAACAGGATGTAATGTTGCCCCTTTCCAAGGATATTCATGTTTGTGGTTTTTAAATTTAAATAAGAAGCTAAAATGTTTCCCAAAGAAGGAAATACCACATTTTCAGCACGAAGAGAAAACATTTAGTTGCGGAAATGAGAGGAAGGCATTGACCCTTACCCTGTTCTTGCGACGTAAAATAATTCTGCAAGAAAGCATCTCATTACTCATACCAGTTTTGCTACAGGCCCAGAAATCGTAGCTGGAAAACTGTAAAAACAGAATCGGGTTATGGCTCAAATGGCTCTGAGCACTGTGGGACTTAACTTCTGTGGTCATCATTCCCCTAGAACTTAGAACTACTTAAACCTAAATAACCTAAGGACATCACACACATCCATGCCCGAGGCAGGATTCGAACCTGCGACCGTAGCAGTCCCGCGGTTCTGGACTGCGCGCCTAGAACCACTATACCACCGCGGCCGGCAGAATCGGGTTATTGTTAACCGCCAATGCAAAGAACTAGTTTGCATGGTAACAATAACTACAAACGGACTTCATGAGAAACATAGACTGCAGTTTCGACTTACCAATATTGAAATGTGAATACGACTGTGCTCTTATGTATCGCGACAGTTGCGTCACCAAATTCACTACTCCAATTAATGTAAAAAGCTGAAAAAATACACAGAAGAGCAATCTGCCCCCTCCTTCCTTCTCCGGTCTATTGCCCACATTAAACAATGCCCAGGACAAGTAATTAATAAGCAGAGTCTTTTATGAAGATTTGAAAGGAGCGAAGATTACAATAAATTTTCAAGTTTACTTAGCACCAGTTCTCGACTAGCGATCTGATTCTTAAAGCTGCAAATCAAACATCAGATCCTCACGGTTGCTTTGAACTAAATAAATTCGAAGATTGTTATTGCAGAATATCTTACGTAAATATATTTTACACTGATTTTCTCTCATTTTAGTATATCATACATTATTTTGACTTTTCACATTAGCAAAGCTGAAATTACATTGTTCGCACATAACATACAAAAATACATCCGATCACATCACAGGAATCCAGAAATAAACACAGTAAACAATACAGGATTGCGTAATTAATAATAGAAATTTTACATTTCAAATGTTTCTAAAAAAATTTTTAACTGTACATTCACAACTAGTACTTATCGATTATAACATCGAAACTTAAATATTTTATGAAGTAATTCCTCTTCAATAATTTTATCTTGGCAAATAACATATTGTGTATAGAATTATATGAAAGTTTTCGGGAAAGACAACTGAGATAATACTGACCTGCCCAAAATTCGAAAAATAATACTGCAATCAACAACTACTGTTCAGAAAACCTAATGCTAGAGGAGCATGTCCCGTTACAAGGTGTATAGGATTATGCATTCAACTACTAAAAATAAAGTAGTAAACGCTTACAGATATTATTTGACAGTAAAATTCATCGTACAATGCATAGTACCAACTTCTAGTAGTGAGGCTGGAAGAAGAAGAAGGAGGAATGACTATGCGTTCTCTAATTTTTTAACTAAATAATATCGAAATTTTCACAAGTAATTATAACACTGGAATAAAGTTAATACTCTGAGATATAAATTAATACTTTGAAACATTTTGATTCGAAGATATGTGCAAGAAAATTGAACAATCAACTGTAACGCTCTTAGAGTTATGTTTTACGGCCATGTAGTTAAGGTGAAGCAAAATAACGAAGAGAATATTTCAACACGCCAATAGGAAAGAAATCTCTTTGGTGCAAGTGGCTCCAAGAAATCAGAAGTAATTCTAAAGGGAAGAAGATTGAAGAATATGAAAGTAACAGAGGTAAGTTTCGGAAGGATGTTTAAGATTTCCTTCTCCAGAGAAAACAAAAAATAAAAGTGAAGCAACGTGGTCTGAAGTTCGGGAACAACAGCAGTCTGTGAGAACTAAATTTTTCGCGACGGCACTGTTGTATAAAACTGTCGAGAGCTCGAAGTTTTACCCTCAATTGACGCGGCAAGAAGTGCCAGAATGTTTTGTATTACAGCAATCTGATAGAAAGAAAAAAATATTGGAAAAGACGGAAGCTAAATCAGAGGTAGTTACTTAAGCTGTCCGTACGAAGCCCATATCAAGGAGGAAAAAAAGAAAAAATAAGGAAAAACGAAAAGCTGGGAACTCTGTCTGAAAGTTTGGTCGCGCCAGATTATGGTCTAACTAAACGGGCAGTGCAGTAGTTTCACAGTGTAAGATGAGCAGCCGTTTCACTGTTAACTATGAGCGGGTCTTTGAATTGTAGCCTCGCTCACTTCATTGTGTTATAAGGTCGGTACATCGCCAGTAGTGGAGAGGCAGGGTGGAGCTCCAGTCGTGGGTCGTGTGTCGTGATTCGCAGCGTCAGCCCGGCTCATCCCAGCGCCCTCTGGCGGAAGCTCTTCCCTCTTTGGCCGCTGGCTTTCCCGAGGCCTTTTTCCGAGCTTTCCCGCTCTCCCCTCAGCCTCAAAGCGTCGTCCAGAGTCGCGCCCTCTGCTGTGTCGCCGCCAGTGCCGCCGCTAATGGATTGCTTCCCCGCGTGAAAGCACCGGCGGTTCCCCTGTTTGTGCGTACACGCGCCTGCGTGGCGTGCTTGCGTACGTGTGGGAGGGATGTCGCACGCGCGCGTCAAGTCCGTGCTGTATACCGGCAGCGTGCGAGCTGTGCAGTGCCGTGCTGTGCTGTGCTGTGCTGCCCCTGGCGGTCGGCAACCCGCGCGCGCTGTGTGCACTGTGGGTTGCCTGCCTCTCAGGGTAATTGCTTGCGGGACGTCGCAGCTGCCGCGCATCCGCATCCACTGCACGCTGCGCTGTGTACATTGAGAGAGAGAGAGAGAGAGAGAGAAAGAGAGAGAGAGAGAGAGAGAGAGAGAGAGAGAGAGGAGCGGGAGTTCATGAAGCGATGCGCGGTAGAAAAATACGAAGAACTATACTGTATAGAGCGTTTCATTATTATATGCTAATTCGCCGTGAGCAGGTAACATCAGGCAAATAACTATATATGCAGGGCGTCCTAGGAGATCACAGGAACTATTATTCGAGTAAATATAGGCTCTAAAATGCGTACCTTAAGAGCTACGAGCACTTGTTCATTAGAATCACAGTACTGAAGGTAAAGATATACTCTTAGTTCTTCAGGTATGCATTTTGAAACCCATGTTTGGTAGACTTTTCTACTTCAAATGATAGTTCGTGTCATATCTCAGGAATATTGACCATTCTTTCTCTGACACCCATTTCATGTGCAGTAACGATCTAGGCATGATCAACAAACGTTAGCAGGATTCATTGAGCTAGCAAACGCACTAGACAGTTAAAAATGGTGCAAGATACTCGAAATTCTCAGAAAATTTATTGTAATCTGTGAGGACGTAACTGGTGATGAATGGGAATTCAACAAAAAAGTGCTCGGATGAAAAATGAACTAAGGGATGCAGTCTTTCCCCCGTATTGTTCAATCTGTACATGGAAGATGCAGTGTTGGAAACAAAAGATGGGTTCAGGAGTTGCGATGCACTTCAGATTGAAAAAATATCGATAGCAATATTCGTTGATAGCACTGTTGCCTCAGTGAAAGCGAAGATGATTTACTGGACATACTGCGTGGAATGAACCGTCTACTGACCAGAGAATGTAAATTGGGAGTAAGCCAGAGAAAGACGAAAGTAAAGAGCAGTAGCACAAATGAGATTAAGATGAAAACTGGGAATCATGAACAGGAAGTAAGGAAATTAAACTACCTTGGAAAGAAATTAACATGGGGCAAACGTAGCAAAGAGGACATAAAAAGCTGTCTAGCATAGGTAATCTCGCAATCCTGGCCAAAATAAGTCTGCTAGCAGGAAACATTGGTTTCAATTAGAGGATGAAATTTTTAGAATGTGTGTCTGAAATTGAATCATGAACTGTCGAAAAAAAAAAAGAAAAGCAAAGCATTTGAGATGTACTGCTATAGAAGAATGTTGAAAACTGCGTTGACTGATAGCCGCACGTGATTAGCCGAGCGGTCTGGGGCGCTGCGGTCATGGACTGTGCGGCTGCTCCCGGCGGAGGTTCGAGTCCTCCCTCGGGCATGGGTGCGTGTGTTTATCCTTACGATAATTCAGATTAAGTAGTGTGTAAGCTTGGGACTGATGACCTTAGCAGTTAAGTTCCGTAAGATTTCACATCTCGAAGGGAACTGACACTATGAATCCTGCAGGGCTGTCAGTAAATCCGTAAGAGTACGAAGGGGTGGAGAGTTCACTTCTGAACAGCACGGTGAAAGGAATCCCAGATACGGTCAACAATGGTCATTTGTGGCGCCTTTGGTGGCCAGCGAAAGTGTTCAACCGGACGGTGTGGCCGAGCGGTTCTAGGCACTTCAGCTTGGAACCGCACGACCGCTACGGTCGCAGGTTCGAATCCTGCCTCGGGCATTGATGTGTGTGGCGTCCTTAGGTTAGTTAGGTTTAAGTAGTTCTAAGTTCTAGGGGACTGATGACCTCAGATGTTAAGTCCCATAGTGCTCAGAGCCATTTGAAAGTGTTTAAGCTCAACAGTGTTCCTGGAGCCACTCTGTAGCAATTATGGACGTGTGGGGTGTCAAATTGTCGTGCTGGAAATGCCCAAGTCCGTATGAATGCACACTGGACATGAATGGATGCAGGTTATCAGACAGAATGCTTAGGTGAGTGTCACTTATCAGAGTCGAATCTAGACGTGTCAGGGGTCTCATATCACTTTATCTGCACACACCCTACACCATTGCAAAGCCTCCACCAGCTTGAACAGTTCCCCGTTGACATGCGGGGTCCATGGATTCTCGAGGTTGTCATCATACCGCTACACGTCCATCCGCTTGATAAGATCTGAAACGAGACTCCTCCGATCAGGCAACATGTTTCCAGTCATCAACAGTCCAGTGTCGATGTTGACGGGCCCAGGCGAGGCGTAAAGCTTTGTGTCGTACAGTCATCAAGGGTACATGAGTGGGCCTTCGGCTCCGAAAGCCCATATCGATTACGTTTCGTTCAATGGTTCGCACGCTGACGCTTGTTGACTGGCCAGCATTAAAATCTGCCGCAATATGCGGAGGGGTTACTCTTCTGTCACGTTAAACGAATCTCTTCAGTCGTCATTGGTTCCGTTCATGCAGGATCTTTTTCCAGCTGCAGCGATGTCGGAGATTTGATGTTTTACAGGATACCTGATATTCACGGTACAGTCGTGAAATGGTCGTACGGGAAAAGCGCCAATCTGTCTCTTCCTCGGAGATACTGTGTCCCATGGCTCGTGCACCGGCTGGAACTCCACGTTCAAACTCTCTTAAAACCTTGATAACCAGCGAGTGTAGCAGCAGTAACCAGTGTAACAACTGCGCCACACACTTGTTGTCTTACATAGGTGTTGCCGACCGCTGCGCGGTATTCTACCTGTTTACGTATCTCTATATTTGAATACGTATGCCTATACTAGTTTCTTTGGCGCTTCAGTGTATCTGCTATTTCGACGTTCGTACAATGCCTGAATGAAGTGACCGCGTTAGGATAGTCCGCGGTGAAACAGTATACGGAATGTACATGACATTACTCCTCCCGCCTTGCGTGCGTTTGCGCTGATATCCTAGTGATTGGAATATCCAACACATCCAAGAGTACAATGCACTTAATGGAAGTTTGAAGTTTGTTGCAACTGTAACGGCTAGGAGTGTAAGTACACTACTGGCCATTAAAATTGCTACACCACGAAGATGACGTGCTACAGACGCGAAATTTAACCGACAGGAAGAAGATGTTGTGATATAGAAATGATTAGCTTTTCAGAGCATTCACTCAAGGTTGGCGCTAGTGGCGGCACCTACGACGTGCTGACATGAGGAAAGTTTCCAACCGACTTCTCATACACAAACAGCAGTTGACCGGCGTTGACTGGTGAAACGTTGTTGTGATGCCTCGTGTAAGGAGGATAAATGCGTACCATCACGTTTGCGACTTTTATAAAGGTCGGATTGTAGCCTATCGCTATTGTGGTTTATCGTATCGCGACATTCCTGCACGCGTTGATCGAGATCCAACGACTGTTAGCAGAATATGGAATCGGTGGGTTAGGGAGGGTAATACGGAACGCCGTGCTGGATCCCAACGGCCTCGTATCAATAGCAGTCGAGATGAAAGGCATCTTATCCGCTTGTCTGTAACGGATCGTGCAGACACGTCTCGATCCCTGAGTCAACAGATGGGGACGTTTGCAACACAACAACCATCTGCACGAATATGGACTGTCAGCTCGGAGACAATGGCTGCGGTTACCCTTGACGCTGCCTCACAGACAGGAGCGCCTGCGATGCTGTACTCAACGACGAACCTGGGTGCACGAATGGCAAAATGTCATTTTTTCGGATGAATCCAGGTTCTGTTTACAGCGTCATGATGGTCGCATCCGTGTTTGGCGACATCGCGGTGAACGCACATTGGAAGCGTGAATTCGTCATCGCCATACTGGCGTATCACCCGGTGTGATGGTATGGGGTGCCATTGGTTACACGTCTCGGTCACCTCGTGTTCGCATTGACGGCGCTTTGAACAGTGGACGTTACATTTCAGATGTGTTACAACCCGTGGCTCTACCCTTCGATCCATGCGAACCCCTACATTTCAGCAGGATAATGCACGACCGCATGTTGCAGCTCCTGTACGGGCCTTTCTGGATACAAAAATCTTCGACTGCTGTCCTGGCCAGCACATTCTCCAGATCTCTCACCAACTGAAAACGTCTGGTCAATGGTGGCCGAGCAACTGGCTCGTCACAATAGGCCAGTCACTACTCTTGATGAACTGTGTTATCGTGTTGAAGCTGCATCGGCAGCGGTACCTGTAAACGCCATCCAAGCTGTCTTTGACCCAACGCCCAGGCGTATCAAGGCCAGAGGTGGTTATTCTGGGTGTTGATTTCTCAGGATCTATGCACCCAAATTGCGTGAAAATGTAATCACATGTCAGGTCTGGTATTATATATTTGTCCAATGAATACCCGTTTATCATCTACATTTCTTCTTGGTGTAGCAATTTTAATGGCTAGTAGCGTAAGTGTGCCAGTGTCTGACGACCGCGCGTTCCTGGCTACCGGCAGGACTGGTTAGACAGGGAAGGCAGCTGCCCTTCAGTCGAGCGCGTGCGGTGGAAAACATTCATCAGCAGCGGCAGGTGTTTGCCGTAAGCCGGCGCAAACAAGTGAGTCGCGCCGCGCTGATGAGGGACGCCGCCGTAATGCGGCCGTCAGCGTCAGCGTCGGCGTCGGCGTCAGCGGCGTCCGAATCCCCCCCTGCTGACGTGCGCCGGGATCAAACCGGCTCCCCGCGTCTGTGCGGCTGACACTCATCTATGCGGCAGGGGGGAGGCGTGCTCCGCGACCCTGCCCTCCTGTCTCCTCCACACGTATGCTGTGTGTGTTTGTCGAACACTGGACTCGAGCCTACAGATATTCTCCGCAGAAGCAAGAGACAACGCGTCTGCCGAGAACAGATGCACGATTTAGCAACACAGACCTCCTGCAGCCAAGTACGGTGCCGGGAAATAATAGTGCTACAACCTCAAGGATAAGATCACAGAAAGAAAACTGTTAAACAATATTTGTCGCAGGTTACTTTTTGGGTTATAAACCTTACAGTGCTACATCTACAGTTCTCATCATTTTTGACAAAATAGCGACCAAAAAGGTGGGAATATAAGGAGATGGGACCTTGATAAACTGACTAAACCAGAGGTTGTACAGAGTTTCAGGGAGAGCATAAGGGAACAATTGACAGGAATGGGGGAAAGAAATACAGTAGAAGAATGGGTAGCTCTGAGGGATGAAGTAGTGAAGGCAGCAGAGGATCAAGTAGGTAAAAAGACGAGGGCTAGTAGAGGTCCTCGGATAACAGAAGAAATATTGAATTTAATTGATGAATGGAGAAAATATAAAAATGCAGTAAATGAAGCAGGCAAAAAGGAATACAAACGTCTCAAAAATGAGATCAACAGGAAGTGTAAAAAGGCTAAGCAGGGATGGCTAGAGGACACATGTAAGGATGTAGAGGCTTATCTCACTAGGGGTTAGATAAATACAGCCTACAGGAAAATTATGGAGACCTTTGGAGAAAAGAGAGCCACTTGTATGAATATCAAGAGCTCAGATGGAAACCCAGTTCTAAGCAGAGAAGGGAAAGCAGAAAGGTGGAAGGAGTATATAGAGGGTCTGTACAAGGACGATGTACTTGAGGACAATATTATGGAAATGGAAGAGGCTGTAGACGAAGATGAAATGGGAGATACGATACTGCGAGAAGAGTTTGACAGAGCACTGAAAGACCTGAGTCGAAACAAGGCCCCAGGAGTAGACAACATTCTATTAATATTACTGTCGGCCTTGGGAGAGCCAGTCCTGACAAAACTCTACCATCTGGTGAGCAAGATGTATGAGACAGGCGAAATACCCTCAGACTTCAAGAAAAATATAATAATTCCAATCCGAAAGAAAGCAGGTGTTGACAGATGTGAAAATTACCGAACTATCAGTTTATTGAATCACAGATGCAAAATACTAACGCGAATTCTTTAAAAACGAATGGAAAAACTGGTAGAAGCCGACCTCGGACGAAGATCAGTTTGGATTCCGCAGAAATATTGGAACACGTGAGGCAATACTGACCCTACGACTTATCTTAGAAGTTAGATTAAGGAAAGGCAAACCTACATGTCTGGCATTTGTAGACTTGGAGAAAGCTTTCGACAATGTTGACTGGAATACTCTCTTTCAAATTCTAAAGGTGGCAGGGGTAAAATACAGGGAACGAAACGCTATTTACAATTTGTACAGAAACCACATGGCAGTTATAAGAGTCGAGGGGCATGAAAGGGAAGCAGCGGTTGGGAATGGAGTGAGACAGGGTTGTAGCCTCTCCCCGATGTTATTCAATCTGTATATTGAGCAAGCAGTAAAGGAAACAAAAGGAAAATTCAGAGTAGGTATTAAAGTCCATGGAGAAGAAATAAAAACGTTGAGGATCGCCGATGACATTGTAATTCTGTCAGAGACAGCAAAGGACTTGGAAGAGCAGTTGAACGGAATGGACAGTGTCTTGAAAGGAGGATATAAGATGAACATCAACAAAAGCAAAACGAGGTTATGGAATGTAGTCGAATTAAATCGGGTGATGCTGCGGGGATCAGGAAATTAGATGCTTGAAGCAGTAAATGAGTTTTTCTATTTGGGGAGCAAAATAACTGATGATGGTCGAAATAGAGAGGATATAAAATGTAGACTGGCAATGGCAAGGATAGCGTTTATGAAGAAGAGAAATTTGTTAACATCGAGTATAGATTTAATTGTCAGGAAGTCGTTTCTGAAAGTATTTGTATGGAGTGTAGCCATGTATGGAAGTGAAACATGGACGATAAATAGATTGGACAAGAAGAGAATCGAAGCTTTCGAAATGTGGTGCTACAGAACAATGCTGAAGATTAGCTGGGTAGATAACTAATGAGGAGGTATTGAATAGAATTGGGGAGAAGAGGAGTTTGTGGCACAACTTGACTGGAAGAAGGGATCGGTTGGTAGGACATGTTCTGAGGCATCAAGGGATCACAAATTTAGCATTGGAGGGCAGCGTGGAGGGTAAAAATCGTAGGGGGAGGCCAAGAGATGAATACACTAAGCAGATTAAGAAGGATGTAGGTTGCAGTAAGTACTGGGAGATGAAGAAGCTTGCACAGGATAGAGTAGCATGGAGAGCTGCATCAAACCAGTCTCAGGACTGAAGACAACAACCAACAAACCGTTCTGAAATTAAAAAAAGACGTGCTAAGATATCTCAGTAATTTTGTTTTCGCATGAAAGCCTGTACTGTAACTGGGTTTTCTCTTTGGATGTTAGTCAATTATCAGGATGAGCATTACTGCAAAGTGCATTTGATTCTAAAGCATTATGTCAGGGTGAAAAACACTAAATTACTTTTTCTCTCTTAACAACATGTGGGCAGGGTGGGTTCTTCCTTGGCTCGGGTATGAAGTGGAATGAAACAGCATTTTTACATAAGATACTTTTATTGAAAGTTGTGCAATGGTTTCCTTAATGGATCATTCTGGCTGGGAGAGCGGCAGCTGTGTCGTTTGCGAAGCCTCTGCTGTGTGGGCGGCGGCGTCTGATAACGCCTGGCGGTGTGTATCTCGCGTCGCTGTTTCGCCCGATTGACTGGAGACGCGCATCGTGCGGTGGCCCGTTTAATTATTGCGAGCGAAGTCGTGCATCAGATGGTGATACCTTGGATGTGGCGTCCCAGTGTTTCTCTCTCTATGCGACCGCGTGTGACAGTGTTGTGCGTCGGCCAGCGGAGCGGCGTGGAGGAGGAAGGCCAGTGTCCCGGACTCGAACAACGGACTCCAGCTTGCCAGTCTTCGGCTGTCAGATCTTCATCCCACCTCACAGGTGACTGCTGAGGTGAGGCCGTCTCCTTCCCGTCCTCACGAGTCACCCGAGTACGTAAAAATCAGTCTTCAAATACCTTCTAGCTTCTGTTCAAAAATGGTTCAAATGGCTCTGAGCACTATGATACTTAACATCTGTGGTCATCAGTCCCCTAGAACTTAGAACTACTTAAACCTAACTAACCTAAGGACATCACACACATCCATGCCCGAGGCAGGATTCGAACCTGCGACCATAGCGGTAAGGCGGTTCCAGACTGAAGCGCCTAGAACCACACGGCCACACCGGGCGGCTTCTAGCTTCTGTCTTCTGACGGCGAGGCTGCTGCTGGCTATTCCATTACAGCGGAGAACTTGGTGCTTCTGTGTACGATGTAGTCTCTTCCTGCATGACCGTCTTCAGCACCAACTGAACCGTACTGGAACTGAACTGAAAACTACTGTCGGGCCCACTGCGTCTCGCGTATTTATTTACTTCTGTTCACTGGAGATGAACAACTTCACGGTCATTGCCGCTTCTGTCACGTTGAAAAGCTTCGCGAAGAATCTTCTTAACGTCGGTCATTGGCTCTTGGAATGTAGGCGAGGGCCTTTGATCACATGTGACAATTGAGAGACACGTGAGCCGGCTAACCACTGCATCACCACAGTTATCATTGTCTTGAAGACACTGACCGTCCAGGTGTTTCTTCAAGTACAGAAACGGATGGTAGTCACTGCGCGCAAGATCGGGGCTGTACGGAGGACGATCTAGAGTTTCCCATCGCAAGAATGTGATGAGATCTTCGGTCTGATTCACCACTTGCGAACGGGTATTGTCTTCCAGCAAAACGATGCCCTTGCTCGACTTCCATGGACTGTTGCTGTGATTCTGGTGTGACATAGGCCACCCATCTGTCAACACCCGTAACAATTTGGCTTAAGAAATGATCACCGTCGTTGTGGTACCGCTCAAGGAAAGTCAATGCAATATCTAAGCGTTTGGTTTTGTGCACAACATTTTCGGTACCCAGCGTGCGCACAATTTTCTGTAATTCAAGTGCTCAGTCACCGTGCCATACAAAACACTACGAGAAACATTAGGAAAGTCATCCCGCAAGGAATAAATCGTAAAGCGTCTGTTTTATCTCACCTTATTGTCCACTTCCTGTACCAGACTTCCATTAACGACTGAAGGACGCCCACTCTGTTGTTCATCATGCACATTTGTGCGGTCATCTTTAAATGCCCACTGTCTTACCATTCCATCATTCATAACATTTTCTTCGTAAACGGCACAGGTCTAACGATGAATATCCATCGCTCTTAGGCCTTTAGCACTAAGAAATCTTACAACGGCCCGCACTTCACAGTCGGCGGGACTCACGATTATCGGAGGCATCTTAAACACTCAGTACACAACGTAAACAAGGAAGAATCAGACTGTAATGGCGTCAGTGCCTAGATTAAGGTACAGGCTTTCATGTAAAAATAAAATTATTGGGATATTTTAGCACGTCTTTTATTAAGTTCAAAAGAAAACACGCCTCGTATTGACAAGTGAGATGATGCATAGTTGTTGGAGAGTTTTGATAAAAGCATCAGTATTAAATGCAACACGCATGAAACAGTAAAGGGTGTCCAAACAGCCGCGTCAGTACAAAGTGTAAAAGACACCCCCCCTCCTCCCCCCCACCCCCCCGCCTCTGCCAGCAACGCAGGCATGTATTCTCGGAAGCAAACGATCACCAAAGCGACGAATGGGAACCTTCGAAAGACTGCCCCAAACATCTTGCGCCTGTCGCTGCAATTCGACAATGATTTTCGCAGACTTTGGAGAGCGAGCAAGTTCCCGCTTCTTCGTGTCCCGTGCGTGTTCAGCTGCTGATAGATCTGGTGATGAAGGTGGCCATTGCATAGAATGCGGTGAACAGCGCGTTGCGTCGTAACAGCGGCACGGAGATGTCCATTGTCCTGCTGGAAAACGACGTCACTTCCCTGTCGAAGAAATAGAAGTAGCACAGCAATTATAACTGTACAATGCAGACGGCACAGTTACTTTACTTACAGGAACACAAATTATGATCATGAGATTGGCCTTCCCACACCATGGACTTAGGGATGGGATCTGTGTGATGTGGGCGAATGCACTCTCAAATAGGCAGCTTGTAACGCCGGAAATGCATATCCTCCTATTTCCATCTGCTGCACTATAAATTTTTTTCCTTATTTTGTTACCTGAAGATAAGACATTTCTGTGTCTTTATATATTGTAATTGTTTTACTGTTTGTATATATATATATATATTCATGCATTTATGTTGATTTGTTTTGTGAATATTATTTGTATTTATACGCTGGCCTAGGGAAAACTATGTTATCGAACGAATACATCGATAGGTCGTGTGGAGAACAAAAGTGTTTAGGATCTTTGGTAGTGTTAACTCTGCCGCGTGGAGCGCGGGCAGAGCAGAGGGAGTCTGGCTGGGGTACTGCAGTGGAGCAGGTGTGTTGTGTGACGCTCCCGCGAGTTGCCGCGCTTTCGGGGTTGGGCAGCATGTAATTGCGCTCGACTTGCTATGATAGTTTCTGACACGGTGTCGCGGACGGGAAGCATTAGCTGGCGCACATCAAGAGCCCGTTTCGCCTGGTGACCGTGTCGAGAAAAAGGCGCGCCAACATCCAGCTTCTGCAACAGCGACGGCCGACAATGAGTGACTGTCGCCACCTGCTCGACCGACGACTGCAAACCTTCAATCAACCAACAAGGAAGACTGGAAGCACGTAAAGTTTTAGAACTGTATGGCAGACCTCAGCTTTTCAAACTGTTCAAATCACAAAATTACAGCAACGTAGCATGAACCTTTGTTGCTCATTGTCCCAATTGCATTACCAAGCAGGGTCCCTTCCTTTTCCGGAATGAACCCGAGTGTCGTTGAAATTCAAACGCCAGCATCATTCGATTTCACTGCTTTAATTTCAAAGTTCAGTTAAAGTATTCATAGCTGGCTACAATATTTAGATTACACAAGCACAAATTAAGAGTGCGAGTTTTGTTACCGTAGTTTAGCTTACCTGTGACTGCAGCTCAGCTTGGTACGTACTAAATTTTACTATTGTTAATTGTTCAGAATCATTTAATTCAAGTTCAAAGTTAAATCTCTTATTTCTAAATTGCGTAGATTCAAGTATCTTTTGAAATGATTGTTGAGGTAGTCCAAGACTAACCGTATTTTACTGAATTTCGATGTGTTTTAGAAAGAAAGCTCACTATTAACTTTAGTCACTAAATTAACTTTCGATTTTCCGGTTTTATTAATTCTTTTGCTAAATTAAGCCAGAGTGTAGCGAAATTTATTACTTCTGACAAACTTTCAGTTTTCACACTACACGTGTCAACCTTCAGTTGCCACGCTTCTAGTGCTAATTATATGTGTAATAACCTTTCTTTTTCAGTTACTATAGTAATTGTGCTTAGGACTGGCGACCGTAATTTCTCCCAAATCTCAAATATCTAATTAGCGCCAATTAATTGTTAACGTAACGGCCGCACATTTACTTTCTTTATTAAATTTACCCCTTTTCAAAATTAATTTCCACCAGTTTCATTTGCATTTTTCCTTTCATAGAGATGCAACCCTTTCCAC
Organism: Schistocerca serialis cubense; assembly: GCF_023864345.2. Taxonomy (NCBI): domain Eukaryota; kingdom Metazoa; phylum Arthropoda; class Insecta; order Orthoptera; family Acrididae; genus Schistocerca; species Schistocerca serialis. The sequence continues at coordinate 99,243,818 of NC_064649.1, forward strand.
CCTCTTTACCGACAAATTAACTTCGGTGACGATTGCTTTTCCCAAATTTCCATTAGGTACACGCAGTTTTATTTTTCACTGTCATTAAGGTCGATAAGCGAGGGGGAGGTTACAAGCTCACCACGCCCCACAAATCGTAGCATCACAAACACTTTTCCTATAATATTAAGTATACAAGGTATTTCACTAAATGTGTTTGCCTCTGTAAGTTACGAAGTAATAGGCGACGGAAATATTTTTTTCGGTATGTAACCATAAGGAACGTTACACTGTCTGCGGAGCTATGAACATAGTTTATTGTGTTATTATCCAAAGAGTCACAGTAAGAAGATACAATTTTTTAAATGGAACCATAGTTGTTTCTATCACGCACTGAAATCAGTAACACTAGCTGTGTATACATCAATTTAAATTACATTCCTATCACATTTAGTTTGGGAGCTACAACCCTTCGAAGTTTCAGGGGAGATACCACAGGCTGTACATAATACATGGCTGGGTGGTGAGTGATGGATGTTCTGGCGGTGGGAACTTGATTTAAATGAGATATTCAAAAGTGCGTCCATGTTCCTGAATGCACAATGCAATGCACCTTCTAAAGGATCTGCAGACGAGATGTAACATAGCCGGTGTCACGGAGCAACATGCGTCCTCGATGCGCCGTATTAGATCATCTGGGGATGTGAGCACAGTGACATAAACACGATCATTTGGATATCCCCACAAAAAGAAATCAAATGGTGTTAAATCGGGCGACCTAGCGGGCCATGAATGAGGACCGTGGCGCCACAACTACCTTCCTGCAAACCTGTTACTTAGTTCTTCCACAACAGCACGCGCAGAATGGGTTGGGTGACTATCGTGCTGCATCCACATATGGACTCTCGTGTGTGGACACACATGTTCAAGGAGACCACCCCAAACTGTCGACTATAAACGCGCGATATAATTCACCTGTCAGTGTACCTGGGAAGTAGTGTGGAAGGATGATTTCATCCCCAAGGATTCCACACCATACATTACTAGACCACCTACGTTGATGGTCGACGGGTCGTACCCACCGAGGGTTGTCTGCGGCCCAGTAGTGCACGTTATGGCGATTGACTGCACCATAATTTGTGAACGTGGACTCATCAGAGAACATAATACCTTGTAAAATGGCTCTGAGTACTATGGGACTTAACTTCTGAGGTCATCAGTCCCCTAGAACGTAGATCTACTTAAACCTAACTAACCTAAGGACATCACACACGTTCATGCCCGAGGCAGGATTCGAACCTGCGACCGCAGCGGTCGCGCATTCCCAGACTGTAGCGCCTAGAACCACTCGGCCACTCCGACCGGAACCTTGTAAAAACTCCAGCGTGAAATTACGCATGGCCCTTTCACAGAATGTAACTCTCGCATGGAAATCGTTCCCATGCAGCTCCTGGGTCAGTGACAGGTGGTACGGGTGAAACCGGTGGCCGTGTGCTGTACGCCACACATATGAGACTGACACCAGCGACTGCAGCAACGGCTCGTAAGCTAACATCGTGGTGTACTGCAGCTAAAACAAACACCTCCTTCTCCTCACTTCTTGCAGTTCTTCGTCTGTTCCTGCGCCGCATTACCAAGCTGCCTGGTTTCCCGAAGTCGTTGTTCGGCACGTAAGAACGTAATGGCTGCCGGAGCTCTTCGCCTAGGATATATCACCTCGTACTCCATGGCTACTTCAGTGGCATCGTGTCGACACTCGCCGAGTAGCAGCAACATAACGTACTCGTTGTTCGTGTATGCCATATTCATCCGATGTCAGTTGTTGTTGTGGTCTTCAGTCCTGAGACTGGTTTGATGCAGCTCTCCATGCTACTCTATCCTGTGCAAGCTTCTTCATCTCCAAATACTTACTGCAACCTACATCCTTCTGAATCTGCTTAGTGTATTCATCGCTTGGTCTCCCTCTACGATTTTTACCCTCCACGCTGCCCTCCAATGCTAAATTTGTGATCCCTTGATGCCTCAAAACATGTCCTACCAACCGATCCCTTCTTCTAGTCAAGTTGTGCCACAAACTTCTCTTCTCGCCAATCCTATTCAATACCTCCTCATTAGTTATGTGATCTACCCACCTTATCTTCAGCATTCTTCTGTAGCACCACATTTCGAAAGCTTCTATTCTATTCTTGTCCAAACTATTTATCGTCCACGTTTCACTTCCATACATGGCTACACTCCATACAAATACTTTCAGAAACGACTTCCTGACACTTAAATCTATACTCGATGTTAACAAATTTCTCTTCTTCAGAAACGATTTCCTTGCCATTGCCAGTCTACATTTTATGTCCTCTCTACTTCGACCATCATCAGTTATTTTACTCCCTAAATAGCAAAACTCCTTTACTACTTTAAGTGTCTCATTTCCTAATCTAATTCCCTCAGGATCACCCGATTTAATTTGACTACATTCCATTATCCTCGTTTTGCTTTTGTTGATGTTCATCTTATATCCACCTTTCAAGACACTGTCCATTCCGTTCAACTGCTATTCCAAGTCCTTTGCGGTCTCTGACAGTATTTCAATGTCATCGGCGAACCTCAAAGTTTTTACTTCTTCTCCATGAATATTAATACCTACTCAGAATTTTTCTTTTGTTTCCTTTACTGCTTGCTCAATATACAGATTGAACAACATCGGGGAGAGGCTACAACCCTGCCTTACTCCCTTCCCAACCACTGCTTCCCTTTCATGTCCCTCGACTCTTATAACTGCAATCTGGTTTCTGTACAAATTGTAAATAGCCTTTCGCTCCCTGTATTTTACCCCTGCCACCTTCAGAATTTGAAAGAGAGTATTCCAGCCAACATTGTCAAAAGCTTTCTCTAAGTCTACAAATGCTAGAAACGTAGGTTTGCCTTTTCTTAATCTTTCTTGTAAGATAAGTCGTAAGGTTAGTATTGCCTCACGTGTTCCAACATTTCTACGGAATCCAAACTGATCTTCCCCGAGGTCCGCTTCTACCAGTTTTTCCATTCGTCTGTAAAGAATTCGCGTTAGTATTTTGCAGCTGTGACTTATTAAACTGATAGTTCGGTAATTTTCACATCTGTCAACACCTGCTTTCTTTGTCAGTAACTGTGGTATATTGAGTCCCGTTTCTTTGTGTGGCTCGAACTGTCGGGTTTACGGCCGTGTACGGCGAAAGTCGGCAGTTTAACAGCGCATCGAGGAAGCTTCTCGCTCCGTGACGCAGGCGGCGTTACAACTCGGCCGCACCACATTTAGGAGGCGCACTGCGTTATGCGCAGCAGGTGTGGTATCTGCCCCTGAAACTTTGATGGGTTGTAGCTCCCAGACTAAAAGTGATAGGAATGTAATTTAAATTGATGTATACACAGCTCGTGTTACTGATTTCAGTGCATGATAGAAACAACTATGGTTCCATTTTAAAAATGTATCTTTTTACTGTAACTCTTTGGATAATACAAAAATATAGCTCCGCAAACGGTGTAACGTTTCTTATGGTGATCTACCGCAATAAATATTTCCGTCGGCTATTACTTCGTAACTTACAGAGGCAAGCAAATTTAGTGAAACACCCCGTATGTGGTCATTCCAGTTCATATTTCTATACCTCGTTGCTCCCAAATATCTGCTTGAAGTACACAAAGCTATCATCCGTGATTCTATGCCTCTGTACTGTTTTTAATGAAAACCGTCTCTGTTCCGTTCATTAGTAAGGTCACAGACCGCATTGGGAAAGTTTTAGGCAAGTATGGGGTGGAAACTATTTTCAGACCCACCAGAAAAATAAAAGAATTTTTAAGGTCGGCAAAAGATGCACGAGACCCTTCGGCTACACCGGGGGTGTATAAAATTCCTTGTAGTTGTGGACAGGTTTATATCGGTACCACAAAGAGAAGTGTGAACACCCGTCTTGTTGAACATAAGAGGAATTGCCGCCTGGGTCACACGGATAAATCGGCCGTAGCGGAACATGTTTGCCAGGAAGGTGATCATGAAAAAAATTCAGCGAGACGAGCGTCATATCAAAAACCTCACATTATTATGCACGCTTGTATAGAGAGGCTATCGAGATTGATAAACATCGTAATAATTTTAACAGGAAAGACGAAGGTGTTAAACTGGATAAAATTTGGGTGTCAGCGTTGCACCGCAAGCGTGACGATCGATTACTTTCAATGGAGAATGTTGGCATCACCAGAGACAATCTCATAGCCGACGCCACGTGATCGACTGTGGCGCCCTCTGTACTGCCTATATAATTAGCGCTTCGTCGAGTTCTCTTCGCAGTTCGCCGCTTTACCTCCGAGGATGTCTCCCGCAGTCGGAGACGAAACGTCAGGAGAGAGTTTTATACTTCGACCACGGCCTATCAGCCCGGAAGTTTTGAGTGAAGACGTGTCTATTCCGTTACACGCGGCAGTGTCACATAGTCACCACCGCCTTTATTCGGTTCGGCGTCAACAAGCGATAACCACTCACAGATGAAACGTGGCAGTACTAGCAGTGGAGGGTATTCAAAGCGTCTCTGGAGGGCGCGGAAAACATTTCAGTCGTTGTCTTAATAAGGAAATGGAACGATTTATCCTACGTCCAAAAGGTCACGACCATTGGCTTTCAGATCAAGGGTGGAAGCATTTCCGTAACGCCTAAGTTCATAACCTATTCGCGTACTCTTGCGGTTAAAGTATACCATGCATGGCAAAACGGCACTATCCAAAACCGGCGCCGAAGCAACTGTGCTACACTATGGACCATAGATGACGGGTAAACGACGGCTGCAGAGATGTTTCAGGAAGAAGAGGCGTGCGACGCAGGGGAACAGCTCGCTGACATGAACCATGGGGCTACGAACAGTATCTCCCCAACGACTGTTCAGCGAACATTGCAGCGTATGGGCCTCTGCGGTAGGTGCCTGGCTCATACACCCACGCTGACTGCTGTTCGCAGGTAACGAAAAAAAAATGGCTCTGAGCACTATGGGACTTAACAGCTGTGGTCATCAGTCCCCTAGAACTTAGAACTACTTAAACCTAACTAACCTAAGGGCATCACACACATCCATGCCCGAGGCGGGATTCGAACCTGCGACCGTAGCAATCGCGCGGTTCCGGACTGCGCGCCTAGAACCGCGAGACCACCGCGGCCGGCCGTAGGTAACGAAGGCTGCAGTTTGAACACCACTGCCGCAACTAGATGTCCACTGAGTTGCCACAGGTGGTTTCTTTTCAAAAGCATCACGTTCTGTGTTCCATCGGTCAGATTTTCAATGGCGTGTACGGCGTGAAACGTTTGGAAGCAAACACCCTGCCACCGATATGGCCGGAGGAATGTTTTCGTGGGATTCCGTGCGTGATCTCTAAAGGGCACAGTGGATCAACACAAATGTTCAAATGTGTGTGAAATTTTATGGGACTTAATTGCTAAGGTCATCAAAAATGGCTCTGAGCACTGTGGGACTTAACTTTTCAGGTCATCAGTCCCCTAGAACTTAGAACTACTGAAACCTAACTAACCTAAGGACATCACACACATGCATGCCCGAGGAAGGATTCGAACCTGCGACCGTAGCGGTCGCGCGGTTCCAGACTGTAGCGCCTAGAACCGCTCGGCCACTCCGTCCGGCTAAGGTCATCAGTCCCTAAGCTTACACACTACTTAACCTAAGTTATCCTAAGGACAAACACACACACTTATGCCCGAGGGAGGATTCGAACCTCCGCCGGGATCAGCCGCACAGTCAATGACTGCAGCGCCTAGACCGCTCGGCTAATCCCACGCGGCGGATCACCACAAGAATGATATTTCCTTGGGAACCATGTCCACCCCTACGTGGAATATTTTGCAGCACAATGGCATCTACCAACAGGACAACGCAATGTGGCACACAGCTCGCAGCGTACGTGAGTGGTTCGAATAGCACCAGGGTAAGTTTACCGTACTCCCCTGGCCACCGGGCTCCCCGTATTTAAACCCAATGGAGAAACTGTGGGACCACCTCGATCGGGAGGTTCGCGTCAACTTTAACCTCAAGAGTACTCGAATGTGTTATACTCTTACCGTTTCGAAAATGCTTCCACCCTTGACCCGAAAGCTAATGGTCGTGCCCTTTTGGACGTAGGATAAATCTTTTCTCCGTTATTTCCTCGCGCATCTGTTTTTGAGCTGCAAAATAAGGCCACTGCCACAGCCTGGTGCAATTCCGGCGACTATTTCCAACTTAACATAAACAAGGAAGAGTATACAAGGATGCCCCTACCGCTTACTGTAGAACTTAATGACGAGGGTTGTTAATTATTTGTCAGTGAAAAAAAGAACACGTTTGATGGCTTCCAGAGTCTACTTTGAATTTTATGCGGTGGAGATCCTGTGGTGTTTTCTAAAGAGCACGGCAACACTGTATTGTATGTATACACGTCTCTACTTCGTCTACGGGTCAAAATGCATCAGACGAGAGGAGAGGAATGAAAAGTGAAAAGACAGAAAAGGACTTGGGACCTTCTCAGCCAGGGACCACAGCACAGCGCAGCATGCTTGTCTCGCGGTTACGGAGAGCACAATAAAATATGTCAAAATGAAGAGACTTAGACCACCCCGGTTCAGTCCTAAGCTGGTTAAAGTTGATTTGAGGGTGGGTTCTGGAGGCTCCACCCATCTAGCTAGTCGAATGGTGGTCCTAGAACGCACTTTCCGCAAACAACCACAAGAAATGCGTTGTTTGAAATAAGACGGTCTCGGTTACTAAATCCTTTTTATGTACCGCAAATGACACGTTTCGCCCTTTTGGGGCATCATCAGATTGATGTAAAAATTAATGCGGAAAACGAACATGATGTATAGACATGTCCGAAAGAACAGACACCATATCCCATATAAGTATATAGTTCCGTCAACACTGTCCATGACCTCCTTCTGTGCGGATGCACACATATTACCCGAACTCTTACGGGGCTTGGTAAGAATGTCTTCCACGAGTAATGAGTGTGTTGGGGTGGTACACTACGAATGTAGTGTGTGGAGATATAAAGTGAGAATGTGGGTCTAGCGGGGGGCGTGCTAGAGATAGTCCACGGAGTCGCGCTGTCCTCTGTGCCCTCGTTGGGTCAGATGGCGTCTGCCATGTAAGCAGGAGATCCCGGGTTCGAGTCCCGTTCGGGGCACACATTTCCACCTGTCCCCGTTCATATATATCAACGCCCGTTAGCAGCTGAAGGTATTAATAGAATTCTAATTTCGTTCTAGACAGCTGCAGATCATAAATGGTGTGTGTTCTTTCGGACATATAAGTTTATTAAATGTGACGATTTTGTCTGTCCACATAACTGACGATTCACAGGGACGGAAATGTGGCCGTTGAGCATGAGAGGCCGTCGAACATAGAAATCAGTAACTCGGGAACGAAATGTCATATCGTTCCGATCTCAGTTTTCAATAAAATTTCGATATCTTGTCTACATTTCACATACTGCTGTGTTTGAGCTGGAATCAACTATACGCGAAGTTTACGTAATGGGTTTTTACGTCTGTGCACTCTTCATGATTAGTAAGCTATTTTACTTCATTTTATGCACCCATGTAACAAGGATGTTTCTACTGATAAATTAATAATTTTGAGAATAGTTCTCTGGCGGCGCACAAGAGGCGCAACATTAGTAAGGTCGCTCTGGAGAGTGTGTCTCAGCTAATTTACGCACAGCGACACACGCTCGAAACAGACAGGCTTATGGTTTTTCGTGTACACGAATAATCTGTAACAAATAATTTTGGATTACTAGACGACAATTCTTCGACCATGGAAGTTATATACCTCTTCGTCTTCTTCTTCTCCTTCTTCTTCTTCTTTCCAAAGTATTACAAATACTGGTAACGCAGACACATACACCGAAGAGCCACAGAAACTGCTACACCTGCCTAATATCGTGCAGGGCCACGCAAGCACGCAGAAGTGCCGCAACCCGACGTGGCATAGATTCGACTAATGTCTGAAGTAGTTCTGGAGCGAACTGACACCATGAATCCAGCAGGCCTGTCCATAAATTGGTAAGAGTAATGGGATGGAGATCTCTTCTGAACAGCACGTTTGCAAAGAATCCCAGATATGCTCAATAATGTTCATGGCTGGGGAGTTTGGAGGCGAGCGGAAGTGTTTAAACACCAACTGCACACCCCACAAGCCGTTACAGAGCCTCCTTTAGCTAGAACAGTCTCCTGCTGACATGCAGGGTCCATGGATTCATGAGGTTGTCTCCATACCCGTACACGTCCATCTGCTCGATATAATTTGAAACGAGACTCGTCCGACCAGGCAACATGTTTCCAGTCATCAACAGTCCAATGTCAGCGTTGACGGACCCAGGCGAGGCGTAAAGCTTTGTGTCGTGCAGTCATCATCAAGGGTACACGAGTGGGCCTTCGGCTCCGGAAGCCCATTTCGGTGATTTTCCGTTGAGTGGTTCACACGGTGACGTTTGCTGATGGCCAAGCATTGAAATCTGCAGCAATTTGCGGAAGAGTTGCACTTCTGCTACCTTGAACGATTCTCTTCAGTCGTCTTTGGTCCCGTTCTTTCAGGATCTTTTTCCGGCTTAGCTACGGTCGCAGGTTCGAATCCTGCCTCGGGCATGGATGTGTGTGATGTCCTTAGGTTAGTTAGGTTTAAGTAGTTCGAAGTTCTAGGGGACTGATGACCACAGATGTTAAGTCCCATAGTCCTCAGAGCCATTTGAACCATTTTTTTTCCGGCTGCAGCGATGTCGGAGATTTAATGTTTTACCGGATACCTGATATTCACGGTACACTCGTGAAATGATCGTACGGAAAAATCCCCACTTCCTCGGACACGCTGTGTCCCATCGCTCGTGCGCAGACTATAAGACCACGTTCAAGGTCACATGTTCATAAACTGCCAGTGTTGAAGCAGTTACCAGTGTAACAACTGCGCCACACACTTGTTGTCTTATATAGGCGTTGCCGTCCGTAGCGCCGTATTCTCCCTGTACACGTATCTCTGTATTTGAATGTGCATGCCTATACCAGTTTCTTTAGAGCTTCAGTGTAGATCAGGTGGAATAAAGAATTAGTAAATGAAGCTGCTTTCGTACTGTAAAAATTAATGTGTATTATGTTGTTAGTGAACTTAACACAAATTTACGTCGGCTATCCATCGTGGATAGGAACACACAGACAGCACAATATCGATTAAATATCAGGCAGCGGTTTTTTACAACAACATAAGAAATTTAATGTTCTTCACCTTTCCTCGCAGCCTCCACAGGCTTTATTGCTGCCGGTATACAGCGTTTTAATCTTCGCCATGAACTACTTAGGTGAATGAATGAATGAAAATAGAAGAAATGAAACATATACACATATAGGTAGGGAATATATTAAACTGCTAAATGTGCAAGATTAAATTTTTTTCAGCGAATAGTTTTCGCAAAATCGGGTGGCAAGTATTGCATGGCGGCCGGAACGCCGCCTCCCAAGCACAGTTTCAAGCATTTGGCGAGCAGTACAGCACAGCACAGTACAGTACAGCCACAGCATATCCGCGCTCAGCACGGAATGCAGAGAGAGTGTCTGCGGCAACGAAACTGGCTAGCAGTCCAAATACACCCCGAAAAAAAAAAAAAAAAAAACAGTATGGCATGCAGGATAATATTGTGTGTCGTATTAGAGCCGCTGAAAGCCGCATGAAAAACATGACATTAGGACGAAATATTCTAGCGCACACAGAAGGAATTCACCTCAAATGTAGACGGTAATTAAGCCTTGGAATCACACATTAAGCATGTAAACAAACTAAGTAGGATGAGATACACAGAGAATTTAAAATAGTTACATCTTGAAGTAACGGTTTTCGATCAAGTGTAGTGACAGAAGAGCTATAGCGCACAATAACAAGGGCAAACAAAATGAAAAGTGGGAAGAAAAATGTTCGAAACATGAAAACATGCTTATCTTTCGTAAGTAGACCGATAGTGCGATTTCCAACATGTGATCAGATAAGGGGAAACGCAGATGCCAGCTAAAATCGCGAAGAACAATCCCACTGATGATGCCTTAAAGTGAGAACAAAAATATTAAAATCATTATGCACGTTTTGTATCGTCTGCTTTCTCTACAAATACCAATAGTTTGTATACATACAATGAAGCGACAAAGAAACTGGTATAGGCATGCGTTTTCAAATGCAGAGATATGTATACAGGCAGAATACGGCGCTGCGGTCGGCAACGCCTATATAAGACAACAAGTGTCTGGCGCAGTTGTTAGATCGGTCACTGCTGCTATAATGGCAGGTTATCAAGATGTAAGTGAATTTGAACGTGGTGTAACAGTATCTCCGAGGTAGCGATGAAGTGGGGATCTTCCCGTACGACCTTTTCACGAGTGTACCGCGAATATCAGGAATCCGGTAAAATATCAAATCTCTGACACCGCTGCAGCCGGAAAAAGATCCCGCAGGAACGGAACCAAAGACGTCTGAAGAGAACTGTTGAACCTGACAGAAGTGAAACTCTTCCGCAAATTGTTGCAGATTTCAATGCTGGGCCATCAACAAGTGTCAGCGTGCGAACCACTAAACGAAACATCATTGATATGGGCCTTCGCACCCGAATGCCCACTTGTGTACCCTTGATGACTACACGACACAACGCCTTACACTCTCCTGGGCCCGTCATTGGACTGCTGACGACTGGAAGCATATTGCCTGGTCGAACGACTGTCGTTTCAAGTTGTATCGAGCGGATGGGCGTGTACGGGTATGGAGACAGCCTCATGAATCCATTGGCCCTGCGTGTCGGCAGGGGACTGTTCAAGCTAATGGAGGCTCCGTAACGGCGTGTGGCGTGTGCAATTGGAGTGATATGGGTCCGCTAATACGTCTAGATACGACTCTGACAGGTAACACGTCCGTAAGCATCCTGACTGATCACCTGCATCTATTCATGTCCATTATGCATTCCGACTGACTTGGGAAATTCCAGCAGGACAATGCGACACTCCACATCAGAATTGCTATAGAGTGGCTTTAGGAACACTCTTCTGAGTTTAAACACTTCTGCTGGACACCGGACTCCCCAGACCTGAACATTATTTAGCGTATCTGGGATGCCTTGCAAGAAATTTCCACCCCCTTGTACTCTTACCGATTTAAGGATAGCACTGTAGGATTCAACGCGTCAGTTCCCTCCAGCGCTACTTTGGACATTAGGTGAGTCCATTGAGGTCGTGTTGCCGCACTTCTGCGTGCTCGTGGGGGCCCTACACGATATTAGGCAGGTGTATCAGTTTCTTTGGCTATTCAGCGTACATCCCGTTGAGAGACAGGTAAGGGAGAGTTTTCTAGTATCATACCTGAAATGTCATAAAGATCAAAGGTGTAATAATTGTAAGTAAAAGTTATTGGTTAAAAACAGTCTTGGTTGCAATTTTAGTTTTTTATTTTTCAACGACGCGTTTCGCCTTATTTAGGCATCTTCAGGTTATCTACATAGAAAACAGAGAAGAAATACATCTTTTTAAGAATCGTGATAGCGTTGTGCAGACTTCGATAACCTATAAACATGTATAAACACATCAACTATTGAAAGAGCAAATACCTTAATTTGGTATTTCTTAGAACAATCCTTTAGTCAGTGTAGCCAAAGGGCATAGTCAAATATATCAGGTCAACATTACCTTCGATAAACTCAGTAAAAACTAGAAATATAAAATATTAAAATCGTTACCTTTTCTAGATGGATGCGAGAGGCAACAAGATCTGCATAACGCGTTCCCGTTCACAGGAGCGGGTAACAGAGTAAGATGGGGGCTCAAGTAGTAAGCATGCTTACGAGTTATGAAGATCTTGGTGCTTCACGCGTCCGTGGGTAGATCACGTAACTAATGAGGAGGTATTGAATAAGATTGGGGAGAAGAGAAGTTTGTGGCACAACTTGACTAGAAGAAGGGATCGGTTGGTAGGACATGTCCTGAGGCATCAAGGGATCACCAATTTAGTATTGGAGGGCAGCGTGGAGGGTAAAAATCGTAGAGGGAGACCAAGAGATGAATACACTAAACAGATTCAGAAGGATGTAGGTTGCAGTAGGTACTGAGAGATGAAGAAGATTGCACAGGATGGGGTAGCATGGAGAGCTGCATCAAACCAGTCTCAGGACTGAAGACCACAACAACAACAGTTTTTACTGAGTTTAACGAAGGCCATGTTGACCTGATGTATTTGACTATGCCCGTTGGCTACACTGACTAATCGATTCTTCTAAGAACTACCAAATTAAGGTATTTGTTCTTTCAATAGTTGATCTGTTTATACATGCTTACAGGTTATCCAAGTCTGCACAAAGAGATCGTGATTCTTAAACAGATGCATTTGTTCTCTGTTCTCTATGTAGGTAACCTGAATATGCCTAAATAAGGCGGAACGCCTCGTTGAAAAATAAAAATCTGAAATTGCAACCAAGACTGTTTTTAACCAATACTGTTAAGCACTGGTTTGCTGTATGCCACATATGGATTGGAAGAATTTCTATAGTAAGTAAAAGTTAGAAAATGGTTCAAATGGCTCTGAGCACTATGGGACTTAACATCTGAGGTCGTCAGTCCCCTAGAGCATAGAACTACTTATACCTAACTAACCTAAGGACATTACACACGTCCCTGCCCGAGGCAGGATTCGAACCTGCGACCGTAGCGGTCGCGCGGTTCCAGACTGAAGCACTTAGAACCGCTCGGCCACAGCAGCCGGCTAAAAGCTACAAACTCCCCAGTATCTACAGGGCAAGACTCACTGATAATTGTACGCTGTACGTGTTTATACTATAGCAAAGTCACCAGAGTAACGCAGCAACCTCGCGCATCGTAAACATGGTGCGTGATACGACATAATACACAAAAAACGCATTTAATATCGGAAATAATTTTTTTGGCGAAGCGTGTGGTGCAGACAGTAAATAAAGCGTTATTCTATAAAGAATAAAACAATACTGCTCCGTTCTAGTAGACGACCTGGTATCACTCAACATGATGTTACGAAGTTTAGTGGCCAAAGCTCCAGTTCGCTTCAGATGTGGCGACGCCTTGGCCAGTCTACGTTGTTTCTATAAATTGTAGGCCAGTACCGTAGCCTGACGCGCGGTTTACTGCCGTCGTAGCGCGCAGCACAGGAGGTGTGTGTTGGCGAGTCTCCCGGCGGAGGGATCCCCCGGGTGGATCCTTGTGAAAGGGACGCCCGCTCGCTGAGGGCCTCTAAAAAGTCCATTAGCAGGCCGGCCTCCTTCCGCGCGACTCGGCTCTCTCTGCCTCGGCTAGAAGGAGTCCTCCCCAAATCCGTCCAGCCGTCTGTCCCGCTTTTTCTTCGCCTTTTGCGCGTCCGGCGCTCGGCCGCGTCGCCCTGTGTCACCACAGAACATCCCTGTGGCGCTGTGCACTCTATTCCGGCCTTGGAGCGCAGCCATAACCAGTAATCCCCACTCCCGATTTCATATGACCAAATAAAGTGTGGCGCCACAGCCCCTTTCGGCTGGCGTTTGGGTCACGTGGCGCCTTTAATAGTTATCTTGACCACCGAAATTACGAAAGCGTTGTTAAAGGTTCATAATTATTAAACTATATGACATAAATTCGTCATAACTTCTGAACGGTTTGCGTTAGGATGTTCAGAGTGCACCGTTTGCCCCGGGGCATGATGGGTATTAGTACACACATGGGCACACGTCGTGTTGTTTCGAATGGATGGGTTCGCCAATAAGCAAAACTGGCGCATTTGTGGGACTGAGAATCCGCATTTAGCGATCGAGAACTCTCTTCTCCCTCGACAGGTGACAGTGTGGTGTGCAGTGTCCAGCCACAGAATAATCGGTGCGATATTCCTCGATGGCACGGTGACTACCAAATGATATGTGAAGGGTTTGGAAAATGATTTCAGCCCCATTATCCAAAGGGAATCATTGATTGAGAATGGAGTGAGACAGGGTTGTAGCCTATCCCAGATGTTATTCAAAAATGGTTCAAATTGCTCTAAACACAATGGGACTTAACATCTGAGATCATCAGCCCCCTATACTTAGAACTACTTAAACCTAATTAACCTAAGGACATCACACACATCCATGCCCGAGGCAGGATTCGAACCTGTGACAGTATCAGTACAGCATTTCCGGACTGAAGCGCCGAGAACCACTCGGCCACAGCGGCCAGCCAAATGTTATTCATTCTGTATAGTGAGAATAAAGGAACCGAAAGAAAAATTTGGAGTTCGAGTTAAAATCCAAGAAGAAGAAATAAAAAATTTGAGGTTTCCCGTCGACGTTGCAATTCTGTAAGAGACAGCAAAGGACTTGGAAGAGCAGTTGAAAGAAATGGACAGTGTCTTGAAAGGATGATATAAGATGAACATCAATAATAGCAAATCGAGATTAACGGAAATGTAGTCAAATTAAATCAGGTGGTACTGAGGGTATCCGATTAGGAAATGAGACACTTACGGTAGTAGATGAGTTTTGCTATTTGGGAAGCAAAGTAACTGACGATGGTCGAGGTAGGAAGTATATAAAATGCAGACTGGCAATGGCAAGAAAATCATTTCTGAAGAAGAGTAATTTGATAACATCGAGTATAGATTTAAGTGTCAGTAGGTCTTTTCTGAAAGTATTTGTATGGATTGTAGCAATGTATGGAAGTCAAACATGATCGATAAATGATTTAGACGAAAAGAGAACAGAATCTTCCGAAATGTGGGACTACAGAAAAAAGCTAGGGATTAGATGGAAAAACCAAGCAACTTTACTGAACAGAATTGGGGAGAAGATGAATTTGTGGCACAACTTGACTAGAAAAAGGGATCGGTTTCTAGGACACATTCTGAGACATCAAGGGATCACAAATTAAGTACTGGCGGACAGCGTGGGGGGCAAAAACCAGAGAATACAATAAGCAGATTCAGAAGGATGTAGGTTGCGGTTGTTACTCGGAGATGAAGAAGCTTGCACAAGGTAGAGTAGCCTCCAGAACTGCACCAAACCAGTCTCTGAACTGTGGATCACAACAACAACAACAACAACATCCAAAGTCACCCTGACTTCGACAAAATTTGATACATGCAAGGCAGAGTTTGCTCCCATCGAAGCAGCAGACTGTTTGATGCCCTGGGGGCCACATTCTGGCTGTGGGGTACCCAGAGGCCTCTGGCATGGGTCTCGATTGGCCGCCATATTCTCCGGATCTGAACACGTGCGACGACTCCTCATTGCTGAGATGAAAACTGCCATTCAGAGTGTCATCGACAACATCGATGTTCCGACACTTCAGCAGGACGTGCAGAATTTCTCCATTTGGCCGCGCCACATCATCGCCAATGATGGCAGGCATATGGAACATGTCATAAACATAAATTAGAATATCTGTAGTGACGTTTTCATTTTGAATACAGTGTGTGCACGCCGTAGTTTCTAACCAATTTACGTTTTTCTTTCACATAGTTCAATAACTGTCACCGTTTAAGAGGACTATCACTTTAATAAGGTAAAAAAAATACGATTTATAACTTTTGCGTTGAAACATTTTCTGTATTTTCTGAACAAGAAACACTGCCAAAAAATGACTCTAAGCACTATGAGACTCATCAGTCCCCTAGACTTAGAACTACTTACACCTAACTGACTCAAGGACATCACACACATCCATGCCTGAGGCAGGATTCGAACCAGCGACCGTAGCAGCAGCGCGGTTGCTGACTGAAACGCCCAGAACCACTGGACCACAGCGGCCGGCGAAGAAAGGGTTTCATGTGATGCTGGCATGTTCTGTTTCTGTGTGTTTCCTGTGGTTAATGCGATTATGAAGAGAAGTGGAAAGTCAGCCCTGTCATGGTTATAAAGCGTTTCATGAGAGTTATTCAGAATAGAATGTGTTCATTCTATTCTGGATACCAGGCTACACGAAAAGCTGTAAGATGCTCTTGGAGAAACATGGTTTCGGAAGGGGAAAAGGGACACGAGTGACCATAGGACCTCTAAGGACCATTGGTGAAAGATATATGGAAAAGGGCAAAGAAATTCATAGACCTTGAAATGGCCTTTGCCAGAGCGCAGTGGGATAAGGTAATGGAAATATTGGACAGAAATAGAGTAAAGTGGAAGGAGGAAGGGCTGACTGTGAACCTGTACATGAATCAGAAGGCAAGCATACGAATAGGAGATGAGACATCGGACGACAGCAAGATCAGGATCCTGTTTGTATATTTATTTGAAGGAAGCAATGAAAGTTACATCTGGAAAGAGACGTCAGTGTAAGCGGAGAGAAAACAGAATGCATGAGATTCACAGATGACGAGATGACCCTCGCAGAAAGTGGAGAGAGACTAATTCAAGTGCCAAATAACATGAATTAAGGTTGTGTAGCATAATGAATAGAAATAAATGAAAGGATATAATTATAGGCTTAAAGAGAAGAGGGGCGAGGTGTAAGTTAGGCCCGAAACTAGGGAACAGGTGAGAGGATTCAAGCATGTGGGAAGCTGGCTTAGGGAAGATATGTATTGTGAACAGAACATGAAAGTCGTGCTGGCGAAAGAGGCATTTCAAAAGCTGAAAAGGCTCTTACCTGCCGGTTTCAACACAGCATTAAGAGACTGCTGAAATGGCTTACGTGGAGCATGGCCTTATACGGAGCAGAAACATGGACACTGAGAGAGCAGGACGAGAGAATTGAAGCTTGTGAAATGTGTATATGGCGCAGAATAGAGATCAGCTGCAATGACAAGGAAATGAGGAGTTACTGAGAAGAATTGAAGATGACACGAGGATGTTGCTGACAGTGAAGAGCAGGAAGCTAAACTGGACAGGACTTAATGTGAGACGAGATTGCTTTGTAAATACAGTTAAAGGTCTTATGGTGAGGGAAACGCAGAAGAAGACAGCAGACGCTGGGTGATGTCAGTGGACTGGAACGAGGATACCAAAGAATAATGAGAAAAACAGAGTTGCATGGAGGGCAATGAAGTCTATACCTGTTGGGGTTGTTTAGAGGAGGAGGCTAGACAGCGAGGCCATCGGTCTCATCGGGTTAGGGAAGGAAGTAGGTCGTGCCCTTTCAGAGGAACCATCCCGGCATTTGCCTGGAGTGGTTTAAGGAAATCACGACAAACCTAAATCAGAATGAAATGATAATTAAATGGACACCCTAGCTGCAAAGAGGCGTTGATATACTTCATCGGGGACATGTTAAAAATGTGTGCACCGACCGGGACTCGAACCCGGGGTCCCCTACTTATATGGCAGACGCTCTATCCATCTGAGCCACCGAGAGCACAGCAGGGACTTATCCCTTACACGCTCCCCGTGAAACCCACATTCTCAACATGGCCACACCACTACATTCGTAGTGCGCCTAATAGATGTTTGCCCATCATACTCATTACTCGTGGCAGATTGATCTACCAAGTCCCGTACGAGTTCAGGCATAGCGTGTCCGTTCGCACAAGGAGGTCATTGGCCGAGAAGCCGTATTTTAACTATATATGACGTTAGTATCTGTTCCCGGAAGAACAGTTACCGTTGATGACCATGCAGCTTTGCTTGAATTAAATGATAATGAAATGGAAACCCTAGCTGCAAAGAGACGTTGGCGTCATGTTGAAAATGTGTGCACCGAGGAGAGTGCAAGGGATAAGTCCCTGCAGTGGCACTATCCTCTGTGCTCTCGGTGGCTCAGATGGATAGAGCGTCTGCCATGTAAGCAGGAGATCCAGGGTTCGAGTCCCAGTCGGTGCACACATTTTCAACATGTCCCCAATCAAGAATATCAACGTCTCTTTGCAGCTGGGTGTCCATTTAATTACCATTTCATTCAAGGAAAGCACCATGGTCATCAGCGGTAACTGTTCTTTCGGGAACAGATACTAACGTCATATATAGCTAAATCAGAATGGCCGGACGCGCGATTGAACCGTCGTCCTCCCGAATACGAGACCAGTGTTCTAACCACTGCGCAACCTCTCTCGGTGAAGCCTACACCTGTTACTAGGCTGATAACCAACTGACAATACTGCTCAAACTGTGAGGAATGTTTCCTGAATGTCTGGCTATACTTTCTGATATACGCCGTATATAGCAAATATAGTACATATCATTGTTTATATATTGTCTCCTATCTCCTTTCACCCAACACGTTTGAGATACGCCATGTATGACTTGTCGCCCCTTCCTTATCACGATAAAAAAAATCCAAAAATATTTTTAAAAATAAGTGAAAAGGCAAAAAAAAAGTGGGGTGAACAAAAACATGTGAGCGAGGTGGGCGTGCCCCGCACGGACAATGGCGGCCTTGTGAAAGGCCTCGGCGTGGGTCGCGCCAGGCGAGCGGCCGATCAATTAGCGAGGGCGGTAAACAGCCGGTGGAGGGTGGGAGGACGAGTCCCTCGGGGGGGGTGGGGGTTGGGGAGACGGGCTTAGGCGGCTGAAAGAGGCGCGCCCGCCTGCGCGGTATTTATGGATCGGCAAACACCGAACGGGGTCACCAGCGGTGGAGCGCGCAGCCTTAAAGAGGGCGGCGTCCCCACAGGGCTCCGTGCTGGGACCAGCGTTCCGTCTGACCAGTGTGGCCTCGCGGGCTATTGTTGTGGCTGCCGCCAGAAGAATTATGAGCGCTCGCTTTACTGCCCGCCAGATGAGGGACAGCAGTTTAAAGCACATCGCGCCGTCTGTAATCTGCGTTCGTTCAAAGAGTGTGAGCCTGATACCATTATTTACCGAACACCCATATTTAGTTTCCAGACAACATGCGATATACATGGGTCCCTCCACACTACGTCCGCACTGTTTTTCAGACATCCAATTTATCTCTTTATTATTGTTCTTGCTGTAGTCTTCTGTCCGAACACTACTTGGATACCCTTCTCCACCCTCCTCCAATCTATTCAGTGCATCATCTCTAACTAACTCTGAACTCACCCCCACCCCCCACAACCACTTGCTTAATCTACTCGTCTCTTGTTCTTAAATCCACCCCCCCTCCCCCCACTCCCTCCCATTAAATACCAAACGGACGATTCGTTGATGTTTCAGAATGTGTCTTATCAAGCGAACCTTTCGTTTTAGGCAAGTTATGCGACTAATTTCTTTCCCCTCCAATTTAATTCATCACCTCCTCGTTGGTTAAGTGATCTACCCATACAGGGTGGTCCATTGATCGTGATCGGGCCTAATATCTCAGGAAATAAGTGTCAAACGAAAAAACTACAAAGAACGAAACTTGTCTAGCTTGAAGAGGGAGCTTCCCGCGCCCGACTTCCCGGGTTCGATTCCCGGCGGGGTCAGGGATTTTCTCTGCCTCGTGATGACTGGGTGTTGTGTGATGCCCTTAGGTTAGTTAGGTTTAAGTAGTTCTAAGTTCTAGGGACTGATGATCATAGATGTTAAGTCCCATAGTGCTCAGAGCCATTTGAACCATTGAAGGGGGAAACCAGATGGCGCTACGGTTGGCCCGCTAGATGGCGCTGCCATAGGTCAAACGGATATCAACTGCGTTTTTTAAATAGGAACACCCATTTTTATTACATATTCCTGTAGTACGTAAACAAATATGAATGTTTCAGTTGGACCACTTTTTTCGCTTTGTGATAAATGGCGCTGTGATAGTCACAAACATATAAGTACGTGGTATCACGTAACATTCCGCCAGTGCGGACGGTATTTGCTTCGTGATAAATTACCCGTGTTAAAATGGACCGTTTAACAATTGCAGGAAAGGTCGATATCATGTTGATGTATGGCTATTGTGATAAAAATGTCCAACGGGCGTGTGCTATGTGTGCTGCTCGGTATCCTGGACGACATTATCCGTTCGCCGGATAGTTTCGTTATTTAAGGAAACAGGGAGTGTCAGCCACATGTGAAACGTCAACCACGACCTGCAACAAATGATGATTCCCAAGTAGGTGTTTTAGCTGCTGTCGCGCCTAATCCGCCCATCAGTAGCAGACAAATTGCGGGAGAATCTGGAATCTCAAAAACGTCGGTGTTGAGAATGCTACATCAATATCGATTGCACCTGTATCATATTTCTATGCACCAGGAATTGCATGGCGACGACTTTCAAAGTCGTGTAGAGTTCTGCCACAGGGCACAAGAGAAATTATGGGACGAGGACAGATTTTCTGCACGCGTTCTATTTAGCGACGAAGCGTCTTTCACCAACAGCGGTAACGTAAACCGACATAATATGCACTATTGGGCAACGGAAAATCCACGATGCCTGCGACAAGTGGAACAGCAGAGACCTTGGCGGGTTAATGTATGGTGCGGTATTATGGGAGGAAGGATAATTGGCCTCCATTTTATCGATGGCAATCTAAATGGTGCAATGTATGCTGATTTACTACGTAATGTTCGACCGATGTTACTACAAGATGTTTCACTGCAGGACAGCATAGCGATGTACTTCCAATATGATGGATGTCCGGCACATAGCTCGCGTGCGGTTGAAGCGGTATTGAATAGCATATTTCATGACAGGTGGGTTGGTCGTCGAAGCACCATACCATGGCCCGCACGTTCACCGGATCTGACGTCCCCGGATTTCTTTCTGTGGGGAAAGCTGATGGATATTTGCTATCGTGATCCACCCACAACGCCTGACAACATGCGTCAGCGCATTGTCAATGCGTGTGCAAACATTACGAAAGGCGAACTACTCACTGTTGAGAGGAAAGTCGGTACACGTATTGCCAAAGGCATTGAGGATGACGGACATAATTTTGAGCATTTATTGCATTAATGTGGTATTTGCAGGTAATCACGATGTAACAGCATGCGTTCTCAGAAATGATAAGTTCACAAAGGTACATGTATCACATTGGAACAACCGAAATAAAATCTTCAAACGTACCTATCTTCTGTATTTTAATTTAAGAAACCTACCTGTTACCAACCGTTCGTCTAAAATTGTGAGCCATATGTTTGTGACTATTACAGCGCTATCTATCACAAAGCGAAAAAAGTGGTCCAACTAAAACATTAATATTTCTTTACGTACTACACGAATATGTATTAAAAATGGGGGTTCCTATTTGAAAAAAAAAAACGCAGTTGATATCCGTTTGACCTATGGCAGCACAATCTAGCGGGCCAACCATAGCGCCATCTGGTTTTCCCCTTCAAGCCAGACAAGTTTCGTTCTTGCAGTTTTTTCGTTTCACGCTTATTTCGTGAGATATTTGGCTGAGTTACGATCAATGGACTACCGTGTACATGGGTCACTACACAGTAATGTCCGCACTGTTTTTCAGACAACCAATTTCTCTCTCATAATTGTTCTTGCTGTAGTCTTCACTCCGAAGACTGCTTGGATGCACCTCTCCACCCTCCTACATTCTATCCTGTGCAAGCTTCATCATCTCAAATTACTGAACTCTCCCCCCTTTCTCCTCCCCCCCCTCCCCCCCACCCACAACCACTTGCTTAATCTACTCTTTTCTTGGTCTCGCTCTGAAACTTTTACCCCCGCCCCTCACCTCCCCCCACTCTCTCCCATTAAATACCAAACTGACGATTCGTTTATGTTTCAGAATGTGCCCTATCAAGCGAACCTTTTTTTTAGGCAAGTTATGCGACTAGTTTCTTTTCCCTCAAATTTAAATCATCCCCTCCTCGTTGGTTACGTGATCTACCCATATAATCATCAGCATTCTTCTGTAGCACTACATTTCACAACCTTGTATTCTCTTATTGTCTGAACTACTTATTATACACTTTTGACTTCAGAACAAGGCAACACGGAAGTCAAACATTTTTAGAAACGACTTACTAATATTTATACTCGATATCAACATATTTCTCTTTTTCAGAAATACGTTTCTTGCCATTGCCGTTCTGCATTTTATGTCCGCTCTACTTCAACAATCACATGTTGTTTTGCTGCCCAAATGGCAAAACTCGTCTACTACTTTCAGTGTTTCGTTTCCTAATCTGATTCTCTCAGCTTCGTCTGATTTAATTCGCACACATGGCATTATCCTTGTTCTGTTTTTGTTAATGTTCGTCTTATATCCTCCTTGCAAGAGACCGTTCATTCCGTTCAATTGCACTACCAAGTCTTTTGCGGACCCTGATAACCACGGAAATTTAAAGAGAGTATACCAGTCAAAACTGTCAAAAGCTCATCCCCAAATTTACAAACGCTAGAACGGAATCGTTATCTTCAAATCTAGTTCCGCAAACAGATTCCTTCAGTTCATCAAAGAGATATAATTACAAAGTGCCACATAAAGGCTGTGCCGGCCGCGGTGGTCTAGCGGTTCTAGGCGCTCAGTCCGGAACCGCGCGACTGCTACGGTCGCAGGTTCGAATCCTGCCTCGGGCATGGATGTGTGTGATGTCCTTAGGTTAGTTAGGTTTAAGTAGTTCTAAGTTCTAGGAGACTGATGACCACAGATGTTAAGTCCCATAGTGCTCAGAGCCATTTGAACCCTAAAGGCTGTTTGTCTGTGGGCATCTGTCAACATTCTCGGAACCCACCTCGCGCAAATAATTTTCTGCTTCAGCCCAGTATTCTGCACATACTCGTTTTACCTACTCCCACCAGGGACTGACAGTTCCTTTACTGTTACACTGTTGGGCTCTGTCAGACAAAATAACAACTTCAATACGCTGCACATTGTAAGGATCCTCTACAGTTCTCCCTGCGTCTACAGCTGTGCGGGAGATCCCGAGTATTGGCCCGCCCACTTTCAGCAGCCAATCTGCTGGGCCAGCGTCTTACTCTATCGCAGCCAGCAGCCTCATCTCCGAACGTCACCAAACTCTTGTCAGTGTTTGACTCTGACTTGTTCTCACAACACACAAACTCCATAAAAACACGTTGAAACTTAAAGTGCACCACAGAGAGCTACGACAGCGCGACTTGCGGAAACAGGTTGAACTAAATGTGAATACCAGCGAGAAGAATGTTTCTATGACCTTCGTGAATAACAAAGGTGTAGAATAAAAGTTGGGTTTTTGAAAAAAACTCATGCGTGCCTTTTGGAGTGATCCTCGTACACAAACACCTTTTACCTAAAATGGTTCAAATGGCTCTGAGCACTATAGGACTTAACATCTGAGATCATCAGTCCCGTAGACATAGAACTATTGAAACCTAACCAACCTAAGATCACCACACACGTCCATGCCCGAGGCAGGATTCGAACCTGCAGCAGCGCGGTTCCGGACTGAAGTGCCTAGAACCGCTCGGCCACAGCGGCCGGCACCTTCTACCTACAGGACAGCTTAGCTGCTTCTGACAATACTGTGTTTGACTACTGTAAGAAAATACCAAGGTACAGTAACGGAAATTTAAAGTGTTTCACCGAGGGAAATCGTGACCGAACGCCACCATCTACATCTACATGACAATTACAAAATTCGAACTTAAGAGCCGGGTAGAGTGTTAATCGAAAAACTTAAACACTGCTTCTCTACCGTTTCATTCACGAACGGTGCGCGGGAAGAACGAACACTTAAATATATCCCAGCGAGCGCTGATTTCTCTTATTTTGTTACTACGATCATTTCCCCTCAGTATATGTGGTATCAACGAAATATTTTCGCATTTGGAGGAGAAAGCTGGCGACTGAAATTTTGTGGCTCGCCGCAATGAAAAACGCCTTTGTTTTAATGATTGTCATCACAACTCAATCATACCCTGTGACACTCTCTCCCTTACTTCGTGATAAAACAGAGTGAGCTGTCCTCTCAAGATTATCAATGCCCTCGGTCATTCCTGTGTGGCAAGGATCCCATACCGCATAGAAGCATTCCATAAAAGGTTAAGCACTCCGTCTTCAGGCCGCAAGTGGCCCATGGCACCATCCGACCGCCGTGTCATCCTCATTTGCGGATGCGGATAGGAGGGGCGTGTCGTCAGAACACCGTTCTCCCGGTCGTTATGACGGTTTTCCTTGACCGGAGACACTACTATTCGGTCGAGTAGCTCCTCAATTGGCATCAAGAGGCTGAACGCACCCCGAAAAATGGCAACAGCGCATGGCGGCTGGATGGTCACCCATTCAAGTGCCGGCAACGCCCGACAGCGCTTAACTTCGGTCATCTCACGGGAACCGGTGTATCCACTGCGGCAAGGCCGTTGCCATCCAGGAAAGGTTGGACAAGACTAAATGTAGGTAACTTCTCTTGCAGATGTGTTAAATCTTCCAACTGTTCTGTTCATTCCCGACCCGTAAGGTTTTTTACGTAATTGTTCCAGTAGAGCTCTCCATCCGAACAGGATTCGGAAGGCCAAACAATACCGACCGACCGCCGTGTCCTCCTCCGTCGATGGGCTTCACTGGGTGCGAAACTGGAGGGGAATGTGGTCAGCACACCGCTCCCCCGGCCGTTGTTAGTTTTCCCGAACGGAGCCGCTACTTCTCAATGAAGTAGCTCCTCAATTGTGTTCACAAGGGCTGAGTGCACCCAGCTGGCCAGCAGCGCTCGGCATTCCTACACGGTGACCCATCCAACTGCTAGCCAATCCCGACAGCACTTAATTTTGGTGGTATGACGGGACCAGGTCTTAACCCTGCGTCAAGGCCATTGGCACTATTCTTCCACTATAATTTGTTCTTAAACGTACTTTTGTAGGTGCTTAGATGAACAGAGAACCTTCAAATATGTACAGGGCTATTACAAATGATTGAAGCGATTTCATAAATTCACTGTACCCCCATTCATTGACATATGGTCACGACACACTACAGATACGTAGAAAAACTCATAAAGTTTTGTTCGGCTGAAGCCGCACTTCAGGTTTCTGCCGTCAGAGCGCTCGAGAGCGCAGTGAGACAAAATGGCAACAGGAGCCGAGAAAGCGTACGTCGTGCTTGAAATGCACTCACATCAGTCGGTCATAACAGTGCAAAGACACTTCAGGACGAAGTTCAACAAAGATCCACCAACTGCTAACTCCATTCGGCGATGGTATGCGCAGTTTAAAGCTTCTAGATGCCTCTGTAAGCGGAAATCAACGGGTCGGCCTGCAGTGAGCGAAGAAACGGTTGAACGCGTGCGGGCAAGTTTCACGCGTAGCCCGCGGAAGTCGACGAATAAAGCAAGCAGGGAGCTAAACGTACCACAGCCGACGGTTTGGAAAATCTTACGGAAAAAAAATGGTTCAAATGGCTCTGAGCACTATGGGACTTAACTACTGTGGTCATCAGTCCCCTAGAACTTAGAACTACTTAAACCTAACTAACCTAAGGACATCACACACATCCATGCCCGAGGCAGGATTCAAACCTGCGACCGTAGCAGTCGCGCGGTTCCGGACCGCGCGCCTAGAACCGCTAGACCACCGCGGCCGGAAAAGGCTAAAGCAGAAGCCTTACCGTTTACAATTGCTACAAGCCCTGACATCCGATGACAAAGCCAAACGCTTTGAATTTTCGGCGCGGTTGCAACAGCTCATGGAAGAGGATGCGTTCAGTGCGATACTTGTTTTCAGTAATGATGCAACATTTTTTCTTAATGCTGAAGTTAACAGACACATTGTGCGAATCTGGGCGGTAGAGAATCCTCACGCATTCGTGCAGCAAATTCGCAATTCACCAAAAGTTAACGTGTTTTGTGCAATCTCACGGTTTAAAGTTTACGGCCCCTTTTTCTTCTGCGAAAAAAAACGTTACAGGACATGTGTGCCTGGACATGCTGGAAAATTGGCGCATGCCACAACTGGAGACCGACAGCGCCGACTTCATCTTTCTACAGGATGGTGCTCCACCGCACTTCCATCATGATGTTCGGCATTTCTTAAACAGGAGATTGGAAAACCGATGGATCGGTCGTGGTGGAGATCATGATCAGCAATTCATGTCACGGCCTCCACGCTCTGCCGACTTAACCCCATGCGATTTCTTTCTGCGAGGTTATGTGAAAGATTCAGTGTTTAAACCTCCTCTACCAAGAAACGTGCCAGAACTGCGAGCTCGCATCAACGATGCTTTCGAACTCATTGATGGGGACATGCTGCGCCGAGTGTGGGAGGAACTTGATTATCGGCTTGATGTCTGCCGAATCACTAAAGGGGCACATATCGAACATTTGTGAATGCCTAAAAAAACTTTTTGAGTTTTTGTATGTGTGTGCAAAGCATTGTGAAAATATCTCAAATAATAAAGTTATTGTAGAGCTGCGAAATCGCTTCAATCATTTGTAATAACCCTGTATAGTTTACCGTGTAACCAAAATTTAACGGATTCCTTTTAGTTCTCATGTGGATCACCTCGCACGTTTTCTTGTCGATTGCCACTTATCGCACGATACAGATATGTTGCCTAATTTTTACTTCGTTTCAGTCTTCTGATGACTTTACTAGGCAGTAAATGACAGCACCATCTACAAACAATCGGAGATAGTTGCTCAGATTGTCAACTAAATCGCGTATATAAGGAATAGCAGAGGGCCTATGACACTTTCTTGGGGAACACCATATATTACTCCTGGTTTACACGATAACATTCGTCGATTACTGTTGACTGTGGCCTTCCTGACATGAAAACACGAATCCATTCGCACAGCTGAAACAATACTCCGGTGATACGTAATCTGATTAGCAGTCTCTTGTGAGGAATGGTGTCAAAAACCTTCCGGAAGTTTTGAAATATGGAATCAGTTTGAGATCATCTGTCGATAGGGCTCATTACTTCGTGTGAATGATGGTCAAGTTGTTTCGCAACGATGACATTTTCTCAATCAATAGATTGTTTGCCTTGATGTAATTCATAATGTTCTAACACAGTGTAAGTTCCAAAATCCTACTGCAAACCGCCGTCTGTGGTATGGGTCTGTTATTCAGTGGATTATACCTATTTCCTTTCTCGAGTATGTGTGTGCCCTGTGGAACCTTCCACTCTTTATGTACGGACCTAAGGTCGTGATCTTCGTCATGCGATTTCCATCTTCCGTCAGGCTAAAGATCGCTTTGGGACTTGGGGATAAAAAGATTTTACAACGATGAGATTCTCAAATGGCTCCTTGAGAAAGCAGCGGATTTGTGTCCTCGTGGAACCAGACGACTGCTAGAACATTGCGACTGCTGTTTGCAGAGACTTGGTGATTGCGTTGAAAAATACTGTCATACATCTGTGTCACTTGGGAGTGCCAAGAAGCATTCAGTAGCAGTTGCTTGGTCTGCCACAGGCACGACTTTTTAAAGTCACCTTGTAATATTCGAGCAGACTCCATTATTCTTGTTTACTCTTGGTGATGTTCACGTCATAATCTCATTGCTAGACAGCGCCATTCGACTAAACTACTCTTTCAACTCCTTTACTGTAATTGACAAAAGTACTATGTCACTGGTAAATATTTTTCAGTTTTTATCTCACATTATGGAAACTTAATTCTCTTCCCAGATTTCTCTTTGGATTTTTTTGGTGTTTTTGCACAGCGTAGAGCTTCAACAACATCGGAAATAGGCCACAATCTTGTCTCACTCCCTTCTCAACTACTGTTCTCTTTTCTGTTCTTTGTTTACTGTAACTGAAATTTTGTTTCTTTGAAAGTTGAGGATAACTTTTGGTCTCTGTGTTTTACTTCTGCTACCTTCAGAATTACGAAGAGTTTATTCTGGTCTATATTGTCAAGAGCTTTCTGTAAATCTACAAATGCTATAAACGTATGTTTTTATTTTCCTAAAGTATCTTCTAAACTGAGTAAGTATTGCCTTGCGTGTTCCCACATTTCTCCGGAACCCAAACTGAGCTTTCTCGAGGTCGACTTCTACAAGTTTCTCTAATTTTCCATTCTGCATTTTGCAGTAATAAACTGATGCATCAGCCAAATTCACATCTATCAGTAACAGCCTTTTTTTGAACTAGGAGTTACTACATTTTTCATGCAGGCTGAGAATATTTCGCTCGTGTGATATATCTTACTTGCAAGGTAGGATGCCTTTATAATGTCTGGCTCTCCCAAGGATATCAATAATTCTGAGGGAACGTCACTGTAAACTATAAAAAACGTGCCGGTACTGTCCGCCAAATGTTTATTAATGTACCGTGAGAAAATATGAGACAAATCGGTCGAGAACTTCTACAGATTTGTGGTAACAGCATTAAAATCATGCTGCCTTTATACAGGAAAATTCATCTGCCACTGCTGATTCCTTGTCTGTGGTGTTCGTTTTCTTGGGTAACGAACAGTGAGGTGGAATATAGAGGGTCGGTCTTCCACCGCATACCGTGCTCCTGGGACCTCAAACTACATTCTGGGCAGAGCGGTTCGCCCACTTCACCCCCTCTCACTCCCCACGTATTTCTCCTTGATTTCTTGTATGTCCTATCACATCTTGTTTACAATCGGACTTCGCGGGATTTGCTTCTTGTATTCTCCATCTGAAGGCTTTTCCGTTTCGATACATAGAGCCACCAACCTACTGGTGTCGTCATATATATTTCCGCCCTCAACAACCATATGTGGGATTTTCATATTCCGTCGCTCGTTACGCAGAAACTATTAGTTCTATAGAAAAAAAATGAAAACTCTTTTTGGAGAGAACGTAATGCAGTTAAATTTTATACTGGGATACGTTTCCGGTGGAGGCCACGAAAAGAAAGACGTCACTTTTGTACCTTCAAAACGCCCCTCAACTTCCACAGCCTTACCTTACCAGTCAGGACTTACAGTATGTTATTCGTGGCACTCGCACCTACCACTGTACAAAAATTTCCGACGACTCGATCTGTTCTCGATATTCGACCTTTCTTGGTCTCTGTTGATTGGGCTACTGCGCCACCAGCATTTCCTTAACATTATTACTTTAAACGTGCTCGTGACGATAGTGAAACAAAACGACTTCTGTGATCGTTACACTAAAATTAATTATGTTGAAAGTTCGATCCTAACTTAACCCTTACTGCACAGTAGTTTCGTAGTCAGAAGGCCTGAAGAACACAGTAATGTAATTATCTATTTTATGCTATTAAAATTTACAAAACTGTTACTTACAAATTACAAAAACGTAAATTTTCCAATTTGTAAATGCTCGACTCAGGTGGTGGCATGGCATAGTGAGGCCAGTCAGTGAAGAACAAAGAAAAGGTCGAATGTGGGAAATAACTATTGCAGTCGCATATTTTTGTACAGTGATAGAAGGGAGTGCCGCGAACAACATCCTACTACGTTGGTGCATGAGTTCGTAGTATTTTCCCGCAAGTTTAATAAATACAACAACTACTCATAATACGGACTACAGTCATCGGTAATACAGGGTGACAATTGTTGAAGTACATGAAAAAAAAATTAGTCAAAAACTACGGCGTGCAGACACATTTAAACGTCACCAAAAATATTCGGATTTATGTTATGACACGTTCTATACTCCTTCTTTCATTGGCGGTAAAGTGGCGCAGACGAATAGCGAAATTCTGCATGACCCACTAAAGTGTCAGAATATTGATGATGTTTTAAGGTCAGCAATGGTTTTCGCGTTATTGCTGTACACCATGTTTTTAATATAGACCCATAAAAAGGAGTCTCATCCGTTCAGATTCGGAGAATATCTCGGACAATAGAGGCCCATGTTACTGGGATCTGGGTTCCCCAGAGCCAGAATGCGGTCCATAAAGTCCTCCTCCAGGGCATCAGACACTCTCCTGCTTCGACGGGGTCGAGCTCCGTCTTGCATGAACCACATCGTATCGAAATCAGGGTCACTTTCGATAATGGGGATGAAATCGTCTCCCAAAACCTTCACGTACCGTTCGGTAGTCACCGTGGCTTCAACCAATATTGCACCGATTATTCCGTGACTGGATATTGCACATCACAGTCTGAGGGTGGAGAGACACCTCGATCGCGAAATGGGGAATCTCAGTCTCCCATACGCACCAATTTTGCTTTTTTACGAACCCATGAAAATGAAAGTGGACTTACTAGCTAAACCAAACCATACAGCGCTTACTAATTCCCATCATGCTCCGTGGCAAGCTGTGCAGTTTGAATGTCCTAACGCAAACTGTTCAGGAGTTACGGTGATTTTATTTCATATTGTTCATTAATTCACACTGTACATTTTTCTTCACTATTTACAACGGTCTGCCAACGCTGGGGTAACTTTCCGAATGCGCGTCTGTAGAAATCACGTGGTTTTGAGGCGAAGAACTCGTTGAGCCATATTCAGAGAGCATTTGCATCTAGAAAGTTTCTGGAGGGCTGCTCGATAGAAAGCGGAAAAGGCGAAAATCTGAGGGCACAAGATAAGGTGAATGAGGTGGCTGCGTAGTGGCTTTCCAACCCAATTGCTGTATAGTGTTTGGCGTCAGGCTAACAGAACGCGGGCGGGCATTAACGTGGAGTAGCGTCAATTCACGCAGCCTTCCTGGTCGTTGCCATTGGACTGCGTCTACAAGACGTCTCAGTTGTCGACAGAAAATGTCAGCAGTGATGATTAAACCTCGGGGATGCAATTCGGAGTACACCACAACATCGCTGTTCCACCACATACATGACATTATCTTTTATGTATGCGCATAGGTCTGTGTACGGAGAACTTCTGCTTCTTGTGGTCTCAGGCAGTCCTTTCTTTTCCTTATGCCAGCATGAAGACAACATGCCTCGTCTCCAGTAACGATACAGGATAGGAATCGTCGCCTTTTCTCATGAGCCAGTCGATGAAGAGTAAGCGGAGATAGACACTACTGGCCATTAAAATTGTAACACCAAGAAGAAATGAAGATGATAAATGGGTATTCATTCGACAAATATATTATACTAGAACTGAAATGTGATTACATTTTCACGCAACTTGGGTGCATAGATCCTGAGAAATCAGTACCCAAAACAACCACCTCTGGCCATAATAACGGCCTTCACACGCCTGGGCATTGAGTCAAACAGAGCTTGGATGGCGTGTACAGCTACAGCTGCCCACGCAGCTTCAACACGATACCACAGTTCATCAAGTGTAGTGACTGGCGTAATGTGACGAGCCAGTTGCTCGGCCACCATTGATCAGACGTTTGCAACTGGTGAGAGATCTAGAGAATGTGCTGGCCAGGGCAGCAGTCGAACGTTTTCTGTATCCAGAAAGGCCCGTACAGGACTTGCAATGTGCGGTCGTGCATTATCCTGCTGAAATGTAGGGTTTCGCAAGGATCGAATGAAGGGTAGAGCCACGGGTCGTAAAACATCTGAAATGTAACGTCCACTGTTGAAAGTGCCGTCAATGCGAACAAGAGGTGACCGAGACGTGTAATCAATGGCACCCCTCTCGGTGATACGCCAGTATGGCGATGACGAGTACACTCTTCCAATGAGCGTTCACCGCGATGTCGCCAAACACGGTTGCGACCATCTTGATGCTGTAAACAAAACCTGGATTGATCCGAAAAAATGACGTTTTGCCATTCGTGCACGCAGGTTCGTCGTTGAGTACACCATAGCAGGCGCTCCTGTCTGTGATGCAGCGTCAAGGGTAACCGCAGTACATGCTGCTGCAAACGTCGTCGAACTGATATTGCTGATGGTTGTTGTGTTGCAAACGTACCCATCTGTTGACTCAGGGATCGAGACGTGGCTGCACGATCCATTACAGCCATGCGGATGAGATGCCTGTCATCTCAACTGCTAGTGATACGAGGCCGTTGGGATCCACCACGGCGTTCCGTATTATCCTCCTGAACCCACCGATTCCATATGCTGCTAACAGTCATTGGACCTCGACCAACGCGGGCAACAATGTCGCGATACGATAATCTACAATCCGACCTTTATCAAAGTCGGAAACGTGATGGTACGCATTTATCCTCCTTACACGAGGCATCACAACAACGTTTCACCAGGCAACGCCGGTCTACTGCTGTTTGTGTATGAGAACTCGGTTGTAAACTTTCCTCGTGTCAGCACGTTGTAGGAGTCGCCACTGGCGCCAGCCTTGTGTGAATGCTCTGAAAAGCTAATCATTTGCTTATCACAGCATCCTCTTTCTGTCGGTTAAATTTCGCGTCTGTAGCACGGCATCTTCGTGGTGTAACAATTTTAATGGCCAGTGGTGTACATTACCCACATATTGATTTTTGTGATTTTGGTTTATACCATGCTGTACCTGTACACCCGATTTTTGAACCTTCCTCATTGCTTGAAAAGTCACGGGATGGAATGATCAAAGTTCGCCACACTTGCCAGTTCTCTAGTATACTGATGTGGATCACTGTGGATTAATGAGTTTAAACGATAGTTATCAAACGCTGAAAGTCTTGCTGAACGTGAAGAGTCACTAATATCAAAACGATATTTTCTTGCCGTGCTCTATCCTGTGGCGTTATCCCCATATACGGCGTAAATAGTTCTGGCTGCGTCCTCTGCTGTCACTCTTCTGTTGAATTCAAACTGAACAATATCTAGGAAACAATTCGATTTCTTCACCTGGCATTCCATTTTCTATCGTCCACAGCTGCACTCACGATCTCCAAATGACATGTAACCTCATGTATTAACAGTGAAGGAAAATTGAAATAAAAAGTGACAATCGAAAAATAAACCATTAGAAACTGGAATACGAACATGCAAAACAGTAACGCTATGAGTTTACATAAAAGCCTAATAGAAATCCTCACTGGTCAGGGCTGCTTTTGGGAGTAGGGGTGCGTTTGAGGGCCGCTTTTGTACGTTTTTCTTGAATAACTCGAAAAAATACTGCCTGTAGCGAAAATGTATGACAGTACAAAATTTAACTGCGTTAAATTTCCTACAAAAGTCCTGTTCATTTTTCTTCAGTAGTTGTAACAGTTCATGAGAACTGAGAAAGAGAACATGAAAACCTCGACTGTACCAGAATGAGATTTTTCACTCTGCAGTGGAGTGTGCGCTGATATGAAACTTCCTGGCAGATTAAAACTGTGTGCCGGACCGAGACTCGAACTCGGGACCATTGCCTTTCGCGGGAAAGTGCTCTATCAACTGAGCTACCCAAGCACGACTCACGCCCCGTCCTCACAGCTTTACTCCTGACAGTACCTCGTCTCTTACTTTCCAAACTTTGTAGAAGCTCTCCTGTGAACCTTGCAGAACTAGCACTCCTGAAAGAAAGGATATTGCGGAGACATGGCTTAAGCCACAGCCTGGGGGACGTTTCCAGAATGAAATTTTCACTCTGCAACGGAGACTCGAACTGCTTGGGTAGCTCAGTTGGTAGAGCACTTGCTCGCGAAAGGCAAAGGTCCCGAGTTCGAGTCTCGGTCCGGCACACAGTTTTAATCTGGCGGGAAGTTTCACCTCGAGTGTGGTTTGTGGAGGCCTGACAATAGAATTGCGGGTTGCATAAAATGACATCGGCAGGGGCTCCTGAATCACCTTGTACCGCAGTACAGATTATTTCGTCTTCCAGCCTTCAGTTCTTAGATTTTTGTAGGGTAGCCACCTGGGCTCTTAATATTTCTGGAGCTGTTTCACTTTTCTCTCTAGATAAACTTGCCCTACAGTGGTATGAAAAAAATCTAAATTGTTTAGCACTTTCCCATTATTAACACCCTTCTTCCTCCAACCCGGCACACGGTGGTAAGCGGAAAGTTCACAGAGGCCGTGCGGGTCGCGATGGTTGAGCTCCTGGCACGGTCGCCAGTTTCGCTGCTGCCGCCGTCGCCGGCGTCGGCAAACAGGGCGTCCACTTGTCGCGGCCGCTGACAGTGGCAGGCCCCGGAAATGCGCGTCGCGTGTTCCGCCCCCGCACGCCGTCAATAATGCATGGGCTGCAGCCGGCCGGCCGCGGGTACGCACTCTGCGCGCATTAGCGCACGCCCTGGTTCATTCATTTCGCCCGCCTTCTTGTTTTAATGCGTTCGCTGTGTGGCCAGAGTACAAATCAAGTCCCACTGTTTACGTAAACACACCAGGTAAAAAATTCGTCACTACCGGGCCACGTCACGCGAATTGTGTGTGACACCACCTCTGGCCTTGATAATGTCCTCAATTAAGAATGAAGAGTCCACAAGCTTCTTCAGGTATGCCACATCCAACTGACGCCATTGAGTATTAGATCACGTAGAACTACCGAACAGTGAGTTTGTTGACTGTAATATTTCAACCATTGTGCCAAATAGTCCTAGACGGTATTAATATCATGTGATATGGAAGGTCAGTCGAGGTGATATGGACATCAGTTCTCGGAAAACTACTAGCGAATGTGTTGTCATCTAGGAATTGAACCAGTCATTACTTTCAAAGATAATATTATTTCCATTATTTCAGGTATTGAAGTTACTTCATTAGGGTAGGTATAATACTTACACCGTCAGCAAAGTGTACTATTTCTGTTCCTCAGATATATATGATGGCAAAAAATGGTTTAAATGGTTCAAATGGCTCTGAGTACTGTGGGACTTAACATCTGAGGTCATCAGTCCCCTAGAACTACTTAAACTTAACTAACCTAAGGACATCACACACACAGCCATGCCCGAGGCAGGATTCGAACCCGCGATCATAGAGGTCGCGCGGATCCAGACTGAACCGCCTAGAAACGCTAGGCCACACCACTGTGATGACATATAACTTATAAACAACAAGAAAAAGAGGGGACACAACACAGATCCTTCTGGTATATCTGTAACAGTATTCCTTATTCTGGACATACTATTTCGCCGGGTACTCTCTCTGAAGTGTTAATGCGACACGTTGCATGTTATTAGATAGCAAGAAACGAACTTCACATATATTCCTTCTTTGAAGAGAATTCTCATAGAAGGCATTTGGTGTGCAGTTGACCAGTTACTAATTTTTTCAGTAAAATATTATGTACATTATCAGCTGCTGATTGGTTGATTGTGATACTTGCGTTATTATCAAAGAGAACCATTTATGCACCTTGAGTGTATGATGAAGGATCATTTGTATATAACAAGAACCGACACAGAATCAATCAGTGCGGTAAACCTGCAGCAATTGATCCCTGTTTAAAAGTTCTGTGTCATTTTGTACTCCCCTGAGGATTTTTAATGCAATATGCTAAATAGTTTTAGCTAGATACGATGAAAATCAGTTTCGCATGTATTCCTTTTTAGGGTCAATACCTCAGTTTGTAAAACGGAACCCTTATAGGATCTCTTTATTCTCCTTCTCTCTGTCAGTCTGTTAAGGCCCCTTTTTCTCAGGAACAGGTAGAAGTATCAAGTTAAAATTTGCGTCAGATTCTAAGTTGTATAGTCCCCCCGCGGTGTAAAAAATTTAAGCTCGTAAATAAGTGCAGTTAAGACGGCCATTTATGTCACACATTTTGATACTTGCAAACTCACTTATTATAAGCTGTGAATGAACTACACATGTAATTAAGATTGTACAGAACCTTCAGAACTGGAGTGACACCAACACTTATTCAGTCTTCTACAAGTAGAACCCTATCGACGAGCACTACCAATAATATTCAAGGCAATATTATTTGCATTTTCAGATGCTACAAATAGTGGTTTAGGTTTAATTATAACAAGTTTATCGTCAGAAAAATATTCGTTCATCTAGGATATGAAGGAAGACCATTTCCATATAGTAGGAACAAGAGCGGTCCCAGTATCAATCCTTATGGTACACCTGCAAGGATGAATTCGCATTCTGCAGGCAACATGTCATTGTGTATGCTCCCCGAAGTTTCCTTTTGGCGGGACACGATGAACCAGTTCAGCAGGTATTCGTTTTTTCTGAAAACAGATCCCCTTGTAGAATCTCTTCGACGTGTGGCGTAAAACCTCGGAATTTCTGCGAAAAAATGTGGAGGTAGGAATTGAGAGGGAAATATGTAGCTTGGTTATTGAGGCCATAAATCAATCTCTCGCTGCCGGACCGCTGAGGTGGTTTCTCCCCGGAATACCCGCCACACCGTGGTCCGGCCAGAACACACGCACACACGCATACACGCAGCGTAGCCGTAGGCTCGTAAATATATCAGAAGCGGCCGCGTGGGTCTTCAATTACCACGACGCGACGTCAGGCTGCGAATTCCCCCCCTTTCCCCCCACTCAAATAAACACACACACACACACACACACACACACACACACTCACACACACAAAGTCAGAGAGAGCGCGGCGTAAATACACAATAATTTGGAAGCGGCGCGCGCGTGCGGTGAAATATCTGTCAGCGAACTGGTCACGCGATCTCTACCTGTAGGATCCCGACGCTGTGCGTATTTATGCGGGTGTGTGCGTGTGAGTGCGTGCGCAGCCGGTGAAATATGCGTATTCCGCCCAGTAGCGCCCGGTGCAATATACGCTCGTGAGCTCTCACAATGACAAACACTCTCTCTCTCGCGCGCGCACACACACACACACACGTAAAGAGCAGCAAGGTTGTCTCTACTGTATATAAACATCAATTTTTCCATTTCAGTCCGTAATATTTCTGAAAGTCACGCAAGGGAGTAGATAATGTTTGCCCGTTTAGCGCAAACTAGGAGCACTTACGTGTGATTACTGGCTGTCTCGGCGAATTCTGGCGATAAAATGTTCTTGGGTAGTCAGCCGAATGGTGTCATCTCGTCGCAACGTTTCGACGAGTTTCGTACCCATCATCTTCAGGAGAAAATTAACACCTTGTGAAGATATCGGGTACCTAACTCACTCAAACGTTGTGACAGGACAACGCCACCATTGACCTGATTACCCGAGAAGATTTTATTGCACAAGCTTCTTAACTTTCTTTTTTTCTGAGCATGCAGGAGTCATAGGGTCCAATACATTGTAGAACAACTGATACACATAGGGGGTGTACATTAACGTGGAAACACCAAAAACACAACACATTACCATGACTAACACGTGTCGACAACCCGTTCGCATTCAAAACACCCTCTAGTCGTTCTGAATGGTCCTGCGTAGTTTTCAAGGGAATCTTGTACAATTCTTCGTCTACCATTCTTCAGTTAACTATGATGCAAATGGCTGGCGATCATGGTCCCTTCTTTCCTAAGTGGACGACAAAGCCTCCGTGATAATGACATTTGGTTAATGTGCTCTCTAGGATCGATGCGTCAATTCATCCTCGTGCTCTCAAATCCAGTCCCGGGTGATGCAGCCTTGTAGTCTGGGAACAAAGATTGTACCGTAGAACGGACCTCATCAGTCAAAATACTCACATAATCCTAGGCAGTAATTTGACTCTGCAGAGAACCGAAGAGACCCTTGGAGTAGGTGTCAAAATCGCAATGCTTCAATGTCGAAACGTACACTCGGCCATAAGTTGTAAACTGTATGAAACAAGACATATCCGAGCCAATGACTTTATTCCGTTGCAGGATATTCCAGGTTTTATGACTTCGGCACGACGTTCACCTGTTATGGACATTTACATTACCGATGTGTAATTCTGGAATTCCAGCTCGCTCTTTAATTGCCAGCTTCTGGAGTTTTGTCGTGTTATTTTGATGTGGTTGGGCTTAGCGAGTGCGCATTCACTGCTCCATAGATTTTTGCAGCTCCCTTCCTCTATTTTTTCATTACAGTCCTCTTCTTTGACTGTTTGTCACGATCGCTCACCATACACTTTCGTCCGCGTTGTGACTTAGCGGATTTCCGCTTTCCCTGTATGGAGAACAAATACTCCACATGTTGCCTCTTGAAACAGCAATAACTTCGGCTACCTCGGCTAAGGAAGCTTCCACGAAACGAACAAAAAGGATTTGATCACGTTCGAATTCACTTAGCTCCGACACAGTGCAGTCAAAGCTGCACAGAACACTGTTCTGGTGACGGCTGAGGTAAGCAACGCATTAAGGAAATTGCAAAGGTGCCGTCCGTGGTGAAATACTACAGAATATCTGGCAGACTTCGCTAGCATCTGCATTTGTGTCCAGTCATGCATTTCTCGCGGTGATTCAGTATTTTTGTCGAACCCCTGCACCTGATCTTGTGCGATCTGCAACAGTTTCAGTAAAAATTTAGCACTAACCTATTCCCAACTTAAATGTAGGCTAATATCGTTTTCTTCGTCTAAAAGTGCGTTAGTCGGTGTAGATAAAGGAAGTATTAGTGCTTTGCATTCCACAACTGCAACAACTAATCACTCCCCCAATGCTCCATTTATAGCAAAACGTTTGACGTCACATATTCACACTTCCGTCTTCCAGTATAAAACATTAACGAGCTTGGAACAACCCTGGTACCATTTATAATGCTATAAGTGTCCAAAGACATCATGTCACAGGCGCCAGATATTCCAGACGTTTTGACTATCCGTATATTCTGACCAACAACTTGTCCAGGACCACTTGTTTTAAGCATCGTAGGGCCCATATTTTACGTTAAATATATTTTCGTTAGATAGTAATAATTATCCACATTAAACTATTACACTACTATAACTATCCTCTTACTTTCATGTTTTAGCTGTTTTACAATGGGTACACACACTCATGCTCATAAATTAAGGATAATTGCAGAACGTGGTGCCACACAGCGTGACACTACGCAAAACTGGCGCTAATTGCATAGGCACGTAGGGAATACACACGACAAATATCTGTGTCGGTGGTAAGCTGAGAAAATAGTCCCTAAACACATGTGCTACAAAACGCTACTGTTTCCTGCGCTTGTACCCCGACATCAATACGGGATATGATCACCATGCACACGTACACAGGCCGCACAACGGGTTGGCTTACTCTGGATCAGGTGGTCGAGCAGCTGCTGGGGTACAGCCTCCCATTCTTGCACCAGTGCCTGTCGCAGCTCCTGAAGTGTCCTAGGGGTTTGAAGACGTGCAGCGATACGTCGAACGAGAGCATCCCAAACGTCCTCGATGCGGTTTATATCTGGAGAACAGGCAGGCCATTCGCCTGATATCTTCTATTTCAAGGTACTCCTCCAAGATGGCAGCTCGGTGGCGCCGTGCGTTGTCATCCATCAGGAGGAAGATGGGACCCACTGCACTCCTGAAAAAGCGGACATACTGGTGCAAAATGACGTCCCGATACACCTGACCTGGTGTACACGCACCAGTCATCACCCCACCCCACACCATCAAAGCACGACCTCCACACAGTTCCCTTTCAAGGACATTAAGGGGTTGGTATCTGGTCCCTGGTTCACGCCAGATGAAAACCCAGCGAGAATCACTGTTCAGACTATACCTGGACTCGTCCGTGAACATAACGTGGTACCACTGTTTCAGTGACCATGTACTGTGTTCTTGACACCAGGCTTTACGGACTCTCCTGTGACCAGGGGTCAGTGGAATACACCTTGCAGGTCTCCGGGCGAATAAACCATGTCTGTTCAGTCGTCTGTAGATTGTGTGCCTGGAGACAACTGTTCCAGTGGCTGCGGTAAGGTCCCGAGCAAGGCTGCCTGCAGTACTCTGTCGCCGTCTGCGGGCACTGATAGTGAGATATCGGTCTTCTTCTGGTGTTGTACACTGTGGACGTCCCGTACTGTAGCGCCTGGACACGTTTCCTGTCTGCTGGAATCGTTGCCATAATGTTGAGATCACACTTTGTGGCACACGGAGGGCCCATGCTACGACCTGCTGTGTTTGAGCAGCCTCCAGTCGCCCTAGTATTCTACCCATTATAACATCATCAATATGTGTTTTTTGAGCCATTTTCACCATTATCACGCCTGAAAACGCCTGCACACTTACTCGCTGCACCGTACTCTGGCATGCACCAACACATCTCTGCGTATGTGGACTGCTGCCAGCGCACTGCATGGTCATACCCCGAGGTGATTTATACCCACCAACCGCTCACCAGAGCGTTGTTTCACCATGAATCAGCATTATCCTTAATTTATGAGCATGAGTATGTGTGTTATTTTTTGTGTTGAGAATATGTGAGTGCATAGGCCACACTAGTAATGCACGTAATAATCTGAAAGTGTTCAGTGTCCCCACCGGGCATTTCTGTTCAGTTTATTTATGGGAGAGTCGTGTGCATTGCAGTGGCACCTAATTTATATCACTGATAGGAAGTTTGTAACTCGTGTACCACCGAATATTACTGAAGCCACCGTGAACTATGTAATTTTTGGAGTTATTCAGTAGTGAAAACCAATATAAAGACATGGATATTAGTGGGAAAATTGACATTGTCGGTTGGTATAGTTCTGCACAGTGTATGCTATAGCATGAGATCCAGTATACTGCCAAATTTAGTCAAATGATGTTGCATGATGTCGGTAGTAGAGCATATAACAAGATATAACGATTCAGGTGATAGAAAGAGGAACTAGGTACAAAGACAACCGGCTATTTGTGGTATTAGTGTGTGTGTGTGTGTGTGTGTGTGTGTGTGTGTGTGCGCGCCTCTGCTGCAGAAGTGGAAACAGACGAGATAAGTGACAATTCGTATTTTGTGCATAAACCACGACTGTCACAAAGCCACACGGAAAACGATTAGCATGTGATGAAAAAGCGAAAAGCGGTGCGCACAAGGAAATGAGGATCCGCTGATCGTCAAATTGCCCGGAAGTTGAACTGTTCAAGCACGGTGGTTCAAATGGCTCTAAGCACTATGGGACTTAACATCTGAGGTCATCAGTCCCCTAGAACTTAGAACTACTTAAACCTAACTAACCGAAGGACATCACACACATCCATGCCCGAAGCAGGATTCGAACCTGCGACCGTAGCAGTCACGCGGTTCCGGACTGAAGCGCCTAGAACCGCTCGGCCACCTCGGCCGGCCAAGCAGAGTGATTGGCAATTTCGTTAGACTGTGCGCACGATAAGGACAGTACGATAAATATGTGCAAAGTAGAAAATTATCTGAGGCGTCGAAACGGATACTTTTGCGCAAAGCAAGGGCCACGAACCATTATTCTGTACAAATTGTTGCTGATTTACAATTATCAGTACCTGTGACACGTGTACGACACAATTTGTCAACTCAAAAACATCTTGCATTCAAGAAACGACTGTAGAAACCTGTCCTAACGCCCAAATATAAATAGGCTACATTAGAATTTGCTGGAAGACGTACGTCATAGACCTCAGAATGGAATAAAGTGATCTTCAGAGATGAGAAGTTGTTTAATTTGTATGGGTCAGATTGACTTCGGTATTACCGGCAAGATCTGAGAACGGAGCAGCAGATAGGAATGAACAGGAATTTTGGTGGCGGGAGTGTTATGACTTGGGCAGCTTTCTGCGCCAAAGATAAATCACGTATTGCTTGGCTGAAGGCTAAAATGAGCTCTTCACATGTACAGGGTTATTACAAATGATTGAAGCGATTTCATAGCTCTACAATAACTTTATTGTTTGAGATATTTTCACAATGCTTTGCACACACATACAAAAACTCAAAAAGCTTTTTTAGGCATTCACAAATGTTTGATATGTGCCTCTTTAGTGATTCGGCAGACATCAAGCCGATAATCAAGTTCCTCCCACACTCGGCGCAGCATGTCCCCATCAATGAGTTCGAAAGCATCGTTGATGCGAGCTCGCAGTTCTGGCACGTTTCTTGGTAGAGGAGGTTTAAACACTGAATCTTTCACATAACCCCACAGAAAGAAATCGCATGGGGTTAAGTCGGGAGAGCGTGGAGGCCATGACATGAATTGCTGATCATGATCTCCACCACGACCGATCCATCGGTTTTCCAATCTCCTGTTTCAGAAATGCCGAACATCATGATGGAAGTGCGGTGGAGCACCATCCCGTTGAAAGATGAAGTCGGCGCTGTCGGTCTCCAGTTGTGGCATGAGCCAATTTTCCAGCATGTCCAGATACACGTGTCCTGTAACGTTTCTTTCGCAGAAGGATAAGGGGCCGTAAACTTTAAACCGTGAGATTGCACAAAACACGTTAACTTTTGGTGAATTGCGAATTTGCTGCACGAATGCGTGAGGATTCTCTGCCGCCCAGATTCGCACATTGTGTCTGTTCACTTCACCATTAAGAAAAAATGTTGCTTCATTACTGAAAACAAGTTTCGCACTGAACGCATCCTCTTCCATGAGCTGTTGCAACCGCGCCGAAAATTCAAAGCGTTTGCCTTTGTCATCGGGTGTCAGGGCTTGTAGTAATTGTAAACGGTAAGGCTCCTGCTTTAGCCTTTTCCGTAAGATTTTCCAAACCGTCGGCTGTGGTACGTTTAGCTCCCTGCTTGCTTTATTCGTAGACTTCCGCGGGATACGCGTGAAACTTGCCCGCACGCGTTCAACCGTTTCTTCGCTCACTGCAGGCCGACCCGTTGATTTCCCCTTCCAGAGGCATCTAGAAGCTTTAAACTGCGCATACCATCGCCGAATGGAGTTAGTAGTTGGTGGATCTTTGTTGAACGT
Source organism: Schistocerca serialis cubense (assembly GCF_023864345.2). NCBI lineage: Eukaryota > Metazoa > Arthropoda > Insecta > Orthoptera > Acrididae > Schistocerca > Schistocerca serialis. Next base: position 99,286,076 of record NC_064649.1, read on the forward strand.
CGTCCTGAAGTGTCGTTGCACTGTTATGACTGACTGATGTGAGTGCATTTCAAGCACGACATACGCTTTCTCGGCTCCTGTCGCCATTTTGTCTCACTGCGCTCTCGAGCGCTCTGGCGGCAGAAACCTGAAGTGCGGCTTCAGCCGAACAAAACTTTATGAGTTTTTCTACGTATCTGTAGTGTGTCGTGACCATATGTCAATGAATGGAGCTACAGTGAATTTATGAAATCGCTTCAATCATTTGTAATAGCCCTGTATATTGAGATGCTAGACAGAGAACTGATGAGTATGTATGAGTACCTGGGGAACGAAAGCCTAATGTTTCAACAAGATAACGCATCTATGCCTGTTTGTGCTATAACCAAAAGCGGTTTAGAAATACAGGTATTGATATCTTGCCCTGGACTGCACGCAGCCCCTATCTGAGCCGCACGGAAAACCTTCGGGGAAAACTTGCAAGTCGTGTTAATCGAAATGTAAGGTAATCTGAGGCCATATGTGAGCCGAAAAGCGCGATTCGAGAAGAGCGGGTGACAGTTCCACTGCAAGAACTGAAAACTCTAACAATTCATTGTCGAAGAGAATTTTGGAGGCAATGAGGACGAACGGAGGTTGGGCAAAGTACTAACAGTGCAATAACACAACAGGACAGTGAATGCCTTTATACCAATTTCCACCCAGGAAATGCAAGTACCTTATTTTGTTACTCGTGTTATCAAAGAAACTACGTAGTTCTGTACTCATTGTTTATGTCTTATATCTATCTGATACTTTCATAATACTTTCGATACAGAATGCTACAAACGTTGTACTATTACTTCTGTAGGATCCCTGCCTTTACACTGATTTATACTACTGTATTGTCAGTTATGAGCTGTGTGTGTTGAGGAACAGGTGGTCTGAATACAGCATTGGTTTCTTTTTGTAGATCTCATCTAACTTACTGTGTACGTGGCGAAGAGAATTACAAGGAAAGTGGCAACGTAATGTTTCATTTATGAGTGATTATACATAAAATAAAAAAATAAAAAAAATTTCTTCAGGGAGTCACACCTAGTGATACGTGGCTGGCGACCACGGGGCCCCGAGCTGAGTCCTGGCATTGCTTCCACTTACTTATGCCAGGCTCCTCACTCTTATCTTTCCTATCTGGCCACCCTCGGCCAGCTCTTGTTCTTTTCCGACCCTGACGCTATTAGGTTTCGAGGACTAGGGGTCTTTCATTTTCCAACCTATGCTTCTCATGCAGCGTCTGACCCGGAGCGGGCGGCTGCAAAAGGCGTCTGTATCCCATGTTAGGGGCGGCCTCCAGAACTGCGGAAGGCAACGGAATACCACCGCAGATTATCTTCCCTGCATAATGCAGTCTCCATTTTATGCACAAAAAATGGCTTCCTCTCATGTTAAATGTCCGGAGGTAAAATAGTCCCCCATTCGGATCTCCGGGGGGGACAACTTGAAAGGAGGCAAAAAATCAAAACGAGAATTGGTACCTGGAATGTCAGAACTCTGCTACAAGCAGGAAAACTAGAAAACCTTAAAAGAGAGATGGAAAAGAATCATATGGACCTCGTAGGAGTTGCTGAAGTAAGATGGAATGGACATGGAGAGTTGCAGTCAGATGAATATGTATTCTACTACTCAGGAGGAGAAGTAAAAGGAATTAATGGAGTAGGAATGATTATGACAAAGGAATTGGCTAAATGTGTGGAATATGTAGACTATGCAAATGACCGGGTTATTGGTGTAAGGCTGAAAGGAGCACAAAAAGATTTACTGATTGTCCAGGTGTATATGCCAACTTCAGAACATGATGACCAAATTGTAGAGGAAACGTACAATGTAATAGAGAGAATAATGGACGAAAATAAAAAATGCTGCAAAATAGTAATGGGAGACTGGAACGCCATTGTGGGAGAAGGGAAAGAGGGAAACATAGTAGGCAGTCATGGTCTTGGAAAGAGAAATGACAGAGGTGAATGGTTAATTGACTTCTGCAGGGAAAGGCAGCTGATAGTGGCATACACATGGTTCAAGAACCATAAGAGGAGGCTCTACACATGGAAATCACCAGGGGATAAATATAGAAACCAAATCGATTTTATACTGGTAGAAGAAAGATACAGGAATGGAATAAAGAAGGTGCACACATTACCAGGTGCAGATATTAATAGTGACCACAACCTACGTATGGCAGAAATAGAAATAAGAACGAAAAAACTGAAAAAGGCGACAATGGTGAAGAAATGGGATCTAGAGAAGATAAGGTCCAACAAAGAACAAATTACAGAAATGCTGTCTCGGGACTTTCTAAACACATTACGAGACAAAGAAGCACCTGATAATGCCAACGAGTACTGGAATATGCTGAAAGAAGGAATCATTAAAGCAGGACAGCAAAATATAGGATATGTAAAAGGGAAAAGGTCAAAAAAACCATGGGTCACACAAGAAATGATTTCCAAGATGGAGGAGAGAAGAAAATTGAAAAACAAGAACACTGAAGATGCAAGAAAGATATACCGAAGGTTAAATAACGAACTGCGAAGAGAAACAGAGCAGGCTAGGAAAAAATGGCTAAAAGAGGAATGTGATGAAATTGAAGAACTGGACAGGAAAGGAAGATACGACTTACTATACAACAGAGTAAAGACTATGACATGGGAACAAAACAGAGCAGGAAGTGCTACTATGGAAATTTTGAGTAAAGACGAAGAGGTAGTGTATAAAGATCGTGACGATGTCCTCCAGAGATGGGAAGAATATATAAAAGAGCTATATGACACAAATAGCAAACCAGAAACTCTGGAACTTGAATCACACAACAGTGTAAGTGATGAAGAGAAAGGACCGACCATCATAATGGAAGAAGTAAAGTCTGCTATTGCTGCAATGAAAAATGGCAAAGCAGTAGGTACAGATACAATACCGGGAGAAATACTAAAATGCTTGAACCACAATGGAATAAGAGAAATATTGAGGTTACGTAATAAAATATATCACAGTGGTGAATGGCCTGAGGACTTTTTGACAACAGTAATGATTCCATTGCCGAAAAAACAAGGAACCAAGAAATGCAGCGAGCACAGGACAATCAGCCTCATTTCACATGCAGCCAAAGTGATGTTAAGAATAATTAATAAAAGACTTGAAAAAGTAATAGAGGAGAATCTCGGCGAGGAGCAGTTTGGCTTTAGACGGAATGCGGGCACCAGAGATGCAATAGGGCTCCTACGAATCTTAGGAGAAAGGTTTATTGAAAAAGGAAGAGACCTATATATGTGCTTCATCGATTTAGAAAAGACATTTGACAATGTGGTTTGGGACAAGCTGGCGACTATTATGAGGGAAAAGAGAGTGGACTGGAAAACCAGAAGACTTATAAACTCATTATACCTTAATCAAAAAGTTTCAGTTAAAGTGAGAGGAGAAAGTACAAACTGGATCAGACTAGGGAAAGGAGTAAGACAAGGATGCTGTTTATCACCTACTCTTTTCAACCTGTACTTGGAAAATATGATTGACCAATGCTCATTAGATGACAAAGGAGTAGAAATTGGAGGAAGAAGAGTAGGGTGCTTGAGATTTGCTGATGACATGGTCCTTCTAGCCACAGGGGAAAAAGAATTACAGGATTTGGTGGACACCATTGCAACTAACGGAAAAAAATATGGAATGAAAATTAACACAAATAAAACAAAAGTATTGGCAATAGGAGGAAATAAGGAACTAAAAATTGTGCTGAATGGAGAAAAACTAGAACAGGTGCAAAATTTTAAGTATCTTGGAAGCAGGATAGACACCGACTGGAAGTGCACCACAGAAATTAAAACAAGGATAGCAATGGCAAAAGAGGCGTTTTATAAGAAAAGGAGAGTTTTCTGCAGCGGTATGGACAGAGAACTCAGAAAGAGACTCATAAAATGTCTTGTATGGAGTGTTCTTCTATATGGCGCTGAAACATGGACTATGAGGAAAAAAGACAGAGAAAGGCTGGAGGCTTTTGAGATCTGGACATGGCGGAAGATGGAAGGAATAAGTTGGATGGACAGAGTAAAAAATGAAGACGTACTGAGAAGAGTGGGAGAGAAAAGGCAGTTACTAGATGTAATAAAGAGAAGAAAAAGAAATTGGATTGGGCATATATTAAGAAAGAATGACGGACTGATAAAAACAGTTTTAGAAGGTTATGTAGAAGGGAAAAGGAAGCGAGGAAGGAAGAGATTCCAGATACTGGATGACATGATGGACGGTACTACATACAGCAGCCTTAAGAAGGAAGCAATGGATCGCAGAAAATGGAGAGGCAAAGGACCTGCTAATATAGCAGATAACTGATGATGATGATGATACATAAAATAACCTTAGGTTTTATTCACTACTGAATTTGTATTGGTTGTGATTGATTGGTAGGAATTCACAAAAAGAAAATGTCGACATTGCCTATATCGCACCACTGGAAGTTTCCCATATGAAATCGGCAGTGCTTGAGAAATTTTCTCATATGGTGGCCTTAAAAAGAATTTGTTTAGCAGTATTTGTGCAACGTAAGGTCTTAATTAAAATACCTTAAAATTTGCTACATAATATCTTAGTTATTAATGAAAAATTCAATTTATCTTACAATTTGGTAACAGGAAGGCGTTATGGATAGTGGAGCACAGATTAATTGCGTTTAGACATAACAGTATTTGTAAATGGAGATAAGGGATTAAATGAGTGAGCAAGCATATAAAATCTGCCTAAGCTAACAATTAAGTGGCACTTTGAAAATAAAAACAAAATGTAAACAGGAACGTAAACATTTTTGGCCACAATAGAGTGTTTCCGAACGAAGTGGAAAACGAAATGGAAGAGCACATTCTTACATCTTTGAAGCATGTCACACGTAAGAAAACTTCGATGGTGGCCAACGAAATGGAGTGCCCCATAATTTCAAGCCGGCCGCTGTGGCCGAGCGATTCTAGGCACTTCAGTCCGGAACTACGCTGCTGCTGCTATTGTCGCAGGTTCGAATCCTGCCTCGGGCACGGATGTGTGTGATGTCCTTAGGTTAGTTAGGTTTAAGTAGTTCTAAGTCTAGGGGACTGATGACCTCAGGTGTTAAGATCCATGGTGCTCAGAGCCATTTGTACCATAATTTCAGTGCAAGATTCCATGGCAGCAAAAAACGGGCTGAGGTTGCCGTTTCAAGAAATATCGCTGAATTCGAGGGAGATGATGAAAGTTCGAAACAAAACTTCAAAATTCTAGCAAAGGGGCCTGTGAACTGAGAAGCAGTCTACGTCCAAAATATGTAATCGAAGCAAAGGAGAAGAAATCTGGAATTACAGCTTCACCTGTGAAAAAAGGAAGTGTTTCGGAAACGCAGTGGGGAAGCCAACACACGCAGTCATCCGTAAAACACTGGAACGATTTAGAGAAACGTGCGAGGAAAATCGAATCGGAGAAACAATCTGCTGCTTAAAATGCAAAATGTGGATTTATGCAAAGTGTGCTGGGGTAGGGAAAGGAGTGAAAAAGTTACATTACAATGCCTGCAAATAGCAATGTAAGAACTAAAATACCTAACATTACCTTAAACTTAGAATAATATAAATCTGTAAGTTTTGGGGCGTAGTATACAAGGGCGTTAGATATTATTAAACCAGATTCCTAAAGTGTACCATTTGTTGATGTTTGGAAAATTAAATGTAGTGTGTTTATTTTTCTCGGACTTACCAGTCTTAAAATCGAATACGTAGAACAACATCCTAAAGTTGAGAATGTCATTGTTTCAGTAATTTTGTGGCTTAGTGTTCAGGCTAGCATACGTAAAATTTCAGAAGTGGTACAATCCAGGCAAATCTCGCCCGTCGATTTTGTCAGATGTCTAGAAGCTCGAAAGTAATTTTTTTGTTAGGTATTGTCATTTTTATGATCAGACTACAGATGTATGAAATACTTCCATTATTCGTATGCATTTCCATTTGTGTGTTCAAATATTTCTGTCCTTTATCTGGAACACTATGACGTACTAGGCATGTAATTGGTGAGAAGATATCAATATTCAAAATCTTTGGAATATCTAGAGTCGGCAACATTAGGCTTTTGGTTGCTCCAAGCGTCTTGGTGCTTTTTGTTGGAAGACGTATGTACATGTCTGTGAGATGACTTATGATATCAAAACGAAGCATTTAAAAATGATTAGTTATTACAGTTGCGGAGCATTAAGTTAAATACATCTTCTTTAAGTATATTGTCCGTGTAACTGACGCCATGTATGTACACGCACTTGATGAAAAATGCTTCATGAAGCACTATGTATTTGTAGTTTTACCTTTGGTGAGTGTGGCTCCACTATTGAGCGACTGGTGTGGTCTTTTAACGAGGTGATTAATATTTTACCTATTCAGAATACTGATACACTTCATATTATCTTGTGGAAATAGCATGCACACAAAAATATAAAAATCCCTATTGTGAAAAAAACAAATTCAGCAGAAGTCCTGGAGGAGCTTGTCATCGTTTCTGATAAACTCTGGCCCCAATTTGACAAAAATGACCACCTAATATGACAGAGAGACCTGAAAACATATAGTGGAAACAGTGTGTTTAAGTTTTACTGTAATAGAATACCATCAGATCCTTCCATTCTGTCCGAGTTGCTCCATTCTACATCTAGTGGAACTGCTGCAGGCCCTCCAGATACCACCCAAATTGCCACCGTGCTGTTTCTTTCCAGCTCCCGCTCCAGGATTAGCGGCGTGGCGCACGATCCCACGCAGACATTGCCGGTCTAACGGCCTGCTGCTGGATCCAGCGCAGAAGTAAACATTCCTCCGATGTGATTCCGCGGAGGGATATCAGCGGCAGGGTTTGTGGTGGCAGCACTGCCGGGTAATACGCCACGTAATGGCGCCCGTTGGATCTAATGAGGAGCTGGGGGGTTCCCCGACTGCGGGGAAAACACTGGTCGGGGGTTCCCCCTCCAAGTAGCGGGGAGAACAGTGGCCGGTAGCGGCGCTAGCGTCGCTCCTGAACTGCGCCGTCCATTTCTCTGGCCTCGGAGCGCGGGTTCCAATATTCCGTCTGGCCGACTCAGCCCTCCAGCCGTTCCTCCAGAGTGTTTCCACACACACACACACACACACACACACACACACACACACACACAAAGAATTGGGGTGTCGGGAGAAGAGAGGTGGGAGGATTTACTCGTGCCGTTAGCGACAATGAATCAACGTTAGGGCCGCACTGAAATCTAATGACGACGGGAGAGTTCCACATGAGGCTGGCAGTGTTAGCAGAGAGCCTAGCCACCCAGTTAATCCAAATCTGCTCACTCTCCCAAAAATAAAAAGAAGCAAACACACTACGAATGGTGAAGGCTGTTCTATTTATACAATTACTGTATGTGTGTACTTCTTTTTTTTGTTTCTTATCCATCTGTAAACTGTGTTAGGTCGGAAGTGGAGAGAGTAACATCCATCTCAAGAGTATGCCCCCCCCCCCCTCCACGAAAGGTATGGGGCAATAGCTCAGATCTATCCCTGAGACCACGAGGAGTGGATCAGTCCTCGTCTTTCGCGTGGTGTAAATGGACAATGTGAAATCATATTGTGTTGCACAGGTTGTTCACTAACATTTGGAAGAACTCTGGAGAACTGATAGAGAACTAAAAAAATAAGTAAAATATTTTACATTCAGATATGGTCATTTTTAATTTTTTTTAGTTACACACACTTTGTTACATGCTTGCTTCATGTCCTTCTTCATGTTTCTAAATTTGCGCCTCTGTTCTGCCAGTATTATTCTTTCCAAATCTTCTGATGGCTAAATTACATGTTCAAAAGTCTACCATTAGCTCCAACAGAAGTTTCTATACGCCACATCTTGTATCGTTTACTTACTGTCACATTCTAGGTTCCTGCTGTTGTCTTTAAAAATCCATTCGACTAACATCAGGAGATCAATAAGTTGCTGCTCGATGGTGTATCCAGTTATTTTAGAAATACCGAGTTGAAATTGTTTTTGGCTGCAGAACAAAATGAGACGGTGCCCAATAGTGCATGAACTACATATTCCGATGTAAGTTTTATGAAATGTCTTCCAGAAAAATATTTAAATTTCGCATTAAAGATTCATTGTATGATGGTCGAGTCAGTGTTCTATGGAAAATGAAACGTCTAGTTAACGTCTCCAATTATGCCAGCCCGTACATTGATGCTAAACTGCTGTTGATGTGTTGTTTGCAAAACTGTAAAACATTATACATACAAGAGTTTTGTGAAAATTCTGAACCTAATTCCTGCTAATCTTTGTAATCGGTGAATAGTGTCACAGACAGAAAGAGTTGGTACTGAGCACACTAATCCAGTGATCAAGTACAGAAGGCTTTTCTGGATTGAAAATCTGCTTCACTAAAACCTTGCATACTCTGAAGATGGGATGGCAACAAGAGTTGTTCTCATAACACTTCCCACACTGTCACATGCCTAATGTTCTTAGTTTGTGCTGTTCCTCCTGTATTGGTGCCATTATTGTCATCAATATTATGAAGTATCGAACTTCTAAATCGGGTGTTCTAACGCTATTTGGAGTTGCATAATGAAATGACCTTTTACCGAAAGGGTCTATCCTCCCAAGACGTTCATGTATTGTTTGCAAGGTCGTATTGTTTGGTAAATGCTTATCAGGAACTCTTTCGTCACGCAGGTGCAAGTCCACCATGTGGTGAGTAGAGTACAAATCTGCCAGAAACGTGCAGTCCACACTGGTACCATATGAATACAGCTGAGCAAGCGCCATGCCAATGGCTGGAATCTGGGCACGACACTATGCTTCACAGCAAATGTCGCTAATGCAAGGTTTCTCCTGGCACCCTTTTCGGCAGAAGCCGATTCGATCTCTGGTGGGGTGAAAAATGTTCGGTACACACCTGACACTAGACTAATAAAAACTGTAGAGCAAGCTTTCACTGTTATTTGCGTTCAAAGCAGTACAATGATTTGTTTATTTACTAGTGCCTAAAGCTGGAATTTGAAAGAAAGAAAAAAAAACCGGAAATGAAGGAAACATGTAACAACAAAGAAGTGTCTATAACTGAGAAAATACGAAAAAACTGACTGAACATTTTTCCTTCATTCTCTGAAGAAGAGAAATTTGTTAACATCGAGTATAGATTTAAGCGTCAGGAAGTCGTTTCTGAAAGTATTTGTATGGAGTGTAGCCATGTATGGAAGTGAAACATGGACGATAAATAGATTGGACAAGAAGAGAATAGAAGCTATGTGGTGCTACAGAAGAATGCTGAAGATTAGATGGGTAGATCACATAACTGATGACGACGTATTGAATAGAACTGGAGAGAAGAGGAGTTTGTGGCACAACTTGACTAGAAGACGGGATCGGTTCGTAGGACATGTTCTGAGGATCACCAATTTAGTACTGGAGGGCAGCGTGGAGGGTAAAAATCGTAGAGGGAGACCAAGAGATGAATACACTCAGCAGATTCAGGACATAGGTTGCAGTAGGTAAGCTTGCACAGGATAGAGTAGCATGGAGAGCTGCATCAAACCAGTCTCAAGACTGAAGACCACAACAACAACAACAACATCCATTCCACAGAGGTTTCCCACATATTAGTTAACACACTGTCTACCAGGTGTGTTTAAGAAGGTAATGCGTAATTTAATTTTTTCGAATAATGCTACTTACTCCTCTACATAAGTGATTTCCCCCTTCCCCCCTCCCCCCCCCCCCCCCCCGTTTCAGATCAGTTGCCATTAGATATTATAGACCTATAACAACGCTGTTTCAAATATCTTATTCGCTTCTGGAACTCCATCTTTGGGAGAGCTCTCTCAGCGATGCAGTCATAGTCCCACCATCGTTCATAAAAAGACGACCCCTTTACGATTTTCGTTGTTTTTGGGAACACAAAAAGGTCACATGAAGCGCCTTGAATGGAGAACACGCAGGTCGGAGCATCATTAGTGTGCTGATTTTGGTCAAAAATTGACGAACAAACAGCGAAGCTTCAGCAGCTACACTATCGTGGTGCAGAAGCCGTGAACTGTTTCGGGACAGATCGGATCGCTTAACGCAAACTGCGCTGAACTTCTAAGTAATTGATCCTTTGACCTTGTGGTAAGGACTCATTGCGAACTATGCCGTTAAAACCGAAGAACACTGTAGGCATAAGCTTCACATCTCTCCGCACTTGTCGAGTTTCCTCGAGTCTTGGCGACCGAGAATGCTTCACTGGGGCGACTGAGTCTTCATTTCGACGTCACGCGCATTAACCTGTCTTTCATGACAGGTTTCAGTCATTCTGCATTGTTGTTGAATTAATGTAGTATCTCCTGAACAACCTGTATCCGTGATTGTTTTTGACCGAAATTCACTACTTTGGAAAAAAACTTTGCTGTCTTACATTTGTCGCCCAAAATGTACGAAGAAATTTCATGGCATATGCCAGTTGGTATGCCATCGTCCTCATTGACTTCTCTGATTGTGATCGGCGAGCACATAAACAAGCAGTAGATAATCTCATCATGCGTCAGTGGGCATTATCTTCCTGAAATGTAAGCCCCCGACGGCTTTCCACGAAGGGCAACAAAACAGGGTGCAGAATATCGTTGACATACCTCTACGGTGTAAGGATGTCGCATATCACCAAACGGGACCTGGTAAGAAATGAAATGGAACCCCAGACTATCACTCGTGGTTGTCGCGCCGTATGGCGAGCGACAGTGGGATTCGTACCCTATCACTGTCCAGGTCTTCTCCAGACACCGCTTCGGTTTCGGATCTTATTGACTCGAGTAGAAGTATCTTCAGTGATGAGTCATGCTTCTCTCTCCTTTGTCACCAATGAAGACGAGGAGTAAAGGTCTGGGGTTCCATTTCTTTTCGTAGCAACGACCCATGTGTTTGTCATCCACGGCACCCACACATCATAGCGGCACATCGATAATGTTCTACGCCCGTTTTGTTGCCCTTCATAGCAAGCTATCTTGGGTTTGCATTTCAGCAAGATAATAACTGCCCGCGTACGGTGAGAATTTCTACTGCCTGGCTTCGTGCTTGCCATACCCTGCCTTGGCTATCAAGATCACTGGATGTCTACCCAACTGCGAATGTTAGGAATATTATGGGCAAGGCCCTCCAACCATCTAGGGATTTTGATGATCTTGCTCAGCATCTGGACGTAATTTGGCACGGTATCACTCAGGAGGACAACCAACAACTTTACCAGTCAGTGCCAAGCCAAATAACTGCTTGGGTAAGGGTTAGACGTGGACCAAAGCGCTGTTGACTTGCTCAATTTATGAGGCTTCTAAACTTGAATAAAAAGTTCAAATGGCTCTGAGCACTATGGGACTTAACTTCTGAGGTCATCAGTCCCCTAGAACTTAGAACTACTTTAACCTTACTAACCTTAGGACATCACACACATCCATGCCCAAGGCAGGATTCGAACCTGCGACTGCAGCAGCCGGGTGGTTCCGGACTGAAGTGCCTAGAACCGCTCGGCCACAGCGGCCGGAACCTTTACCAACAGGACAGCTTAGCTGCGTTTGACAATACTGTGTCTGACTACTGGAAGAAAATACCTAGGTACAGTAACGGAAATTTAAAGTTTTTCACCAAGGGAAATCATGACTGTGTACATGTACATCACATTTGCTGATTCCGTCCACACGGATAATTTCTTCTTGTCTTAATGAGTACCCTGCCGGGCCAAGTAACAACATTAAACAAGAGCAGCACCAATATACGATTGGATGCCATTCTAGCTGTCACAGAAAATTGCAGTTCTAACAATTTCTTATCCGCCTATGGAGTGCTGCAGTACGAAGTTATATTGGCGTCCGACCATGTTCTCTGAGCGCTTAACTCTTTTTGTCTGGCAGTGTATATCCATTACGAATCAGAATACTGCCGTACGGCTTTCACCTACTTGCAAGGATAGATGTGTAGAATTCTATGGTGGACGCAAGTAGTTTTGACCGTTTGTAGCTGCTGAATTTTGACAGTGACATTTTTGTAATGGAACAAGTGAAACCTGTATAACTTAATGAAATAATAAAAAGATAACATCGCAGAACCTACAGCCCTTCCATCGCGACAGGAGGCCCCAAAAGCGTCCGTCGAAATACGTGTATAATACAACACGCAGGTGGTCACTTTTGCATTTCAAGCCAGTCAAGTGATTATTTTTGCTACAGTAGTGATATGACAAATCGATCGTGAGGCTGCGACAAGGGACAGGTCTAAGGATGAGTGTACTTGCGTTTTACCCACAGCTTTGCCCGCAGATGGAAACGGAACATATATTGCTCACAGCTCCTCCTCCCCATCTCTGCCCGCCTGCTCCTTCTTCTCTCTTTCCATCTCCTTCTTCTCCCATTTTTCTGTCCATCTCCACCTTCCAATATCTCTGTCGATCTACTCCGTTCACCTTTGTGTCCATCTCCTCTTCCTCACTATCCTTGGTCAGTTCCTCCTGCCCCTTCGCCTGTCCACTCAACAAACCCGCGCCGGCCGGGATGGCCGAGCGGTTCTAGGCGCTACAGTCGGGAACCGCGCGACCGCTACGGTCGCAGGTTCGAATCCTGCCTCGGACATGGATGTGTGTAATGTCTTTAGGTTTAAGTAGTTCTAAGTTCTAGGGGACTGATGACCTCAGAAGTTAAGTCACATAGTGCTCAGAACCATTTGAACCATTTTTGAACTAACCCGCCCCCTGCCCCCCCCCCCCCTTTTTCACTATCTGTCTCATTCACCTCTTTCTTTCTGCTCAGCTGTTCCCATCTGCACATATACTCTTTGGAACATATTTTGAAACTACCTCCAAAACACATTTTTCATTCAGGGCAGCTTACATATAGGGTATTACCAAGCCTTTTCACTTACGCACGCCAGTTTACGGGAGCTAGAGTGTTTTTATATCCACGATACTTGTAGTATCAACGTTCGATACCACACTTGTTAGGGGTTGCACTTATCGACCGTGGTCCGTACCAGTATCGCTGGACTCGCTAGTGGAGACTAGCGCCGCTCCGCGTCTTGCAACAAGTCTCTAGCGTGCGCTCGGCCACTCTTGCTCCGGACGTCAACTAGGAAAGTAGTATAGCATTCAGCTGATAGGAAGCAACCTCTAACAAAGCGCTTTGTTGATGTATGGCCTACGTGAGGCCCCTATAGTTCTCTGTTTGTAATTATAATCATCCTGTCTACGAAGACTCCTGTACCACCAGTTAAGCACAATATATTATCTTTTACCAACGACTTCTAATTATTTTAGTCGTTGTAGACCCAGACCACGCAGCCAGCTCCTTATCAACTTAACTGACAAACCTGCTGTATATGCAAAGAAGGCCGGCCGGAGTGGCGGAGCGGTTCTATGCGCTACAGTCTGGAGCCGCGCGATCGCTACGGTCGCAGGTTCGAATCCTGCCTCGGGCATGGACGTGTGTGATGTCCTTACGTTAGTTAGGTTTAAGTTGTTGTAAGTTCTAGGGGACTGATGACCACAGATGTTAAGTCCCATAGTGCTCAGAGCCATTTGAACCATTATGCAAAATAGAGATCTGTATGTTTCTATATAGCATTGTTCACCAGTCATCCAAATTGGCGACGATTTGTTCGACGTCGTCATAACAATACTTCTCCCCAGACAATTTGTATTATTGTACCAAATTCGGTTGAAATTGTCGTATTTTAGAAGAATATGTGGAACACACACACTTCCTCTCTCTCGTCACACACACACACACACACACACACACACACACACACACACACACACACACACACACAGAACCACATGCATACATACATTTTTATGTAGGTATGCCATTAGGTACATCTCATATTGTGGTCTACAATGCAGTTGCAGTTGTACTGAAATGAAGACAAGGCTGCCAAGCGACAGATATGGAGAAATGCACAAGATCACCCTTAGATATCATGTTCGAAAAGACCTCAAAAAGTCAGAATATGAGAAATCTCGTTATCAAATAGTCCGTTTTGAGAAACCACACTGTTTTCCGTTATAAAATCATCTGTGGCTTTATACCATATGATCAATATTGCACATACGTATGTATCTAGACACCTAAGAGTGACCATTAATGTGGGATATGACAGCCCTTTCGCTTTATGGCGGTTTGAACTATTCTGGGGGTACGTCCAGTGCCTTGTTTGTCGAGGAATGCGAGGCCATTCTTCCTAATAGCCAAGGCCAAAGAAGGCAGTGATGCAGGACGCTTGGATCTGGGGTGCAGCTGACTTTCGATGCCATACCGTTTGTGTTCCATTGGGTGCAGCTTTCAACTCTGGGCCGGTCCGTCCATTTCAGAAATATTATTGTCCAGAAACAGTTACCCTAGATACGCTGACAATGTGTGTTGTCACGCTGATACAGTCGGTCATCGTCTCCGATCTGTCCCTCGTCGTGTAGACGCAGTACACACTATTGTAGCATATGTTCATATCCTTCCGCATTTAGCGTTTACTTACGTGCAGTAACGGAGCCAGACCGTAACCAGAAACAAAACCGCCATTCCCTCTACACACTACACACCGCGGCGGCCCGTTACCTTTCTGGGATTAAACCTGTGAACTCGTTGCAGCAGATCGCCGGTAGGAAAGCTGAGCAGAAACCTACCGTACTGTGACTCGCACCAGGTTCATGCAACGAAACTGTTTTCTCATACACAAAATTATTTAAAAACCCGTACTTTCTAAAAACAAAACACACCGGAATAAATATGCGTCCACTTTAAAGCTCATTTGAGGCATGTAGCTCAACTAACACCGGCAAACTAACTTCCTTCGGGTCTCGTACTACACACGACCGTACCATTGAAGGGCTGGGTTCCGACTACTTTTAAACAGCTGTAAGCATTCTATATCTCCAAGAGAAAAGACACGCGAAGAATAGTCCGTTCTGATTGGTCACTTTGAAAGGTCTCTGTTGGATTCCTTTCATGTTAATTTCTTAAATCTGTTGTCATTTACGGCATAAATTCCACTTCTTAATTTACTGTGGTGTTTCTGACTATCTGGGAGGAGACTGAGCAGTGAAACGTGTTACTTTTACAAATAAACAAGAACGATCTGTCACACTACTACACTTTAAAACACAGTTTATATGTAATTCATGTCACACAGTCTCATACGCAACCTACATCCGCTTTCTTTTGTATACCGTATATGATAAGATACTGTCATCCCCCTTCCCTTCTGTGTGAGAGGATGAATGAGCAAATGTATTTCTAGTTGAATGCTTGAGGGTAGCAGACAAGCCTGTCTGCTAGAGAACAGTAGGACCAACGTCGGAACAGGTAGCTACGCTTTCTAAAAGCAAAGAGGTTTATATTCTTAGTATGGTCCTGTCCGTCCCTTGTCATGTTGGTATAGGAAGCTGCCTCTCTGGCCACTTCCGTTTGTATTTGTGAGCACCCTCAGGAAGGGACCACGTCAGTCTGTCCGCGGCAAGCGTCTGAAGTGGTGAGATCTCCGGCTAAGCGCGTGTCTGCTAAGTCCGTAGGACAATGGATTTCTTAAGATCAGCCTAACTGAAAATTTAATCACCTTTATTTCAGGTTTATCTCTAAAATATCTAATGTTATCTTAAATTGCAACGCAGTGTAATTCGAGTATGAAGTTCAGAATATCTTCCAGTAGTTGCTTTGTCACTACTTTGTGAGTAAAGTGGAACCACGTGTTGATCAGTAACTCTAACTAAGATCATCAATCTTAAATGCGAACGTGCGTGAGATTATAACGCCTCGTCTTGACAATATTTTTCAATATATCAACTTTTCTGTATGTTCAACCCACGTGGGGTGTACTTTGTGAGACCAGTACCACGTGCTTATACAATTGTTTGACCCATCAGGTTAATAGTAAGACGATAGTAACCAGTTCGAGGTTTTTCTTTTGTAAATTGCGTTTCGGTGTAATTTATTTTAACTATCAAAATTATTGTGGAGTTACAATCATTGTGTAAACCAAGTTGACCACGTGAAGCTTGTGGTGTAAGCATCAAAGTAGCCGTCAGCTATTCTTTTCGGGAAGATTTCACAGAGAGTTAGTATGAATTTAGTATACCAGTGTGTGGTAATTTCATGACGGACAGGATTGCGCTACGAACGTAACTTCTTTGGGTGAAAATTGAATCGGTTGGTTGTGGTTAATTTCCTCTTGGATGTGTTTCAACGTTCTTCGTCTGTTATTTTATGAATGCAGTGCTGTATGTAGTCTCCCAATCTTGGCTCCCTGTTTGATGTGTTCCGTAAGATTACAAACTCACATTTTCACAGTCCTAAATAAGGCACCAGTTTCGTTATGAATCAAGTTTGATATGCTGAAATTTTAACGGAACAATGATCAGTGTTAAAATAAATGTCCAAATATAAACAGATTTATTTCTTTTTATTTAAATTGTCTTTTTATATATGTATCACTGGCTATTGTAAGATGAGTACTAAAAGATTGTAATTAATGTTAGTCTGGTTGGGAATTTGGTAAGCTAGACTGGATACCTGGTGAAACAGTTGTGCAGTAATGCAAGGTTAACTTCCTCAAATAGCTCACAGCTTTTAACCCACTTTTATGGTCTTGAATATCAGCACCGCTTTCAGAAGAAATTAATGCAACAACATTACAACTTTTCCTTAAGGCCAATAGAAAAACATTATCATCCCGCGTTAGTCCGCCCTTTTCATGACTAACCAATCAACAAACAATACACTTTCGAACTGTACTTTTTCCCAAAGTAAATACTTAAGATTCTGATATTTTATTTATACTTCACGATATTTTCATTTGCATTCGCATTAGCTTTCCTTTTACCATAAACTTACTTAACGTGTGATACAAAATTCCCCGTCGTCTACATTCACACTGCCTTAAAAATTTCTCACGCTAATTCGTACAGCGTTTCTCAGTATAACAATGATCTACATATTTACTTTAGACCACATTCACGCATCATTGACACTGCCAAAAACATATACAAAACTGTACCAACATAAATAAACAAAAAGCCTTCAAGAAATAAACAGAACAATTCACAAAACATTTTCTTGACCTGTTTCTTGAATGTCTCTGTGCGCTGCTGTATTCTGGTGTCCGCCCCCGGTAGCTGAGTGGTCAGCGCGACAGAATGTCAATGTCGATTCCCGGCTGGGTCGGAGATTTTCTCCGCTTAGGGACTGGGTGTTACGTTGTCCTAATCATCATCATTTCGTCCCCATCGACACGCAATTCACCGAAGTGGCGTCAAATCGAAGGACTTGCATCCAGCGAACAGTCTACTCGACGGGAGGACTTAGTTCAAATGGTTCAAATGGCTCTGAGCACTGTGGGACTTAACATCTGAGGTCATCAGTCCCCTAGAACTTAGAACTACTTAAACCTAACTAACCTAAGGACATCACACACATCCATGCCCGAGGCAGCATTCGAACTTACGATCGTAGTGGTAGCGCGGCTCCAGACTGAAGCGGCTAGAACCGCTCGGCCACAACGTCGGGCCTGCAAAGTGTAAAGGTACGATTACAGTGCAGAGACATTTAAGATTGAGGTCCTAAAGTGATTCGCCGAACGAATGGAACATTCGCTGATGATATCGACTGCTTATAGACGAACGAAAGAGTTTTGGGCCGCCCTCATACTATCCAAGGAAAATGTCGAACCAATTCCAACCGCTTTGCAACGAAGTCCTACGAAAGCAAACACCGTGTGCCAGTCGGGAGTTACAACTGGCTACAACAACAGTTTGTCGTGTTTTGAGACGTCGTTTTCTTATGAAGGCGTACAAGCTACAGCTGTAACAGGCTCTACATCATAACGACAGACCCAAACGCGTGGCATTTTATGACGAGCCACAGAATGCTGTTGACAATGATGACAGATTCGTATAACGCATCGTGTTCCGTGGTGAAGCGACTTATCACCTTAGTAGGAATGTGAACAAACACAGCGTTGAATTACGGGCCCATGCACACACTGAAAATGAACGAGATTTATCCAAAGGCCCCTTAGAAAAATTACGAATGACTGTGCTGGAAAAACTCTTTACTTATTCTGATCATCACTAAACTGACATACAATATTTTTAGCGCAACGCAATCTGACTTTCAATAATCCCTACAAATGAATGGCCCTGGCTAACAATAACGTATACCTTTCATGAATCACGTACCTCACAAAAATCTTCGTTACTCGAACTACTGCAATACAGCGAGCGCATATACTGCCAGCTAAATAAAAGATTGTAACTACTGAAGGCACTAACTACGGATAGGCATAGTTAGCAAATGAAAGATTTTGATAGAGAAAAAACAATGTATTTACCTTAATAGTGTTCAAACGTCATAAATGGACGACATCCATCTTTACAAATTTCCTTTTTCTGGTGGACACACGTCCAGATCGTCCGCTTATAGTAACCTCTCAAAACTCTGGCATCTCTCTCTCTCTCTCCACATCCACCATTGCTGGCGGCTCACCTCCAACTGCCCAGCGCTACGCGCTGTTCACATCCAACCGCCCAACACTACACTAGTAAATATTTCGACAATGAGTCCAACCACCCACAGACTGCACACAGCGCAGTCAGCGAGTTTCATACAGAGCGCTGCGTGGCGTTGCCAACATAAAAACCTAAACATCCTACTTACAGTGTTTTGCGCGATATCCCACAGATATGCTTGCTGCCCGTTCTTCTTTTATGAAACACCGTTTGTATTCGGCAGTGTCTTGCTTTGTTACAATACTGGTTGTTTCCGATGTTGAACGAGGGACAACTTCATTTTTCAACAAGATGCAGGCACCCCCTCACTGGAGTTGACAAGTGCGTGGGTATGTGAATGAAACTCTGCCTAGAAAGAAGGATCCTTTATTGTATGATTATATGATAGCGGAACAAACACTGGTAGCAGTTACTTCTGTAAAATATCTGGGAGTATGCGTGCGGAACGATTTGAAGTGGAATGATCATATAAAATTAATTGTTGGTGAGGCGGGTACCAGGTTGAGATTCATTGGGAGAGTCCTTAGAAAATGTAGTCCATCAACAAAGGAGGTGGCTTACAAAACACTCGTTCGACCTATACTTGAGTATTGCTCATCAGTGTGGGATCCGTACCAGATCGGTTTGACGGAGGAGATAGAGAAGATCCAAAGAAGAGCGGCGCGTTTCGTCACAGGGTTATTTGGTAACCGTGATAGTGTTACGGAGATGTTTAATAAACTCAAGTGGCAGACTCTGCAAGAGAGGCGCTCTGCATCGCGGTGTAGCTTGCTCGCCAGGTTTCGAGAGGGTGCGTTTCTGGATGAGGTATCGAATATATTGCTTCCCCCTACTTATACCTCCCGAGGAGATCACGAATGTAAAATTAGAGAGATTAGAGCGCGCACGGAGGCTTTCAGACAGTCGTTCTTCCCGCGAACCATACGCGACTGGAACAGGAAAGGGAGGTGATGACAGTGGCACGTAAAGTGCCCTCCGCCACACACCGTTGGGTGGCTTGCGGAGTATAAATGTAGATGTAGATGTAGATGTAGGCGTTCGATTGGTCGTCAGACAAACAGCGACTTTGTACTTCTCAGCTGGCCTCCACGGTCATCGGATGTGAGGCCCTGCGACATCACCCTGTAGGGTTTCGCTAAGGATTACATTTGTGCAGCAACACTAGAACAGAACCCACAAGAGCTGAAGTACTGGATCCGTACTTCGGTAACTTCAGTGACGATGGACACGGTTACCCGAGAGTGAGGGAAAGGCAAGTAGCGATGTCATCTTGTTCGTCTCGCTTGTGGAGAAAATGTTGTGTGTGTGTGTGTGTGTGTGTGTGTGTGTGTGTGTGAATTCCTAAGTGACCAAACTGCTTAGGTCATTGGGCCATAGACTTACACACTACTTAAACTAACTTATGCTAAGAAGGAAACAAGGAAACACACACACACACACACACACATGCCCGAGGGAGGACTCGAACCTCTGACGGGAGGGGCCGCGCAATCCGTGACATGGCGCCTCAAACCACGCGGGCACTCAGCGCTGCAGAAAATGTTGAACATGTCTAGAACCGTAAAAACATGCCTCAAGTTTCGTAGTTGTGAAGTTCAATATATATATATATATATATATATATATACATATATATATATATATACAGGGTGTCCCAGCTATCTTGTCCACCCAAAATATCTCTGGAACAATAACAGCTATTGGAAAACGACTTTCACCGGTATCAATGTAGGGCTGGGGCCCATGAATGTACATATTTGGAAACATTCTAAAACGAAAGCATATGTGTTTTTAACACAAACTTAAGTTTTTTAAAATGGACCTCCTATATTTTTTCTTCAGCAATCCATAGCATGACAAAGCACATACACAATGGCCTTGATTGCATCGCAATATTCCCATTCTATCCCGAGATATGGAGACGCGAAGTTGACGCTTGAAACACCCGACATGCGCTGCTAGCGCACGTCCTGAGGCTCAGGTGTGAACCCCATGCTGCCGGAAATCGCGATGTGATTGACATGTGTAATCACACCACCATACTTATCAAGAGGGTCACTCACTTGTCAATCACATCGCGATTACGGGCAGCATGGGGTTCACGCCTGAGCCTCAGGACATGCGCTAGCAGCACATGTCGGGTGTTTCAAGCGTCAACTTCGCCCCTCCATATCTCGGGATGGAATGGGAATATTGCGATGCAATCAACGCCATTGTGTATGTGCTTTGTCATGCTATGGATTGCTGAAGAAAAAATATAGGACGTCCATTTAAAAAAACATAAGTTTGTGTTAAAAAACACATATGCTTTCGTTTTAGAATGTTTCCAATATGTACAGTCATGGGCCCCACCCCTACATTGATACCAGTGAAAGTCGTTTTCCAATTGCTGTTATTGTTCCAGAGATACCTTGGGTGGACAAGATAGCTGGGACACCCTGTATATACAGGGTGAGTCACCTAACGTTACCGCTGGATATATTTCGTAAACCACATCAAATACTGGCGAAACGATTCCACAGACCGAACGTGAGGAGAGGGGCTAGTGTAATTGTTTAATACAAACCATACAAAAATGCACGGAAGTATGTTTTTTAACACAAACCTACGTTTTTTTTTAAATGTAACCCCGTTAGTTTTGTTAGCACATCTGAACATATATACAAATACGTAATCAGTGCCGTTTGTTGCATTGTAATATGTTAATTACATCCGGAGATATTGTAACCTAAAGTTGACGCTTGAGTACCACTCCTCCGCTGTTCGGTCGTGTGTATCGGAAAGCACTGCAACATACATCGCGTTCCTACAGAATGATCTGCCAACGTTGCTCGAAAATGTCTCACTGGAAACGAGTCGACGTATGTGGTATCAGCATGATGGTCCACCTGCACATTCCGCAATTAACACTAGGCTGACCCTTAACAGGATGTTCGACGGGCGTTTCATAGGACGTGGAGGACGCATAAATTGGCCAGCCCGTTCTCCTGATCTTACACCTCTGGATTTCTTTCTGTGGGGTACGTTAAAGGAGAATGTGTACCGTGATGTGCCTACAACCCCAGAAGATATGAAACAACGTATTGTGGGGCAGCCTGCGGCGACATTACACCAAATGTACTGCGGCGTGTACGACATTCATTACGCCAGAGATTGCAATTGTGTGCAGCAAATGATGGCCACCACATTGAACATCTATTGACCTGACATGTCGGGACACACTCTATTCCACTCCGTAATTGAAAACGCAAACCACGTGTGTACGTGTACCTCACCCCTCATGGTAATGTACATGTGCGTCAGTGAAAAAGACCAATAAAAAGGTGTTAGCATGTGGACGTAATTGCTGTTACAGTCTCTTCTGTACCTAAGGTCCATCACATTTCCCTTTGGATCCCTACGTAATTCGGTGCTCTCCGATACACACGATCGAACAGCGGAGGAGTGGTACTCAAGCGTCAACTTTAAGTTACAATATCTCCGGATGTAATTAACGTTTTGCAATGCAACAAACGGCACTGATTACGTATTTGTATATATGTTCAGATGTGCTAACAAAACTAACGTGGTTCCATTTAAAAAAACGTAGGTTTGTGTTAAAAAACATACTTCCGTGCATTTTTATATGGTTTGTATTAAACAATTACACTAGCCCCTCTCCTCACGTTCGGTCTGTGGAATCGATTCGTCAGATGTGGTTTAAGAAATATATCCAGCGGTAATGTTAGGTGACTCACCCTATATATATATATATACTCGAAATACGCATGTTCTTTTTGAATCGTTTTGTATTTAACTTACTAACACATTTGGAAAGTAATTAGACGTTTGAGGTTATTTTATACATGGGACTTGGATTCTTTTAAGAATCGGGGTTTTGTGGTAGAGTTCAGTTGCACTTGAACCCACGGAACGTGACGGCTACTACACTGGGCTTCTACACCATCTGTCCGGGTCAACTGGACATCCAGGTGTTACTGTTACACCACCCACCGCAGTTTTCCGTGAGATGTGACGAGTAGAGCGCTCCGGACTCTTGCCCAACAGTGTCAGAACAGATGTTCTATGCACTGTACACATTGTTTGGTATTGTCTATATATAACATTTGTACGCATGACGGTAACCATTCAGTACATTAAAAAATATTGTAAATAACTTCACTTTTTTTTCGTTTCCAAATTAATTCCACTACATTAGCAAAGACGTATTTTACTAAGCTTGTACACTCTCACAACATTGGTAATCTAACATCTCTATGATTGTAAGATCTTTCAAAACATTCATTACATCTATATCTTCATCTAAATGGATTCTCTGCAAATCACATTTAAGTGCCTGACAGAGGGTTCATCGAACCACCTTCACAATTCTCTATTATTCCAATCTCGTATAGCCTTCGGAAAGAATGAACACCTATATCTTTCCGTACAGCTCTGATTTCCCTTATTTTATCGTGGTGATCGTTCCACCCTATGTAGGTCGGTGTCAACAAAATAGTTTCGCATTCGGAGGAGAAAGTTGGTAGTTGGAATTTTGTGTGAAGATCCCGTCCCAACGAAAAACGCCTTTCTTTTAATGATTTCCAGCCCAAATCCTGTATCATTTCTGTGACACTGTCTCCCATGTTTCGCGATAATACAAAACGTGCTGCTCTTCTTTGAACTTTTTCGATATACTCCGCCAGTTCTAACTGGTAAGGATCCCACACCGTGCAGCAGTATTCTAAAAGAGGCCGGACAAGCGTAGTGTAGGCAGTCTTCTTAGTAGATGTCTTACATTTTCTGAGTGTCCTGCCAATAAAACGCAGTCTCTGGTCAGCCTTCCCCACAACATTTTTCTGCGCGTTCCTTCCAATTTAAGATGTTCGTAATTGTAATACCTAGGTAATTACTTGAATTTACGGCCTTTAGATTGAACTGATTTATCGTGTAACCGAAGTTTAACGGATTCCTTTTAGCACTCATATGGATGACCTAACGCTTTTCGATATTTAGGGTCAACTGCCAATTTTCGCACCATTCAGTTGTCTTTTCTAAATCATTTTGCAGTTTGTTTTGTTCTTCTGATGACTTTATTAGTCGATAAACGACAGCGTCATCTGAAAAACAACCGAAGGCCGGTGCTCAGATTGTCTCCCAAATCGTTTATATAAATAAGGAAGGGCCTGTAACATTGACTTGGGGAACGCAGGAAATCATTTTTGTTTTACTCGATGACTTTCCGTCAATTTCTATGAACTGTGACCTCTCTGACAGGAAATCACAAATCCAGTCACATAACTGAGACGATATTCCATAAGCACGCAGTTTCCCCACAAGCGGCTTGTGTGGTATAGTGTCAGAAGCCTTCCGGAAACCCAGAAATACGCAATCGATCTGAAATCCCTTGTCAGTTGCACTCAAAACTTCATGTGAATAAAGAGCTAGTTGTGTTTCACAGTAACGATGTTTCCTAAACCCATGTTGACTGTGTGTCAATAGACCGGTTTCTTCGAGGTAATTCATAATGTTTGAACACAATATATGTTCCGAAACCATGCTACATATCGACGTTAATGATATGGGCCTGTAATTAAGAGGATGTCTCCTACTACCTATCTTGATTATTGATGTGACCTGTGCAACTTCCCAGTCGTTGGGTACGGATCTTTCGTCGAGCGAACGGTTGTATATCATTGTCATGTATGGAGTTAATGCTCCAGTATACTCTGAAAGGAACCTAACTGGTATACTGTCTGGACCAGAAGACTTACTTGTATTAAGTGATTTAAGTTGCTTCAATACTCTGAGGATATTTAATTCAACGTTACTCATGTTGGTAGCTGTTGTTGATTCGAATTCTGAAATATTTTTGCCGGCCGGGGTGGCCGAGCGGTTCTAGGCGCTGCAGTCTGGAACCGCGCGACCGCTACGGTCGCAGGTTCGAATCCTGCATCGGGCATGGATATGTGTGATGTCCTTAGGTTAGTTAGGTTTAAGTAGTTCTAAGTTCTAGGGGACTGATGACCTCAGATGTTAAGTCCCATAGTGCTCAGAGCCATTTGAATCATTTTTTAAAAATATTTTCTTGGTCTTATTTTGTGAACGCATTTCGCGTAGTGGCCGGGCAGACCAGGAGCCATGTCGCCGATTGAGCGGCCCCTCTCGCCGGAGGTTCGAGTTCGCCCTCGGGCATGAGTGTGTGTGTGTTGTTCTTAGCATCAGTTAGTTTAAGTAGTGTGTAAGTCTAGGGACTGATGGTCTCAGCAGTTTGGTCCCTTAGGAACTCGCACACATTTGAACAATTCTTTCAGAACGTTGTTTATGTTACTCATTTGAACCGGGCCCACGCATTGTAGATTTTTACCGTGTGTGCTGCCATCAAACAGATAATGCTGTGGTGTAAGGTGTTTTTCAAAGAAACGAACTGTGTTGATTTCAAAATTCGCAACTAAAACTCGAGGCGATTTGGTCACACAGCCGCATACAGCACGTAAGTTTTCACCACATTTGACGTTTTAAGAACCTTAAAACTCTTTTATAAATGCTGTGACAGAGGAAGTCATAAGAAATAAATCGACCGTAGACATTACCAAATGGTGAACAAAACCTTTTTTTCTATCCTAGTGCAGCGAACCAATAACGGATACAAAACGAGACCCCAACGATAAAACTGAACGAAAGCATTTAATAACCATCTGATGATAGATTCGTAAAATGTGAAACCGATAACGCTTTGAAAAGAAAATCAGAAAGAAAACTGTTAAACAATATTTGTCGCTGGTTACTGTTTCGGTTATAAACCTTATAGTGCTACATCCACAGTTCTTATCATTATTTGACAAAATAGCGACCATCTACTTTTATTGCAGAATGGTGATTCTATACCTACGACCACCGCGTATATTTCAGCACCCAGCAGGATCTCTAAAGTTACAGTAGCATTCACAGATGTTGGTGTATCGAGACGCAGTTTCCCTGCAGAATGTTGTCGTCCCCTTCACTTTGTGTGTGTGTGTGTGTGTGTGTGTGTGTGTGTGTGGGTGGGTGGGTGGGTGTGTCACTGTCCACGTTGAACATTTTCTGCAGTAAATGGAATTTCTACACTCTTATTTACTTTTTTCTCTAAAGCAAAACAGAGCTCGGTACATGTTCCCATTAACGCTGAGTGGTTAACGTTTAATGTGGCTGCCAGCACTGTGTACAATGTAGGAAAAAAAAGAAAAAAAGAAGCACCCCCGCGGAATCGCGAGACAAAGATTGTTCTGGACGAGCCGTCGCTCGCTGCTATCAAGCATCCTCCTCCCGCCCTCCTCTCCCCTCCTCTCTTCTCCTCTCTTCTCTTCTCTTTTCCCCCCTCCTTCACGCCCTCCCCCACCTCTTTGATCTAGACCGCTCACTCCCGCAGCGTGTGCTGACAGTCGGTTCGCTGGCGGTCGGGCGGTGCAAACAGCGGACCAGAAATGTCAACACGAGGCGGCCGCACTGCAAATGGCAGGGCTGCCAATCCAAGCCGCGGGCGCGCCGCTTTCCCTCGGCTATCGCCCAGTGCTGCCAACGGTTGCAGTCCACGGGCGTGCCTCCCTCTCCCTCAGACCCCTCTCACCCACCCTCCCTCCCACCCACACCCCTCCCACCCACAGGCCCCCCGTCAGCTCTTTACTGTGTGCAGCCACCAGCTGCACACTAAGAGCGTCCGAAAAACGGTGCTCTAGTTAAGCGAGAGCGCAGCATTCGCTCGTTTAGGGCGGGAAAGAGAAAAGAAACAGGACCACTGGGGGAAAAAAAAAAATGCCAAGGAAACAAGTTCGCTCATGACATCGGGCGAACTGTGAAGACTGTAGACAATTTGATGGGAATTGCGGCTTTTACCGAATTTAAATTTGGGAGAGTAAAAGCGCGGTTGTAGTCCCCGCGAGCCAACCAGAGTAACGAGAAAAGCACACACGGAATTCGGTAAACACACGTACCTGAAATGTACTTAAACATCGATCGTTCGGTTTCGACGTCGTTAGGTCTGTCCGTTCAGCTGTCTCTCTTGCGCTGTGTTAATAAACAGCCGTCGGCTGACTTACGTCACATTCGTATGTAATTGAAAATGAAAAATCTTTTTAACTATTGAAGTATCAAAATATTTAAGTATGTCTTGATATTTCGATTTTTTTTTTTTTTTTTTTTTTTTTTTTTTTTTTTTGCAAATTCAGGCACTCCGTCTAATACATTTATTTACTTACTCCTGTCAGAGGCATATTACCTGACCACGATATTATTGCACTTGGTCTCCCGTGGACGATATCAGAAACACTAGGTGACGTTACTGTAAACAAGTACATTGATGACTAAGGAAAGTGCAACGCACTGAGAATCATTTCAAGGTGGTTGTACAAATATTATCATGTGATTCAGCGTGTGTTCGTGAAATGTCACCATAGGAACTCATTATAAGCCGATCGAAGAGCTCTCATTCCGTGATACAATAATAGTGTGGTCAGCTAATATACACAGGATTCTATAAATTTACAGTTTCACTTACGGAAATAGAAGGATTTCATAGCTCTATTTGTTCAGTGGTCTCTACTTCTCCACATTCACACAGTGATCGTTCTTGTAATTCATAAGCTGACAGTAGCTGTGAATATACTACATCACAGCAGCAGCTATAGACAGATTTTTTTATTTCTTTATTTCCGTAAGACCTTCGTCAATGTACCGTATTGGTCCCATTCAGAATCAGAGTCGAAACTTAAAATCCTACATCATAGAATATTTTTTCTGCAGTACGGCATAAAATCTCAAAGCTGTTGGCATTCACGGTGCAATTTATGTTGGTCGTGGACCGAATATTACTAGCAAACGTACTATGCGTCAGTGGTGTCGTTTCTTTGCACCCAGACCAATTTTCATGATGATGACAACAGAAATGGCCATCCGTCTGCAACCAGAAACTAACTGGATTAGGATATAGAAGAAAGCGTCCACGAAAACTGGCGTTTCACGATAGTTGGGTTATCGTGCGGTTTTCTGCAGTTGTGTCGGTGTGTGTGGCTTAACAATCAGCGTATGATGCGGTTTGAACTATCCAAGCATGAAAGACTTACGACCCGCCGTCATAGCTTTACTTCCGCCAGTACCTCATCTCCAACCATCCGAACTTGACAGTAGTTCTCCAGGATACACGGTGGAACTGGAGCTGCTGAAAGAAGGAAGTTAGAAAGATAAGGAACTGGCGGAAGCAGAGCTGTCGAGGGTGGGCTGTGAGTTGTCCCTTGAATAGCTCAGACGGTAGGTAGGTTGATTTGAGGGAGGCAACCAAACGGCCAGGTCATGGTTCCCATCGGATTACAGAAGGATATGGAAGGAAGTGGACCGTCTCCTTTCAAAGGAACCATTCCGGTATTTGCCTGAAGCGATTTAGGGAAATCACGGCAAACCTAAATCAGGATGGCCGGAGTCTGGTTTTGAACCGTCGTCCTCCCGAATGCAAGTCCTGTGTGCTAACCACTGCTCCACCTCGCTCGTTCAGAAGGCAGGTCCCAGCTTCGAATCACGGTCCGGCACACAGTGCTGACCTGCTAGGAAGTTTCAGATCAGCGCACACTCCGCTGCAGACTGAATATCCATTCAGGATACCACGTCTTCTGTGCTCGATGGATTCGAAAATTCTCAGACGGGGGAAATTAATCCAGAGTGAATTTCTCAACTCTTCAAGATAGATAATACATCCTTAACGCTAGATAGCGTCTATGTAGAGTATGGTTAGGACTGCCCCAAGCAACTGTGAGGACCTCTGCTATTCTCTATATACATAAATAATCTGAAGGATAGGTCAGCAACAATCTGTGGCTGTTTGCTGAGGGCACTGTGGACGAAATTCCTGGTCTGTATTGTTGTGGACTGGCAAGACAGCCAATCCACAGTGACGGGTAACCAAAAGGCACGCGTTTAAGCTCACGCAGGCTGGCGTGAGGTCTGAAACAGGATACGTAATGAATGCTATAAAGGAAAGTACGTAGCTGCTGGAATACTTAACTTTAATCCACAATTGGTGAACATTGGTCCTGTTACTGTACATGCTTCATTAGATACATAGCAAAGGATAAATGGCGCCTTGCTAGGTCGTAGCAATTGACTTAGCTGAAGGCTATGCTAACTATCGTCTCGGCAATTGAGAGCGTAATTCTCAGTGAACCTTTCCTAGCAAAGTCGGCTGTACAACTGGGGCGAGTGCCAGGACGTCTCTCTAGACCTGCCGTGTGGCGGCGCACCGGTCTGCAATTACTGACAGTGGCGACACGCGGGTCCGTCGTATACTAGCGGACCGCGGCCGATTTAAAAGGCTACCACCTAGCAAGTGTGGTGTCTGGCGGTGACACCACATGTATGATGAACTGCAGATAGCTATAAATGTAGAAAAATGTAAGTTAATGCAGATGACTAGGAAAAGCAATGCTGTAGTTTTCGAATGGAGCATCGATAGGGTGCTGTTTGACACCTATATGTAAACACAAGGCTGGAAAGCGATTTAAGATGAAACCAGAACATAAGGGTGGTTGTAGGGAAGGCGAATGGTTGAATTCGGTTTATTGGAACAATTTTAGGAAAGTGTAGATTATCTGTAAAGGAGATCGTGTATAGAACACTAGTGCGACCCATTCTTGAGTACTGCTCGAGTGTTTGGTATCCCCACCAGGACCGATTAAAGGAAGGCACCTAACCATTTCAAAGGCGGGCTGCTGGATTTGTTACGAGTAGGTTCGATCAACATGCGAGTGTTACAGAGCAGCTTCATGGCCTCAAATGGAAATCACTGCACGGAAGATGAATTTTCATTTCTCTATACGATAGAAAAGGTATGGAGCCAACATTTGAAGCTGACTGCAGAAAGGTTCTGCTGCTGCCAACGGACATTTCGCTTAAGGACCGCCAAAGTAAGAGAAATTATGGCTTGCACGAAAACATACAGTGGCACCAAAAAGTTTTGGCAGACACCATTTTCCCATCTGATAGAAAATGTATAAACACTAGGAGATTTATATGTATACTATTACTCTAGCTCAGTAATGGAAATAATTTGCATATCAAAATACTTTTCCAACACAACAGAAACACACGTATTCAGTCACATGAGGGTTTTCTCTCGCTCAAAAAAGCACGGCCACACTATACGATGTTTGTTATTGTGCTTGCCATAGAGCGCCGTGGGTACCAGATTTGTGAAATCGGAGTGCACTTGACATATCTCCCAGAAAGAAACCATTTATTTCTGAAGTTAACTTAAGAAAACGCTTGGGTTCGCTAAAGATTATGTCAATAACAGGATTGAGTTTTGGAATACTGTACTGTTTTCTGACGAATTCAAGTTTAACGTATTTGGATCTGACAGAAAGTGAAAAGCTTGGCGCAAATCAAAGACGTAGCTCTAATCACAACATGCCCTGCCCATAGTAAAGCATGGAGGAGGAAGCATAATGGTTTAGGGATTCATGCAAACTTCAGGTGTAGTGACTTGGCGGTCATTGAAGATGACATGGATCATCGTAAATATATCGATGTTTTGCGTGACCATTTGGTAGCAGTGCACAGAAACTGAGTCTTGATTGCGTCTTTTACTTTCAACACCCAAACTACCCTAAACATACGGCTGTGATTACTCCAGAGTGATTATTATACACACATCAAAAAAAGTTTTTGCATCACACCAGTTCCCAGAACTCCTGAAGATAGTCGTTGACTGTAGATATTGTATCACATACACAGTCCCTTTGACTGTTCAGAGATGTCACTAAACCTGCCCAAAGGTGTGAACTACCATGCATGAGCAGCGCCTGTTAGACGGAGCGGATCCGATAGCCGATCAGTTCCAGTCATTCCACCAGGCAGGAGGTACACGGCTCGTGTTGTCTGTAATTCCACCATGTCTAGACGGTTCGATCGCGTCCGCATTGTTACTTTGAGCCAGGACGGGCTCTCAACAAGAGAAGTGACCAGGAGTCTGAGAGCGAACTAAAGCGATGTTGTTCGGACATGCAGGAGCTACAGAGAGACAGGAACTGTCGATGATATGCCTCGCTCATGCCGCCCAAGGGCTACTACTGCAGTGGATGACCACTACCTATGGATTATGACTCGGAGGAACCCTGACAGCAACGCCACCTTGTTGAATAATGCTTTTCGTGCAGCCACAGGACGTCGTGTTACGACTCAAACTGTGCGCAGTAAGCTGCATTGAGAGGCACCCACGTGCCTTGCTCATACTGTGGCATCAAGCAGTCAGGCCTGCAAGATGAGTGGTCTGCCAAGCGAGTGGATTCATTCTTATTTATCGAGTAACATGAACTCTCGTACTCACAATTAAGTTACAAATTATCCTCCTGTATGAATAATACGCAACGGAAACGCACATCTACTATCAGTGATTTACAGAACTCAGACTGTTCACTACGCACTGGCAATACCACATTTTCTTTATGTCTTTTATTTAACGGCTTGTATCAACACGTTGCCACCGCACTGAATATGAATGGCGCACACATTATAAATTCGGGGCATCATGACAACATACAATTCGAAGGAAAAGTCCACCAATCTTTTTCTTTTCACTATCTTATTTATTCCGATAAATTCTATAATCAAAACACACAAATTCTATAACCTACAACAATAACACATGAAAAATTCCGCCCAGTGGGCATGGCTTTACATTGGTGATTCTCTACCTTATGGTCTCGTAATTATTTAGCGCTACAGTGCACTTTCTGGATAGGATGGTGGATCTTTTATTATACCTCACACTTCGACTCTCACAATCATCATCACGAAACTTTCCTCCAGACCGAGCGGTACCGAAGGAACAAGTATAACCCACTAATCTTTTGAAACTACCTTGCTACTCTCCCATGCAAACCACACATACCCAAATTACATACCACACTACAACATGGAATACAATACAATAAATAGTCACAACACTATCACTTTCAGCTTTCCCACTTCAATTAGTATTTATCCCAGTTTCACACGACACTGCCCCACTTTGTAATTCTACTTTCCTACTATGAACTCTGGAGATATATGCACGTCTTCCTGTGCAATGCAAGCCAAGTGGCGTTGCTGGATAGACGGCCGACTCACCTTGCTTCTCTCTCAGAATTTGAATCTAGCGTCACACGGAGTCATATCACGCAAAGTAATATTAAGAACATATTCATCACACACGTGAGTCCTCAACTGATACCATGGACGAGTACTTCTCTTTATCCTTTGTTTCATACACAGTTTGAGACTCACACAGTACTCACCACGTGGAAGTACTCGTCTCTAATGTCTTGAATATTTCCAACTTATAGTTCATGCGCTAGTAATTCAGCTTAACTTAAGCACTCGGAAGTATTTCAACTTATTCCTAGACGTGGTTTCATTGTGACCGTTGGTCACTTCCGAAGATTACTACGATCCCATTAATATTACCTGCCTGACATTTAATTCTCCCCACAAAAGTTCCTGAAATAGAGAAATAATTATTTCAAACTGCTCTTAAATATTCCACATGCATACCATGTCTCCACTCTTTTGTCTTTACGGAGCACACCCAAGACAGGTCTTAACAGCACAAGATCCAGCGGCAGAGTGCTGAAACATGGCCGTTCTTCAGGTCCTCTCGCACCTCTGTCGAGGTGGGGGAAGACCATGCTACCGTATTGGTCAGCCACATTTCAGGCGCTCAAAGCTCAGGTAAATTTTATCTCTTTGGTCCCACCAAAGATGGCCAAAGGATCGTCTCAAAGATGATCATATATTCACATTCACTATCTGCGGTTAGCAGACGACCATACATTCATTCATTTCACAGATCTCACCAAACTTGATGTAGGGATTTATTTTGTGGGAGTGCACATGTGATCAATTAAATAAATAAATTGTCATTCTTTCCCACACTGGTATCCAGGTTCGCTGTATTAATTGAAATTGAGTTATATTACAAAAAAATGTGTTGTCCTAACAAAAATAATGAAGTATGTTGTACCTATTTTCAATGTCGGGCGGTACTGTACCCTTTCAGCATGACGAGCAACTTCACTCCCGACGTCCATGGCGAGGTCCATCTTTGCAACCACGACACCGTGCAGCGCTGTAAAGATGGGCCCAACAACGTGGCGAATGGACCGCTCGAGGATGGGCATCTGGCTCTCTTACTAATGAGTGCCGCATACGCCTTCAACCAGACAATCGTCGGAGACGTTTTTAGAGACAATGCGGTCAGGCTGAACGCCTTAGACACACTGTCCAGCGAGTGCAGGAAGGTGGAGTTTCCCTGGTGTTTTGGGGTCGCGTTATGTAGGGCCAACGTACGCCGCTGGTGGTCATGGAAGGTGCCGTAACGGCTGTACGATACGTGAACCGCATCATCCGACTGATAGTGCAACCATATCGGCAGCACATTGGCGAGGCATTCGTCTTCATGGACGATAATTGGCGCTCCCATCGAGCAAATCTCGCGAATGACTTCCTTCAGGATAACGACATCGCTCGACTAGAGTGGCCAGCATGTTCTCCAGACATGAACCCTATCGAACACGCCTGGCATAGATTGAAAAGGGCTGTTTATGGACGACGTGACCCACCAACCGATCTGAGGTATCTACACCCAATCGCCGTTGAGGAGTGGGACAATCTGGATCGATAGTGCCTTGCTGAACTAGTTGATAGTATGCCACGACGAATACAGGCATGCATCAATGCGAGAGGACGTGCTGCTGGCTGTTAGAGGTACCACCACCACCGCCTCTGGTCTCACTGTATGGTGATACAATATGCAATGTGTGGTTTTAGTGAGCATTAAAAGGATGGAAATGATGTTTATGTTGATCTCTATTCCAGCTTTCTGTACAGGTTCCGAAAGTCTCGGAACCGATGTGACGCAAAACTTTTTTTGGTGTGTGTATAAGCTCCGAGAAGAGTTTTTACTCCACCACAGAACTCTGAACCTTGAGACTATTTTTGGAGAGACGTGGATACAAAAGTGGGGAAAAGGGAGTTAAAAGCGGTGTTTTCAGACGAATGGTCCAAGATCTCACCTAATATTACTCGCAAATTGGTCGACTCCGTGCTTTAGAAGCTGTCGTCAATGCCAACGGTATGTAACAGAATTGAGCTACGTGAATTAGAGAGACTGTAATATCTTTTTGTGTAGGTGTGCCAATACTTTCATGATGTGCATATTTCTTTCTGTTAACTAATGTTTTTCTTGTGAGAAATCGTTTATAGTAAAAGAACCTTACGTGTAAATTTAAGTAAATACAAGAATGTGGTGGGATCACTTTTGTTTGTAGTGTGTGTGTGACAGTAGGTGTGACAATACTTCGTGGTGCCACTGTGTTGTTGTTGTTGTTGTGGTATTCAGTCCTGAGATTGGTTTGATGCAGCTCTCCATGCTACTCTATCCTGTGCAAGCTTCTTGATCTCCCAGTACCTACTGCACCACATCCTTCTGACTCTGCTTAGTGTATTCATCTCTTGGTCTCCCTCTATGATTTTTACCCTCCGTGCTGGCCTCCAGTGCTAAATTGGTGACCCCTTGATGCCTCAGAACATGTCCTACCAACCGATCCCTTCTTCTAGTCAAGTTGTGCCACAAACTCCTCGTCTCCAACATTATATTCAACTCCTCTTCATTAGTTATGTGATCCACCCATCTAATCTTCAGCATTCTTCTGTAGCACCACATTTCGAAAGATTCTATTCTCTTCTTGTCTAAACTATTTATCATCCATGTTTCACTTCCATACATGGCTACACTCCATACAAATACTTTCAGAAACGTCTTCCTGACACTTAAATCTATACTCGATGGTAACAAATTTCTCTTCTTCAGAAACGCTTTCCTTGTCATTGCCAGTCTGCATTTTGTATCCTCTCTACTTCGACCATCATCAGTTATTTTGCTCCCCAAATAGCAAAACTCCTTTACTACTTTAAGTGCCTCATTTCCTAATCTAATTCCCTCAGCATCACCCGACTTAATTCGACTACTATAAAGACAGTAATTTTTCCCTCGTTCTGTTTCGTAGCGGGAAAGGATAAAAATGCCTAGCAATGGTACAAGGTACCCTACAGCACTCACCGCAGGGTGGCTTGTGGAGTATATAAGTGGTTGTTGAAGCAGAGAAAGAATGAAGAGATACAGTTTCAAGATTCATATGGCAAATTTGTTCAGACTATTCCTGCAGTCCTCGTACCTGCAAAGCACGGTGGTGATCTCCGTTCTGCCAGACTTGTTAAGCTGCCTTGGAAAGGCGACGTCCCACTTTGGTGGTACAGACGAGTTTAACAGACACTGTTGTAACGTGTCCTCGGTGCGCGCGCCACACTACCGCCGTGCAGGACACTTACTGCCCCCGCCTGCTGGTGGGGGCGGCTGCGCTTTATGGTGAGGGTGGGGTGGGGGTTGGTGGGACTTTGTGTGAGGTGACGTGCCGGCGCCACCTGGCGCGTAATGAACCCGGCACCGCCGGCTGTACGTCCCCGGCACACACCCCTACCCACACCCCCACCCACGCCCCCACCACCGCTCCGCCCCCACGCCTGTCCTGCCGCGTCAATGGCCCGCCGCGCCGTGGTATTACAGCGCGCCTGGCGTTCCACACGGCGCCCTGCTGGGACCGGAGTTTAGCTGCCACCTGCGACGCCCCTATGTCCACGCTGTCACCACAGACTGAGCCAGGGACGGGTTTATTTGGGCCGCGCTTTGGGGCAGGGCGCGGGTGGGCGTGGCTGTACATTCCACTGCGAAACTGCAGCCAGTATCCCCAGGACGTACGCAGTATAATATTTCATCCTGTCAAAAACAGACAGAAATTACACTACCCAACAATGAAAATGTTGCAGTCTCAAACATAGCTTATTTCCACCTGCTGAATCAGAAAATCACCATAAAGGGAACCGATTAGATATTGCTTTGCAGGTACAATGACTTCTGATTTTTCCCAGAGCTTAAGTTTTAGTCCTAGGGTAATTACACTACTGGCCATTAAAATTGCTACACCACGAAGATGACCTGCTACAGACGCGAAATTTAACCGACAGGAGGAAGATGGTGTGATATGCAAATGATTAGCTTTTCAGAGCATTGACACAAGGTTGGCGACACCTACAACGTGCTGACATGAGGAAAGTTTCCAACCGATTTCTCATACACAAACAGCAGTTGACCGGCGTTGCCTGGTGAAACGTTGTGATGCCTCGTGTAAGGAGGAGAAATGCTTACCATCAGGTTTCCGACATTGATAAGGGACAGATTGTAGCCTATCTCGATTGCGGTTTATCGTGTCGCGACATTGCTGCTCGCGTTCCTCGAGATCCAATGACTGTTAGCAGAATATGGAATAGGTGGGTTCAGGAGGGTAATACGGAACGCCGTGCTGGATCCCAACGGCCTCGTATCACTGGCAGTCGAGATGACAGGCATCTTATCAACGTGGCTGTAACGGGTCGTGCAGCCACGTCTCGATCCCTGAGTCAACAGATGGGGACGTTTGCAAGACAACAACCAAGTGCACGAACAGTACGACGACGTTTGTAGCAGCATGAACTATCAGCTCAGAGACCGTGGCTGCGGTTACCCTTGACGCTGCATCACAGACAGGAGTGCCTGCGATGGGGTACTCAACGACGAACCTGGGTGCACGAATGGCAAATCGTCATTTTTTCGGATGGATCCAGGTTCTGTTTACAGTTTCGTGATGGTCGCATCCGTGTTTGGCAACATCGCGGTGAACAAACGTTGTAAGCGTGTATTCGTCATCGCCATACTGGCGTATCACCCGGCGTGATGGAATGGCGTGCCATTGGTTACACGTCTCGGTCAGCTCTTGTTCGCATTGACGGCACTTTGAACAGTGGACGTTACATTTCAGATGTGTTACGACACTTGGCTCTACCCATCATTCAATCCCTGCGAAACCTTACATTTTAGC
Source organism: Schistocerca serialis cubense (assembly GCF_023864345.2). Classification (NCBI taxonomy): domain Eukaryota; kingdom Metazoa; phylum Arthropoda; class Insecta; order Orthoptera; family Acrididae; genus Schistocerca; species Schistocerca serialis. Next base: position 99,322,565 of record NC_064649.1, read on the forward strand.
AGGATAATGCACGACCGCATGTTGCAGGTCCTGTACGGGCTTTTCTGGATACAGTAAATGTTCGACTGCTGCCGTGGCTAGCACATTCTCCAGATCTCTCACCAACTGAAAACGTCTGGTCAATGGTGGCCGAGCAACTGGTTCGTCACAATACGCCAGTCGCTACTCTTGATGAACTGAACTGTGGTGTCGTGTTGAAGCTGCATGGGCAGCTGTACCTGTACACGCCATCCTAGCTGTGTTTGCCTCAATGCCCAGGCGTATGAAGGCCGTTATTACGGCCAGAGGAGGTTGTTCTGGGTACTGATTTCTCAGGATCTATGCACCCAAATTGCATGAAAATGTAATCACACGTCAGTTCCAGTATGATATATTTGTCCAATGAATACCCTGTTATAATCTGCATTTCTTCTTGGTGTAGCAATTTTATTGGGCAGTAGTGTATGTTCCCCGCCAGCTCTTACTTCTCTTACTTCACGACTATGGTCATTTCTCCCCATGTAGATGGGAGTCGATAAAAGATTTTCACATTCGGAAGGGATAGTTTGCTATTGAAATTGTCCGAACTCCAAATCGATTATCATACCGGTGGCACACACTCACCTGTTCCGCTGTAATTCAAAACGAGCTGTCCTCCTATGAACTTTTCCAGTGCTACCGCTCGTCTCGTGCTGTCGACAGCTAAACTATCTCTGACTAACGTGATTACTCCCGATCACAGGTAATCGATTGTCACTCTGCGCCGACGATGTGACGAAGGATTATCTGTGATCGAGAGTAATCACGTTAGTCAGAGATAGTTTAGCTGTCGACAGCACGTGACAAGTGGTGGCGCCGACTATGCGATTTGGCATTTACCGCCATTGTCAAGTACTTACGAATACAGTTTTGCAGAAACCGTGTGTAAATGTGAATGGCATATGTAGTAATGGCACTTCACATCCAGAGTGATATAAAGTCCGTATTACGGCTTTACTGAACTGACTTATTGTAAACTACATGTCGTTATCTGACATATATTATGGTGCTCGCTCTAAAGAAGGAAAAATGTTCACGATACCGTCTGCCAAAGTAAACGGAAAATTCTGTGTTTTATTCCCTTCACAATCAAGCAGGTGAAGATAATTAAACGCATCAGATATAATAAGGGTTATCTTCGATATACAAGGTGCATTCAAGGCCTCCGATTTTTTTTCTCCGGACTGGAAAGAGATAGAAACATGCGAATTGTTTTAAAATGAGGCCGCGTACATTGTCAACACGTCCCAGAGATGGCAGCACCATACGGCAGATGGAATTTTACCGCCAGCGGCGTGAATGAGAACTGTTTTAAATACTAAAAATGGCAACGTTTTCCTTACTTGAACAGCGTGCAATCATTCGTTTTCTGAATTTACGTGGTGTGAAACCAATTGAAATTCATCGACAGTTGAAGGAGACATGTGGTGGTGGAGTTATGGATGTGTCGAAAGTGCGTTCATGGGTGCGACACTTTAATGAAGGCAGAACATCGCGTGACAACAAACCGAAACAACCTCAGGGTCGCACAAGCCGGTCTGACGACATGATCGAGAAAGTGGAGAGAATTGTTTTGGGGGATCGCCTCCAGAGTTGACATTTCTGTGGGTTCTGTGCACACAATCCTGCATGACGACCTGAAAATGCGAAAAGTGTCATCCATGTGGGTGCCACGAATGCTGACGGACGGCCACACGGCTACCCGTGTGGCATGTTGCCGAGCAATGTTGACGCGCAACGACAGCACGAATGGGACTTTCTTTTCGTCGGTTGGGACAATGGATGAGACGTGGATGCCATTTTTCAATCCAGAAACAAAGCGCCAGTCAGCTCAATGGAAGCACACAGATTCACCGCCACCAAAAAAATTTCGGGTAACCGCCAGTGCTGAAAAAATGATGGTGTCCTTGTTCTGGGACAGCGATGGCGAAATCCTTACCCATTGCGTTTCAAAGGGCACTGCGGTAACAGGTGCATCCTACGAAAATGTTTTGAAGAACAAATTCCTTCCTGCACTGCAACAAAAACGTCCGGGAAGGGCTGCGCGTGTGCTGTTTCACCAAGACAACGCACCCGCACATCGAGCTAACGTTACGCAACAGTTTCTTCGTGATAACAACTTTTAAGTGATTCCTCATGCTCCCTACTCACCTGACCTGCTCCTAGTGACTTTTGGCTTTTTCCAACAATGAAAGACACTCTCCGTGGCCGCACATTCACCAGCCGTGCTGCTATTGCCTCAGCGATTTTCCAGTGGTCAAAACAGACTCCTAAAGAAGTCTTCGCCGCTGCCATGGAATCATGGCGTCAGCGTTGGGAAAAATGTGTACGTCTGCAGGGCGATTATGTCGAGATGTAACGCCAGTTTCATCGATTTCGGGTGAGTAGTTAATTAGAAAAAAAATCGGAGGCCTTAGAACTTGAATGCACCTCGTAATGTCATTCCTTCATATGCTTACATAAGTGCCAAGAAGACCAGGTCTTGTACCTCAAATCAAGAGCTGTGCAGCAAGATCGTAGATAAGACAGGAAATACAGGAAAAATTTCATAGAAAGGGAACAGTGAACCAAGAACTTCATACAGCACATCTGAAGGTAAAATCTTTAACTTTTGACTATATTGCAAATTTTGTACATACCGTACGGTGATATTTTCAGTTCACATGCTGGAGTATTAGACGTACCCATAACAAGAAATTCACAAAACTTTCTCACATTCAGCATCACATACTTCATTCTACACATGAATATATGTCTTACCAATTGTAGCCACGTTTAGAAAATTTCACGAATATAGAATTTAGAGCTAACGAAACAAATCTTCTCACAATAGGTCTGAAATACAACATAGCGCCAAAATTACAGAAAAATTATGTTAAAGACTTGATAGCCACTAGTAAAGCTGAAACAGATACAGCGAATCTGTTATCAGAAAACAGAATGAAATTGCAGTTAACCTACATGATAGACAAAGAACTTTGCATACAAATTCCATTCCAAAACAAAACATAAAATTATGAACAACAGAGCTGCTCTTCTAATTGGTATCTAATTGGTATCCATGATGCAGATGAAATGGGGCGCGCGCGCACACACACACACACACACACACACACACACACACACACACACACACTGGAACCTCTGTTGCTCCAGTTTCCACAGCGTTGCTTCATGTAAGGTTTGCATCCTGAAAGGCGTTCTTATGACATGTATGAGTGAAGTTGCTGAATTATTCGAATTATAGTAATGCGTTCTGTCTGTCCCGCACTGTTATCAAAGTACCGAGTCAATGGTTCTTCCCTTCCATCTCATAAAGTCTGATAAAACGGACTCCCACTTCATTTGTACCTCCGGCCTCGCATGTTGACATTCGGTTGCTACGCCTTCACGTAAAAAGCGCACACGCCCCTCTTGGCTACGTCTCCGTCGGTTCTTAACAAAATTTTATTCCTGGCTCTGAGCACCATGAGACTTAACTTCTGAGGCCATCAGTCCACTAGAACTTAGAACTACTTAAACCTATCGATATCGCACACAACCATGCCCAAGGCAAGATTCGAACCTGCGACTGTAGCGGTCGCGCGGTTCCAGACTGTAGCGCCTAGAACCGCTCGGCCACCCCGGCCGGCCATCAGCAATTCTATAAATACATATAATGCAAGAATCAGACAGAAAAACAGCACACTGATCAAACGCAATGTAACAGTTATACAAAATTACAGTTCCAGAATTACATATCGTTGTATTTATGAACTGCTGATGGTTGAAATTCAGATCTGCAACGCAATAAAAGAGACAGACGACATTACTATCGATGCTGATCTCCTTCCTGTCCTGTATTACTATTCTACTATGCAAATAGTACTTTCGTTGTTAGGAATTTTGATAAGAACTATCGTAATAGTAGGTGATACGCAGGCAGACAGTGTGGCAGATTAAAACTGCGCGGAGGACCGAGACACGAACTCTGGACCTTTGCCTTTCGTGGGCAAGTGCTCTACCAGCTGAGCTAACCAAGCACGACCCACGACCCGTCCTCACAGCTTCAGTTCTGCCAGTACCTCGTCTCCTACCTTCTAAACCTCACAGAAGCGCCCGCATCTCGTGGTCGTGCGGTAGCGTTCTCGCTTCCCACGCCCGGGTTCCCGGGTTCGATTCCCGGCGGGGTCAGGGATTTTCTCTGCCTCGTGATGGCTGGGTGTTGTGTGATGTCCTTAGGTTAGTTAGGTTTAAATAGTTCTAAGTTCTAGGGGACTGATGACCTCAGAAGTTAAGTCCCATAGTGCTCAGAGCCATTTGAACCATTTCATTCTCGTTCACAGGCGCCGGGCCATAACAATCCGGTCTGTATTAACCGCTTACGTCAGTGGATTTCGCAATCTCTGACCCGTATAGTTGCTATAATAACTTCCCATTCGTCTCTACTCCACTTAAATACGTAGCTTCCTTACCGCTTCACATGCCAGCAACATCACGAAGCCCCATTCCGTCTCGCCGTGGGCATCGGTCATAATGTTTGCGTTCATTAGTTATCTGATTTCTCAAGCACATTCGACAGAACATCTTTCCAGGATAGAGCTACACTTGGAAGTGGTTAACAGAGCTGTTTACTTCATCTCCATGAAGAGTCGAGTTTGTTGGAAATGCGAATTTTAAGATGCTGTCCATATGTGTAGCATCTATGTGATCTTTGGCCTACGTAAAACACTGTTGTGGTAAACTTGGTTCAAATGGCTGTGAGCACTATGGGACTTAACTTCTGAGGTCATCAGTCCCCAAGACTTAGAACTACTTAAACCTAACTAACCTAAGGACATCACACACATCCATGCCCGAGGCAGGATTCGAACCTGCGACCGTAGTGGTCTCGCGGGTCCAGACTGAAGCGTCTAGAACCGCTCGGCCACAGCGGTCGGCCGATGTGTCACTGCCAAATAAACATAGCTCGATGAGACTTGGACCTTACAAAGAAAGAAATTATACAGTATAGCACCGAAGGTAATTGAAAGACTGTGAGTATAGAAGCAACTGAAAGAAGAATCCGGCGTGACACGTTCCTTACCTACGTTTTTGACCGACAAACACAACCATTCCATTATTACCACTCTTCATATTATTTTGCCCGTTCAAAATCAAATTGGCTCTGAGCACCATGCGACTTAACTTCTGAGGTCATCAGTCGCCTAGAACTTACAACGAATTAAAACTAACTAACCTAAGGACATCACACACATCCATGCCCGAGGCAGGATTCGAACCTGCGACCGTAGCAGTCACGCGATTATTTTGCCTGTCCCCTGTATATTGTGGCAGTTTTTTCTATATATAGTCAAAATTCCATCGAGCTTATCTACTTGGCGTTAACGCACTATTCAGAAGTTACTGTAGTCCATAAGTTTTGCACGCAGATGTAGTAGTTATTTCACATTAGAAAAAGAAAACAACATTTTGTCGTTCCTAAGTTCTGCACTGTCAGGACGCGCCTAGAGGTAGCCGAGAGTCGTTAAGGAAACAAAGTCATCAGCTGAGCTTGGCTGCAGTATGGAGCGCGGTACGACCCATTCTGGCCGATATTAGCCGCTCTTAAGCAGCTGGTACGGCAACTCGGCAAGTAGATTTGCATACGCCGCGCCGGTCCATTGCGCGTCTCCGCCGCCGCCGGCGAGGTAATGGCAACTTCGCAGGCGCGTAATAAAACGCGACGTGCGCTCTCGCAACTTCCTACAGATTTAACTGGATATTAAAAAAGAGCGTTGCATTTTTTGCCCACTCTATCTACAGGCGGACATGAGGTTTTAAAATAGAGAGCTCCTCGTCCTTTTAATAAACAGTTATGACAGAGAGAGTCTACCCGAACCGTAATTGTGTCATGGCACCAACGACCGTTTACATCTGCGTCTACATGCTTACCTTGCAGACGACGGCACAGTTCACGGAAGACAGTATGTAGAGCCATGTCATTTTGGTTGTCTGCATTCGGAAGACGGGTTTTCTGCAGTTTTTCACGCTATTCTATCCTGTGGAGGCAGCTTCATCTCTTTGTTTACTTCTGCAACCCGCGTCCAATCGAATCCTCTTACGGTACTCATGCTTTGATATCACTCTACAGTTTTTATGCCCCAAACGAACCTGCAGCCTTCGCCGTTTTACTTCTTAATTAATATGTTGTGGCAGTCTCGTTTATTGTTACTGTAGACAAAACTTCCATGTTCATCTGAAATCACTTAAAATGAGATGGTAAATCGGTTTGGATCATGGGTATACGGGATATGAGAGGGAACTCTCCAGCTGCTGATCGGTGAGGATAGTAGCTTCAGTGAAAGTATTTTTGATAGTTTTAATCTAAGAACGGGTGGCACTACTAAGTATCGAAGGATTCGGATTGTGTAGCAGTATCCTAATGATGAGTTTATAAGCCATAAATACCAGTGTAGTGTTTTCTGTTAAAACCGATTACGAGGAAAAAAAAACACAAAACATTACATTGTTATGTATACAATTTTCCTTATATATATTATAGGGAGAAATAATATCTATGGGACAAACAATTCGTCTAAAGGCTTAAATTCGGTGCTATCGTATTTGAAACTGATTGCGAGAAACGAAACTAAACCACATATTTTCACACCGTAGCCTTTTCTTTTTTTGCAGTCGGTTTTTGCGGAAAACCTGCTCATTACTGTTTGTAGAAGTATACGGCTTATTCCTCTGTGAATGAGTCTGGAGTATCGCGTACAAATTTCAAGTAAATCGGTCACGAAGGTTTCGAGTTTTTTGGTGACAAAGTTTCCACTTATATAACGCGTATATATGGTTATACGTCATGTACGTTTCAATCCTAAGATTGTCTGACTTCATTAGTACATTGTGTAAAAATATGACGTAAATCGGTCGAGTTCTTCCAGAGATTTTTTTTAACAACGCTAAACAACCGCATACAGGGTTATTTTTTTCACCGCGTTAAAACTCCAGGGATTGATGCATGAGGGCATACATAACAAAAAAGGTGTAACGAAGTTATGTCCCGAACTGAATGGTTTCTGTGCTAAAGACCATTTATTCAATCATATTTTGTTACAGAGTCTGCGGTCTAATACGCGCTGTACGATGTAGCCACAGTTGCAGTATTCATGGTTGTCTCCTAGAGGGTGGTACCGTTCCTCATACGTCGCCCCCTCTCCCGCCATAGTAACTGGTGATGATGTGTCCGATTCACTTCTCTTGCTGACTCACCTTGTAGTGGATGTGATTCAGCGTTGTACATAGTGGTTCTGGACTCGAATTGAGAACTTACCGACATGGTGTATTCCAATCTCTGGCTTCCTCTTCAGTTTTTGCCCTCTACAGCTCCCTCTAGTACCATGGAAGTCACTCCCTCATGTCTTAGCAGATGTCCTATAATCCTGTCCCTTCTCCTTATCAGTGTTTTCCACATATTCCTTTCCTCTCCGATTCTGCATAGAACCTCCTCATTCCTTACCTTATCAGTCCACCTAATTTTCAACATTCGTCTATAGCACCACATCTCAAATGCTTCGATTCTCTTCTGTTCCGTTTTTCCCACAGTCCATGTTTCACTACCATACAATGCTGTACTCCAGACGTACATCCTCAGAAATTTCTTCCTCAAATTAAGGCCGGTATTTGATATTAGTAGTCTTCTCTTGGCCAGAAATGCCTTTTTTGCCATAGCGAGTCTGCTTTTGATGTCCTCCTTGCTCCGTCCGTCACTGGTTATTTTACTGCCTAGGTAGCAGAATTCCTTAACTTCATTGACTTCGTGACCATCAATCCTGATGTTAAGTTTCTCGCTGTTCTCATTTCTACTACTTCTCATTACCTTCGTCTTTCCCCGATTTACTCTCAAACCATACTGTGTACTCATTAGACTGTTCATTCCGTTCAGCAGATCATTTAATTCTTCTTCACTTTCACTCAGGATAGCAATGTCATCAGCGAATCGTATCATTGATATCCTTTCACCTTGTATTTTAATTCCACTCCTGAACCTTTCTTTTATTTCCATCATTGCTTCCTCGACGTACAGATTGAAGAGTAGGGGCAAAAGGCTACAGCCTTGTCTTACACCCTTCTTAATACCAGCACTTCGTTCCTGATTGTCCACTCTTATTATTCCTTCTTGGTTGTTGTACGTATTGTATATGACCCCGTCTCTCCCTGTAGCTTACCCCTACTTTTTTCAGAATCTCGAACGGCTTGCACCATTTTATATTGTCGAACTCTTTTTCCAGGTCGACAAATCCTATGAAAGTGTCTTGATTTTTCTTTAGCCTTGCTTCCATTATTAGCCGTAACGTGAGAATTGCCTCTCTCGTCCCTTTACTTTTCCTAAGGCCAAACCATCGTCACCTAGCGCATTCTCAATTTTCTTTTCCATTCATCTGTATATTATTCTTGCAAGCAGCTTCGATGCGTGGGCTGTTAAGCTGATTGTGCGATAATTCTCGCACTTGTCAGCTCTTGCCGTCTTCGGAATTGTGTGGATGATGCTTTTCCGAAAGTCAGATGGCATATCGCCAGACTCATATATTCTACACACCAACGTGAATAGTCGTTTTGTTGCCACTTCCCCCAATGATTTTAGAAATTCTGATGGAATATTATCTATCCTTTCTGCCTTATTTGACCGTAAGTCCTCCAAAGCTCTTTTAAATTCCGATTCTAATACTGGATCCCCTATCTCTTCTAAATCGACTCCTGTTTCTTCTTCTATCACATCAGACAAATCTTCACCCTCATAGAGGCTTTCAATGTATTCTTTCCACCTATCTGCTATCTCCTCTGCATTTAACAGTGAAATTCCCGTTGCACTCTTAATGTTACAACCGTTGCTTTTAATGTCACCAAAGGTTGTTTTGACTTTCCTGTATGCTGAGTCTGTCCTTCCGACAATCATATCTTTTTCGATATCTTCACATTTTTCCCGCAGCCATTTCTTCTTAGCTTCCCTGCACTTCCTATTTATTTCATTCCTCATCGACTTGTACTTCTGTATTCCTGATTTTCCCGACACATGTTTGTGCTTCCTCCTTTCATCAATCAATTGAAGTATTTCTTCTCTCACCCATGGTTTCTTCGCAGCTACCTTCTTTGTACCTATGTTTTCCTTCCCAACTTCTGTGATGGCCCTTTTTAGAGATCTCCATTCCTCTTCAACTGTACTGCCTACTGCGCTATTCCTTATTGCTGTATCTATAGCGTTAGAGAACTTCAAACGTATCTCGTCATTCCTTAGTACTTCCGTATCCCACTTCTTTGTGTTTACTCACGCCGGCCGGTGTGGCCAAGCGGTTCTAGGCGCTGCAGTCTGGAACCGCGCGACCACTACGGTCGCAGGTTCGAATCCTGCCTCGGGCATGGATGTGTGTGATGTCCTTAGGTTAGTTAGGTTTACGTAGTTCTAAGTTCTAGGGGACTGATGACCACAGATGTTAAGTCCCATAGTGCTCAGAGCCATTTGAACCATTTTTTGTTTACTCACGGAAGGGCAAATGCCAACGGACGGCGAGCAGCAAGGATGTATCGGGAGACCTATCCCCGCCGACAACCACCACAGCATTCAATGTTTGAAACAATGTTTGTCTGAGGCAGGATCATTTCGGGAAGCAGGAAATCGTGAAGGACGTACCCGAAATGTTTCGACACCAGACTTAGAGGAATATGTGGTTAACACTGTGGAAGGCGACCGCCGTGTCAGTACCAGGCAGTTGGCCCGCCAGTACAGGGTAAGACAGACGACCGTTTGGAACATTCTCCACAACAATTGTTAGTACCCTTATCACTTACAAAGTGTGCAGGGCTTACTAACGACAGACATTCCACATCGGGAGCAGTTTTGCCACTGATTTCTTCACCAGGCAACCACGATTCCGGAATTTGTGTCATCTATCCTATTCACGGATGAGGCCACCTTTACGCGTGATGGTATCTTCAGCTTTCATAACACTCATTTGTGGGACAGTGTGCAAAACCCTCACAGTACGGTGACAGCGAGTCGTCAGCAACGGTACAGGCGGAATGTGTGTTCCGGGATAATTGGCGACCTATTTTAGGACCACTCTTCCTTCCACGGCGTCTAACACGCCGGAAATATCGGCGTTTCTTACGGGTGACTTTGCCGCTTCTGCTGGAAGAAGTTCCAAAAATGGTTCAAATGGCTCTGAGCACTATGGGACTTAACTGCTGAGGTCATCAGTCCCCTAGAACTTAGAACTACTTAAACCTAACTAACCTAAGGACATCGCACACATCCATTCCCGAGGCAGGTTTCGAACCTGCGACCGTAGCGGTCGCGCGGTTCCAGACTGTAGCGCCTAGAACCGCTCGGTCACCCCGGCCGGCCTGGAAGAAGTTGCATTGATGATTGTCACCCTGTACTATTTTCTCTACACGAAATAAAACTTTCAGACAGTATCCATACACACCGGTGAACGTATTCCGAAACTGTACCATCATGATGCACACCTTACCAGCTGTACCGTTAGTTGCGTGAAGAATTAACGTCTGATTCAAATAGTGGGCAGGGAAATCTCAACATCAGGCATGAGGTTTTAATTAATTACCTACTTACTCTTAACTCTGTTCGCAACAAACTTTGCAGACAGTATCCACATACAGCGCTGAATATACCTGCAAATTTATATCAGTGCACGAAGTATATTTCAGGAGAGAGGACGTCATAAACATTGAGATCCGTGAAAAACTTGAGTTTGATTAAAATGAAGCGCAAATTACGCAGACTATACTCATCTAGTATTTCATAATGATAGTACTTAGCGACTTTCAACAAACTTTAAGCATCATTTTAAACATTTTTCCACTTACACGGTTAACGTCACATACGACTATTCCACGTACAGGTATTATCTCATTTGTGAAGTCATCATAGTTTTAACATTGTTTTATACAGGAGAGTTCGACTCTTTAAAGAACTGTTAGTTTACTGGTGCTAACTAGAACAATAAGCAGACTAATAGGAAATATGTTTTGATAAGAGTGAACAACTTTCAGGCTACTAGCGCACCGTGCAGGGGAACGTATAAGGGAAGAATACATGCATCAAAAAAGCGTGCGCGCGCGCGTGTGTGTGTGTGTGTGTGGGGTGGGGGGGGGGGGGGAGGGGTCTGGTGGATGGTTTGCTTATTAAGACAGCGACATCAAAACTGAGTACAGTTCAGTGTAAATTCTTGTATGAACGCAAGAAAAAATGTAACTTAATAAATTGTGCGCAAGTAATTAGCCTTTTCTCCCACTTAAAAAGGCGAGCTGACATGTGGGTCAACGATTTTGCTCAAGTTTGGCAAGGACGTTCTATATTGAAAATAAAGACACACGTGTTTCGGCTTTTTGTTACACACTTCTACGTTTTCGGAAAAATCGAGGTCAAAGTTCAACTGTATTTTCAATACTATGTATCGAAAGATCGACTAAACACAAACATTGTTATTACTATGATTTGGGTTCCAACGTTAATAATGTTAGAATTACTATCGTTTGTACGTTTTGACGCTGTAGCTAGGGTACCCGTCATTCAGTACGTCTAGTGGAGCGAGGTCGGCGGTCGAGCGACCAAGGTATCGAACTACCGAATTGATGGTCCAAGTTTGATTCTTTGGCCTAGCTTTTTCATTCGATATTTTTTTCGGTGTATCTGATAATATTCTATGAACAGGAATACCTTTCCTTCCTGTTTTGAAGTAAAACATCGGGACGTAAGTTCATCAGACCTTTTTTCCGTATCCACTCATCGATCAGTCCCAAGAGTTTGTAAACGGTGAAAAAAAAATTACCCTATATATCCATCCTAGTTTTTATTGGAGCATTTTGTAAAAATTTGAATTAAATCGATTAAGAATTTCTTCAGATTTTTGGTATCAACATATCTTGCCTTTATAAAGTAGAATAGAACATGAAAATAAATTAACATTTGATGCAAACGTGCGAAATGCCTTATTGTCAAATGAAAGTAATTTATTTGTCACAATCTGACGTGGCAAACCAAAAGGGGTTGGGGTGGGGGGAAGGCAAGGAATGGTGACAGGAAATGCATCAGAACAGTCTGTACCACTAACACGTCAAATCCAAATTAACGTGTCAACCCCACGACGATAGGAGACGAAGGCCCAAGGAGATAAGATTGGTATTTACGACTCAACACAAAATTTTAATAGCATTACAAATTGTAAGACTGATAAATGAAAATAAATATTATCTTTATCAATGATACTGTTCGTCACTGGACGTGAAAAACAAATTTTTATTTTTATCAACAAATGTGAGCGCTCATCTACGATCTACTCTCTTTTGCAAGAAGGAAGTTAGTACCAAGATTAAGTTATCTGTGCACCGTTCAATCTTTCGACCAACTTTGTTGTATGGGAGCGAAAGCTGGGTGGATTCAGGTTACCTTATCAATAAGGTTGAGGTTACGGATGTGAAAGTAGCTAGGATGATTGCAGGTACTAGTAGATGGGTACAATGGCAGGATGGTGTCGACAATGAGGAAATCAAAGAAAAATCTGTAGATGTAGCAGTCAGGGCGAACAGGCTTAGATGGTGGGGTCATGTTACACGCATGGGAGAAGCAAGGTTACCCAAGAGACTCATGGGTTCAGCAGCAGAGGGTAGGAGGAGTCGGGGTAGACCAAGGAGAAGGTACCTGGATTCGGTTAAGAATGATTTTGAAGTAATAGGCTTAACGTCAGAAGAGGCACCAATGTTAGCAATGAATAGGGGATCATTGAGGAATTCTATAAGTGGGACTATGCTCTAGACTGAACGCTGAAAGGCGTAATCAGTCTTAAATGATGATGATGATGATGATGATGATGATGATTAAAAAGTGATTCAATAGTTGTTAATTAACATTTGTGTGATCTCTCAGGTTTTCTATGCGCGATTGACTAATAGTGCAGTTCTGAGTGTTCTCCTGATTCGTTGCTGCCATGTTATGCTTTGTATCTTAGTTGAAGTGAAATGCACTGGATGCCATGTTTCCGCAGGAGTATACAGTTCTTTACAGATTTTGGGCCGGCATAAGGCAGATGAGGGATTTTTGGCTTCTCTTCTTCTGTGGCGGTCTCAACCTCTTTCGCAGGCATTCTTCATTTTTATTGCACCGCCCGTTTAGTTTGATGATCTGAGTACTCTGTGCTGCCGCTACTCACGATTGACGCAACTCACGACTCCAGAGGGCGCTGCACCAAAATCGATAAGCCGCGATCGGAACTTTCGCAGCGCAGCATCTGTATGGGTTGGGTTGGGTTGACAGTACGAAAAGAGTGGTCCGAGTTGGAAAGGGGGGGGGGGGAGGGTGGCGCAACTGCCAACCCATCACGTGTATCGATAGCGACTGGTCGATGTCTCGTTAAATACCGGAGCACTTGCAGTGAGGTGTGCTTTGGTCTCAGTATTCGTTAAACAATCAGGATAGGCTTCAGGTTGTGTGCCCCTTCGCTCTGCGATGGTAGATACTGGTTTTGCAGATAAAAGCAGCGCTGGCGAAAAGGCAGCTAAATACCTACCACGCAAAGGCCACAGAACTCCAGTGCATAGGCAGCATCTGCAAGTTAGTTAAGCTATCGGGCGTCCGGGGTTATTGCCTGGCTAGTTTGAAAAAAATTCAAAAATGTCCTTGAGACGCCTTGCTAAACCCTTAGGAGAGGACAGGTTGTTATGGAAAGGAGCCAAAATAAGCGGCTGTCAGTTACACTCGAACATACAACCTTTTATTTGATCAAACATTACAAGAGCCAAAATTTTTTTCTTTTTTTAAAAAAAAGCACGGCTTTAGTTTTGGAACTTAATTAGCGGATGAATGCGCCGTACAATTTCATGCCTTACGGGCAAGACCACTTTAATTTAAAAACGGCTGAAAGCCAATAACTTAAAGCTCAATCAAAATCAGAAATTTAAAAGGCAAAGCCTTATCTTAAAATAGTTCTTAAATTAGCCTGAAGGTCCAAACCATCTGACGCCTTAAGGACAAAACAACCTTAATCTAAAAATCGGCTAGAAGTCATACAAGTTCAAACAATAATAACAAACAATAATAACATCAAAGGGCGCTCAGAAGTTCCGAGGGTCGGCCTGGAATTCAAACACTAACAAGGGGAGGCCGCCAATTGTGAAATTCAGATTCGATTCATACTGCGCATAATAAAAGCTCATGGCCAGAGGTGTAATGTGGCAAAGCACCAAGATGCACTTCTCAGCCGTTGTCGAGAAAATCGACAGTTAAAAGAAACCGTTGCGGTGAAATACTCTCTATGACCATAAATTTCTGCAGCGTCGTGGCGCAGCGGTAAGCGCTCGGGTTCGTAATCCGAAGGTCACCGGTTCGAATCTCGCGCCATGCAACTTTTTTTTATTTGTTTTTTTGTAATTCAAATATATAATTCCCGGCAATCAGTTGCAACAATTATGCATATAATAAGTTGTTGAAAGTCGTTTGTCGTGGAAAAATAAAACTTGAAATAAAACACAATATCACAAATAGTATTCAAGTGGATACAATTTATTGAAAAGTTCGGTATACACTCGCACATAATTAACAATTAGTGACCAGAAGTAGCTGGAGTATCGCACGAATCAGAGTGATAGTTGTCACAGGAACATGGAAAGCAGAAAACAGCACGACATCGAGCACATCTGATAAACGATGCGTTTTTACAAGAACAAGTGTTTTTTTAAATTATCTGTTGGGAAACACACCTGATTGACATTCTGAAAAAATTGTTCTATCGTTCGTCAGGTTTGATGCTTACCACGCGTATCGTATCATATCGGCAAAAATCGGAGAAGACAATTGGTGGTGGACGATGGATTGGATATATATATATATATGTATGTGTGTGTGTGTATACATTTGAATTACAAAAAACAAACTAAAAAAGTCGCATGGCGCGAGATTCGATCCGGTGACCTTCGGATTACGAACCCGAGCGCTTACCGCTGCGTCACGACGCTGCAGAAAATTATTAATCGTAGACAGTATTTCAACGCAACAGTTTCTTTTAACTGTCGATTTTCTCGACAACGGCTGAGAAGCGCATCTTGGTGCTTTGCCACATTACACCTCTGGCCATGAGCTTTTATTATGCACAGTATGAATCGAATCTGAATCTCACAATTGGCGGCCTCCTCTTGTAAGATTCGCTTAGATGAGAAAGGAAGTCGGCCCAACTATTCTCGATCCGACGACAACCCAACCGAAAGACAGTCAACGGACCCACCGACAAGATAACTTCCACTTCTCCCGACCAGCACATAACAGGGAGTTCAATGGAAAAATGTAGAATGTATTGGCGCCCACTATCAATCATACACGGAGCTACCAAACTACACACCGTGCTGCACTGCGACAACACGATGAGGAAAGTACACTGTCTGAATTTACTTCAACGGCCAAGGCAGGTATCCGGAACGTTAGCGGCCACAAGGCAGAAGATTTCGCTGGTTCACTTCAGTTCGAAGAAACAAGTACGAGGTGCATTCTAGTTCTAAGGCCTCCGATTCTTTTTCTAATTAACTACTCACCCGAAATCGATGAAACTGGCGTTACTTCTCGACGTAATCGCCCTGCAGACGTACACATTTTTCACAACGCTGACGCCATGATTCCATGGCAGCGGCGAAGACTTCTTTAGGAGTCTGTTTTGACCACCGGAAAATTGCTGAGGCAATAGCACGGCTGGTGAATGTGCGGCCACGGAGAGTGTCTTTCATTGTTGGAAAAAGCCAAAAGTCACTAGGAGCCAGGTCAGGTGAGTAGGGAGCATGAGGAATCACTTCAAAGTTGTTATCACGAAGAAACTGTTGCGTAATGTCAGCTCGATGTGCGGGTGCATTGTCTTGGTGAAACAGCACACGCGCAGCCCTTCCCGGGCGTTTTTGTTGCAGTGCAGGAAGGAATTTGTTGTTCAAAACATTTTCGTATGAGACACCTGTTTCCGTAGTGCCCTTTGGAACGCAATGGGTAAGGATTACGCCCTCGTTGTCCCAGAACATGGACACCATCATTTTTTCAGCACTGGCTGTTACCCGAAATTTTTTTGGTGGCGGTGAATCTGTGTGCTTCCACTGAGCTGACTGGCGCTTTGTTTCTGGATTGAAAAATGGCATCCACGCCTCATCCATTGTCACAACCGACGAAAAGAAAGTCCCATTCATGCTGTCATTGCGCGTCAACATTGCTCGGCAACACGCCACACGGGCAGCCATGTGGTCGTCCGTCAGCATTCGTGGCTCCCACCTGGATGACGCTTTTCGCATTTTCAGGTCTTCATGCAGGATTGTGTGCACAGAACCCACAGAAATGTCAACTCTGGAGGCGATCTATTCAACAGTCATTCGGCGATCCACCAAAACAATTCTCTCCACTTTCTCGATCATGTCGTCAGACCGGCTTGTGCGAGCCCGAGGTTGTTTCGGTTTGTTGTCACACGATGTTCTGCCTTCATTAAACTGTCGCACCCACGAACGCACTTTCGACACATCCATAACTCCATCACCACATGTCTCCTTCGACTGTCGATGAATTTCAATTGGTTTAACACCACGCAAATTGAGAAAACGAATGATTGCACACTGTTCAAGTAAGGAAAACGTCGCTATTTTAAGTATTTAAAACAGTTCTCATTCTCGCCGCTGGCGATAAAATTCCATCTGCCGTATGGTGCTGCCATCTCTGGGACGTATTGACAATGAACGCAGCCTCATTTTAAAACAATGCGCATGTTTCTATCTCTTTCCAGTCCGGAGAAAAAAAATCGGAGGCCTTAGAACTTGAATGCACCTCGTATAGTTAAACTCCACCGGAGGGTAGCTAAAATTTGCCAACTTGAAAACACACGTTGTTGCTCGTGGGAATATCCTAACAGCCGACAACGAACTCCAAATGACACAATTTGAACAGCCGTGACTTCCTGGTAGGTTAAGTCAAAACTCAACTTTCATGCCCAGGATCGGTGATCCACGAACCTCGGAGCAATGGGAACAGCACCTCATACTTCGACATTGCATTGAGGCCGGCAGCGGGCCCGACCCAACTACGCGCCGCGGAAATTTCCTCGCTGCTCCACGCCAACCGATCAACTGCCCGCACACAGCCCAGCTGGAAACTATAAGCGCCAGACCAAAGATAGTTCGAGGTGCGAATATCGATACACACGGCTGCTGTCACCAGCAGAAAGAGAGGATCATTATCGCGATAACCGCGGGAAACTAAACACAGAATAGCGTCCTGGGGCCTCTGCTGTCCCTGATCTATATAAGTGACCTGGGTGACAATCTGAGCAGTTCTCTTAGGTTGTTCGCAGATGATGCTGTAATTTACCGTCTAGTAAGGTCATCCGAACACCAGTATCAGATGCAAAGCGATTTAGAAAAGATTGCTGTATGGTGTGGCAGGTGGCAGTTGACGCTAAATAACGAAAAGTGTGAGGTGATCCACATGAGTTCCAAAAGAAATCCGTTGGAATTCGATTACTCGATAAATAGTACAATTCTCAAGGCTGTCAATTCAACTAAGTACCTGGGTGTTAAAATTACGAACAACTTCAGTTGGAAAGACCACATAGATAATATTGTGGGGAAGGCGAGCCAAAGGTTGCGTTTCATTGGCAGGACACTTAGAAGATGCAACAAGTCCACTAAAGAGACAGCTTACACTACACTCGTTCGTCCTCTGTTAGAATATTGCTGCGCGGTGTGGGATCCTTACCAGGTGGGATTGACGGAGGACATCGAAAGGGTGCAAAAAAGGGCAGCTCGTTTTGTATTATCACGTAATAGGGGAGAGAGTGTGGCAGATATGATACGCGAATTGGGATGGAAGTCATTACAGCAAAGACGTTTTTCGTCGCGGCGAGATCTATTTACGAAATTTCAGTCACCAACTTTCTCTTCCGAATGCGAAAATATTTTGTTGAGCCCAACCTACATAGTTAGGAATGATCATCAAAATAAAATAAGAGAAATCAGAGCTCGAACAGAAAGGTTTAAGTGTTCGTTTTTCCTGCGCGCTGTTCGGGAGTGGAATGGTAGAGACGAACCCTCTGCCAAGCACTTAAATGTGAGTTGCAGAGTAGTCATGTAGACGTAGATGTAGAAGATTTAAACCAACGCATAGCATGAGCCAGCCACGGCTCATTCCTTTAAATTGGTTTATTGTCTCCAAAACACGGCCTATCAAGTCCGTATTTAATTTCCTGTTATCAATTATGCAATGTTGCTGACTGTGTCAGTAACAAGTTCAAGCCCAAAAGCAGCCAGAAGATATCGAGTCCGACGCCATATTTTAACCGTCCTAAACAGTCACTGACCCACGACTACCTACAAGTTAACACAATCAGTCGTTCAGTAGTCTTCTTGTACAGAAGTGCTCGCCATAATGTCTCGTAATCTGCACGAAACACGCCACAAGGAGTTTATGTAAGACTTGAAATGTTCGCACGCGAAATCTCCTAAATTAAATCACTCACAAAGGTCAAACATTCTCAAAGTACTCAGCACTTTACTTGCTTTTCGTCAACTACACGAGAATCGATCCAACGCGTGGATTTATTCACGTTGGTACAAATTCGATCAGCACAATTTAACATAGATGTTTCTCAAGACGGCACCCGAGTGACTATATCTACTCAGAGATTTGAGGCACAAAGCCCTACTCAGACACGCGGGAAATGCTGAATTATTATTTTATAAGAAGTTAATCAGACAATCAAATCGTCTCGAGCACTTCTACACTCGCCGTATTTCTAACGTCAGCCAGTCAGATTACCACAAGTAATCTAGAAGAGAAATATCGTAATTCTGAAACTAAATAAAATTTAATGAAAACAAAATACGATTCCTTTCACAAAATAAATTACTAATAAATTTAATACCCAACGCCCCTTATGGCTGCCCTGAACGAAATCAAGATCACTCGGACATGCGTCACAAATTCCCCTATTACACCACAACATTCTCACGCTTACATTTAACTAGTTTTCGTAAAATATCACATTCTCATTTATGTATGTCCTCCATTCACTCTTTGAGCCTTCGAAGTTCATTAATACGATCTTTATTTATACAGATGGCTCTAAGACCAATGACGGTGTCGGGTGTTACTTTATTGTCGGGGCACACAGTTTCAAATACCGGCTCCATGGCCATTGTTCGGTCTTCACATCTGAGCTATTTGCCTTGTACCAGGCTGTTCTTTACATCTGCCGCCACCGACAGTCTGCTTATGTCATCTGCTCTGATTCCCTGAGCGCCCTGCAGAGCCTCAGTGATCCGTATCCGGTTCACCCATTCGTGCACCGGATGCAACGCTCTCTTCAGCAGCTGGCGGACGACGGTTCTCCGGTTACCTTTATGTGGGTTCCTGGCCGTGTCGGTATCCCTGGGAACGAAGCTGCGCATGCCGCGGCCAAGGCTGCGGTCCTCCAGCCTCGGACAGCTTCTTGTTGTGTCCCTTCGTCAGATTGTAACAGGGTCATTTTACCGCTGTGGCATGCTGAATGGGCTGCACTTACAGACAACAAGCTTCGGGCCTTGAAACCTGTTCCCGCTGCTTGGACGACCTCCTCCCGCCCTTCTCGACGGGAGGAGGTAGTTTTGGCCCGGTTACGGATTGGACACTGCCGGTTCAGCCACCGCCATCTGCTGGCGGCTGCGCCGGCGCCGTTCTGCCCGTGTGGACAATTGCAGACGGTACGCCACATTTTAACGTCCTGTCCGAATTTTAATACACTGCGCGTTGATCTTGGCCTGCCATGTACTCCGGACGAAATTTTAACGGATGACCCAGGAGCAGCTGCTCGCGTTGTTCGTTTTATCCACTTGACAAACCTGTCTAAGGACCAGAATGAGATTTTCACTTTGCAGCGGAGTGTGCGCTGATATGAAACTTCCTGGCAGATGAAAACTGTGTGCCCAACCGAGACTCGAACTCGGGACCTTTGCCTTTCGCGGGCAAGTGCTCTACCATCTGAGCTACCGAAGCACGACTCACGCCCGGTCCTCACAGCTTTACTTCTGCCAGTATCTCGTCTCCTACCTTCCAAACTTTACAGAAGCTCTCCTGCGAACCTTGCAGAACTAGCACTCCTGAAAGAAAGGATACTGCGGAGTCATGGCTTAGCCACAGCCTGGGGGATGTTTCCAGAATGAGATTTTCACTCTGCAGCGGAGTGTGCGCTGATATGAAACTTCCTGGCAGATTAAAACTGTTTGGAAGGTAGGAGACGAGATACTAGCAGAAGTAAAGCTATGAGAACCGGGCGTGAGTCGTGCTTCGGTAGCTCAGATGGTAGAGCACTTGCCCGCGAAAGGCAAAGGTCCCGAGTTCGAGTCTCGGTTGGGCACACAGTTTTAATCTGCCAGGAAGTTTCTGTCTAAGGACATTCGATTATGCTGTTAATCCCTTGCCTGTTAATTTGCCTTTAATAGTGTTGTCCTTTCTAGTTGCTGTTTTAACCTTGTGCCTCGCAGTGCATTCATAATTCAGTCTGGGCGCTACTGACCACTGTAGTTGTGCGCCATAAAACCACAAAAAAAAGAAAGTCTTTGAGCCTCTTCAAAAGATTGACACAACCAAAACGCAATGAGATAAAAATTTTCCAAAGTGCATAATTTTAATGATGTCTGAAATGTGTGGTGATGAAACTAAACAAAATTCCAGAAAATTAGATTACGTGAACCTATCCTCTTGGTTGTATTTAAATTGATACTATGGATGAAGACATTACAGTATCTAACTCGCTTTCACAATACCAGCACGGATGTTGTGCTGTTTCAGGTAAAAATTTATATCTCCGAAAATACTGAAGTTATTCATTTGCAATTTTAACGATACAGTTCTGTTACCCGTAGAATTTGGTACACTAAGGATGAAAAAGATCGACTAATATTTAATAGTCCTTCTTCACATTCATCGAGAGAGTGTGTAACGTACAGAACGCAGCGTTTATCAAGTAGACGGCTCGCCCGGCCCAGTAGGCACCGTCAGCGGTGCCAGCTATAAAACAAAAATCTCTCCTCCCGGCTCCACAGCAAGCGACGTTTTCAATGCAAGGTGACAACTCTTAATAGTTTTCTGCGTTACACACTGGGCTATGGCGAACAGTTCTCTTCAGCGGGTCGAGTCGTGTCTATTCTCCAGTTACCGCCGAGTCTGCAAGCTGCGGGGGTCGTCCGTCGCCTCCAAGACTCAGGCTCCGTAGGCATCGCAGACCAGCTCTGGACTCTATGTAGGCATCACTCAGAGGCACAGTGACACGTTTTCGGTACTTTGGACGACTCATAATAATATCAAACGTCTGATTTTGCTGGACATTACACAAGAGGCCGCAAGGCGTTCGATACAGGTCCCCACAGTCGTTTAATGAACAAAGTAAGAGCATATGGACTATCAGACCAATTGTGTGATTGGATTGAGGAGTTCCTAGATAACAGAACGCAGCATGTCATTCTCAATGGAGAGAAGTCTTCCGAAGTAAGTGTGATTTCAGGTGTGCCACAGGGGAGTGTCATGGGACCGTTGCTGTTCACAATATGCATACATGACCTGGTGGATGACATCGGAAATTCACTGACGCTTTTTTCAGATGATGCTGTGGTGTATCGAGAGGTTGTAACAATGGAAAATTGTACTGAAATGCAGGAGGATCTGCAGCGAATTGACGCATGGTGCAGGGAATGGCAATTGAATCTCAATGTAGACAAGTGTAATGTGCTGCTAATACATAGAAAGATAGATCCCTTATCATTTAGCTACAAAACAGCAGGTCAGCAACTGGAAGCAGTTAATTCCATAAATTATCTGGGAGTACGCATTAGGAGTGATTTAAAATGGAATGATCATATAAAGTTGAACGTCGGTAAAGCAGATGCCAGACTGAGATTCATTGGAAGAATCCTAAGGAATTGCATCTGAAAACAAAGAAAGTAGGTTACAGTACGCTCGTTCGCCCACTGTTTGAATACTGCTCAGCAGTGTGGCATCCGTACCAGATAGGGTTGATAGAAGAAATAGAGAAGATCCAACGGAGAGCAGCGCACTTCGTTACAGGATCATTTAGTAATCGCGAAAGCGTTACGGAGATGATAGATAAACTCCAGTGGAAGACTCTGAAGGAGAGACGCTCAGTAGCTCGGTACGGGCTTTTGTTAAAGTTTCGAGAACATACCTTCACCGAAGAGTCCAGCAGTATATTGCTCCCTCCTACGTATATCTCGCGAAGAGACCATGAGGATAAAATGAGAGAGATTAGAGCCCACAGAGAAGCATACAGACAATCCTTCTTTCCACGAACAGCACGAGACTGGAATAAAAGGGAGAACCGGTAGAGGTACTCAGGGTACCCTCCGCCACACACCGTCAGGTGGCTTGCGGAGTATGGATGTAGATGTAAATGTAGATGTAGAAGAGGAAGCATCATTTAAGTTGAGTATTTCTCCCTATTTAATGAATATCATTTTATTTCTAATTGTTGAGAATCTTCCTGATTGAAGATAACCAAGGCCGTCCTCTTGCATTCCCAACACACCTCTTCCGTCGGAATACTCTTCGAAGATGTTGTAATTCTCCGACGTGTCTCTCCTTATCTGTAAGTGTTCGAGGTGTATGGAACAGAGTCTTTTAGCACCGATTTTCGTTGTGACTCGCGGTAACGGCTCGAATCTAGGAGGTATAGGTCAGTGAACGTAGATGTAAGGGGAAATCAAATGAAAACGACACATGGAAAGAAAGAGTAAACTATTTATTATTTGAAAGGTAACTGGTACGTGGCGCTTTTAATACGAACTTGCACAATCCATCCCACAACGATTATCAGGACGGGAAACGGGATGCCTGGTAGTCATACTTTCATTCATACTTACTTAATTTTTTAACATAAGGTTGCTTCAGATAATTCCCCACAATCTTCAGTACAATGCAGCATTTACTTAGTATAAGTTCTTATTGAAACAAGACAGTTATCAGAACCCAACAAGTATAGCCACAAAATGCATATAAAATCAGTTAAGAAACAACTAGCAAACACAGTATTGCCGTGGCTTAACAGAAGCTTACAACTGACAGTACAGTTTCTATCAGAGTGGGCCAGCCACATTGCATTTGCATACTACACGGCCCAACACAGTCCAAACAACACTTAAATCTCACGTGGCTAACCACAATTCACTAGAACATGGATATGTAACAGAAGCAAGAATGTTTGCCATGAAACAAACCCAGATTACACTTGACGTGACTACACACTCTAACTTAAATAGAATTAATTACTTAACACCTGCTCAATTTGCTAACATTTACCTAGTTGCATTTCTATCTTTATGTAAACTCCTCCCCCCCCCCCCTCACCCCCCAAAAAAGTTGTTAAACATCAGAAAATCAGAAGCAAATTACAAAATGCGTTTTACCCGCGCTGGCGGAAAGGAAAGATATATAAAACTTTTGGTATGGGGTCTTCACCCAAAGCAATCCAGCCATGGCAGGGTTACGTAAACACAGCAGGACCTAGGCTGCAGGTTACAGCTGACTCCCCGCCATAGCGTTGGCACCTACTGCAGCTTTTGACAAACACAGGACAATTGCAATTCTCTGACACACACACAAAAATACGGGGCAGAATCCTTGCACCAGACATAAGTGCATCAGCCTACAAAATGTTCCGTCCACAGCAACCACTGACATTTAAATTGAAACCATTTAAGGACTGTTCACCGATAATAGTAATATCACTTAGGTGCAGTTTTCAATCACTTAATACCCTTAATAATCAATTATAGAACAACCAGTACAGTTATAACTGACTTCACTGCGAAGCCAACATTTAACCATCTCGCACGGAGCTCATCCACATACTTTTCGATTAACGGCTGTGTAAGTTCCACAATCATCCAGCGAGTGAAACGCCTCTTAACACGTCGCTCAGCCACATACACTAACAGCCAACTTACTTAATGTTTGCAAACAGCACAACTCAGCGGCTCCAGCAACTTAACGACTTTACTTCAGGAACCTTTCCCTTGATACGAGGTGCATTCAAGTTCTAAGGCCTCCGATTTTTTTTCTCCGGACTGGAAAGAGATAGAAACATGCGCATTGTTTTAAAATGAGGCTGCGTTCATTGTCAATACGTCCCAGGGATGGCAGCACCATACGGCAGATGGAATTTTACCGCCAGCGGCGAGAATGAGAACTGTTTTAAATACTTAAAATGGCGACGTTTACCTTACTTGAACAGCGTGCAGTCATTCGTTTTCTGAATTTGCGTGGCGTGAAACCAATTGAAATTCATCGACGGTTGAAGGAGACATGTGGTGATGGAGTTATGGATGTGTCGAAACTGCGTTCGTGGGTGCAACAGTTTAATGAAGGCAGAACATCGTGTGACAACAAACAGAAACAACCTCGGGCTCGCAAAAGCTGATCTGACGACACGATCGAGAAAGTGGAGAGAATTGTTTTGGGGGATCGCCGAATGACTGTTGAACAGATCGCCTCCAGAGTTGGCATTTCTGTGGGTTCTATGCACACAATCCTGCATGACGACCTGAAAATGCGAAAAGTGTCATCCAGGTGGGTGCCACGAATACTGACGGACGACCACACGGCTGCCCGTGTGGCATTTTGCCAAGCAATGTTGACGCACAACGACAGCATGAATGGGACTTTCTTTTCGTCGGTTGTGACAATGGAGGAGACGTGGATGCCATTTTTCAATCCAGAAACAAAGCGACAGTCAGCTCAATGGAAGCACACAGATTCACCGCCACCAAAAAAATTTCGGGTAACCGCCAGTGCTGAAAAAATGATGGTGTCCATGTTCTGGGACAGCGAGGGCGTAATCCTTACCCATTGCGTTCCAAAGGGCACTACGGTAACAGTTGCATCCTACGAAAATGTTTTGAACAACAAATTCCGTCCTGCACTGCAACGAAAATGTCCGGGAAGGGCTGTGTGTGTGCTGTTTCACCAAGACAACGCACCCGCACATCGAGCTAACGTTACGCAACAGTTTCTTCGTGATAACAACTTTCAAGTGATTCCTCATGCTCCCTACTCACCTGACCTGGCTCCTAGTGACTTTTGGCTTTTTCCAACAATGAAAGACACTCTCCGTGGCCGCACATTCACCAGCCGTGCTGCTATTGCCTCAGCGATTTTCCAGTGGTAAAAAAAGACTCCTAAAGAAGCCTTCGCCGCTGCCGTGGAATCATGGCGTCAGCGTTGTGAAAAATGTGTACGTCTGCAGGGCGATTACATCGAGAAGTAGCGCCAGTTTCATCGATTTCGGGTGAGTAGTTAGTTAGAAAAAAAATTGGAGGCCTTAGAACTTGAATGCACCTCATAGAAATCACGAAACTTGGATCTCCGAGCTGCCCCAAAACACAGACTTGCCGACCAATACAACTGAGCGGTATATCACGCTGATAGAACACACCCGGTCGCAGTCTCTCTCTAGAGACGTCCCATGTCTCTCTGTGTGTTTCTTTGGAATATCCAAAGATCACGTATAACCTCCAGAATCGATCGCAACGATATAACGAGCGTAACCGATGCTGGTGCCAGTTCGCCATTGCTCACAAGGGAACCTCCCCATCGCACCCCCCTCAGATTTAGTTATAAGTTGGCACAGTGGATAGGACTTCAAAAACTGAACACAGATCAATCGAGAAAACAGGAAGAAGTTGTGTGGAACTATGGAAAAATAAGCAAAATATACTACCTGAGTAATCCATGCGCAACATAGGTAACATCAAGGAGGACTTGAGCTCGGGAGCGCAGTGGTCCCGTGGTTACAGTGAGCAGCTGCGGAACGAAACGTCCTTGGTTCAAGTCTTCCCTCGAGTGAAAATTTTTTTTTCTTTATTTTCGCAAAGTTGTGATCTGTCAGTTTGTTCATTGACGTCTCTGTTCACTGTAATAAGTTTAGTGTCTGTGTTTTGCGACCGCCAATGGGAACTGAAAACATTTGATCGCAAGGTCATAGGTCTACCGATTCCTCCACAGGAAAACACGTCTGATATATTCTATACGACACTGGTGACGGCATGTGCGTCACATGACAGGAATATGTTGTTGACCCACCTAACTTGTACACTTGGCGAATGGGTAAAAAGATCCTTCTACCTTGCCCGATTTAGGTTTTCTTGTGGATGTGATAATCACTCCCAAAAAAGTGATGAAAACATAAGAGTTTGTGACATAAACTGAAAATAAAAAATTTAATTTTTCACTCGAGAGAAGCCTTGAACCAAGGACCTCTCGCTCTGCAGCTGCTCAGGCTAACCACGGGACCACGGCACTGCTGAGCTGATATTGTCCTTGATTTTGCCTATGTTGCGTATGGACTACTCAGTTTGTATATTTTGCTTATTTTTTCATAGTTCCACACAACTTCTTCCTGTTTTCTCGATTGATCTGTGTTCAGTTTTTCAAGGCCTATCCACTGTGCCAACTTATAACTAAATCTGAGGGGGGTGCGATGGGGAGGTTCCCTTGTCAGTAACCTCCATAACAGATTCATCTCACTGTGAGACAAGAAGGTCAGTACCTTCATAGGAAAACGTTTGCGGTTTCCTACGGAACCGTGACTGTATCCAGGACAGCACCACTTCAACTGAAGCAAATCGATGGCCAGAATTTTTTTTCCTTAGCGGTCCAAAAATATGGAACTCACATAGGGAAAATATTAGGACTGAAGGGAGGATGTGCAAAGGCTTCCCAGCGAAACTCCTGCAGCGCAGTCGTAAGAACCTTAAAGTGTGTGAGTGAACCCTCAGGTACACACAAAGGAGGGGTGGACTTCGTTAATTTATGGTGAGAATTCAGCCCGTGAGTCCACCGAGCACTAATAGTGTCAAAAGAATATCCCACCGCCTTCTAAATTTATCGTAGTTTGGGGCGACGGGCCTTTGCTAATTTCTGTCGCTATGGATTCCTTGTGTGAGTGCGTGTCTGTGGGTCGATTCTAAAGCAGACCAGTATCCCAGACGTATGAAGCGACTTCTCGCGCTAGATTTCCGCCCTAAATTATCGAAATCCATCCCTTCTTCGTGTGCACCTAAGCCTCCCCCTCACACGTTGAAAGATGGTTTCGACAAGATTGCAGAAGATTCGGTGGTAAGGCCTATCACATCCTCCATTCAGTAGTGATCTCACGCCATGCTATTTCCGTATTTTTGGAGCCCTGAAGAAAGACATTCGTGGCCGATTGGCTTCGGACTAAGAGGTGCTCACCTTGGTAGAATCACGGTTTTGTGGCCAACAGCAAATATTTTTCCATCAAGGCACTGACCATCTTACACCACAGTGGGATAAAAGGATTAACAGTTATGGCGATTACCTTTGAAATAACAAAGAATTTACTTAAGTTTGTCCCAAGTCTCTCGTTTTCATTTCACTGCTCCTTACACACGGTGGGGCAGGGACGCGTCCGTTCTTCTCTTGACTAACATATCGAGGAAATGTAGCTGGTCCACTCTTTCGAATTCAGTAGTAAACACCTCACAGTCTGGCAGGAGTCCGGGGTGCGAGTACGCTTAACAGCAAAAGGGCTGGGTTGGTAGTCGAAATATTGTCCATAAAATGCAACCAAAAACTCGGTAGAATACCCGGAAGCACACTGGTAACTAACATTTGTTTGTTAAGAAATATGTAACTAGAATAAAATTTTTAAAATGTTACTACTAGCGAGTTTCTAACTAAAAACTTGAATATTACGAGATTTATACCCTGAGCTATTTCAGTAGTTTAAGCTGCGCGGGATTAGCCGAGCGGTCTAGGGCGCTGCAGTCATGGACTGTGCTGGTGGTTCCGGCGGAGGTTCGAGTCCTCCCTCGGGCATGGGTGTGTGTGCTTGTCCTTAGGATAATCTAGGTTAAGTAGTGTGTAAGCGTAGGGACTGATGACCTTAACAGTTAAGTCTCATAAGATTTCACACACATTTCAACATTTTCAGTAGTTTAAATATGTTTTGTACGTTGCGTAACGGGCTTCCTAAGCCCTCGAATTTTTATACGCGATTTTCTTGATTGCTTATTTATTTATTTCAATAGCTGTGTCCTACTGAACAAGTGAACTGAAGTCTGGGCACAGGCTACTAGTACGAAAAAAGTCAACGAAGGTCACTGATACTAACTTTTGAATGAGGAATTCCCATGGAGGACGGCTAAACTCCACTGGGACACGATTTTGGCATAAGAAAATACCTGACTTGAGGAAATGCCTATATTCCTTCCTCCAAAGGACCATTCGTGGATAGAACAGGAAACTTGCGATACGATATTGCTGCTATAAGTACCGTCCTCCAAGCAACGGAAAGAGGTTTGCGGAGTGTAGAGAGAGATGTAAATGCAAACATGGAAAGAATATTTTACATCGCTGGATCCTCACCAGTAAGTACCTTATTTATCCGGATATGAAAGGGTTTTGATTACGTAACGCTTAAGAGCTCACGATTATAAAAAAGAAAGGCTAATATTTTAATGGATGTTTCAGACGTATCAAGAGGAAAGAACAAAAAAAAAAAAAAATACTGCGAATGAAATACTCTGTGCTTCCGCGCGTTATGGAGGGCTCTCTATAGGTATTCAAACCTTCCCCCCCCCCCACCTCCACCCCCACCCCCTCCGCCACCAGCACCACCCCTCCTGCCTCTAATTGTGAAGCGGGCGGAAAGAATTTAATTTGAAGCCCTCGTAATATGTTGAAATTTAATTAGCGGCGTCGGAACACGGGCTAGATTAATGATTAATGAACCCGTGCCAGGGCACTCGAAGCCGCGGCCATGTTAATGAGTTTCCCGGCTCGTGTATGTTTATTACGATTCGGCCTGCGAGTGCATCTAGAGAGCACTGCGGCTGCTCGCCACAGGGGCGTTTCTGGGACGGACGTCTGCGAACACCTGTCACATCTTCCACGCTGTCTCCCTGTGTGTCGTTGTAGTTCTGATACGAAGATGGCATACTCATTTTCATTTATTCATTGCTATGACGGTCCTTCGTCTGGAATACAAATATTGCCCCAGTGTTGTTTTTGTAGCCTCGTTCAAAACGACTGCCACCTGGTGAATTAGAAACGGATCTCGACATCTTAAAACGCAGCAACGCAAGTGACAGGTATCATGGATCTGGAAGGGTAAGTTTCTGAGTATAAAAAATACGAACATTTACCCTCTCTTCTCGTGTCTGCAGAATTAAATAACCTAAGCAATAATAAGCAATTAAGTTTCAGTTAAATGAAATGATCGTATGGCATAGTTGGCCGATAGAGTACGCGAAAGAACTTGCCCCCTTTCTAACAGCCGTGTACCGCAAGTCTCTAGAGGAACGGAAGGTTCCAAATGATTGGAAAAGAGCACAGGTAGTCCCAGTCTTCAAGAAGGGTCGTCGAGCAGATGCGCAAAACTACAGACCTATATCTCTGACGTCGATCTGTTGTAGAATTTTAGAACATGTTTTTTGCTCGTGTATCATGTCATTTCTGGAAACCCAGAATCTACTCTGTAGGAATCAACATGGATTCCGGAAAGAGCGATCGTGTGAGACCCAACTCGCTTTATTTGTTCACGAGACCCAGAAAATATTAGATACAGGCTCCCAGGTAGATGCTATTTTTCTTGACTTCCGGAAGGCGTTCGATACAGTTCCGCACTGTCGCCTGATAAACAAAGTAAGAGCCTACGGAATATCAGACCAGTTGTGTGGCTGGATTGAAGAGTTATTAGCAAACAGAACACAGCATGTTGTTATCAATGGAGAGACGTCTACAGACGTTAAAGTAACCTCTGGCGTGCCACAGGGGAGTGTTATGGGACCATTGCTTTTCACAGTATATATAAATGACCTTGTAGATAGTGTCGGAAGTTCCATGCGGCTTTTCGCGGATGATGCTGTAGTATACAGAGAAGTTGCAGCATTAGAAAATTGTAGCGAAATGCAGGAAGATCTGCAGCGGATAGGCACTTGGTGCAGGGAGTGGCAACTGTCCCTTAACATAGACAAATGTAATGTATTGCGAATACATAGAAAGAAGGATTCTTTATTGTATGATTATATGATAGCGGACCAAACACTGGTAGCAGTTACTTCTGTAAAATATCTGGGAGTATGCGTTCGGAACGATTTAAAGCGGAATGATCATATAAAATTAATTGTTGGTAAGGCGGGTACCAGGTTGAGATTCATTGGGAGAGTCCTTAGAAAATGTAGTCCATCAACAAAGGAGGTGGCTTACAAAACACTCGTTCGACCTATACTTGAGTATTGCTCATCAGTGTGGGATCCGTACCAGATCGGGTTGACGGAGGAGATAGAGAAGATCCAAAGAAGAGCGGCGCGCTTCGTCTCAGGGTTATTTGGTAACCGTGATAGCGTTACGGAGATGTTTAACAAACTCAAGTGGCAGACTCTGCAAGAGAGGCGCTCTGCATCGCGGTGTAGCTTGCTCGCCAGGTTTCGAGAGGGTACGTTTCTGGATGAGGTATCGAATATATTGCTTCCCCCTACTTATACCTCCCGAGGAGATCACGAATGTAAAATTAGAGAGATTAAAGAGCGCACGGAGGCTTTCAGACAGTCGTTCTTCCCGCGAACCATACGCGACTGGAACAGGAAAGGGAGGTAATGACAGTGGCACGTAAAGTGCCCTCCGCCACACGCCGTTGGGTGGCTTGCGGAGTATAAATGTAAATGTAGATGTAGAGACCCCATTTTGGAGAGTTCGGCCGCTGTATTGCAAGTCATTTTTAGTTGACGCCACATCGACGACTTGCGAGTCAATGATGATGAAAATGATGACGGACACGCAACACCCAGTCCCCTGCTGGGAATCAAACACGTGCCCTCTGCGTGGTAGGCGGTAACGCTACCGCTACACTACACATTGCAGTTATTAAATTAACACAGAGCCATTTAGTCACAATTTAGAGTGTAGCAAATATTTTCATTGAGGTGAAGTCATGGGACAGCGATATGCAAATAAACAGATGGAAGTTGCATCGCGTACACAAGTTATATAAGGGCAGTGCGTTGGTGGAGCTGTCATTCATACAGAGGTGGTTCACGTGATTCATGTGAAAAGGTGTTCGACTTGATTTTGGCCACAGGACGGGAATTAATAGACTTTGAAGCGGAGTCGTATTGGAGCTAGATGCATGGGACATTCCATTTCGGAAATCGTTTAGGAAATTCAGTATTTGTAGATCGACAGAGCCGAGAGTATGCCGACAGTAGGAAATTTCAGGTATTGCCTCTCACCACAGACAACGCAGTAGCCGACGGCCTTCACTTAACGACCGAGAACAGCGGCGATCGTCTAGTTGTAAGTGCTAACAGACAAGCAACACTGGGGGTAAATAAGCGCAGTAACCAATGAGGGATGTACGATGAATATATCTGTTTGGACAATGTGGCGAAATTTGTCGTTAATGGGCTGTGGCAGCAGACAACCGGCGCGATTGCTTTTGGTAACAGCACGACATCGCTTGCAGCGCCTCTCCTGGACTCGTGAAACTTGCCAGTTGGACCGTAGAGAACTCGAGAACCTTTACGGGGTCAAATAAGTGCCGATTTCAGTTGGTAAGAGCTGATGGTAGGGTTCTAATGCGACACAGAACACATGAAGCCATGAACCTAATTTGTCAGTAAGGCACTGCGCAAGCTCATGGCGGTTCCATAATGTTCAAAAATGGTTCAAATGGCTCTGAGCACTATGGGTCTTAACTTCTGTGGTCATCAGTCCCCTAGAACTTAGAACTACTTACACCTAACTAACCTAAGGACATTACACACATCCATGTCCGAGGCAGGATTTGAACCTGCGACCGTAGCGGTCGCGCGGTTCCAGACCGTAGCGCCTAGAACCGGTCGGCCACACCGGCCGGCTGGTGTGAACTTATATGAAATGGGCTGGGTCTTCTGGTCCGACCAAACCCGTCACTGACTGGAAATGGTTATTTATAAACTGTAGAATGCAGCAATCAGTCATCCTGTTTTTAGGTATTATCACGCAAATCCAGATTTTGGCTGGTGGCTAGCCATTCTCAATGCACTATTTTGTATTGTCAATGCATGTATGTCTCTGTTGCCGACGGCCATAATAACAATAATGATGAAAATGATGATTATAAACAATTAAGTTTCATAGACTTACGTGCGATGACAATAGAAAATAGTGCATTGAGAATGGCTAGCTACTAATAATAGTTTGCGAAATACGAAGTTAACATAACATATAATAACAGTAATAATATCGGGAACTAAACTAACGACCCATGAAGGATGTAGGACACACCGTTGTAATATGGTTAGAATAATGTTTATTCAGAAAGCAAACTAATACCAAAAGTGGTCGTATTTAGAGTTACTGTTACACTCGATCGCATATCCATTTGGCACAGATCGACCATTCACCATCTCATCGCGAAATACAAGTGTACTATTCCACCTCGTTATCCTCACGGGAAGTTAGAGTTCACACTAGGTGCGCGGCTGCTCACCGCTCAGAGACCATATGACTAAAGAAAATCGGCCCAAATGCTGTTGCTGGATTGTTTAACGGCAACGGCCTTGAAGCAATGAACAGACCGGTTGCCGTGAGACCACCGAAGTTAAGCGCTGTCGGGCGTGGTCGGCGCTTGGATGGGTGACCAACCAGGCCACCATGCGCTGTTCCCATTTTTCGGGGTGCACTCAGCCTCGTGATGCCAATTGAGGAGCTACTCGACCGATTAGTAGCGGCTTCGGTCAAGAATACCATCATAACAATCATGAGAGCAGTGTGCTGACCCCAGGCCCCTCCTATCCACGTCCTCCCCTGAGGATGACGCGGCGGTCGGATGGTCTCGGTAGACCACTCGCGGCCTGAAGACGAAGTGTGAATGGATTGTTTAACACTGTGTAATCCAAAGCAGCCACTCTAGGAAAGGATCTTTCTAGAGTTCAGGCAAATGGGTATCTTTCCTGTGAATCCAGATACTTTCACAGATGAAGATTACTTGCCACCTGAAACCATCCTTGCAACATGAGGAAATTCTTGAAATAGCTGTAGAGGGTCAGGTACCATTGAGCATATCATCTACGAGCAAAACTAAGTCTACGTCTGCCGGCCGGGGTGGCCGAGCAGTTCTAGGGGCTACGGACCGGAACCGCGCGACAGCTACGGTCGCAGGTTCAAATCCTGCCTCGGGCATGGATGTGTGTGATGTCCTTAGTTTATTTCGGTTCAAGTAGTTCTAAGTTCTAGGGGACTGATGACCTCAGATGTTAAGTCCCATAGTGCTCAGAGCCATTTGGATCATCGCTCAGAGACTAAGTCCCGCGATAAAACACGACGCGAATCTTTCTAAATCGTTCCACGCCCTAGCTGCCTAAAGACTGACCGTCCGCTTTCGCGTCTGCACCAGCACTGTCCCTCTGCCCGTCCCCGGCCGCGTTTCCCGCCCACCGAATATCCTCGCTCAACAGAATAGGGCAGTACGCTTTCCTGAAGCCGTCCATTTGATTGGCTACAGCTTATTCTACATTATTTTACATTTTAGCATACCTAAATAATCAGAGCTTGTCCACTTCCACGTTATAAATAAAGTAACAGTAATACCATTACACAATAAACGTTAAATTCTTTTACATAAAACCAATACAATCTCCTTCTTAGCTTTGAATGCCACGGCCAGTAGCCTTGCACCCATGTGTTTTCTGATAAGTAAATAAAGAACAAAAGTACCTATTATGCACTAAACTGTACAGCAAATCTTCTGTTACCTAATGATTCAATAAGGTATCATGCTGTCATCGTTCAGTGTGTTTTGTGTGGAGGAAATGATGATCTGATGCTTCACTGAAAATACTGGTAATTTAAGTTTACTATATCTTTTAAACAAGTAAAGTTACAGAATTGATATTCACAACGTTTGTCATTTTAATGACGCGCTTTTATATGAAATATCGATCGTTAAGCTCGACCAAAGCGTTCAGATTTTAGGATTCACGTCTTTGTTACAAAACCTGGGAATTTCACTTTAACAGCAAATCCTAAACTATTATAGATATGATCTATATTTATGTTTTATTGGGATAAGCATGAAAATTTATGGAAGATGGTAGATTGAAATTACTGTGGCTTGATTCCCTGCATTACTACAGAATTAAATAGTTTTCATAAATGTTTCCTTTTAAGGCCGATCTTACGTCCGCCGTATTTAACATTGCTACATCTCCTCAGCCACAAACAGATTCTACTGGGTTTCCCTATGACGTAGGTTCTCGTCTGTCTCACTCGCACACTACAGGACTTAGACCTCAATAGACAACAGGTGCCAGTGAGTTTCCCCATCTCGTGGTGAATCTGTGCCCTTTGTGGCATTTGGTCCAGGACGACAGGGTTCGTTTCACAAATCCTGTAGGCTGACACTTCCGGCCATATAGTTAAATGAGAGCGCAGTGTTCTTTAACTCACAAGTTGATATGTAAACCACACTCTGTAAGCCGTATGCCTTGTAACAACTGCAAATGACAAGGACGTAGCTGTAAGCGTCTCCTCAAAAGTCTGGCCGAGCGGTTCTAGGTGCTGCAGTCGGGAACCACGCGACCGCTACGGTCGCAGGTTCGATTCCTGCCTCGGTCATGGATGTGTGTGATGTCCTTAGATTAGTTAGGTTTAATTAGTTCTAAGTTCTAGGCGACTGAAGACCTCAGAAGTTAAGTCCCATAGTGCTCAGAGCCATTTTGAACCTAAATCTGTCTTATCATTGTATGATCTATCTGGTAGCTTCTAGTATCTCCAGGATTCTTCCATGTATACAACCTTCTTTTATGATTCTCGAACCAAGTGTTAGCTATGATTGTATCTGAACAGAAATATCTCGTTATGTCTGCCCATTATTGAAATTCTGGGCACTTCATCATGTAGCTGACAATTAAGGCTATAAGTAAAGTGGAAATCAATTTTATTAAACCAATTAGTTGCTGTAAAATCATTTGAGAAAAACAGCAGGGTGCGAACACAGCGTATTTCCAACTGGCCTGCCGAAAGTGGGCAAAGAATGTCTCGCCGGCAGATGCGGGGCCACACCAGTCGTCGCCAATGTCTGCTCCCAATTAAGTGATGACGATGATGATGTTTGGTTTGTGGGGCGCTCAAATGCGCAGTAATCAGGACCCGAACAAATTCCCAATCTTTGCTCAGTCCAATCTCACCACTTTCATGAATGATGATGAAATGATGAGGACGACACAAACACCTAGTCACCTTGAGACAGGGGAAACTGCCTGACCCCGCGGAGACGAACCCGGACCCCGTGCTCTGGAAGGGAGAACGCGACCCCGAGACCACGAACTGCGGACTGCTCCTCATTAGATAGCAAGGGGACGGGTGGCGCTGCTTCGAGCTGAACCTGCCTGCGTAGGTGGCCCACGTTCTCTCCGTGCGCACCCTAACTAGCTTAGCTGAATCGGGACGAAGTGATATTAATCTAATACACTGATGTAGCTCAAGTTAGTGGGAAAATGAAGACTTGTTAATTTGGTATATATGTTGTTGGAAGGGAACGAGTTTTGTAACTATGTTCTTCCATAAAATTACAGGTTATTCGAGAGTCTCCAACAGTGCTGAAGATATTTTAAGGGGAAATTTCATTACTTGTTCAGACGCCTCCGTCCTTCCGTTATGTTCCGCGGGGGCATTGGTTGGCTCCTTTGCATTTTTGTGGCAGTAGTCGTAGCTGCTGACCACACTGGCCGAGATTCCACTAAAGGTAAAAGCTTACTGTTTTCAGTTGATACAAGTGCGGATATAATAACTGTTTTATAGTATGTAATGGAGTACATGTTCAGTTTATTCATTTGATCTGTATGAATTTCTTTTTAGGATCCGGTGCAGAAGTCACAGTCTCACCGTTAAGAACCGACAGTCGCATAGTGCTCGGAGACATTTGAACCTTAAAAGTCTCCACGCAAACGCCACCGGAATTGCTAATGAGCGACTAGTCTTCCGAACAGATTTCTTGGGGCTACGCTTGAAGGACAAAACCATATTGTGGTGTTGTAGTATTTATTATTTCCGTGATTGCTAATAAAATTGAATGAGAAATTCCGCCATCTTCAAGGCAGCTTTGGAGTTTTCTTTTACCCAGACAACAACACGTAATGGCGACGAAAACACTGTGCAAGACAGAAATATACCAGATAATGTAAACAGTGCGTCAGAACTCTCCATAACATTGATGAAATATTACATTGAGTATAGAAAGCAATATACCGAACTTGAGGCTATTCTTTGCATTGTGTAAGATTCTGCGATTCTCTATGGAAATAAATAAGCACTCAGATATCGATAGTAACAATCTGAGGGCGAGACATGAGAGCGCAATTCTAAGCATTCTTGGGACACGATATCTGTCTGCGAGAGTGGAAGTAGTAGTGTGGGTTGAGAGATCTGACACAGGGGACGTGTCTCGCTGCCCTCAAGTCAGTGGTTGCAGATCTTACCACAATCATGGGTTTCGAAAAAGACGGTCGTGTGAAACCCAGCTCGCGCTATTCGTCCACGAGACTCAGAGGTCCATAGACACGGGTTCACAGGTAGATGCCGTGTTTCTTGACTTCCGCAAGGCGATCGATACAGTTCTCCACAGTCGTTTAATGAACAAAGTAAGAGCATATGGACTATCAGACCAATTGTGTGATTGAAGAGTTCCTAGATAACAGAACGCTGCATGGCATTCTCAATGGAGAGAAGTCTTCCGAAGTGTGATTTCAGGTGTGCCGCAGGGTAGTGTCATAGGACCGTTGCTACTCACAATATACATAAATGACGTTGGGGATGACATCGGAAGTTCAGTGAAGCTTTTTGCAGATGATGCTGTGGTGTATAGAGAGGTTGCAACAATGGAAAATTGTACTGAAATGCAGGAGGATCTGCAGCGAATTGACGCATGGTGCAGGGAATGGCAATTGAATCTCAATGTAGACAAGTGTAATGTGCTGCGAATACACAGAAAGATAGATCCATTATCATTTAGCTACAAAATAGCAGGTCAGCAACTGGAAGCAGTTAATTCCATAAATTATCTGGGAGTACGCATTAGGAGTGATTTAAAATGGAATGATCATATAAAGTTGATCGTCGGTAAAGCAGATGCCAGGCTGAGATTCATTGGAAGAATCCTAAGGAAATGCAATCCGAAAACAAAGGAAGTAGGCTACAGTAGGCTTGTTCGCCCACTGCTTGAATACTGCTCATCAGTGTGGGATCCGTACCAGATAGGGTTGATAGAAGAGATAGAGAAGATCCAACGCGCTTCGTTACAGGATCATTTAGTAATCGCGAAAGCGTTACGGAGATGATAGATAAACCCCAGTGGAAGACTCTGCAGGAGAGACGCTCAGTAGCTCGGTACGGGCTTTTGTTAAAGTTTCGAGAACATAGCTTCACTGAAGAGTCCAGCAGTATATTGCTCCCTCCTATGTATATCTCGCGAAGAGACCATGAGGATAAAATGAGAGAGATTAGAGCCCACACAGAAGCATACCGACAATCCTTCTTTCCACGAGCAATACGAGACTGGAATAGTAGGGAGAACCGATAGAGATACTCAGGGTACCCTCCGCCACGCACCGTCAGGTGGCTTGCGGAGTGTAGATGTAGATGTAGAATCAAGGCCTGATTTCATTTATATAGCCTAGTGAGATTTAGATGGCTTAACTACGCTTGAAGATTTAATTCAAGGTGAAATTCGCAATTACAGGGTTAGGCTCGTGAGTGTTAATCCTAGTTCGCAATAATCCCATGTTTTGCTTGTCAGTTATGAAGCCTCCTTATCCTCCAAATAATAATAATTATTCCCCACATCTAATTCATAAATATGTTGTGATTATTGAATGTTAACGTAACTTTGAAATTCAAATAATTTGTTAATCTGGCACTCAGCCATTATTGGTGCTTAAGCCATTGTCAGGCATTTGGAAATTATTGATATTTGTCAAACTATTATTGGGCATTATGATTCCTGAAGTTTTTAAATAGACTTAATTTATGAACTCCCTTTACACAAGTTATTTAGTAGTTAACAGAATCCAACCAATCTCCTTTTTATTAAATTCATTCTTAGTAACAATAAGCTTTAGCCGTTTCGGCTGTATGCTGCTGGGAATTGCTGTAAACCACTTGGAAAAAGCAGTCATCTAAAGAGGTGAGGGAAAAGCTTAGGGCCAAAACAGACACACTGACACGCCACAACATGCCACGTACTCTAATCCAGTAAATTCCGTTGCAAAAGCCAGATTCTGTATCATTTGTAAACTCTTATTTAAATACGCACGTATTCATTGTTACAGGTTCATTTGTTCCTGTAGTTTTTCATATTCAAATACGCAGTCAGATAGCTTATCCAAATGTTAGTTTTCAGTTTATCATGTAACGATCTGTTGTGGGCTTAAATGACGTGTTATGCAGGTTAGATTCCGATTACTGGTAGCTCAGGTTGCTCATCGAGTCCATTTTCGCAGATGATCACAGCCTTTATTTGTTGTTGCTATGTTGCAAAAATTCCTGTGAAACGACAGAAGTGGTAGAAATCAGCGTGTTACCGCACCACAACCAAAGGAGACAAACAAAACAACATCAAAGCCATGACAAGTAGTAAATTGTGTAGCAGATTTACAGCTATCAACACAAAGGTCAATAGTTTCATGTAAGGAAGAAAATAAACCAACCTCCGGAAGATCGCACCAGAGGTGTCTGGGTAAAACTCTTCAACACGTTCTTCCGTCAGCTGGGTCACCCCTCACTCTTCCCTATGGGGTACAAATATAGAAACGAAACTGTTTGTGTTGATCTTTCCTTTTATCTATTATTTATAATTGCAAGCAGAATGTAACAAATACTACAAAGCCTTAAAACTTCTACATTCATTTAGAAACACCCAGTATTTTACCCAAGAAATCTGCTCGTCGCTTTTTGTCACATTGTACTGAACGGAATGGACAGTGTCTTGAAAGGAGGATATAAAATGAACATCATCAAAAGCAAAACAAGGATAATGGAATGTAGTCGAATTAAATCGGGTGATGCTGCGGGAGTTAGATTAGGAAATGAGGCGCTTAAAGTAGTAGAGGAGTTTTGCTATTTGGGGAGCAAAATAACTGATGATGGTCGAAGAAGAGAGGATATAAAATGTAGACTGGCAATGGCAAGGAAAGCGTTTCTGAAGAAGAGAAATTTGTTAACATCGATTATAGATTTAAGGGTCAGGAAGTCCCTTCTGAAAGTATTTGTATGGAGTGTAGCCATGTATGGAAGTGAAACATGGACGATAAATAGTTTGGACAGGGAGAGAATAGCTTTCGAAATGTGGTGCTACAGAATAATGCTGAAGATTGGATGGGTAGATCACATAACTAATGAGGAGGTATTGAATAGAATTGGGGAGAAGAGGAGTTTGTGGCACAACTTGACTAGAAGGAGGGACCGGTTGGTAGGACACGTTCTGAGGCATCAAGGGATCACAAATTTAGCGTTGGAGGGGACTGTGGAGGGTAAAAATCGTAGACGGGGACCAGGAGATGAATACTCTAAGCAGATTCAGAAGGATGTAGGTTGCAGCAAGTACTGGGGGATGAAGAAGCATGCACAGGATAGAGTAGCATGGAGAGCTGCATCAAACCAGTCTCTGGACTGAAGACCACAACAACAACAACAACAACAACAACAACAACTGAAGCTCCAGTCATGCTAACAATGTGATCGGCCGAGAGATGTCTTCCTCAGTGACGCAGTTTGTGCGGAAGGCGAACGAGGAATGAACCGAGACGCTCGTCATATCGATTCCGCGAGTCTGGCGAACTGCGCGAAAGCTGTTTCGGCCGGCAGTTTACGAGCATCGTCGGGAGCGCGCGCGCCGCGACGCGTGCCTTTATTGCGACGGAAGTCGCGCGGCGGCGCGCCGCTCGTATTTCTTCCGGCCGCTTTGGGAGCGCCTTGTGCGGCCAGTTCCCCCTCCCCCTCCATCCTGATATATATATAAACTGCGCGTTATCGCACGGCGGGGGCCTGTAAAAGGCGGCATGTGTTGAAACTTGGTCTGCGCGACATTTTTCACAACTCTTAACGCCGGCTCTCCAACTTCCTCCGGATCTGATAATGGTGTAGCCCGGCAGGGGCATCCCAGTACTGCGCTGTCACTAAAGGGGAGCGTCCTGAATCCACTGGAGTAGATAACCCCTATACAGATCTCGGAGTCAGAGAAACTCTGCACGCCCGCTTCACTTCCGTGACTTTGTAACGTCTCCACGACATAACTGAGCGAACTAGACTGTCTGATAAAACGTGTGCAGCACCCCCAAGACACGGTCGGATGTCAATCTAGCTTAGGAGACGTACACACCATCGGCGGGTATGTAAAGGATTAGCGTTGGAATTCTCTTGAATGATAGTGTCGTTTCAACGCCTGGTATGGTATCTAAGAGTAGCGAACAATGTCAGATGTTGAGTGATCACTGTGCAGGACACGAAGATAAGACAGCGTCATCACCACCTGCCAGAGTTTGATATTGTAATCTCTGTGGGTCTCCATTTCGCCAGCCGGCCGCTGTGGCCGAGCTGTGCTTGGCGCTTCAGTCGGGAACTGCGCGACTGCTACGGTCGGAGGTTCGAATCCTGCCTCGGACACGGATGTGTGTGATGTCCTAAGGGTAGTTAGGTTTAAGTGGTTCCACGTTCTAGGGGACTGATGACCTCAGATGTTAAGTCCCATAGTGCTCAAAGCCATCCATTGGGCCAGCTGGTCGAACCACGAAGATGACACACCGTTATCAGCACCTGCCAAAGTTTGGTAGTCGCCTCTTTGCGAGTCTACATTTGGACAACTGGTCGAACGATGCAATATGTTGATTGTGGGGCATTCAGATGTGAGAGTGACCTGATGTTGGATTGCATCGAAACACGAGGGCAGGCATACTAGTCATCAAGACACCTGCCTGCCACATTTAATAACTGCAAGGGAACATCACCACACCATCATCTCTCTCTCTTTCCAAGTATTAATCCCGATATGTGGGGTCTGCTGGTTAATCGGATGTGGCATGTTAATGTTAAGGGGTGGCCAGATGCCCTTCCTGCCGCCACCCTGTACCACCCCAGGAAGCAATTAGTGTACCCCAACTGTCTGTGTCTAGTGTAATCCATGGAATAGTGCGAATGTGTTTAGATGTCTGCAAGACATGTAACTGGGGTGGAACGTGGGGACCAGCCCGGTATTCACCTAGCAGGATGTGGAAATCCGCCTAAAAACCACATCCAGGCTGGCCGGCACACTAGCCCTCGTCGGTAATACGTCGGGCGGACGCACGTCAGGCTTACAGATTTGTGCCTTATGTTCGACGACCCTTCTTGAAAACGGGAATGACCTGTGCTTTTTTACAGTAACGGTGCGACTGTGTGCTGAAAGGTACACTATGTGCTTAATGTATCCGGACATCTGGCTGAAAATTACTTACAAGATCGTGGGGCTCGCCATCGGTAATGCTGGAACTGATTATGGTGTTGGCCCACCCATAGCCATGATGACAGCTTCCACTCTCGCAGGCATACGTTCAATCAGGTACTGGAATGATTATTGCGGAATGGCAGCCCATTCTTCACGGAGTGATGCACTGTGAAGAGGTATCGATATTGATCGGTGAGGCGTGGCACCAAATCGGCGTCGCAAAACATCCCAGAGGTGTTCTATAGGATTCAGGTCAGGATTTTGTGCAGGCCAGTTCATTTCAGGGATGTTACTGTTGTGCAACCACTCCGCCTCAGGCCGTGTATTATGAACATGTGCTCGATCGTGTAGAAAGGTGCAACCGCGATCCCCGAATTGCTCTTCAACAGTGGGAAGCAAGAATGTGCTTAAAAGGAGGAGGAGGAGATTAGTGTTTAACGTCCCGTCGACAACGAGGTCATTAGAGACGTAGCGCAAGCTCGGGCGAGGGAATGATGGGGAAGGAAATCGGCCGTGCCCTTTCAAAGGAACCATCCCGGCATTTGCCCGAAGCCATTTAGTGAAATCACGGAAAACCTAAATCAGGATGGCCGGAGATGGGATTGAACCGTCGTCCTCCCGAATGCGAGTCCAGTGTGCTAACCACTGCGCCACCTCGCTCGGTGTGCTTAAAACATCAGTGTAGGCCTATGCCATGATAGTGCCACGCAAAACAACAACACCACCGCCTTCGAATTTTACGCACGCTGGCAGATGACGATCACCGGACATTCGCCATACCCACGCCCTGCCATCGGATCGCCACATTGTGTACCGTGATTCGTCACTCCACACAATGTTTTGCCATTGTTGGATCGTCCAATGTTTACGCTCCTCACACCAAGCGAGGCGTCGTTTGGCATTGACCAGCGTGATGTGAGGCTTATGAGCAGCCACTCGACCATTAAATCCAAGTTTTCTCACCTTCCGCCTAACTGCCATAGTATTTTCCGGGGGGTGTACGGATACTTTTTATCACATAGTGTATCTTGACCGTGACAAGATTTCGCGATCTGCATTTGCAGATATACTAAAATAAATTCAAGGAACGGAAAGCGTGATGAGTAAAATACGAAAAAGAACACAATCTCAAGAGATATTTTAGCAAGGCAAACACACAAGGCACTTCTCAGCACGGAGAAGTTAAGCCTCAAATCACTTCTGTTCATCTGACAATCTTCTTTTTCTGTTTGCAATCTTCAGTTTATATCATCTTTGTTTTTGCCACCGTGAATTATTTTACGCCCCAATAACTAAACCCATTTACCACTTCTAGTGTCTCATTTTATAATCTCATTCTCTCCAATCACGTGATGTGCAATTCGACCCCATTGGGTTGCCCTTATCTTAATTTTGTAGGTATTCATTTCATAACCTCTTTCCAGAACACTAACCACGCCATACAACTGCTCTTCCAAGCGCTTGGCCATCTCTGACAAATTTCCAATCTTATCTGCAGATCTCAAATTTTCTGTTACTTCTCCTTGAATTTTTATCCCCGCTTGAAATTTCTGCACCGTTTCCGTAACTACTTCCTCTAGGAACAAACTAAAAACACGTCAGGGATATGCTATAAACCCGCATCATATCTCTTCTCAACTACTGCTTCCGCTTCAAGTCGTTCGAGTCCTACAACGGCAATATGGTTTCTGGACAATTTATAGATAATCTGCATGTACATTTATGTTACCTTTGTTACCTTCAGGAACGTTAATTCTGTTTCCGATCAGCACTGTCAAAACATTTATGTAAACCTACAAATGCTATAAACGCAGGGTTTCTTTTTTTATCTACACTCCTGGAAATTGAAATAAGAACACCGTGAATTCATTGTCCCAGGAAGGGGAAACTTTATTGACACATTCCTGGGGTCAGATACATCACATGATCACACTGACAGAACCACAGGCACATAGACACAGGCAACAGAGCATGCACAATGTCGGCACTAGTACAGTGTATATCCACCTTTGGCAGCAATGCAGGCTGCTATCCTCCCATGGAGACGATCGTAGAGATGCTGGATGTAGTCCTGTGGAACGGCTTGCCATGCCATTTCCACCTGGCGCCTCAGTTGGACCAGCGTTCGTGCTGGACGTGCAGACCGCGTGAGACGACGCTTCATCCAGTCCCAAACATGCTCAATGGGGGACAGATC
This sequence comes from Schistocerca serialis cubense, assembly GCF_023864345.2. Classification (NCBI taxonomy): domain Eukaryota; kingdom Metazoa; phylum Arthropoda; class Insecta; order Orthoptera; family Acrididae; genus Schistocerca; species Schistocerca serialis. Next base: position 99,366,293 of record NC_064649.1, read on the forward strand.
CGGAGATCTTGCTGGCCAGGGTAGTTGACTTACACCTTCTATAGCACGTTGGGTGGCACGGGATACATGTGGACGTGCATTGTCCTGTTGGAACAGCAAGTTCCCTTGCCGGTCTAGGAATGGTAGAACGATGGGTTCGATGACGGTTTGGATGTACCGTGCACTATTCAGTGTCCCCTCGACGATCACCAGTGGTGTACGGCCAGTGTAGGAGATCGCTCCCCACACCATGATGCCGGATGTTGGCCCTGTGTGCCTCGGTCGTATGCAGTCCTGATTGTGGCGCTCACCTGCACGGCGCCAAACACGCATACGACCATCAGTGACACCAAGGCAGAAGCGACTCTCATCGCTGAAGACGACACGTCTCCATTCATCCCTCCATTCACGCTTGTCGCGACACCACTGGAGGCGGACTGCACGATGTTGGGGCGTGAGCGGAAGACGGCCTAACGGTGTGCGGGACCGTAGCCCAGCTTCATGGAGACGGTTGCGAATGGTCCTCGCCGATACCCCAGGAGCAACAGTGTCCCTAATTTGCTGGGAAGTGGCGGTGCGGTCCCCTACGGCACTGCGTAGGATCCTACGGTCTTGGCGTGCATCCGTGCGTCGCTGCGGTCCGGTCCCAGGTCGACGGGCACGTGCACCTTCCGCCGACCACTGGCGACAACATCGATGTACTGTGGAGACCTCACGCCCCACGTGTTGAGCAATTCGGCGGTACGTCCACCCGGCCTCCCGCATGCCCACTATACGCCCTCGCTCAAAGTCCGTCAACTGCACATACGGTTCACGTCCACACTGTCGCGTCATGCTACCAGTGTTAAAGACTGCGATGGAGCTCCGTATGCCACGGCAAACTGGCTGACACTGACGGTGGCGGTGCACAAATGCTGCGCAGCTAGCGCCATTCGACGGCCAACACGGTGGTTCCTAGTGTGTCCGCTGTGCCGTGCGTGTGACCATTGCTTGTACAGCCCTCTCGCAGTGTCCGGAGCAAGTATGGTGGGTCTGACACACCGGTGTCAATGTGTTCTTTTTTCCATTTCCAGGAGTGTATCTTAAAATTTTCAGGGCAGCTACAAGTCGCAAACAGTACGTTTCATTGATAAGTTTCGTTCTTGAAATTGAAGAGCATCACCAGAAACTCTGGAATTCGCAATGTGGAATATACAACAGTGTGTGGCAATATGGATTTGTACAGTGATATTAACGGACATACTCAATTTGCAATAAGGTAACATACATTTAAAGTACAACAGCAATCTGATTACGTTGATGGCGTTCGAGATTAAGTCGGCTGTCCAACAGTAGTTACGACGTCCACCACAGTTTATACCCAAAGATAATTTAGTATTGTTATTTGAGCGAGATAATTTCGTAACAAATGATAGTAGTTTACCATATTTCGATTTTAATGTATTACTGTAGTAATTCAAATGCATTGGTTTTTCGTGAGGTAGACTCGGACTAAAGAGTGTACAATAAATAGGGTCTTATCTAACTCAATAAGAATACTACGTTATCTTTGGATACCCATTACCAATAACGTTGCAGCCACTTTTGTACGTCAGTCATAATTTCTGGTGCCAGCAGTCTAATCAACGAACTATTGCGCGTTAAACTTAAGTTACCGTAATGTAAATGAAGTACATTCTTTAATATTATTGTAAAATTGTGTATTCTCACGCTTTGTTGTGTAGTACATTTTGTAAGTAGGCTGTTCAGGTTTTTATATTGGTAACGCCACGTAGCGCTCTGTATGAAAATCACTGACTGTGCTGTGTGCAGTCTGTGGCTGGTTTGCATTGTTGTCTGCCATTGTAGTGTTGGGCAGATGGATGTGAACAGCGCGTAGCGTTGCGCAGTTGGAGGTGAGCCGCCAGCAGTGGTGGATGTGGGGAGAGAGATGGCGGAGTTTTGAAATTTGTAAGACTGGATGTCATGAACTTATATATATATTATGATTTTTCAACACTATTAAGGTAAATACATTGTTTGTTCTCTATGAAAATCTTTCATTTGCTAACTATGCCTATCAGTAGTTAGTGCTTTCCGTAGTGTGAATCTTTTATTTAGCTGGCAGTAGTGGCGCTCGCTGTATTGCAGTAGTTCGAGTAACGACGATTTTTGTGAGGTAAGTGATTTGTGAAAGGTATAGGCCATTCTTTTGTAGGGATTTTTGAAAGTCAGATTGCGTTGCGCTAAAAATATTGTGTATCAGCTTAAGCACAGTCATGTATAATTTTTCTAAGGGGACGTTTCAATTTTACAGTCTAAATTCCAGGGTTTACGTTGATGCTTCTAGTATATTAAAGGGCGAAAGCTGTCAATACAGCACACTGCGTGCAACTTGAGGCAATCTTGAAAAACTTAAATTCAACAGTTGCTGTTTCCTATGTGGGCAGTGCTTACAACCTCTGTCTGCCTTACTTTGCGATCATCCATGGAACCTAGAACTCAATAACAGTTGCAGGTAGCCTACCGGATGCCTTCCAGTGGCAAGAAGAAGTCGATTTTCATTATTTCGCGTAGTTACTGAAAGAATCTGAAAATATAAAATAACCTACGTGATAGACGTATAATATTAAGTTAGAAAGTTTAACACAATAAGACAAGTACTAGGGTTAGAAAGTGTGTGTGTGTGTGTGTGTGTGTGTGTGTGTGTGTGTGTGTGTGTGTGTGTGTCTCTTGAGTATGTGTAATAAGCGCCGTGCGAATACCCGGACTTTATTCACCAGTATTTGAGAATGAGAGAACTTTAACATTTCTAAAAACAGGTTGCACATCAAACTCTTACGAAGCTTCTTTTCGCTGACACCGGCAACAAAATAATGAAAGAAAAAAAGGTTATCCACTACTACATTTTCGCTTTTCGTGCCTTAGAACTTCAGTATGAGACATTACGTTCTAATTTACAATCACCTTACTACCAACTCTATTCACAACACAGTTTGCAGGCAGAACGCACATTTATTACAGAACGCACGTACGAAAGTATATCATCGTGCGAGCCACAGTTCTGCATATATTTTCTCATAGACGTATACGAGGGTTGGAACGTTAATCGTGACAACTATTTATTTACAGTTCGTACAAAACAGACACGTGTTTCAAATTTTTACTGACCTTCAGAGTAGTCACCAGCATTGTGTATAACCCGTTGCCAGCGATGTGGAAGTCGTAGGACACTCTTAGCAGTGCTAGTTGTGTTGACAGTTCGAGCGGCGCGGTCTATTGCCGTACGAATTCGTAGCAGTTCTGAAGCGAATGCCGTGAAGTGTCTCCTTCAGTTTAGAAATCGAGTTGAACTCACAAGGGCTTCAGTCGGGGGAGTGCAGTAGGTGGTATAGCACTTAGCAGCCCCATTAGTCAAACAAATCCGCAACAGCTTGCTCTGTACGTACTTGACGGCCAGAGTGGCCGAGCGGTTCTATGCGCTACAGTCTGGAACCGCGCGACCGCTACGGTCGCAGGTTCGAATCCTGCCTCGGGCATGGATGTGTGTGATGTCCTTAGGTTAGTTAGGTTTAAGTAGTTCTAAGCCTAGGAGACTGATGACCACAGATGTTCAGTCCCATAGTGCTCAGAACCATTTGAACCATTTCTCGCTCCCTATCAATAACATATCTTCAAATGGTTCTGAGCAATATGTGATTTAACATCTGAGGTCATCAAGCCCCTAGACTTAAAACTATTTAAACCTTACTAACCTAAGGACATCACAAACACCCATGCCCGAGACAGGATTCGAACCTGCGACCGCAGCAGCAGCGCGGTTCCGGACTGAAGCGCCAAGAACTGCTCGGCCGCAACAGCCTGCACGTTATGTTCATTACCATTGTATAGCAATTCTATATAATCCTTCCACCTCTCAACTTTCAGTTGGTGATTAATTGCTGGCTTGGTATCTGAGTTCTTGATAACCATACACGTGACCCCATTTATCTACATGTCTCGTTAATTTTCCTATATTCATGAACGTTCTTTCTCATGGTCATGGCCGCTTCTAGACCTTTGTGTTTTTCTTCTACACTTTCCTGCTCTGTTGGTTTGTTCTTTCTGTCAGTCTCAATTTACAGACGTATTTTTTTCACTTTCGATTGCGTCATTTCGTGAAATTTTGTATTTTGCTCCTTTAATCGGTTAGATTCAGAATCTGGTATGTTGTTGTTGTTGTTGTGGTCTTCAGTCCTGAGACTGGTTTGATGCAGCTCTCCATGCTACTCTATCCTGTGCAAGCTTCTTCATCTCCCAGTACCTACTGCAACCTACATCCTTCTGAATCTGCTTAGTGTATTGATCTCTTGGTCTCCCTCTACGATTTTTACCCTCCACGCTGCCCTCAAATGCTAAATTTGTGATCCCTTGATGCCTCAAAACATGTCCTACCAACCGATCCCTTCTTCTAGTCAAGTTGTGCCACAAACTTCTCTTCTCCCCAATCCTATTCAATACCTCCTCATTAGTTACGTGATCTACCCACCTTATCTTCAGCATTCTTCTGTAGCACCACATTTCGAAAGCTTCTATTCTCTTCTTGTCCAAACTGGTTATCGTCCATGTTTCACTTCCATACATGGCTACACTCCATACAAATACTTTCAGAAACGACTTCCTGACACTTAAATCTATACTCGATGTTAACAAATTTCTCTTCTTCAGAAACGATTTCCTTGCCATTGCCAGTCTACATTTTATATCCTCTCTACTTCGACCATCCTCAGTTATTTTGCTCCCTAAATAGCTAAACTCCTTTACTACTTTAAGTGTCTCATTTCCTGATCTAACGCCAGCCGAAGTGGCCGTGCGGTTAAACGCGCTGCAGTCTGGAACCGCAAGACCGCTACGGTCGCAGGTTCGAATCGTGCCTCGGGCATGGATGTTTGTGATGTCCTTAGGTTAGTTAGGTTTAACTAGTTCTAAGTTCTAGGGGACTAATGACCTCAGCAGTTGAGTCCCATAGTGCTCAGAGCCATTTTTTTTCCTAATCTAATCCCCTCAGCATCACCCGATTTAATTTGACTACATTCCATTATCCTCGTTTTGCTTTTGTTCATGTTCATCTTATATCCTCCTTTCAAGACACTGTCAATTCCGTTCAACTGCTCTTCCAAGTCCTTTGCTGTCTCTGACAGAATTACAATGTCATCGGCGAACCTCAAAGTTTTTATTTCTTCTCCATGGATTTTAATACCTACTCCGAATTTTTCTTTTGTTTCCTTTACTGCTTGCTCAATATACAGATTGAATAACGTGACTTCTGAAATTTTCCCGGCGTATTTCTTCTTCTAATAATTTCCGGGTATGCAGCCGGATCCCGTCGACATTCTGCCACGATATTTCGGCTCAGAGACGTCCGGCCATCATAAGGAAATGTACTGGCATCCTACAGCGCATGCGTCAGGTGTTGACGTGCGCAGCATAGCCGAGTTGTACGTGCTGCCCTCGGTGGTGGAAATAAAGGTTCATCTAGTCATTGAGTATCGAATGACACTGTCGATTCCGCTGTGATTGTATAATTTTAATAACGGGATTCCAATTTTTATCCAGCTGAAAGCCGTTGTCACGATTTATAAGATTATTGGCAAGACGTATTTCCACTGATTCCTTGATTACGGAATCCCAAAAACCGGAAACCGGGGATAAAATTTTTGTTACATTGTATTCCATTGAATGTCCCAAAGAAATACAGTGCTCTGCTACTGCCGATTTTGACGGTTGCCGCAGACGGGTGTATCTTTCATGTTCTATACATCGTTCATGGACAGTTCTTGTCGTCTGGCCAATATATGCAGCGCCACATTCACAGGGAATTTTGTAGACGCCTGCCTTCTTCAGTTGTAAATCGTCTTTAACGGATCCAACCAGGGCCCGGTTCTTTGCTGGTGGACGGAAGATAACCTTGATTTTATTTTTCTTCAGTAATCGGCCTATTTTCGACGACACATTCCCGGCGTATGGAAGGAACGCCGTTGATTTAAAGTCATCATCTGCGTCCTCAGTGCGTTGCTTCTTGTTATGATAGTTGCGCATGGCCTTCCTTATTTGGCGAGAAGTGTAGCCATTCTCTTTGAAAACCTTCTCCAAGTGTTCTAATTCTGCTTGGAGGTTTTCATCATCCGATATTATATGCGCACGATGTATTAAGGTACTGAGAACACCGGCTGTTTGTGCTGGGTGATGGCAGCTTGACGCCTGGAGATACAGATCTGTGTGAGTCGCTTTCCTGTACACAGAATGTCCTAATGACCCATCATTTTTACGGCGTACTAGCACGTCTAGAAATGGTAAAGTGCCCTCTTTTTCAATCTCCATCGTAAATTTGATGTTCTCATGTAATGAGTTTAAGTGATGAAGGAATTTCTCCAGTTCCTGTCTGCCATGAGGCCATACAGCAAAAGTATCATCTACGTACCGCCAGAAGACCGTAGGCTTTAAAACAGCAGACTCAAGTGCTTTCTCCTCAAAGTCCTCCATAAAGAGATCAGCTACCACAGGCGACATAGGGCTCCCCATGGCGACGCCGTCTGTTTGTTCAAAGAATTCGTCATTGAATAAAAAGTACGTTGAGGAGAGTATATGTTCAAACAAGGCCGTCATTTCTGCACTGAATAAGTTACCAATAAGATGTAATGATTCCATTAAAGGCACTTTGGAAAAAAGTGAGACCACATCAAAGCTGACTAATAAATCCGAGCTGCTAAGCTTAACTTCCTTCAAGCGACTGACAAAATCCTCGGAATTACGTATATGGTGGCAACACTTACCCACATACGGCTTTAGTAATGAGGCCAGATATTTTGCTGTAGAATAGGTCGCAGCACCAATATTACTCACTATTAATCGTAGTGGGGCACCATCCTTGTGTATCTTCGGAAGACCGTAGAGTCTTGGTGGTACTGCATTGTGTGGTCTCAATCTCTTGATAACTTCTTCAGGCAGAGAACAGTCGTTCAAAAGGGTAGTAGTTTTCCTTGATATTCGGCTTGTTGGGTCCTTTTCAATTCTACGGTACGTAGAATCATTTAGCTGACAATATATCTTCTCGTTGTAGGTTTCTCTTGTCAGAAGAACTGTGGCGTTACCCTTATCCGCAGGCAGTACGACTGTGCTAGTATCTTCTCTCAGGCTGCGGAGAGCAGCTCTTTCAGCTGGCGAGATGTTACTCCGTTGTAGCGCACATTTCAACAACGTTCGGCAAGATTCGCGTCGAATTTCGTCTGCAGAATCCACAGGGAGACGTCTAATGGCTTCCTCAATGGAACTGATGAAACCCGTTAAAGGCAGTGAGGCAGGTGTAGGAGCGAAGTTTAAACCTTTCGCAAGCACTGACATCGTCGCATCGTCAAAAGATTTCTCCGTGAGATTCACCACGGATCGTCCAGAGATAGCTTCTTGCGGTTTTCGTGTTACGAGTTGGCTAAACTTCGCACTTTGTCTGTTCGTACTGTCCCTGTGAGCCCAGTCTGCCTTGGCCCAGGATACGCCGTCAATCCAGTCCCAACTAAGGGAAGAACATCTTGCTGAAATCTTCAGATGTAAATAATATAAATTCCTGGCGACAGCGTCTAACTCACGACGCGTAAAACGGATTCGTTCTCTTAATAAAGCCAGACTCGCCTTGCGTTTTATATTGTTGGCGGCCACACTATTAATAAAATGAACAACTCTGGCGAAAGTTGGAATCAAGTTATTGTCTCTACATTTCAGTAAAAAATTTAATGAACACAGCAACCTGGCTCTTTTCTCACGTAATTTATCCAATACGTGGATATCCTGAACCATCTCCTCCCCGTAAAGGTATTTGATGTGACTTCTGAAATTTTCCCGGCGTATTTCTTCTTCTAATAATTTCCGGGTATGGAGCCGGATCCCGTCGACATTCTGCCACGATATTTCGGCCCAGAGACGTCCGGCCATCATCAGGAAATGTACTGGCATCCTACAGCGCATGCGTCAGGTGTTGACATGCGCAGCATAGCCGAGTTGTACGTGCTGCCCTCGGTGGTGGAAATAAAGGTTCATCTAGTCATTGAGTATCGAATGACACTGTCGATTCCGCTGTGAATTTTAATAACGGGATTCCAATTTTTATCCAGCTGAAAGCCGTTGTCACGATTTATAAGATTATTGGCAAGACGTATTTCCACTGATTCCTTGATTACGGAATCCCAAAAACCGGAAACCGGGGATAAAATTTATCAAGAGATTGAGACCACACAATGCAGTACCACCAAGACTCTACGGTCTTCCGAAGATACACAAGGATGGTGCCCCACTACGATTAATAGTGAGTAATATTGGTGCTGCGACCTATTCTACAGCAAAATATCTGGCCTCATTACTAAAGCCGTATGTGGGTAAGTGTTGCCACCATATACGTAATTCCGAGGATTTTGTCAGTCGCTTGAAGGAAGTTAAGCTTAGCAGCTCGGATTTATTAGTCAGCTTTGATGTGGTCTCACTTTTTTCCAAAGTGCCTTTAATGGAATCATTACATCTTATTGGTAACTTATTCAGTGCAGAAATGACGGCCTTGTTTGAACATATACTCTCCTCAACGTACTTTTTATTCAATGACGAATTCTTTGAACAAACAGACGGCGTCGCCATGGGGAGCCCTATGTCGCCTGTGGTAGCTGATCTCTTTATGGAGGACTTTGAGGAGAAAGCACTTGAGTCTGCTGTTTTAAAGCCTACGGTCTTCTGGCGGTACGTAGATGATACTTTTGCTGTATGGCCTCATGGCAGACAGGAACTGGAGAAATTCCTTCATCACTTAAACTCATTACATGAGAACATCAAATTTACGATGGAGATTGAAAAAGAGGGCACTTTACCATTTCTAGACGTGCTAGTACGCCGTAAAAATGATGGGTCATTAGGACATTCTGTGTACAGGAAAGCGACTCACACAGATCTGTATCTCCAGGCGTCAAGCTGCCATCACCCAGCACAAACAGCCGGTGTTCTCAGTACCTTAATACATCGTGCGCATATAATATCGGATGATGAAAACCTCCAAGCAGAATTAGAACACTTGGAGAAGGTTTTCAAAGAGAATGGCTACACTTCTCGCCAAATAAGGAAGGCCATGCGCAACTATCATAACAAGAAGCAACGCACTGAGGACGCAGATGATGACTTTAAATCAACGGCGTTCCTTCCATACGCCGGGAATGTGTCGTCGAAAATAGGCCGATTACTGAAGAAAAATAAAATCAAGGTTATCTTCCGTCCACCAGCAAAGAACCGGGCCCTGGTTGGATCCGTTAAAGACGATTTACAACTGAAGAAGGCAGGCGTCTACAAAATTCCCTGTGAATGTGGCGCTGCATATATTGGCCAGACGACAAGAACTGTCCATGAACGATGTATAGAACATGAAAGATACACCCGTCTGCGGCAACCGTCAAAATCGGCAGTAGCAGAGCACTGTATTTCTTTGGGACATTCAATGGAATACAATGTAACAAAAATTTTATCCCCGGTTTCCGGTTTTTGGGATTCCGTAATCAAGGAATCAGTGGAAATACGTCTTGCCAATAATCTTATAAATCGTGACAACGGCTTTCAGCTGGATAAAAATTGGAATCCCGTTATTAAAATTATACAATCACAGCGGAATCGACAGTGTCATTCGATACTCAATGACTAGATGAACCTTTATTTCCACCACCGAGGGCAGCACGTACAACTCGGCTATGCTGCGCATGTCAACACCTGACGCATGCGCTGTAGGATGCCAGTACATTTCCTGATGATGGCCGGACGTCTCTGGGCCGAAATATCGTGGCAGAATGTCGACGGGATCCGGCTGCATACCCGGAAATTATTAGAAGATTGAATAACATCGGGGAGAGGCTACAACCCTGTCTCACTCCCTTCCCAACCACTGCTGACCTTTCATGCCCCTCGACTCTTATAACTGCCATCTGTTTTCTGTACAAATTGTAAATAGCCTTTCGCTCCCTGTATTTTACCCCTGCCACCTTCAGAATTTGAAAGAGAGTATTCCAGTTAACGTTGTCAAAAGCTTTCTCTAAGTCTACAAATGCTAGAAACGTAGGTTTTCCTTTTCTTAATCTTTCTTCTAAGATAAGTCGTAAGGTTAGTATTGCCTCACGTGTTCCAACATTTCTACGGAATCCAAACTGATCTTCCCCGAGGTCCGCTTCTACCAGTTTTTCCATTCGTCTGTAAAGAATTCGCGTTAGTATTTTGCAGCTGTGACTTATTAAACTGATTGTTCGGTAATTTTCACATCTGTCAACACCTGCTTTCTTTGGGATTGGAATAATTATATTCTTCTTGAAGTCTGTGGGTATTTCGCCTGTCTCATACATCTTGCTCACCAGATGGTAGAGTCTTGTCATGACTGGCTCTCCCAAGGCCATCAGTAGTTCTAATGGAATGTTGTCTACTCCCGGGGCCTTGTTTCGACTCAGGTCTTTCATTACTCTGCAAAACTCTTCACACAGTATCTTATCTCCCGTTTCATCTTCATCTACATCGTGCTGCTGACATGCAGCATCTGGTATGTATCAAAAAGTTTTCTACTGGGCCCTCTATATCTGCCTACACTGACACACGTCTTTGGCCTGGAGTCTCTCTGAGTGGTGTAGATTTGACCTCATTGATGAGTCCCGCTTCAAACTGAGCCCCGATGACCAGCGATGACGTGCGTGGAGACGTCCCGGTCAGCGGTGAGATTCCAACCCGACTGTCGCCCGCCATAGGGCCGGGCAGCCAAGCGTGGTGGTTTGGGGTGTCTTTTCATTTCATAGCAGAACTCCTTTGGTTGTCATGCATGGCACCCTTACAAAACAGCGGTACGTCGGCGATGTTCTACACCCCAGATTAGTTGCCGTTCATAGCAAGCCATACTGAGCTTACATTTCAGCACGATAATGCCCGCCCGCACAAAGCGTTACTTTCTACAGCTTGTAGTAAGTTGTTCGTCTGTACATGTGCATTAATTCAACCAGGTTTCTGATCCATTCAGAGAAATCTTTCTTTGTGCGTCTTCTTTTTTTTTTTTTTTTTTAATTTGTTTCTTAGTGTATGTGAGCTTCTCCCGATTTACTTACTGCATCTCTCGAAACTGTGTTGCCTTCCCTTGTTTCAGTCAATCATTGTATAATGTCGAGGTCCCCCATACATAATTTTGTACTATTCTAGAGTTTCTTCAGCGATGAATGGGATTCCTTTAAAATATTTTGGACTCAACTGAGTGGTTGTAACCGAGCAGTCGGTAATACTTCGCAGTCTTGGTCCTCTGGTTGCCCACACCGCACAGCGTGATTTCCTGCTACAGCCGGTGTGCGGGCGGTCAGTCGGCCCCTCGAATTCGCTGCGAGTACTGTACAGAGCGACCATCTCCGGTAGCGTCTGCCTGCCGTCGACTGTCGCTATCGACCCGGAGCGGCGCAGTCGATCGCGGCGACGGCGTGAATATTTTATCGGAGCCTCCCTTTCCGACCGTGGAGCCTGAAGGTCGCGTGACCCTGTGCGCCGCAAGGGGCTGAAGAAGAGCCGCACGCGACCGAAACGAACAGCTGGACGACGGACACGCTTCTGGAGTCGCCTGCCCAGTCCGACCATCTTGACAAGTCTGTGGCCTTAAAAAAAACTTGAGAATTTTATACATACTAAGTCGCAGTTGAAAATGGTTCAAATTGCTCTGAGCACTATGGGACTTAACATCTAGAGGTCGTCAGTCCCCTAGAACTTAGAACTACTTAAACCTAACTTATCTAAGGACATCACACACATCCATGCCCGAGGCAGGATTCTGACCTGCGACCGTAGCTAAGTCGAAGTTCGTACAGTATGAGAAACTGCAATACATTCGTACCTGACGTACTTATGCTGCATGTCCAACTACTGTCTCAACGAAGGCTTTCGGGATTAATAAACAACACGATGGCGGGCTGACGCGCTATCTGGTAAAAAGTATCCGAACACACTATGTAATGCGAAACTGAGTGGGAGATGTGACAGGAGTGGATCCGTCTATATCATAGGAGATGAAGAGTATTACGTTGTCAATAAAGAAGTATTAACAGCAGAATTGGTCGATCTGGAGAGGTCGTTGATTTCTAACGTTGACTGGTCACTGTATTTCACCTAAGTAACAAAATCCTCAGACGACATAAATGTTTTCTGGGTTTGGTACCGCGTCACAATATAAAAACTACTGCTGCTATAGACCCAGAAGAAGTCCGCTGCAATCGTGGCCGAAACGTTAGCTTTTCCATAGCAGCAGTAGTTTTTACATTATGACGCGGTACCAAACCCAGAAAACTTTCATGTGGACTGACTCTGACCGCGGAAGCCTACGCAATTATAAAATCCTCAGACATATTGCAACACTTCAGATCGTGCCCAAGTCGACTTCAGCTGAAGTGACTGTCAAATGGAAACACGAAAGAACATGTGACAGTACTGTCACATATGACGCTTTGTGATAAGGAATAAAATTGGCAGATTTACTTAACTGTACCGTAGGGAATTACATCGTTAGTGGCTTTGCGGCGGGGCGTGTTTGTCCCTCACTATCCTTTAAACAATCTGTCCATCGACCTGGATGGGCTTCAAAATGGTTCAAATGGCCCTGAGCGCTATGGGACTTACCATCTGAGGTCATCTGTCCCCTAGAACTTAGAACTACTTAAACCTCACTAACCTAAGGACATCACACACATCCATCCCCGCGGTAGGATTCGAACCTGCGACCGTAGCAGTCGCGCGGTTCCGAACTGAAGCGCCTAGAACCGCTCGGCCACCGCGGCCGGCGGGATAGGCTTCAGTTTGTCTGCCCCTTCACCCTGCGACGGTAGCTACTGGTTTCGCCGTCAAAAGCAGTGTTGACGAAAATTTGACTAAATAACAATCACGGAGAGGCAACATGACTCCATTCCATGGGCAGTAGTTGAAAGTTCAGTTGAAGCCTTGAGTGTTTGGAATTCTTGCCTTGACTCGAGTCAAAAATGTGTAAAATTTCCTTTCAGTCTGTTTATTGTCTTTAAAACAAGGAATATGGCTATCAAGTCCGTATTTAATATCCCTTCATAAATTATGTAATGTTACTGTCTGTCTCTGCTACAAGTTCACACCCAAAAGCAGGCAGAAGACATTCAGTCCGACCCGATATTTTAAACGTCCTAAGAGTTACTGACGAGTGGACCTCCTGGGAGGTGCATCGAATCATCGGCTCCCACTTGGCCTGCTTATAGTGTGGGTAGGTACCTATCACACCCAAAAATTGTAAGTGCCAATGCGGCCACGTTTTTGAAATATTGCCTGTTAAAGTTTGGGCAGCTTTTTATACAGGGTGTTACAAAAAGGTACGTCCACACATTCAGGAAACATTCCTCACACACAAATAAGAAAACAACTAATATTATAAAAGCGAGCCTTACAAATACATTTTCGAAAGTTAAATTTATGGGCGAACTATCGGAACCCTTTGAAATAACAACGGGAGTGCGACAGGGCGATGGGCTCTCACCGTTGCTGTTCAATTGTGCTCTTGAGAAAGTAGTCAGGGAATGGAACACAAATACTAAGAGTGGTATAAGACTGGGTTGCAAAAAGAAGAACCTTAAAGTAAATTGCATTGCTTTTGCAGATGATATGGCCCTGTTTGCTGAAACAATGGAAGAAGCACGGGAGCAAATCCTTGAACTAAAGAAACAAACAGCTAAAATTGGTCTTCACATCTCCTCTGAAAAAACTAAGACATTGACAAACATCAAGCACTCATGTAAGTACCTCAAAGATCAAGAACAGAAAATTGAAATAGTAAAAGAATTCAAATATCTCGGAGAATGGATTAGTTGGAATGCTGGGGAAAGCAAAGCAATGGAATCCAGAAAAAATAAACTTGAATTGGACCTTCCAACTAACAAAAAATACGTACAACAAAAAATCCCTTTCATGGGGGTCCAAAATTACACATTAAAAGACAGTGATTAAGCCACAAGCACTGTATGCAGCAGAAACACTTAACATGAATTTCAAAGGCCAAATGGAGAAACTTGAGCTAAAGGAAAGAAAAATTTTAAGAAAAGTCATTGGGCCAAAATTTCAAGACAATAAGATTATATACATCAAAAATGAAACTCTCTACAAGAAAATTGAAAAACTTTCAGATTCTATGCGAAAAAGGAGAGTAAATTTTTATGGTCACCTTCTCAGAATGAATTTCAACAGATTAACTAAACAAATCTTTGACTTCTTCTGTAACCGAAAAACGAAAGCCAACTGGTTTAAAGAAACTGAGAAAGACCTAGTAGAATTAAATATTTCAGAAAATTCACTTACTGATCGAACTGCTAAATTAATTAAAAAATGGTTCAAATGGCTCTGAGCACTATGGGACTTAAAATCTTAGGTCATCAGTCCCCTAGAACTTAGAACTACTTAAATCTAACTAACCTAAGGACATCACACACATCCATGCCCGAGGCAGGATACGAACCTGGGACCGTAGCAGTCCTGCGGTTCCGGACTGAAGCGCCTAGAACCGCACGGCCACCGCGGCCGGCTTAAATTAATTACTAAAGATGATAACATAAGGTTCCAAGACAAATCCACACAAAAGTCCAAATCCTTCATCTCGGAAGAAGAGAGGAGAAGAAGATCAGAAAGAATGAAGAAATACTGGACCCTAAGAAAAGAACAACGCACAAAGAAATGATTGATCCAGCGTACCCCAAAGAGGGTGAAACGAAAGAAGAAGAAGAAGAAGAAAGAAAAGATGTTATGTGGACATGTGTCCGGAAACGCTTAATTTCCATGTTAGAGCTCTTTTTAGTTTCTTCCACCTACGCTCAATGGAGCACGTTATGATGATTTCATACGGGATACTCTACCTGTGCTGCTAGAACATGTGCCTTTACAAGTACGACACAACATGTGGTTCATGCACGATGGAGCTCCTGCACATTTCATTCGAAGTGTTCGTACGCTTCCCAACAACAGATTCGGTGACCGATGGATTGGTAGAAGCGGTCCAATTCCGTGGCCTCCACGCTCTCCTGACCTCAACCCTCTTGACTTTCATTTATGGGGGCATTTGAAAGCTCTTGTCTACGCAATCCCGGTACCAAACGTAGAGACTCTTCGTGCTCGTATTGTGGACGGCTGTGATACAATACGCCATTCTCCAGGGCTGCATCAGCGCATCAGGGATTCCATGCGACGGAGGGTGGATGCATGTATCCTCGCTAACGGAGGACATTTTGAACATTTCCTGTAACAATGTGTTTGAAGCCACGCTGGTACGTTCTGTTGCTGTGTGTTTCCATTCCATGATTAATTTAATTTGAAGAGAAGTAATAAAATGAGCTCTAAAGTGGAAAGTAAGCGTTTCCGGATACATGTCCACATAATATATTTTCTTTTTTTGTGTGTGAGGAATGTTGCCTGAAAGTTTGGCCGTACCTTTTTGTAACACCCTGTATACAGAAAAGTTTAACTGTTGTTGGAAGTGTGCGAGTATCCGAGTAACAAGCGAGCTAGAGTCCCGTCCAGGCAATCCTAGTTCGAGACCCGTTTTATGCTACTTTTGTTCCCTTTTTTTTCAACTGCCCGTTTTAATTTATAGCTAATCATGAACATTCCGCAAGGAATTGATTAAAAAGAATTACAAGCCTGTATAAATGAAAATTACAAATTGAATATCACATTTTGTTTCAATCTTTTGAGTTTTTTTGTTTTAACAGGAAATTAACCGCAATGTAATTCCTGGAAATATTTTATTATTGTTCAATTTGTTTTCGTTGTATTTTTAATTTTGTTCCGTTGAGGTAGGCAATATTAAAACAAAAAACCAACGAATGACGGATTAAAAATATGTTTCATTTAATGGAAAGTTAATCGATATTTCCTGTATTTTGACGAGTACATTCCGACGGATGATACGTTTTATAATAACAATCAAAACATTTGTACTTTCAACACAACGAACATTGTACGAATGCACATTCATTTTCGTCAGAATCGCATCTGTATTTTCTCAAGTCCGCAGGAAATGCCACTGCTTTGACGTTATGGAATACTTCTTTTTGCGATGGATCTAGCGTCGCGAAAACAAAAATAGCATAGAGGGGTCTCGCCTGCACAGGGGGCTCGCTCGCTTGCCACTCGGCTACTTGCCCACTTCCCACAATAGTGAAACTTTTCTGTATATAAGGAGCTGCCCAAACTTTATCAGGCAATATTTCAAAAACGAGGCCGCATTGGCACCTACAATTTTAGGGTGTGATAGGTACCTACCCTCACTATAAGCAGGCGTAGTGGGAGCTCATAACTCGATGCACCTCCCAGAAGGATCCCTCGTGAGTCACAACCACTTACGAGTTTACAAATTCGGTCAGTCAGTAGATTTCTTGTGAAGACGTGCTCTCCATAACGCCCCGTAATCTGCATGAAACACGCCACACGGAGTTTTTATATTTCCGATGTGGTATGTTCACACGCTTATATCTCCTGAAATAAATCACTTACAACGGTCAAAATTATGTATGCTTTCCATTCATGCTCTCAGTTTCTCCAAAACACTCAACCAAAACAAGATGAAATAATAACTTTCAAGACTACTTTTAATTATGTCAAAAGTCTATGATAGTGAAACGAAAGAAAATTCCAGAAAATTAGATTATATCAACCTGTCTTCTTCCCTGTACTTTCAGTTGATACTATAGATGAATACACTACAGTCCCTACCTCAGTTTCACAATGCCAAAACGGTTATTGTGTGTCTCGGACAAAAATGTATATCTCTGAAAGTATTGAAAATATTGATTCGAAATTTTAACAGTACGGTTGTGTTATCCATAGCAGTTGGTATACTAAGTATGAAAAATATCGACTGATATTTAATGGTACTTCTTCAGATTCATACAGACTATATACAGGGTGAGTCACCTAACGTTACCGCTGGATATATTTCGTAAACCACGTCAAATACTGACGAACCGATTCCACAGACCGAACGTGAGGAGAGGGGCTAGTGTAATTGGTTAATACAAACCACAAAAAAAAATGCACGGAAGTATGTTTATTAACACAAACCTACGTTTTTTTAAATGGAACCACGTTAGTTTTGTTAGCACATCTGAACATATAAACAAATACGTAATCAGTGCCGTTTGTTGCATTGTAAAATGTTAATTAAATCCGGAGATATTGTAACCTAAAGTTGACGCTTGAAACCTCCGAGGTTTAGTTGCGTGTTGTAACAAACACGGGCCACGGTCGACGTGGAGGACGCATAAATTGGCCAGCCCGTTCTCCTGATCTTACACCTCTGGATTTCTTCCTGTGGGGTACGTGAAAGGAGAATGTGTACCGTGATGTGCCTACAGCCCCAGAGGATATAAAACAACGTATTGTGGCAGCCTGCGGCGACATTACACCATATGTACTGCGGCGTGTACGACATTCATTACGCCAGAGATTGCAATTGTGTGCAGCAAATGATGGCCACCACATTGAACATCTATTCACCTGACATGTCGGGACACACTCTATTCCACTCCGTAATTGAAAACGGAAACCACGTGTGTACGTGTACCTCACCCCTCATGGTAATGTACAAGTGCGTCAGTGAAAAAGACCAATAAAAAGGTGTTAGCATTTGGACGTAATGTGCTGTTCCAGTCTCTTCTGTACCTCTGGTCCATCACCGTTCCCTTTGGATCCCTACGTAATTCGGTGCTCTCCGATACACACGATCGTACAGCGGAGGAGTGGTACTCAAGCGTCAACTTTAGGTTACAATATCTCCGTTTGTAATTAACATTATACAATGCAACAAACGGCACTGATTACGTATTTGTTTATACGTTCAGATGTGCTAACAAAACTAACGGTGTTCCATTTAAAAAAACGTAGGTTTGTGTTAATAAACATACTTCCGTGCATTTTGTTTTGTGGTTTGTATTAACCAATTACACTAGCCCCTCTCCTCGCGTTCGGTCTGTGGAATCGATTCGTCAGTATTTGATGTGGTTTACGAAATACATCCAGCGGTAATGTTAGGTGACTCACCCTGTATAACGTATTGCACGCGTCAGTCAAGTACACGGCACGGACAGGCCAGTAGCCAGAGTCAGAACCAAAATCTGCTCTTCTCCCGACGACAACTCGTAATAGTATGCTTCGTTACTGCTTGAGGTGTGAGATTCGTGAATTCCCCTTCGCTGAGGCAGGCCTGTCAGGGCACAGTGACGCACTTCGGTGTTCGTAGCGCTATGTGTGTGGGACGGCTTAAGCTCTCCCGTTCTGGGCTCCCGATTCTCAGAAATGTTGTGGCAACATGCTGCCCGATTTCCAGTGTCCGCAAGGAGGCACGATTTTTGGAAGTTACAGCAGGGCGGTCACGATTTCCCTCCGCATTTCTGGTGCCACAAATCTGCATCCCCTGTGGGCGGTTGCAAATATGCGACAGGACATTCTGCCGCGACCAGTGTGGGAAAATTCTGGAATCTAACTGTGCGGATGATGTCAGCCAGCCAAAAGGATCATAGGCATAGGGGCTGTAGCAGAAATATCCGAACTTATGTGTACAACAGCTACAGTATTGGAACTTCTCGGCAGTTATTGGGCATTCTGTAAGGAAGAGTAGAGAAGTTTTGGCAGGCTTTGCTGGCGCTTCAGGATGTTGATATGAATCCTTGATTGTCATTGAAGCGACAGTTATTAATTCTTGCCCCCAGGAGACATTTTTCTGAGAGCGGAGAGAAACGTTAGTAGGTCAAGGAATCGCTGCGTAGACGCGTGGCTGGGAGGTAACATTAACAGAGGCAGGCGTCTGGTTGCAGCCCGGCAGTTCACACTTAATCGATAGAGTAAGTTGCGGCCGCCCGGTGTGGCCGAGCTGTTCTAGGCGTTTCAGTCTGGAACCGCGCAGCCGCTACGATCGCAGGTTCGAATCCTGTCTCGGGCATGGATGTGAGTGATGTCCTTAGGTTAGTTAGGTTTAAGTAGTTCTATGTCTAGGGGACAGATGGCCTCAGATGTTAAGTCTCATAGTGCTTAGAACCATTTGAACCATTTTGAACAATGGGCTCCCATTCCTCCGCAGACCTTAAGGCGCCTCACTGAATGAGTCCATAGCAGACTTCAGTCATACATAAATGCGAACGGTGAACACATTCCATATTAACGACCACAGACCGGTGTCCAAATACTTCCGATGCGAGAGTGCAGACTGCTGACATCATTAACATGGTGGGGACTAAGCCCTCTTCTGGTGCCCAAGGAACCTGTGGACGTCTTATGAATTCGGGCAGGTATGGAACACTTCCGCGCGTTGCCAACGAGGCGTAGCATTGCAGTAGGCGGTTTCAATGTACTGTTGACCCCAGTGTGCTACCTGTCTTTCCAGAAAGAGGATGAGTATCCTTCCACTACACTTCTGCGCCGCTGTCAACAGACCGTAAACTAGAAGGCCATCACGTGCTTAAGCTCCCAGTCTCCCATGCGAGTTGGACAACTTACATTGTTCATATAGCAGTCAGCAACGTATGACGTCACTAACAACATTAAAGTATCAGCAGAGCACAAACTGACTAAGTAAAGGGACCTTTGCGAGAATAAAGGCTTGCTCTTATTATTAGCATCTTCAGGCAGTCTAAAAACTTGAAATGGCTGACTACGGTGGGTATATACGAATTTTTTTATCACGGACGTAAATTTAGGTAAGGAATGTTTATGTACAATCATGCTCATAAATTAGAATAATGCTGATACATGGTGAAACAACGCTCTGGTGGGCGGTTTTGCGGGTTTAAATCACCTCGGGGTATGGCCACGCGGTGCATTTGACCTGCGGTCGTCGCACGGTGGTGCTGGCAGCAGTCCACATACACAGAGGTGTGTTGGTGCATGTGAGAGTACGGTGCAGCGAGTAAGTGTGCAGACGTTTTCACATGTGCTACTTGTGACTGTGTGATGAAAATGGGTCAAAGAATGACGTTATGAGGGGTAGAATACTAGGACGACTGGAGATTCGTCAAACAGGTCGTAGCACGGGCTCTCCTTGTGCCGCAAAGTGTGATCTCAAGATTATGGCAACGATTCCAGCAGACCGGAAACGTGT
The DNA here is from genome assembly GCF_023864345.2 of Schistocerca serialis cubense. Classification (NCBI taxonomy): domain Eukaryota; kingdom Metazoa; phylum Arthropoda; class Insecta; order Orthoptera; family Acrididae; genus Schistocerca; species Schistocerca serialis. Next base: position 99,386,409 of record NC_064649.1, read on the forward strand.
CCATGCGCTACAGTACGGGACGTCCACAGTGCACAACACCACAAGAAGACCGATATCTCACCATCAGTGCCCGCAGACGGCCACGGAGTACTGCAGGCAGCCTTGCTCGGGACCTAACCGCAGCCACTGGAACAGTTGTCTCCAGACACACAGTCTACAGACGACTGAACAGACATGGTTTATTCACCCGGAGAACTGCAAGATGCATTCCACTGACCCCTAGTCACAGAAGAGCCCGTAAAGCCTGGTGTCAATAACACAGTACATGGCCATTGGAACAGTGGTCCCAGGTTATGTTCACGGACGAGTCCAGGTATAGTCTGAAGAGTGACTTTCGCCGTGTTTTTATCTGGCGTGAACCAGCAACCACATACCAACCCCTCAATGTCCTTGAAAGGGACATATATGGAAGTCGTGGTTTGATGGTGTGGGATGGGATTATGATTGGTGCACGTACACCCCTGCGTGTCTTTGACAGAGGAACTGTAACAGGTCAGGTGTATCGGGACATCATTTTGCACCCCTTTTCAGGGGTGCAGAGAGTCCCACCTTCCTTCTGATGGATGATAACGCTCGGCTCCACCGAGCTGCCATCGTGAAGGAGTACCTTGAAACAGAAGATATCTGGTGAATGGAGTGGCCTGCATGTCTGCACACCTTGACACGTCCCCTTAGAAAAATTATACATGACTGTGCTTAAACTGACACACAATATTTTTAGCGCAACGCAATCTGACTTTCAATAATCCCTACAAAAGAATGGCCCTGACTAACATTAACCTATACCTTTCACAAATCACTTACCTCACAAAAATCTTCGTTACTCGAACTGCTGCAATACAGCGAGCGCCACTACTGCCAGCTAAATAAAAGATTCAAACTACGGAAGGCACTAACTACTGATAGGCATAGTTAGCAAATGAAAGATTTGATAGAGAACAAACAATGTATTTACCTTGATATCATCATATACAAATATAGCAGTTCATGACAAATTTCAAAACTCCGCCATTTCTCTCCCCACATCCACCACTGCTGGCGGCTCACCTCCAACTGCCGAACGCTATGCGCTGTTAATATCCAGCTGCCCAACACTACAATGGCAGACAACAATGCAAACTAGCCACAGACTGCACACAGCACAGCCAGTGATTTTCATACAGAGCGCTACGTGGCGTTACCAATAAGAAAACCTAAACAGCCTACTTACAACCTAAACCCTATCGTTCACGTTTGGGACGCTCTCGGACGACGTATCGCTGCACGTCTTCAAACTCCGATGAAACTTCAGGAATTCCGACAGGCACTTGTGCAAGAATGGGAGGCTATACCCCAGCAGCAGCTCGACCACCTGATCCAAAGTATGCCAACCCGTTGTGTGGCCTGTGTACGTGTGCTTGGTGATCATATCCCATATTGATGTCGGGGCACATGGGCAGAAAACAGTTGCGTTTTGTAGCACATGTGTTTCTGGACGGTTGTCTCAACTTATCGCCAATACCATGGACTTACAGATCTGTGTCGTGTGTGTTCCCTACGTTCCTATGCAATTAGCGCCAGTTTTGTGTAGTGCCACGTTGTGTGGCAACACATTCTGCAATTATCCTTAATTTATGAGTATGCGTGTAAATTGCATATTCTTTAGCTTTGACAACTTCCAGTCAGTCATATTTCAGCCTAGAAGTAGTGCTACGCTATGGTTTAATTTTTAACCATAACTTTCACTTTAAAAAGTGCCATTGGTAACTTCACTGTTTAAAGCAAAACGACTGTATCGTGGCCTAAAATACACTCGCCATCTCCACTAGAGCTACATAACTATCGTAAATAACACTATACAAGTCGTCATCTCTAAGTTCTAAGCGAAACACTGGAAAAAGAACACACAAATTACACCTATAATGTTCCTGAAACAGACAAGGAAGCCTGTTGGTGACGCCAACTGCGCAACATACGAGTATAGCGTCACATCCACTGAAGCTTAGAGGGCTTGATTTGTACACTAGACCCACTTTCCCTCCTCTTGTTGTGTAGTGTACGTCAACAAACCCAATATGGTGATGATATTGAATTTACAACATTGCCGTCGGCACCCTTATTGGATATCAACATATACAACTTACGGTCTGAACGAAGTGTGTTGTCACAATCGAAATTACTGCGAAGATTCCCCGTACATCTTCAGAAGGTCGGGGCTGCTGCCGCTGCTGCTTGCGGCTATTGTTGTTGTTGTCTTCAGCTAGAAGTGGAAATGAGCGTACGGCATAGTGGGCCGGGAGTCCCCCGTTCGGGGAAGTTCGGCCGCCGAGGGCAAGTACTTACTGCATTCGACGCCGCATTGGGCGACTTACGCGTCGGAGATGGGGATGAAATGATGATGAGGACAACACAACACCCAGTACCTCAACGGAGAAAGTCTCCTGCCCCAGCCGGGAATCGAACCCGGGCCCCTTGGCGTGGCATGCGGCCGCGCTGACTACTCAGCTAAGGGGGGTGGACTTCAGTCAGAAGATTGATTTGACGCAGCTCTCCAAGCTATGTGATGTTACACGCATTTTGGACACCATTTTATTTTCTAAATTTTGTTGGGACGCTGCGGCTAGCAGAAGTAATAAGCAGCATTACAGTATACAACAGCACCAAATAGGACTGAAACGCGTTAAATCTGAAGGGAGACGAAAATATTCCTGGCACCGATCACACACGAATATCTACGAAATTGTGCGAAGTACTCACTAGATTTCTGCTGCGTCCAAGTCTGGTCAGCGGCGACAGATTGTAATCAGAGTCTCTTCTCTATTCTAGTAATCTGAACCATGCTCTCGACTTTTATCAACTTGGGTGATGAATTGATTCCAATCATCTTGTGAATGCTGCAGTTCTTCTCATATCCGTACTTGCTAAGAAAAACTGGAGAGGAATTCCGCCTTATGCAAGCCACCGTTTTGTGGTTTTGTTTTCACCCAGATATGTTTCAGTACTTTTTGTGCTACGTTCAGTGGATTTATTTGTTTATTTTCTCTCTGCACCTCTAAGGAAATGGTTTGTAGAAAATATTTCGGATGAAATATTTACATTTGTAAACAGAGTGATTATGGTCAACTACTTTACATTAATTTGTATATACACTGAAGAGCTAATTAAAATGGTACACCTGCTTAATATCGTGTAGGGCCCACGAGAGTACGCAGAAGTGTTGCAACACGAAGTGGCATGAACTCAGACTAAAGTCTGAAGTAGTCCAGGAGGGAATTGACACCATGAATCCTGCACGGCTGTCCATAAATCCGTAATAGTGCGAGGCGGTGGAGATCTCTCCTGAACAGCACTTTGGAAAGCATCCCAGATATGCTCAATAATGTTCGTATCTCTGGAGTTTGGTGGCCAGGGGAAGTGTTTAAACTCAGAAGAGTGCTCCTGGAGCCACTCTGTAGCAGTTCCGGACGTGTGGGGTGTCGCATTGTCCTGCTGGAATTGCGAAGTCCGTCGAATGCACGATGGAGATACGGGTGATCAGACAGGAAGTTTACGTACGTGCCACCTGTCAGAGTTGTGTCTAGAGGTGTCAGGGGTCCCGCACAACTCCGACTGCACAAGTCCTTCACCATTACAGAGCGTCCACCAATTCATGAGATTGTCTCCATATCGGTACACGTCGATCCACTCGATACTGTCTGAAACGAGATTCGAACGACCAGGCAACATGTTTCCAGTCTTCAACAGTCCAATGTCCGTGTTGACGGCCTGGGCGAGACGTAAAGCTTCGTGTCGTGCAGTCATCAAAGTTACACGAGTAGGCCTTCGGTTCCGGAAGCCCATATCATCATGTTTCGTTGAATGTTTCGCACGTTGATGCTCTTTGATGGCCCAGAATTGAAATCTGGAGCGGTTTGTGGAAGAGTTGCACTTCTGGCATGTTGAAGGATTCTCTTCAGTCGTCGTTGGTCCCGTTCTTGCAGGATCTTTTTCCGGTCACAGCAGTGTTGGAGATCTGAGGTTTATCCGGATTCCTGTTGTTCCGAGACACTCGTGAAATGGTCGTACGGGAAAACCGCACTTCATCGCTACCTCGGAGATGCTGTGTGTTATCGCTCGTGCGCCGACTATAACGCCACGCTCATATCTTTATAACATGATCTTACAACTGTGTCAGGCATTTGTTGTCTTACATATGCGTTGCCGACTGCAGTGCCGTATTCTGCCTGTTTACATATCTCTATTTGAACCCGCATGCCTATACCAGTATGTTTGGCACTTACGTGTAGTACAGAGTTGGCACATGTATCAGTGACTTGAGCCGTTGTATGTTCATTTACGATATGTCTAAATGTCCTAGTTTTATAGAAAATTTCGAAACAAAGTGGTGTAAATTTGTGTACACACCTCACATTGAGCTATTGGTTACAGAAATTATAGCTAGTCGCCTCCAAACAGCAAAACGTTTTTTTTATTTCTGTTTGTTATGGATGTCCGACCGAAAATCGCTTGATATGGGGTTATTTATCGTAGTTACCTAGGTTTTCTTTATGTTACGGTGTTTCTTATTTGTTATTGTCGAGGTAAGACGCTTATTTCAGAATGAGATTTTCACTCTGCAGCGGAGTGTGCGCTGATATGAAACTTCGTGGCGGATTAAAACTATGTGCCGGACTGAGACTCGAACTCGGGACCTTTGCCTTTCGCGGGCAAGTGCTCTACCATCTGAGCTACCCAAGCACGACTCACGCCCCGTCCTCACAGCTTTACGTCTGCCGGTAGAGCACTTGTCCGCGAAAGGCAAAGGTCCTGAGTTCGAGTCTCGGTCCGGCACACAGTTTTAATCTGCTATGAAGTTTCAAGACGCTTATTTATTTCACTGTTGTCGTTGCACGAGCATTTTCTAAGATCTGATCGTCAAGCAGGGATTTTCCGCGCCATTACGTTTTGTTACCGCTGTGTAGTGTTCACGTGTTTCGTGGCATGTTTGTGTGGGATGTGACGGACGCATTTGATGTCGTGTGTGCGTCTGCGTACGGGTGCGTACGTGCGTGTGTGTGTGTAGCTGTTTGTGTAACTGGGGGGTGGGAGGAGAGAGAGAGAGAGAGAGAGAGAGAGAGCGCTATTGACAGGGAGGTAGAGTGAACACTGTGGAACATGGGGAGAGGAATTTAATTTTAGAGGTGGATCATATGCAACTTTGGGGTAGGGGTTATTTATATAGTTATTCTGTTGTGGCAAAGATGGTTTTATTGCACAGTAATGTGTTTTTTCTTGTACTTTCTTACCTTGGTTCAGCTGCTTAATTGCAGACTGTTTTACAAATGGTTCAAATGGCTCTGAGCACTATGGGACTCAACTTCTGAGGTCATCAGTTCCCTAGAACTTAGAACTACGTAAACCTAACCTAAGTACAACACACACATCCATGCCCGAGGCAGGATTCGAACCTGCGACCGTAGCGGTCACGCGGCTCCAGACTGCAGCGGTTCCAGACTGAAGCGCCTAGAACCGCTAGGCCACACCGGCCGGCACTGTTTTACAGTGTTCGTTAATAAAAGCACTGTAATGGCATCGTCGCATTTATTTAAAACTAACTAGCTGCCTGCAGTGCCAGATTATAGCCACATAGGTTGTCTGCTTCCATCTCCAAGCAGATGCTATGTGCTACAAGAGATGTTTTAGCGGACTGAATGAAGGAGATATCTATAGAGAACAAACAGAAACAATTTGTAACAAAATGAAACACCTACAGCCGTCGTTACGTTGTCATTTATTGTGTAGCTATTGGTTTCGGCGCTTCAGAGCACCATCTTCGGGCCTTATCTGATGCTGAAGGGGTTATCATGTTCCATCTGTACGATCCATCAATGCCCAACAACTGGCTTACGGAGACTACCTGTAACTGTAATGCCGACTCTCGAACCATCAACTGTCAGTTGTAAAGATGATGCTTTGAAGCGCCGAAACTGGCAGCTTCGCAATAAATGACCACATAGTGACGGCTGTAGGTGTTTCATTTTCTCACAATAGTGAACGGACGCAATCACGCAGACCTCCTGCCACAAGGATGGACATACAAAAAGTAGATGGAAGTGCTAAGCACAGATTTATTAAGGTAATCCAGGAAAGCGTTAACGTAATATTCACAGTCTCGGGTGAGAATGAATGGAGGTTGTACTGTATGTCGCCTATACCGCCATGTACGGATATGTGGTCGAACTAAGTAACATTTGTGTAGGTTTAATACCAGGAAGAATCTTGCGTCAGTTCGAAGATCGATTTGCCATAGCTCTGCAAGCTAGTCTATGCTGTGTAAACCTCCTCATCTCTCTGTAATTATTGAAATCCATGTCCACTAAAAATTGCTTATTCTAGTCAGCCACTCCCTTTACAGTCTGTATGCCCTACACACTTCCATCCATCACCAAATCGATTATTCCTTGATATCTCTGCATGTGTTCCAGCTATCAACCCCTTCTTTTAGTCAGGTTGCGCCATAACTTTATTGTCCCCAGTGCGATCGGATTGTTTTCAAAAGTTTGTATTCTTTTCTTGTCTGAACTGTTGATCTGCCACGTTTCACTTCCATGCAACGGTACACTCCAGACAAGTACGTGGCGAGTGTTAGTGTTAGGCATCGGCTATGCCCTTTCAAAAGCGCCGTCTCAGCATCTGCGATAAACAGTTTATGAAAATGACGGAAATTTAAATCTGGATCACCGGACGATAAGACGAAGCTACGTCCCCCGATAGCTAGTCCAGAATTACCAATGTACCACCTCCTCAAACAGTGTCAAGGGATCGCAGAGGTTTGTTATCCTTAGCAGAAACACACAGGAAGACCAAATAATTTACGGAAATGCAGCCGATGTTTCGAGGGGTGCACGCCGTATCATTTTCAATGCAAAACAGCAGTTAGTAAGCGCTGAGCAGGGAATTTAAAACCTCTGTTTGCAGCAAAATTCCGGAACGCTAACAGACATACACCTTCGCATTGGAAAAAAGCTATGTCCACTGCGGCAAGATGAACCCATTCAATCATAACATTACATGTTTCGGAAGACCATCATCAGATGTGTTACGATGAATTATTAAACTATTCTCATGAATGCCTAATTAAGTTGCCAGTGACATTGTTTTAAACCTCGCGACAGCCGGCCGGAGTGGCCGTGCGGTTCTAGGCGCTGGAGCCGAGCGACCGCTACGGTCGCAGGTTCGAATCCTGCCTCGGGCATGGATGTGTGTGATGTCCTTAGGTTAGTTAGGTTTAAGTAGTTCTAAGTCTAGGGGACTGATGACCTCTGATGCCAAGTCCCATAGTGCTTAGAGCCATTTTGAACCACGTTTGCCGGCCGAAGTGGCTTGCGGTACTAGGCGCTGCAGTCTGGAGCCGCTGGACCGCTACGGTCGCAGGTTCGAATCCTGCCTCGGGCATGGAAGTGTGTGACGTCCTTAGCTTAGTTAGGTTTAAGTAGTTCTAAGTTCTAGGGGACTGATGACCTCTGATGCTAAGTCCCATAGTGCTTAGAGCCATTTTGAACCACGTTTGCCGGCCGAAGTGGCCGTGCGGTTCTAGGCGCTGCAGTCTGGAGCCGCGGGACCGCTACGGTCGCAGGTTCGAATCCTGCCTCGGGCATGGATGTGTGTGATGTCCTTAGGTTAGTTAGGTTTCAGTAGTTCTAAGTCTAGGGGACTGATGACCTCTGATGCTAAGTCCCATACTGCTTAGAGCCATTTTGAACCACGTTTGCCGGCCGAAGTGGCTTGCGGTTCTAGGCGCTGCAGTCTGGAGCCGCTGGACCGCTACGGTCGCAGGTTCGAATCCTGCCTTGGGCATGGATGTGTGTGATGTCCTTAGGTTAGTTAGGTTTAACTAGTTCTAAATTATAGTCGACTGATGACCTCAGAAGTTTAGTGCTCAGAGCCATTTGAACCTTTTGGAACCTCGCGACAAAATTTCAAGGGAAAAGAACGAGTGCTGTGACACACCATCTTTAATCAGTTATTTCTCTAGCTTTGTTGCCTGTCGTGATACTTTCAGTAGGTCATATGGAATGGTCAAAATACAACCTGCTCTTACGCGCATTGAGTGCCGCCGTGCGTTTCTTAACTACGTTCCAATAATTGTCCCCCGCTGAAGCATTCGGAGGAATGATTTAATTATTCACCATACTACATCTGACAGCGTAAGCTAGCCTTCTGAAATGTGGAGTGCAATGAATAAAATAATTTACACTGGTAAAGTTCGAAAATTCCATTTATCACTGCTTACATTCCTCAGACTGCTATGGTCGACAGCATTCCAACTAGTCGACGTTTGTGACATCATTAAGCGGGCTACCAAGTATAGATGGCGAAACATTGCCCAGAATGCAGTCAGTCGATCACGGGAATTTCTTGGACCTATGCCAAATATGCTATCAGGGGATATTAAGGTGCAGAAAGGGGGTCAGCATTGAAACGTCCCCTTAGAAAAATTATAAATGGCTGTGCTTAAACTGACACACAATATTTTAGCGCAACGCAATCTGACTTTCAAAAATCCCTACAAAAGAACATCTCTGACTAACAATAACCTATACCTCTCATGAATCACTTACCTTGCAAAAATCTTCGTTACTCGAACTACTGCAATACAGCGTGCGCCAATACTGCCAGCTGAATAAAAGATTCTAACTACTGAAGGCACTAACAACTGATAGGCATAGTTAGCAAATGAAAGATTTTGATAGAGAACAAACAATGTATTTACCTTAATAGTGTTCAAAAGTCATAATATATATATCAGTTCATGACATCCAGTCTTACAAATTTACTATCTCTGATGGACACACGTCCAGATCATCCGCTCTCAAAACTCCGCCATCTCTCTCCCCACATCCACCACTGCTGGCGGCTCACCTCCAACTGCGCAACGCTACGCGCTGTTAACAGCCAACTGCCCAACACAACAATAGCAAATTCTAACAATGCAAACCAGCCACAGACTGCACACAGCACAGTCAGTGATTTTCATACAGAGCGCTACATGGCGTTACCAACATAAAAACCTAAACGACCTACTTACAGCATGTACGGTCACGAGTTCGTTTGACCCGTGCAGAGAACCGCAGAGATAGAAAACGTTTGGAGACAGTCGTAAACCGTGGTGTCAATACCTAGTCACAAAGTTTCAGGAATCGACTTTAAGTGAAACATCTGGGAATGCACTACAATCTCCCCATCTATCAGTCCCACATTGGTCGCAAAGAAGAGACTAGATTAACTGCAGTGTGTACAGTGGCGTTTAAGCAATCACTCTACCCGAGCTCGATACGTGAATGTAACACGAGGAATCTCTGCAAAATCGTACAGTGCAAACCATCCTCTGCCGTGCACTTCAAGGTGGTTTACAAAGTGTAGACGTCACTGTGTGTGCATGCTTCAAACAACTCGATAGCTCGGCTTAACAAAAGAGAATGAAAATATCTTCCAGAAGCGCAGAACTTCGGCTAATTGCTCAATCATAAGAAAGGAGTACCGAAACTTCGGTAACGCAATTCACTAAAGAGGTCACTGTGAAAAAGTATTGTTCGCCTGCACTTCGGGAACAATTCCAAGATATCGCCTTTCGTTTTGCGGTATTGCCACGTTCCCGTGCAGTATTGGATGAGACAGTACTGGGCGTGGAAGTTAAATTGCAGGCAGCAGTTTCCACGTATTCTCTCTCTCTCTCTCTCTCTCTCTCTCCCTCTCCCTCTCCCTCTCGGACCTGCTCCGAGAATCCCTGGCAACGGGGCTTTCCCCTTCTGCTGCGAAGTAGCGAGGCAGCCTGCTGGCGGTGGGGAGGTGGTAAGGTTTTTACGGACTACTTGTGCGAGACTTTACGGGCGCCGCCGAGCCGCCTAATATAAAAGGCCGGCCGTGAAAAGCGGCGGCAGAAGTTTTTAATACCTCGTAAAGTGAATCCCCGCCCGCGGGTTGGCAGCCCTGGCAGCAAGCGCCCGCCTCTGGCCCCTAGCTCTAAACTGATTTGTTGAGCAGCGCCGCTACCGCCGCCGCCTCCCAGGTTCGCCAACCCTTCACAGGCTTGAAACTAGCGCGCAGAAAGAAGAAATAAAACGGGCAGTACAGACGCTGCTTCAGGTAGAGATGGTGCATGTCTTAATTACTCTCGTCGAGTAGACTGTGCAAGAAATACATACCATGTTCATGCCACAGGGTTTGTCTTACTTCTGTTAAATACATCACTACACATGTAGGAAATGTTTCTGTTTAGAGGGCATTCAATAGAAAATGGACCAACGATGCAGTTTTTTAGAGTCCCACACAATATTATGACATTAATTGTAACATTGTTGGTTTAATTTGCTATGAAAGCGGTGCTGATAGACAATAAAAGCGGGTTAAAAGCTGTGAGCTGTCTGGGGAAGTTAAGCTTTCACCAGGTATCCAGTCCAGCTTACCAAATTCCCAACCAGACTAACATTAATTATAATCTTTTAATAGTCATACGACAACCGGTGATATATATCTATAAAAAAGAGAATTTAAATAAAAAGAAATAAATCAGTTTATATTTGGAAATTTATTTTAACATTGATCATTGAAATTTCAGCATATTAAACTTGATTCGTAACTAAACTGGTGCATTATTTGGGATTGTTAAAATGTGAGATTGTAATCTTACGGAACACATCAAATATGGAGCCAAGATTGGGAGACTGCATACAACACTGCATTCATAAAATAACACACGAAGAACATTGAAACATATGCAAGAGGAAATTAACCACAACCAACCGATTCAGTTTTCACCCTAAGAAGTTACGTTCGTAGCACAATCCTGTCCGTCATGTAATTACCACACACTGGTATACTAAATTCATACTAACTCTCTGTGAAATCTTCCCGTAAAGAATAGCTGAGGGCTACTTTGATGATTACACCACATGCTTCACGTGGTCAACTTGGTTTACACAAAGAGTGTAACTCCACAATAATTTTGATAGTTAAAATAAATTAGATCGAAAGGCAATTTACAAAAGAAAAACCTCGAACTGGTTACTAACGTCTTACTTTTAACCTGACGGGTCAAACAGTTATATAAGCACGTGGTACTGGTCTCACAAAGTACACCCCACGTGGGTTGAGCATAAAGAAAAGTTGCTATGTTGAAAAATATTGTCAAGACGAGACGTTATAATCACACAAGCATTCGCATTTAAGATTGATGATGCTAGTTAGAGTTACTGATCAACATGTGGTTCCACTTTACTCACAAAGTAGTGAGAAAGCAACTACCGGAATATATTCTGAACTTCACACTCGAATTACACTGCGTTGCAATTTAAGATAACATTAGATATTTTAGAGCTAAACCTAAAATAAAGGTGATTAAATTTTCAGTTAGGCTGAACTTAAGAAATCCATTGTCCTACGGACTTAGCAGAGATGTGCTTAGCCGGAGATCTTACCACTTCAGACGCTCGCCACGGACAGACTGCACTGGTCCCTTCCTGAGAGTGGCTCACAAATACAGACGGAAGTGGCCAGAGAGGCAGCTTCCTATGCCAACATAACAAGGGACGGACAAGACCATACTAAGAATAGAAACCTCTCTGCTTTTAGAAAGCGTAGCTACCTGTTCTGACGTTGGTCCTACTGTTCTCTAGCAGACAGGCTTGTCTGCTACCCTCAAGCATGCAACTAGAAATACATTTGCTCATTCATCCTCTCACACAGAAGGGAAGGGGGATGACAGTATCTTATCATATACAGTATATAAAAGAAAGCGGATGTAGGTTCCGTATGAGACTGTGTGACATGAATTACATATAAACTGTGTTTTAAAGTGTAGTAGTGTGACAGATCGTTCTTGTTTATGTGTAAAAGTAACACGTTTCACTACTCAGTCTCCTCCCAGACAGTCAGAAACGCCACAGTAAATTTAGAAGAGGAATTTATGCCGTAAATGACAACAGATTTAAGAAATTAACATGAAAGGAATCCAACAGAGACCTTTCATACTTCTGACTAAAACTAAACTCTGCCCAAACAAGCCATGGAGGCTCAGTGGTACCGACCGGCCGCCATGTCATCTTCAGCTCACAAGCGTCACTAGATGCGGATATGGAGGGGCACGTGGTCGGCACACCGCTCTCCCAGCCGTATGTCAGTTTATGAGACCGATTACATTTGACAGCTGGGGGTAATTAGGTCCTTGAAAACTTTAACAGGTAAGGAACTTCCAGTCAGTACGGATGAGGTTCATCAGATGTAGACCATCAACTGCTGGATTTGGAAGGCATTATCAGGATCAGCGAGCGGTCGCCAATGTGCTCCACTTCTCTTGCGAACAGCACTAGTACTTTTACATTCAAAAATTATTAACTGTGATCAACAAATAAAACAAGTACACGGATTTCATCGTATCAATGTGGCGAGACGGCTACATAAGATCTTATTTATGGATTCTTCCATCGCTTCTTGGTAGAACAATTCCATATTGAGTGTTGAATAACACTTACTCAATGTTTTGTTCTGCTGATTCTTTTTATATGTATGAACTAGTTTTCGGCTTCTTAGGCCACCTTCAGATAACTACTGGCTATTGTTTACAATGCGCTCGAGTTCTTACGAACCAAACATTCTTGACTAAGATACAATGCACTTAGATATGATCTTTAGTTGTGGTATTGCCTTTGGTATTATCAAATGGGTCGTTTGACGTTTTGTTCTGCAAACTGTTCTTTGACGTAATAAATCACATTTTATGGTTTGTCAGTACCATGCATGAAATTAGAATTATTTAGAATAGGGCCTACACAGTATCACAAAATTACAATTTTTTTTTTTTTTTTTTTTTTGTATTTGTTGTGAACAGTTGAACTAGACACTAATTGTTGGTTGTACAACAGCGATGTTTTCTTTGGGGGTTACATTTTGTTATTAGAAACTTTTTTTGACATTAGTGTGTTAATAAATACCATATATTACATTGTTACACCTGTGTGACAGTTAGGAATGTAAACACAGAAAGGATATTACATTATATTGGGGTGTGAATTTGTTTACTATTGGGACACTTTTTGGTTAGTAGCAGGTTTACTGTATTGTGTAAAGTTTAGGAATGGTGATGTGCTCAGTTGCAATTGGTCATTTAGAACCAGCTGGGGATTTAGGGCTGAGTGTTTATTAATTTCAAGTGCTTCTAGTAGGCTGAGTTTTCTGCCTTTGAGGGCTATATGAAGCATCAGAAACAACATGAGTACACATCTAAAAGTGATACACATGACAATTACAAGCGTTCACATTCGTATGAGTTCGACGTTCTTGATAATGAAATAATATAACAAGTGTAAAACATAATCCATAATATGCTCTTGCGCCAGAAACGGAAAATAAACAACCTATGAGATTTTTTTAATGAGCGGTAAATTTATCAGAAACAGTCCTTACCACAAACGAATCGAAGTGTTAGCAAAAGGTTAATGTGCTTCTCATCATAAACCTTCCACTAAGCAGTTAGATGTATTAAAAGTTGATATAGAATACAGTATAAATAACGACATTGCAATCAAACACATATCAAGGCGTGAAATACAAAAATGGCTCGAGTGTAACACTACAACAACTCAATCTAGTGACCACAACACACTGAATAACCTAAAGAAGTAAATCACACAAAATAAAACAATTATCACGAGAGCAGATAAAAGTAATACCTTGGTCCTCGTGCACAAAAGTAAATATACATACTGTGTCCTTAACAAAGACCCAACAAAAACCTGTAATGAAGAAATTAAAAACTTAACCACTCGTGCAAAAGTATAATAACTATTACGAAGGTAAATATTTGATCAACACGAATCCAATAGCCTCTAAACTGTGTGGACTCCCTAAACTACACAAAAAAGATCATCCTCTAAGACCACTTGCCCCAACCTAGACTGCATCAAACTATAAAATTGCCAAAGAATTACGTTCCTATATCAAAACCAAAACAAAATTCAAATCTAAGTTTGGAATTGTAGACTCGGTGGAACTTGCCAACAAAATTAAATACTTTCCAATACCAAGTAGTCCAAAACTAGTGTCCTTTGACGTCATCAGCTTATAAAAAAACACATCTACACAAGAATGCCTTGATATTCTGACAGAACTACTATACAGAGCAGGTGTCAACCCAGTACAAGTAGTAGACAAAGTTTTCCATCCAAACATGTCTGAAATAGAATTATTTCCAATCTGAAGGTACCCTTCACAAACATCTAGAAGGATTGGCAATGGGGTCCCATCTCAGCCCTCCTTTTAGCTGAAATATTCATGGACAGTTTTGGAAAACAGTTCCTAGAAGATGAACCCCTCAGTAATAATATTACTTACTGGTACAGTCATGTAGATGATGTACTGTGTATGTGGACAGGTACCAACAGTGAACGGAACACATTCCTAGAACATCTGAATTCACATCACAAAAACATACAATTCACCATAGAGCTAGGTGAAAAATCCATTAACTTCTAGACCTCAGCATAGATATCACCACAAATACACATACTTTCAAAATTTACAGGCACAGTAATACCCCCACGTTCACAACACCCAATAACACACTAACATGCAGCCTTCCATTCCATGATACATTGCCTCACATCCATACCAGTGTCAAAACAGAATTTCGAAACAAAAGTAGACAACATTAAATATATTGCATATAACAATGGCTATAGCCCCGAATTAGTTGACACTCTGCAATAACAATCACACCAAAAAGCAACTGGAGACTATTCCGTATCTAGGTTAGCTGTCAGACAAAACTAGCCAAAACACTGAAATCTCAAAACTATAAAACTACATTTTATGTAATAAGCACTGCAGCTAAAATCCTATTCAACAGCAAGGACAAAACAGAGAAACTGAGCAACAGTGGGGTCTATAAAGTAACATGCACTGACTGCAATAAACTGTACATTGGTCAAACAGGCCGGGCCATAGCAAAAAGGATGACTGAACATGAACGTAGCTGGAGATTAAATAAATCAGACTCCACCTTTGCTGAACATATGCTCAAAGGAGGACAAAAATATCTAACACACACAGAAGTGTTACATGTAGCCAACAAAGGCAGAAATCTCAGCCTACTAGAAGCACTAGAAATTAACAAACACTTAGCCCTAAATCCACAGCTGGTCCTAAATGACCAACTGCAACTGGGCGCATCACCAGTCAAACTTTACACAATACAGTAAATCTGCTACAAACCACAAAGTGTCCCAATAATAAACAAATTCACACGTCAATATAATGTAATATCCCTTAAGTGTTTACATTCCTAACTGTCACACAACTGTAACAAGGTAATATTTGCTATTCATTAATACACTGTAAAAAAAATTTTTTTTCCTAGTAACAAAATGAAACCCCCAAAGAAAACATCGCTGTTGTAGAACCAACAATTAGTGTCCAGTGCAACTGTTCAGAAGAAATACCAAAAAATTGTAATTCTGTAATAATGTGTATTTTGACTAATTCTTTTTTTTTGCCATGCATGACACTGACAAACCATAAAATGTGATTTATTATGTTAAAGAACAGTATACAGAACAAAAAGTCAAACGACCCGTTTGACAATCCCAAAGACAATACCACAAATAAAGATCATATATAAGTGCGTTCTATCTTACTCCAGAATGTTTGGTTCGTAAGAACTCACGCTCCTTGTAAACAGTAGCCAGTAGTTATCTGAAGATGGCCTAATAAGCCGAAAAGTAGTTCATACAAATAAAAAATCAGCAGAACAAAAAACCGCATAAGTGTTATTCAGCCCTTGAAATAAGATCTCTTCTGTCCTTGAAGAACTCTCCCCTCTTTAAGTAAATGAACTGACTTTTGTATTATTTCTAACATTTGTATTTACACTGTGTAAGGAAACATGACAGGGACACCAACGGTAAGACATATGATAACTGAAGATATTATGCACACTATGTTCTCACCCTAACTTCCTACCTGCTATACTATGGTTGCAGCGTCAACTTTATATGAAGAGTGGCTCATGAATTGGACTTCAAACCGATTGCGAGTGAACGCAGACACCGACAACCGCGATTGAGGTATCATTGTACAGCATTTATGACAATATTATACATATAACAACATACAGCTTAGATGTAGGGACACTTTAGTTGCGTTAGAATAGATACGACTATTGAAATGCAAATGTAGCGATCATATCACACACACTAGCCACTCTGTCACGACTAGGAGTAACAGTGCAACAGTGGGCTTAACGTAGACTATCGCTGAAATAATTAGTAATTGAATTTACACTTAATTAGCGAAATTAGTGTTTGTACTGACGATTTGGGCAGTAATTCTCTAGATGTTTTTATTGTTGTCTTCATTCTAAAGACTGGTTTGATACATCTCTCCATACCTGGTTTATCTTGTAAAAGAGTTTTCTCCTCCGAATAACTATCGCAACCTATATACCATTCCAGTCTGTTTACTGCGTTCTTCTTTTTGGCTCCCTCCACAATCCAGCCCCGCACCTCCACCGCTACCCTACAATAACAAAGTGAAAATTTCTTGATGTCTCTCATACAGTACTCTGTCAAATTCTTCTCGTGATATCAAACATTCCATCTTATCTTCATCTACTTCCTGTTTCCTTTCCGCAATCTTCTCTTCAAGTGCAGGACAGGAGAGAGAATCAGAAGGGACTCCGACAGGCTTCAATTTTTGGTCCACTCCTATTACTTGTATGTGTGATTGACTCAACTTTCGACCAGCAAAATTGGTACTTTTTGCAGACAATGCCAGTGTTATAATAAATACCGTTAGACAAAAAGCAATAGAAAAGTTCATACATGATTCTGTCGAAATAATTATTAAGTGGTTCTCTGAAAATACGGTACGAGAAATTAGGGCTCATATGGAGGCATACAGACAGTCGTTTTCCTGTCGTTCTGTTTGCGAGTGGTTGAAGAATGTGGATGGATTATTTTCGCTAGTTGTTATATGCTGTCGATATCGCATTCTGAAGTTGCGCCCTGTCTATCCTATATATTTCAATCCTGACATACGATTCTATGTATGCCTGGGTTCCTGTTTATTGACTTTTTTCCTTTTTAGTGAAGTCTCTGCCATATACTGTTGTTCGGTCTAACAGATAAAAACAAACAACTAACCGCAGACTAGTAAAATTATACGTACACCCGTCATGATAACAGCGTCACACTGTAGCAACTATAACCAACAGCATTTTTTGGTCAACTCTGACAACTAGCAATCTTTCAAATGTTGTGGTAAAACGTCAGATTACAAAAATCACAAGGAAACAGTATTAAAAACAAAAAAGTTTGTGGTGTAAGTGTCCTAAACCTACATCACTTTGTAATACAGTACAGAGTAAAAGCGACCACTAAGAATACATGAACGTAAGTACCAAATCTGTATCCAGAAATACTATTAACCAACATTATAATCAAATAAAAAATATGAAACTTTTGCAGATCGTCTAAAGATGGCTATCTAACCGAAATGGCTTAATCAAAATTAATACATCATTAAACTAACATAGCGCACTCTGGAGTTTATTATATAAAAGTATGTGGTTCCATTTTCTAGAAAGTCTCATTAGGATGCAAACAGTCTAGAACAATTAATTTCTGAACTGGGACCATACGGACTGCTGCCGTCATGTCGATGCCGGCTGACTGAGAGAACCCATGTATCTGCCGATCTTGGGAGTGGTGTGAGGGTGCACGCGGTGGCGTGATGAACTTAGCGTCACTGGGGTTGCGGAGAGCTGGGGGGGGTGGGGGGGGGGGTGGACCACTGGGTCTGTCGGACAGCGGGGCACAGCCAGATCGCCCTCGCTCGATACAGGCGTTGGGAGGCGCGCTTTGTCGCATGGAAAGAGAAAGAAGGAGGTGCTGGGGGGGGGGGACGTTGGGGGGATTGGAGGGGGGGGGAAGCGACGCGTCTTGTGCCCCGTCGGGCAGGGAGGACAGGGATTACGCCGCCTCCCGCTCCCGGCTCGGGGTCCGGCCACAGCTGATGTGGTTTTAACCCACACCCCCGGCCGCCCCCAGCCCCCTGCCGCGGACCGCCTCTTAAGGGCTTAAAGGGACGGCCCGAGAGGTCCCAGCAAGCACCGGACGCGTCCCCAGCTGAAAGCTCCAGCCGAGCGGAAGCGCGACCAAGAACGCACTTCCTGGGGCAGACGCGTGGGAGAGGGCGATACTTGGCATTGGGGTGTTGTTGTGTTGGTTCATGTCGTTCGCCTCTCAGTTCGTCGAACAAGTGGACCTGAAAGATGGTGAGATCACACTGTGTGACCTCAGATGCACCTGACTCGATACTGCACTATCTAATGAAATGTGTCCAGACACCCCTACCTATTACAGACTTGACATCTAGATGTCACAAGAGGCGGACCTGTGAGTATAAAAAGATGTGGTAAGTATTATAGTGCAGTGAGTACACAAGCAGTAACAAATGGTTCAAATGGCTCTGAGCACTATGGGACTCAACTGCTGAGGCCATTAGTCCCCTAGAACTTAGAACTAGTTAAACCTAACTAACCTAAGGACATCACAAACATCCATGCCCGAGGCAGGATTCGAACCTGCGACCGTAGCGGTCTTGCGGTTCCAGACTGCAGCGCCTTTGACTGCACGGACAAGCAGTAACAGCAGTAGTGTCCATGACTAGAGCTCAGCAGCTTCAATTGTGACTTAGTCATTGCGTGCTAACTGGTGGATTGATGCGGGGGCGGTTGGGTTGGGTTGATTTGGGGGAGGAGACCAAACTGTGAGGTCATTGGTCTCATCAGGTTAAGGAAGAATGGGGAAGGAAGTCGGCCGTGCCCTATCAAAGAAACAATCCCGGCATTTGCCTGAAGCGATTTCGGGAAATCACAGAAAACCTAAATCAGGATGGTCAGACGCGGGATTGAACCGTCGTCTTCCCAAATGCGAGTCCAGTGATTGGGGGGCGGGGACCAAACACTGAGATCATCGGCCACATCGGATCAGGGAAGGATGGGAAGTCGGCTGTGATCTCTCAAAGGAGCCATCCTGGAATTTTGTCTAAAGTGGTTTAAGGGAAACACTGAAAACCTAAATCAGGATGGCCAGATGAGGGTTTGAACCGTCATTCTCCCGAATGCGAGTGCTGTGTGCCAACCACTGCGCCACCTCGCTCGGTGGTGCCACCTGAGTAACAGGAGATCCATCAGGGGCATTTCCACCCGTCTAAAGCTATCAAAGTGGTATTGATGATAGGATGGTGACGTTGAAATGCGAAGGTACTATCGCAGCTAAACCAAGACCTGGCAGACATAATGTACTGATTGACAGGGCCAGTCGAGAATTGTGCAGAGTAAACGAAAAAGATCGTATGAAAGCACCGAAAGGAGTCTTTTCTGGTTTCCAAAGTGTTACCAGCAGCCCTGCATAACCCACAAATTCCTGTGTCTGATACTAAGCAACGTTCGAGTGGTGTAAAGAAATGGAAGGGTCTGGGTTTGAGGAATGCCTGGAGAACTTACCTGCCATGACATGGAGAGCCAACAAGGAAGTATGGAGGAGGTGGTGTTATGGCAGGGATATGTCCTTCGTGCTTAGGATGGGGTCCCATTCCTGCGCTTAACAAAACACGATTTGCGAACATATTTTTCTGCATTGTGTACTCAGCTGCCACCGGCCTTGCCGCAGTGGTAACACCGGCTGCCGTCAGATCAACGAAGTTAAGCGCTGTCGGGCTGGGCTAGCACTTTGATGGGTCACCATCGAGTCTACCGAGCGAGAGAGAGAAGTTTAAGGGTCACTTTTTACGCTTTTCTCGAATAACTCGAAGGCCGGGCCTCCCAGCGGAAATGTTTCCCTGTACAAAATTACAGTATATTGAATTTCCCACAAAAATGATCAAATGGCTCTGAGCACTATGGGACTTACATCTATGGTCATCAGTCCCCGAGAACTTGGAACTACTTAAACCTAACTAACCTAAAGGACATCACACACATCCATGCCCGAGGCAGGATTCGAACCTGCGACCGTAGCAGTCGTGCGGTTCCGGACTGAGCGCCTAGAACAACTAGACCACCGCGGCCGGCATAAAATGATCCTATTCTTTTTTTCCTAAGACTAATTGGTTTCGCATTCCAAGTGATGGAGAAATTGCAAACCGTTAAAAATATTGTTTTAACGCTACATAATTAAACTCTTCAAATTACGTAGATTGAAAAGAAAAATTGGTGTATGTGCCATGTCTGAGCGTAGGAGAGCCGTATTAAGAGATGAATTGTGGTCTGGGGTCTAACAGGGTGGAAAGGTGGTAATAGAGGTTAGAAGCGTGAGCGAAGGTAGATCACCGGATGGTGTTTACAGATTCCTTCATAAATATCTTCAACATTTCGCGGCCCTGTCAGCAACTGTATAAATATTAATTTTATTTTTAATAATGAACAGCCTCAGTTGCATCGTTTACCTAGAATTTACCTAGGTTTCAGTCAGGATAACCCAATCTTCTTCTGAATAAAAGTATCTACTGTTTGTCCATAGTGGACATCGTCAAGCTAAAACTACAAATCCATAAATTATTGTCAAACTGTAAAACTCATCTGGCGCTGTCTCGGCCCCACTTCGCGAACCGCGATGCGGCAGCCACGAGTGCTGTACTGGAACTGTAGTTTTAGCTTGTCGATGTCCACTATGGACAAACAGTAGATACTTTCATTCTGAAGAAGGTTGGGTTATCGCGACTGAAACCTAGGTATATTCTAGGTAAACGGTGCAACTGAGGCTGTTCATTATTAAAAATAAAATTAACTTTCTTTAATAGGTCTGCAAACTGAAAATAGCGAAAGTGATTCCCCATCTGTCTTAGCCATTACGTCACAAGTTACGGCTGCAGTGCCCTTCACAGCGCGCCTTATGAGGCATTGACGACTCACTGCGCAGACATGCTCGGTGGAGGAAGGGGGGAGGGGGGGGGGGGGCTCGGCGGCATTTATTTCTCACAAAAAGCGTGGACACTACACGGAATGCAGGTCTGTATTAATAATACTCCTGCTGCGGGAGACCAGGTTGCATGTCAAACAACGTGTATCAGGAGGAGCGCATCAAACGTATTGAGAGAAGAGTGGGACGAAACGCGATGTCATGAAGTCCGTCACTGCTGTATACAGGGGGAATAATCAGCAATCAGTGATGTGACAAGAACGATCATTCGAACCAAAAGAGCCTACGAAACATGGGCTCTAAAATGTGTACCTCAACAGCTATTAGTATTTGTTCCGTAGGCCAGATCTGTTTCTCAGGAAAAAGATAAAGTATTTATCGTAGATTTTAAGGTATTCGCTTTAGAGTCCATGTTTACCGCACCTTTTTGCTTCGAATGATCGTGCGCGTGGGGCACACAATACTCATTAAAGCCTGTACTATGGTAAGTGAGCGGGATTCACCTTACGAGACAGGATTTTCGTATAGATATTGACCGCGTGTACCTGAATGGTGGCAAATCAGACTTATACCCACTCTGTGATAAAAATGATCCGTCAAGTAAGTTCAGAATGCAATTACACGTCAGTATGTACCAAAAGCAACACTGAAGATGCTACCAATTTGATAATAATACGGTCGCCAGCCTAATTAGCCATTAACTGAGTTTGTTCCCTGTACAAGTTGACGTATATTCATGCAAAACAACAAGTAGTAGCACTGCATAATATAGTAGAATTTTAGAACCAGAAAATCTATTCAACTGATAGTTTCACGTTCTGTACTGAATGGAAAAACCATGAATACGTAACACTACACTATAATGTATGCTACAAAACTTCGTACTGTCTATTGATCTGATTAAAATCGGGCATAGGTTACCCTAGAAATAGCACTTTCGAGCCACACACAAAATGTCAATTTTGATAAAGATAAAACACTGATAAATTTTGACATTTATATTGACTTTAACTTTTGCTGGTCAAACCAATTTAGAACACTTCAGAATTCAATTGGGTAAAGGGGTGAGGGGGGGGGGGGACCCTGAAACTGTTATGATCACTATATTAAAACAATTGATTACTGAAATTATCATGCGTTCAAGATTTCCAGTATATGAGTTACTACTCTTCTTATCTTATTTACTTCTCATTTAAATACCTTTATATCGGTCTTGAAATAATTAAACTCCATTACTATATCAATATTAAAGTTATCTTTCAACTTCGTTAGACCTTCGTTATTCATTTACTGGTTCAATAACAAACCAGTTCTTTAAACACCATTCTAACATAACTAGGTCTGCAAGTAATTATTATTAACACAAAATTTAATTTTTCATTTCGGGACACTCGGATTGCACAACATTTGGAAAGGACCCTGTCTAGCTTAGTTGTGAGGATAATTAAATGAGGGGAAAGTTCTGGTAAAATTTAGGTTATTATTGAGCAGTTCACTCTATGGTCCATACGAATACAGTACTAAAAGTTTCAACCTGATTGTATCGATGCGGCGATTGGCGAGATGGCGAGGCACAGAGCACACATACAACCACAGCTATGGCTCTTGACGTATCGGCACTTTAATTCTTCTTCGCGTCGCAATACTTTTCCATTTAGTGCCTATGGAATTTTGCCATGCTGTGTGGGATTTGGAACGGCATTCCCGAGGCTCAGTGAAACTACGTCTTCCAGGAGAGCCGCCTCGCTCCAGGAAGTGTTGATCAGACCAATGCCAAACTCCACCTACTACTGCTGAGCCCGTTGTGCCTTACAGTGCGCGCGCGCATTTTCCCGCGCTCGCCTGCCATCCACCTTTTACCGCTCCCTTACAGACAGGGTATTCACCAGAGGTTTTGCATTCTACATATCCTAATACATTGCCTACGTATGGACCAGACGCACAGTTACAATTTTAAACATCTTACAACAGTCTCAACATTTGTTACATTTCAATTCTATTACAATATTGCTTGACATTTGACATAAACATTAATATTCACATTGAAACTTGTTTACAGTTTTCTTAACACAACGACATGAAACAAAAAAGAAATGAAATCAGAACATCAATTACACTAATTTATCGAAAAATCAGATGGAAAAAAATTTACTTATACACTACTGGCCATTAAAATTGCTACACCACGAAGATGACGTGCTACAGACGCGAAATTTAACCGACAGGAAGAAGATGCTGTGATATCCAAATGATTAGCTTTTCAGAGCATTCACACAAGCTAGGCGCCGGTGGTGACACCTACAACATGCTGACATGAGGAAAGTTTCCAACCGATTCCTCATACACAAACAGCAGTTGACCGGCGCTGCCTGGTGAAACGTTGTTGTGATGCCTCATGTAAGGAGGAGAAGTGCATACCATCACGTTTGCGACTTTGATAAAGGTCGGATTGTAGCCTATCGCGATTGCAGTTTCTCGTATCGCGACATTGCTGCTCGCGTTGGTCGAGATACAATGACTGTTAGCAGAATATGGAATCGGTGGGTTCAGGAGGGTAGAACGGAACGGCGTGCTGGACCCCAACGGCCTCGTATCACTGGCAGTCGAGATAACAGGCATCTTATCCGCATGGCTGTAACGGATCGTGCAGCCACGTCTCGATCCCTGAGTCAACAGATGGGGACGTTTGCAAGACAACAACCATCTGCACGAACAGTTCGACGACGTTTGCAGTAGCATGGACTATCAGCTCGGAGACCATGGCATCGTTTACCCTTGACGCTGCATCACAGACAGGAGCGCCTACGATGGTGTACTTAACGACGAACTTGGGTGCACGAATGGCAAAACGTCATTTCTTTGGATGAATCCAGGCTCTGTTTACAGCATCATGATGGTTGCATCCGTGTTTGGAGACATCGTGGTGAACGCACACTGGAAACGTGTATACGTCATCGCCATACTGGCGTATCACCCTGCGTGATGGTATGGGGTGCCATTGGTTACACGTCTCGGTCATCTCTTGTTCGCATTGACGGCACTTTGAACAGTGGACGTTACATTTCAGATGTGTTACCACCCGTGGCTCTACCCTACATTCGATCCCTGCGAAACCCTGCATTTCAGCAGGATAATGCACGTTGCAGGTTCTGTACGGGCCTTTCTGGATACAGAAAATGTTCGACTGCTGCCCAGGACAGCACATTCTCCAGATCTCTCACCAACTGAAAATGTCTGGTCAATGGTGGCCGAGCATCTGGCTCGTCACAATACACCAGTCGCTACTCTTGATGAACTGTGGTATCGTGTTGAAGCTGCATGGGCACCTGTACCTGTACACGCCATCCAAGCTCTGTTTGACTCAATGCCCAGGCGTATCAAGGCCGTTATTACGGCCAGAGGTGGTTGTTCTGGGTACTGATTTCTCAGGATCTATGCACCCAAATTGCGTGAAAATGTAATCACATGTCAGTTCTAGTATAATATATGTGTCCAAAGAATACCCGATTATCATCTGCATTTCTTCTTGGTGTAACAATTTTAATGGCCAGTAGTGTATGTACAATAGTACAGCGTCGTTGCTGTTACACTGTCACATCACTGAATGCTGACCATTCCACCTGGCACACCCTGTATTCTTCAGTAGCGGACTGTTACACATCGCGATTGTTCCCACTTTCTCCCCACAAGGTTTGATGCGCGCCTTTTAAGTTTCGGGGACGAGGTCGCATGCATTGCAATCGGGCATATCAAAAATGGTTCAAATGGCTCTGAGCACTATAGGACTTAACATCTGAGGTCATCAGTCCCCTAGACTTAGAACTACTCAAACCTAACTAACCTAAGGACCTCACACACATCCATGCCCGAGGCAGGATTCGAACCTGCGACCGTAGCAGCAGCCCGGTCCCGGAATGAAGCGCCTAGAACCGTTCGGCCACAACGGCCGGCCTCGTGCATATCCAATTGCCCGTTGTGCGTTACACATTTAGTGAGGAGGTGCACGAATAAATTCGTAGCGACCAAAATTAGCAACGCAGCGCAGTGCAGTGCGGTTTACGAGTGTGTTACTCGTGTGTCACGCTGCAAGTATTTTATTTACCGCGGATAAATTAGTTGCGCACCGGCCACCAACAGTGCTGAGTTGTATCCGTTACTCCGTGTCGTCTATTCTTAGTATAATATAGTTTTTTTATATGTCCTTGTTTTCTCTAAGTTACTCCTTAAGTACCTTTTCATACTTAGTTCTTTAATAACCAGTCAACAAATAACTTACTCATTTTCGCGAGAGTCTTGCCTTGACGTACACTGCGTCTAAAAGTCATCCTGTATTAATTGCCAAACGAACTAATAAAGATCTTGTCATCTCAGCATTGGAGATATCGCTGTACCCAGAGTGAGATTTTCACTCTGTAGCGGAGTGTGCGCTGATATGAAACTTCCTGGCAGATTAAAACTGTGTGCCCGACCGAGACTCGAACTCGGGACCTTTGCCTTTCGCGGGCAAGTGCTCTACCATCTGAGCTACCGAAGCACGACTCATGCCCGGTCCTCACAGCTTTTCTTTTGCCAGTATCTCGTCTCCTACCTTCCAAACTTTACAGAAGCTCTCCTGCGAACCTTGCAGAACTAGCACTCCTGAAAGAAAGGATACTGCGGACACATGGCTTAGCCACAGCCTGGGGGATGTTTCCGGAATGAGATTTTCACTCTGCAGCGGAGTGTGCGCTGATATGAGTTTTAATCTGCCAGGAAGTTTCATATCAGCGCACACTCCGCTGCTGAGTGAAATCTCATTCTGGAAACATCCCCCAGACTGTGGCTAAGCCATGTCTCCGCAGTATCTTTTCTTTCAGGAGTGCTAGTTCTGCAAGTTTCGCAGGAGAGCTTCTGTAAAGTTTGGAAGGTAGGAGACGAGGTACTGGCAGAAGTAAAGCTGTGAGGACCGGGCGTGAGTCGTGCTTCGGTAGCTCAGATGGTAGAGCACTTGTCCGCGAAAGGCAAAGGTCCCGAGTTCGAGTATCGCTGTACGTTATTTATCGCAAACTAGCACGCTAATCGGTTGGACGGGCGAGTCACTACCCAGCCCTACGGCAAAAAAATTTGTTGGACGCCTTTGTGCTCTGGCATCTACAAACATTTCACCCAAGATCCACAGCGCTGTAGCTCAACCCCGTACTCCATTATGCTGATAACAAGATTCTTGTCCCTTCATGCTGCCAGTGTGTTCAGAGCCGATACTGCAGTTAACGTATCACACACACAGTTTTCTCAGCAGGATGCTGTTTTCAATAATGCATTGTCGACAAAACGAGCCGTACCATTGCCTAGCAGCAGCCTGAGCATCGTCGTCGCCAGAAACGAGTCGTCTTGAACGTGTGCTCCTCCAGTCGGAGGAATATGCAGTCTTCTGGTGGTCAAAAACTTCAACGAAGGGTGTAATGAAGCGGATTAAGGTAAGGGTTACGTTATGCTGTATCTCCTTTGTGTTATTGGCATAGCCCTTTACGTTCATCGTATGTCACACGGAGTACGTACAGGGCTCGTTCAAAAGTATGGAAACACCGCGATGGATTCGTGCTTGAAACTAAACGCAGATACGAGCCAAGCCAACAGGTTGCACTGTTGTATCTGACCACGAACGGCACCTGTGCGATGGCAATACGTTGCACGTGCCGGTCGTGGTCGCAAAAGTGTTCTGTGTAGTGGTGACTGCATTACGTCGGAAGTAACATCGGGACCTCCGGATGCCACTATCTCGGTACAAAACGTTGTATGTCGATAAAGTATCAACTCCGATTTAGTTGGTGCTGTCGTCTAGGAGAACATGCGTAAACGGTAATTAAAAGTAACACCGCAGAACGGTAATATCCAAGGATGATTGCCTATCGAAGTCGCGGCGTCCAAAGGATACATTTCGACCGTGGGATAGTAAATCGATCATGCGAGTCTCGTGGCGGGCGCTATGATCAATTATTTGTGATAGTCATTTTTATCTGTTTCCGCCGTTCCTTTAGTTGCTCTGCATTACATTCCCGCGCGAATTATTTGTGACTTGATTGGTAAAACCCACAGGGTTCCTGTCGATAGCGAGTGTGATGTCTGGTGTTCCTGACGTTTTTTTGGCGGATTCTCTGGCATGGAAAACTCTTAATTTCATGAATATCCAGCATAGAGAATTGTTTGACTTTTTGCCGCAAATATGGAGTTCTGACGGACGAGGAAACGAGGGACTATGTTGACTGTGGTGCTGAAAAGTCTGTAAATCTTCGTAAGAGGAGTTTCGATGCTGAAATACCGTTGCAGTTTCATTGCGGTCAGTGCGGAAAACGAACCAGTATCAGGAAAAATAGGTGGTTCGACTCTTCCAAGTTATCCATTCAGATGAGCGTAATTCTTCTATCGTGCTGGATTCGAGACGACACGTTGCAAGCAACAGCTTCAGAAACTGAGTTATCTGCAAATATCGTGTGTGACTATTTCGGATTTTGCCAACAAGTCTGTTACGTGCTAGTGACAGATGACAGTGTACCAATTGGTGGAGCGAATAAAGTTGTAGAAGTAGACGAATCTCGTATAGTTAGACGGAAGAACCAGAGAGGACGACCATCAAAATGTGAAATCGATCATATTTGGGTATTCCGTGGAATAAAAAGAGCGTCCCGGAAGTGTTTCGTTGTGAGAGTATTGTCCAGAGACAAGGTCACATTAGTGGGTCTCATAAAACAAAAAAAAATGGTTCAAAGTGCTCTGAGCACTGTGGGACTTAACATCTGTGGTCATCAGTCCCCTAGAACTTAGAACTACTTATACCTAACTAACCTAAGGACATCACACACATCCATGACCGAGGCAGGATTCGAACCTGCGACCGTAGCAGTCGCGCGGTTCCAGACTGAAGAGACTAGAACTGCTCGGCCACCGCAGCCAGCTCTCATAAAACACTTCATACTGCCTGATACTAAAATCATTACAGACGGGTTTCAGTCGTACAAGACTCTGAAAGCTGAAGGGATCGACCACGAATTCGTGAACCTTTCTTTGGAGTTCGTGTCCTCGGATACCCCAGTATCCGCACGCAGAATATTGAGCGGCTGTGGAAATCTGTGAAGTCTTCCATAAAAAGAGAAGGGCGTCCAGGACAAAGAGACGAACTATACTTGTTCCAGAACCTCTATTTCCACAACTTGCGTTTTCAGGGAAAAAATTAACGCATGCGACACAGTGCCGATATTCTTTCGTGATACTGGTAGAGTTTACCCTTGCTATGGGAAAAAAGGAATTGTCCCTGTAGCTTATACATCATATAGACTTTCACATGACGATAGCACCGACGACGAGTAAGGTAAGTCGTCTGCTTTGAAATTGCAAGTATTTTTGTAACGCTTCCCCTTTGCCGTTGCTGTGGTGACCAACTTCAACATAATCATAACGCCCGCCACGAGACTCGCATGATCGATTTACTATCGCACGTGCGATATGTATCGTTTGGTCCCCGCGACTTTGATAGGCAATCATTCTTGCAAATTACCGTGGGTGAGCTGGTAGAGCATAAGGTAGTCACATTGTAGGTTCCGCGTTTAGACCTCACTGATTACGCTTTTTATATGTCCATTATAATTATCCGGGCTGTTATGCCGTGGTCGGTTGATGAATTCTGTGGTGATTCCCAACGTTTCGTCTCCGACTGCGGGAGACATCTTCAAGGGGGTCCGTAGCTTGATGGAAGGTCCAACACACACACTGGCTCGCTACTGACTGCCGCTAAATTCCGTGTCCGCGCCCCCGCGCCGCGGCGTGACGTCACGTGTTTTGAAAACGTCAGTGCAACTGGCCGCTGTCCGTCGCCGTCGATCGCCGTTGCCATCACCCAGTAGTGGACGGGTGGTACACATCTTCTTTAACACCGGCATCCATATACCGTTTAATTTGACGCCCTCCTCCTTTCGGTTGAAATTATTTGGGTGTTTAGCGATTTCGATTGCCTCCCTGTAGAGCCTTTCGTAGTATCCGCTCGTGGCCGCTAGTACTTGCGTCTCCTCGAAACGAATATTGTGGTTCCCTGGCTGGAAAGCATGCTCCGCAACAGCTGATCGTTCCGTTTCTCCTCTTCTACAATTTCCCTTGTGCTCTTCCAAACGTTTAGAAACAGTTCTTTTTGTGGTACCCACATAAACATCACCACAGCTGCATGGGATCCTATACACTACAGATTTTTCCAATGGTTTACGAGCGTCCTTGGCAGGCCTAAGGTATTCCTGTATCTTCCTGGTGGGTTTGTAAATTACGTTAATATTCCGCTTCGTCAAGATCCTCCCTATTCTTTCCGTTACATTTTTAACAAACGGCAGGAAAACCTTAGATTTTGCAGTAGCCTGTACGTCAGTATGATTTCTGCGTGGCTGCCTCAACGCACGTTTTATTTCGGCGGACGAATATCCGTTCTTCGTTAGTGCATTGTGGAGATGTTCCATCTCAGCGTCGAGCAACTCAGGTTCACAAATATTTCTAGCTCTGTCCGCTAACGTCTTGATAACACCCCGCTTCTGATGTGGGTGGTGGTTCGAATCCCGGTGCAAATAACGGTCCGTGTGCGTGGGTTTGCGGTACACTGAGTGGCCCAAACTACCATTTTCGTTTCTAAACACAAGCACATCGAGGAAATGTAGTTTGCCGTCTACCTCCTCCTCCATTGTAAACTGAATTCTTGAGTTTATACTGTTCAGATGTTCGTGGAACCGGCTTAGTTCCTCCCTACCATGTCTCCACAACACAAACGTGTCATCCACGTATCGGAACCATACATTTGGTTTCTTGCTGGCAGTACTTAAGGCCTGTTCTTCGAATTTCTCCATAAAGAAGTTTGCAATTACGGGACTTAGGGGGCTTCCCATGCCACGCCATCCGTTTGCTCATAAAACTGTTCATTCCACTTGAAGTATGTGGTCGTCAAACAACACTTAAACAGCTCTAAAATATCGGCAGGAAAAATTCGATCCAGCTGTTCCAATACATCATTAAGTGGAACCATGGTAAACAGCGATACCACATCGAAGCTGACGAAACGTTGGGAATCACCACAGAATTCATCAACCGACCACGGCATAACAGCCCGGATAATTATAATGGACATGATATTTCCGGCCGTGAAAGTTTACATTTTAGTAACGCTTTTTTTAGTTGTTTACGCGGCTAACTGTTGTATGGGAGAACATTTACCTGATCTGTGAAAGTACTTTTTGCAGCCCGTAGCTCTGTTCTTTTGGCACTCTGCTTCCACTTCGTCAGTTGAAAGTAGCAAACCTACTGAGTACATGTGTATACAGGGTGTTACAAAAAGGTACGGCCAAACTTTCAGGAAACATTCCTCACACACAAATAAAGAAAAGATGTTATGTGGACATGTGTCCGGAAACGCTTAATTTCCATGTTAGAGCTCATTTTAGTTTCATCAGTATGTACTGTACTTCCTCGATTCACCGCCATGATTTCATACGGGATACTCTACCTGTGCTGCTAGAACATGTGCCTTTACAAGTACGACACAACATGTGTTTCATGCACGATGGAGCTCCTGCACATTTCAGTCGAAGTGTTCGTACGCTTCTCAACAACAGATTCGGTGACCGCTGGATTGGTAGAGGAGGACCAATTCCATGGCCTCCACGCTCTCCTGACCTCAACCTTCTTGACTTTCATTTATGGGGGCATTTGAAAGCTCTTGTCTACGCAACCCCGGTACCAAATGTAGAGACTCTTCGTGATCGTATTGTGGACGGCTGTGATACAATACACCATTCTCTAGGGCTGCATCAGCGCATCAGGGATTCCATGCGACGGAGGGTCGATGCATGTATCCTCGCTAACGGAGGACATTTTGAAAATTTCCTGTAACAAAGTGTTTGAAGTCACGCTGGTACGTTCTGTTGCTGTGTGTTTCCATTCCATGATTAATTTGATTTGAAGAGAAGTAATAAAATGAGCTCTAACATGGAAAGTAAGCGTTTCCGGATACATGTCCACATAACATATTTTCTTTCTTTGCGGGTGAGGAATGTTTCCTGAAAGTTTGGCCGTACCTTTTTGTAACACCCTGTAGATAGGTGTAGTGTTGCATCTACACAAACGTACTCTATAGATTTGCTGCTTTCAGCTCATGAAGCGCAAGCTGACTGCCAAAAGTACATTGCTACAAACTCTGAAAAATCCTTTTTCTTTGTCAGGAAAATGTTCTCACTTACAACAGTTTCACACCTAAACAGTTAAAAAATTGTCATCAGTGGGGTTTGGACGCGGGACCTTCGGTATGATAACCTCAAGCTCTACCATCTCACCCAAGCGACATCCATAATATAACAATTCACAGTTACACTTTTGCTGCCCTGCATACTTCTGGTGTTACTTTCGATTATTGTTTGCGCGTGTTCTACTGGTCGAAAGCACACAGCACGAACTAAATCGGTGTTTTGGATGATAGCTCATCAACGTACAACGTTTTGTACCGATCTTAGAATTTAAAATCTGAAGGTCTGGGAGTAAGCGTTTGGTGTTTGTCGTCCACACGTCTCATACAAATTTATTCGCTTGGCGCCGGCTGCGCTAATTCGGATTACTTGGCTTGTCGCCGGCCGGTTGTCACTTTTCCGTTGATGACAAGCTTCAAACACATTGGCCTTTTCGCGCTGTAATTTTTTCGGAAATCCTCTATTTTGCCGTATCGTTCCACAAACTCGATTTTTTTTCCAAGTAACTTCTCTGCAAGTTCTACACTCTTATGGCAACTTGCATCACCTCTACATGGATAATAGTTATAAGAAGGTGTCAGTAGTTCCATCACTGTTTTTGCTAAAGGCTTTCCAGCGCCGGTATATATCTTGAATGGAGAAATGTATCCCGTACTCGAATCACACGGTATCCGAATGAGTATGCCGTATTTCGTAATTTTCGACGGACTGTAAACTTCAAAATTTAACTTTCCACGCCACGGTATCATTCCTTCATCAGTTGAGATGTTCTGACTTAGGTTAAACGTTTCTTTAAACGTTTTGGAAAAATAATCAATTACGAATTGCACTTCGAAAAGCCAGTCAGCACTATCTGGTTTGTTATTGTTCTCGGAAAAATGATAATATTTGTATGAATCGGTTGGGGGACATCGTTTTGCGAAATATCGGTGTGTCTATCAACGGATTCGATTACCAATAATCATCGATCATTGCGTTTTTTTCAGTTCCCTTAACGATAGCAAACCCGAATCATTTTCTAAGTTCGCGTCCCATAACATCGACAAATTTGGCATTTTTTAAATCCAGTTTCCTTCTATTGCAGTTTTGACTGTAATACCTCGTTGCTAATATCTTATAATAGATCTTTCACAATATATAATTCTACGATATACACGACGCTCTGTGTATCTTTCGGAAATATGTGTAGACCCGGAGATTCCTCAAATTTATTTTTGATCCTCAGTAAATCAAAGTCCGTCTTCTTTGTCTCATTCGTCCGAATCAGTTGGCAACCGTAGCGTTCGCCGAATTCTTCTTTCGCCTGTTTATAGCAATAACTGAGAATGCTTGATATTCTAGTCATAGGCTACTACGTTGTATCTCGTTTTGTGAATTGCATAATTGCACACTTGCGTACATTTAAAGCACGTTCCCAACCTTTCCACACCAATTTGAAACCTTATGAAGTTCTAACTGAATATTTCTGCATCGGTTTCTCAGACAGCACTTAATTATAGATAACTACATCATCTGCAAAAAAGCCTTAGGTTAGTACTATTGTTGTCTACCAAATATGTAACATGACCAATAAGGCTGAAATTATAATGAAATCCACACCTTTAGCTGCTTACAGGGGGTAGTTGAAAAATGTGTGCCGCTACCGGTACTCGAACCCAGGAACTCCTGCTTAAATGGCAGACGCTCTATCCGGAGTTCGAGTCCTGGTCGGGGCACACATTTTTCAGCTGTCCCCAATGAAATTTATCAACGCCTCTAATCAGCTTAAGGTCTGGATTTCATTATAAATTCATTCTTCGAGAGCTGCAAGATCACCAGTAATATATGTACAGATACCAGCATCATACGTGAACAACAAGGGTCCCACTTTCTTCCATGGGGAACATCTGAAGTTACCTCTACTTCTGTGGATGACAGGTAGATATATGTTGGATAAGATGATTTTTCATTGTAAATGACCATGCTTTATTCTAACTTGAATTTTAAGTTCCACTTTTAAATGGATTTATCATCAGCATATTTATCGTAAATGATCTTTATCATCTGTTAATGATACTGGATACCCGCCATTGAGGATCACTGTAAACTTTCTATTTCGTTGATGAAGGGTTGTTCATACAGCTCTCCTTCTTTGAGGTTAACATTAGAGCACGTGGCGTCCTATTCTCCGACATCCGAATAACGTTCTTGTGCTAATGAGTTTGGCACTGTTAATCATAATGTACCATGTCTCGCACATGTCTTGGACTTCTAGTATTTTCACTTACCATTCTGCCCCTCAAAGTTATGCCACTCGAAGGATATAAAACTCTCATGTGTTGGCTGTTTGTCAGACATTAGGCAATAGATTAACAGGCCACTGAACCCACCAACGCAAGGGATAAATGTTCGGCTGCATTTCTTAAAGAAAATGGTGATTAGTGAAAGAAAGAGTGTGGAGAGCTCAGCAGGTGCGGAGAGCAGCGAGTGTTGCGTTAAGAAATCAAAATATTGCCCCGGGGGCTTAGCAGAGCGCCGCCTAATTGATGGATCACGGCTGTCAGAAAGCTTTCTTCTCGCCTTCAGCTTCCAGCTGTTGGCCGTCCTGGGAGGAACGAGATGGCAGAGAGAGCGGATTTATTAGGTTATTGGCCCTCCTGCTCCAAATTAGGAAAGACGCATTGGCGGTGGGTGGATGGTGGGGCTGGAAGAGCTGCTCGCCTCTCACAATTAGGCTTTCGGCGCGCACTCATTCACAATATCGGGCGTTTCCCAGTCTGGCTTCTCTCGCGCTGAAAGAGGAGGGCAGCCCCGCAAGTGCGCGCGGGAGTGTGATGAAAGGCGCGGAGTCTGGACTCCAGCTCCTGACAGCCGCGTAATGCTGAGCTGTGGCCCAGCGTCCAATAACTCCAACTCCACATCCGAGAGGTCGGTGAGTCCGCCAGATGTACCAGTGGTTTGTGTGTGCGTATCTACCGCCCCAGATTGTTCTATCAGGTTCAGATCTGGTATATTTCGTGGCCAAAAAGATGAACATAAGTCCACTACCATGCTCCTCGAAGCACTGCAGCAGGATTCTGGTCCTGTGACATGGACAAATACCTTGCTGAGAGATGCCGCCGCCATCTGGGACGAATCAAGCATAAAGGGATGCAGGTGGTCAGCAATAATGTTCTCGTAGCCCAGAAATACCGTGGTGTCATTGATTATTACGTCAGGTCCCATAGAAGCCTAGGTGAACAACTCAAATAGCATATACTGACGTCACCGACCGAAGATCTTCTGTAGCAAAGCCCCATGTTGAACCTCATGCAGTGAGTGAACTGTGTGCTCAGAATCACTTGTAATTTCACTAGCATTGTAACCTGTCTTCAGATCTGGCACAGATTGTCATCTACTTGCTTTACAGACTTATCAAGGGTGTGACTATTTCGTCCAACACCTTGTCGCCTGCTCCTGGTTTGACCACTGTTCAACTACTTCCTGTGGATGTACACGAATGTAACTATGGCACACGAAAAGCTACCAGGATTGCTCTTTCTGAGATGCTTCTTCCCAAGCCCATTGTCAAAGCCGTTATGTAGGCAGGTTTTGCAGATTGTGTTCTATGATTTCCCATTCGTTTCTGATCCAACAGCGTCGTCCGCAGCTCGTGGTCTAGTGGCTAGCGTTGCTGCCTCTGGATCAAAGGGTCGCCAGTTCGATTCCCAGCCGGGTTGGGGTTTTTCTCTACCCGGGGATTGCGTGTTTGTGTTGTCCTCAGCATTTCATCATCATCATCATTCGTAACTGTGTGAAAATTGGACTGTGTGAAAATTGGACCATGTGAACATTGGACCGTGTGAAAATTGGACCGTGTGAAAATTGGACCGTGTGAAAATTGGACCGTGTGAAAATTGGACCGTGTGAAAATTGGACCGTGTGAAAATTGGACCGTGTGAATATTGGACCGTGTGAAAATTGGGACTTTGTACAGGCACTGATGACCCCGCAGTTGAGCGCCCTACAAACCAAACATCCAGGCGCGTCATGAGTCCGCAACACCAGCAGCTGTCATAAAGCCTGTGTGTGTGTGTGTGTGTGTGTGTGTGTGTGTGTGATACCCACATGATGTAACAAAAATCTAAACTACGTCCGAACAGGCCATGGAGGCCCAGCTGTACGAACCAGGCTCTGTGTCACCTTCAGCCGACAGGCATCACTCGATGCAGACATGGAGGGGCATGTGAGTTTATGAGACCGAAGCCGCTACTTCTCAGTCAAGTAGCTCCTCTACTGGCCTCACAAAGGCCGAGTGCAGCCCTCTTGTCAATAGCGCTCGGCAGACCGGATGGTCACCCATCAAAATGCTAGTCCAGCTCGACAGCACTTAACTTCGGTGATCTGATGGGAACCGGTGTTACCACAGCGGAAAGGTCGTTGGCCACATGAATTAATGGCAGATACAACATTACTATGGAGTTAATTACGTTGCTGACCACCCTACAATATCCTATGTGTGGAAGTGGATCTGAGAAGTTGGTGACACATAAGCATAACTCTGTAATGCTTGGATCATTGTCAACCAAATTCAGCAGATACACGGCTTCTTGCTCTTTTTAGTTAAGGTAGAAGAGAGGTTTTATGCAGCTCTCTAGGAACATACATAGGGATTCCAGGAAGTACGTTAGACGTGTCATCCCACGTTAAGACCATTGCACAAGAAGAATGCTGCATTTTCGGAAGAGAGCACGTGCTCCGGGTTTCCTGCAGACACTGTAATGCTGCAATACGGACAACAGATTCGTCATAGAGTGCAAATGAAATGACGCGGCTACCGGAAACTTATTCCAAAGATGTAGAACATGTGCCAGTAAGATTCTGTAGGGCATGTCTGAATTGCACACACATTCACAGCGATATTCTGTTGCTATATGGACCGAATGCAGTGTTGCGTCAAGCTGTAGCTATATGGTTGTAACAATTGAACCAAGGAGACACAAACGTGGATGATGGTTGACCGAGGAAAGAAGGCCATCGACATCGGCCTCATACGACTATGTCCAGCCGCTTGAGGATGATTCTCTAACGATGTGAGCGCTCACCCAGCGGTCCTCGAATGCCTGCGTGACCAAGGAACTGAACGATCGGTAGAATATTCCGACCGTTGTTGACAAAGGCTGGATGACTGTATTGGAAAAAATGTGTCACGTTTGTCTGCCACTTTGAAGCGTAGTGCAGCACAGAATAGATGTTACTTGCCCTGCCATAATAATATGTAACTTCACGCGAATGCAAACTTTCTCGTCGAATTTCGACGATCGCATATTCTCGGGTTATCAGCCGAGTCAAGGCGTCGTTCTGCGGCAACATATCCACATGTTTTCTACCCGTCATCTACAGCCTGGAGATGAGAAGTAGAAAACTTGTCGAAACGTTATCGTAGAACGACGCCTTGACTCGGCTGATAACCCGGAAAGACATAACACGGGTCTGCGACATAAAAATTGTCTCAGATTTATTAAGTGATTTTTATAGTGTTTTCAAGGCTGATTTCAGGAAAAATGGTGAAAAAATTCTATCACCTACAGCTATTTCACAAACTGCTTGTCTAGTTTTAGCTTCTTTAGATATTTCAGCACTCTTGTGAGTTTGAATTTTGGTTTTTAGGATCTTCATAAACTTTTACTTAGCCGTTTTTGTACTAGATATACGCAAAATAAAGAGTACTTAGGAGAAACCAGCAGCATTTTGATGTCAGTGCCTGTCTGTCGCGCTGCCCCTTCCCCCGCCATCACCAAGCAGTAAGCTTCTGCTGTTGTCCTCCAGTTCACAGCACAGTACCTCTTCACTCTGTACCGTTCACGTGTTGTTGTTACTGGTGCTTTAAAGTAGTGACTGTTTTCTTGTGTTGTGAAGTTGTTTTATGGACAATGGCTACCAGAGGATGTGTAGACTCGCCAGGTTGTTCCTGCTACATTTGTGGTAACTATACCGTTAAAAAGCAACAAAGAAACATTTCCCATTTTCTTGAAAATGTATATTGCGCCTATTTTGGTATAAAGTTAGGCGATCAAGATAAGCTTTGGGCCCCACACGAAGTTTGTCAGGGTGTGTTGAAGAACTGGGGCAATGGTTTTAACGTAAAAAGCAGTCCTTACGCTATGGAATACCAGTGGTTTGGAGGGAGCCAAAAAATCATAGTGACGAATGCTATTTTTGTTCTTTCAACGTACGAGGTTTCAATTTGAAAAACAAGAGACATATTTCTTACCTTCACATTCAATGAGCCATTCGCCCTGTTCCTCATGGACATGAAGTACCAATACCCTCTCCCCCAGATCCTTTGGATGATATAGATGATCACGAGCGATTGGTGATGTAAGTGAAGAGCAGGGCGAAAGATTCCACCAAGACATCAAAGAAACGGTAAGAAGATATCAAGGAAGATGGAACGTCAACATGATAGCGGACTTCTGCTGGATGATAAAAAGAGATGATCCTCAACGTGTCCATAGCCGGTAAGCTTCGACAGTAAGCGAAAGCTTTATTATAATGACTTATGAGCTTAAAGTGAAATGGAAGTGTAGTAGAAATGTAGTTTAGAACATGATTTAGAAATAAAATAAAATTTTTAACCTTGGAAAAAATGTAATAAATTGCTTAAATTTTGTTATTATACCCAAAAATTCTCCCATTTTTGTCAGAAAACCTGACGTGATAGAAAAATTGAATTGCATTTTTTAAATCAGCGCTGGAAAGTACATAAGTCAGTTATCAAATTTCAAACAACTTTAAAAAAATATTTTTTTGCAAACCTGTGTTATCAATGTGTAGCTTTCTTTGTGAAATTCTGCCGGCCGCGGTGGTCTGGCCGTTCTAGGCGCTCAGTCCGGAACCGCACGACTGCTACGGTCGCAGGTTCGAATCCTGCCTCGGGCATGGATGTGTGTGATGTCCTTAGGTTAGTTAGGTTTAAGTAGTTCTAAGTTCTAGGGGACTGATGACCACAGATGTTAAGTCCCACAGTGCTCAGAGCCATTTTGTGAAATTCTCTGGTATGACTTAGTAAAATAAAAAAAAAGTCAGGTGTGAAAATGGACTGCATCTGCGTCGAAACTACATTTATAGCGTTCGTTTGGCTGTTTGTGACAGTCCTCATTACAGGCAACTCTTAGCTATGGGGGTGGCGGTAGGAAGATGTTACATGTAACCAAAAATCAGTTTTATGGGCAAGTCATTTCTTATTCTATTTCAGAGACACATTTTTATTTTAAAACCTGGCATCCAGTAAACAAAAACCCACTTTCGATATGCACCTGCATGAATATGGAAAATACTAGTGTTCATTAATGTTTTAACTAATATTTTGTACATATCCTGTAACCTGGCTCCTTCCACGTTATTTCGACAAAAATCCGTTCAAGTGATCTATGGAACTTGTGACGAAGTATTTGTGGAACACTTTGAAGATTTCGTCAATCTTTGGAATACATAGGATTCAGATCAGTAAGTAACTCGTCAAAGACGGGTAAACTGTGAGTACAATAAATATGCGAGATCACTGGGTGCAAAATGTCACAATGGAAAGTTTGCGACGCGCGACGGCGCTATGGGGTGCTGCTGCGAATAATATTCCACTCACGTGGTGCTGAATCTCTTGTCGCACGCACGCCTGCTTGAGGTTACTGAAATGCAGCTCAGCCGGAAAAAGCTATAGAAAAAAAGGACAAAACAGTCGTACACCTCGTAATCACAAGTCGCACTAAAAATTATTTTGTCTGTGGAAGGTTAATAATAGTTACATGAAAGTATTTACGAGCGTAAAATTTCACTCTACCACGGTAAGCTTGCATACACCAGTAACTATCAAGCCTTACTATAAGTCTAAAAAGTCCACACGCACACATAATTCATAATCATAGCCAGTTTATGGTACTTATTAATTATCCTTCATAGAAAGTTTACAAACAGGTTGTTTCTTTTAGAATAGCTCGCTCAAATGTTGCTATAATCAGTCTCACGTAACAAAACGTTCACGTTTGCGGACAAGCAGCACGTCACCCGGAATATTGTTGTTTAAAATGTCACCAGATGCTCTGGACTTCACACCGTGCATTTAATGGAGCTCTTTTCAGGCTTTACGGTATTTCTCAAACAGTTTGGTACCGAAACATCACAACATTAATAATTTTCATCGGAGCACATATCAATAGCTCTGGTCACTATGAGAGCCAATCCCCGACTCCACTCATCTCTCTACACAAAATAAGTTTCCAGTTCCCAAAATAGCCGCGAATATGCTAGTATCTGATTGGCAGACAAACATCATAGCCAGTCGGAAAGCAGCATCAGACTCGATCAATACCTAAGATGTATACAGAACCAATCAAATTTTGTTGCTGATTCAGAACAGTAAATTAAGATAAATAAATATTGAAAACCAAAATATATAAATTTAACTATTTCTTTACAAAACTACTTCTCCGAAATCATAATCTCATTTCCCCAACAGCATAAACTGACGCAAAAGGTT
Organism: Schistocerca serialis cubense; assembly: GCF_023864345.2. Classification (NCBI taxonomy): domain Eukaryota; kingdom Metazoa; phylum Arthropoda; class Insecta; order Orthoptera; family Acrididae; genus Schistocerca; species Schistocerca serialis. The sequence goes on from NC_064649.1 coordinate 99,426,080, forward strand.
ATAACAAATTCTCCGGTATGGATGAGTACCGTAACACACACGTCATTCTCGAGCATTCCTCACGAGACCAGTTACTTCAATGTATAGTATAATAACTTTACAGAAAACATTATTTCACATTAAAACCTTCATTCACTCTCATAACTGCGAATACTTAGGCCTACTATAGCAATTAATAAACAAGTACAAAATCAAAGAGAACTGCAAGAAAAAATGACAGTATTTTGACAGTAGTGCAAACAGCGTTCGTCAGCTAGTGATCTCTACCAGACCGCATAGAAACTACATACTCTCGGGCAACTTATGCCACCTGCCCTGTGCGTGACCGCTATTACGATGTGCGATCTCAGGAGGTACGATGAAAGGCTCTACGTCTCACACGGCAAAGAAATTCGTCGTGCGTTGCTCAAAACAACTCAGCGTGCTGATTATCAAGAAGAAGAAACCACTGCCACTTTCAAGTTTTGCGTGTGGTGTATCAGTCTGTGAATAATTTCAGGACCTGACAGATACTGATAAGAAATGAGTTAGTGCTAGTTAAAATGAAAGACGATTCAACGTTTAGGTAGGTAAAAACGCGTGATAGCATAATGGTTCTCCAGGCACAGTTGCTGAGCTGCACCTCATAGTTGGACGGGTTCAGTCCAACCAGCCACCTTCTGTTGTCCATGGGACACGAGATCCATTCCAACACTCAAATCTCGCAGGCTGCGCTATTGCGGAACACACATACTCCCTACTTCTGCGATCTAAGCTACGTAATCGGTGGACGAAACACCATAAGGATATTACAACGGTGTGTTCCAGGAGGAAGTTTCGTAAAAAAGAAAAAAGTGTAAAGTTTCTACAATCGGGAAGAAACGCATCTCTTTCTTTGGACATCTGATGAGAACTCCAGAAAACAGAATTAGTAAAAAAATAATACAAAAATTGTGGAATAGCTAGAGCGACATTAAATGGATCACAGAAATTAAGGAAGATATAAAAGAACTTCAAATTACAGTAGATGACCTAAAACACAAGACAGAGGAAACCAGAATACTGCAAGACCCGCAAACCAGACTGCAAATGAAAATCAATAAAAGGAGTACAGGAAGAGTGGTCTCAGATGAAGAAAGAAAGAAAATATCTGAAAGAATGAAGAAATATTGGGCAGACAGAAGAGCAAAACACCTTTCATATAAGAATAGCCTCTAATAATTATATTACCTAAATATATTAAGTTATTGTCGAACCAAATTGTATCCATGTGTAACAACTTGTTTAGAACTTTGTATTTTTGACTACAGTGGTCCAATGAAGGCCATAAAATAAATAATAATAATAATAATAATAATGTTCTCAAAGCGTCTGACCGTCTGTTAGGACCCCTTTTTCTCGGGAACAAGCAAAGGTATAAAGTTGAAATTTTGGTCAAATACTGAATGTCATCCAGTCAAAAAATTTGGTCATTCATGTTACATATTTTGATACTCCCAAACTGTCACGAAGACGTATAGATGAACCATCTATATACACAGTTAAATTCGTATGGATCCTCCGAACGCGGATACTACTCAAACTTGCATTTTATTTTTTTATTACTGTTTTTCATGCTGGTACAGCTCGTCACAGAGATAAGTTTTCATTTGGCGTGGACTCTAGGTTGTTACAGTGTGATTCAATAGTAACTGTACACGCTTGGTTGGTGTAATGGTCCGCAGCTCGTGGTCGTGCGGTAGCGTTCTCGCTTCCCGCGCCCGGGTTCCCGGGTTCGATTCCCGGCGGGGTCAGGGATTTTCTCTGCCTCGTGATGACTGGGTGTTGTGTGATGTCCTTAGGTTAGTTAGGTTTAAGTAGTTCTAAGTTCTAGGGGACTGATGACCAAAGATGTTAAGTCCCATAGTGCTCAGAGCCAGCCATTTGGTGTAATGTGTAGAAGAAAGTAAGAGTCAAATGTTATATAAATTTTTGTCCGAATTACTATGCATAATGTCATTTGTGGTAGGCATTACACCATGGGCCAGTACAGACTTTTGGTGTGTCGTGTTGGCCTGCATATTGTCTGATGTCGGTTTGTACTCCCCTCTACACAGCTCGGTTGATTCTGGAAAGAAATGCCTTTGTTCACTTGACATCGGTGTGGTCCGATGAACAGAGCTTGCAACATTCCGAGAGCGCCCAGATATCGAGCACATCACTGTTGTCTACATAGCCGCCATTTTGAACATGTCCTGGAGGAAACTTTCAATACGTGTCTGTTACGAATTTCGGGTCCCTTCGTGTCGTTGCTTTCTGAGAAGGATTAAGTTTGAGTTGTCTGTGTCGTACTTGTGATCTCTACTTTACTGCTAACTCTAAAATAAAGCAATTTTAGACAAAATTTCATTTAATGTTTTAGTCTTGTTTCGATGCATACATTACACGCATGATGTGTGTGCATTTACTTCTGAATCACCGGGAATATCATTTGTCATTTTTATTTTGAAGTTCAGTTTGTGCTTGATAACTGAATTTTCAACAGTTCAAATGGTTCAAATGGCTCTGAGCACTATGGGACTTAACTACTGTGGTCATCAGTCCCCTAGAACTTAGAACTACTTAAACCTAACTAACCTAAGGACATCACACACATCCATGCCCGAGGCAGGATTCGAACCTGCGACCGTAGCAGTCGCGCGGTTCCGGACTGCGCGCCTAGAACCGCGAGACCACCGCGGCCGGCTTTTCAACAGTCATTGTGAATGTAATGATAATTAAATCGACACCCTCGCTGCGAACACGCGTTGATATACATCATAGATATAGATATACTGAAAGGGTACAGTACCGCCCGACGTTGAAAATAGGTACAACATACTTCATTATTCTTGTCTGAACAACATATTTTTTCTAATTATAACTCAATTTCAAATAATACAGCAAAGCCGGATTCCAGTGTGGGAAAGAATGACAATTTATTTATTTAATTGATCACATGTGCACTCCCACAAAGTAAATCCCTACATCCAGTTTGGTGAGATCTGTGAAATGAATGAAAGTATGGTCGTCTGCTAACCGCAGATAGTGAATGTGAATAAATGATCATCTTTGAGACGATCCTTTGCCCACCTTTGGTGGAACCAAAGAGATGAAACTTACGGAGCTCTGAGTGCCTGAAATGTGGCTGACCAATACGATAGCATGGTCTTCCCCCACCTCGACAGAGGTGCGAGAGGAACTGAAGAACGGCCATGTTTCAGCACTCTGCTGCTGGATCTTGTGCTGTTAAGACCTGTTTTGGGTGTGCTCCGTAAAGACAAAAGAGTGGATACATGGTATGCATGTGGAATATTTAAGAGTAGTTTGAAATAATAATTTCTCTATTTCAGGAACTTTTGTGGGGACAATTAAATGTCAGGCAGGTAATATTAATGGGATCGTAGTAATCTTCGGAAGTGACCAACGGTCACAATGAAACCACGTGTAGCAATAAGTTGAAATACTTCCGTGTGCTTAAGTTAAGCTGAATTACTAGCGTGTGTACAATAAGTTGAAATATTTAAGAAATAGCGTGTGTACCATAAGTTGAAATATTTAAGAAATGCCGTGTGCAGGACTTGAAATTAGAGACGAGTACTTCCACGTGGTGAGTACTGTGTGAGTCTCAATCTGTGTATGAGACAAAGGATAAAGAGAAGTACTCGTCCATGGTATCAGTTGAGGACTCGCGTGTGTGATGAATATGTTCTTAATATTACTTTGCGTGATATGCTTCCGTGTGACGCTAGATTCAAACTCTGAGAGAGAAGCAAGGTGAGTCGGCCGTCTATCCAGCAACGCCACTTGGCTTGCATTGCACAGGAAGACGTGCATATATCTCCAGAGTTCATAGTAGGAAAGTAGAATTACAAAGTGGGGCAGTGTGGTGTGAAACTGGGATAAATACTAATTGAAGTGGGAAAGCTGAAAGTGATAGTGTTGTGACTATTTATTGTATTGTATTCCATGTTGTAGTGTGGTGTATGTCATGTAATTTGTGTATGTGTGGTTTGCATGGGAGAGTAGCAAGGTAGTTTCAAAAGATTAGTGGGTTATTCTTGTTCCTTCGGTACCGCTCGGTCTGGAGGAAAGTTTCGTGATGATGATTGTGAGAGTCGAAGTGTGAGGTATAATAAAAGATCCACCATCCTATCCAGAAAGTGCACTGTAGCGTTAAATAATTACGAGACCATAAGGTAGAGAATCACCAATGTAAAGCCATGCCCACTGGGCGGAATTTCTCATGTGTTATTGTTGTAGGTTATAGAATTTGTGTGTTTAGGTTATAGAATTTATCGGAATAAATAAGATAGTGAAAAGAAAAAGATTGGTGGACATTTCCTTCGAATTGTATGTTGTCATGATGTCCCGTATTTATAATGTGTGCGCCATTCATATTCAGTGCGGTGGCCACGTATTGATAAAAGCCTCTCAATACATCATGTTGAAAAAATGTGCCCCGACCGGGACTTGAACCCGGGATATGCTGCTTACATGGCAGGCGCTCAATCCATTTTATTTTTAATTTTTTTTTTTATTTTTTGTCGTTGTGGACGTCACATGACACCCGGTAAAGTTTGTTTGTTGATCTTTCCACTCAGTTTTTTTATTACAGAAGACAGCTAACCCTCTGACCTGAGCTACCGTGCCGGCGATCCATCTGAGCCACCGAGGGCACAGAGGATAGTGCACCTGCAGGGACTTAGCCGTTGGACGCTCCCCGGGGCACACATTTTCAACATGTCCCCAGTGATATGTATATCGACGCCTGTTTGCAGCGAGGGTGCCGATTCAATTATCATTTCATTCTAGAGAAGCTGGGTGGTCATCTATGGTATCTGTTCTTTCGGGAACGGATACTAACTTCATATATAGATTTTGAATGTGATTTTTTTGGCCAGTTCTGCTATATTGATTAAGTATGAAACACATATTTAGAAATTTTGAATATACGGATATGGGATTTGTGAATGAAATCCCCCATACTGCTCGTAAAGACAACAGTATACGATTTCCTAGCAGCATAGTACCAGATTAAAGACTGGTTGTCCTGTCGTCACTAAACTGCGTGAGACTGACGCGATGCCTAACAGTCAAATCTCATTTGACAGTGAAAATGAACAGCCTGTGGACAAAGCATAAGACATTATTCAGTAAGTAGAAAGTAGTCATAGAACAAGCACATACAGAATTTCCACATGTATCCGCATTCCTCATACAAAAATGTGGTGAAAATTACGTTTGCGTGGCCTCTATGCCAGCGGACACAACACCTTTGAGAAGGAGATGAATATAGAGAAGGGGAATTTTGTATGTATGGTTCTCGGGCGAGACGTCGGATGTCATAGTGAAAACTGCACAATATTTCGTCAGCGCCACTGGCCGACATCTTCAGGTGCGACGAACACACTGCTAAGGCAGCACCAGGGCCCCCTACTTATGCCAGTTTTAGGCAGGAAGTGCGCATGCGTGGAGGCGCCAAATTCGATGGCCAATAGCGACGATATCAACTGATAGCTGGAAGGAGAGTAACGCCACCTACAGGATGAAGGGCTAAATACCTCGGCGCACGCGCGGAGGCTGCCGCCGCTGCTCTGCGCTGCCATCGGTAGCCCCAGCGACCTCTGTCGGAAGCCGCAAGGGCGGAGGCTGCCGCTGTTACTCTGCGCTGCCATCGGCCGCCCCAGCGACCTCTGTCGGAAGCTGCAAGCAAAACTGCGCGTCCTCGTAGGAGCCTTGATTATCCTCCCGATGTCAACAGAATATTTATGTTACTGGCGAATCGTCGTCCGTCTTATTACCAATAGTACTCCTCTCTGCTCGAAGCGACTTCAATATGGCCAGTGCAGGATCCCATGCTGAACTAAGCTGAAAGCCCGTGACTACAAGATTCGTCGAGCTACGTATTTCCACTGCTTTCTTAATAACACTGTCCCAGTACGAACTCGTCGATGCGAGAATTATTGTATGTTGATAATTCATAGAATGTCCTGTACTGAGACAATGCTCGGCCACTGCAGACTTTTCTGGTTGCTCCAGACGAGTGTAGCGTCGGCGTTCAGTGCATCTCTCTTCTACAGTGCGACAGGTTTGTCCGATGTACGACATGCCGCAGCTACAAGGAATCTCGTAAACACCGGGTCTTCTTAGGCGAAGGCTGTCCTTAGATGAGCCCAAGAGCGCTCTGAGTTTTGTTGGCGGACGAAAAACACATTTAACTTTATGCCTCTTCAATAGTCTTCCTATTTTTGAAGAGACACCGCCGATGTATGGAAAGATGACCATTCCCCTTTGTTCTTCGCCTTCTTCCACTTCCTCACCTTGGGTAACCCGTTTTGGTTGTAAGGCACGGCGAATCTCCCGTTCGGAGTATCCATTTTGTTGGAAAATGGTACGCAGATGGAGTAGCTCATTGGATAAGCTGTCTGAGTCTGATATGTCTCGTGCTCTGCGGACCAACGTCCTCAGTACGCCACTTAGTTGCGAAGGATGGTGACAGCTGCTGGCCTGTAAGTATAAGTCTGTGTGCGTTGGTTTATGGTACACTGCGTGACCTAATGTGCCATCTTCTTTTCTCCGTACCAACACGTCCAGGAATGGAAGTTCGCCGTTTTTCTCTCTTGGGCTCATCTAAGGACAGCCTTGGCCTAAGAAGACCCGGTGTTTACGAGATTCCTTGTAGCTGCGGCATGCCGTACATCGGACAAACTTGTCGAACTGTAGAAGAGAGATGCACTGAACACTGACGCTACACTCGTCTGGAGCAACCAGAAAAGTCTGCAGTGGCCGAGCATTGTCTCAGTACAGGACATTCTATGAATTATCAACATACAAAAATTCTCGCATCGACGAGTTCGTACTGGGACAGTGTTATTAAGAAAGCAGTGGAAATACGTAGCTCGACGAATCTTGTAAACAGAGACACGGGCTTTCAGCTTAGTTCAGCATGGGATCCAGCACTGGCCATATTGAAGTCGCTTCGAGCAGAGAGGAGTACTATTGGTCATAAGACGGACGACGATTCGCCAGCAACATAAATATTCTGTTGACAACGGGAGGATAATCAAGGCTCCTACGTGGACGCGCAGTTTTGCTTGCGGCTTCCGACAGAGGTCGCTGGGGCGGCCGATGGCAGCGCAGAGTAACAGCGGCAGCCTCCGCCCTTGCGGCTTCCGACAGAGGTCGCTGGGGCTACCGATGGCAGCGCAGAGCAGCGGCGGCAGCCTCCGCGCGTGCGCCGAAGTATTTGGTCCTTCATCCTGTAGGTGGCGTTACTGTCCTTCCAGCTATCAGCTGATATCGTCGCTATTGGCCATCGAATTTGGCGCCTCCACGCATGCGCACTTCCTGCCTAAAACTGGCATAAGTAGGGGGCCCTGGTGCTGCCTTAGCAGTGTGTTCGTCGCACCTGAAGATGTCGGCCAGTTGCGCTGACGAAATATTGTGCAGTTTTCACTATGACATGCCCGTCGGGAAAGCCTCAAGCAACACAAGTGGAATTTTGTCGTCGGTTAACTACTTATAGTCAAGTAATCCCAATAGATGTGTTTATTGATGGAGTCGCCTTCGCTCTTGGCGGAATCAAAACACTCGCAACTCATATCGGTGGTCCGAAGAAAACCAAAATGCTTGTGTAGAGACACATTCTGAAGAACACTTCATTGTACAGGTGATATGGTGTGATAGACAACACGGGCGAACGATGGAAAAACTTTCTTGCTGAAAAACCTTATTCCCATGTTCTTTAGGGTGAGATATCCAAATATGATACTTAAAAAAACTATATCACCCACCATTTCTTCACATCTTACAGTTAAATTTATTAAATTAAGCGATTTTTAAAGAATTTAACAGATTTTATAAAGTTAAAATAATTTAAAAAGGATGTGTAATGAATGTAGGTGAAGGTGGTAGCACTGCTGAAAAACATTTACTGGCAAAAAAGGTCGATTCTATTTTTTGTGTTAACAGACGGTGGTTAATTTTTTTTCTTTTTTACTGTCGATCTAACCTCACTTCCCCGTTTCCTGTACATGTGCTCAGCACAATGCCCAATCGCGGTTGCAAAAACTCTGCTGACAGTTTCTGTTATATTTGTGGTGAATTTGTTATTAAAAAAAAAAACTACAGACATTACGGAGGACGATGGCTGTGCCAGAAGTATTCCCCGCCACACTGGTAAGGGACTGTGGAATCTGTATGTAAGTGTCAGGCTCACGTTTAGGACAGTGAGCGGTAGAGCAAGTGGTCATTTTAGCAGGAGGAGGGAGCGTCAGCTAGAGATACATTACGAGATTTTACTATGGAGGGGTCGATATCCGACGCAGTCCATACAGTGTATGGAGGAAGAAAGGAAGAAAGACAGGGAGAGAGGGAGAGAGGGAGAGAGAGAGAGAGAGAGAGAGAGAGAGAGACAGAGACAGACAGAGAGAGAGAGAGAGAGAGAGAGAACAACCGAACTATGAGTATATATGTGAATGATGAATAGAATCAAACTGTAATGAAAGGTAATGAAGCGGACTGCAATCAGCACCATCAACATTTAGTGCTGTTTTATCTCTCCCATGCGGGCGCTGCGTCTTGGGACCGCCGTTGACCACACACCTGCAAGGACTGTCACCTTGTGGCTGCATTTCTCCTCGGATCATCGTTGCCGCTAAAAGCTTCCACAGCTCCACTAATGGCTTCCGTCTCGGAGAGGATAATCCGTGGTCCGCCCGCGCGCTCTACAACTCCAAAATCTGGAGAAACAATTTTCCGTTCTGACAGAAGCCCGTCCGCTAATCCCTGAGAGGCGGGGAGAAAAGTCCGCACATTTGCGACGCCCCGTGGCTCTTTGTTGTTGTGGCTGGGATAATCCCATGCGCAAAGTCCGACTCTATTCGCCACCGTGTGTCCCGCAGGGAGCGCCTTCAGGAATGCTTTTCGTGACACTAGCAGCTTAAACTCCGCACTACTTATTTTCCTTTTAAATATGAGGAAACATACAGTGCTCAATCTGTGATGATAGAACACAACCATCATATTTATTCTAGCATGTCTAGAGCGTACGCAGGTAAACAAATTATGTGACAAATGTAGCTAGGAGGAAAAATGTTACATTAGCAATTTTATTTTTAGTTACGCAATACACAGAATTCATCACACTTAACACTGCATTACTGATTGTACCACTTCTGTGTAATTGTTGTGGTACTGAATTAATTGAATTATTGCGTAAAAGTAAATATAGACCGCTACGTGTGGTTTGAAAGAAGAGCGCAGGCTTCAATCACAACCTACAGTGATGATAGTGTAACGTAGGAGTTTAAATTATGAATATTGTTTTTGGAACGCCACGTATATTTTGAGTCCGAGTAAATGCGTCTTAAATACACGTAGTGTGACTTCATCTCGATAGGCAGGCAAAAAGTTATTTCACTCGAGGTATGAATTAAAAAACGCCTTCAGTCACAATGTTTCGTGTTTTATTCAGTACACGATGCATTTCGGAGCCTGTGGGTCCATCTTCAGGTGTAATTCATCTTAATACATGCTTTGTTTGTTCTTTTGAATGAGATGTACAGTCTGGAACCGCGCGACCGCTACGGTCGCAGGTTCGAATCCTGCCTCGGGCATGGATGTGTTTGATGTCCTTAGGTTAGTTAGGTTTAAGTAGTTCCAAGTTCTGGGGACTGATGACCTCAGATGTTAAGTCCCATAGTGCTCGAAAAAGTTTGATGTTAGGTTATGAATTTCGTAATTTTCCGCGTCTGACTTACGAAATTCATAACCTAACATCACACCTTTTCTTGACAGGAATATGGATTTCATCTCATTCAAGGGAACAAATAAATCATGTATTAAGAAGAATTACACTTGACGATGGCGCCACAGGGTCCGAAATGCATCGTGTACTGAATAAAACACGAAAAATCGTGACTGAAGGCGTTTTTTAATTCATACCTCGAGTGTATTGAGTACAGTCAGATTTGAAGCTGCAAAATATGGATAAAATTGAAAAAGTTATTTATTATTAATGGAAATGTTACGCTCTCTTTCAGTGAATGACAACTTAACGTAACCTGAAACTAACCCAGCGATAATATAGACCAAGAAATGATTACTTTTCCCAGCAAATTAATGTAATGTTACACACAAAGAAAGAATGACACAAACACCCGCATATTTTAAGGTAATTACAAAGAATTTCTTTAACTGTATCTCTTTAGGAATTCAGTTAACTTTTAATTCTCCGAATTAGCTGAAAATATTTTAAATCTTTGGTGAAGCCTCACCTAAGCCTTGCACTGTTAAATCTCTGAATAAATTTCGTAATCAAAAATATTAACAAACTTCAATACTGAAAAACTGACTTTAAAAATTCATAAAAGCACTTAGAACTATTTTCCTTTGCGAGTGAAGCACGCAAACACTCAAATATTTCTTAGTACACGTAATGGCGCCACTGAAACAATCGAAACCAGATGGGCAATCGACGGCAATGTTATTATTATTGTTATCATCTTTAAATACATTTCACGCGGAGGGAGACGTATTTTTGAAAGCAAACATACGATTCTTTGAATTAACAATATATTGTAGCCTTAAAATGCAAACAGCGAGATACACATACATGGACCCACAGCCGAGAATGAACCAACAGGCGAAAAAGAGAAGAAACAGGGGCGAGCAACATAGCTCTTGTGTATATACGAGGGCTATCCACAAAGTACATTACGTTTTGAAATTAAAAATAAATAAAGTATTGGAAATTTTTTTTATTATATACAGATGAAAGCCACACTTAAATACTACTTTTCTACATAGTTGCCATTCAAATTAAGGCACTTATCGTAGCGATGGACGAGCTTGGAAATTCCTTCGTCGTAAAATTCGGTCGCCTGCGCCTTCAACCACGTTGTTACCTCTTCTTGAAGCTGAGAGTCGTCATCAAAACGCTGCACAGCCAACCACTTCTTCATTGCTGGTAATAAGTGGAAGTCGCTCGGTGCCAGGTGGGACTGTACGGCGGATGAGGAAACAACTCCCACTTAAAAGATTCGAGAACTTCACGAGTGGCATTTGCCGTGTGGGCCCGGGCGTTGTCGTGAATCAGCAAGATCTTTGAGCCCAACTTTCCCCTACGCTTGTTTTGTATTGCTCTTCTGAGGTTGTGGAGAGTTTGGCAATACCTTTGAGAGTTTATTGTAGTGCCTCTTTCCAGGAAATCCACAAAAATCACACCTTTTCTGTCCCAAAAGACAGTCGCCATCACCTTCCTTGCCGACATTGTCTGCATGCATTTCTTAGGTTTTGGGGGGGAATTTGTGTGCCCCCACTGCATTGAATGCAATTTTGTTTCGCAGTTCACATGCTTAACCCATGTTTCGTCACCAGTAACGATGTGATCGAGTAATGAGTCGCCATCTTTCTCGTAAGCGTCCAAAAACGTTAACGCTGCAGCCATTCGCTGATTTTTGTGAATCTCTGTCAAGATTTTTGGTATCCATCTTGCACAAAACTTGTGGTAACCAAGCTTTTCGGTAATGATTTCGTGCAACAAACTTCGTGAAATTTGTGGAAAACTCATAGAGAGTTCCGTTATTGTGAAATTACGGTTTTCAAGGACCGCGGCATCGACTTTTTCGACAAGTTCGGCAGTCACTATGCTGGGTCTTCCACTTCGCTCTTCGTTGTGAACGTTAGTTCGGCCATTTTTAAATTTTATGACCCATGGACGCACTTCACCTTCAGTGATTATGTTGTCCCCATACACTTCACAAAGCTGCCGATAGATTTCTATCGGTGTACAGTTTTTTGCAGTCAGTAACCTTATTACAGCACGGACTTCACACTTCGCGGCATTTTCAATTAACGCTGACATTTCAAACTGTCAGAGTAACTCAACGGAGTACAGCACGAACCTCTCACTAGCACGGCAGGATGCCGACTGAGCGGCGGAATGCCATGACACCAAGATGGCCGCGCTAGCCCCGCCCCTAACGGACACAAACGAAAACGTAATGTACTTTGTGGATAGCCCTCGTATGTTACACTTGGGGCTCTACGCTTTCATGGAACGAATTGGAATACGGTACTCTCTAATGGAAAATATTTACAATATTAGTCCCAAAACACAGGGTGTTTCAAAATGAACATACCGGTTTTAAGGCGTTGTAGCATTTATTACGTTCAACTTTCAATAATTGTAAATAATACACGAAATGAAAGAGAAACTCAGTTGTGTTTGAATACCTGTGTGCAATGGGAAGAGTATGGAATGACAAAGAGTGGCTGAAAAACTTTCTTAACGAGTGCGAGTCTTTCACGCTTAGCCCCAAGAAATATCCCTGCGGAAAGTTTACGGGCCTTTCTTTTTAGGTGACTCAACTGTAACTGATGTTTCTTATCTTGATGTGCTACAGCCATCGCCCTATGCCTCAATGGGAAGAAGCTGAACAACGCACCTTAATTTGGGAGCAAGATGGTGCGCCGCCTCACTTGCGTAACTCAGTACGCGACTGGTTAAACGACGTTGTATCCGACCGGTGGATTGGGCGCAAGGCGCCGGTTGACACAGCATTTCATGCATGACCTCCACGTTCAAACACGATCTGAAGCTATCATGTGTATGTGGCTCCGGTACCAGATGATCTGTCCGACTTTAGAAACAGTATTATTGCAACAGTTACTCCTGACACATTGATCAACGTTCCGGAAAAACTCGAAGGGGAATCGGTGTTCACATTGAATAATTGTAAGAAAACTGTTTGAGTTTCTCTTTCATTTGGTGATGGAGTTGTTATGCGGGAGGAGACCAGACAGCGAGGTCATTGGTCTCATCGTATTAGGGAAGGACGAGGAAGGATGTCAGCCGTGCCCTTTCAAAGGAACCATCCCAGCATTTGCCTGCAGCGATTTAGGGAAATCATGGAAAACCTAAATCAGAATGGCTGGACGCGGGATTGAACCGTCGTCCTCCCGAATGCGAGTCCAGTGTGCTGGCCACTGCGCCACCTCGCGTCGATCATTTGGTGTATTATTTATAATAATGTAAGGTGAATGTAATATGTGCTACAAAGCCTTAAAACCCGTATATTCATTTTGAAACACCCTGTTTTATCAGAATCGACAAAATGACTTATAATATTACAGATGGTACTTTCATATTTTGCATCGCCTTCATCTTGTTGTTGTTGTTGTTGTTGTTGTCTTCAGTCCTGAGACTGGTTTGATGCACCTATCCACGTTACTCTATCCTGTGCGAGCTTCTTCACCACCGAGTACGTACTGCCGCCTACATCCTTCTGAATCTGCTTAGTGTATTCATCTCTTGGTCTCCCTCTACGATTTTTGCCCTCCAATGCTAAGTTTGTGAACCCTTGATACCTCAGAACATGTCGTACCAGCCAAACCGTTCTTCTAGTCAAGTTGTGCCACAAACTCCTCTTCTCCCCAATTCTATTCAACACCTCCTGATTAGTTATATGATCTACCCATGTAATCTTCAGCATTCTTCTGTAGCACCACATTTCGAAAGCTTCTATTCTCTTCTTCTCCAAACTATTTATTGTCCATGTTTCACTTCCATACATGTAGAATCATGAAAGAAGGTTGTACACATGGAAGAATCCTGGAAATACTAGAAAGTATCAGATAGATTATATAATGGTAAGACAGAGATTTAGGAACCAGGTTTTAAGTTGTAAGACATTTCCAGGGGCAGATGTGGGCTCCGACCACAATCTGTTGGTTATGAACTGTAGATTAAAACTGAAGAAACTGCAGAAAGGTGGGAATTTAAGGAGATGGAACCTGCATAAGCTGACTAAACCAGAGGTTGTACAGAGTTTCAGGTAGAGTATAAGGGGACAATTGACAGGAATGGAGAAAAGATGTACAGTAGAAGAAGAATGGGTAGCTTTGAGGGATGAAGTAGTGAAGGCAGCAGAGGATCAAGTAAGTAAAAAGACGAGGACTAGTAGAAATCCTTGGGTAACAGAAGACGGTTGAAAAAATCGCGTCATACATTAGATAGGCCTCCAGGTGACACCACATGTTGCAGGTGAACTTAAAATGTGACAGAGGCAAATACGTTCTACAGTAAACATGGCTTCACCAACGAGTCTTTTGCGAGGTGATTGTCAATGATTAGTTTCGAACCCTTATGATTTCAGTACGAAACTCTGTCCTAACTAGTACTAATTTATATGAAATGTAAACTTTTCGATTAAGTCCCATCTACTTCGGCTCAGTGGCCCCTGGTCGTTGAATCTGATAAATACGTTATGCAGGCTGGGGTGGCCAGTGGTCCACCAGCCTAGGTGGGGCAACAGTGGATCAGTGACCGGTGTTGACTGTCGTAGAAGTCGACGCCCGCGGTACGTAAGCTGTGTACTGCACGCGAAGAGGGGCGGGCCAACAAAAAAAATGGTTCAAATGGCTCTGAGCACTATGGGACTTAACATCTATGGCCATCAGTCCCCTAGAACTTAGAACTACTTAAACCTAACTAACCTAAGGACATTACACAACACCCAGACATCACGAGGCAGAGAAAATCCCTGACCCCGCCAGGAATCGAACCCGGGAACCCGGGCGTGGGAAGCGAGAACGCTACCGCACGGCGGGCCAACAGCTTGCAGAGTCGGGCGTTCGGCGGTGAAAAGGGGGAGGGGGACAGAATGATGATGATGATGATAAGGTTTCTGCTAGGACGCTGACGGCTGCCACTAGCGTCATCGTCTCACATAACAGAGACTGCCTAACTGCACAGGAAGTGCGCAGAATCACGCCATTGACGAAACAGTGTCTGCCCACACGAGCAGCGACAGGTAGCAAGGTGTTTGCCTGCATTGGCGGTGGCAGGTGAACGTCTGCACAGTGCTAGGCTTGGACTAATGGCCTCCAGAGTGGGAGTCTGCCAGTAGCCGAAGTGGGTCCCCAGGCCACAGCATCTGACTTGCCGCAAGTAGCAGGGCCACAGCTAGCAGATCCATGTAGTCTTGTAAGTAAATTCGTAGATCAGTCTCCCGCTTGGATTGCTAACTGACAGACTGCAGGATAACTGATAATCACAAATGTATACAGGGTGTTTCTACAAGAGCGAGCAAAAATTTAGGACGTCATAGAGGATGCCCCACTGAACAATTTGAGGCAGGGAATCTGGAGTCATAGAAGCCAGCTAAAGGAGATAATAGGAATAAAATCACATTACTGTGTACTTTTTCATTTACATTCGTTACAGTTAACTGCAAATACCTTCACTGACATAAAGAAAGCACCCATCAACCTTAATGCAACAAGACATCGGCGAACAAGATTCAGATGCACCCTCACAAATATCCCTGGTATGTTTCGAATCACATCACAGGCAGCTACAATTCTATCTATCACTTGGGTCTTGCCCCACGGTTACGTGGGATCAGCCATGGTTAATCGGATTTCGCATGTTAATTTTAAGGGGTTGCCGGATGCCCTCCCTGCCGCCACCCCAAACACCCTCGTACAGAATTAATGTACCCCACCTGTCTGCATCTAGTGTAGTCCATGGAATAGTGCAAATGTGTTCAGATATCTGTGAGTCGCGTAAATGAGGCGGAAAGTGGGGACCAGTTCAGTATTCACCTAGCTGGATGTGGAAAACCACCTAAAAACCACATCCATGCTGGCCGGAACACTGGCCCTCGTCGCCAATCCGCCTGTCAGATTCGATCCAGGGTCAGCGCCCCTACCGGAGTCGAAGAAGCAGCGCGTCACCGCTCTCGGCTACCCTGGCGGTTGTCACAGGCAGCTACAATTCTCAAATCTGGCTACTAATTGCAGCTCCGTATCGGCTGGGGTCTCACACAAGTAACCTTACATCACCCCATGGGAAATAACCAAGGGGATTCAGGTCATGGAATAGCACCTCCCCTTCCAATCTAGCGACCAAGAAATACAGCATTGAAATGATTGCAGACATACACACTGAACTGAGCTGGATGACGCCTGTTAGGAAATCGTTCCCTGTTCAGCCTTTCAGCAGCGAGAGCATTGCAACGTACTTCTCCCATACATACGGTGCGGGTCAGTGAATTTTGCGAAACTTTACCGGTGCCGCTCCATCGTATTGTACTGTAGATCTCTGAATAGCACTGAGTAATCAATCCTCTAGTGGAATTACAGCGCTTTTTTCCACCACCTGGCTTATCTACGGACACTGTTAAGCTTTACACCTGCTTCCTGCATTGCCCTCCGGGAAACCTGGTTCTCAGCAATGGGGACCCCTGCCCTGTCCGGCTATAAGGTATATTACAGGAACCGTAGCGACTATAACAGAGTGTCGGGTGGAGTATGCGTCATGTCTTGAACTCAGTATGTAGTTAACCTGTGCCCCTTCAAACATCTCGTGAATCTGTGGCCGCCAGGAAGAGGACGACGCGGGAAATAACTGTCTGCAGTGTACATCTTACTCCAGATGGTGCAGTACCCCTGAACGTGTTGGCTGCACTAACTGACCAACTCCCTAAACCTTTCCTACTATTGGGAGATTTTAATGCGCATAAATCTTTGTGGTGTGGCGCATTGCTTACGGGCCAAGGTTGGACGGTCGAAAATTTACTTTCACAACTCGACCTCTGCCTCTTAAATAGAGGTGCCCCCGAAACATTTCAGTGTGGCTCGTGGCACATATACGGTCATTAATCAGTCAATTTGCAGTCCTGGCCTTCTCCCATCTATCCACTGGAGAGCACATGACGACCTGTGTGGTTGTGACCACTTCCCCATCTTCCTGTCACTCCCCTGGCATCATGCCCACGGACACCTACCCAGATGGGGTTTAAACAAGGCAGACTGGGAAGCCTTCACCTCTGCTGTCACCACAGAATCTCCCCCACATGGTGTTCTCGATGTTGTCGTTCAGCAGGTCACTACAATGATCGTTTCTGCGACGGAAAACGCAATCCCTCGTTTTTTACGGTGCCCCTGGCGAAACACAGTCCCTTGGTGGTCGCCGGAAGTCTCTGAGGCAATTAAAGAGCGTCGGCAAGCTCTAAAGCGACATAAGCGGCACCCTTCCATAGAGCACCCAATAGCCTTTAAGCGGTTCCGTGCCTGCGTTCGCCACCTTATAAAACGATGTAAGCAGGAGTGTTGGGAACGGTACATGACGACCATTGCGTGCCATACGTCACCTTCCCAAGTCTGGACGAAGATAAGATGTCTTTTTGGGTACCAGACCCCAACGAGTGTCCCTGGCATTAACATCAATGGCGTGTGTTTGTATGGACATTCATTTCGAGTACCCATCTCATTTTTATTAAGTCCTACACCAGAATATATATATATCTACCGACCCAAACGCGAATGCCGAGCACTTTGCTGGGCATTATGCCCCAGGCTCTGCGTCAGAGAACTACCCCCGAGCCTTTCGCACCTTCAAATGACGGATGGAATGTAAACCCCTCTCGTTCACTACACGCCACAGTGAACCCTAAAACGCCCCATTTACAGAGTGGGAGCTCCTCAACGCCCTTGCACATAGCCCTGACACAGCTCCTGGGCCGGGTCGGATCCACAGTTAAATGATCAAACATCTCTCGTCTGCCTACAAGCGAGATCTCCTCGTCATCTTGAACTGGATCTGGTGCGATGGCGTCTTTCCACCGCCATGGCGGGAAAGCACCATTATTCCGGTGCTCAAACTCGTTCAAAACCCGCTTGATGTGGATAGCTACCAGCCCATCACCCTCACCAACTTTCTTTGTAATCTGATGGAACGTATGGTGTGTCGCCCATTTGGGTTGGGTCCTAGAGTCATGTGGCCTACTGGCTATATGTCAGGGCGGCTTCCGCCGGAATCGCTTTACCACTGATAATCTTGTGTCCCTCGAGTCTGCTATTCGAACAGCGTTCTCCAGACGCCAACATCTTGTTGTCCTCTTTTTTGACTTACTTAAAGCATACGACACGACCTGGCGACATCATACCCTTGCCACAATGTATGAGTAGAGTCTCTGGGGCATGCTCCCGATTTTTATCCAAAACTTCCTGTAGTTCTGTACTTTCCGTGTCCAAGTTGGTGCCTCCCATAGTTCTCCCCGTATTCAAGAGAATGGCGTTCTGTAGGACTCCGTATCAAGTCTCTCTCTATTTTTAGTGGCTATTAACGGTCTAGCAGCAGCTGTAGGGCCGTCGGTCTCACCCTCTCTGTATGCGGATGACTTCTGCATTTCGTACTGCTCCTCCAGCACTGGTGTTGATGAGCGGAGCCTACAGTCTACAAGGCGCAGTCATGGTCTCTAGCCCACAGCTTCCAGTTTTCAGCCGCGAAGTCGTGTGTCATATATTCTGTCGGCATCGCACCGTTCATCCAGAACCAGAACTTTACCTCCATGACGATCCACTCACTGCAGCGGAGACATATCGATTTTTAGGATTGGTTTTCGACGCTCAATTGACTTGGCTACCTCACCTTCGTCAGCTTAAGCGGAAGTGCTGGCAGCACCTCAATGCCTTCCACTGCCAGAGCAACACCTACTGGGGTGTAGATCGCTCTACGCTGCTGCAGCTCTACAGAGTCCTTGTTCAATTCCACCTTGACTATTGGAGTCTGGTTCACGGTTCCGCGGCGCCCTCAGCTTTGCATTTACTCGACCCAGTGTTCTACTGTGCCGTTCGACCATCGACAGGAGATTTTAGGGTGCGTCCGGTGACCAGCGTCCCGGCGGAGACCGGAGTCTCACCATTGCAGGTCAGTCGTGCACAACTGATCGACAGTGAAGTTGCACACATTCGTAGTTCTCATGCGCATCCGATTTACCGTCTCCTTTTCCCAACCATGGCGGTTCATCTCCCGCATCGGCGGCCCAGGTCAGTTCGCGTTTGGTCCCTTCTGTCTGAATTGGAGTCCTTCCCGTTACCACCTCTCCTCGAGGTCCACTCACGTACACCTCCATGGTGTACACCTAGGCCGCAGATTTTTCTGGACCTTTCGCATGGCCCTAAGTAATCTGTTAACCCTGCGGCTCTCCGCTATCACTTCCTCTCGATCCTCGACATGTACCTGGGTCATGAAGTGGTTTACACCGACGGCTCGATGGCTGATGGTCACGTAGGCTTTGTCTACGTTCAGGGAGGACATATGGAACAGCACTCCTTGCCAGATGGCTGCAGTGTTTTCACTGCAGTGCTGGCAACCATATTTCGTGTTCTTGAGCACATCTGCTCATGCCCAGGCGAGTCATCACTCCTGTGTACTGATTCCTTGAGCAGCCTACAAGCTATCGACCAATGCTACCCTCGCCATCCTTTGGTAGCGTCCATTCAGGAGTCCATCTCTGCCTTGGAACGGTCCTGTTGTTCAGTGGTGTTTGTGTGGACCTCAGGACATGTCGGAATACCAAGCAACGAACTTACCGACAGGCTGGCGAAACAGGCGACGCGGAAACCGCTTCTGGAGATGGGGATCTCGGAAACTGACCTGCGTTCTGTCTTACGCCGCAGGGTTTTTCGGCTTTGGGAGATGGAATGGCATAACAGCATGCACAACAGACTCCGTGTCATTAAGGAGACAACGAATGTGTGGAAGTCTTCCTATCCGTCCTGCTGGACTGTCCACTTTTAGCCGCTCTGCGGCGGACTTTTAACTTTCCCAGCACCCTGCCTTCGGTGTTGGGCGACAATGCATCAACACAAGCTTTAGTTTTACGTTTTATTCGTGAAGCTGTTTTTTTTCATTTGATCTGTCCGCCTCTGTAGCGTAGCGGTAGCGTTATCGCCTACCACGCAGGGGCCCGGCAGGAGACTGGGTGTTGTGTGTCTATCATCATTTTCATCATAATTGACGGGCAACTCGCCGATGTGGCGTCAACTAAAAGAACTTCCAATACGGCGGCCGAACTGCCCTGAATGGGGCCTCCCGGCCAACAGTGCCGTACGGTCATTTCATTTCATCATTTGATCTAAGTTTCAGCGCATGCTTTCCTTGTCCTCCAGCCCTAGTGCTTTTAGGGTGGAGGTTTTAGTGCGTTGCAGAATGGCTGGCTTCTCCTTTTTATTCTCATGGTCAGCCAGCCATGGTAATCTGCTCTCTTGTTTTGATCTCTTCTGCGTGTTTCTTGCGTCTCTCTGTGGTTCTCTTGTCCGCTATTGTCCGTTTTAGTGTTTGGTGTTTGTTGTCCTTCTGTCATTGTTGTGGATTTCTTCTTTCTTCCAGCTGTGTTTTGTATGTCTGGATTTTTTTTCTCACCACCCTTGCGGAATATTTTTAATCGTAACTATGGACAGAGTACCTAACAGTTTTGTCCCTCCCCCCCCCCCCCCACCCCCCCCCTCTTTTAAACCAACCAACTAGGCTCGCAACTATACATAACGCTGCTCTGACTATGACTGGCCACTTGTAATTTATTGAGGACATTGCACAGATGCCGTTTGTGGTCAAATACAACAGACCAACCCGTAGTTTTGGCTAGCGTCTGCATTAACACTGAAACGTAGGCATGTGTATTCAAGTACACGGGTATGTAAACAGCCAAACACGCCCCTGCGGTCGGCAACGCCTGTAAAAGACAACAAGTGTCTGGCGCAGTTGTTAGATCGGTTACTGCTGCTATAATGAAAGGTCATCAAGACTTAAGTGAGTTTGAGCGCGCTGTTATAGTCGGCGCCCAAGCGATGAGACACGGCATCTCTGACGTGGTGATGAAGTGGCGATTTTTCCGTACGACCATTTCACGAGTGTACCGCGAATATCAGGAATCCGGTAAAACATCATATCTCCGACATTGCTGCTACCGGAAAAGGATCCTGCAAGAACGAGACCAACGACGACTGAAGATAATCGATCAACGGGACAGAAGTCCAACCCCTACCAAATTGGTACAGATCTCAATGGTGGGCCATCAACAGCTGTCAGCATATGAACCATTCAACGAAACATCATCGATATGTGCTTTCGGAGCCGAAGTCCCACTCGTGTACCTTTGATGACTGTACGAGACAAGGCTTTACGCATCGCATGGGACCGTATACACCGGCATTGGACTATTGATGGCTGGAAACATGTTACCTTGTCGGAAGAGTCTTGTTCCAAATTGTATCGAGCGGATGGACGTGTACAGGTATGGAGACATCCTTACTAATCCGTGGACCCTGTATGTCAGCAGGTGACTGTTCAAGCTGGTGGAGGCTCTATAATGGTTTAGGGCGTGTGCAGTTGGAGTGATATGACACCCATCACCCGTCTAGATACGACTCTGACAGGTGAAATGTACGTAAGGATCCTTTCTTATCACCTGCATCCATTCACGACCATTGTGCATTCCGATGGACTTAGGCAATTCCAGCCGGACAATGCGACACCCCAAACATCCAGAATTGCCACAGAGTGGCTCAAAAAAAAAAAAAAAAAAAAGGTTACAATGGCTCTGAGCACTATGGGACTTCACATCTGAGGTCAACAGTCCCCTAGAACTTAGGACTAGTTAAACCTAACTAACCTAAGGACATAACACACATCCATGCCCGAGGCAGGATTCGAACCTGCGACCGAGGCGGACGCACGGTTCCAGACTGTAGCGCCTAGAACCGCTCGGCCACCATGGCCGACTCAGTGGCACCAGGAACACGCTTCTGAGATAGCCGGCCGGTGTGGCCGAGCGGTTCTAGGCCCTTCAGTCTGGAACCGCGCGACCACTACGATCGCAGGTTCGAATCCTGCCTCGGGCACGGACGTGCTTGATGTCCCTAGGTTAGTTAGGTTTAAGTAGTTCTAAGTCTACGGGAATGATGACCTCAGATGTTAAGCGCCATAGTGCTCTGATCCATTTTGAACCATCTTCTGAGATTAAACACTTCCGCTGGCCGCCAAACTCCCCAGACATGATCATTATTGAGGACATCTGGACTGCCTAGCAATGTACTGTTCAGAAGAGATCTCCACCCCCTCGTACTCGGATTTATGGACAGCCCTGCAGGATCCGTAATGTCATTTCCCTCCAGCACTACTTCAGACATTAGTCGAGTCCATGGCACGTAGTTTTACGGCGCTTCTGCGATCTCGCGGCGGCCCTACACGATATTAGGCTGGTGTACCAGTTTTTTTTTTTTTTTTTGGCTCTTCAGTGTATGTTCAAGTAGGCATTTCTCGCCCTTTTACCGTATTTTTGCCCAACCCAGTATGTGATCATGAATGTTGTAAAATACAAAGCGTCACTGTATAAATGTTAAAGGACGTGAAGAGCCTAATGTAGACAGGGTGAATGAATTAATAAAAGAGATGTGTAGGATGTGCTCTGCACTATCTAGTGGCTCATCAGGACACCTACGTTGCTCAATTTTACAGTCTTCCTTATTTATTTATTTATTTATTTACGGAAGCCACTGGATGTCACCAACTTACAGGCAGCTCCATGTCCCCGTGGCCTTGTTCGTTTTTTTCCTGACGCAATTCGCTTCGATCCCGTTTTGCACGCCAGATGACAGAATCAACCGCTCGTCGCATACCGCGGTGGACGCGAAGACTTGCCGTGCTGACACATGAAATGGAACCGCCCCCCCCTCCCTCCCACTGTGTATTAAAGCGCAACACGCCTGTTTGTGGTGTCCGTCCGTTCGTTATCAGTTACACTTCAAACCGGTTCGTTGCAGACCGACCAAGCGCCCGCCTATCTCGTTACGGAACGCGAATGTTTGAGTAAACACAATTATCTCTAGCGTGCCATCTCTTTACTTTGCACGTAAATATTTTACGTCCCCCGACGGGTTCAAATACAAATATTTATGCCGAATGCAAGTATCGGAATTAATGAACCGGAATTCGATACACTTTCTCGTGGACGCTTAATATGGGCAAATGGCCGCAGTGTCTACAGTAAATAACAACACTTCTGTACGCCCACGCAGTGTGCGACCGCTGCTGCCATCTGTATTACTAAAACACTTTGCTGCCACCCGAAATTCGGTACCAGTTGCAGCGTAGGGGCAACAAAAATTCGGTTTTTCAAAATTTCGCGCCACTACTGACCAGGCTTAAAAATTTAATATGCTGTAATAATCTACTCATTGAGAGGCATAATTTTGTGTTAAAACTTTAACATAGTGAGACACGTATTACATGTATAACCTGTCGGTTTTTGATGAGGAAGCAAAACTGACAGCAAATACGTAGTCCATTCTGTATTTGAGAAGGACAGCGCTTTGTAATCTCCAACAAACTATGCACATAATTTCAAAAACTAACGAAACCTTTTCTCGGTAGTGCTCCTCCCAGAAAATGATGAAAGCAGGAAAAAATTTATTGCTAACTGCATTTCGCTGTTCACTCATCAAGCCTCAGCATCACCCATGACATTTTATTTGTTACTTCTTTACCATTAACTTTATTCGCACCAATCTTTGGATGCACTATCAATATAAATCACTTAATGTACCTGCAAAATTATAGCCTTGTATATCACATAGTTCAAGAGATTCGTCATTGACCTTGACATGATCGACAGCCGGCCGTTGTGGCCGAGCGGCTCTAGGCGCTTCAGTCCGGAACCGCGCTGCTTCTACGGTCGCAGGTTCGAATTCTGCCTCGGGCATGGATGTGTGTGATGTACTTAGGTTAGTTAGGTTTAAGTAGTTCTAAGTTCTAGGGGACTGATGACCACAGATGTTAAGTCCCATAGTGCTTAGAGCCATTTTGACCTAAAAGCTTTATGCTGACATGAAAAGGAAACAGTAACTGAGAAGGGAGTAAAGAAGAGTTGTAGCCTTTCCCCCATGTTATTTAATGTGTATGTCGGGCAGGCAGCAAAGAAAACCAGGGAAATATTTGGAAAGAAAATTAAAGATCAGGGAAAAGAAATAAAATCTTTGAGGTTCGCCAGTGACTTCGTAATTTTGTCAGGCATCACACACGTCCATGCCCCAGGCAGGATTCGAACCTGCGACCGCAGCAGCAGCAGCGCGGTTTCGGACTGAAGCTCCTAGAAACGCTCGCCAACAGCGGCCGGCAAAGCTTTTTGAATTCGTCTCGCCGTTCTTATCACTAATGTACTGATGATACGTGACTAATACAGCGTTAATCAGGTGGTAATGTAGCGAGGTTTGAAGTAAATGTTCGCTGTATTATATACAGGGTGAGCACACAACTACTTCACATTTTCCAAAATTCATGGAAACGAAGCGCTACCGGTTATTCGCTTCATGCCTTAGTAATTCTGATGTTTTTTTTACAGGTCTGAGGTATGTAGTAAATAATATTCATACTCTTTCTTGTGCAACACGGCATGGTGATGGATTCTACACAGCCTTCGTGTGTTATTTTATGAATGCAGTGTTGTATGCAGTCTCCCAATCTTGGCTCCATATTTCATGTGTTCCGTAAGATTACAATCTCACGTTTTCACAATCCTAAATAAGGCACCAGTTTAGTTATGAATCAAGTTTAATATGCTGAAATTTCAATGATCAATGTTAAAATAAATTTCCAAATATAAACTGATTTATTTCTTTTTATATAAATTCTCTTATATACACTCCTGGAAATTGAAATAAGAACACCGTGAATTCATTGTCCCAGGAAGGGGAAACTTTATTGACACATTCCTGGGGTCAGATACATCACATGATCACACTGACAGAACCACAGGCACATAGACAAAGGCAACAGAGCGTGCACAATGTCGGCACTAGTACAGTGTATATCCACCTTTCGCAGCAATGCAGGCTGCTATTCTCCCATGGAGACGATCGTAGAGATGCTGGATGTAGTCCTGTGGAACGGCTTGCCATGCCATTTCCACCTGGCGCCTCAGTTGGACCAGCGTTCGTGCTGGACGTGCAGACCGCGTGAGACGACGCTTCATCCAGTCCCAAACATGCTCAATGGGGGACAGATCCGGAGATCTTGCTGGCCAGGGTAGTTGACTTACACCTTCTAGAGCACGTTGGGTGGCACGGGATACATGCGGACGTGCATTGTCCTGTTGGAACAGCAAGTTCCCTTGCCGGTCTAGGAATGGTAGAACGATGGGTTCGATGACGGTTTGGATGTACCGTGCACTATTCAGTGTCCCCTCGACGATCACCAGTGGTGTACGGCCAGTGTAGGAGATCGCTCCCCACACCATGATGCCGGGTGTTGGCCCTGTGTGCCTCGGTCGTATGCAGTCCTGATTGTGGCGCTCACCTGCACGGCGCCAAACACGCATACGACCATCATTGGCACCAAGGCAGAAGCGACTCTCATCGCTGAAGACGACACGTCTCCATTCGTCCCTCCATTCACGCCTGTCACGACGCCACTGGAGGCGGGCTGCACGATGTTGGGGCGTGAGCGGAAGACGGCCTAACGGTGTGCGGGACCGTAGGCCAGCTTCATGGAGACGGTTGCGAATGGTCCTCGCCGATACCCCAGGAGCAACAGTGTCCCTAATTTGCTGGGAAGTGGCGGTGCGGTCCCCTACGGCACTGCGTAGGATCCTACGGTCTTGGCGTGCATCCGTGCGTCGCTGCGGTCCGGTCCCAGGTCGACGGGCACGTGCACCTTCCGCCGACCACTGGCAACAACATCGATGTACTGTGGAGACCTCACGCCCCACGTGTTGAGCAATTCGGCGGTACGTCCACCCGGCCTCCCGCATGCCCACTATACGCCCTCGCTCAAAGTCCGTCAACTGCACATACGGTTCACGTCCACGCTGTCGCTGCATGCTACCAGTGTTAAAGACTGCGATGGAGCTCCGTATGCCACGGCAAACTGGCTGACACTGACGGCGGCGGTGCACAAATGCTGCGCAGCTAGCGCCATTCGACGGCCAACACCACGGTTCCTGGTGTGTCCGCTGTGCCGTGCGTGTGATCATTGCTTGTACAGCCGTCTCGCAGTGTCCGGAGCAAGTATGGTGGGTCTGACACACCGGTGTCAATGTGTTCTTTTTTCCATTTCCAGGAGTGTATATAAATCACCGGTTGTCGTATGACTATTAAAAGATTATAATTAAGGTTAGTTTGGTTGAGAATTTGGTAAGCTAGACTGGATACCTGGTGAAACAGTTGCGCAGTAATGCATAGTTAACTTCCCCAGACACCTAACAGCTTTTAACCCGCTTTTATTGTATATCAGCACCGCTTTCATAACAAATTAATGCAACAACGTTACACTAATACAGCGTTAATCAGGTGGTAATGTAGCAAGGTTTGAAGTAACTGTTCGCTGTATTATATACAGGGTGAGCACACAACTACTTCACACTTTCCAAAATTCGTGGAAACGAAGCGCTACCGGTTATTCGCTTCATGCCTGATGTTTTTTTTTTACAGGTTTGAGTTATGTAGTAAATAATATTAATACTCTTTCCAAATTTGTTCAACACGGCGTGGTGATGGATTCTACATAGCTGCTGTAGCCGTGGCAAAGATTTTGGCAGGGGTGAGACAAACGCTTCATCTTTCACGCAACCACATGAAAATAACCGCGGTTGGCGACAGCACAATAGGTAGACATCAGCAGTTGCACGTCTGGGCCGTCTCGTACTGCCAAGTGGAAAAGACGACCCCACCCTCTTGCTAAAAATGAAATCCGTGGCGTCTCCTTGAAACTGAGGTAGAGACCACAAAGAAAGCATGCTGAAATAGGAAATACCTGTGGTAGGTTCCTCCATGAGAGAGAAGGGACCCTACATCTTCCCCTTCGAGAACACATTGACCTTTATGTCCGAAAGAACAGATACCATCTTCATATACAGTTAAGACTAACCGGCCATTCATCTTCTACAGTGCACACGCAATGCCTGAACTCTTACGGGACTCGGCAAGATTTTCTGTCGCGAGTAATGAGTGTAATGGGCAGGGGCACTACGAATGTAGTGTGTGGACATTTAGTTGGGAATGTGGGTCTCACGGGCAGCGTGCCAGGGATAAATCCCTGCAGTCGCACTGTCCTCTGTAGCTCGGTGCCGACACGGTAGGTCAGCATGTTCGGACAGAGGGTTAGTTGCCGTATGCAATAAAAAAAAAAAGAATGAATGGATCAACGAAGAACTTAAACGGACGTCATAGGACGTCCGCCCTGAACAAATAGGACAGACTATAACGGACAAAATGAGATAAAAACGGATGGATACAACGTCTGCCATGTAAGCAGGAGATGCCGGGTTCCAGTCCCGGTCGGGGCACACATTTTCAGCTGTCCCCGTTGATGTATGCCAACGCTTATTGTCATAACTTAGGGTCTTGATTTAATTATCAAAAAAGTGGTTCAAATGGCTCTGAGCACTATGGGACTTAACTTCTGAGGTCACCAGTTCCCTAGAACTTAGAACTACTTAAACTTAACTAACCTAAGGACATCACACACATCCATGCCCGAGGCAGGAGTCGAACCTGCGACCGTAGCAGTCTCGCGGTTCCGGACCGAAGCGCCTTGAACCGCACGGCCACCGCGACCGGCCCATTTAATTATCATTTCATTACATTGACCTTTGGCGATCTCGTTCACTTTCCATGCACAAATGGAGTATTTTGTTCCCCAAAGAAGAAAATTGAGCTGATAAACTTTACCACTAGTGCGAAACGTTGCGTCGTCAGTAAAAAGTGCTGTCTTTGGTGTGCTGTTGTCATGGCCCAACCCTGCCAACGTTTCGGAGGGGTCAGAGGAGGAGAAGATTAGTGATTAACGTCCCGTCGACGAAGAGTACATTAGAGACGGAGCACAAGCTTCGATTAGGGAAGGATAGCGAAGAAAATCGGCCGTGCCTTTTCAAGGGAACCTTCCAGGTATTTGGGAAATCACAGGAAACCTAAACAGGATGGCCGGACGCGGGTTTGAACCGTCGTCCTCCCAAATGCGAGTCCAGTGTGCTTACCGCTGCGTCACCTCGCTCGGCCAGAAGTCAGATAATACAGCTTAATCTCTTAAACTGAGTGCGGGGACTCACTGCAGTCTATAGACCTACCGTATCATGTGCAAGCGTCTGTACACTATTTCAGAATGTGTTGTTTGTGGGATCTGGAGCTCACGAGCTGTTCCACGTGTTAATTTCTGTGGGCTTAGCTAGAACGCAGCTCGAACGAGATCAGAGTTTTATTCCCACGCAGGAGTGCGACCGGGACTTCTGCCTCTGCAAATGCAGCCCTTCTCTTCAAACTCTTTGTAACGGGCATAAACTGAGGCTCTGCTGTGTGGGTACTGACGGATGTTTGTGCCAAGTGCCCGTACAACAGTTAAGGGAAGGACACACCAATTTTTATGTTGTGGTGTAGTTGCCGCTTTCTACACTAGCACACTATGGCGGCAGCAGACTGGAAAAAGATACGGCTATGGACACAAACTTTTTGTTCACAGATTACCGGTTTCGGTCTATAATGACCATCTTCAGATCTGTGTTTTATAAAAATAATGTCCTAATGTACTGCAGCCATAGTGGCATCGTCAAATGTTATACAAGGCAGTACATTAGGACATTGTTTTTATAAAACACAGATCTGAAGATGGTCATTATAGACCGAAACCGGTAATCTGTGAACAAAAAGTTTGTGACCATACATGTAAATTAAAGGAAATTTATTCTATATACGGGTCACTGTTTCATTCGTAACAATATCGCAGCTTGTGAAAAGATACAGCGACCTTGTTGAACAAGCACGAAGACAAGCCGTGTGCGGGCGGCCGTTATTTTGCTCAAATGTAAAACCAGGATGGCCTGTCATGAAGGGCAGCAAACGGGCTGCAGAATATCGTCAACGTAACGCTGTGTTGTAAGGATGCCCCGGGTGTCAACTATGGGGGTCCTGCTATGAGAAGGAATCCCACCCCAGACCATCACCCATGGTTGTGGGGGAGTGTGGCGGGCCACGATCAGGATGGTATCCAACCATTGTCCGGGGCATCTCCATACACGTATTTGACCTGCAATCTCATTGACTGGAGGAGAATTGTCTCCAGTGATAAGTTCAATTTCGAACTGAGTTCCGAAAACCAGTGAAAAGGTGTTTGGGGACGCTCCAGAGGACGAATGTAACCCGCCATAAGTCCTGACAGCCAGGAGTCATTGTCTATTGGTTGTCTTCCGCGGCATCTTTATAGCACATCGGTACGTCGACGACATTACACATCCCGTTTTGTTTGCCATAATGACACACCATCGTGAGCTTATATTTGAGCAAGATAATGCCCGCCACTAAAGGGCGCGAGTTTGTACTGCTCGTCATAGTGTTTGCCAAACCGCATCTTTGCCAGCAAGATTACCGCATCGCTCCCCACTTGTGAACATTTGGAGCGTTATGGGTAGGCACGGGCAGAGCCCTCCAACCAGGTCTGGGTTTTGTCGATCTAACGCACCAGTTAGACGCAATTTGGCACGATATTCCTCAGGAGGATGTCAAACAACTGTCTTAATCAATGCCAAGCCGAATAACCAGCCAATTATTAACTCGCTCAATTTGTGAATCTCTTTCTCTTGACCAAATCAACTAGTTTTCACCCAAACTATAATCGTTCCTTTCACCGTACACGCGCGTCACATCTACTAATCTCCATCCACTTCGGATAATTCCTTCACGGTGCGTCCTTTCTTTTTCTTCCTCCGTAGAGAGTAGTTATTTGGGGGCGATCTGGATATACGGACACCCTGTTTATTAAAACGAATTTTACTCAAATAGTTGTATAACTTTGGATATGACCTACAGTCATTCGTAGGCAATAACGTAGATGAGATAGTATAGTTTAAAATGATAACTGCGATCGTTTACTGTATTTGTAATAAAGTTAAACATGATTTGCGCCTCCTTCGTGTAAACCTGTAAACAGGAGCAGTTTGCTGTATGTCACGTCTATGTGAAAGAGACGTTTGTAGAGCCCATAGCCGGCCGCAGTGGCCGAGCGGTTCTAGGGGCTTCAGTCTGGAACCGCGCGACCGCTACGGTCGCAGGTTCGAATCCTGCCTGGGGCATGGATGTGTGTGGTGTCCATCGGTTAGTTAGGTTTAAGTAGTTCTAAGTTCTATGGGACTGATGACCTCAGATGTTAAATCCCATAGTGCTCAGAGCCATTTGAACCATTTTGTAGAGCCCATAGAACAGGGTACCACATAAAAATCGAGCTTTTCCTTAGATGATCGTTATGAAAATTGAAACCAAGGGGAAACATGTAGTAATGCTGTAGCTCTGAAATTAACATTAAAACTAGAACGAAAAATGATATTATGGTAGCACAAAAAAAACGACGAATATGTCCTGGCCAGTGTTAAGGATATAAAAGAACGGACCTAACTTACCGATCTAGCTGGCAGCTTCGAAAGCATTTAAATCAAAACATCTTGCCCTATTAGCGCTTTAGTACTTGTTAGTATTGGTTCCCATGTCATGTAATATAATGCATCGGGTCAACTAAAGTAATATGATATATATATATGGTTAACTTGTAAAACAGTGCGAATTTGGCAACAAGTTTTGATTTAAATGTGACTGAAGCTGCAGATAAGTTGACAAACTATTTCTCTTCTTTTACTTCCCTAACTCTGCCCTGGACATTCTCGGCTTTTTTTTTTTTTTTTTTTTTTTTTTGTGCTACGGTAGGAGCACTTTTCATTCTGGTTCCCACCTTTTAGTGTACCTTAATTTTGACATTACGCCATTGTATCTTGGTAACCGATGTAGATTTTTCTTGATTGAGGCGACGATTGGTCTGGTATAGGATTCTTGATTGTCTTTATAACTGTGTTGCTTATATCGTGGCAACGGGTTAAAGTTTCACAAACCAACAGGACGACCATTAATAACATGTATTTGTATACCTTCTTAAAAAATGTCAACCGGTTCGTCCAAGTTTGAAATATAAAAGTGGCGGGCGCAATCAAAACTCAGAAAAACATGTTTTTGGGCGTAAAATAGGAATGAGGCTAGATTTAAGAAAGCGAGATTTAAATTTTTTTGTAAGAATACGTTTTTTCGTTACCTGATTGACTCTAAACAGTTTCCACGCATTCAATTCACATATGAACTAATTTTACATGCTACATTTCGCTCAGGTTTAAACCATCGTATCTCGACAACCAATAAAGATTTCGTTTCACCAACCTACCTTCATGCGACGTTTGAACCGATACTTACGAGTTTAAAGTACAGAAGTTGCGCCCTTCAAAAAACGCCCAAAAGAAACGTGTTTTTGTACGTAAGATACAAACAAAGCAAGATACTTTACAAACGGTGCAAACTTACCATAAGCCATTTGAACGAAAACTCTTCTTCCTCTCCGGAGCCTTTTAGGGGTAACTGTTTTTGGGCGTAAACTATGAACGGTGCACTACTGTGCACATAGGAATAGTGCCATCAGCTGGTCATTAGTTACAGCCCAATTTCAATTTTTTGCAAAAGGGACTAATCGATTCGCACAATTTGCCTGGACGTCAGCTCCGGTTCGTGGTTCAAACCTTGTTTAACCTACGGTAACGTAGCTACAGTAACAAATTTTCTGGAAATTTGTGGTAAGGTCTTATGGGACCAAACTGCTGAGGTCATCGGTCCCTAAGCTTACGCACTACTTAATCTAGCTTAAACTAACTTACACTAAGGACAAAACACACACACACACACACACACACTCACTCACTGCCCGAGGGAGGACTCGAACCTCCGACGGGGGGAAGCCGCGAGGACTGTGACAAAGCGCCCCTGACCACGCGGTTACCCCGAGTGGCAGCTACAGTAAGACAAGTGCTCGAATGGCAATAAAAATTGCCTCTGGTCCGCTTTCTACGCCATGTTCCTAGCTCAAATAAGAACTGAGCACCAAGACCCCCGCAAACTGCAATTCTGCGCACGACCTTTTCATACATATTTGTTGCGGCGCTTCCGCGCTGTAGCGATTTGCTTCGGGCAGGATTCTGTGTTGTATGGCTTAAACGATAGTAGCATCTCTGTACGTTCCACAGTACATCCTGTGTATACGCCATGAAAGAAGTATACTGAGGACGACATCATTCTAAGCCCAACCCAGTGGGAGGCCAAACGTCTCCTCGTGAAGTTGCGGGCACGTGACACGGTAAAGAAATGTGTGAAGTAGAGCAGAGAGCGACGATACTTCCATGAAACGAGGAAATCCGCTGACACTAGCGATTTTGTCAAAGACTGTTTGTTAGGGGGCGGTTGCTGGGAGCTAGCATCTCGGAAACGGCGAAGCTGGTCGGATGCTCGCGTGTCAGTGTCGTGAGCGTCTATGGAAGGTGGTTCGTGGGCTGTTAAGTCATGAGAGGATATGAGGTGTTCAACGTGTGCGCTGTATCACAGAGCAGGGATGTCGGAGGCTCGCCCACTTCGTGAAGTAGGATAGGTGGCGGTCTGTGGCTGACCTGACGAGAGAGTAGACTTTACTACAAGCGCAGGTATTTCAGATCACTCCGTTCAGTGCACATTGTCCGACATAGACAAGCACAGATTCTCACATTGACCCAATGACGTCATCACTTGGGATTGGAATAGGCAACGGGTCACACCAATATTCAACAAAGGAAATAGGAGTAATCCATTGAATTACAGACCCATAACACTGACCTCAATTTGCAGTAGGATTTTGGAGCATATGCTGTACTCGAACATTGTGATTCACCTTGAAGAAAATGACTTACTGATACATAACTAACATGGATTCAGAAATAATCATTCTTGTGCAACTCCTTATTACCATGAAGTAATGAGTGCTGCCGACAAGGGATCTCAGATCGGTTCCATAGTCCTAGATTTCCAGAAGGCTTTTGATACCGTTCCTCACAAGCGACATTAATCCAGTTGCGTGTATATGGAGTATCGTCTCAGTTGTGTGACTGGATTCGTGATTACCTCTCAGAGAGGTCACAGTTCCTAGTGATAGATGGTAAATCATCGAGTAGAACAGAAGTGATATCTGGCGTTCCGCAAGGTAGTGTCATAGGCCCTCTGCTGTTCCTGATTTACATAAATGATCTAGGTGATAATCTGAGCAGCCCCCTTAGATTGTTTGCAGATGACGCTGTAATTTACCGTCTTGTAAAATTATCAGACGGTCAATTACAATTACAAAATGATCTAGAGAGAATTTCTTTATGGTGCGAAAAGTGGCAAGTGGCATTAAACAAAGAAAAGTGCGAGGTCATCCACATGGGTACTAAAGGAAATCCGATAAATATTTGGTATACGATAAATCGCACAAATCTAAGGGCTGTCAGTTCGACTAAATACCTAGGCATTACAATTACGAGCATCTTAAATTAGAAACACCACATAGATAATATTGTCGTCTGCACTTTGTTGGCAGAACACTTACAAGGGAACCTCCCCATTGCACCCCCCTCAGATTTAGTTATAAGTTGGCACAGTGGATACACCTTGAAACACTGAACACAGATCAATGGAGAAAACAGGAAGAAGTTCTGTGGAACTATGAAAAAAAATAAGCAAAATATACAAACTGAGTAGTCCATGCGCAAGATAGGCAATATCAAGGAGAACGTGATCTCAGGAGCGCCGTGGTCCCGTCGTTAGCGTGAGCAGCTGCGGAGCGAGAGGTCCTTGGTTCAAGTCTTCCCTCGAGTGGAAAGTTTAGTTTTTTTTAATTTCAGACAATTATCTGTCCGTCCGTCCGTGATTACTATTCCTCCGGGTTGTACACCTCTTGTGCAACCGTTAGATGTGTTTGGTTTCCGGCAAGTGAAATACTTTGTGAGTTGATTCTATGATTTTGCGAAGCTGCACAGGTACACAGAGCAGTATTGTTTACGTGATCGTGTGTCAATTATCAAAGTTCAGGCACTCACACATAATCAACTTCGCTCTCCAAAATTCCAGGACATGTTCAGATTTGCTTGGACATATGCAGGATTTGACGGTCTACACATGGAAAAATTTGAAAGCGTTAAATACATATGTTTTGACCGAGCACAGGGAAAACTGTGCGACTGTGAAACTGTTGCATTAATTTGTTGCAGTTTATGTGACAAACTCTTATGTTTTCATTACTTTTTTGGGAGTGATTGTCACATCCACAAGAAAACCTAACTCGGGCAAGGTAGAAGAATCTTTTTACCCATTCGCCAAGTGTACGAGTTAAGTTAGGTAGGTCGACAACATATTCCTGTCATGTGACGCACATGCCGTCACTAGTGTCGTATAGAGTATATCAGACGTGTTTTCCTGTGGAGGAATCGGTTGACCTATGACATTGCGATCAAATGTTTTCGGTTCCCATTGGAGAGGCACATCCTTTCGTCTACTAATCGGTTTTGCGGTGCGGTGCGGTTGCGGTTGCAATACAGAGACACTAAATTTATTACGGTGAACAGAGACGTCAATGAACGAACGGACAGATCATAACTTTGCGAAAATAAAGAAAGTAAAATTTTCACTCGAGGGAAGACTTGAACCAAGGACCTCTCGTTCCGCAGCTGCTCACGCTAACCATGGGACAACGGCGCTCCTGAGCTCAAGGTCTCCTTGATGTTACCTATGTTGCACATGGACTACTCAGGTAGTATATTTTGCTTATTTTTCCATAGTTCCACACAACTTCTTCGTGTTTTCTCGATTGATGTGTGTTCAGTTTTTCAAGGTCTATCCACTGTGCCAACTTATAACTAAATCTGAGAGGGGTGCGATGGGGAGGTTCCCTTCTTAGAAGATGCGACAAACCCACTAAAGAAACAGCCTACGTTACACTTGTCCGTCCTCTGCGCGATGTGGGATACTTACCAGGTAGGATTGACGGAGGCCATCGAAAAAGTGCAAAGAAGGGCAGCTCGTTGTGTTATCGTTCAATAGGGGTGAGAGTATCGCTGATACGATACACGAGTTGGGGTGGCAGTCACTGAAACGAAGGCGGTTTTCTTTGCGGCGAGATCTATTTACAAAATGTCAATCAGCAACCTTCTTTTCTGAATGCGAAAATATTTTGTCGACACCCACCTACGTAGGGAGAAATGATCATCATAATAATATAAGAGAAATCAGAGCTCGAACGAACAGATTTATAGGTGATCCTTTCTCCCACTCCCCGTTCGACAGTGGAATGGTAGAGAAGTAGTATGAAAATGGTTCGATGAATCCTCTGTCAGCCATTTAAGTGTGAATTACAGAGTAACCGTATAGATGTAGATGGAGGGTCATTGAGATTCGACCGAAACTTGTCGGCTGATGGTGACGATCATGTTTCATCTTCCAACAAGTTTATGGCCTGGTCTGGCTATTCTGGCATACAGCGAACGACTGCTGGAAACAGGTAGAGCGCTGTGGCTGCAGGCCGATAGATCAGTATTCTGTTCTGAGGAGGGATATTCACATGGGCTACTATGCGACCTATGGTAATACCAGCTGAGGACGAAGTAAACATTACTGCGTACTACCTGCATCTCTTCATACCTGACGTCCACTCCAAGGCCTACTGAATAACTCTCCGTGTCACGAGAACGGAATGGTGCTACACCTGTTCTGAACATTATAGTTAAGCCATTTACGTACGTATTTCGCAGAAGACTGTGTGGTACATGGCGGAGGGTTCCTCACACCACTACTAGCCATTACTCTCCCGTTCCACTCGCAAACAGAGCAAGAGTAAAACGACTATCTAAACGCCTTTGCACGAGTCCTAACTTCTCGCTATTTATCTTCGTGGTCCTGACGCGAGATATACACTGGCGGCAGTGTGCAGTCGGTTTCAAATGCTGGTGTTGTGAATTTGTACTGTGCTATAGTATCTTGTAGAAACATCACCGTCTTCCCTCCAGGGACTCCCCTTTGAGTTCACGAAGCATCTCCGTAATACTTCCACGCTGATTGAATCCACTGGTAACAAATCAGCGAGTCTGCCTCTGAATTTCTTCGATGTCGCTCTTTAATCCGATATGGTTGGGAGCAGTCGAATATCACTCAAGAATTGATCACACCAGTATTTCAACCGTCCTCTCCTCTATAGATGAGCTACGCTTTCCCAAAATTCTCCCAATAAAACGAAATCGAGAACTCGCATTCCCTACTACCACCCTGACCTGCTCGTTCCATTTCACTTCGTTTTGCAATGTTATGCTTAGGAATTTAATCTATATGACTGTGTCAAGCTGCACCCTAATAATGCTGCACTAGAACATTACAGGACTGTTTTTCCTACTCATCTGCAATGACTTACATTCAGAGCAAGTTTCCATTCTCTTCCAATTGCTTTCCTACGCCACGGATGCCAATTTCCATGTCCTCCATGCGGGAGTACATACGGCAGTCAAACGTTGGAGCCTTTTGTACAATCTGTAATCAGTCGTACGTCTCACGAACAAAAACCCGTGCCTAGTAGTTAGAAGAATGCACAGGTCATCCTCATTTACAAGAAAGATAGTACAAGTTATCTACACGACTATCGTCCAGTATCCTTGACATCGATTTGTTGTAGGACCTCAGAACCTACACTGTGATCAAAAGTATTCGGACGCCCTGAAAAACATACGTTTTTCTTATTAGGTGCATTGTGCTGCCACCTACAGCCAGGTACTCTATATCAGCGACCTCAGTAGCCATTAGACGTCGTGAGAGAGGAGAAAGGGGAGCTCCGCGAAACGTGGTCAGGTGTTTGGGCGTTACTTGGGTCATACGCCCGTGCCCGATATTCCCATTCTGCTAAACATCCCTAGGTCCACTGTTTCCGATGTGATAGTGAAGTGGAAGTGTGAAGGGACACGTACAGCACAAAAGCGTACAGGCCGACCTCGTCTGCTGACGGACAGAGACGACCGACAATTGAAGAGGGTCGTAATGTGTTATAGGCAGACATCTATCCAGACCATCATACAGGAATTCGAAGCTATATCAGGGTCCACTGCAGCTACTATGGCAGTTAGACCGAAGGTGAGAAAACTTGGATTTCATGCTCGAGTGGCTGCTCACAAGCTACACATCACGACGGTAAATGCCAAACGACACCTCGCTTAGTGGAAGGAGCGTAAACATTGGAGGTAAAACGTTGTGTGGAGTGACGAATCACGGTACACAATGTGGCGATACGATGGCATGGTGTGGGTATGGCGAATGCCCTGTGAACGTCATCTGCCAGCGTGTGTAGTGCCAACAGTAAAATTCGGGGGAGGTGGTGTTATGGTGTGGTCGTGTTTTTATGTAGAGGGGTTGTATCCCTTGTTGCTTTGCGTGACACTATCACAGCGCAGGCCTACACTGATGTTTTATGCACCTTCTTGCTTCCCACTACTGAAGAGAAATTCTGAGACAGCGATTGCACCTTTCAACACGATCGATCACCTTTTCATAATGCACGGCCTATGGCGGAGTGGTTACACGACAATAACATCCCTGTAATGGACTGGCCTGCACAGGGTCCTGACCTGAATCCTATAGAACAGGTCTGGGAAGTTTCGGAACGCCGATTTCCTGCCAGACCTTACCGACTGACACGGATACCTCTCCTCAGTCCAACACTCCGCGAACAATGGGCTGTCATTCCCCAAGAAACGTTCCAGCACTTGATTGAACGTATGACTGCGAGAGTGGAAGCTGTCATCAACGCTAAGGATGGGCCAACACCATACTGAATTCCAGCATTACCGATTGAGGGTGCCACAAACTTGTAAGTCATCTTCAGCCAGGTGTCCGGATACTCCTGATCACTTAATGTATTCTGAGCTCAAACATAATGAGGTATCTCGAACAGAATGACCTCCTCCATGGTAACCAACCTGGATTCTTGAAACATCGATCACATGAAACCCGACTCGCATGTTTCTTACCGGATATAGTGAAAGACTCGGACATGAGCAGACGAGTACATGCAGAACTTCTCGATTTCCGAAAAACATCCGACTCAGTACTACACCAACGCTTATTATCAATAATATGATCAAATCGGGTATCTAGCGAAATTAGTAACTGGACTGAGGATTTTTCTGGTAGGGAAGATGCAGCAGACTATTTTGGTACCACAGCACCACAGATTTCTAATTTGAAGCTGACTTGGACTCCATCATGCCTGTGTGGTCAATTTGACCGACTGCAGTTTGTCTTATGTCACCTTCAACCATTCTGTCTGCCACTGACGCATGACCCATCTGTCAGATAACGAGATGACGCAAGGCAGAGAGACGTAACACTGACAGACAGCACCATCCCGACATGATCCCACGGCCTATTTGTCGGCCATGTCGTTTCCCTTTATGTGACCGGGTACCCAGCAAAAGATCACCTTTCTTGCCATGGCATTGGAGCCGATGTAAGGAGTCATGGATGTGCTGAATCAACTGGTCTACTGGATACATTTGGTGAAGTGCTTGTAGCGGACTAAGCGAGTCAGAACAGATAAGAAACTTTGTACGGTGATGTCTGTGAAACCTCTCCAGTGTTATCATAATGCCATATAGTCTTGAAAGTCTCTTCGGGTTTGCTGCCGGATCCTAAAATCAACTTGACTCGATATTTCGGCGATCCAACTGGTCGCCATCTTCAGGAGAAGGCTGCTTCTGCTGACGAGTCCCGCTGAGAACTGACGCCAGGCTGCAAATCGACGTCCTATATAGGCTACCATTCAGTACACGGCGTATGCACCGGTTGCTGCCCTCCAAGACAGGGAGGTGGCTCCGCCCGTAGTGGAACACTGCTGGCAACGATATATCGCACTCAGGGCCGCACCGAAGAACGTTCAATTTTGATGCGAGATAATACATGATTCCACGTCTTGCTAAGAGGAAACCCATTGTCTCCGTTGATTAAATTATCAGCCAACCTAATTTCAGTCGCCTCTTTATAGACACTGTTCCAAAAACCTGAAATGTTGGCAACTACCAAAGTATCGTCAAATGCCATACTGTATCCCTCATTTAAGCAGTGTTCTGCTACTGCCAATTTTCCCGGCTGTTGTAGCCTCGTATGACGGCGATGTTTCACACACCTGTCATGCACTGTGCGAATCGAACGGCTAACGTAAGCTTTCCCACATTGACACGGAATTTTGTATACGCCGGGTTTCCTAAGCCCCAAATCATCATACACAGAGTAGTGCCCTAATCTTAGAAGGTGGACGGAACACACTCTTAACGTTAAAATTCCTTAAAATTCATCCAATCTTAAACGATAAGCCTCCAGCATAAGGAAGAAAGGCCACCGATCTATGTTCCACTTCATACACCTCCGGAGATGGTCCAAACCCCATAGCACGATCAATCTGCTTCTCTGAGTATCCATTTTCGTTAAAAACAGGCAACAAATGGTCAAGTTCTTATGTTAAGCTGTCCGCGTCGGAGATGGCATATGCTCTCCGTACGAAAGTCCTAAGGGCCTCACTGCGTTGGTTTGGTGGATGCAGATATCAATCTGTGTGCGTCTGCTCTCGGTGAACTCTGTGTCCCAAAGTACCAACTGGTATTTTATAAACCATAACGTCTGAAAATGGAAGCATCCCATCATTTTCAATCGGCAGTAGCAGAACACTGCTTAAATGAGGGAGACAGTATGAAATTTGATGAAACTGTGGTAGTTGCCAACATTTCCGGTTTTTGGAACAGTGTCTATAAAGAGGCGATTGAAATTAGGTTGGCCGGCCGCAGTGGCCTAGCGGTTCTAGGCGCTACAGTCTGGAACCGGTCCCAGGTTCGAATCCTGCCTCGGGTATGGATGTGTGTGACGTCCTTTGGTTAGTTAGGTTTAAGTAGTTCTAAGTTCTAGGGGACTGATGACCTGAGAAGTTAAGTCCCATACTGCTCAGAGCCATTTTTGAAATTAGATTGGCTGATAATTTAATTAACAGAGACAATGGGTTTCCTCTTAGCAAGACGTGGAATCATGTATTATCTCGCATCAAAATTGAACGTTCTTCGGTACGGCCCTGAGTGCGATATATCGTTGCCAGCAGTGTTCCACTACGGGCGGCGCCATCTCCCTGTCTTGGCGGGCAGCAACCGTGATGAGCCGCGCATGCGCCGTGTACTGAACGGTGGCCTATATAGGACGCCGATTTGCAGCCTGGCGTCAGTTCTCAGCGGGACTCATCAGCAGAAACAGCATTTCCCTGAAGATGGCGACCAGTTGGATAGCCGAAATATCGAGTCAAGTTGATTTTAGGATCCGGCAGCAAACCCGAACAGACTTTCAAGACTTATTACGCCGGGAAATCGTACGTCATCACATAATGCCATATAACCCGGCATGGGCCACGTGGCGTTCGACACCCAACTGACAGAGACAAGAGTTGGAATGTATGAACGCGTACGGAATGTGGCAATTACGGCACTTAGAGCGGTTAGGCTGCCAGGCACGCACGCCCACAACCCCAAACGCCACGCACACGCATATGTGGGAGTGTGGGAGGGATCTTTGTGTGTATGGTGAGGGAGGGGAGGTAGTCAGAGCAGAGAGCGGCGCTCCGTCGCACTTTGCATAATTCCCACTTTCGCCACTGTGAGCAGCTCGGAATGACGCAGTCTCGGGCAGAAACAGCCCGCACTTGGCCGTGCGTTGGAGGCGGGAGAATAAGGAGGGTGTGGGGGGAGCAGGGGTCTGTTTCAACGGGCCTCAACTTGGGACCGGGCGCCAGGAGTTACGTGCGCCCAGCTGCCTGCCTCCCTCCCTCCCCTCTCCCACGCCGCTGCCCTTAGGTTCCGCACATCGTCGCCAAGTTGGCGGCGGGCCCTTAATGCGACAAGGGCCACCGCCACGCCGGCTCCTGTTAACGGCATTTCTCGGAAACGGTCAGGGCCGTTCCACTCCCGTGCTGTGGCCGGTATGGGGACAGGTTGCTGCAAACCAGTGAGTACGCTCGCAGCTCTGTCAGAAA
Organism: Schistocerca serialis cubense; assembly: GCF_023864345.2. Lineage (NCBI taxonomy): Eukaryota > Metazoa > Arthropoda > Insecta > Orthoptera > Acrididae > Schistocerca > Schistocerca serialis. The sequence continues at coordinate 99,466,821 of NC_064649.1, forward strand.
GTAACTCACGCGTAAATTAATTAGGCAACACGGTAAAGAATAGTATAAATACACTAACTTGTTCCGGAACGGACAGTCTTCCGTAATCTTTTTAAGTGTATGAAATCTTCCAAAAGGGAAGACACTGACGGAAAAAAATAATTAATGTGGAGTAATGAGATTTAGGGAATACATTTGTATAAGTATAGGAATCTTAGAAGAAAGATTAAGGAAAGGCAAACCTACGTTTCTAGCATTTGTAGACTTAGACACAGCTTTTGACAATGTCGGCTGGAATACTCTCTTTCAAATTCTGAAGGTGGCAGAGGTAAAATACAGCGAGCGAAAGGCTATTTACAATTTGTACAGAAACCAGATGGTAGTTATAAGAGTCGAGGGGCATGAAAGGGAAGTAGTGGTTGGGAACGGAGTGATACGGGGTTGTAGCCTCTCCCCGATGCTATTCAATCTGTATATTGATCAAGCAGTAAAGGAAACAAAAGAAAAGTTCGGAGTAGGTATTAAAATCCATGGAGAAGAAATAAAAACCTTGAGGTTCGCCGATGACATTGTAATTCTGTCAGAGACAGCAATGGACTTGGAAGAGCAGTTGAACGGAATAGACAGTGTCTTGAAATGAGGGTATAAGATGAACATCAACAAAACCAAAACGAGGATAATGGAATGTAGTCGAATTAAATCGGGTGATGCTGCGTGAATTAAATTAGAAAATGAGACGCTTAAAGTAGTAAAGGAGTTTTGCTATTTGGGGAGCAAAATAACTGATGAAGGTCGAAGTAGAGAGGATATAAAATGTAGACTGGCAATGGCAAGGAAAGCGTTTCTGAAGAAGAGAAATTTTTTAACATCGAGTATAGATTTAAGTGTCAGGAAGTCGTTTCTGAAAGTATTTGTATGGAGTGTAGCCATGTATGGAAGAGAAACGTGGACGATAAATAGTTTAGACAAGCAGAGAATAGAAGCTTTCGAAATGTGGTGCTACAGAAGAATGCTGAAGATTAGATGGGTAGATCACATAACTAATGAGGAGGTATTCAATAGAATTGGGGAGAAGAGGAATTTGTGGCACAACTTGACTAGAAGAGGGAATCGGTTGGTAGGACATGTTCTGAGGCATCAAGGGGGCACCAATTTAGTATTGGAGGGCAGCGCGAAGGGTAAAAATCGTAGAGGGAGACCAAGAGATGAATACACTAAACAGATTCAGAAGGATGTAGGTTGCGGTAGGTACTGGGAGATGAAGAAGCTTTCATAGGATAGAGTAGCATGGAGAGCTGCATCAAACCAGTCTCAGGACTGAAGACCACGACAACAAGTAACTTCTTTAACTGATTGACATTGGAGGTCCACAGATATAATAGCCGATGCAACCCCCAGAATGTTCACTGCAACCAGGCAAATGTGCATGCACTGTATTGTACAGGTGCCGGGTGTCACGTTGTGGGATGGATTTCTGTGTCTGTTGCATCAGGTCAGCCAATACTGGAACGGTTAATGCTGTTTACGTATGACGCTGGAGATATCCGGTGGTCTCCCATATGTGCTCGGCTAGTGATGGACCAGGCCGTGGCAACATAACGACACTCCGTTGGGCATGTTGGGATACTACAGTGGTGTGTGGGCGAAGGGTTATCCTGTTGGGAAGCACCCTCTCAAATTCTTTTCATGAATGGCAGCACAACAGGTCGAATCACCAGATTGATGAACGTGGCATAACCACGAGAATGCTTATGTTGCCATACGAAATCGCACCTTGGACCATAACTACAGATGTAGGTCCTCTTTATCTAAAGTGCGCGTCATTTACGACGGCGGCCGAATTTAGGTTCGTTCTGCGCATGTGACGTCACAAAACACCGTCAGCCAACGAACAGAGAACGACGTTGCCAGAGCTCGACTGCAGTACAGAGCATGGACGAGTGTTTTCAGTTTTAGAAACGTTTGTAAAAAGCATACTTTATACCAATTGCTTCATATTCTATTAATTAATTAAAGAAAACAAGTAATAAGCCTCCAAATTCAGGCGATAGCAAGTAAAGGTATTTGTATCAGTCTCACGAACCGCTTTTTCGCAATAAACAACAGCGGTAATTGTTTATTTCCTATTGTACTTCGACTAAACGTGAGTAATTCATAGTCATACTAACAGTGTTTGTCGGTATTTTGCGTGGTATTTTAAACTCCTTCGGAAGATCTACTGAATGACGAGCTGCGTTAGCGTAATGGTTAAAGTGTTTTGCTGCTTAGCAAAAGGTTCTGAGTTCAAACCTTGTTCGGTACTTAATATTTTCTTTATTTAAAAACAATAACGAAGTGTCGTACTTCATAAATTTTATGCGTTTGAATGTAATTTTTTGAAATTTCTAGTGGCAACTATACGGAAAGTGTACGCTATGGAATTTTAACCCTGTCAACTCTTCAGAATTTCGTGCAATGGTTTACTACATGTAATCCTGCAGAATACCCGCGTTGAACATCGAAACAAAATTAAGTCATTTATGAGGGGAAGGTATCAGTCAAGAAGATGTGTAAAAATCAAATTATTGGGCCAAATAGTTTTTGTGAAATCGAATGATAAAGTGTGTCAAAGCAGTCGGAACACCATGTATTTGCGCAGGCGAGCAGTGCAGTGATGACAAAATCGAGCACAGCGCGGAACCCGGGGAGCACGTCTGTGTAGCACCGGAAGGGTTCATGCGGCCGTGGTGGCTTTACTTCAGAAACTACGCGCTCGCCCCTAAACGTAAGTTTGCGAACTATGCTATACTATGGCGCTGCTTCTCTTGGCGCGTACAACTGGCAACACAGCAATCTCCCGCGTCTGGGTGGGCATCCGCGAGCCGCCAAGATAAAACAAGTGAACTATAGCACACTGAAAGGTTGGTTGCAGGCTCTCATCTGGCGTCCTCCTAATAAACACACAGTCATCACTGGCACCGAGGGAGAACCAGCTTTCATCAGAAAACACAAGAGGCCTCCACACTGTCTCCAATGAGCTCTCTGTTAACACCACTGTAGCTGGTGGAATGCACGCTACAGGGCGTCTGGTTCGGAGCTGTCCTAGAAGTAACCGATTTGCAACAGTTGTGTCATTGTGGTGCCAACTGCTGCCGAAAGTGCAGTACGATGCGCCAAAGCCATACGCCGAAAACGATGGTCTTCCTTCTCACAAGGGAACCTCTCCATCGCACCTCCCTCAGATTTAGTAATAAGTTGGCACAGTGGATAGGCCTTGAAAAACTGAACACAGATCAATCGAGAAAACAGGAAGAAGTTGTGTGGAACTATGAAAAAATAAGCAAAATATACAAACTGAATAGCCCATGTGCTAGATAGGCAACATCAAGGATAGTGTGAACCCAGGAGCGCCATGGTCCCGTGGGTAGCGTGAGCAGCTGCGGAACGAGAGGTCCTTGGTTCAAGGCTTCTCTCGAGTGAAAAATTTAATTTTTTATTTTCAGTTTATGTCACAAACTCTTATGTTTTCATCACATTTTTGGGAGTGATTATCACATCCACAAGAAAACCTAAATAGGGCAAGGTAGAAGAATCTTTTCACCCATTCGCCAAGTGTACAAGTTAGGTGGGTCGACAACATATTCCTGCCATGTGACGCACATGCCGTCACCAGTGTCGTATAGAATATATCAGACGTGTTTTCCTGTGGAGGAATCGGTTGACCTATGACCTTGCGATCAAATGTTTTCGGTTCCCATTGGAGAGGCACGTCCTTTCGTCTACCAATCGCACGGTTTTGCGGTGCGGTCGCAAAACACAGACACTAAACTTATTACAGTGAACAGAGACGTCAATGAACAAACGGACAGATCATGACTTTGCGAAAATAAAGAAAGTAAACATTTCACTCGAGGGAAGACTTGAACCAAGAAGCTCTCGTTCCACAGCTGCTCACGCTAACCACGGGACCACGGCGCTCCTGAGCTCACACCATCCTTGATGTTGCCTACTCAGTTTGTATATTTTGCTTATTTTTTTCATAGTTCCACACAACTTCTTCGTGTTTTCTCGATTGATCTGCGTTGAGTTTTTCAAGGCCTATCCACTGTGCCAACTTATAACTAAATCTGAGGGGGGTGCGATGGGGAGGTTCCCTTGTCAGTGGCACGCGGCGTAGCTGCTTGGTCTGGGGCTTCTTGCCATGGTTCGCGCGGCTGCCCCCGTCTGAGGTTCGATTCCTCCCTAGGGCATGGGCGTGTGTTGTCCTTAGCGTAAGTTAGATTGAGTAGTGTGTATGCTTAAGGCCCGATGAAGTCAGCAGTTTGGTACCACACGAACTTACAATAAATTTCCAAAAAAAATTCCTTCTCAGTAGTCCCACGTTACCGTCCGGAGCCCCGTCTTCTTGCGACAGTACGTTATCGTGTCCACCTCTGACAGCAATCATGTACAGTGGCTATATTACTGCCAAGTCTTTCCACAGTATGGCAGAGGGAACACCCAGCTTCTCGTAGCCGTACTACACAATCTTATCGAAACTGAGTGATCTGATGATAATGGCGTCTTTGTCGCCTTTCTAGGCATTCTTGACTAAAACAAACGCACCACGTCCAGTCTCAAAGGCAACTAGCGCACATGACGGTTACGGCTTGTATTGTAAGCAAACCTGATTTGCGTCCTAAGTGTGGCGCTACTATCGCTACTCATCATCAGATGATCAAAACGTCTTGCAAAATGATTTAGATAAGATATCTGTACGGTGCGAAAAGTGGCAACTGACCCTGAATAAAGAAAAGTGTGAAGTTATTGCCATGAGTACTAAAAGAAATCAGCTAAATTTCGATTACGCGATAAGTCGCACAAATCTGCAGGCTGTAAATTCAACTAAATACTTAGGAATTACAATTAAAAATACCATAAATTGGAACGATCATATAGACAATGTTGTGAGTAGAGAAAACGAAAGACTGAGATTCATGGGCAGAACGCTTAGAAGGTGCAACAGGAAAGGGACGGATGTCCGCCCTATTCTTGAGTATTGCTGTGCGGTGTGGGATCTGCATCAGGTGGGACTGACGGATGACATCCAAAAAGTAGATAGAAGGGCAGCTCGTTTTGTATTATCGCGAAGTAGGGGAGATACTGCCACAGACATGATACGTGAATTGGAGTGGGAATCATTAAAACAAAGGCGTTTTTCGTTGCGACGGGATCTTCTCATGAAATTTCAATCACCAGTTTTCACCTCCGACCGCGTAAACATTCTGTTGGCACTCACCTACATAGGGAGAAGTGATCATCACGATAAAATAAATCAGGGGTCGCACAGAAAAAAATAAGTTCTCGTTCTTCCCGCGCACAGTTCGAGAGTGCAACACAGCTTGAAGGTCGTTCATTGAACCCTCTGCCGGGTACTTTATTGTGAATAGCAGAGTAATCACGTAGATGTAGACGTAGTGCGAGATCTGAATAGACAACATCCCTGAGATGTAGAAACACGCCTACCAACTTTCGTTTTTGTCGCACATCTCCTCCTTCGAGTTGTGACTTTTTTCCCGTCAGTGTAATTAGCCAATACATAGGAATGGCCTCACCACCACTGACAAGTAGCTTGTGTATGGTGTACAGTAGCTCTGTATAGAAATCGAGACCCCATTTCTTTGTGCAGGTTACAATCTCCGAATATGTACAGCGTGACTCAAAACTCGATTAACATTTGAAAATTCAACACTTCACGGAATAATTCAGGTAGAGAGGTGACACACATGCTTGAAATGACATTGCTACCGAGCTGGCGAGGAAAGTGGAGAGAGAAAGAAGGGGTTACTCTTGTACTTGCGCTTCGCTAGTAAAGAACTGCAAGTCTCTACCTATACGGTGAGACTTGTATCCTGTGCTAGTGTGCCACTTGGAGCCTGTGCCAGTCACCTTCCGAACCGTCAAAGGTACTGCTTCGAGCATCACGCACACAACGAATGGTGCGTGGGTGTACTTATTTTTCTTGAGTTGGCCGTCTAAACATTTGACATATTCCGTCACGCATAGTCGTGGGACTGAGTCAAATTGGTTTGGCAGACGAGCAAACTGGTCCACCTGCACTCTGGAACCCACCGTGGTTTCAGAGGCTCATAGCAAAGTACCTTCGTTCCAAATTTGCTTAACGCTAGACCCCGTGCTTGTGTTTTTCGGGCGAGCGCCATTAATAACAGATTGCTGCTGTCCATGGCTTCAGTAGCCGAACGCATGGTGGTGTGCCGCCCTGACCATCAGAAGGGTGAAGTATTCTCTGCTACGGCGTAGATCTCCACTATATGTTCCTCAGCACCCTGTTCTTTCGAACCATATTTTTCTCTTTGGAATTGTATAGATGCTTGTGGGGAAGTTTTTGTTCCCCGGATTCACGTGTATAAAGTCAGATAAGGCGATTAGTGTTCTCGTTAGTGTGGTGTGTCGATGATCCCAATGATCACTTTGTCCACCATAGACCCCATATCAGTGAAAGCGTTTGTCAAATGAAAATGTTCGTGTGACGCTTCTTTAGTCATTTCTATGTCTTGTGATATTATTATTATTATTATTATGTAGTATTCTGCCTAGTGGCAGGTCCATGTCTTGGTACGGAGAATTTCTGATTCCACTGTTCCCTGTCTTCAGCTTCTTCCTTCAGTCTGTTGTATCTCCTTCCATCTTTCATGACCGAGCGAGGTGGCGCAGTGGTTAACACACTGGACTCGCATTCGGGAGGACGACGGTTCAATCCCGTCTCCAGCCATCCTGATTTAGGTTTTCCGTGATTTTCCTAAATCGTTTCAGGCAAATGCCGGGATGGTTCCTTTGAAAGGGCACGGCCGATTTCCTTCCCAATCCTTCCCTAACCCGAGCTTGCGCTCCGTCTCTAATGACCTCGTTGTCGACGGGACGTTAAACACTCACCACCGCCACCACCACCATCTTTCATGTCGTCCAGATGTTGAATTCTTCTTCTTCCTCGTCCTGTGTTTCCTCTGAGTTTCCCTTCGATGACATCATGTATGAGTCCCTCGTGTCTATGTCCAATCCAGTTGGCCTTTCTCTGAAGAATTGTACGCAGAATACTTCCCTTCTCTCTTACTCTTCACAGTACATCGTCATTTTTATGCGATCTGTCCACTTGATCTTATTCATTCTCCTCCAGCACCACATTTCAAAGCTCTCTAAGTATTTTTTCTCCTTCTTTCTCATGGTCCATGTCTCTGCTCCATACAGTGCAATGCTCCAAATTTAGCACTTTATCAGTTTTTCCTCAATGCCAAACTCAACTTGCTGGTCAGCAGAGTCCTCTTCTTGTTGAAAGCAGCTTTGGCCATGGCGATTCTTGCTCGGATTTCGTTGGTACAGTGGGCATCCTTTGTGTTAAGACTTCCCGGTTGTCAACAGTTATCTTCAATTGGTTCTCACTTTTGATTTTTCGATGCTGATTTCCGTGCTTTATTTTCTTCCCGTTTCCACCAAATTGTTCGTCATGTGTTGCAGCTGTCTCTGATTTTTGGCGAACACTACCAGGTCGTCTGCATACTCGATGCTGTTGTAGATATCCTCCTGCTTTGAAGTTTCCATATCCTTCCAGCACTTCTCTCGCCAGCATTTCTCCATACAGGTTGAAGAGACTTGGCGACAGACAACATCCCTGTCTCGCTCCCCTTCCTATTTCCACACTGTTCGTTTCTCCATAGTTCACTCGTACCTTTACCCTTTGTCCCAGGTACAAGTTCCTTATAAGTCTCCGATCTCTCCAGTTGATTCCTATTTCCTTAAGGATGTTTATCAATATATTCCAATTGACTCTGTCGAAGACCTTCTGCCAGTCTATAAAAGAAGCGCAAACTTCTTCGTTAACGGCCAAAACTCATGCCAATGGCGTCTCTGGTCCCTTTTCCTTTCCTGAAGCCAAACTGGTCTTCTCCCATCACTTCTTCAATTTTGTTTTCCAGCCGTCTATTTAGTATTCTTGCAATGATCTTTGCCACATGAGATATCAGACTAATTGTTCTATAATAACCTTCAGGCCATTCTCCAGTTTCATAGATTTTGTTAATGAGTTGTGTCAGAACTTTCAAACTTTCATTTCCAATTTCTTTAACCAAATCCGCTGGCATGTCGTCATTCCTTGTAGGTTTCCTACTCCTCATGTCCTTTATCGCCTCTTGTCAGTATACTAGGCCCTTTCCCATCTTCGTCAATAGCTTCCTCTGGCTCTATGTCGATGTCATCTGGGCGATGTTCTGTATCATATAGTTTCTTTATATTTTCTTCCCATGTTTTCAGCACTTCCACTTGTACAGTAACCACTTGTCCTCCAGAATCTTCTATTCCGAAAGTCCTTACGCTTTTGTTCTCTCCTTCTCCCAGTTCCTTCGTTTTCTGGTACATGAGATCGTACCTTCCTCTTCTTTGTAGTTCTTCTATTTCGTCACACATTTCTTCTAAGTACTTTTCCTTCGCTTTGTCTGTTTACCTCCTGAGGGCGTTGTTAAGTCTTCTGTGATGTTAAGGATGAATAAATCTATGGTCAATTAGATCACAACTTCTTCCTGTGTTCCCATTAACAGTACCTGGCTATTTTTATTAAAATCAAGATTATAAAAGAAAGTAGTAAGTTTGCAGGAAGTGTCTGCGAATCATGAATGAAGGTCAACAGGTGGGTTCCATACTCCTGGATTTTCGTAAAGCATTAGACATTGTGCCACACTGCCAATTGTTAACAAAGCGTACGGAATAGGTTCCCACATATGTGAGTGGCTCGAAGTAACAGAACCCAGTATGTTGTCCTCGACAGCGAGCGTTTTCATTACAGACAAGGTTTTCTCGGGAGAGCCAAAGAGAAGTGTGATAGGACCGCCCTTACTCTCTATATATACACAAATTGTCTAGCGGGTAGTGTAAGTAGTAATCTGCAACTGTTTGCTGATGATGTTGTGATGTATGGAAAAGTGACGTCGTTGAATGGCTGTACGAGGATACAAGATGACTTACAGAGTATTTCTAGTTGGTATGATGAATTTCAGCTAGCTCTACATGTAGAAAAGAGTTAGGTTAATGCAGACGAGTAGGAAAAGCCATGATGTTAGAGTGCAGCATTTGTAGTGTGCAGTCGCATCGACTACATGTCTAGGTATGGGTGCAAAGCAATATGAAATGGAATGAGTATGTAAGGACCGTAGTAGGGAAGGCGAATGGTAGACTACTCTTTATTCCAAGAATTTTAGGAAATTGAGGTTCATGTGTAAAGGAGTGTTTACGGTGCGCACCAGGTCGGATTAAAGGAAGACATCGGAGCAGGTCAGAGGCAAGGTCCTAGATTTGTTACCAGTAGGTTCGAACAATGCGCAAGTACGAGGGGCGTTTGAAAAGTCCGTGCAAAGTCTGAGAGATGGAACCACCGGCGAGTATCGAGGTCATGTTCAGTTAGCAGCATCTTTGGAAAGAACTCAAACCAAGTTTCAGCCATATTGGTCTATTTCTTTGTGTTTATCATTCGTGTGAATCAAGGAAGTCGAGTGAGTGTCAAGAAATGGACGAAGAAGAATTTCGTGTGGTGATTAAAACATTACTTTATGAAAGGCAAAACGCCTCAGGAGACTAAAGAGAAGCTTGATAAACATTACGGTGACTCTGAACCTTCGATTAGAACAATTTATAAGTCGTTTCAAAATTTTCGGAGTGGCCATATGGGCACAAGTGATGCTGGACGTTCTGGACGCCCTGTGGAGGTTACGACTCCAGAAATCATTGATAAAATCCATGATATGGTGATGGATGACGTAAGAGTTAAGGTGGGTGAGATTGATAGTGCTGTGGGCATCTCCAATGAACGGTTGCATAATATTTTGCATAAACGTTTGGACATGAGAAAGCTATCCGCAAGGGGGGGGGGGGGGTCCACGACTGCTCACGCTTGACCAAAAACGGAATCGTGTGAAGCGTTGCTAGGATGGTTTGCAGCTGTTCAGGAAGAATCCGCAGGACTTTAAGCGTCGTTTCGTCACTGTGGATGAAACATGGATAAATTACTATACTCCTGAGACTTAACAAGAATCTAAACAAAGGGTTACCAAGGGAGAATCTGCTCCAAAAAAGGCGAAGTCCATTCCTTCTGCCGGAACGGAAATGGCGACTGTCATTTGGGATTCGCAAGCGATAATCCTCATCGACTATCTGGAAAAGGGTAAAACTATTACTGATGCATATCATTCATCGTTACTGGACTGTTTGAAAACCGAGCTGCAAGAAAAACGCCGGCGATTGGACTGCAAGAAAGTCGTTTTCCATCACGACAATGAACCAGCACACACCTCACCTGTTGTGGTCGCTCCTTTCACATCCTCCCTATTCTCCAGACTTGTCTCCCTTGGACTAATATTGGAATAAATGGCTGGCGGGACAAAGATTTTATGCAAACGAGGAAGTGATTGCAGCAACTAATCGCTAGTTTGCAGACTTGGACAGTTCCTATTATTCGGAAGCGATCAACAAATTAGAACAGCGTTGGACGAAGTGTATAAGTCTAAAAGGAGGCTATGTCGAAAAATAAAAAAGATTTACTCCAAACACGTAAGTAGTTTTCTATTTTTGCACGGACTTTTCAAACGCCCTTCGTATTACGGCGATGTCTTGGAAACTCAAATGGGAATCACTGGAGGTAAGGTGACGTTCTTTTGTAGGAGCACTGTTGAGAAAATTTGGAGCATCATTTCCTCCCCGTTCAGATAATTCCTTCGTGGTGAATCGTTTTTCTGTCTTAGAGGCTATTATACCCTGGTGCCACTGAACACAGTCCTTGAGGCCGTCGCATTTTTTGTCGGCAGTGTATACCAACTACCGTGTCCTTCTGGTCGAAACACTCTGTGAAAGTTTCGTTCTGAAATTCATCATTTTTAAAAACTGAATTCCAATTTTTTCCCCATTTTTGGACGGTTAGTGCTCTTCAGAGCATCGTCGTTGCACAGAATGACGAGACGCCCACTGGAAGACAGCGGGTCATTGCCGGGCCAGAGCAGCGTGGCGGCGCGGCCACCATCTCGTTGGCGCTCGTAAAAGATTATATTAACCCCCACCCCCACCCTCCCCCAGGCCGCCCCCGCCACGCTTCCACTGTTGCCGCTGGCCCCGCGGCGCCCTGGATCGCACAATCGACCGGCCGCCACCCTCCATCCAGCGCGCCGCCCCCATTACGGGCTGCTCAGCGACCGACGTATTATCTTTAACCGCCGGCCGCCCTCCAGAAGGCCGCGGCTTGGCTGTTACGAGCGCTGGAGAATCCAGCGGCCCGCCTTATTGGCGGCTTCCGGATGAACCAAGACTGTCCTGGGCTCCTGCGCCAGACCGCCGTGAAGCCCGTCTCCAAAAGATGTGTGCTGCGGCCTGCAGCAGTAGACAAACACCTCTACAGCCGCAGTGTTTACTGGTCATCAAATATTACGAGGGCGGTTTGATAACTGGTAAAAAGGCAAGGAAAATGAAATGTTTATTTCGTAAACGACTCACCTTCCTTCTTGGCATAGTCTTCTTTGAGGGATTCACACTTTGTGCAGCGATCCTCCAGCTTTTTCGTTAAATAGAAAAAACAATGCAGTCAAAGCCAGCAAAATACTCGGTGGTTGCAACTGTCACTTCCTCAATTGACGAAAATACACTACTGGCCATTAAAATTGCTACACCAAGAAGAAATTCAGATGATACACGGGTATTCAGTGGACAAATATATATTAGAACTGACATGTGATTACATTTCCACGCAATATGGGTGCATAGATGCTGAGAAATCAGTACCCAGAACAACCACCTCTGGCCGTAATAACGCCCTTCATACTCCTGGGCATTGAGTCAAACGGAGCTCGGATGGCGTGTACAGGTACAGCTGCCCATGCAGCTTCAACACGGTACCCCAGTTCATCAAGAGTAGTGACTGGCGTATTGTGACGAGCCAGTTGCATGGCCACCATTGACCAGACATTTTCTATTGGTGAGAGATCTGGAGAATGTGCTGGCCAGGGCATCAGTCGAACATTTTCTGTATCCAGAAAGGCCCGTACAGGACCTGCAACATTCGGTCGTGCATTATCCTGCTGAAATGTAGGGTTTCGCAGAGATCGAATGACGGGTAGAGCTGCGGGACGTAACACATCTGAAATGTAACGTCCACTGTTCAAAGTGCCGTCAATGCAAACAAAAGGTGACCGAGACGTGTAAGCAACGGCACCCCATACCATCACACCGGGTGATACGCCAGTATGGTGATGACAAATACACGGTTCCAACGGGCGTTTACGGCGATGTCACCAAACACGGAAGCGACCATCATGATGCTGTAAACAGAACCTGGATTCATCCGAAAAAATGACGTTTTGCCATTCGTGCACACAGGTTCGCCGTTGAGTACACCATCGCAGGCGATCCTGTCTGTGATGCAGCGTCAAGGGTAACCACAGCCATGGCCTCCGAGCTGATAGTCCATGCTGCTGCCAACGTCGTCGAACTGTTCGTGCAGATGGTTGTTGTCTTGCAAACGTCCCCACCTGTTGACTCAGGGATCGAGATGTGGCTGCTAGATCCGTTACAGCCATGCGGATAAGATGCCTGTCATCTCGACTGCTGATGATACGAGGCCGTTGGGATCCAGCACGGCGTTCCGTATTACCCTCCTGAACACACCGATTCCATATTCTGCTAACAGTCACTGGATCTCGACCAACGCGAGCAGCAATGTCGCGACACGATAAACCGCAATCGCGATGGGCTACAATCCGACCTTTGTCAACGTCGGAAACGTGATGGTGCGCACTTCTCCTCCTTAGACGAGGCATCACAACAACGTTTCACCAGGCAACTCCGGTCAACTGCTTTTTGTGTATGAGAAATCGGTTAGAAACTTTCCTCATCCCAACCTTGTATGAATGCTCTGAAAAGCTAGTCATTTGCATATCACAGCATCTTCTTCCCTTCGGTTAAATTTCGCGTCTGTAACACGTCATCTTCGAGGTGTAGCAGTTTTAATGGCCAGTAGTGTATCTTCCCAACAAGCCAAAGCTTAAAGTTACGGAACACGAAATCGCATGGGGCTAAGTATGGTGAATAGGGTGGACGAGGAATTTATTCATATACCACGTCGCTGGTGTATGGGATGGTGCATTATCCTTGTGAAATAGCAGTCTTTAGTGCGACAACCTTGTTTCTTTTTCACCCAATGCAAGTTTCAAACGATCCACCAACGTTGTGTACCTAGGTTCATTTATGTTCCTACCCTTTTCCAAGTGATTTATGAGGATTATTTCTTGAGACTCCCAAACGACATTGACCATCACCTTATCGGGTGACCAAAGAGTATTTGCTTTCTTCGACGCACTTTCACCAGACTCTGTCCTTTGTTTCGGCCGCCGTTTTGATTCTGGTGTGTAATGATGGATCCAGGATCCATAGACGTCGCAAATCAGCACAAAAAGCCTTGCGGATTGCGATTAAACATCGTCAGATGTTGTGTTGAGATGCTGTGCTGGATGCGCTTTCGGTCGACTCTGACCAGTCGCGGCACCCACCTCGCACACAGCTTCTTCATAGCCAGTTCTCCATGCAGAATATTACGCACTCACTCAGTTAAGATGCCTACAGTCTTAGAAATCTTACGAAGTCTTGTTCGGCCATGTTGCATTACCATGTCATGGATTTTGTCAATGGTTTTGTTTGTGGTGACCTCAAACGGATGGCCCGAACGCGTTTCGCTTCCGTGCTTGTCCGACTGCATTTAAAACCATTAATCGAATGTAAATGGTCTTTAATGATGGTGTAGAGTCGACCTGAACTTCATCCAATTCTGTTTTGATTTGTACAGCAGTCCAACCCTCCAGACGAAAATGTTTAACAATAGCACGAAACTCGGTTTTCTCCATTTTTAGTCGCAGTCGACTCACTGACCAATTCACTGAGCATTGTTGAGATTCTTGATACGATCCTTCGAATAACCAATCTTATTAACCGCGAAGTCGCAATAAAAATGTTTCATTTTGGGTTCAAATGGCTCTGAGCACTATGGGACTCAACTGCTGAGATCATCAGTCCCCTAGAACTTAGAACTACTTAAACCTAACTAACCTAAGGACAACACTCACATCCATGCCCGAGGCAGGATTCGAACCTGCGACCGTAGCGGTCGCGCGGTTCCAGACTGTAGCGCCAGAACCGCTCGGCCACCAGCGGCCGGCTGTTTCATTTTATCATGCAAATGTACGAGAGCTATCAAATAACTCTCGTAATGCAACCCAAGTCACCGCATACTTCTGTTTGGGGAAAAATTAAAGTCGACATCAAAATGAAGGAAACAGGAAGTACCTGACCCTTGAAGCTCCAGAAGTTCAGCGTCTGTTAGAGTTTGCAGTCACTACCACTTCATATCCATATACATCTACATGAGTGCTCTGCAATTCACTCTTGACTGCCTGACAGAGGGTTCATCGAAGCGATTTCGCACCATTTCTCTACCGTTGCACTCTCGAACAGCGCGCAAGAAAAACGGCCAATTAAATATTTTCTCGTGAGCTCTGATCGCTATTATTTCATTACGATGACCATTATTCCCTACCCAGATGGGCGTCAAGAGAATATTTTCGCATTTGGAAGTGAAAATTAATGATTGATATTTCGCCAAAGTGTCTCGCCACATCGGAAAACGCCTTTGTTTTAATGACTGCCACACCCACTCACCAAGCATTTCAGTGACACTTTCTCCCCTATTTAGAAATGATGCAAAACGAGCTGCCCTTCCTCGAACTTTTTCTATGTCCTCCGTCAATCGTGTCTGATGTGGAAACCACACCGCACAACAGTACTATAGTGAGGGCGGAAAAGCGTAGAATAGTCAGTGTCTTTAGTAGTCCTGTTCCATTTTTTAAGTGTTCTCCCAATAAAACAGTCTACGGTTCGCTGTCCTCACATCATTTTGTATGTGAACATTCCGCATTAAGTTGTTGGTAACCTTACGCCAAGACGATTACGTGGTGACAGTTACTGAACTGTATGAAATAAGGTTCACAGGAGAGCTTCTGTAAAGTTTGGAAGGTAGGAGACGAGATACTGGCAGAAGCAAAGCTGTGAGTAAAGGGCGTGAGTCGTGCCTCGGTAGCTCAGATGGTAGAGCACTTGCCCGCGAAAGGCAAAGGTCCCGAGTTCGAGTCACGGTCGGGCACACAGTTTTAATCCGCCAGGAAGTTTCATATCAGCGCACACTCCACTGCAGAGTGAAAATCTCATTCTGTAAACATCCCCCAGGCTGTGGCTAAGCCATGTCTCCGCTATATCCTTTCTTTCAGGAGTGCTAGTTCTGCAAGGTTCGCAGGAGAGCTTCTGTAAAGTTTGGAAGGTAGGAGACGAGGTACTGGCAGAAGTAAAGCTGTAGAGACGAGATACTGGCAGAAGTAAAGCTGTGAGTACCGGGCGTGAGTCGTGCTTCCGTAGATCAGATGGTAGAGCACTTGCCCGAGAAAGGCAAAGGTCCCGAGTTCGAGTCTCGGTCGGGCACACAGTTTTAATCCGCCAGGAAGTTTCATATCAGCGCACACTCCGCTGCAGAGTGAAAATCTCATTCTGTATGAAATAAAATCGTCACAACTTCTGAATGCGTTGCGTTGGAACGTTAAACCAGCACGGTTGCCCGCAGGGCATGATGGGAATTAGTACGCGCCTTGTTGTCTGCCGTTTCCAAGTGAAAATTTCGCGGTACAGCATAAAACTGACGCATTTGGGGGACTGACAATCCGCATTCCGCCATCGAGAAGTCTCTTCACCCCTAACAGGTGACTGGGTGGTGTGCAATGTCCGATCATGGAATAATCGGTGCGATATTCCTTGGTGATACGGTGACTACCAAACGGTACGTGTCGATTGTGTAAGATGATTTCATCGCCGTTATCCAAAGTGACCCTGATTTCGACAGGATATGGTTCGTGCAAGACACAGCTCGTCTCGTCGAAGCAGGAGAGTGTTCGATGTCCTGGAGAAGCATTTTGGGGATCGCATTCTGGCTCTGCCACGGGACTCAATTGGGTACCATATTCTCCGGATCTCAACACATGCGACTCCTTTTTGTGGGGCTGTATTACAGAGAAGGTGTACAGCGATAACCCCAAAACCATTACTGAGCTGAAAACAGCCGTTCAGGACGTCGCCGGCAGCATCGATGATCCGAACCTTCAACGGATCACTCAGAATTTCGCTATTCATCTGCGCCGCATCATAGCCAATTGAACCGACAGCCTTTGGGTTTGTGTGGTTTATCGTTAACCGAAATTTAACGGACTCTTTTTAGTATTTATGTGGACGACCTCAAAGTTTTCGTTATTTAGCGTGACAATTGCAACTTTTGACACCATTCCGATATTTCGTCCAAATCATTTTGCGATTGGTTTTGACCATCTGACGACATTACTAGATCTAAACGGGAGTATTGTCTACGAACAACCTTAGAAGGCTGCTCAGGTTATCTCGTAAATCATTTATGTTTACGACGAACAGGAAAAAGACTATAACACGTTAATGGCGAACTCCCTGTATCACTTCTTTTTTGCTCGATAGATTTCCGTCACTTACCACGAGCTGTGACATATTTGAAAGGAATTCAAGAATCCCAGTCGCACAACTGAGACGACACTTCACACGCGCGCAATTTGAGTACAGGCTGCTCGATAATAAGGAGAGGAATTTCATTAGCGTTCCAGCCGACGTATGCTGCGGTAGCACAAACTTCAAGTGGAAATGCTTCATAGACCAACAGCTTCAGTCGTTCTCGGAGTTCTGTGGCAGTGACGGTCAGAAGCCAGTGGCGTAGCGTAGCTGGCGGTGATCCGCTATACGGAGGCGGCTATACTTTGTGGATGGTCATACCTTCCTACGCTACAGTCACCGTGGCATAGACATCGGTGCATTCAGCCGACGACTGACACCCGGAGGCGGTCTATATTTTTAAATGAGTAGGGGCACAGTGCAACGGATCTCATCGCCCGGACGTACAGACGTCGGGCAGCAATCAGTGAAGTTGGAATTAGTTCGTTTTCTACATTCGGATAGGCCGGTGTTCTGACACACAAAATATCGACTGTGAGGAACTGATAAGCTTAATACAAGAATGGAGACATCCGTGGGGTCCTCAGAATGAATGTAGGTCTGAATCTATGGACTGAAATCGCAGCTATATTGGAAATTTTAGGCGTAAATTACAACCTGAAAAAAATTGTTTGTTCAAATGGGAAGGGTGTCGTATATTATGCTTAAAGTTACAGTGGTGTAACTTATTTTGGTTGTGGTTGGTAGGCGTTAGCTGTCTACGAATTATTATTACTGCTTACTGACGTTTTTATGGTGGTAGCGTGGTGACCTTGTCATATGAGGTGGTTCTGAAAATTCTAAAAATTCTAAAAATTGTGTTTGTCCTTCACACATATACTGAATTACAGCCGTTGATGGTTAACCGTCATGCGTCTGTTTTGCTGAATTTATTTAAGGCTATGCAGAGTTTTTATAATCTTGCATTTCTCTTTCACTTCTAGTATGTAATAAAGCGTTCCTCTTTTCATCTCTGTCACTGATAAAACCTGTCTGGTTATTTTAGTAACTGAGGAGAGTATAGAACGCGCCACTTTCTTCTCGAGACAGATAAAGCTGTTTCACCTGTGTTCGGAGTCTTTTTACTAACAACTTCCGGGATGCTGCACTCGCCTCCAACCACAAAGGCGTGCTGTCATCCATCCCGCCCAAAGAGGCTAAAATCTGATCTCCATGACAGAATATATTCTACCCTAATCTCGTTCCCACAAGCTGCTTTGTAACCACTATTGGCATTTTGCTTTGTCCGCCCCCGGTAGCTGAATGATCAGCGTGACGGATTGTCAATCCTCTGGTACCGGGTTCGATTCCCGGCTGGGTCGGGGAATTTTCTCCGCCCAGCGACTGGGTGTTGTGCTGTTCTCATCATCATCCTAACATCCTCATCGACTGCACATCGCTGAAGTGGTGTCACATTGGAAGACCGGCACCCAGTGAACTGTCTGCCCGACGGGGGGCGATACGAATAAATAAATAAGAATTTTGCTTTTGTCCACAGCTGAGAACGTGTTTGGAATGTATCGCCACATTGCCTCAGTCCTGTTCTACAATACTCTGCAAACCACCGTACGGTGCATGGCGGACAATACCCTGCACCACTACTTACCATTGCTTTTCCTGTTCTACTCCTTATGAGCCCTAGTTTCTCGTATCTCATCTTCTTACTGCTTACGCGCAATGTATGTTGGCCCGAGTAGAATCGCTGGCAGTCAGGTTTAAATGCAAGTTTTCTAAATTTACTCAATAGTGTTTCTCGAAATAGAACGTCGCCTTCCCTTCAGGGATTCCCATGTGAATTCCTGAAGCACCCTACCGGTAACAAATCTAGTAGCGCGCTTCTGAATAGCTTAGATTTCCTCCTTCACTCCGACCTGGTACGGATCCCAAACACTCCAGCAGTACTCAAGAACAGGTCGCACTAGATTCCTGTATGCGGTCTCCGTTACAGGTTGTAACCTCCCAACAGTAAAAAATAAGTATGGCATTCACATTCAGTGTATCATCCCAACAGTTTGTTATTCCGTAACCTCGCAGTAATAACGTAACTAACCTCCCAATAAAAAAATCTGACTCATATATATATATATATATATATATATATATATATATATATATATAAACCTTTCAATAATTAACTAACTGTGAATCTAAACTGGTAAATTTGGACGTCAGCACTGCTGCGTCATGCCCCTGAAAGATCATTCTGAATAAATCGAAAATTCTTACCTCAATGAAGTCGCGGGATAACGCGTACATATCTGCTCCTCTAAGAAATTTTTCTGTCACAGCCAAGTGCTATGCTGGCCGCTAGATTTGTCATGTACAAAATGAAACAACTGATTTTTCTTTACGATAATTGGGATGACCATGGATTGCAGAAATTAGTAAATTAGTAAACTATTTAAATTGAAATGAATGTCTGTCAAAAAATTTAATTATATAAAAAAGATTATTATTAAAAGATTTTTTTGAAAAAATTTACACGGGACTTGATATAACAATACTACAAATTTAGTTGTAACAAACTACATATGCGCGCAGCTGCTTTTACCTTATGCTACATCGCTCAGGCACCGCCAACGCTCCCCACGACCGGCTCTGCCAACTCCATACACCCGACTGCTAGCTACTACCTACTCCTACTGCCGAAGCTACAACTGCTATTGCTGCCGGCACTGCTCTCTGGTCTGCGATTCTCTTATAGCTTACATATCACAGGCAGCGCTTGAGCAATCCATCGAAATTACATCTGCCCGAGTGCGCTAGCAATAAATTCCAGCCGGCCGCGGTGGCCGAGCGGTTCTAGGCGCTTCAGTCCGGAACTGCGCGACTGCTACGGTCGAAGGTTCGAATCCTGCCTCGGGCATGGATGTATGTGATGTCCTTAGGTTAGTTAGGTTTAAGTAGTTCTAAGTTCTAGGGGACCCATAGTGCTCAGAGCCATTTGAACCATCAGCCAATAAAATCCACTAAATTCCTTTGTCATGCGCCTCTTACAAGGTGAACCTCTCTTTCCTAAAATTCTAGCAATAAATTGAAGACGACAATTCGCCTTCCCTACCACAGTTCTCATATGCTCGTTACACCTCATATTGCTTTGAAATACTACTCCCAAATGTTTCAACGACTTCACCGTCTCAAGCAAGATACTGGTAACTGTATTCTGTATTCAAACATTACACGTTTGTTCTTCCTACTCATCCGCAGCAACTTACAATTTTCCGAATGTAGGGCTAATTGGTTTTTATCACACCAACAGGAAATTTTGTCGAAGTCGCCTTGTATCTTCCTACAGTCACACTACTTGGACACCTTGCCGTACATCACGGCATCATCAGCAAATAACCGCAGATAGCTGCTCACCTATATACAGGGTGTAAATTTTAAGTTGAAAAATCAGAATAACTCGACAAATAAGCTTCAGACGAAAAAAATGTGTAGAATCCAAAGTTGACTATTTCGAGGGGGGAATCTGCTGGTGCTAAAATTAGCCCACCACCCCAGCCCCCTGGGGTAAAGCTGTGAGTACCGGGCGTGAGTCGTGCTTCGGTAGCTCAGTTGGTAGAGCACTTGCCGGCGAAAGGCAAAGGTCCCGAGTTCGAGTCTCGGTCGGGCACACAGTTTTAATCTGCCAGGAAGTTTCAAGAAAATCCATGTTCTAATTTTTTAGTGGAAAATGGTTACAGATAAATAAAAAATCAGTTCACTCATTAGTAATTAGGATGTTTGGTTAGTTAGTTAGCTAATTACTCAGCTGACATCTTTGATAATTAGAAGTTGGGTGGGCTAATGACCACGAAACAAACAAAACTTATCCGAATCTGCGGAAAAAATTAATAGCCTACAGTATTTGGGTCAACATTTGTAAAACTCTAATTGCTCTGTCTCAAACCCCACTCTATGGGGAGAGAGGTGGAATTTTAGTTTTAGCGACTCAAAATTTACGAAGTAAATAAGCATTGTTTATTTATCGGTAAACATTTTCCACGGAAAAATAATATGGATTTTCTTGAATTACAGTGCCAACTACCGAGAATCAAAACAAATGTTTAAAACAAATATACGTAGTTTTTTATGTAGTATCTGATGATGCAATAAAAAATGGGGGTTCCCGTTTGAAATTTTAAAGTTGCCTCCCGCTCCACCTCCAGGGGGCTGGTGTGGCGGGCTAATTTTAGCATCAGCAGGTGTCCCCCTCGAAAATAATCAACATTGGATCATACACATTTTTTCGTGTGAAGCTTATTTTTAGAGTTATTCTTGCTTGTCAACTTTTACGGACACTCGCCGTCGACGACAACATACTGGGTTCTATTATTTAAGAAGTCATCGAGCCACGTGCGTATCTGTGAACGTATTCCATATGCTCGTACCTTCGTTAACAGTCTGCAGTGGGGCAAACGCTTTCCGGAAATCTAGAAATAGGGAATTTGCCTGTTGCGCTTCATCCATACTTCTCAGTACATCATGTGAGGAAAGGGCAAGCTGAGTTGTACACGAGTGATGCTTTCTAAAACCACGCTGGTTCGTGCATATTGGCTTCTCATACTCAAGAAAGATTATTGTTCTCGAACTGAGAATATGCTGAAGGATTCTACAGCAAACAGAAGGAATATTGGTCTGTAATTTTGCGGGTCCATTCCTTTACCCTTCTTATATACTTATATAGTGTTCACTCTCCGAAATTAATTGCTCGGGTGTTTGTTAAAGCACATGTTTGGTGAGGAATTAGTTTAATTAATTGTTGTTTTCTTTTCATTTCAGGTAAGTTCTCGTGACCTGCGATTGCTCTGGACAGCACCAGTCCTCATATGCAAGTGGTAAGTTTTCGAGAATGAGACATATCCTCGTAAGATTCAATATATTTGAAACTCGATGAGAAGCAAAACTGTGCAATAAAGAGCTCGAAAGAGGAGCTGAACGGCATGGACAGTGTCTTGAAAGGAGCGTGTAATAGCACAAGCAGAATAAAGGTAAGGGACTGTAGTGGAATTAAGTAAGACAACGCTAAGGGAATTAGATTAGAAAATGAGAGACTAAAAGTAGTAGATGAGTTTTGCTATTTTGGCTGAAGTGCAGAGGATAAAAAACATCACTGGCAAAAGCAAGAAAAACATTTCTGAAAAAAAAAGGAATGTGTTAAGACTGAATACAGATTTAAGTAAACAGAAGTGTGTCCTGAAAGTATTTCTCTCTGTGTATCGTTGTGATAAGGTGAAATGTGAATGGTAAGCAGTTCAGTCAAGAAGAGGGTAGAAGCTTTGTACATGTGGTGCTACAGAGAATTGCTGAACGTTAAATGGTCAGAATGAGTAACTAATGGAGAGGAACTGAAACGAATTGGTGGAAAAACAAATATATTGCACAAATTGACTAAAAGAAGGGCTGGGTTGATAGCTTGCCTGAAGAATTAGTGAGTTGTAGAGAGAGATCAAAGCTTGATGACGACAGAAAGGCACAAATGTATCTAGGTTCCAGTAGTTATGCAGAGACATAGAGGGTTGTCATGGACGTGAGACAGAAAAGCACAAATACAGTCTCCTCATGCTTCTATTGTTGGCTCAAATTTTAAATCGAATGAAGCCTTAATGTTCCTTGCTTTTGCAGGATAGGCCGGCCGCTGTGGTCGAGCGGTTCTCGGCCTTTCAGTCGAGAACCGCTCTGCTGCTGCGGTCGCAGGTTCGAATCCTGCCTCGGTCATGGATGTGTGATGTCCTTAGGTTAGTTAAGTTTAAGTAGTTCTACGTCTAGGGGACTGATGACCTCAGATGTTAAGTCCCATAGTGCTTAGAGCCATTTGAACCATTTTGCAGTGTAGACTAACGCTTTCGAAAGATTACAACTATTAGTCACTCCAGTGGTTACAGCGGAGCTCTCTGTAATTTTATTGCGTAGTTTTGCTTCTCATCTGTAGTCCAGAAATGTATACTTTTCAGAGGAAACTACCGGGAACAACAGAGCGAACAGTTTGGCTCTGTTACATTTATGGAGACTCGACCGTTACTTTACGCACACACACACACACACACACACACACACACACACACGCACACGGAGGCCTAGTTAGCGCTGCCACAGCAAACAGCGGCCGGTGCCGTAATGTTGGCGAGCCTGCTTGTCGACTGCGCGCGGCCATTGTTTGCCGGCCAGCGATATTAACTCCGCGGCGCGCGGACGCCATGTTGACGAAACTGTCACTAGTACCCGAAACAAACAAACAAACACAGGAAAATGAAAAAAAGCGCACTGGAAAGCGGAAAAAGAGTGGGAGAGGGGGGGATGGAGGGTAGATTCGGCAACAGAGAGGGCAGCTGATCCCTTTCCGAACGGTCGTGGTGCTCTGACCGAAAACAGTTTGTTCAAATTTGCCATTTCACCGGATATGCGCGTGAGTGGCAAATAATCCCGTTGCATTTAAATGTAATCTCGTTTGCAGCCGTCGCCTGTAAACAGGTCGCGGACGGGGCGCCATCAATGGCCTGTACATATTCGCCACAGGGCCTCGTCTGTCGGTGTGCGTGTTTTCTCTCTGCATATCCTACTTTGTCATACAGTCAACAACAGTGACGGCGCACCGGGGAGTTGGAATTGCATTCTCTCCACGAACTGCAAATTATTTATCCTTTCTTACAATTTTTCCCACGCAGCGTGATCTTAGATATGGAAATAGATGACAGAGGGATAGAGAAACAATTAAAATCGCTCAAAAGAGGGAAAGACTCTGGACTTGGTGGGATACCTGTTCGATTTTACACAGAGTACGCGAAGGAACTTGCTACACCACGAAGATGACGTGCTACAGATGCGAAATTTAACCAACAGGAAGAACATGCTGTGATATGCAAATGATTAGCTTTTCAGAGCATTCACACAAGGTTGGCGTCGGTGGTGACACCTACAACGTGCTGACATGAGGAAAGTTTCCAACCGATTTCTCATACACAAACAGCAGTTGTCTGGCGTTGCCTGGCGAAACGTTGTTGTGATGCCTCGCGTAAGGAGGAGAAATGCGTACCGTCACATTTCCGATTTTGATACAGGTCGGATTGTAGCCTATCGCGATTGCGGTTTATCGTATCGCGACATTGCTGCTCGCGTTGATCGAGATCCAGTGACTGTTAGCAGAATATGGAATCTGTGGGTTCAGGAGGGTAATACGGAACGCCGTGCTGGATGCCAACGGCCTCGTATCACTAGCAATCGAGATGACAGGCATCTTATCCGCATGGCTGTAACGGATCGTGCAGCCACGTCTCGATGGGGACGTTTGCAAGACAACAACAATCTGCAGAACAGTTCGACGACGTTTGCAGCAGTATCGACTATCAGCTCGGATGCCGTGACTGCGGTTACCCTTCACGCTGCATCATAGACAGGAGCGCCTGCGATGGTATACTCGACGACGAACCTGGGTGCACGAATAGCAAAACGTCATATTTTCGGATGAATCCAGGTTCTCTTTACAGCATCATGATCGTCGCGTTCGTGTTTGGCGACATCGCGGAGAACGCGCATTGGAAGCGTGTATTCGTCATCGCCATACTGGCGTATCATCCGGCGTGATGGTATGGGGTGCCATTGGTTACACGTTTCGGTCACCTCCTGTTCGCATTGACGGCACTGTGAACAGTGGACGTTACATTTCAGATGTGTTACAACCCGTAGCTCTACCCTTCATTCGATCCCTGCGAAACCCTACAGTTCAGCAGTATAATGCACGACCGCATGTTGTAGGTCCTGTACGGCCCTTTGTGGATACAGAAAAAGTTCGCCGGCCATAGTGGCCGTGCGGGTCTAGGCGCTACTGTCTGGAACCGAGCGACCGCTACGGTCACAGGTTCGAATCCTGCCTCGGGCATGGATGTGTGATGTCCTTAGGTTAGTTAGGTTTAATTAGTTATACGTTCTAGACGACTGATGACCTCAGAAGTTAAGTCGCACAGTGCTCAGAGCCATTTGAACCATTTGAACAGAAAAAGTTCGGCTGCTGCTCTGGCCAGCACATTCTCCAGATCTCTCACCAACTGAAAACGTGTGGTCAATGGTGGCCGAGCAACTGGCTCGTCACAATACGCAAGTCACTACTCTTGATGAACTGTGGTGTCGTGCTGAAGGTGCATGGGCAGCTGTACCTGTACACGCCATCCAAGCTCTGTTTGACTCAATGCCCAGGCATATCGAGGCCATTATTACGGCTAGAGGTGGTTGTTCTGGCTACTGATTTCTCATTATCTATGCACCCAAATTGCGTGAAAATGTAATCACATGTCAGTTCTAGTATAATATATTTGTACAATGAATACCCGTTTATCATCTGCCTTTATTCTTGGTGTAGCAATTTTAATGGCCAGTAGTGTAGTTAGGAATATGAACAGTTCTGCATTCTTAGGATGGCGCCAATATTGATAAAATCACCCTAGCAAGAGTTTTTTTTCCCCTGTAGAGGCGTTAAAGGTAATGTAGTATATCTCACCCCACATTTTCGTGAATGTATTGACTGCGACGCGTGGGTCACTCTTTCGTACAAAGCCGGTGATAGTACCTGTGCCAAGATGTGAAATCCTTGTTTTTTTTTTTTTTTTTTTTTTTTTTTTTTTGGTGTCATCAGCTTCTGTGCTATGACCTTATGTGGAGGAACACTTGCATAATTATCCGCAACGGGTGTTTTGCTGCTGCCACTGTGCGCTCTTGTAGTCTTTACAGTTTTTTCGTCCCTGGCTCCTCTCGCTCCTTGTGTAGGAAAGGGTGAGATACGCAAAAAAGGAGAGAGAGAGGAGGGGGGGCAGTGGCGTGTCTCGGCTTTCATTTGGAACCGAGGCGGGGAGTCCGCGCCCGCAGATAGGCGCTTACGACTTCCGCTCAGCTTCTCGCCCTGAATGCCCGCCGGTCTTTTTCGCGCGTCGCGCCAGCCCCGCTGACGCGTCAGATACCGCGGCGGGAGCGTGCGTACGTGAGCCCGCGGGTAGGGGCGGGTGGGAATGGTGGCAGCCCTGCTCGCCGCGGGAGCAGCCGCGCGTTAAAAACACTTTGCCGGGTGTCGGGGGTTGGGGTGGTGTGGCGGGGGTGGGTTGAGGCGGCGGCAGCAGAACTTCACAGACCAGTGAGCCGTGTGCTGTCTCCCCCCACACACGTGTCTGGGCAGAGCGCGGCGCGGCGTATGTGACTCTTGGCGACGCCCACTGCTGCCAACATCACACACTGAGCTGCAGGTGCTAACGTGGGCCTGCATGTGTTTGGTTTCTGAGGCTCGCGAATGTAGTCTTCTACAAATTATACTCCTGGAATCACTGTGAATTTCAAGGGGGAGGGTTTTGTTACTATAGCATATATTAACAAGTAATTTCAGGAATCCCTCAAGGTTCGGTTTTAGGTCCTTTACTCTCTCCATTGTAACGCTTGCCAACAGACAAGGCTGCAGGTTGTAATATAGACGTGTAGTTGTCTTTAGTAGTATCGTGAATCCAGTTATAAACAGTTTACACTCTGTAATTAATCAGAAGTGCATGGCGGAGGATGCTGTTACTGTGCCATGTATTAATGAATGGTAGTACCAGTATTATGTATCCCCCAAGCTTCAGTATTGGGTCCTACACTATTTTCACTGAAGATTAATGAATTTTACCTGTTCTGTGCTACTGGAAATAGCATATGTATGTTGATCACATACAGTAGCATCTAAGTGCAAAACCAGTAACCTTGGAGACATGCATCTAGAATTTCAATGCTGGCCTGTGCGCTTTGTCGACATTGGCACAGTTTATAACGTCGAATTTCAATTCATCCATAGCCCAAGCATCCCTGGTTGATTACTTTAGGCTGATTACCCAGAAATATCGGGAGTCCTTACCATTTTTAATCATAAATTGCTCAGTCACCAATATCTCTCCTTTGGCAAAATGTCTAGGATTAATAATAGGTGAAAATTTAAACTGCACTAAACACGGCCTTAAAATGTACAAGCAGGCATCAGCAACCCTCCATGCCCAACAAAACTATAAAAAGCTCTTCCCTTTTTACCTGAACCGTAAAGTACATACGTACAACAGTGTTATCTTACCAGGTCCTTCTCAGGAAAGCTCATTGCACTTGGAACGAGTGATGAACGGTTTCTGTCGATGTATCTTTAACGTTCGACTGTCGGATAATATTTCAGCATCATATTTGACGCAGCTATGTTCCCTATATGCAAACAAGAGCAGAGATTTCGACATACTGTGACTCCTCTACCGTCGTACCGTCATACACAGCTCCCCACATTCCTCCTCGGCGTTGACTCTCCTGACTGAACTTCTCAGCAGAAATTCCTATCAGGGGAAAATCCTTTGTTTACCATTGCATCGCACAGCCAATTTCCGAAAGCACTGTCCAGTAGCAAGAATCCCAGTCTGCATTTTCCACCCTCACTACACTACAGAACTGAACAACAGCCAGTCCCAAATATTATGAATCCCATACTTACTAAAATAAAGAAAATGTTTGCCTTTGTTTCTGTACACAGTCCTTATCCCATTACAGCTAAGTATGGTTTATTCCAGCCAGATGTTCCTTGAAAGTTCGTGGCAGATTAAAACTGTGTGCTGGTTCAAATGGCTCTGAGCACTATGGGACTTAACATCTGTGGTCATAAGTCCCCTAGAACTTAGAACTACTTAAACCTAACTAACCTAAGGACATCACACACATCCATGCCCGAGGCAGGATTCGAACCTGCGACCGTAGCGGTCACGCGGTTCCAGACTGTAGCGCCTAGAACCGCACGGCCACTCCGGTCGGCAAACTGTGTGCTGGACTTAGACTAGAACTCGGGGACTTTGCCTTTTGAGAGCAAGTGCTCTAGCGACTGAGCTACGCATGCACATTCTCGGCGCCTTCTCATAGCTTTAATTCTGCCAGTACCTCGTTTCCAACCTTCCCTACTTCACAGAAGCTCTCCTGCGAACCTTGCAGAACTAGTACACCAGGAAGAGAGGATATCGTGGAGACATAGCTTACCCACAGCCTGGGGGATGTTTCCAGAATACGATTTTCACTCTGCAGCAGAGTGTGCGCTGATACGAAACTTCCTGGCAGATTAAAATTCTGTGCCAGACCGAGACTCGAACTCGGGACCTTCGCCTTTCGTGGGCAAGTGCTCTACCGACTGAGCTACTGAAGCCTGGGGGGATGTTTCCAGAATACGATTTTCACTCTGCAGCAGAGTGTGCGCTGATACGAAACTTCCTGGCAGATTAAAATTCTGTGCCAGACCGAGACTCAAACTCGGGACCTTCGCCTTTCGTGGGCAAGCGCTCTACCGACTGAGCTACTGAAGCACGAGTCGCGCCCCATTCTCACAGCTTCAGTTGTGCCAGTACCTCGTGCTAGGGTAGCTCAGAGTGAAAATTTCATTCTGCCAGATCCCCCATATTTCCGAAGCTCTTAGTTGGTACAGTCTGCCTAAATTTTCCTTCTATAGAGCTCCCCATCACAAAATCATCAGTTCTGCACTCCCATAGGCTTATTCTGTATCTGCTACTATCACTATTGTTGTTGTTATTATTATTAATTGTTTACGAATCCATGTTGTTAGGGCGATACATACTATCAAATTTGGGTAAATGTTCACGAACTTTCGGCCGAGTTTTCTTATGTCATTGTCAAGTAGTGGTTGTTACTGGATTACTGCCACCGCCTTTCTATGGGCGCACTTCCTTCTGTGACGTCACTGGTGTTCACTCCAGTGTCACATAATTATGCTTATGTTTAGGTTGCGCTCCTGCCGAGCGCAGTTCAACCTTGCGACAGGCGGGTCTGATGCTGTACATAGCACCGGCTGCACTTTTTATTGATGGTGGTGTCTGAAATTTTTATCTCGATCTCTTCTTTATGACACTAAGCCAGAAACTACATGTCTGTTTAGTGGCGGTTTCCTCGTCGAATGCTATTCGTTAACACTTTCCCAGAACATACTCTGCTACGGCTGATTCCTCATATCATTGGCGGGAATAGCTCCTGTGTTCTACACGGTGGTTCTCAATAGTGCACACAATCTGTTCAACACGAAACTGTCCTCCCATGCACCATTCTGTCTTTCTGAGCCCTCATGAGTCGTCGAATATTTTGCCGGGGATCTAAAGACCTAATCGGTTTCGTGCCCATATAGGAGATGATTAATCTTTCCTGTCACTGAGCAACAGAACGACAAAAAACGCAAGCTTCTTCGTGTTCTCCTCGGTGGCATTCTGCTCACGTGTTGTCGGAGAGACGGATTGTGAAATCTTTCGGTTGTTACAGCCGTTTTCGTTGAACACTTTCCGTCAGATTCAGTTCCTTCGGCACCTTTATAGCGTTTTAAACGACTTCTGCTCTATGCTCCAAGTCCCACGGAACAGAACATTCCTGCGGTGGATGGTGGTAGCTGGTGGCGTGCAGATACTGGTTCATGTGGGCGGGCCTCCAGTAAACGCTGTGGCTGAGACACCTTTTTCCATTTGAGCAGACGTGGACGTCAGGGAACGACAAGGCACCACCGGTCTCCGTCTACATATCGAACTCAATGATTTCATGGATGTTGTTGATGTGGTCCAAAAGTTTGTCAGTATAACCCCAGTAATCCGCAGTCTGCCATTTAATTTACAAACGATGGAACCTATGTGATCGTCCAACTTCACAAATCTACTAATTTGCTACTTTGAAATATTTCCATTTTCCTACATAAGAGATAGCTACAGTCATCGTACGTGGTCTACGCCTACCCGAGGCGTAACCGGATATTACTCGCCAACGCACTACCCTAGGGCGCACTTGAAATCCTTTCAGTGTCCGTAGATGGCTCTGCACCCAGAACAAAAGTTAGCATCCTCATTATTGATAAAGTGTAGAGTCAGTCACTCATAGGAACGTGTTCTCTTTAGAACTGAAGTTCACGTGATCGCTGTTTTCTGAATGCTCGTACATTCCGCTGAGAATATTATTATGTTCCAAGCAGATTATCGTAGTTGAGACGCGAATACAGTCTTGGGTTGTGATGATAGTAGCTAAGATCGATTTTACTTCCTTTTCTATAGAAAAGTGCAGCTTTTTCAAACAAATGTGTGTGGAATCTTATGGGACTTAACTGCTAAGGTCATCAGTCCCTAAGCTTACACACTACTTAACCTAAAGTATTCTAAGGACAAACACACACACCCATGCCCGAGGGAGGACTCGAACCTCCGCCGGGACCAGCCGCACAGTCCTTGACTGCAGCGCCTTAGACCGCGCGGCGCAGATTTTTCATTTTTCCAGCCATGTAAAATATTTAACCGGCCAAAAGATTAGCAGTGAATTAAATTTGGCAACGCAGTTAATTCACGTGCCAGTTCGCTATACAGCTTGATGAGGATTTGGGAGCCACTTTATACTTTTCAGTCAGCACCTATGGTTTCATATGCCCAAATTGTCGTATGTCTTCCGATAATCTACTCGTCCTCCGTTTTCACATAACGTAATCGTCCTATATTCACATATGTCGCAATCATTCAAAATCTGTTTACATCCTGACCGCCGTGTGTCTTCATAAACCCAAATCATTCTATGGCTTTGCATAGCTCAATCGTCTGTCTCAGATAACTTAATTGAAGGGCTCGGCGAAGAAAGTGCTGCCTATTGTATGTTTGATTAAACCCAAAGACAAGAACATAAATTCAGTAAAACAAAAAAATAAATAGTAGACACATCTTTCTAGCTGCACATCTGTCAAAAGTGATTGCCAATACGTGTTGCACTCGAAAACAGAACAGACAGTTTGATTAGACTAATCCTTACTTCAATGAGTGTTAGCAGTCTCGTTAGCAAACCCCTTCACTTTCTCTATGTTTTCATATATCCTAATCGTCCATTGCCTTTGTGTACCCTAATCGTCCTATGATTTTCCATAACCTAATATATCCTATGTCTTCATATACTGTAATTGTCCTACGTAGCCGGCCGGTGTGGCCGTTCGGTTCTAGGCGCTACAGTCTGGAACCGCAGGACCGCTACGGTCGCAGGTTCGAATCCTGCCTCGGGCATGGATGTGTGTGATGTCCTTAGGTTAGTTAGGTTTAAGTAGCTCTAAGCCCTACGGGACTGATGACCTCAGATGTTAAGTCCAATAGTGCTCAGAACCAACCATCTGTCCTACGTATTTGTGTACCTTAGATGTCCTATGTCTTTGCATAACCTAATCATCGTCTGTCTTTGTATGTCTTCACATATCCTAATCGTCATATGTCTCTCCATATAATGATTTTGCTATGTTATTATATATCGCAATCGTTAAGTGTATCTTACGCTTATTGTCTTATGTCTCCTTTTCCTTCACTCTTTCTTCTTACTTACCGTACATTCTTTTGCTCCATAATCATCCTTCTTTTATTCTAGCTGACCTTCCTTTTTCCCCTTTTTCTCGTACTACTACTTCTGTAATCTCTCTGTTCCTTCCTGTATCCCTCTACTCCTTCTCTGATTGCCCTACCACATCTCTGACACTTGCTCTTCCCCTTTACCCTTCCTCCCTACTTACTTCTCCTTTCCTCATCGTCTATCTTCTTCCTCTCACTCTCATTCAACTTTTTTCATCTCCTCTTCCTCGCCCTCTCCTTCCTCCATATTGCCATCTCTTACTCCTGGTAATCCTTCTCCTCTGCCCCTCTTCTCCTCCATCTTCCCTCCTCATCCATCTGCCCTACTCCTCCTCCTCCTCCCCCCTTCCACCTCCTCCTCCTCCTCCTCCTCCTCCTCCTCCTCCTCCTCTTCCCCACCTCCACCTCGTCCTCCTCCTCCCCCCATCCACCTCCTCCTCCTCCTCCTCCTCTTCCCCACCTCCACCTCCACTTCCACCTCCACTTCCACCTCCTCCTCCTCCTCCTCCTCCTCCTCCTCCTCCTCCTCTATCTTCCTCCCTACTTCTACTCATACTCGTATTAGTGCCAGATCATAATTGCAGCCTTTTTTCCTCCACTTGTTCCTTCCCGTCTTCATCATCCTCCTCCCCATCTTTGTCCTCCTCCTCCTCCTCCTCTTCCTCCTCCTCCTCCTCCTCATCATCATCATCATCATCATCCCCCTTCTACATCTCGCCACCATTTTCTTCTTCTATACTCCTCATATGAAACGGCTGTGTTTTCAGTTATTGCGTTTAGATCCATCTTAATTTCTGGTGTCCACTGGTTGGAACAATATCACTTGCTTCATTGATGGTTTTCGACTATTTTTTCGAAATATCCTCGTCTCTATATTTATAATTGCATTTGTAGTTGCCCACAGCTTTTCCATCCATCTCCCGCCTGTAGTATTCGACATCCTGATAGTCAAGTAGAGACCAGAGCCGAGAGCACGACCACTGCACTTGCTCTGCAGACTGAGCACTAGCCACGCAGGTCGGGACACGACGTGCTCGCCGTCTAGACGCCAGACTGGCCGAGCGCCGCTCGTCCCACGCTCTCAACAAAAACAGCCGCGACATAACCGGCGGGCCGGGGCTCGCAGCTCGCAGCACGCAGCCAGCCGCTTGCACACCAGCGGCCGCCTCTAAATGCCGGCAGAAACCCTACAGCTGCTACACAGCGCAGCCACGCTCCATTTCCTCCCGGCCGGCACGCTTCCTGCCGACTAATTAATTAATTAACTAATTGCTCCGGCGGCGGAAGCCTCGCGTTCCACCCGCCTCCCCCCTCCTCCTCTCCACCTACCCTAACCCTACCCCTGCCTTCCCTCCTCTGCTGCCACCAGCTTCACTTACTCCCACTCCCCACACCCCTTCAGCTCTCTTCGCCCACGCGATCCCTGCGCCGAGGACACACCGCACTGCTGAGTGTCGGCTCCCTGTGTGTGTCGTTTGCGGCTGGACTCGAGAGCAGACGGCGTCTCGTTTGCCGTGTGTGTGTGTGTGTGTGTGTGTGTGTGTGTGTGTGTGTGTGCGCGCGCTTGTGTGTGTGTGTTTGCCTCCTGTTGCTTCACGGCCGCCACTTATGAAACTCCATCCAGCACAGCGAAGTCCTCGGTTTGGCTTCTACAGCTACCGAAAACACACACACACACACACACACACACACACACACACACGAGCGCAACGTTACGAAACATTTCACTGCGGAATTCACAGCCGAAGCATGCGAAGTTCAGAAGAACGCAAAATCCCGTAGATAGGCTAAAATTCACAGACGCGCGAAATTTGGCACGGGCTTCAATGCGAGATCCCTATAATAGGTTCCACAACGAAACACTGTCTCGAAATTTGGTAGAAAATCCAAAGAAATTTTGGTCGTATGTAAAGTACACAAGGGGCAAGACACAGTCAATACCTTCGCTGCGCAGTGCCGATGGTACTGTTACCGACGACTGTGTCGCTAAAGCGGAGTTATTGAACACAGTTTTCCGAAATTCCTTCACCAGGGAAGACGAATGGAATATTCCAGAATTTGAAACATGAGCAGCTGCTAACATGAGTTCCTTAGGATACCTTGGGGGGTTGCGAAGCAACTCAAATCGCTTGATACGGCAAGTCTTGAGGTCCAGATTGTATATCGATTAGGTTCCTTTCAGATTACGCTGATACAATGGCTCCCTACTTAGCAATCAAATACAACCGCTCGCTCACCGATAGATCTGTACCTACAGATTGGAAAATTGCGCAGGTCGCACCATTGTTTAAGAAGGGTGTTAGGAGTAATCCATCGAACTACAGACCTATATCATTGACGTCAGTTTGCAGTAGGGTTTTGGAGCGTATACTGTATTGAAACATTATGAATCACCTCGAAGGGAACGATATATCGATACGCAATCAGTATGGTTTCAGTAAACATCATTCTTGTGCAACGCAGCTAGCTCTTTATTCGCACGAAGTAATGGCCGCTATCGACAGGCGATTCCAAGTTGATTCCGTATTTCTAGATTTCCGGAAAGCTTTTGACACCGTTCCTCACAAGTGACTTCTAATCAAGCTCCGGGCCTATGGGGTATCGTCTCAGTTGTGCGACTGGATTCGTGATTTTCTGTCAGGAATGTCGCAGTTCGTAGTAATATACGGCAAATTATCGAGTAAAACTGAAGTGATATCAGGTGTTCCCCAGGGAAGCGTCCTGGGACCTCTGCTGTTCCTGATCTATATAAATGACCTGGGTGACAATCTGAGCATTTCTCTTAGGTTATTCGCAGATGATGCTGTAATTTACCGTCTAGTAAGGTCATCCGAAGACCAGTATCAGTTGCAAAGCGATTTAGGAATGATTGCTGTATGGTGTGGCAGGTTGCAGTTGACACTAAATAACGAAAAGTGTGAGGTGATCCACATGAGCTCCAAAAGAAATCCGTTGGAATTCGATTACTCGATAAATAGTACATTTCTCAAGGCTGTCAATTCAACTAAGTACCTGGGTGTTAAAATTACGAACAACTTCAGTTGGAAAGATCACATAGATAATATTGTGGGGAAGGCGAGCCAAAGGTTGCGTTTCATTGGCAGGACACTTAGAAGATGCAACAAGTCTCTAAAGAGACAGCTTGCACTACACTCGTTCGTCCTCTGTTAGAATATTGCTGCGCGGTGTGGGATGCTTACCAGTTGGGATTGACGGAGGACATCGAAAGGGTGCAAAAAAAGGGCAGCTGTTTTGTATTATCACGTAATAGGGGAGAGAGTGTGGCAGATATGATACGCGAATTGGGATGGAATTCATTAAAGCAAAGACGTTTTTCGTCACGGCTAGATCTATTTACGAAATTTCAGTCACCAACTTTCTCTTCCAAATGCGAAAATGTTTTGTTGATCCCATGTGGAAGTCACCTACAGCACTAACGCAAGTGAAATACAGCGTACTGATTCTTCAGACACACTGATGAGAAAGTAAAGGAAAACTCCGCGTTCTGGCTCTGACGAGACAATAGGGACCGACGGACCGCCGTGCCACCCTCAGACAATGGCGCCATTACACGTGTTGTGGTGGGGCGTGGGCCAGCACACCGCTCTTCCGGCAATTGGTGACTTTGTTGACCTTGCAACCGCTGCTTCCCACGCACGTAGATCCTCAGTTGGTCTCGCGAGGCTGAGTGTGCCTCGTTCCAGTCCTCCCACGAAGGATAAATACCTGACAGTGCCAGGAATCGAACCTGACCCATTCATGTAAGAAGCAGATACGTTGATCCCTTGCCTACCGTACTCTGAGGAGCCAAGATACTATTGCCATTGCTCACCGGCTTACTGAATTCCCTTTGGTGACGGTGCTGCAACGTGACCAGCAATGTTGTGTTCTACCAAAACTGCGGTACATAAATGACGTTAGTAAATAATAGATTTATCGATAGTATTTGCAGAACTGGTAGGGAAAGAAACAGAAATGATTCTGTAACAGACAAACTTGTTTCCTTTTTTTCGCATATAAGTAAAGCCACATGTAATTCAGTGTTAGTCCATCATGATTTTATATCCTTACAGTACCTAAGTTCCATTTTACAGGTAATAAATATTAGTTGACCGCATAACTTTTGCGCTTTCATGTAACGAAAGAAATGCATTTTGATGCAAGTACAATTATTACCCACAAACATAAAAAAAATCACAGTTATTGTTGTTATTTTGTACTCAATAGCATCTGCTTCATCATGATCAAAGGGAAGAAATTCCTGTTGTTATTGACATACGATAAAGCACTTTATGAATAATAGAAACACGTTTTATATATGTTCGACGAAGTATCGAAGCGATTTTTGATATACTTTTCTTTTGTTTTTCTTTTATTTTACCTTTTCGTTGAGGAAATTGCGTTTCTAACATTGTATGACATATCAGTACGGTTTTCTTTACTTTTAACTTAATATCCCTCTGTTTCATGTTGCAAATCAACAATTTTCGAATAAAATCTCAATTAAACATTTATGCCTCTTCTAGATAAATTCTTAGAAAACATACTGTTAAAATTTGCTATGGCTATTTATCATTTATTATTGTCTATCTTGGAAATGGAGAAAGATATCAAGAAAATTTTCGAGGCTGTCCGAGACCGCGATCTTAAGAATATATCATAACAATTTCAGCCATTTGCTGTGGATAGGGTGCTAGGTTTTCGTCCTCTAGTGAAGGTGAAAATACAGTATAAAAAACCCTGCTCAGCTTTCATATCGATATTGTTTATTGTTACGTAACAGACAGGAGGGTAAGTATGTAGAGCAAAATTGTTCTGTAGTTTACATGGCTCTTCGTATATCCTCACTCAGTCTCTAGACGGTTCACCGGTTCCGGTTTTCAGGGACTGTAGTTGCATACATAAGGAAAGCGATCGTTATAAGGTAACGCCTGACAAGTATGCAACACACCCAACATACAGGTAACGCGGGTACAGACTTTAACTGACCAAAGCTACCAGGAGAACTACCTTCGTCTACGCTTATTTACGGTAGTGTGCGGTAGCCTACGGTAGTTTTACAATTCTAGCGAGCAGTTAAGCAAAGTGTACAAGTGGAGCAGCTACGAATAGAGGAACCATTCAACCCACAGTATGAGTAATCAACTAAGATACGCGACCCCGACAGAGGGCAGCTTGTTATGCTCTGATGCCAGGAAAACCGGCCGCTGTGGCCGAACGGTTCTAAACACTTCAGTGCGGAACCACGCGGCTGCTATTGTCGCAGTTTCGAATCCTGCCTCGGGCATGGATGCGTGTGATGTCCTTAGGTTAGTCAGGTTTACGTAGTTCTAAGTCTAGGGGACTGATGACCTCAGATGTGAAGCCCCATAGTGCATAGAGCCATTTGAACCATTTGATGGCAGGAAACGAGTATCTAGGAATTGGCAAAGTTTGTTGGCTGCTCACGTGCTGCTCTCATGAGCATCTACGCAAGGTGGTTGAAGGACGGTCAGACCACGAGTAGGCGACAAGGTGTTGGATGCACACGCCTCGTCATAGAATGTGGAGGTCGGCGGCTGGCGCCCTGTGTGAAGCAGAACAGGTGACGGTCTGTGGTGATTCTGACGTCACGGTACAGTGTTGGTGGAGGCACGAAGTGTTTCGGAGCACACCGCTGTTGAATATGGGGCTCCACAGTATCGGACTCCTACGGATTCCCATGTTGACACGATGACATGGTCTACTGCCTTTAACGGAGTATACGCGTCCTGAGAATTTATTCGTTCGAACTAAGTGCAGAAATCACTGAGTTTGACCATTCCAAATATTGCCGGCCGAAGTGGCCGTGCGGTTAAAGGCGCTGCAGTCTGGAACCGCAAGACCGCTACGGTCGCAGGTTCGAATCCTGCCTCGGGAATGGATGTTTGTAATGTCCTTAGGTTAGTTAGGTTTAACTAGTTCTAAGTTCTAGGGGACTAATGACCTCAGCAGTTGAGTCCCATAGTGCTCAGAGCCATTTGAACCATTCCAATTATTAGTGATAGTCAACATACAGTTCCACATTTGTCATTCGAATACGTTTAGCTAGCGTTTTTAGACGGAAAATGTTTATAGCTGTTGATGGAAAAGGACAATTTTTTAAAAGAAAGTGCTTTTCGACAGTAGATACAAGTATTAAAATAATTATTAGCCTGTTAGCGTAAGAAAGTAAAGTTCTGTGCCGGTTTTTAAACGAGAACGTCAGACACTAATATAGTTTTCTTCTCATTGGCAGCCACTTCGCTGACAAGTGATGAGTTTGTCTCCTGTAGCATATAAATTTTATAACTGTACACAGCACATGTCTCTGAAATTGTTCTTCACCAGTGGTATTATGTTAATGGTTTACAGCAAGAGGTGTTTCCTTCTTTAGTTGACTGAGATATT
Organism: Schistocerca serialis cubense; assembly: GCF_023864345.2. NCBI lineage: Eukaryota > Metazoa > Arthropoda > Insecta > Orthoptera > Acrididae > Schistocerca > Schistocerca serialis. The sequence goes on from NC_064649.1 coordinate 99,504,176, forward strand.
ATTACTGATAAAGCTGTTCAACGTTCGCGTAGCAGCTTGTAATGGAAAAGTAGAACCGGCTAGTTCTCGAAATTTCAAAGAAAGATGCGGCACGTACAGAAATTTTCCTGCTGGAGAACTGGAGAATTAACGCGGTTTTTTTTTCCTAGCTTTAACGTGTATCTTTGCCGAAATACCTGAGCTGACATAACCCTGTAAATTGCAAAATTATACAAAGTTCTTCTTGCTTCCTCTTCTTCGTCTTCTTCCGGAACGCTACAGCCCTTAGGGCTCTTTTCCTCCAGATCAGTACTAACACTCTTGCATTGCAGGTATTCTATGCGCAGCATGGCATCATCAACCTTAATACTTGCTACTTTTTCAAATTGCATCCACTGGAGGCATTTAAATTCTTCAATAAGCTTGAACCATTTCCTTTTTTCACGAAAAACTTTACACTCCTCGTAAAATTCCAGTCATGCGACAGTTCAGTGAGTTTTCTACTTCTAGAACTAGGAATTCATCAGTTAACACGCAGTTCTTTAGAAAATGAACCTCCCATACATAAAACAGCGCCAACGTCTGATTATTTTACAAATGACTAAAATGTCTGATACTCTCTGCAGGCTGTGTCATGAGTAGGTTCGGTAGTAGCAATAAATTAAAACGCCATGCATAATGCTTAAGTTTTACTACATTAACAGCGAAAATGTAATAACCAATCAACTCCTTTCTTGTGACCATTTTTATGGGAAAGGGGGGGGAGGAGGGCATGAAAAAACTTTGCAAAGGTTTGAAACTATCTGAAATAATATTTAAAGTTTGTAGCAAGTCGATAAGTGCTATTATTCTCAAATACTGGACGACTATAGCCCGGATATTTGCTCACCATCAGTTATGCTACCTCAAAACAATCACACAGTTTCTAACCACAATACTTGTTTTAGTCTGTTCATCTTTCAACATAAGTATATACTTCTTTACGAATAGAATATGGCAGCATTTTAAATTTTTAAATTCTGTCAATAATAACGCGAAATATTGCAGATCAAATGACTTGTTGCTCCTGGAACTCGTTAGACAGGCAACATGCAACAGCAAACGGATACTGGGTTCCAGGTTCCCGGGTAGTCACTCAGTAATGTAGACTTTTCAGTCTATACTTTCAGAGATACAAGAGGAGAAAAAAACTGTTCCGCGAACTTCAACAATGGAATAATACTGTCCCTTTATTGCAGACATATTGCAATAAGATATAAATATCGTGAAGTGAAACAACCAACAATACGAGTTCCGACTATTTCTCTTAAGAGAATGACCTGATCAATACTGATGCGGATTTAGATTGTTGAAGAGAAAATAAGACTCTAGAGCAGAGAACATTTTAACCGCTCTCTCTACGAAATGAAATAATCTCACGTGTCTAGTTTTGCAAGAACTCAAACTGCTGGTATTAGTCGACTACGATACTATTGCACCTATGAACGAGGGTGTTTCCGGTCGGTATATCGTGAGATTGTTCGTGATATTTCACGATGGCATGCATATAACCACTTAACAGTACGTGCACAACTGTCCTAAAAGCATTCACTGTACTAGTTTACAGAAACGTCACCGTCTGTTTCTAACAACGGCCACAGGAGGCCAAGTCCCATAATATCGTGGACCAGTAGTAAGCGTTATTGTTATTGTTACTGTTGTTGTTGTTGTTGTTGTGGTCTTCAGTCTGAAGACTGCTATGATACAGCTCTCCACGCTACTCTATCCTCTGCAGGCTTCTTCATCTCCGAATAACTAGTACTACCAACATCCATCTGAACCCCCTTACTGTACGCAACTCTCAGTCTCAGTCTGTAATTTGTACTGCCTACACGAAACTAACCATCACCTGACGTCTCAGAATGTGTCCTATCAACAATCCCTTCTTTCAGAGAAGCTATGTCACAAATTTCTTTTCTTCCCGATTCTCTTTACTACTTCCTCATTACTTACACGATCTACCCATTTAATATACAACATAGTTCTACATCACCACATTTAGGAAGCTTCTATTTTCTTTACGCCCAAACTGTTCATCGTCGACGTGTCACTACTGTACGAGGTTGGAATCGAGACGAATGTTCTCAGAAAAGACATCCTTAAACTAAAATCTATATTCGATGTTAGCAAACTTCTCTTTTTCAGAATCGCTTTTCTTGTAATTGCCAATCTACATTTTGTATCCTCTCTACTTAGGGAAACGTAAGATATTTTTACTGCCCAAATACCAAAACTCATCTACTGCTTTTGGTGTGTCATTTCCTTATCTAATTCCCTATACATAGCCTGCTTTATTTCGGCTACATTCAGTTCAAAAAATGGTTCAAATGCCTCTGAGCACTATGGTACTTAACATCTTAGGTCATCAGTACCCTAGAACTTACAACTACTTAAACCTAACTAACCTAAGGACATCACACACATCCATGCCCGAGGCAGGATTCGAACCTGCGACCGTAGCAGTCCCGCGGTTCCGGACTGCAGCGCCTAGAACCGCAAGACCACCGCGGCCGGCTACGTTCAGTTACCACTATTTTTCTCTCGTTAATGTGCACCTTCAACTCTCATCAACAGACTGTCGTTTCCGTTCAACTGCACTTCTAATTCCTTTGCTATCTCTGACAGAATTATAGTGCCGCCAACAAACCACAATGTTTCTATTTCTTCTCCCTCGAATTTAATCGCCTTTTCACATTTCTCCTTGCTTTCCTTCACAATTTGCTCATTGTAGATAGTGAATAACATCGTGGACAGGCTAACGCTGCCTCACTCCCTTATTAACCACTGCTTCCCTTCCACGCCCCTCGACTCCTATAACTGCCGTCTGGCTGCTGCACAAGTTTTTAATAGCCTTTCGCTCCAAGTATTTTACACCTACTGCCCTCAGCATTACAAAGAGAGCATTCCTGTCAACACTGTCAAAAGCTTTCTGCAAATTCTATAAACGTAGGTTCGCGTTTCCCTAATCTATCACCTAAGATAAGTGGTAGAGTCAGTGGTATCTCGCGTGTTCCAATATTTATCCGGAAACCTAAGTTATCTTTCTCGAGTCACTGGTAAGCAATATGAACTACTTAAAGCTGGGGTGGGCACTCACAGCTAGGTGAAAACGAGATGACGTCTGGGTGCGATTACCTTTTCTGGAATTTCACAGCGCACTCAAAGCCAACGCAGATGTTCACTCTGTTAAACCCTGTCATTGACCAAACTACAATAGTGGCCATCACGTAGATTTCGTACATGCGGGAACCTCCCTTTGCGTAAAACAATTCCATGTGCAATGTTGTAATGTCACAGCTTCATAATTTTCAACCTAGGAAAATACAGACTTTGAGAATAGGTTGTTATCCGCCCTGGTTCAGTTTTGAACGTTGGTTTCTGCAAGAGGCTAACACATAACCCGAGTCTCCTCAGGTTGTTCGCTTTACGGCTGTGGCTCACTTTAGTGGAGAAGGCATGTAACCTCCTTGTGTGCGCCTACAAAAATCCACGCAGAGTGTTTTGCAAGGTTATAAGAAACTTCCTGCCAGATTAAAACTGTGTGCCGGACCGAGACTCGAACTTGGGACCCTTGCCTTTCACGGGCAAGTTCTCTACGAACTAAGCTACCCAAGCAGGACTCACACCCCATCCTCACAGCTTTAATTATGCCAGTACCTTGTCTCCTACATTCCAAACTTCACAGAATCTCTCCCACGAAGCTCTTCACAGAAGCTCCGAGTTTCGGTTCGGCACACACTTTAAATCTGCCAGGAAGTTTCATATCAGCGCACACTCCGCTGCAGAGTGAAAAATCTCGTTCTGGAAGGTTATAAGAGATAATCTTCAGTAAAGCTGTAAGCCAGTATCGTGGGTGATGTTTTCGTTCAATACTTCCTGTTAGTTCTATTCGGTACGGATCCTACTCACTTGAGCAATGCCCTAAGACGGGAAGTACACGAGATTTTTAAGCAGTTTCCTTTGTGGAACTACTGCACTTTCTCTTCGAAGTCTGCTGCCTGCCTTACCCATGACTGAGACAATGTCATCATTTGTTTCGCATTCCAGCAAATGATACTTTTGGCTATTTGCATGATTTGAAAAAAATATCTTATTGTTGTGTTAAGCAGCAGAGACAGGGAGGAGTCACTTTAAGCTTTCAAGACGTGGTCATAGTTGCAGGACCCGAATCTCTCCCGCATGCAGGCTAACAAGTCCACATTGCGTGTCCATGGGATAAATTATTTAATCATGTTAGTTGCTTGGTAACTAATTTCTCTTGCACGACAAATTCTTCACCAGCTAACAGCCACCCAGTCCACCCCTACACTCCTGGCCATACAGCAAAATTGTGCAATAATGTTAGTTTCCCTCAATTCGAATAGCTACCCCTGCACTAACCTTCAGAACTTTTGTTAACATCACGTTCCAGAAGATGCTGTTCTCTTCTTCCATGAGCAGTTTGTCGTTCATATTACACTTCCATACATTAAAAATATATTTTCTGTTTCCCAGAAACGCTTTTCTTGCTATTGCTACTTTGCACTTTATACCCCTCTACCTCCGGCGTGATCAGCTGTTTCACTGCCCAAATCGCAGAATCCGTCTGCTACTCTTAATTTACCATTTCCTAATTTAATTTCGTCAGTGTCGTTGGAAATAATTTGGCAACAATCCATTACCGTTGTTTAACTTAAGTTAATATTCGTCTGGTAGCCTCATTTTAAGGCAGTATCAGTTCCGTTCAACTGATCTTCCTTATACTTCGCCGTACCTGTCAGAATTCAAATGTCTTCGGCAAACATTTACTTTCTTTTTTTTCTTTTCTTTGCACTTTAATTCACTTTCCGTACATCTCGATGGTTTCCCTGTGCCACCTGTTCAATGGACAGGTTGAATAACATGGGGATACGCTAGAATCCTGTCTTACTCTCTTATCAGCTACTACTTTCATGTGCGTCCACTCTTAAAACTACCATAGGGTTTCGGTACAAGTTATAAATAACCTTCCTCTCACTGTATTTTATCCCTGCTACCTTTAGAATCCCGAAGAAAGTACTCCAGTCAACATCGTCAAAAGACATTTCCGCGTCTACACATACTAAACATGTAGGATCGTCTACATTCAGTACATTTCGTAAGATAGGTCATATTCTCAGAATTAACTTGCGTTATCCTATACCTCTGCGGAAATCAGATTTGCTTGTCCATACACAACGAAAACACGTCCTTAATTTGTAACCAGCACTGACTATTTATGCAAAAAATAAATATGTCGCTAACCAAATCTGAGTAAAATTTGTGTGTGCACAGTCCAGATTCCCGCCGTATATTTTTCGTGAAAACGTCGCGATAAAACAGTGACAAGTGTTTCGTATTAATATGCAATCTAATTATCAGCCTCAAAAATGGTTCAAATGGCTCTGAGCACTATGGGACTTAACATCTGTGGTCGTCAGTCCCCTAGAACGTAGAACTACTTAAACCTAACTAACCTAAGGACATCACACACATCCATGCCCGAGGCAGGATTCGAACCTGCGACCGTAGCGGTCACGCGGTTCCAGACTGAAGCGCCTACAACCGCACAGCCACACCGGCCGGCAAATATCAAGCTCCTTTAATACAGTGGTTACACAGAATAGTATAATTGCTGCAGAATAGATAAAACACAAATTTCGGCTTTCGCTTGTCACTGCACGCACGTTGGACCAGCTACGTAGTCGCTTTGCGCCGTTTCTTCATTTGCCATTATCTCGTCACTGGACTTTACATGCTTCTTGGATTCCTTTCGACGCCGGCTTTTCTATAATTCTGAATATATTTCCCGGTCGTATCTTTCATTATTTCCTAATTTCAATTTAAAACCGATTTTCACTTACAATTCTGGCGAATATTTCTTTTGTTTCACTTTTGGTGCTAGTAGAGCTTTGTAAGCTCTTCAAGATGTCACCCGAATCAGTATCCTGCGGAAACGACTTTACAGATTGCGTTAAGTTGTAACTTTACACGAAGCACATTCGTAACAGTCACGTTCATTGCTCCTACGCTGTTACAATGGCGCCATTGGCAAAACAAATGCTGCACGACAACAGGGTACAGATATGATCTGTCCATAGCAGTCCCAACCTTTGTTTACGCATTATTAATGTGGTAGATATCGGCGATTGAGTTGTGACGGTATTTTATCACACGAGAAGGTTCGACCGACTAGCAAATAGACGTTTTCACTTCAGGAAAAATCAGCATGCATAATGCCGAAACTGCGTATTGTCTGGAGTCCTCAATGTTTTTTACTGTAAGATTCCGTATGAAACTGGAACATCCTGAAGAGGGTACGAGTTAAATATAAGTGTAGTTAGTGTGTTAATACTGCTGGCGTTGCTGCAACACAGGAGAGGATAATAAATCTGGCGTCTGCGTTGACAAAGCGCCCCCGTGTTCTTCCGACGGATAATTTGGACGGATGCAAAAAAGATCCTGTGATTTATGAGGGCCGCGGTGAAACGCGTTGAGAGAGACTCCATTAATTAATTGGAGGCTAGAGCGAGCAGGCGACGGTGGGGTGTCGGGGACGGATGGTTTACAGTTGGTTCAGAAAGACAGCTGGTGAGCGACAGTCGAGTGAAACCTAGGTCGCTCCCTTCGTCCACCTGACGCAAAAGGCAGAAGACACCGGCGGCCGGTAGATGCAGTTTTCCTTGACTTCCGCAAGACTTCCGCTCTGCTGCTTCGAGAATAAACTAAGAAAAAAAATGTTCAAATGTGTGTGAAATCTTATGGGACTTAACTGCTAAGGTCATCAGTCCCTAAGCTTACATACTACGTAACCTAAATTATCCTAAGGACAAACACACACACCCACGCCCGAGGGAGGACTCGAACCTCCGCCGGGATCAGCCGCACAGTCCATGACTGCGGCGCCTTAGACCATTCGGCTAATCCCACGCGGCAATGAACTAAGAGTGTGCGGTATGTGAGCCACGTGTGACTGGAGCCAAGAATTACTATCAAACATAAGACAGCATGTAATTCTTTTAGAAGAGAAATCTTCACACGTAAAAGTATTTTCGTGCATACCCCAAGGAAGTGTTAAAGGAACACACCGTTTCACAATATACAGGGTGTAGACATTAAGTTGACAAACCAGAATAACTCGAAAAATAAGCTTCACACGAAAAAATGTGTAGAATCCAAAGTTGATTATATTCGAAGGGGACATCTGCTGATGCTAAAATTAGCCCACAACCCCAGCCCCCCTGGGGGTGGGGCGAGAGGCAACTTTAAAATTTCAACTGGGAACCCCATATTTTATTGCACAATCAGATTCCATATAAAAAACTACGTTCATTTTGTCTTAAACATTTGTTTTCATTCTTGGTAGTTGGCTCTGGAATTCAAGAAAATCCATGTTCTCATTTCTGCGTGGAAAATGGTTACGGATAGATAAGAAATACTTATTTACTTCGTAAATTTTGATTCACTAAAACTAAAACCTTCCCTCTCCCCAGAGTTTTACAAATGTTGACCCAAATATTAATTTTTTCCACAGATTCGGATAAGTTTAGGGTCAACATCTGTAAAAATCTAATTCCTCTCTCTCAAACCCCACCCTACGGGGAGAGAGGGAGAATTATAGCTCTAGCGAATCAATATTTACGAAGTAAACAAGTACTTTTTTATCTATCCGTAACCATTTTCCACGCAGAAATGAGAACATGGATTGTCTTGAATTACAGCGCCAACTACCAAGTATCAAGTCACATGTTTAAGACAAAATGAACGTAGTTTTTTATATAGACTCTGATTCTGTAATAAAAAATCGGGGTTCCCATTCGAAATTTTAAAGTTGCCTCTCGCCCCACCCCCAGGGGGCTCGGATGGCGGGCTAATTATAGCATCAGCAGATGTCCCCCTCGAAAATGATCATTTGGATTCTACACATTTTTTCGTATGAAGCCTATTTTTAGAGTTATTCTGATTTGTCAACTGAAAACCTACACCCTGTATATGAATGACTTAGTGGATAAGGTCAGAAATGCCATCAAGCTTTTCATGAGTGATTCTGTGAAATACCGAAATGTTGCAACATCAGAAAACTGCATCAGCTGATGATGTACATAAATAATCGCAACGCGTATAGGTGGAAAGGCCCTTAATCGTATGATCGTAGGGATGCCTAAATCATTGGAATCATTCATAGCCATTAATTATCTGAGAGTATTCCTATAGTGTGTTTAAAACTCAAACTATCGGATAAAACTAACCTCAAGTTAAGCAGATGTTAAACTGTGATTCATTTGAAGACTCCTCAGAGAGTGTAGTCATGCTACAAAGGGGATATCTAATTTGGATCAATAGTCAAATATTGCTCGTCAGTGCGTGGTGCGTACCAGGTAGGATTGAGAGAGAAAACAGAGCAAATCCAAAGAAGAACAGCACGTTTCGTCACAGGTTTATTTAGCAAGTGCAGAAGTGTAATAATGATACTAAGCAAACTCCAGAGCTACATGGTACAGGAGTGGCGTTGCGCATCACCCTCTGATTTGCCTGTTGTAATTCCGAGAGCATACCATCCTGGCAGAATCAGTCGGTATGTTGCTTTCTCTTACGTATGTCTAACGAAAAGACCATGAAGATAAAATGAGAGGAATCCAAAGTCACACGGTGGCCTATCAGAAATCGTTTTCATCGCATAGCGTTCATGACTGGAAAATGATAGAGGGGAACTGGCAATGAAATCCTCCACCACATTCTGTAAGGTGGCTTGCGGAGTGTAGCTGTAGATGCATCTCGCTGGATCCATGACAATGGATCAAAACCAAATAGTTACAGAGTTAGATATAATCGTAAGCAGCCCCCAACGCGTTCTTGAAGATAGCAAGATTGCAATGCACGTGTTTTCTGTTGTCTCCGTATGACCTGTTACGAGGAGTTAAATTAATTGAAATTAAATGACCCTGCATCTAAACTTCCTTGCTCTGGAAGCCACTCTAAAGGCGCGTGGTAGAGGGTACTTTGCGTTATTTCTCGTATTAAATTTTGTTGCTGTTCCAGCATGGGAAGAATCAATAACTGAATTGGCCCACACCGGGCAGGATGTAGGGAAACTAAAGCCCAGATAGAGGAGGAGGAGGTGGAGGAGGTGGAGGTGGAGGAGGTGGAGGAGGATGATCAGGAAGAGGAGAAGGAGATCGGTGTTTAATGTTCCGTCGACAACGAGGTCAAAACGGACGGAAAGTGACCGTTCGCTTTCGAAGAATCCATCCCTTCATTTGCCTTAAGCGATTTAGGGAAATGACTGAAAGCCTAAATCAGGATAGCCGGACGCGGATTTGAATCGTCGACTTCCCTAATGCGAGTCCAATGTGCTAACCACTGCGCTACCCCACTCGCTGCCCAGACGGACAATGAGAAGCAAGTTTATAGAAATCAACATACAGCTGCAATTCTCCTTCTTCGGTGCATAAATACACAGCACAAGAAACTGTCCAGAATGAAGCCTCTGTCTTTGAAATGGATGAGATACGTAAGGCCGGTGGACCGTCAGCCAGTGAAAACTGGATCGCAGTTACTAGAACCAAGGTAGTGGTTCACGAGGAACTGGTTATCTCTAATTACACAGACACTGTGTCGGGCCAAAATACCTAAGTCCCAGAGCTCCGCGCTGAAGTTGCCAAGTCTCCGCGTAGCTTACGGGCGACTGCTGGCGTCTCCACACGACATCAGAGACGGAGACTCCAGGCAAGTAGGCTCGCGTCGGGCAACAGTATACCAGGAAAGTTTCTGATTCAGGAATCGTACCAGCAATCGGAGTAAGGCCCGGAGAGATCGTGGAGAACTGACCAGCGTAACCGCGCGCCGACCTGAATACCGTTGAATTCCCAGCGTACGGTGGGACCTATTTTCCAGCGCTTGAACCTGCGGAAGCGAGTCGGTCCGCACTAACTGCCATTTCGAGCGACGTCGCTGCCACCTGTGGGCAAGGCGTAAGCTCGGAACTGCAGTGGACCGCCTTAGAAGCCCCTGCGACTTACGCCTTAGGCCACCCGCAGAACAGTGCTGTTATGCTGGACGAGTAAGAGCCCCTTCATTACAAGAATGACTGCTTAACACTCCCACTGCCAGGATTGTTTTGTTCCACTCAGTACCAGTGTGGGGGGAGGGGGGGGGGGGGGGGAGAGGACGCGGGGCGGCACAAAGACCCCAAGTTATTTACACACGATATATTGGCAGTATTTTAATGAACTGACATTAAAACATAGAATACAGTAGGTCAATGTAACAGTCGAACTTCTATTTTCATTGAAATTACATTCAAGAAACAAAACGAATTTACTGGAGGTCATATTCAGCCCCTGGTTTTCAGTGCAAAAACCCATGAATAATTTTTAATGTGTTGTCAATACAAAACTGAACGAAACAGCATGGCATCCAATTGACTCAGATGAAGAAAGACATATATTTTGAAGATAAGGGAGGTAGAATTTCCTTATGTGCTTATGGACTCATATTGAACCCGGTGGTACTACGAAGAGCACAACACCATGTGAGACAAGAAACGCTAACAATGAGAACAAAAATATGCGGGAAATATTTTCATTGTTGCAGTTGCTTTGTCTATCTCTATGTTCAACGTTAAATTCATTATTCAGTTTTTATAAATCTTACGTTCAAGAAAAAACAAACAAACAATTTAAACGGGAGCCATGTTGACCCTCAGTGGTATTCAGTGGAAAAATCACGAATAAATTTTAATGTGTTGTAAATATAAAAATGAACAAGAAAGCATTGGATACAATTGACCCAGTGGGAGGAAGTTATATATTTTGGAAATAAAAGTTTAGAAAACGATGGCGATTTGTGTCTGCAACAAACGTAATGACTCCATGGTACTAGGAAGGTTAAATGCCTTGGTGGAGAGAGTAGTTAGTCTAATCTACTTTTCTCAGTCCCTACTGCAGTGATATGTATGGGATGTAGTACATTCCTAGATTCTTCACTTAATACTGCTTCCTGAAAGCTTGTTAACTAAGCCTTCGAGGGATGGTTCATGTCCATAGTCAAGAGTCTGTCACCTGAGGTTCTTCAGATTTGCACTGATGCCCTCTCTTGAGTTAGACATCTGTGAGCACCGTGACTCTCCTCCTTTGTTTACGTTCGGTATTAGCCGTTGGACATATTTCATAGGGGTCGGAACACTCCAGCAAAATCATAAAATTTTATGCATGACTGTTCTGTAATCAGTTTCGTTTATAGACTGTCTGCATTTACCAAGTATCCACCTAACAAACTGAAGTTTGCCACCGGCCTTACTTAAGGCAGAGCCTTTGTCATCCTTGGGTATGTGACAGTTCCTCCCTTTATACCTTCTGTATGTATGGTTTACTTGTTATATATGTTGTCTTCCCTGTGGCAATACTTTATTAATGATATATTGATTAATTACGTTACAATATGTCTCCGAATTTAAGGTAACGGTAGTGACTGTTTCGAAACATCGTTCCTGTCATATCGCTGAATATTGACCATTCCTGCTGGTACATCCTGCAAAGTTTATTAGAGGAGAGACAGCAATACTCGGCCGAAAACGATGCATCAGCAAGTTAACTACAGCTATCATGAACCCAAGGAATGAAAATTACCAGATCTTTAGTACGAGGGTTGGAACTTAAATAGTGGCAACTATTCATTCACAGCCGATACAAAATAGTTACATGTTTGCACCTGTTACTGTCCTTCAAAATAGTCAGCAGCGTTGTGTAGAACCCGTTGCCAGCGATGTGGAAGGTGGAGCATACCGTTAGCAGAGCCTGTTCTGTTGATAGTGCGAATGGAGCGGTCTGCTGCCTATCGAATCTCTGGAACAGTTATGAAGCGATTGCCACGAACTGGTTCCTTCATCTTTGGAATCAAATCAAAGTCACAGGGACATAAGTCCGGGGAGTATGGTGGATGATACAGTACTTCCCAGTCCCATCGACCGAACAGAGCAACCACAGCTCGAGCAAAACGTTTGGTGGGTTGCGCAGAAAGTGTCGCCGCTTCTTTCGCAAAGCTGGTCCCAGGTGATGTACCAAAAATGAACAGTAATACTGGCCACTGACGGTGGCATTCGCTTCAGAACTGTTCCAGAGATTAGACAGACTGCAGACCGCTCTATTCGCACCATAAACAGAACAGGTTCTGCTAACGGCATACTACGCCTTCCACATCTCTGGCAACGGGTTCTACACAACGCCGGCGACTAATTTGAAGGACAGTAACAGGTGCAAACACGTAACTCTTTTGTATCGGTTGTGAATAAATAGTTGCCACTATTTAAGTTTTAGCCCTCAAATATTTTTAACTTTAATCGTGCCAATAGATACCTACTAGTACTTGCTTACTTTCAATGGAATTAATTGTGCTGTTCCTTTTTAATAAAAAAAATCAGAGCTTTTGTGTATTCATTCCATTCCCATCTGATGTAAACAAGCAATGATTTTATTGCCTTTCTCAAGTCCTGCTTGGGTGCTTCGACAGCTGTCTAAATGTCTTCTTCTTCAGCATTTATGGTGTGGATCTCTTAGATCCCGCAAGCATCTATGATGTCTACATTCTTCTCTCATCAACATTACGTCCTCTAGAGACTCCACCACCGCTCATGCAACTCGAACTAACGTAAGAACAACACACACATCCATGCCCGAGGCAAGATTCGAACCTGCGACTGTAGCAGCAACGTGGTTCCGGAATGAAGCGCCTAGAATCGCTCGGCCATAGCGGCCGGCTCAGCGTAAATCAGTTATCGTCAAAATGCGGCCCGCACCCCGATCTAAGTATCGATGCGGGCCGCAGTTGTCAGCCGTATTTCGTAATAATACGCATCTAGCAACTGACAAGCTTCTCCAGAATCGTCAACAGCTTTCTAAGAGTGTAATTTTCCTGCTGAGCAACAAACAGCAATCCTTACAGAGACAGTAATATTTTAAGAAATGTTTAATTTAATTGACGTTGGCGAATTCGGTAGTTAGTTAAGTAATATTTGCCGCTTACCTTAGGATCAGAGGGTTAAGTAGGGCGGCCACTTTCGGATTAGAGGATGTGACAGGGGGAATTTTTTGTTTGTTTTCCAGTACTGACTACTAACTGATGTGAACGACTCGTACCGATAAATGCTATGATATACTGTAAATTTCAAATGGAAGTAACATGGATTCGTGAATGCGCATTAGGGAGATCGTCATCTTGAAACGTGATACGTATTTGTAGTAAGGAATATAAAACTAAATTAAATCTGCTGTGATACAACGCAATGAGTAGAAGAAAAAAGACATTCAAATATTTTGCTGTCTCTCATGTTGCATAATGCATTTAAATATACGAGGGTATTCCCAAGAGTAAGGTCTCATTTTTTTTATAGTTACGTAGACGTGTTTATTTCTACAATGGTTTACATCAGTTTACAGCTTGGACATTTAGCTATTTTTCGACATAATCAACATTTCTGTCGATACAGTTTTGTAGACGCTGTGGGAGGTTTTGTACGCCCATGCCATACCAGCTCGCCGCCATGCTGTTCAGAAGGTTATGACCTCTTCTTTCACCTCTTGGTCGGAGCTGAATCGCTTTCCGGCAAAATATTCTTTTAACCTAGGGAACAGGCGATAGTCACTGGGCGCCAAGTCACGACTATAGGGTGGGTGGGTGATTATGCTCCACTGAAACTGTTGTAGGACAGCAACGGTTTGCCTAGCGAAGTGGGGGGGGGGGGGAGGGGGGGGGGCGAGCGTTGTCATGGAGAATGTGTACGCTCTTGCTCAACATTCCTCTTCTCCGGTTCTGAGCTGCCCGTTTGAGTTTTTTCAGAATCTCACAGAACCTGTAAGCGTTAATTGTGATCTCAGCGATTCAGCTCCGACGATGAGGTGAAAGAAGAGTTTCATAACTTTCTGAACAGCATGGCGGCGAGCTGGTATGACATGGTCAACAGCGTCTACAAAAATGCATCGACAGAAATGGTGATTATGTCGAAAAAAGCCTACTGTTCAAGCTGTTAACTGATGTAAACCTTTGTAGAAATCAACAGGTCAACGTAACTATAAAAAAAAATTGGACACCATACTTTTGGGACTACCCTCGTCAGTATAATTACTCTATTATTAAGTAGGTATAGGCAACACACCACCACTTTGTCAGGAAACAGAAGTGACACAGCTTTGAGGTCACTGAGGGTGGCAGCAATCTGAAAGTATTCCGAATGGTACCGACTTTCAGCGATCAGTAGTTGGGGGCTGCCGACCAACGTATTGCGTCCCTACTATGGCTAGTCTATGGTGGGGGACCTCGTAACATGCTAGTTTATTTAGGTTACCAATCAATCTTAAGTTTGTTACATGTACAGGTAGTGTACCACAATATCACGAGTCCGCGACGTTCCTTTGATGTTCTGCTGAGAAACCGAATACACAGCAGAACACGAGCTACCGCTAGTGAATACGAACCGAACACTACCGAATGCTGTTTCGCTCGCAGTTCGCACTACCGTTCGCACCGAAGAGACTCTGCGTTCGCTGACGCTCGTACGCGTATGTGTTCGCTACGGTGCGAACTGGTCTTCGGAGGAATCACCGTCGTGACGCTGCCCTTTAGGTCGTGGCCTCCTGCCCTGAAGGGCTTGTGCGGACAGCCCTTTCGCCCTGGAGATCGCGGATCCTGCCCTCAGGATCCCGCGAGTGCAATCCTCGGGCGTGCAATTCGCCGCACGGAGCAATAATGCCGACCGCAGCGCCAGCTGGTGCGGATTTAATTAACTAATTAATTAGGGCCCGCCGAGCACAAGGCGAGGCGCAGCGCTGGAGCCCGGGGGGGCGGCTGACATCTTGCGCGGGATTGGCCCGCGGAGCCTTTTCTACCACCGCCCCCCCCCCCTCCCATCCCCCCCCCTCCACCTCTGTTTTCCGTCTGCAGGTCTTCAACCTGGAGCCAGAACCGACTGGTCATTCCCGGCCTTTGTGCACCGGCGGCTTCTAATTGGCCGTCCCTGCCCCCTCTCCTCCCCTACAGCATCTCTTTGTTGTTTTCACCGGGAGGACGGGGAATCCCCGTGTGCAGCGGCGCTCTACGGCCGAGAGTTTTTAAATTGGTGTTACTCGAGAAATGAGATTTCGTCAGAGAGAGAGATAGAGGGAGAGAGAGAGTTAGAGGGGTGAGGCAGGGATAAATAGAAAGGAAGAGGAAGAAGAACAGAGAGATATTTAACAGGGATCGTCAGGTGGAAGTGCAGAAGACCTGGATAAACGCTTGTCGGTACAGCAGGACGCGGGGGCAGAGCATTTTACATTTCCGTCTGGTGGATCTGTTTAATCTCTGGGGCTCTGTTGACTACGCTACGAATTTAAATTGCTCTCCGCACTAGAGCGGTTTTCTCCTGTAAGCGTTATAAAGCTGTGTAACGAAACGACGTATTGCGAAATATATCTACGTCTCTTCACTGCAATCAAGATTACGGTGCGTGGATGAGAATACTTTGCCTACCACTGTTAGGGGAAGATCGGATGGTGTTGGGCACAAAATCTTTTTCACAACTGTTACTCCCCACTGAGTTAAAACTGGAATAAATAAGTGGAAGTGGTGATAAGATGTAATCTCGTCGAACTCAACAACAGAATGGTTCCTAACTTCGTATGTTCTTACTCTCTCTGTATAATTTAAAAATGAATTATGCCGTTTGACTAGGTGTTTCATCTTCTGAGGCCGGCCGATGTGGCCGAGCGGTTCTATGCGCTACAGTCTGGAGCCGCGCGACTGCTACAGTCGCAGGTTCGAATCCTGCCTCGGGCATGGATGTGTGTGATGTCCTTGGGTTAGTTAGGTTTAAGTAGTTCTAAGTCTAGGGGACTTATGACCTCAGATGTTAAGTCCCATAGTGCTCAGAGCCATTTTCATCTTCTGAATTTTCACTATGTCATCCTGTCTACATGGTCAAATTCTCCGTTATAGTCCATGAACGCAGTATGCACTTCACGATCAACTGTAACACACGTCGGTATTCGTTTCATTATGGCCTTCCAATTACGATACTTTCTGGAAGATGACTGCCAACAGCCGTTAAGTAATGTATGAAATGCGCATTTGAGCCATCAGCTGTTGTTATTTTAAACATAAATTCTACCGGTTTCGGTTTTGTACCATCTTCACAAAAAATGGCTCTGAGTACTATGGGATTTAACATCTGAGGTCATAAGTCCCCTAGAACTTAGAACTACTTAAAACCAACTAACCTAAGGACATCACACACATCCATGTCCGCGCGGTTCCAGACTGAAGCGCCTAGAACCGCTCCGTCAACACGGCCGGCTACCATCTTCACAGATGAAGGGTTAAAATGATTTAAGCCCCTATATTGCATTAGACATTATTTAAAAAGGTGTAGTGCGTGCCATGAATGTAAATATATGACACAGGACTTCAAGAGCAAACATCCAATTTCTAAACGTGTACAGAGCAATATTTGGATGTTTGCTTTTAAAGAATTTGGGTTTAAAATAACAGCTGATAGTTAAAATATGCATTTTATACAACGATACTGTCCTCCAGACAACAGCGTTACCACAGAGCACTCTGATGTTGCTATTATTCCCATATGTTTCAATGTCTGATATTCCTAGGAACATTATTTATCCCACTGTATTTCATTGGGCTGCACCCGTGGCTACTTTCGTTTCTGTAACATATTTTACCATTCAGTATTACTCAAAATTACATTACTCAAAAATTCTTCGATTCAGTCGCATACTGGGCTATTCATAAGTACCGCTGGGGTGGCAGAAGATGGCTGTGTGAAAACTACAAGAAAGACAGACAGACAGACAGACAGACATCAATTGGCAGAGTACCTCTCCAGATTTTAACTCATATTGCAGATCCTCAGTATGGGTACCTTTTGTGGTACGGCAAACGTCTGTATGTGGGCATATTCCATTGCTGTCACTGCTGTTGGTGCCACAGCAACAGCCTGCTTGGAAATCTGTTAATTGGCTTGTTTGAGTGCAGTTGTGTATCACCTCAGTGCGACAACATGGAGCAGGTCATTTCTCTTAATATTCTAACTTGCCTCGCCTTGGTGATGCACTCTACAACTACGCCACAGCGTATAGTACGGATCGTCATTTCGTGAGATGCCACATCTGCTGACACGTGTTATTGGCCTGTATGTCCTGCAGATGTCGTGCAGTCACCCTCTGGAACCACACAGCTACTTAACAGTAACCCCTTTATTTCCAAAGAGCTTATGATCGTATCATTATTCGACAGTAAAATAGTACAGTATTTACTGCCTTCCGCAATTGTGGTTCAAAATGGTTCAAATGGCTCTGAGTACTATGGGACTCAACATCTGAGGTCATCAGTCCCATGCCCTGTGGTGTCACCGCCAGACACCACACTTGCTAGGTGGTAGCCTTTAAATCGGCCGCGGTCCATTAGTATACGTCGGACCCGCGTGTCGCCACTGTCAGTGATAGCAGACCGAGCGCCACCACACGGCAGGTCTAGAGAGACTTACTAGCACTCGCCCCAGTTGTACAGCCGACTTTGCAAGGAACGGTTCACCGACAAATACGCCCTCATTTGCCGAGACGATAGTTAGCATAGCCTTCAGCTACATTTGCTACGACCTAGCAAGCCGCCGTATTCAATTGATACTAAGATTCTATCAATGTATCATCAAGAGCGTTGTTCTACAAATGTGGATTAAAGTTAAGTATTCCAGAAGCTACGTACTTTTCTTTATAGCATTCATTACGTATCCTGTTTCAGACCTCACGCCAGCTTGCGTGAGTTTAAGCGCGTGCCTTTCGGCTTCCTCTCATTGTGTCTAGGCTGTCTTGTCTAGACACAACATGCCCGATCCGCAATTGTGGGAAAAGGGTCTTTTCACCTACATCTACTTCTTAACTCGAGAATCTTTCACACACGTATGCTCTGGTTCTCGCCGTAATATGTATTAGAGTGTTTCCAATATTTTGGTCTACGTCAGGCCTGCCAAGATTTGCACTCTCTGAGCACTCCGGCTTCCGCCGCCACTACACTATTTCTAGCAGGTGTCAGTGAGATGGCTGTATGCCAAATGCTGAACGCGTGGGACACTTAGGAAGGCGTGTTTCCAACACGGTGCAAGGCTGTAACTATAGCACTCTTTTTATAACGTAAATAGGCTTTTATCATGGGTGTTTATTTGCGAAAACAATTATAAGGGAACTGTGAGTCCTCCTTAATGTAGAACACTTTTGTTGTATTTATTTATTTATTCACTTCACAAACTAGTTTCAGCGACAAATATCGCCATCATCATTTGGTTCTATAAATCTAAAGCACACAGAAAAAGCACAGTTTCAAAACACTGCACAACATTGTTACATGTATATTCTTTGTCTTTTAAATATTGTTTTCCGTCAATATTTTCATAACACCTTATTTGTTATATATTACAGCGTGGTTTTAAGTATGATGACGTTCTTTGCTGCATATTTTCAGTGTTTTTTCTGTGGCCCTTTTCCTCGGCATGCATTGTGTTATCTGCAAATGTGTGAGCAGCTCTTAGTAAACTAATAGTAAAACGTGAACTTGTGTATGTCAGCGTAACACAATAGGGATTCCAGCAGTGTTGTCGATAAAGTTTTGGTGTGCACTAGGCTGTTACTTCGTTTCTAGTGTAATCACGTTCGTTGATCTGCTTGCAGATACGTTTGTACTTTCATGACATGATGTACGCCGAGAAAAATGGTAACAGAAAAAAACACAGAAATTATGCTGCAAACAGCGACACTAATCTTAAGATCATGCTGTAATATATAATAAATAAGGTATCATCGAAGTATTCACGGGAAACAATATTTATAAAACAAACAGTACACATGTAATAATGTTTTAAAGTGTTTCATAACTATGCTATTTCCTGCAAGTTTTAGACTTAAAGAACCCACTGATGATGGCGATATTTGTCGCCGAAACTAGTTTGTGGAATAAATAAACAAATAACAAAAGTGTTTTGCATCAGGGCGGGCTCAGAGTTCGCATATTGTCGTTTTCGCATGCAAACACATACCAAAGAGAAGAGTTCCAAGATAAAATATTACTTATTTTTAACTTTCCACTTTTTTGCCAAACCACTGACTTTTGTTACTGTTATAAAGAAATACATTAGACAGCGATAATACCGTGAGTATAACTAAAAAAAACCTTTAGATACAGGCAATCGACAATATCTTGTTTATATACACTCCTGGAAATGGAAAAAAGAACACATTGACACCGGTGTGTCAGACCCACCATACTTGCTCCGGACACTGCGAGAGGGCTGTACAAGCAATGATCACACGCACGGCACAGCGGACACACCAGGAACCGCGGTGTTGGCCGTCGAATGGCGCTAGCTGCGCAGCATTTGTGCACCGCCGCCGTCAGTGTCAGCCAGTTTGCCGTGGCATACGGAGCTCCATCGCAGTCTTTAACACTGGTAGCATGCCGAGACAGCGTGGACGTGAACCGTATGTGCAGTTGACGGACTTTGAGCGAGGGCGTATAGTGGGCATGCGGGAGGCCGGGTGGACGTACCGCCGAATTGCTCAACACGTGGGGCGTGAGGTCTCCACAGTACATCGTTGTTGTCGCCAGTGGTCGGCGGAAGGTGCACGTGCCCGTCGACCTGGGACCGGACCGCAGCGACGCACGGATGCACGCCAAGACCGTAGGATCCTACGCAGTGCCGTAGGGGACCGCACCGCCACTTCCCAGCAAATTAGGGACACTGTTGCTCCTGGGGTATCGGCGAGGACCATTCGCAACCGTCTCCATGAAGCTGGGCTACGGTCCCGCACACCGTTAGGCCGTCTTCCGCTCACGCCCCAACATCGTGCAGCCCGCCTCCAGTGGTGTCGCGACAGGCGTGAATGGAGGGACGAACGGAGACGTGTCGTCTTCAGCGATGAGAGTCGCTTCTGCCTTGGTGCCAATGATGGTCGTATGCGTGTTTGGCGCCGTGCAGGTGAGCGCCACAATCAGGACTGCATACGACCGAGGCACACAGGGCCAACACCCGGCATCATGGTGTGGGGAGCGATCTCCTACACTGGCCGTACACCACTGGTGATCGTCGAGGGGACACTCAATAGTGCACGGTACATCCAAACCGTCATCGAACCCATCGTTCTACCATTCCTAGACCGGCAAGGGAACTTGCTGTTCCAACAGGACAATGCACGTCCGCATGTATCCCGTGCCACCCAACGTGCTCTAGAATGTGTAAGTCAACTACCCTGGCCAGCAAGATCTCCGGATCTGTCCCCCATTGAGCATGTTTGGGACTGGATGAAGCGTCGTCTCACGCGGTCTGCACGTCCAGCACGAACGCTGGTCCAACTGAGGCGCCAGGTGGAAATGGCATGGCAAGCCGTTCCACAGGACTACATCCAGCATCTCTACGATCGTCTCCATGGGAGAATAGCAGCCTGCATTGCTGCGAAAGGTGGATGTACACTGTACTAGTGCCGACATTGTGCATGCTCTGTTGCTTGTGTCTATGTGCCTGTGGTTCTGTCAGTGTGATCATGTGATGTATCTGACCCCAGGAATGTGCCAATAAAGTTTCCCCTTCCTGGGACAATGAGTTCACGGTGTTCTTATTTCAATTTCCAGGAGTGTATGTTAAATTCTAACGTTGGTGGGACTTTGTCAATTTCATACAGAAAAAAAAAATCGCATACGTCTTGAACCAAACACTGAGACAACTTATGTGACTTGTCTGTACAGTTGAGGATATTACTCTTGGGATAAAAGTCTTCTATATTCCTGAACCGGACAAACAATTCGAATGTCTTGGACTTTCTTTGAAATGATGAAACGTTTCGATTACTGCGACGTAGTCGGTCATTTCTTGTCTGCAAATGACTACCTTGAGTTACAGGAGATTTTCCATGTCATGAACTGATTTTTCTACAGGATTACCTTCTGTGTTATAGCATCAGTCCTGTCCGCCTTCTATATTACCAAATGATTCTCCTCTTGCGTCAATACCCTTAATAAATTCAAATAATTCGTGGTGTCATCCATAAAAGACTTTGCCACCACTCTACTTAACATTAACAAACTTTTTTTTAGTAATGACCACCATCAGTTCAACTAGTACGAGGGTTGTCCAGAAAGTAAGTTCCTGTCGGTCGCGAAATGGAAACCACAGTGAAAACTAGTAACGTTTTATTTGCAACAGTTAGGTACACCTTCCACTAACTTCTCTGCATAGTCACCGCACCAATTTCGAGTTTTATCGTAGTGTTTTCCAATATCCTCGTCACAGAAAGCAGTCGCATGTGCTTTCGGCCAGTTATCTGCACTGGTCTGCAGCTAGTTGTCTGTGAAAAAAATTTGTCTTCGTGGCCAGTGGGTCTTGTGAGCAGAGATGAGACTCAGGGGGAGCCAATTATGGACTGTATTCTGGATGATCAAACACCTCTCATCGGAAACGCTGCAGGAGCGTCTTCATTGCCACTGCAGTGTGCGGCCGAGAATTGGCATGAAGGAGGAACTGCTCGACAGGTGTGCTACGTGGGCTGCATGACACAGGCGAAATCTCTAACCAGGCCCTCGTACTTGGCGGGAGACGCTATTCCTTACGCATCTCTACGTGCTCACTGTTCACTCAGAACTGAAAAGAGCGACGCGACACGATCGATGGGCATACTAGAGATACTGCCAAACATATCTTTGCAAAGCTTTACCGGATTTTCCCAGTGGTGTCCATTTCGCGACCGATCGGAACTTACTTTCTGGACAACCCTCGTATTGACTATCGTCTGTCAGAAGGAAAGTGCATGTACTATTCCTCAGGCTGGTGTCGTAATGGCGTTCCAACAAGTATTTTTCCAGTTCATAGTATGGCGGTGACATATTTAGCACTCTGCATGGTTTTTAAACGATACGAAAAGTAAGACACTGAACTGTGCAGCTTCTGCGCTTCTTCTTTTTTTGACTAGTGCATAGACGTCATAGTATTCCTACTAAAGAACGTAAATCTAACTTAACGCAACCAGCATGGTCATCGAACTGCTTGATGTACGACAAGGGGAATACTTGTCTCTAGCAGAGTCCACCTGCAACCTTAATTTTCTCCACCTCCCCCCCACCCCCCCCCCCCCCCCACCCCGCCGCTTCACTCGCAGAGCTAGGCAGGAGCGCGTTCGGAGCGCCCCCATTCGTGAATCGCTGTTTGGCTGGGTCTGTCCAATAGTAACATTCTTCCGCTTCTAATCGTTGGTGGAGTGAGAACAGGAAATTTACTACAATCTCACCACATGCAAGCAGCTATCAAAATTTTCTTAAAAGCCCCTTACACAAGGGAACTGACATGTCTTCCACCGATTGGGGTGCTATGAGAACACGCCAATGCAGAACAGTTTTTCTGATAAATGCAGGAACGATAAGTTTCTCTTCATAAATTTTTCACTACAATATTGTGTGATTAGCACTAGTCCAAACTTAGTATGAAGGCTTTACTGACGAAGCAGTGAAAGTCTGGTATTCACTTGGTCGCAAAACAAGATGCAGTCCAACCAAGGTTCACTTCGTAGAACAATCTACGAAGGTAAGGTCGACAACTGGTATGTAAGTCCCGGGAATTGCCCAAACAGAATCCAAGACTTGGTGATCGTGCTTACAGTGACTGACTGCTTACTTGGTTGGTAGTGGCTGGCGAGCGGCACGGCGTCAAATAACAGCGCAGATTCCGAACGAGGCGCTGCAGACATGCGACTGAGTGGCCCAGAGCTCGGCAGTACATTGCACAGCACAAAGTGCACAGGGTGTATAGGAATTATGTGGCCCGTGCAAGGTCCGTGCGGCGCATAACCTCTAGAGGCGCTTGCACTTCTGCATGGTGACCTAGTCAGCGTATTTCATTGAAGTTGACTGCTGAATTAGCCCCCTGAGTGTTAGGCAGCAAGTATACCACGTTTGTAAGACGGGTTGCAGGGCTGTCGGGCTAGCAGCCTACACATCAGATAGTGTCGGACACGTAAGGTTTCTTGAAATTATGTTTTCTGAAGATGGTACTATAAAATTTTTCTCAATAAAAATGTGATAAGTTTTTTTAGTAGCATTATAAATCTCTGTGTCATAAGAATATAAATTCACTGATCTTAAAACATTTTTTTTCACCCTATGCATTTCGGTCGTTTAAATTTTTTGAGTGTTGTGTCAGGCTTGAAATTATAATGCTAGAAAAGTAGCGTTTGTTCCAAAGTACATTTTAATTTGATCGAAAATACTTGTAAAGCTGAGCTTGTCAATCAGCTCACCTAGTTTGTCAAAAGATACGCCTAGCTGTTCTTTGTAGCTGCATCTGCAAACTCGTGAATCCAGCACCTTCGCGCTAAAGGCTTAATGTCTTTTGATAAAAGCGTAGTAAAAATCTTCACCCGCTTTCATTTTTGTCGCATTAGACCGATAGCATATTAGCTCAATATATTTAAGAACTGACCTTTACTGAACGAGATTTTTCATATGATCGTTTCCTGTTCACCACTAAATGTTTTCGGAACAAAACTTATTTTCTAAGGCAGGTTTCGTGGTCAGATCATTCTTGTCCCGTAAAAATTAGTCTCTCACCTAATGTGTTTCTCGAAATTGAATACGAGGGTTGTCCAGAAAGTAAGTTCCGATCGGTCGCGAAAGGGCAACCACTAGGAAAAGACGGTAATGCTTTGCACAGATGTGTTGGACAGTGTCTCTAGTATCCCGTCGATGGTCTCGCATCGCTCTTTTCAGTTTTGAGTGAACAGTGAGCAGCCGGCCGGTGTGGCGGTGCGGTTCTGGGCGCTTCAGTCTGGAACCGCGCGACCGCAGGTGCCTCGGGCATGGATGTGCGTGATGTCCTTAGGTTAGTTAGGTTTCAGTAGTTCTAAGTTCTAGGGGGCTGATGACCTCAACAGTTACGTCCCATAGTGCTCAGAGCCATTTTTTTGAACAGTGAGCACAAAAATATGTGTAAGGAATAGCGTCTCCCGCCAAGTGCGAGGGGCTGGTTAAAGATTTCGCCTGTGTCATGCAGCCCACGTAACACAACTGTCGTGCAGTTCCTTCTTCAACCCAATTCTCGGCCGCACACTGCAGGGGCAATGAAGACCCTCCTGCAGCGTTTTCGATGAGACGTGTTTGATCACCCACAATACATTCCGTAATTGGCTCCCCCTGAGTCTCATCTCTGCTCACAAGAACCGCTGGCTATGAAGACAAAAATTTTCCACGGACAACGAACTGCAGACCAGTGCAGATAACTGGCTGAAAGCATAGGCAGCTGCTTTCTATGACGAGAACATTGTAAAGCTGATACTACACTGCGACAAAACTCGAAGTTGGTGCGGCGACTATGTATACAAGCTGGTGGAAGGTGTACCTAACTGCTGTAAATAATACATTTCTAGTTTTCACTGTGGTTTCCATTTCGCGACCGAGAGGAACTTACTTTCTGGACAACCCTCGTATTTCTCAGTTGCATCGCTGATTGTTTTTTCATTGTGTCTAGCTTTTCTATGGCTATTTCGTTTTATTTTCGTCTCATTGATATCCGAACTTCTCTATCTTTACTTGTTAAATAAAAAAATACCATAGAGACTTCCAGAATGAGATTTTCACTCTGCAGCGGAGTGTGCGCTGATGTGAAACTTCCTGGCAGATTAAAACTGTGTGCCCGACCGAGACTCGAACTCGGGACCTTTGCCTTTTGCGGGCAAGTGCTCTACCATCTGAGCTACCGAAGCACGACTCACGCCCGGTACTCAGGAGTGCTAGTTCTGCAAGGTTCGCAGGAGAGCTTCTGTAAAGTTTGGAAGGTAGGAGACGAGGTACTGGCGGAATTAACCTAAGGACATCAAACACATCCATTCCCGAGGCAGGATTCGAACCTGCGACCGTAGAAAAATATTGAGCCATGCTGCCTTTGTAGCCGTCCATAACTGCAAAAATGGAGGATTTTGTGCACGAAATGACCTCTGTTACGTTCTATAAATGTTCCACGGCAGTCATGTTGGGCGATCTGGGTAGACAATTCATTTGCTCGAATTGTCCACAGTATTCTTCAGCCAGTTGCGAACAACTGTGGGCCTGTGAAATGGCACATTAGCGTCGATAAAAATACCATCCTTATATGGGAACATGAAGTCCATGAATGGCTGCAAATGTTCTCCAAGTAACCGAAAAAAATCATTCCTAGTCAATGATCGATTCAGTTCGACCTCAGGACACGGTCCATTCCGTGCAAACATCGCACTCTCCCTGATGGAGCCATCAACAACGTGCACAGTTACATTTCGACAACTGGGGTCCATGGCTTCATGCAATCTGCACCACACTCGAAGTCTGCCATCAGTTGCTACCAACTGGAATCGGGATTCACCTGAGCAGGCCACGGTTTTCCAGTCGTCTAGGGCCCAAACGATATGGTCAAGAACCCGCAAAAGGCGCTGCAGGCGACGTCGAACTGTTAGCAAAGGCACTCGCGTCGGTCGTCTGCTGCCATAGCCCATCAACGCCAAAGTTCGCCGCACTGATCTAACGGTCGCGATGGTCGTATGCCCCCACAATGATTTCTGTTGTTATTTCACGTGGTGTTGCTTGTCTGCTAGCACCGACAGCTCTACGCAGACGTAGCTGCTCTCGGTCGTTAAATGAAGGCCAGCGCGTTGTCCATGGTGAGAGGCGATGCCTGAAACCTGCTATTCCTGGCACTCTCTTGACACTTTGGATGTGTGTATATTGTATTCCCTAACGATTTCTGAAACGAAATGTCCCATGCATATAGCTTCAACTACCATTCCGCGTTGAAAGTCTGTTAATTCACGTTGTGCGGCGAAAGTCAATTTGGAAAACTTTTCATGTGAAGCGCTTGAGTGCAGATGAAAGCTCCGTCCACGCACTACCCTTTTTTTACCTTGGGTACTATGACGTCCCCTCTCCCCTTTTATTGACGCTGTTGATATTGAGCCGCTACTGCTACAGCTCGGTCCGTGGAATGGAGATGCGACGCGCAGTGATGGTTGTCTGTCCCCCTCAGGTAACGTGGACCAGCACCTCAAAATCTCTAAAGAAATTTGTTCCTCGCGTAAAGCATGGAAGTTCGTTAGCGAGTCCGCACAGTCTCTAATTGTCTGTTATGGTTTTATGATGCTTCGCTATGCCCGGTTAGTTAGTTATTGCAGTATTGAGTGAATCATTCATCACCGGCGTCGTTTCACACCACTGAAGCGAGGAAAAATTCATTTGCGGTTAAGTATCAGTAATTGTTACGTTGCTAGGCAGAATTGTTCACTACGGCACGACGCAAATCCAAAGATAATCTATAATGCTATCTTGCTTTCGTGCGTCGTATTTCGGCAAAACAGTCCTTTCAATTCTCAATGTTCATCAAGTAACTCTTTCAATTAAAATGTTCACAGTTAATTAATTTTGATCATCAACTGTCACACAGTTCAATTAACGATAGAGCCAACACGTAAGATTTCCATTACTGAAGAACAATTTTATTGTTCCTTCTTAGTAGCAACTTTATAATAATCACACCACATGCACACCGATGGATCAGATCAATTGTATAATTTTCGTGTGGTCGTATTAATGTTTCCTACTCAAGGCTAATCAGGTATTGCAGTCTTCGATACTATGTCCATTCTTCGTGTAACTGCTCACTTTGATGAAGGATGAGTCCAACAATAATATCTCCAATAATTAGAGTTCATTTACTCGTCGTACACTATCAGAATATCACTTCACTTCAAGTTGTCAAGTCAGAATAACTGAGAACAAAGTCAGCGCATCTCTATCACACAATATTACTTTGTCTCTTTTTTTTTAAAAAAAAAATTGTAGCGTTCTGTTTGTAGTACAATAACAAACGGTGCTCTCTCTCGACTTGATAGCAAGCAAGCTAGCAAGCGACTAACATTTCTATGATCGAGCACTATAGACGCATTGAATTTCCTTTTCGCGGCGTTTACAACTCTCTTTGCCAATAAATGTTATCTCTGACCAACATATTACTTTGGACTTAACTTTCGTCGTACTGATTTGCAGTTATTACTGAGATGTTTTATAGCTAATTAAAAATAACCTTTCTTTCTTTCCAGCTTTATATCATGACATACTCAATAATTATTGAAATTGGTGTTCATTAAAACTTTAAGATGTTATATTATTGTCAAAGTTGTCGTACCTGTCAGGATAACACTGTTCCCTACTTTAAATTATCATGACAGTCTTATTAGTGTTTTTCGGGTTTCTTAGGGTGTTACAGTACGCGATACTATTACCATCTCATTCTTTTACATGAGTATATCGGTATCCCATGACTTATCTCATCTCACTGTATAGCGAATAATACCACTTCGTCTAAAGATGCAGTAAAAAGTATTAGTTACTTGCAAACGACGCTCTAGGTTACGCTCCGAAGTTAAAATCGTGCACCGAAAAACTTGCTAGAAAGAAAATGAAAGAATGTTGCATCGTTCGGCTCATGTTCGTAACTTCGTATCCCTTCGTTAATTCTAGTGGTTGAAAGTACGAGACCGACACATAACGCTGAAGAATTGCTGCAAAGAGTGTTTCATAAGGCTAATACCCATTTTGATTAAGTTACTTCACCAGCTATTATTGCAAAGAAACCAACCGGAGTGCTTGATGCAAATGTTAGTACTACTGCTTCAGAGCACATAGTAGCACGACATGAGCCGTGCTGTTTTAAGCACTCTTACAAACGACCGGCGACACTCTATTCAGAGGCTGCGGGGCTGAGACGAGGGAATAAAAAAAGCGCCGTTCTTTGGCAGCGGACAGGGAGCGCTGTGGAGCGGCCAGTATCAACAGGGCGCGCGCCCGGCGAGGATAAACAGGGACAGCGGCACAGGGCGGCCCTGCGCGCGCTTTTAAGCAGCCCTTTTGTGGGCCTAACGGCCGCAGGGGAGCGCCGCGAAAGCGCCGTATATTTTTTAATTATTTCATAACGCGTGTGCGTCCGAGTTATTAGTGGGTACCGCCCCCGCCTTAATAACAACGACACTTCCGTTTTACGGCGCGGGCTAAAGTTTCGGGCCCCCGCGCGGGGAAATTTTTGTTCGTTATGTTGGTAGCTATTAAGCGTCCTGCTGCGCGCGTTGCTTGGCTGCTCGCCCACTCTGCCTGTTGTCTTTCGTCTCGTCCACTTCTCTCTGCTCCGTGGGCCACTGTGTGTGTATGTGTGTGTGTGTGTGTGTGTGTGTGTGTAACGGGGCTCTTAGGTCTCTAAAAGGCAGTGTTTAACTCCGGAACGAGGGTACGCCTTGTTCAGACGCACTACCATGCGTGTGGTGCGGAAAAGAAAGAACTAACTGAGTAGGGAGAAATATAAATAGTTAATGATAGTTGTTAAATGTGGGCAACGGCCTTGTCGCAGTGGATACACCGGTTCCCGTGAGATCACCGAAGTTAAGCGCTGTGGGCGTGGTCGGCGCTTGGATAGGTGACCATCCAGCCGCCATGCGCTGTTGCCATTTTTCGGGGTGCGCTCAGCCTCGTGATTCCAATTGAGGAGCTACTCGACCGAATAGTAGAGGCTTCGGTCAAGAATACTATCATAACAACCGGGAGAGCAGTGTGCTGACCCCACGCCCCTCCTATCAGCATCCTCCACTGAGGATGACACGGCGGTCGGATGATCCCGGTAGGCCACTCGTGGCCTGAAGACGGAGTGAGTTGCTAAATGAATGCGGCACTATGTGGACTACTGATCATTTCTTATCACGTAAGATTCCAAGAATAATTCCACTTCCAAAGAAAGCAGATGTTGACACGTACGAATGTTACCGAATAACAGTTTAATAAGTCAAGGTTGCAAAATACTAACACGTATTCTTCACAGAAGAATGGAAAAGTTGGCAGAAGCTGTACTTGTGGGGAGAGCAGTTTGGATTCCGGACTACGATTTATCTTAGCAGATGCGATAAGGAGAGGCAAACATTCATTAATAGCATTTGTAGACTTAAGCTTTTGGCAGTGTTGACTGGAACACTGTCTTTGAAATTCTGAGGGTAGCAGGAGTGATGTAAGTGGAGCGAAAGGCTAAGAAGGCTGGGCTATTTATGACTTTATACGGAAATCATGTGGCAGTCATCAGAGTCAAAGAGCGTGAAACAGAAGCAGTGATTGGGGAGAGAATGAGAAAGTTTTCCAACCTATCACCAATGTTACTCAGTCTATACTTTGAGCAATCAGTAAAGGAAACCAAAGAAAAATTTGTAGTACGAATTAAAGTCCAGGGAAAAGAATAAAAATTTTAATGTTTGGCAATGACATTGTAATTCTGTCAGAGACGGCAAAGGACTTGGAGAGGAGTTGAACGATATGGACAGTGTCTTAAAAGGAGGAATTAAGATGAACATCAACAAAACAGAAACAAGGATAATGGTATGTAGTCGACTTAAATCGGTTGATGCTGAGGGAATTAGGTTTGGAAATGAGACAAAGTAGTAAATGTATTTTGCTATTTAGGCAGCAAAGTGAGTGGCGCTCATGGCCGAGATAGAGAGGATATAAAACGTACAGTATCACTGGCAAGATAAAAGTTTTCGAAGAAGAGACATTTGTTAACATCGAATGTAGATTTTTATGTTAGGAAATCTTATCTAAAGGTTTTCGTCTGGAGTTTAGCCATGTATGAAAGTGGAACATAGACGATAAACAGTTTGGACATGAAGAGAATCGCAGTTTTTTCAATGTCGTGCTACAGAAGAACGCTGAAGATTATATGGGGAGATTACGTAACTAATGAGGAAATAATAAACAGAATTGGGGAGACGAGGAATATGTGGCACAACGTTAGAAAAAGAAGGAATCAGTTGATAGGGCACATTATGGAACATCAAGCGAATGGTTCAAATGGCTCTGAGCACTATGGGACTTAACATCTGAAGTCATCAGTCCCTTTGGCTTAGAACTACTTAAACCTAACTAATCTAAGGACATCACACACATCCATGCCCGAGGCAGGATTCGAACCTGCGATCGTAGCGGTCGCGCGGTTCCAGACTGTAGCGCCTAGAACCGCTCGGCCGGTCAAGAAATACATTTTATTATATAGATCTGAAAGAGCGACTGACGTACTACTTTTCTACATAGTCACTTAACACATTGAGGCACTTATCATAGCGGTGGACAAGCTTTAAACGACCTTCGTCGTAAAATTATGCCGCCTGAGACTTCAGCCAGTGAGTCACGCCTGTCTGGAGTTCCGCGTCGTCATCAAAGCGCTGCGTTGCGAGCCAGTTCTCCATTTCGGGTAACAAGTGCATGTCGCTTGATGCAACATCGGGGCTGTAGGGCGCATGAGGGAAAATTTACCATTTGAATGAATTAAGGAGTTCTTTAGTGCAGTTTGCCGTGTGAGGTCGCGCAATGTGGTGCAAAAATAAAATTTTGGACGTCAGCTTTCCTCGGCGTTTTTTTTTTTGAACTGCTCTTCTAAGGCTGTGCAAAGTTTGACAGTACCGGATAGAATTTATGGTTGCCCCACGTTCAAGAAAATCAATAAGAAACGCACCCTGCCTATGCCAAAACACTGTCGCCATCAACTTCCTTGCTGACAAGGTTTGCAGACATTTGCTTGGTGTTTGGGGGGGGGGGGGGGGCCTTGTGTGCTCCCACTCCAGGGACTGTAATTTTGTCTCGCAATTGACGTGTTTCACCCAAGTCTCGTCACCGGTTACTATTCGATCCGGAAATGATGTGTGGTAGGCCTGCAGAAATGTCAACGTCGCCCCCATTCGCTGTTCTTTATGGTGCTCTGTAAGCATTTTGGGCACCCATCGTGCACAAAATTTGTGGTAGCTTAGCTTTAGAGACAATTTCAAACAACGAAGTCCGTAAAACTTGTGGAAGAGAAAGCTCCGTTATTGATGAAGCGACGGTTTTCACGAATCGTTTCATCAATTTTAGCGACTAGATCGTCAGTCACAATACTCGGGCGTCCACTCTTCTCTTTATCATGAACGTTGCTTCGGCCGTTTTTAAACCGGATGCAACATTTTCCGGACGAAATTTTCACTCATTACGTTGTTTCGCTACACTTCGCACAGTTCATGATAAATTCCTACAGGTTTCAGGTTTTTTGCAACAAAAACCGTATCACAGACCGCACCTTACAACTGGCGGTATTTTCGATTGTAGCGAACATTTCAAATTCGAATATCGAAAAAACCAGACGCGCAGAGACGTTCCTGCTGTCACGGATGGATGCCGACTGAGCTGCCGAGCACGCACATACTAAAATGTACGCGACCGGCGCGCGCCTAGGGGCGTCAGACGGAAACGTCACTACTTTCCGAATAGCCCTCGTATCTGACCGGTCGCTGCCCCGTATCCACAATGGATCAACGATAAGACGCTGGGTAGGTGTCATGGCGTGGACTTGAACGCAACGTGGACATCGGAGGTTTCCCCGCTCTGTAAAGCAGGATAGGCGGTGGTCTGTAACAGATCTGATGACACAGTGCGGTGTCGGTGGAGGAACAAGTGTTTCGTAGCCTACCTTTCTGCGCACGGTGCTTGACACGGGCCTGCACTGCAGAAGACCACTACTTGTTCCCATATTAACGCATTGACAATGTCATGGCTCGCACCGACTTAGCACTCTGCCGCACACGGTTGACCAGCCGGCCGAAGTGGCCGTGCGGTTAAAGGCGCTGCAGTCTGGAACCGCAAGACCGCTACGGTCGTAGGTTCGAATCCTGCCTCGGGCATGGATGTTTGTGATGTCCTTAGGTTAGTTAGGTTTAACTAGTTCTAAGTTCTAGGGGACTAATGACCTCAGCAGTTGAGTCCCATAGTGCTCAGAGCCATTTGAACCATTTGAACGGTTGCCCCACCTCCTACTCCCTAAGCTGTGAGGGTGTTCGCCCCCAAGGACCTTACAGGATATCAGCTACGCTGTTCACAGGCGAAGTTCCCGTCCCGGATTCACCAACTCCAAGAACATAACACAAAGTATTACACGTAACTTCTGTCATTATACAGAAAGAGTTATTAATTGGCATCCTAATCTCCACAGTCACTGCGGATCCTTGCTGTAAACGCGAGCACTCGTCACCTGACATCGATCGAGCCCAAACCAAATGAAGTCAAAATACGAGAGCGTGCTGAAAAACATTGTCTCCGAATTTTTTTATGTGAAAAACTGTTAAATCTCTTGAAATAGAACAAACGTTGTTAATGAGCCGGGTGTGGCTCGCGTTCATGCCGTTTGTTCTTTGGCATTTTGTCACATCGAGTGGAGTCTTGTTTCTTCCTTAGTTACTGGTGTAACGAAGTTGTTGACTTGCCTCCTTGAGTGGCAGCAGCAGCACTTTTCGATACTAGTACTGTAGTATTATCTTTGGTGTGACCACTAGTATTTCTAGGTGGTGGTGGTGGTGTGTGGTGTGTGGTCGTTAGTCGGTTGGGCAGAGCAGCGAGGAACTCTCCGAGGCGCGGAGCCAGGCTGGGAGCACTGGCGGCGTGCACGTGCTGTCAGATCGTGAGGCGCTAGCCGCAAGAGCGACAAAGTTCGTTGCCCCCAAACCTGGACGCTAATGTTGAGTGATCAGTTAAGGGGCTCCGGAACGCCCTATACCTGCAATGTTAAAATAACGCTTATAAATTACATCTTTCCTCACAAAGTATTTGAGGTAGGAAGTTGAACCTTTTACAGATTATTTATTGGAATATGGGCTACAACTTAACACAGGGATTTTACAAAATTTTAGTTCAGTTATTAAAGATGATTTTTTTTTCAATTGTAATGAAAATTCACAACATTTTTTTGCCATTTTTATTTATATATTCAAAAATATACAGTTTTTTGGAAAAAGGCTGTGTTAAATTATGCGGAAGGTACTGTGTAACATTTACTGAAAGTTTGAAACAAATATGTTTGGAAGATCCTTAGAAAACATGTAATTAGTATGAGAAAATAAAAGTTTTGGGAATCGAGCGACAAAGATTGGATTAACTTTTTAGTGCATTCCAGGTCCATAGGATGGATTATCTTCATCCTCTGCAAACTCCTCCTCCAGCTTCCTCTTGTTCCTCCTCCTGTTTACTCTTGCTTGTATTTCTAGACTCTTTACAGCCCTGTCTGCAGCCCGAAGGCGTTCCTTGTCTAAAGCAAGCATCGCCCGTACCATGTTAGAACCTATCTTCATTCCCATATTTCTAAATACCTTGCACCTTACAATGTTGCCATCATTGAAAGTCGCAACAGCATCATACACACCAAAGTGAAGTGTTTCTATTCCAACAAATACAGTCTTGGGGATTCTCGACCATATAACACTATTTACACTTTCATTGGGGTTTTGAGTTTTTCCGTCAATACACTTTTTCAACAGTTCAGGTGCTGCTAAGTCTCTGAAAATAGGTTAGCCACAACACATACTTTATCTCACATCACTAAAATGTACCTGATGAACACGGACGTTAATAATAACACCATTTGACAGCAGTTTAACAGCGCCACAGTGGGTCACGCCCATGTAGAACACATTTCAAAAAAAATTTAAAAATAGTTGTAGTCTTCGGAATTGAATAAATTACATATCTATTAAAAGGTAATAGTCTGCAGATTCAGAAAATGCAAAAAAGTAAAAATTGAACTTTTCGTGATTTTGAGCCTTTCCGGAGCCCCTTAACCTGTTATGAAGTTGTGACATCGCTTCGTTCATTTGCGGGTTGTTGCTTCCTGGGCCGTTCGGGCTAGCAGCAATGTCTGATGTGTTGGGGTCTGCAAAATCTTGCAGCTGTCTTCCTATATTGTGATTAATTGTTAAACTGACTTTTGCTTAGCAGTGAAGTGCACCAGCCGTATTTTCTGCCCTGTGGCCGTTAACGCCCCAGCTACCTGCCAGGGTCGTTAGCGTACCGGCACTGTGCCTTTCCTCGTTGTGTTGATGCTATCCAGAACCGCGTGTAGTTTGACAGCCTTTTAAGTTGTTTGGCTCATATTTGCTTAGACTGGATATTGTTCCCTTGGCTGTTTTTAAGCACCAATTTCTGAAGACGTAGTGCTGTTCGTATCCTCGTCCTCGGCCGATATTTTCCACTGTTGTGCCGTTGGTCGGACGGAAGAGAATTGATTAAATTGTTGGTCGGTCCTTGGGCCATCACTAGTTTGGGTTGCCATCAGATTATTTATCTTCAACCCTTGGCAGCCTGTCTCACCTCACCTCACCTTACGTTTGAGTTACCTTCTCAGGCCCACCCTTGGAATAGTTCTGAGCACCACTTGTTTTGTTTGTTTCTGATTGTGGTTTTCATTTTAGTTTGAAGTATTGTGCGAGACCGTCGGCCGTGTAGTAATTCAGTTTTTTCTAAGTTTTACATAAACGCCTTCAGCCGTGTTAAACTGAAATTTTGCAGATTGATTTTTAAATTTGTTCAATCTAAAATAGTTTGTAATCCAGGTCCTAAGCCGTTGGTTGTTCGATGTGTTTTGCGTGGCCTTCAGCTGAGGATTTACTCGATCCCCTTTTAATAAGGCCTTCAGCCGTGTGTATTCTTTAAAGGAAAATTTTTTTATAAGGAGGAAGGGGTTTGTTTTAGGTTGTTTGTCTGACTTGTTGTTCTGACCTTCAGACATTGTTTCAAATTTATTTGTGACCTTCAGCCGTGCAGTAAGTTAATATTTCTTTAATTAGGCTTTTGGCCTTTGTGTTGTAAGTTTAAAAGAAATTTCTTGTTTAGAAAAATTGTTTATTAATGTGTTTTAATTATAGTTGTCATTTAGACGTGTAGTGTAGGCATTTCTTTTTTTTTTTTTTTTTTAGAAAGGAAAAAAGTTTACCTTCTATTTTTATTGCTCTTGATATCTAAGCCAGGCCTTCAGCCATTCTTGTTTTGGAGGTGGTTTTGAGCATTCAGCCCAGAAAGCATCTCAAGTTTTCTTTAACTAGGCCTTCAGCCATATTGCTTAATTGTGATCTTTAAAGCAAAGTGTAAATAAGTTGTTCTTAGAAAAATAAAATTGTGTGTTTGATTGTGCAACTCACAGTAACTGTTTACGGTCCCATCCACAATCATAACCTTATCCTGTGCAGTCTCTGAGTACCTTCCAACCTGGTTTCAGTTAACATTCTACATCTTCATTCTTCATGTCTACATATTTATTTCTCAACATAGTCATCCTGGCGGCGAACACATATTCGCCAAAGGGCGACCAGGTTGTTGATACCGTCACTGTAGAGTGTTTGACTTTGTTGACGGAGCCACTACCTCACCTCTGCTTGCACCACTTCATTACCATCAAAGTGAAGTTCTCGCAGGAATTATTTAAGTTTTGGAAACTGATGAAAATCGGAGAGGCCAAATCAGGACTCGAGGCTGATGATCGATGATAGTAAGGCGCCGGATTATTGCGAACGTCGAAGCGCTTTTGTGTTGTCCGGCGTTGTTAAGGTGGAGTAGAGGGTGCTCCATGTGTGGATAAGGTTTTGGAATTCGTAACTCGATGCCAGAACGTCGTTTCATACGCACCGACAGTGTTTCGTTACGCACCATCATGTTATACGCTACATTTCTGAACGCTCTGGCGGCAGAGGGCTGTAAATATGGAGACATGAATGATAAAGATATAGAGTGTTAATAACGTTTGTTTTATTTAATAAGTTCTCCTGAGCTTTCACATAAAAAAATTCGCAGACATTACTTTTCAGTACGCCCAAATATGAAATTGGTACATGAGCCACGTCAGTCCAGCAATAGACTCTCACGAACCAGTCATAACGTATATTTTACGCAGCATTATTTGTATAATTGACCTTTCGAAAGGTTCAGTGGAGAACAGCACGTTCTGTGGCTGTTACTTTATGCTTCTAAATCCACCAATATCGGCTGAAATTAAATCGTCTTCAACGCAGATGGTTAATTTTCATCGTATTCTTATTTAACATACCGTGTCTCTCATACAGATGGCCACCAATCACTCACCTCTACGCTGTCCTTCAACTGCCCTCACCTTGTTCCTCAGATTTCATATCGCTAATCAGTGTTCTGGGCATAGCAGTTAAATGATATTAAACACACAAGTTTTGCATACATTCAAAATTTACGTATTTTAGGTAACATAAATGCCACTAACTGATGAAACATAAAAATTAAAGAACACACACAGAAAAGTTCCGTCTCAGCTCCTTCATTTTGTAATTTATTTTACTGCTTCTGTTGACATCTGGGCTGCTGCATAGGTAACTTGATAGGTCAGCTACATAGCCTATTAAAATTTTTAAGCGAATAAACATGTATTGGAGACTCAACGAGGTGAAGTAGTCATACAGGTAACTTATATTACTGTCTTATTATAATACACATCCATGTGTGATGTTCAAGTTGTAGTTTACTACAACAAAGTTAGAATAACGTTGTAAGCTATAACATCCATTAATTCAAAAAATATGTTCAAATGTGCGTGAATTCCTAAGGGACCAAACTGCAGAGGTTATCGGTCCACACACACACACACATATATATATATATATATATATATATATATATATATATATATATATATATATATATATATATATATAAGCGCGCCCGAGGTAGGACTCAAACCTCCGGCGGGAAAGGCCGCGCAATCCGTGACAGGACGCCTCTAACCGCGCAGCCACTTCGCGCGCAGCCATCCATTAATTTAGATGAGGTCACTGCACATGTTCTGCAGAGAATAATTTGAAGGTAATAATTCCCTTAGGAAGCAGACGAATGTTTCATAGATGAATTGAGTAAGTAAATGGCTTGGTGTATCTTATATAAATCGTCCTACATGTAATGAACCAAATGCTTCTGTCATCGGTGCTGAATTTCTTTTTCACTTCGTCCAGACATTTACCTCCAATGAAAGAAAAACAATTTTACATAATTCACATAATTAGGAAATACCCTGCATATTAGGGATAAGAGGGGTCCCATCACTGTTCCCTAATACTTTTACATCATGATCAAATTAATGACATTGAAAGGGGGCCATTGTCTTTGACAATGGCAACTCTCACTTATATTTCTCATAATGCAGCCCTATTTAATGCAATTGATAACATGAGTTTGATCGTAATAACATCATTTTGTGATCTTAATAAGATCATATTAACAGAATCTTCTGTCGGTTCTTGGTAGAACAACATCATAATAATAAATGAAAAGCACCAGTTTGCTTTTGTTCTACAATATTACTTTTATGTCTGAAGATGGCCTTGTAAGCCGAAAACCGGTTAGCAATAAAAGTAATATTGTAGAACAAAAGCAGACTGGTGCTTTTCATTTATTACCGTAATAAGATCATTTAATTTACGTAGCACAGACTTACTGTCGGTGTCTGCAAACCAACACCAACTTATAAAAGAATGGCCAGAGGAATCAAACCATTGTTATTTATTGGATATGTTAAGAATGCCCACTGTTTCCTATCCTATTGTGTCCACAGCAGGAGGGAGAAGGAAATGAATGTGTGAAAATAATTCCAGGAAGAATGTTTGGGGAGAGGATAAGGATCGAACGATATTTAGCGATTGTGTGTGTACGATAGGGAACAACATGTCGATAGGCAGCGATTATAGAAGCTCTGAAACTTCAGCCTTTGGCTGTAGGGAGGAATAGGAAGGTTGGATATTCTGCAAAACTTATGTTTCAGTCTTTGGGAGGAAAAGCGAGGGATTTTTCTCATTGTGTGGAAGGGAGGTTTGACCGGCAACTTTAAACTGGGGAAATATTGGGCTGACGATTGGTTGGGAGCCGCCCCCACCATAAGCGGTCAGGCGAGCAGAACGAAGCGTGGGTGCGAGTCGGGACTCCTGCTGAAGTCTTGGACGACAGAGGACGCTTTTCTGAGATGGCTCGAGCCATGCTCGATTTAAATGTTGCAAATGTGCTATATTTATGATTAATGGTTTCATATTAGGTGAATAAACTTTTTTGGTTTTTTTTTTTTTTTTTTTTTTTTTTTTTTTTTTTTTTTTTTTTTTTTTTTTGCAGCTAGACGTAAAGTAACATTAATATTTTGTGGGAACGAAATTTACTTAGGTAGGTCAGTAGTCGTAGGTGAGGTAAAATTATTGCTTTCCTTTGTGATAGTAATTTGCAACTTTATGGTGAGCAAGATGTATGAAACAGGCGAAATACCCTCAGACTTCAAGAAGAATACAATAATTCCAATCCCAAAGAAAGCAGGTGATGACAGATGTTAAA
This sequence comes from Schistocerca serialis cubense, assembly GCF_023864345.2. Classification (NCBI taxonomy): domain Eukaryota; kingdom Metazoa; phylum Arthropoda; class Insecta; order Orthoptera; family Acrididae; genus Schistocerca; species Schistocerca serialis. Next base: position 99,542,441 of record NC_064649.1, read on the forward strand.
ATTACCAAACTATCAGTTTAATAAGTCACAGCTGCAAAGTACTAACACGAATTCTTTACAGACGAATGGAAAAACTAGTAGAAGCCAACCTCGGGGAAGATCAGTTTGGATTCCGTAGAAACACTGGAACACGTGAGGCAATACTGACCTTACGACTTATCTTAGAAGAAAGATTAAGGAAAGGCAAACCTACGTTTCTATCATTTGTAGACTTAGAGAAAGCTTTTGACAATGTTGACTGGAATACTCTCTTTCAAATTCTAAAGGTGGCAGGGGTAAAATACAGGGAGCGAAAGGCTATCTACAATTTGTACAGAAACCAGATGGCAGTTACAAGAGTCGAGGGACATGAAAGGGAAGCAGTGTTTGGGAAGGGAGTAAGACAGGGTTGTAGCCTCTCCCCGATGTTGTTCAATCTGTATATTGAGCAAGCAGTAAAGGAAACAAAAGAAAAATTCGGAGTAGGTATTAAAATCCATGGAGAAGAAGTAAAAACTGTGAGGTTCGCCGATGACATTGTAATTCTGTCAGAGACAGCAAAGGACTAGGAAGAGCAGTTGAACGGAATGGACAGTGTCATGAAAGGAGGGTATAAGATGAACATCAACAAAAGCAAAACGAGGATAATGGAATGTAGTCGAATTAAATGGGGCGATGCAGCGTCAATTAAATTAGGAAATGAGACACTTAAAGTAGTAAAGGAGTTTTGCTATTTGGGGAGCAAAATAACTGATGATGGTCGAAGTAGAGAGGATATAAAATGTATACTGGCAATGGCAAGGAAAGCGTTTCTGAAGAAGAGAAATATGTTAACATCGAGTATAGTATTAAGTGTCAGGAAGTCATTTCTGAAAGTATTTGTATGGAGTGTAGCCATGTATGGAAGTGATACATGGACGATAAATAGTTTGGACAAGAAGAGAATAGAAGCTGTCGAAATGTGGCGCTACAGAAGAATGCTGAAGATCAGATGGGTAGATCACATAACTAATGAGGAAGTATTGAATAGGATTGGGGAGAAGAGAAGTTTGTGGCACAACTTGACCAGAAGAAGGGATCGGTTGGTAGGACATGTTCTAAGGCTTCAAGGGATCACCAATTTAGTGTTGGAGGGCAGCGTGGAGGGTAAAAATCGTAGAGCGAGACCAAGAGATGAATACACTAAGCAGATTCAGAAGGATGTAGGTTGCAGTAGGTACTGGGAGATGAAGAAGCTTGCACAGGATAGAGTAGCATGGAGAGCTGCATCAAACCAGTCTCAGGACTGAAGACCACAACAACAACAACAATTTCGCGATGAATAATTTAATGCAATTTGTTTGAGGAAACAAGCTCATTAGGAAAAATCACTTATTTAAGTGCGTGTGGAAGTTTATTTGGTTTACATTTGGCACTCACCACGTAGGGCTGATCAAGAATTTTATAACTAGTGGATGCATGAGTGCTAGGGACCTATAAGACGTAAGTAGGAATAGGCGTGTGAAATGAAGTACTGTTATAAATTTTCAATTTTCTTACATATCTGCACTCTTGAAAGATTTAGTAATGTGGATCATTTGTTAAGGGCACGTGGTATCTCGTGTGAAAGCGTGTGTCGAATTTTAGCAAACCAAATCCTTCCTTATTCATCTTTGTTGGAAGGTAGTGTCACGTGGGGAGATTTTCTGAATAATTAAAATTGAAAAGCGGGGAAAGAGATCAGTAAACGGATAACGTAGCCATGCAGTTTGGCTGCAACAAAGTAAGTAGTTCATCTTGAGTGTGTGTATTTTGTATGTGCAATTTTCGAAGGGTTTTCGTGTTTCAGTGGGTGCATTTGTGTCGGGAGTAAGCGCAGTACAATAGTGGCTATTAAAATGAGTGATCAAGTAGTCGCGGAATTTATATGTGATAATTTTGGCTTTCGGTGGGAGTAGAGATAGTTACTGTATGGTGAATATCGGGACTGCTAACGGCTCGATCGTTACATTTCTCCTGTGCGTATGTTGGCGCAATAATTGTGTGTGCATGTTGATTAATGGATACAGTTGTGGAATTCCTTTTCTTCCGATCCAAAAGTGGGCACTTGTGGTAAGAAGAGATACCATTCTGTAGGAGACCATAGTTTTAGTAAAAGGTCAGATGTGTTAACGATAAATAAGATGTGTTAACGATAAATAAATATACAAAGTCAGATGCGTTAAATTTTACATTGTTAATAGGCAAGTCAGATGCGTTTAAATTACATCGTGGAATCTGATGTAAATTTCATGCTGTGTGAAGATCAGCCACCTTTATATTTGTTTAAAGAAGTGAGATTTTTGTTCTTATAATTATCTGAAAAGCTTAATGAATTAACCACAACGAAACATTGTCTCGAAATTTGGTAGAAAATCCGAAGAAATTCTGGTCGTATTTAAAGTACACAAGCGGCAAGACGCAGTCAATACCTTCGCTGCGCAGTGCCGATGGTACTGTTACCGACGACTGTGCCGCTAAAGCGGAGTTATTGAACGCAGTTTTCCGAAATTCCTTCACCAGGGAAGACGAATGGAATATTCCAGAATTTGAAACACGAACAGCTACTAGCATGAGTTTCTTAGAAGTAGATACCTTAGGGGTTGCGAAGCAACTCAAATCGCTTGATACGGGCAAGTCTTCAGCTCCAGATTGTATACGGATTAGGTTCCTTTCAGATTACGCTGATACAATAGCTCCCTGCTTAGCACTCATATACAACCGCTCCCTCACCGATAGGTCTGTACCTACAGATTGGAAAATTGCGCAGGTCGCACCAGTGTTTAAGAAGAGTAGTAGGAGTAATCCATCTAACTACAGACCTGTATCATTGACGTCGGTTTGCAGTAGGGTTTTGGAGCGTATACTGTATTGAAACATTATGAATCACCTCGAAGGGAACGATCTATTGATACGTAATCAGCATGTTGTCATAAAACATCGTTCTTGTGCAACGCAGCTAGCTCTTTATTCGCACGAAGTAATGGCCGCTATCGACAGGGGATCTCAAGTTGATTCCGTATTTCTAGATTTCCGGAAAGCTTTTGACACAGTTCCTCACAAGCGACTTCTAATCAAACTTCGGGCCTATGGGGTATCGTCTCAGTTGTGCGACTGGATTCGTGATTTCCTGTCAGGAAGGTCGCAGTTCGTAGTAATTGACGGCAAATCATCGAGTAAAACTGAAGTGATATCAGGTGTTCCCCAGGGAAGCGTCCTGGGACCTCTGCTGTTCCTGATCTATATAAATGACCTGGGTGACAATCTGAGCAGTTCTCTTAGGCTGTTCGCAGATGATGCTGTAATTTACCGTCTAGTAAGGTTATTCAAAGACTAGTATCAGTTGCAAAGCGATTTAGAAAAGATTGCTGTATGGTGTGGCAGGTGGCAGTTGACGCTAAATAACGAAAAGTGTGAGGTGATCCACATGAGTTCCAAAAGAAATCCGTTGGAATTCGATTACTCGATAAATAGTACAATTCTCAAGGCTGTCAATTCAACTAAGTACCTGGGTGTTAAAATTACGAACAACTTCAGTTGGAAAGATAACATTGTGGGGAAGGCGAGCTAAAGGTTGCGTTTCGTTGGCAGGACACTTAGAAGATGCAACAAGTCCACTAAAGAGACAGCTTACACTACACTCGTTCGTCCTCTGTTAGAATATTGCTGCGCGGTGTGGGATCCTTACCAGGTGGGATTGACGGAGGACATCGAAAGGGTGCAAAAAAGGGCAGCTCGTTTTGTATTATCACGTAATAGGGGAGAGAGTGTGGCAGACATGATACGCGAGTTGGGATGGAAGTCATTAAAGCAAAGACGTTTTTCGTCGCGGCGAGATTTACTTACGAAACTTCAGTCACCAACTTTCTCTTCCGAATGCGAAAATATTTTGTTGACCCCAACCTACGTAGGTAGGAATGATCATCAAAATAAAATAAGAGAAATCAGAACTCGAACAGAAAGGTTTAGGTGTTAGTTTTTCCCGCGCGCTGTTCGCGAGTGGAATGGTAGAGAGATAGTATGATTGTGGTTGGACGAACCCTCTGCCAAGCACTTAAATGTGAATTTCAGAGTAGTCATGTAGAAACCAATTTGTTCTATAAAAATTCAAATTTGAGTCGGAACATTCTCTCTATAAGAATAGACAAACCTTTCGTTTTATTATCAGTAAAAAAGCAATTTTATTTAGTAATTTTACTAAATCTATGAATGAATGTCAATCATTGGGCCAAGCAGAACTGACATAGCTTTCAAGTTAGGGCATTTATGCAAAGCTCCTGCCAATAAATCCGTTGTGCGTAGTGTAAAACTGAAGCAGTTGTGGGCACATTGCAACATGTTTGTCTCAAACATGAATTCGCGGCATATTTTCATTTAGCACTTGACTTCGTGGTTCGTGCTCACCGTAGCAGTTTCGAGCTTTCTGTTTCAGAATGCTGGGGGCAATGTTGGTGAGTGCTGGATGCAGTTAAAGGACATGTTCCTTATTGCGTTTATTAGCCACTCGTTAAAGACGGGGACGGTCCTGAAAGAGCAAAGTATTCATTGTAAAATAATTTAGAAGCATCCAGGACATAATTTACTACAGGTTCCTCGTTTCAAAGTCATTACATAATTACGTCAAATAACAGCTACTGATATATTTTGAATCACTTCGTGAGGAAGACCTTATGCAGCTAGTTTAAGTCATGGTGGAATGTTGCACATTGCAGTTTGGGGGTTTCTACTACAGAATCTTGGTAGCACCATGGGACAAAATTGCATGCATCGCAGGTGCAGATTACTTACATTATGTCTCAAACATTTATTAAAGATAGATAGGTCTGTAAGATAGCTTCTCTAGAGCATTTCCATCAGCACCTCATTCATAGCACCATTATCTCACGTAACAGTTAGTAGTACAATTTTGAATCACATTGTATTCCGTGGGATAGTTCCAACAGAGGTAGTGTAGTTAGTGGCGAAAAAATTGGCAGTGTTGTTTGGTGGTTTCTGAAGCGGAATGTTGGCAGCGCTATTGTGCAGCACCAGGTGTCGAGTAGCCTCAGTTCATTATAGAATCTCGCCAGAGCAGTTCGGAGCTTTTTGCTGCGGAATGTTGGTAGCAGCATTCGATAATGTCTTGCGCGTAGTAGCTGCCGGTTGTGTCTTCAACATACGTCAAAGATGAATAAGATTCTAAGCTAACTACCCAACTGCATTTCTATCGTTATCTTGAGCCGTGGTAAAAATTGCTGTTTTCAAGAGCGCGCCGCAGCGCGTGTGAAGCAGTCGCCCTCCGTTTCTGGCGGTGGCGCCGCTGTGGCAATCGCAGCTTTGGTGTCTCCCTCTGGTGGGAAAGGGGAAAGGGGAAAGATAGCCAGTTCACGTGCATTTAAGGGGCGCTATGAGCTCTCCAGGGGGTCAGTCTCTCGACCCCAGCTTACTAGTCTGTCTATCGTTTGCATTTGTTAGGCAGTTAGTGTCTGTCTGTCGTTCGGGTCAACCTTTAAAGCCGGCAAAATGAGAGTAAGAGAACTCAGCGAGTGGTCGCACGGTCGGGGCTTAGTTCCTGCATCTGAGTCTGCGCGTTAGGCCGCCAGTCTGCTCGAGTTCGCTCAGGCAGTGGCCATTGGCGGTTGGATCGATCGGTCGGTCGCGCACTGAGACACGAGATGACTTGTCCGCCTTGAGCGTCGGCGCATGAAGGTCGCCACGTGAGTCCAGTGGGCCGCGCCGTATAGCGAGGGGTTGTGGCTTCGCGGCAGACACGAGAGCAACAGGAGTCAACCCACGACATCAGTCTGGCCGGTGTGAGCTGCGACGCCGTGAGACGGGAAATCGGCGCGCCTTCCTGCGTCCGTTGAAGCGGCTGGCAGCGGACGGTTCGGGAGAGCGATTTGGGGGTGCTGCGCCAGGTCTTCTCGAGAAATCGCAGTTTATTAGAAGTTCAGTGTTGAGTGACATCTTGTTTGATTTACTCCTGTTAAATTATACTCGTTTTCTTGGTGAGGTCACCAGCCGTTTTGCTTTGGGGTCGTCCCACCATTCTTCTCCGTTTGCCCACCCGCGGGAAGGTGGTTGTTTATAAATTGGGTGGTCCGTTTTTCCCTTGTGGAGTAGGGGCGGGTTGGAGCAACCTGCGGTTCGGGTTGTGCGGTAATCTCCCTATCAATCTACCGTACGTCAAAGAACACCATTACCTGAAATAATAATTACTAGTGCAATTTCGAATCGTGTTTCATACGATTGGTCGTACGTATGTTGTGCAGTTCACGAAGAAATTTTGGCAGCTCTGTTTGATACTTACAGTTGCGGAATGTTGGCAGCGCCATACGACAGCACCAGGTGAAAAATATTCACAACTCTCACAGCCTTCCTAAACATCCATTAAAAACAGATACAGCGATACGAAAGGTCCTCTACTGCATAATCATCGCCACCCTAGTGATGGCATGATTATCTCGAGTAACAGTGATACATTTTGAGTCAGTCGGTGTTTCATGGAAAAGGTCCTAGGTGTCTGGTGTCATTTGCGGCGGAATGTTGGCAGCGCAGCTTGGCGCTTTCATCTGCTGAATGTTGGCAGCCCCGCGGCACAGTGCCGGGCCAGGTTCTTTACGGCGTTTCTTAGACATTCATTAAAGGCGGCGAGGGTCCTAAGAGCGCCATGGCGGCGTTCATTAACAAAATTCGCTCCGCCGCGTGTCGCGTCGGCCCTTAATGAAGTTTTCTGTTTCCCCCGCGTCTGGCTTTAGTCGCGCTTAAAATAAAATCCGCGGCGCCTAAACTGTGCCCTGTTTACCTGCTTGATTAAGGTGCGGCAGCTGGAACGAACATTAAGTACGGAATACAATGACAATTGTGCGTAGCGACGATCTAAGGGAGGCAGGTTGTTGGTTAAATCTACAACTGCCCTTGTAGTCTTAAGGAATGCAATGTCGGGCGACCCGGGAACCAGATAAGCAGATGACCCTGGACATTTGGAATTTTCTTGCCCACATCTGGTGATTCACCTTCTTGTTTATTTATTTAGATGATTCCGTGGGACCGTGTGGGCCTCAGTCGACACATTATTACAAAATTCTGAATAGAAAATTTATAAACAAAAGAATTAAAGAAGTAATAAATCACGAGAGAAACTATGAGAGTGTACACTAATAAATAATTTATCACAGTATAGGAGGGGAATGTCAAAGGGAACTCTCTCAACTTTGATTTAATTGCATGAGGTTTATCTCTCAGCTTTTTCAGTTCTCATAGAATCCTACATCATATATAAGAAAAGCAACGGAACCAGATCAGATCCCTGTGTTACCTCGCACTTTCCATAGCCCCAGTCAGATTAAAACTCTTCCCATTTTGTTGAGAATGGAGAACAGCTTTCTGCTTTGTACTTTCCAGATATCACGTCCACACAATCAAATTCTTTTGTTACAAAAAGTGTACTGTCCTCAGACTGGCGTTTAACCCTACTGCTGCCTCATATACAGAAGAATAAATCAAATTTTCTTTGAACACTCCTTCCTCGAAGCCAAACTGCCAGTCTGACAGCAAATCACGTATACTGATTCAGCCACTGCTCTCCTTACAAATCAACATTGCAAACAGATAACATTACCCTACAGTTTTTTTAAATATTTCCTTCATTTACTGAGTCAGGTCTTACTCATTTTGGTTTGAGAAAAACGAATGTGAGAAAGAAAAATTTTTCTTAGTTCTATTGATTTGTGGTACTCAGTTGTGCGAAATATTTTAACAGGTTAACAGTAATAACAATTAAGAGTTATTAATTGATAGAAGAATACCTGGCATTTGGTGAGGTGTGCAGAGAATTATATGGTGGCTATGTAAGGTTGTTGTCTTTTGGTCTGCCCCTTGGGAGTGATTCCTGTAGTATCCTTATATCCAGATCAGCCGTTGTGGAGTAATACAGCTTTGAAGCTAAGCTTTGAGAAGTACATGCATATTAATCTTCCACATCCTCCACAGCTGTAAAAGTTTTATCTGCTATAGTGCGTCATTTGCAGTGTTTATACCTTTTATTAGAACTATAAAAAGTAACTTCCAGATTGTTTTTGACAGACATATCGAAATATTTAGAATACTCCGTTTTATTTGTTGATTTTTCTCATGTACATTATTTCTATAGCTGTGGTCAGGCCTTGTGCAATTTAGTGTCGTATGTTTGTGTTTTGCCGGCCAGAGTGGCCGAGCCGTTCTAGGCGCTACAGACTGGAACCGCGCTAACGCTACAGTCGCAGGATCGAATCCTGCCTCGGGCATGGGTGTGTGTGATGTCCTCAGGTTAGTTAGGTTTAAGTAGTTCTAAGTTCTAGGGGACTGATGACCTCAGATGTTAAGTCCCATAGTGCTCAGAGCCATTTGTTTGTGTTTTAAGTATGTTCAGTGAAAGTCTATGAACAGACAGTAACCTTCCAGGAACACAAAATTGTTAAGGCTTTCGTGGCCACTTGCTGACAAACTGCCTATTGGCTTCTGTCTCGGGTCCTTCGGCCGACGTTCATCTAATGATTTTTCTGACGTTTCGCCAGCACGAGTGGCTGGCATTGTCAAAGCTTCACTCTCCATTGCCGGTGGTGAACTGGAGCCGAGCTCGCGGCCGCAGACTGTATGTACCTGGCGCGCCAACGTCCGAGGGCTTCTCCGCGGTCATTTCTGGTGCGGTTCTCTTCTTGCTACCTGCGACGGTCGTTCGCTGCAGTACGGGAAGCCAGGATCCGTTTACCTTAAGGCCAGACAGAAGCCAATAGGCAGTTTGCTTCCAGGAACAGTTTACCTGCAGTTTCTCCATTACTTGCATCATTCGCAGAAGGAACTGTTTCAGGGTCTTGTATTTTTGGCAGCTAATTTCAGTGGACCCAGTATCAACCCCCTGCGGTAAACCTGTAGTAAATGTTCTCCACTCCAAAGGTGTTGTTTCCCTTGCCTACACTCAATGGGTTTTATAACACTAATGAAAATCCAGTTGTCAGCAAGATATCTGACATCATAATATGAATGTTTCTATAAGAAATTACTTGGAAATACGTAATCATACCTTATTGGCAAGTGTAAGAGTTGGTCTGAATAAACCGTTCAATACACTGAGCCACTTCGTTTAGTGTCATCACTGTGCTGTAACCATACCGTTAAAATTTCAAATCAATAACTTTTATACTTTCGGAGATACAAATTTTACCTAAACTGATCATAACCTGCTAGCATTGTTAAACTGAGTTAGGAACTGTAATGTATTCATCTATAGAATCAATATAAACTCCAAACAAGAGGATAGGTTCATATAATGTAATTTTCTGCAATTTTCTTTAGTTTCATTACCGTCGATTTCTGACGTAATTAAAAGTACTATGGAAAATTATTTTTCGCAGGTTTTCGTTGCGTGAGTGTTTTGAAGAGACACAGAGAGTAGACGGAGGACATATATAAAGTGAGAATGTGATATTTTAATAAAACTATGTAAATGTATGTGAGAGATAGCCTGATAGAGTGAGCCTAATTTTGTGGAGGCAGCCAGAAGGGGCGTCGAGTGTTAAATTTATTAGTAATGCATTTTGTGGAAAGGAATCGTATTTTGTTTTCATTATATTTTATATAGTTTCGGAATTACGATATTTGTAGTCTAAATGACTTGTGGTAATTTGATTGGCTGACATGAGAAATACCACGAGTATAGAAGTGCTCGTTGATGATATGATCGGCTGCTTTGGACCTCATTTCTATGAGTCGAGATAGTCTCTCGGGAACCGACTTCTGTTAAAGGCCTTTCTTAAACCGCGCTGACCAAATTTCTACCAAAATGGAGACATTCACGCGTTTGATTCGTTCTCTTGTTGTGGACGGAAAGCGACTACACTACTGAGTGAAAGTTTGAGCCTTGTGAATGGTTTATTTTAGGGAATACTCGCCGGTGAACATTCTATGTCTCTTTTAACTCCGTGTGCGTGTTTCGTTCAAAAATGGTTCAAATGGCTCCGAACACTATAGCACTTAACATCTGAGGTTTTCAGTCCCTTAGACTTAGAACTACTTAAACCTAACTAACCTAAGGACACCACACACGTCCATGCCCGAGGCAGGATTCGAACCTGCGACCGTAGTAGCCGCGTGGTTCCGGATCAAATAGAGATATGAACCTCTCGGTCACAGCAGCCAGTTGCGTGTTTCATGCACATAACAAGACGTTACGGCGACTGCTTCTCTACAAGAAGTCTACTGAACAACCGAATGTGCTAACTCGCAAGTAGCCGTGGGTCATTAAATAACATTGCATAATTGATGTTGGGTTATTAAATACGAACTTGATAGCCGGTTTTAAAGAAAATAAACCAACTTAAGAGTCATGCAAGAATCCTAAACGCTCGATAGTTCAACTAACTTTCAGCTACTCCCCATAGGCTAGAGTTATGTGGGCTTTGCGTGGCAAGTGTTTAGATTAATATTCGTCAACGCTGCTTTTGTAGGCTAAACCAATATGTACCATTGCAGAGTGAAGGGGCAGACAAACTGAAAACTCTTCAGGTAGGTATACTAATTGTTTAAAGGATGGTCAGAAATCAACCCACCGCGCAGCAAGCTATTTTGAGCAGTTTTAAAACTCAGGTTAAACTAGAGACGAAAAAAACCGTAAAACCGAAAACCGGATGTTCAAGCTGTAACCGTCATCCCTAACATGCACCTACTCACTTTAACCAAACTTTTCTCCCCCTCTACAAATTTTATCTCCCAAACTGACGATTCGGTGATTATGGAAGATGTGTTCTGTCAGCTGATCCCTCCCTTTGGGCGATTTGTACCATTAATATCATTTTTCGTTTTTCTTTTCAAATTAGTCAGTGAAATAAACAAAGCACCACACGCGTATTTCATTTTTTTGGAGTGTTGAACAGGCTATGCGTTTCAGTACTTCCGAAATTACAAAATTCTGCTATCGCAACTCTCGAAGAGATATCGAACGTAAGAAGAGGAAAAGTATGAACTGTTTATAGATTACACCCCTGCATCACGGTGGTGGGATGGGTGGACTGCGCCCGTCTCGGGAAAGCCCCATTCACGCCGGGCTTCACTCAGCATGGGCCTAATCGATAACCGATGGCAGCCCCGGTATGTATCTCGTATGAGAGGGGGGATTACCGCCGAAATCCAGCCGGCGTGGGGTATTAAATGCTCTGCAGGGTAATTAGTTTAGGGGGTTCCACGTGCCCGCCCGTCCGCGCAAGTTTTGGGGGCTTCCCCGCGGGACCGGTCCGGGGAAGTCCCGGCAGATCAGCGCTGTCGATGGAGCGGCGTGGGCGGCTCGAAACGGACGCAACTCTCTAACTACCTGCGCTCGGCTGCAAATCCACCCGGCCACGGTCCTAAACTCTGTGGGCCCCCTCTGCTCGCCGCAGTACTTCATACTAGGAATACAGTGGCACGTGGTCAGGAAGTGGTTGATACTCGTCAGTGGTGAGCTTCATGTCGTATTCGTTAGCTTCAAGATGGCGTTGGACATACAGACGCACGAAATGTATTACCAATTGTTTCTTTCACAATTTACGAAGCACATTAGATATCCCGCTGGGATCTCTACAGCAGTACCAGCAGAGCATGGAAAAACAAATGAGTTACGAAATGACGTGTAATTCACGATACTGCCGCTAGGAGACTAGTAAGCAGCAATGGCTGACAATGGAAGACTGACGGTGCAGCAACGGTCGGCAATTGTGTTACTTTTTCATGAAACGAAAAGCCTTGTTGTGACTCAGAGGCGTTTTCGACAAGAGTTTAACACACGATGGTCCCTTGCAAGAAGACCATCCACAGGTGGTCCGATAAATTTGTACAGGAAGGAACAGTATTGGAGGTGAAGCGACCTCGGCCTAATCCTGTTTGTTCGCCGGAGAATATTCAAGTGGTACGAGTTGTTGTACAGAGAAGTCCCGGGGAATCGTGTAGAAAGGCAGCAGTGCAACTGGGAATATCCAGACGCTCCGTCAACGCGTTCTTAAAAGTGACCTCCATATGTACCCATACAAGATGACCTGTGCACAGAAGCTCACTGAAGAACACAAGCAGCAGAGACTACTGTTTGCTCAGTGGGCGGAGGATAGGGAAGAAACTCTCAACAACGTTTGGTTTTCAGACGAGGCGCATTTTCATTTAGACGGTGTGGATAACGAACAAAATGTACGCTTTTGGGCCACTGAAAACCTACAAGTACTTCATGAACGACAACCTTATGCTCCAAGGATTGCAGCGTGGGCAGCAATTTCCAGTCACGGACTTATTGGACCCTTTTTCTTTGAAGAAACTGTGAACAGCGAGCGTTATTTGAGCATGCTTCGCAATAGCTTCATTCCACAGCTTCTTGCTACTGACTTGCGCTTCAACACGCAGTGGTTCATGCAAGATGGAGCAAGGCCACATACTGCAAACACTGTGTTGAAGTTTTTACACGAGCATTTCGACATGCGGGCCATTTCTCTCAGGTTTCCAGGTCGCTTCAGTGACGGACAAAATTGGCCCCCCAATAGTCCAGACCTCAATTTGTGTGACTTTTTTCTTTGGGGGTACCTAAAGGAAAGAATTTTACCGAAACGTCCAAGTGATTTAATGGAGCTCAGAAGACTTATTCTTCAAGCTTGCAGTGAAATTACGGAAGACATGTGCCGTAGGGTAATCACTAACTTCAGTGTTCGTTTGAAGGAAGTTAGGAAACGAAATGGTGGACATATTGAGCATGTGCTGAGTTAGAACAAATCTCCATGGACGGCTCTTCATTGTAGTATATGTTCCTTTCAGATTGTATTGACAATAAATTTTATATTCAAAAACAAAATGGTAACACATTTCGTGCGCCACCCTGTAGCTCTTCTTCGTCAGCTAATGAAGAAAATAATTACGTACAAAATATCAGAGCGACTCAACAACTGGATTCCAGAGCTCCTCGGTGGAGAAGAGTTTTGTGACGTGAAAGTAGTTTCAGGAGTACCCCTAGAGCATGTTATAGGAACATTATGGTTCACAATATACGAGGGTGAGACAAATGGAAACCTTAAATTTGTAATAACAAACCGAAATTTCGCGCGGTTATCCTGTAACTTGGTAAGCGCGTTAGAAACAGCGCGTAGAATGGCCTGTAGGTGGCATCATAGTACAGATGCACACATACCGTCGCCGTATCAGTATAAAGATGGCCGCCCCACTTGAGAGTTGCACCAGGAAAGATCAGCGTTCTGTTATTCGGTTTTTGCGTAGTGAAGGTGTGAAACCTATTGAAACTCATGGACGAATGAAGATTCAGTACGGTGATGCATGTTTGTCACAGCAGCAAGTCTACGAATGGAGTAGGAAGTTCGCGAATGGTGTGACTTCAGTGGAAGATGCTCCGCGTCCAGGTCAGGCACAACGAGTTGTGACTCCACAGAACATCGCAGCAGTTGAAGCCATAGTGAAGGAAAACCGCCGAGTGACACTGAATGACATTTCAGCATGTTTACAGATTAGTCATGGGCCAGCACACCACATTGTGCATGATGTGCTCCAGTTTGACAAAGTGTCTGCGAGATGGGCTGCCACGGCAGCTGACTCCTGAAATGAGAGGACGACGTCTTGAACTTCTTCGGCGCTTTGAACGAGAAGGTGATGGCTTCCATGCAAGAATCGTTACTGGGGACGAAACCTGGGTTCACTACCATCAACCGGAAACGAAGAGAGCGAGCAAGGAATGGCGCCATTCCTCATCACCAAAACCAAAGAAGTTTGAAATATAACCATCAACAGGGAAGGTTATGTTGACTCTCTTTTGGGACGAAAAAAGCATCATTTTTAAGCATTACATGCCTAGAGGGATCACTGTCACCAGTGCATCATACACAGATCTCCTAAAAAAATCATCTGCGGCCTGCAATCAAATCAAAGTGACGTGGATTGCTGTCAGCAGGTGTCCTTTTGCAACATGACAATGCAAGGCCCCACACTGCTCGTACAACAGTTGCAACAATCTCAGACCTGCATTCTGAGTGTCTTCCTCATCCACCATACTTACCAAACCTTGCCCCCAAGTTATTTCCGTATGTTTCGACCACGCAAAGAGGCAGTGGGAGGAAAGAAGTTCCGTTCTGATGAAGAGGTACGCCACGCGGTGCATGAGTGGTTGCGAGGACTACCAAAACAATTTTTTTCTAAAGGAATTTATGCACTTGGTAAGCGCTGGAGGACTTGCATTGAGCGTGGGAGAGATTATGTTGAAAAGTGATACAGCTTTGTTGGGTTGGGTTGTTTTGGGGAAGGAGACCAGACAGCGAGGTCATCGGTCTCATCGGATTAGGGAAGGAAGTCGGCCGTGCCCTATCAAAGGAACCATCCCGGTATTTGCCTGGAGCGATTTAGGGAAATCACGGAAAACCTAAATCAGGATGGCCGGACGCGGGATTGAACCGTCGCCCTCCCGAATGCGAGTCCAGTGTCTAACCACTGCGCCACCTCGCTCGGTGATACAGCTTTGTACCACTTCTGCACAATAAATAATATTTAAAAAGGTATTTAAAGTTTTCATTTGACTCAGCCTCGTATAACAATGACCTAGCGGACAATGTCGAATGATCTGTGGTGCTGTTGTATACTCAATAGGGAAGGGCAACTTGATTATGACCTCGGGAAAAAATTCTCCAAAAAGCAATATATAGTATTTGCACAATTGTGGAACTACAACCATAAATAAGAACCACTCACCGACGAGAATGAAGAAGTGTGTACATATAAAAGAACTTGTTACAGGTAGTTCCTTTTATGCAGACAGTGTAATTGCTAGTTTCATTTCCTACAGACTGTAGTTTCAGCTGGTACAGTGAATTATAGTGACCGTATAATGCAAGATGTATCATTAAAGATCTTCATTGACTTTTTCCCCCTAATACACTGGTTTTCAAAACGTAAGGACAAAACTAACTTCTAGAGGGCAGTACATTCATGCAACATTATGATGCTCCGTACCATAACACCTGTACCACCAAAACGATTGTGTTCGACAGTGGTGGACGTCCTCTTATACGGCGAGAGGAGGGAACATGTAATGCACGCAAGAACATTGCCGAACATGATTGTCTGGGTGGGCCAGGTGTTACGTTGAGGAGAGGTATAATGCTGCATGGGACTACTGACCTCCAAATCTTTGGGCACGATACGCTCACTGGTCAGTGTTGAAACACTGTACTCTTTCTCCATGTGGATGTTCTCAGGAGTGCACTCAGACCTGACTTGACTTTTATGGACGACGATGCGCGACTGCATAGAACTGCTCAGGCGGTGGAGCTCTTGGGAAGAGAGGATATTCGGCGAATGGACTGTCCTCTCCTTTCACCCTCCCCCCCCCCCACCTCCCACTCACTGCCATCTTACTCAAATGCCATCGATCTCGTGTGGGATGCGTCTGGGGAAATGTACGGCAGCAAATCTTCAAAAGGCCGCCGTACCAGAGGTCCCGCGTCCAAAACACATTGTTGACAATTTTTTTTGTTTGCGCGCGAAACTGTTATATTAGAGGACATTTTCCTGACACGTAAAAGGGCTTTTCGGAGTTCGTAGCAATGCTTTTTTGGCACGCTGCTTTCGCTTGGTTAGTGAAAGTAGTAAGCCTATAGCGTACATGTGTGTAGGTAGGCTTGGTGCTCTGCCGCACGTTTCTTTGCTACTTTCAACTACCGCAGCGAAAAAAGATTGCCAAAAGAGTATTGCTAAGAACTCCGAAAAGTCCTTTTACATGTCAGGAAGATGTTCATCCTTATAACTGTTTCACGCGTCAAGAGTTAAAGAAATTGTCACCAGTGGAGTTTGAACGTGGGATCTTAGATACGATGGCGTCACGCTCTACCAACTCAACCCAGTGGCGAATAAATACGGAGGGCGGTGCCCCCCCCCACCCACCCACCCCTCTTGCGGGGTCGCATTGTTACCGCCGCCACCCCAGCCAGTCAGCCCGCACGCTATTCGTTCGTTTCTTTCGTCAGTCAACACGACTGGATCGTGTTATCGAGTAGTTGTACTTTCCTACGTAGCACGCTCCCTAGCGTCGTCGTTTTTTATAAGTTTCTGTCTGGCACATTTATAGGTAACACATATCTACGAGGAAAGTCGCGGCCATTCTAGTGACCTCAATACGTTATTCTGTCTGGCATTTGTTCGAGAAAAGTCGCGAATATTCTAGTCTTTTCTTGTACAGAGAACCTTCAATACGTTGAGTTATTAATACGGACTATTCGTGATGCGGACTCTTTGTGATTCAAAAAGAGACTAATGGGAGAGTTTCTTCAATACAAGCAAACGAGCATAAGCGCCCTTAATGATCATGATTCTGTTACACAAGCGTTGTCTGTCTGTCCCAGATCTGACTATCCTACTTTGCACATGCTGTACAAAATATTTGCTTGTCTACCTGCATCTATTGCTGCAGTAGAAAGAAGTTTTTCAACATTGCGGCGGTCAAAGACATGGTTCAATGGCTCTAACCACTATGGGACATAACATCTGAGGTCATCAGTCCCCTAGCACTTAGAACTACTTAAACCTAACTAACGTAAGGACAGTACGCACATCCATGCCCGAGGCAGGATTCGAACCTGTGACCGTAGCAGCAGGGCGGTTCCAGAATGAAGCGCCTAGAACCACTCGGCCACAGCAGCCGGCCAAAGACATGGCTGAGGAGAACCGAGTTAATGGCTTAGCTCTGTTGAACATTAACCCTGACATTGATTATCCTATTGACGATGCAATTAACCAATTAGCCAGCAAGAATAGGCGCACAGAATTCATTATTTAAGGGACAGACCCACAATTGTAACTTTTTCGTGTCATAAGATGGCATTGTCTTGTATATGTGTATAATCAGTTTTTAAAAAAAAGTTTCTTAAACTTCGCATGTGACTTGATTATTTTTTATACGGTAAAAGTAAAGGCAGCTCAAGATGTCTTTAGCGCCCACATCCTTGAGGTTTTTCTGTATCCGCCACTGACTCAATCACACGTGATCTACAAAACAATCGCTCACAGATACGCTCTTCTTGTGCTCTGTAGCTCTGAAGTTACTTTTAATTACCGTTTGCACATGTTCTCCTGGATGTTACTCTTTCGACAACAACGTTTGATCTGCGTTCCTGATGTCTTGAGGTTTGGGTGTTACAGCCGTGAATCGAGTTGCAAATCTGGCCGAATACTTTTTCAAGTCGTATGTGAAACACACTGTACATTTATACGGACTTATTTTCCTTGTCCGATGTGAATAGTTTTTAATATTTATTTAAATCTCCAGTTTAAATACCTTGCATCACATTTCAGAGTGTTACAGCCGTGAATCGAGTCGCAAGTCTGGCCGAATACTTTTTCAAGTCGTACGTGATACACACTATACGTTTATAGGGACTTATTTTCCTTTTCCGATGTGAATCGTTTAAACATTTATTTAAATCTCCAGTTTAAATACCTTGGATCATGTTTTAACAGCAAAAATATTATAACAATGGATATAAATGAAAGAATAGCCTCAGGGTCAAGATGTCTGTACTCACTAAGCAATCCAATCAAGAGTAAAGCTTTGTCAATCACCATAAAGATGAAGATATACAACACTATCATCTGTGCTGTACGGTTCAGGAAGGGGGACATTTACAATGAATGAAAGAGAAAAACTGAATGTTTTCGAAAGAAAAGTAATCAGAAAAATCTGGGGACCTGTGTTGGAGAATGGTGTAAGGAGAATTCGAAAGAACAATGAAATTTATCAGTTAATGAAGCAACCCACTATCATCCCGAAATTAAAAAGTAGGAGACTGCAGTGGGCTGGACGTGTGGGTAGTATGAAAAACAACAGAATGGTTCAAATGGCTCTGAGCACTATGGGACTTAACTGCTGTGGTCATCAGTCCCCTAGAACTTAGAACTACTTAAACCTAACTAACGTAAGGACGTCCACACACATCCATGCCCGAGGCAGGATTCGAACCTGCGACCGTAGCGGTCGCGCGGCTCCAGACTGTAGCGCCTAGAACCGCCCGGCCATTCCGGCCGGCCAAAACAACACAATCACCAAGGGAGCATTTGAAGGAACTCTCCAGGCAGCAAGACCATTGGGCCGACCCCGTGCAAGGTGGAAAGATGACACAGAGGAGAACATCGCAGCATTAGGAATTTGCACAGGGTAAACAGAGGCTGCGAGAGGTAGAAGGCGGTGGAAGCACGTCGTTGATGCAGCGCGTGGCCTACAGGACGTGTGCTCGCTGAGATGAGAGACAGAGAGAGAGAGAGAGGTGAATCTTACATTTGGGAACTCTGGTAGAAGCTTCTCTGGTGCGACCGCCACTGTTAGACAGTAAACGCCCCCACCTGCCATCAGGTAACCGCCCACACAGGCTACCGGCTGGAAGCCACACTGCGGGAATTCCATCCAGTCGCGACTTTCGGCGTAGCCGGGCTGCATCGGCTGGCTGGGATCTGTCGCCCATCGCCGCTAATGGCAGACACACTGCCCCCAGCCCGCCTCCACTCCCAGAAGCCAGCCCCGCCCCCAGGGACTGCGTACCTCGCAGAATCGCGCACGCAACTCGTCTCGCGGCAATTCAGTTTGCAGCAATACCGCTCGGACCACTTAACCATTCTGCGAGTTGCGTAATAGCCGCTGACACCGGCGAGGCGCGGTACCACGGCTGCGGCTGTTTATAGAGCATTTCGCTGTTCCACCCCCACCCCCACCCCCCTTTCCACTGCTATCCTCATCCCCCCCCCCCCCCCATTTCCCTCCCTCCCAACCAGCCCACGCTCTTTCCCCAGCAACGACTGCAGCAGAGCGCCAACACGCGTACTGTTGCCATTAGCAATGCTCGCCAACCCTCGCCGCACAACATTTTCTCCCTGCCTTTTCTGCGGTAGCGGCAGCACAGCCTGCAGACTTCGCGTCTGCGCCAGTTTACCACTGGTAATTGCGGCCTTCCCGTAAACTCGAGGATACAGTCACACACACACACACACACACACACACACTACAAAAAAAAAATCTTCGCGTAGCCTACCATCTGTTATGCAGCTAAAATTTGCGGTACATACTTTTACAATCTACGTGTTGCGTTCTCCATTTCCGAAAAGTTTTTAGTAGCCTACATACTTGGAGTGGTTTCCGAAAAGTGCTTACAGCAGAGCCATATTTTAGGGCAATATTTGGCCACATTAGCGTTGCTACCAACATCGCTGCAATGTGACAGCAATAGGCGGCTATTTTTCGATGTCATTGAGCAATACTGCTGATGTTGCAGCCTATTGAGGTAGCTGCCGACCTATTGCGAGGGGTTGCCAGTTTTTTCCACCAAGGGTTGTGGCACGCCCGGTGGTACAAATGGGTGTGGGAATTTTTCAAAACGTGTTGTCGTTTCTGCTTTCCTTTGCGCCCTGTCCACACCACGTACCTGATAATCCCGCGGCGGTCGTACTGTTCTGCTCCACACTGCTGCTGGCTTGCCTGAAATTATCTACCGAAATATGCAAGCAGGTTTAGGGGAGCCACTCAGCGTTAAAACACAAGACTGTCCTACTTCTGGTATGAACAACTATATTCTAAGACGATAAGAAATCACAGGTTGCACTGTTTACACTCGAAGTCGTAAATGTTTATCCCAATTAACAACCTTGATGATTATCTGTCCACAATATCACTTGGACGAGCGTACGCGTAACCGACACGACGCGGGTGATTCTTGATGATGCGGAAGCCAGTTGATCGCACTAAAGTTCTTACGCTCGTCACGCATACACAGGTATTTGGTACCAGTCCTCCTTGTCACTAGTGATAATACAACACTGCTCGTAAAGTTAATTTTTCAGTTCTTAGTTCTCACTTCTACGAGCCGTGCACGTAACCGTCGCGGCGCGGCTGATTGTTGATAATGCGGAAACGCGATGCTCGAACACACGTTCTCACGCTCGCTACAAGAAACTGGCACTTGACTGCACTCTTTTATGGTAACTAATTTCTACTGATTCACATCAGTTCATTCTGGGAGACCGAACACGGCGCGGATGATTGATGCTGTGCGACACGCAACGAGAGGATACACAAATACGCTATTGGCGACACAGCTCATTTTTAATTACATCTTGACGCACTTTCCTCTGAATCATTTGCATAATTTCATCATTTTACTGTAATAGCACTTGTAGCAACACTTCAACCTGAATACTAACAACGCTTCTTACATGCAGAGCAATCCACAACACAACATAACAGTTCCGTGTCCTGCGCTCGACTCTGCAAACACGGTGTCCACAAAGATACTCCACAACCAAGCCAGCGGTATGACAATACGCTTACAGGGTGGAGGATGTTCCTTATTATAGGCCAATATCTACATCTGCATTTGTATGCAAATGCTTCCCATTCGCTCTCAGGTTTGTTTTATACTTTGAAAGGTGGCTACACTGAGCCACAGCGCCAGAGATTGCGCCAAAGAGTATTATTCCGCCGCCTCCACTGGGAGTCTTGTCGAGAACTCGTAGTATTCAGCGCTTGTCGAGAACTCGTAGTAGGGAGTGCTTGCTGAGATGTCGTAGTGAAAGGTTCTTGTCGAGAAGTCGTAGTGGAGAGTGCTTGTTCCATGTTTTATGCAGTTGTTTGATGGGATAGACAGCAGATGTTGTTCGAATGGAGATATTGTAATGATCAGAGTGCCTTTCGTCAATATATATGAAGGTAAAAAAAAAAATTCCCTTTTTTTTCATTATTTCAGTGTCTTAAATAATGCGTCATTACAGGTTCAGTCAAGAAAGCATCTGGCTCGTGTTCTTGTATTAGAGTGTAATTCTGGTTTTCTTGCGCAATTATAGTATTTCTATTTTTCGTTAATTACTTCAGTATAAATGGTATTTAAAATTTCTTGTCTTATTGAAGAAGAACCGTGCCAGATGTGTACGTTGAATCACACTTTCACACACAAAACAATTACACTTGTGTTTTGGTTTCGTAGGTTTTATAGTTGCTGGGGACTTAATTAATTAATTAATTGTGTTAACGAAAATTTTCTTTCATTCTTTGTCGTTATTCTATGCAGTCATATTGCGTACTAAAATTAGGGCCAACCGTTTACGAGACTACGTAATCGGACTTACAGCTACGAAAAATTAAAAGTATTTGCATTGCATTCATATTTATTTAATTAAGCCCCCATGCAACTTTTCTTACCGACACCGCTACCGCCACTTACTAGTGAAAACAGTATCTAAAGGATCGTTGGTGTGACAAAGTTACTTTAGGTATTGAAATAATTCAACAACTCTACTTGAAAATTTCTCTAGAACGACTCCCTTAACCTCCTCCGCCATCCGGACAAGCTTTGCATCCGACCTCAATTCCCAGGTGCTGCTAATCACTCACGTTCTGACCCCGTTCATTTCCCCCGTTTCTTACAGTCCCACTATATTCCCGCAAGGAGATGACCAATGGTACACATCCGCAGTGAAATAGTCCTACACCCACTGAGGCGTATCTATAGGTATACGATACGTGTGCTGTCTGTTCTTTCAGCAGAAACGCCACAGATACAGACTGAAACGCCAATGAAACTGGTACAGGCATGCCTATTCTGATATAGATATATGTAAACAGGCAGAATACGGCTCTGCGGTCGGCAACGTCTATATAGGACAAGTCTCTGGCGCAGTTTTTAGACCGGTTACTGCTGCTACAATGGCTACTTATCAAGATTTAAGTGAGTTTGAACGTGCTGTTACAGTCGGCGCACGAGCGATGGGACACACCATCTCCGAGGTACCGATTAAATGCGAATTTTCCCGTACGACCATTTCACGAGTGTACCGTGGATATGAGGAACCCTGTAAAACATCGTATCTCCGACATCGCTGCTGCCGGAAAAAGATTCTGCAAGAAAGGGACCAACGACGACTGAAGAGAATCGTTAGACGTGACAGAAGTGCAACCCTTCCGCAGATTGCTGCAGATTTCAATGCTGGACCATCAAGAAGTGTCAGCGTGCGAAACATTCAATGAAACATCATCGATGTAGGCTTTCGGAACCGAAGGCACACTCGTGTACCCTTGATGACTGCACAACAGAAAGCTTTATTCCTCACCTGGGCCTGCCAACACCGACACTGGACTGTTGGCTGCAAACATGTTGATCAGTTGGGCGAGCTTCGTTTCAAATTGTATCGAGCGGATGGACGTGTACGGGTATGAAGACAACCTCATGTATCCATGGACGCTGCATGTCAGCAGAGGACTGTTCAAGATGGTGCAGGCTCTGTAATTGTGTGGGCGTGCGTAGTTGGAGTGATACGGGATCTCTGATACGTCTAGATGCTGTTCTGACAGGTGACACGTACGTAAGCATCCTGTTTGATCATCTACATCCATTCATGTCCATTGTACGTTCCGACGGACTCGGGCGATTCCAGCAGGACAATGCTACATACCACACCTCCAGATTTGTTACAGAGCGGCTCTAGGAACAGTCTTCTGAGTTTAAACACTTCCGCAGGTCACCAAACTCCCCACACATGAACGTTATTTAGCATATCAGGGATGCCTTGCAACATGCTGTTCACAAGAGATCTCCACCCTCTCGTACTCTTGCGGATTTATAGGCAGCCCTGCAGGGTTCATGGTATCAGTCGAGTCCCTGCCACGTCGTGTGCGGCACTTCTACCTGCTCGCGGAGACCCTACACGATATTAGGCACCTGTACCGTTTTCTTTGGTTCTTTAGTCTATTTCAAAACAGAATCCTTTCTGAAACTTCCTGACAGATTAAAACTGTGTGCCCGACCGAGAGTCCGCAGCTCGTGGTCGTGCGGTAGCGTCCTCGCTTCCCGCGCCCGGGTTCCCGGGTTCGATTCCCGGCGGGGTCAGAGATTTTCTCTGCCTCGTGATGACTGGGTGTTGTGTGCTGTCCTTAGGTTAATTAGGTTTAAGTAGTTCTAAGTTCTAAGGGACTGATGACCATAGATGTTAAGTCCCATAGTGCTCAGAGCCATTTGAACCCGACCGAGACTCGAACTCGGGATCTTTGCCTTTCGCGGGCAAGTGCTCTACCATCTGAGCTACCCAAGCACGACTCACGCCCGGTCCTCACAGCTTTACTTGTGCCAGTATCTCGTCTCCTACCTTCCAAACTTTACAGAAGCTCTCCTGCGAACCTTGCAGAACCAGCACTCCTGAAAGAAAGGATTTTGCGGAGACATGGCTTAGCCACAGCCTGGGGGATGTTTCCAGAATGAGATTTTCACTCTGCAGCGGAGTGTGCGCTGATATGAAACTTCCTGGTAGATTAAAACTGCGTGCCCGACCGAGACTCGAACTCGGGACCTTTGCCTTAGGGAAAGGTCCCGAGTTCGAGTCTCGGTCGGGCACACAGTTTTAATCAGCCAAGAAGTTTCGTATCAGCGCACACTCCGCTGCAGAGTGAAAATCTCATTCTGGAGAACCCTTTCTCTTTCATTCCAACGCTTGCACGTGTACGTACAACACTTGTTTTGTTACTTGTTTACATAAGTGCAGAAGTGGACTGATGACCTTAGCAGTTAAGTCCCATAAGATCCCACACACACACACACACACACACATACACACACACACACGCAGAAGTGGACAAACGAAAGAAGTATGAATTTCGTAAATGCAATTGATCTACGACCTGAGCTACGGAAAGGCGAAAGTAATGTTTAAAAACATTGCAATCGGGCAACTTATTGTAAGTAAGCTGTTCCGGTTAAAGCTCGAAATCGTCCTTGCTCAAGCATACAAAAAATTCGAGTCTTCGAACCTATACCATGTGCGATGGAAAAAAGATGGAGAGGTAGAGTGGACACGGTGGCGGGTCCGCATCCACATGGTTTCCATTTGATAGCGCAAGTTTCCGTACTGTCTCAAGACATGCTTGGGGCAACAGTTGATTGTGTAAACAGTGGTGTGTGTGCTAACGAGCAGAAGTAAAATCCAAATAAAAACTGAATTCTTCCAGAATGAGATTTTCACTCTGCAGCGGAGTGTGCGCTGATATGAAACTTCCTGGCAGATTAAAACTGTGTGCCCGACCGAGACTCGAACTCGGGACCTTTGCCTTTCGCGGGCAAGTGGTAGAGCACTTTCCCGCGAAAGGCAAAGGTCCCGACTTCGAGTCTCGGTCGGGCACACAGTTTTAATCTGCCAGGAAGTTTCATATCAGCGCACACTCCGCTGCAGAGTGAAAATCTCATTCTGGAAACATCCCCCAGGCTGTGGCTAAGCCATGTCTCCGCAATATCCTTTCTTTCAGGAGTGCTAGTTCTGCAAGGTTCGCAGGAGAGCTTCTGTAAAGTTTGGAAGGTAGGAGACGAGGTACTGGCGGAAGTAAAGCTGTGAGTACCGGGCGTGAGTCGTGCTTCGGTAGCTCAGTTGGTAGAGCACTTGCCCGCGAATGGCAAAGGTCCCAAGTTCGAGTCTCGGTCGGGCACACAGTTTTAATCTGCCAGGAAGTTTCATATCAGCGCACACTCCGCTGCAGATTGAAAATCTCATTCTGGAAGCATCCCCTAGGCTGTGGCTAAGCCATGTCTCCGCAATATCCTTTCTTTCAGGAGTGCTAGTTCTGCAAGGTTCGCAGGAGAGCTTCTGTAAAGTTTGGAAGGTAGGAGACGAGGTACTGGCGGAAGTAAAGCTGTGAGTACCGGGCGTGAGTCGTGCTTGGGTAGCTCAGTTGGTAGAGCACTTGCCCGCGAAAGGCAAAGGTCCCGAGTTCGAGTCTCGGTCGGGCACACAGTTTTAATCTGCCAGGAAGTTTCAACTGAATTCTTGTTTCAGCTTTAATGTAATGATACAGACCTTGCGTCAAATCATTGCATATATCTTGTATCAAAAGGCTTACTGATCAAGAGTCAACTTTGAAGAGTACATTAAACTTCTGTACGAATCACCAGTAGCTAGCAACCGAAGCGTCGTGGCCTGTCGGCTTGTAACTGGCGTACACACTCTCGTAATTCTATTGGTTTAAGCAGTTATCGGACATTTTGCTTGTACCAGACGTTCGAAATCTCGTTTCGGCATTATGACGAAACTGACGAGTTAAATTTTCTGGAGTATTCAGGTCACTTAACAAAAAGTGCATCCGTAAGATCCGATTTCTGTCGTTCTGTCTTAACTTTATTCCTTGACGGAAGTAAAAGTAACAGTGCTGGACTCGCTCGCTCTAGCTCGCATTCTAACATTTTGCGGGAATAGTGTGCCCCTTCTAAACATTTCTGGCCCGGAAATGTATTGCCGCAAACACTGGCGGACAATAGCGGCTGGTAGTGTTCCAGTACATTCAGCTGCAATTCGTGTAGCCGCAATGTTGCCGGACAAAATTATTGGGATATCCTGTCAGAAATTTTGATTGCCTGTATAAATGTTCCTTAAAAGGCGTCACGTGCATTTTCTCTGACTTTTCTGCACATATTTGCGCTTCAGTTTTTCCAATCCAGGGTAGAAAAAAATGTTATCCCCAAACTTTAATTAATCATTCCTCACACGCAAAGGAAGAAAGTACATTATACTTCATCTGTGGTTAAGGTTTTACGGTTTTGTGTCCTGTTCAATTTGTTGCCACGGATTTTAGGGAGAGGGTTTTAATGTGCTGCTGGATGACTGGCTCACCCAGATTTTAGGTAAGAGGTCCGCCAGTCACGAATACCTCCTTGTTTCCCTTCGGTTTCTGTCCTCCCTTCCTTGTGTTTCCTTTCCTTTTTTAGTGCACTCCTTCTCTTGTTTTGCCTCTGTATGTGAGGATTTGGAACTGCGTCAGGTCTGTGTCTTTTAGCTGTTCCCCTTGTTCGCTGTTCGTCTTAGTCCCTTCACTGCATGTGTTCCTGTTTTTATGCGTTTGGGCGCTGATGACCCCGCTGTTTAGCGCCCGTAAACCTCAAACACACACACACACACACATTATACGGCCATGGGTCCAGAAGCGCTTTATTTGCAGGTTAGAGCTCATTTTATACTTCTCTTCAGTGAAGTTTATAGTGGAAACACAAAGAATTGAAACGTAGCAGCATTACATGAAACGTTTTCTTACACGAATTGTCCAAGAAACTCTCTTGGTTTCAGTATGAAATAATTTCCTAAGCGAAAAGTTAAAAATGACCACCATCTTCAAGAATGCATCCAATATACGGCCGTCGCGTTGAGTGTCTGTTACACTGAGGTATCCCTGGAGATGCGTGTATTGTTTCACAGCTGTACATCATTTGAATACAAAGTACATCTAGAACCGGTGTTCTGCATACAAGAGTTTTCAAATGAAGCCACAAATAAAAGCCTAGTGGGTTCGGTCTAGAGAGCGTGGAGGTCAAGGAATTTGTCGACCTCTGCCTATTCATACGTCGCGGAATGAATTGTTCAAAAGACTGCAAACATTAACACTGAAATAGGGACGAACTTGCTCGTGCATGAAGTATATGTTTCGTCGCACATGAGTTAGTTAGAAGTGGTGAAGTATTCTATAAGGAAGCATGGTAAGTTTCCCCGTTGAGCCTGGGTGGAAGAACACGAGGCCCTAACAACCAGTCATCAATAATACCCGCCAAAACTTGGACAGAAAATATTTTATTATGACACGGTTCTCCAGGGATACATCAGCGCATCAGGTGTTCGCTGCGACGGCGGTTTGATGCATGTATCCTTGCTAACGGAGGGTATTTCGAACACTTCATTTAAGAAAGTGTTTCATTTAGTAACCAAGAGGGTATTCGGGATATTTCATGCAAGAAAAGGTCTCATATAATGCTGCTATGTTGTATTTCTGTGTGTTCTTCAAGATTAATGTGATCATGCTGAAGCGCAGAAAATGAGCTGCAGCAAGGAAATAACGTGTTTCCTGACCCATGTCCATGTGACACATTTTAGATTAGTGTGATCATGCTGAAAAGCAGAAAATGAGCTGCAGCAAGGAAATAACGTGTTTCCTGACCCATGTCCATGTGACACATTTTGTTCCTATGTGTGCGAGGGATGTTTTCTGAAAGATTGTCCATGATTTTTTGTTACACGCTATATGTGCATGTAGTCACCCCAGACACACCGCGCTAATACCGTGTTAAAAACGCATCGAGACTGGATAACTGCTTGAATTCCGCTATGAAAAATGTTCGCAAGATTCTTTACATATTCCTTATTCAACTGAAGATGCTAATTGGTGTTTGAATTCCTTACAGCTATCAAATTGCGGGGACGTTCATTGCTACGTTTAACCATTATTCGAAAAAGTCTCGGAAATTTTCGACGGCATTGAGATTGATTTAGCGGGCCAGACGGTGCGCAATGCAATGCGAGAAAGTTCGTCAAGCCAGGAACAGAAGCGTGTAGCCCTATGGCCATAGTAACTGTCTGGGAAGGCAATAGTGTCCACACCATACTCATCATTAAATGTAGAAGAACGGGCAACAATTTTTCGCGGAGACTCTTCAAACAAACACCGTCGTTCCTTCTTCGAGCCCTGGAGGCGACAGTGAGAGTTGACGAGCATTTATCTCTCTTTTAAGTATATGGCCGAAGGAATCACCCTACAGGAATTGTGAAACGAACCCTGTCGTCCAGGACCGCGCCTGGTGTGAACTCTAGCTTTTCGCATAGGTAACAAGGTGGAGTATTGGACTTGTATTTCGCTGTGAGATTGTGAATGGTCGAAATGTGTCAAATGGATATGCGCTGGAGTGTATCAGTAACTCTAAATACGACCACTGTCGCTATTGCTTTGATTTCTGAATAAACATTATTCCAACCAAATAGCAACTGTGTGGCCTACATAATTTGGTGGGTCATCATCAGTCTACTGACTGGTTTGATGAGGCCCGCCACGAATTCCTTTCCTGTGCTAACCTCTTCATCTCAGAGTAGCACTTGCAACCTACGTCTTCAATTATTTGCGGGATGTATTCCAATCTCTGTCTTCCTTTACAGTTTTTGCCCTCTACAGCTCCCTCTAGTACCATGGAAGTCATTCCCCACATCTTAACAGATGTCCTATCATCTTGTCCCTTCTCATTATCAGTGTTTTCCAAATGTTCCTTTCCTCTCTGATTCTGCACAGAACCTCCTCATTCCTTACCTTATCAGTCCACCTAATTTTCTACATTCGTCTGTAGCACCACATCTCAAATGCTTCGATTCTCTTCTGTTCCAGTTTTCCCCATAGTCCATGTTTCACTACCATACAATGCTGTACTCCAGACGTACATCCTCAGAAATTTCTTCCTCAAATTAAGGCCGGTATTTGATATTAGTAAGACTTCTCTTGGCCAGAAATGCCTTTTTTTGCCATAGCGAGTCTGCTTTTGATGTCCTCCTTGCTCCGTCCGTCATTGGTTATTTTACTGCCTAGGTAGCAGAATTCCTTAACTTCATTGACTCCGTGACCATCAATCATGATGTTAAGTTTCTCGCTGTTCTCATTTCTACTACTTCTCATTACCTTCGTCTTTCTCCGATTTACTCTCAGACCATACGGTGTACTCATTAGACTGTTCATTCCGTTCAGCAGATCATTTAATTCTTCTTCACTTTCACTCAGGATAGCAATGTCATCAGCGAATCGTATCATTGATATCCTTTCACCTTGTATTTTAATTCCACTCCTGAACCTTTCTTTTATTTCCATCATTGCTTCCTCGATGTACATTTATGGGTTGTTAATTTAGTTCCCGATAGTATTATAACTTTTATTATATGTTCTGTTAACTTTGTATTTCGAAAACTTGCCATCAGCCAGAAAATTGAACCAAAGGGTCACAAGTGTGTAATTTAGGGCGCGTAATGCGACACGTGCGGTTAGACCCCTAGACGAGTTTGAGACAAGACATTTCGATTAAGAGGAACCGCATGTGAGCCCGAACATCTCTGGAATGTTAACTCGCAACAGTCTACAAGCCCTCGTGCTTTCCATCTACATGTAAATGATACGTTCGTAATCTGGCGACACGGATCACATTCCCGGGATCCCACAAAACTCCCTGCAACACCTGAATCTGCTGCGTCAAATCATAGAATTCACGAGGGATATAGAAGGAAATAATCAGCTTCCATTTCGGGAAGTACTCTACAAGCGAAGTCTCGATGGCACACAACTCCTACTGTAACGCGATGCATAGAGATTTGTGCTTGCATGCATTCATCTGCCGAGCCTCTTCCCAAGAGGACGCTACTAAGCACGCTGTCCCACAGAACAGGTGAAAAGTAGGACATCATTAGTCTTACAGCCGAATTACAGCACCTACAGCCTGTGATACATACGAATTCTTCCAGCATCCGTCACGTACTGGGTGGTTACAAACGAACTGTCGGTGTTCAGAATGCGTTAATGCAGACTATATACAGGGTATTTATACAAAATTGTTAAGGCGTTCGCGGCCACTTGTTGACAAACTGCCTATTGGCTTCGGTCTCGGGTTCTTCGGCCGAAGTTCATCTAATGATTTTTCTGACGTTTCGCCAGCACGAGTGGCTGGCATTGTCAAAGCTTCACCCTCCATTGCCGGTGGTGAACTGGAGCCGAGCTCGCGGCCGCAGACTATATGTACCTGGCGCGCCAACGTCCGAGGGCTTCTCCGCGGTCATTTCCGGTGCGGTTCTCCTCTTGCTACCTGCGACGGTCGTTCGCTGCAGTACGGGAAGCCAGGATCCGTTTACCTTAAGGCTTTCCTCTTTCTTGTTCAAACTGTTCGCGTGTTTTTGTATTTCTACAGCTTCTCTGAACAAGCGCGTGTGATAGTGCTTCTCTACAGCCAGAACTTCCGTGTCGGCGAATTTTATTACGTGGTCGGTCTCATTCAGTGCGTGCTCTGTCACGACCGATTTCTCCACCTGCCCCAACCTGCAATGTCGCTTATGCTCTTCGATCCTGGTGTTAATGGATCGTCCAGTCATTCCGACATAAACTTTTCCGCATGTACATGGTATACGGTACATTCTCGACATTGCAAGTGGGTTTCTTTTCTCCTTCGCCGATCTAAGACACTCTTTGATCTTCCTTGTCGGTTTGAAAATCGTCTTTACGCCATGTTTGCGCAATATACGGCCGATTCTGTCCGTCACTCTGGGAATGTATGGCAGAAAGGCCGTACCCGACATTTCTTCTTCTGGTTCCTTACTTCGCCGAGTGTTTGGCTCTGTTACACTTCTAATGTAATTTGTGGAGTACCCATTGCTCCTCAGGACAGTTTCCAGGTGTTGCATTTCTCGTTTGAGGTGTTGCGGCTCACATATTCGTCCTGCTCTCGTTACGAGCGTACTAATCATGCCTCTTTTCTGGCTCGGGTAATGGTTTGACAGTTTGTGCAGGTATCGGTCCGTGTGTGTCGGTTTTCGATACACGCTGTGTCCCAGGTTTTCGCCTTTTCTTGTGACCAGCACATCTAGAAATGGGAGTTTCTTGTCTTTTTCTATTTCAATGGTAAATGTTATGTTGGCATGAAGGCTGTTCAAGTGTCTTAGGAAGCCACCGAGCTGTTCTTCACCATGGCTCCACACCACGAAGTAAGGAACCAAAAAAAGAAATGTCGGGTACGGCCTTTCTGCCATACATTCCCAGAGTGACGGACAGAATCGGCCGTATATTGCGCAAACATGGCGTAAAGACGATTTTCAAACCGACAAGGAAGATCAAAGAGTGTCTTAGATCGGCGAAGGAGAAAAGAGACCCACTTGCAATGTCGGGAATATAGCGTATACCATGCACATGCGGAAAAGTTTATGTCGGAATGACTGGACGATCAATTAACACCAGGATCGAAGAGCATAAGCGACATTGCAGGTTGGGGCAGGTGGAGAAATCGGTCGTGGCAGAGCACGCACTGAATGAGACCGACCACGTAATAAAATTCGCCGACACGGAATTTCTGGCTGTAGAGAAGCACTATCACACGCGCTTGTTGAGAGAAGCTGTAGAAATACAAAAACACGCGAACAGTTTCAACAAGAAAGAGGAAAGCCTTAAGGTAAACGGATCCTGGCTTCCCGTACTGCAGCGAACGACCGTCGCAGGTAGCAAGAGGAGAACCGCACCGGAAATGACCGCGGAGCAGCCCTCGGACGTTGGCGCGCCAGGTACATACAGTCCGCGGCCGCGAGCTCGGCTCCAGTTCACCACCGGCAATGGAGGGTGAAGCTTTGACAATGCCAGCCACTCGTGCTGGCGAAACGTCAGAAAAATCATTAGATGTCTCATTTATCTTGACCACCCTAAATAACTGTTGGTCCAGATGCAAATTACAAAACGTTTCACACAGATGTTCTTCACCTGTCAGGGGGACACCAATCAGCATGGTTGCCTTCATTGTAGCTTTGTTTTTACAGAGATATGAACAGCGGTTTGACTTTTTTAAATGGCCCCCTGTATTTTTTTATTCGGTAATTCATTTCCTCTCCTAAAGACCGATTCAAAAATGCATCACAGTGTACCCTTCCCTGAAAAACAATGTTATTAATTACGTAACACAACAATGACGTTGACGCTCCCAGCGCATAGTTCACGTGCTGACGTTGACAGAGGACAAATGTAAACATAAGTAGAATGCACACACGTCATTTCGTCAACCATCGCCAGTTGAAGAGTTGTGTGACCTGAATGTACGCCAACTCAGAGAAGGTAGAAATGCTACTCATCTACTGGGATGTAAGTTATCAGAAAAGTAATTGCAGTACTGTTTTCTTACGTACGGATACGTTTACTACAGTAGTTTAGTCCCTTTAAATACTGTCATGTAGAGTAGGCATACAATAAAGGCTGTCCTTCCTACAAACTGCATCGACATAACGTTTCTTTTAATGTTGTTGAAGGTAGGCGAAATGCTACGCAGGCAGCGGAACTGTACACAGAGCGATATCCTGACAAGAACCCACCTTCCCGACGGATGTTTTCTCGTCTTGTTGCGACGCTTCAGGGAACGAGTTGTTTCAACCTACGACAACGCAATTGTCGTAGCACTCGCACGGACGAAGCTGCCTAAGTCACTGTTCTCGCTTCCGTTGCTATGAATCCACATGTGAGCTCACGACAGCTTGAACACTAGATTGGCATTCCTAAGACCATTGTACATCGTATTCTTACAAGTCACCGGTTCCATCCTTAGCATCTACAACTACATCGAGAATTGCATGGCAATGATTTCCAAAACCGTGTGCAGTTCTGTCAGTGCACACACCAGCAAACCCCCGACTACCCGAAATTCTTCTCCAATGTTCTATTTATCGATGAATGTTCCTTCTCAAACAAAGGACAAGTAAATACAAGGGACATGTATTATTGGTCCATCGGCAATCCACGATGGTGTAGAAATGTGGAACATCAGCGTCAACGAAGAGTTAACGTCTGGTTTGGGATGCTTGGTACTACAGTTATTTCATCAATGGTAGTCTAAACGGCACAGCGTATGCCAACTTCATCAGAATAATTTTTCCTCCTCTTCTGGATGAAGTGCCGCTAAGAACCAGAATGCTTATGTGGTATCAACACAGTGGATGTCCAGCACATAATGCCTTGCGTGCACGTCGTGTTCTGAACCGAAGATATCCTACCAGATGGATTAGTCGAAGAGGAACAGTTACTTGGCGCGCTAGGTATCCTCATTTAAATCCTCTGGACTTTTTTCTGTGGAAATGTTTTAAAGACGTTTTCTGTCGCGATATTCCATCAACTCCAGAGGACATGCAGGAACGTATCGTGCTGGCTTGTAATTCTCCCCAACAGACAACACCGGAAGCAGTAAGTAACTCTTTCATTCAACGAGTGCACCCGTGTATGGGTGTCGAGGTTAACCACTTTGAGCCCCTTTGAATGTTCTTCTACTGGTCAATGGGACAGGAGAGTCAAAGTCAATTTTATGTTATGTCCTCACTTGGTTTTCATTTATTTCCTGACAACTCCAGCAAGTGGATGACTTTGTGATTCTGTGCTCAAAGTCAATGTTGTGTTATGTAATTAATAACGTTGTGTTTCAGTGAATGATACAGTGTGACACATTTTTGAAGAGGTCTTTAGGAGAGGAAATGAATTACCGAATAAAAAAAACACAGGGTACCATTTAAAAAAGTCATACTGCTGTTCTTACCTTTTGTAAAGAAACAAAGCTCCAAGGAAGGCAATCATGCTGATTGATGTCCCCCTGACGGCTAAAGAACATTTGCTTGAAACATTTTGTAATTTGCAACTGGACAAACAGTTATTTAGGGTTGGCCATATAAATGGGATATGCTGTTTATTATTGGAGGCTGAAACATCGTAGGTACGTTCTTTAATAGATGCGCTAGCGGAGTACGCTGGAAAATAATAGTTCAACTCTCTGACACCAGGTGAAACTATGCCGCTGTATGCAGTCAGTATGTCGTGTATTGCTTGTCTGCGCGTGTTGATTTGTTTTTTGAAGTGACTATTGGTGTAACGGTCGTAGGTTGTGTTCCTAAATGTACATATAGAGACAGAAGTGATGACACTTTCTGCAGGACCTGACCATCATTTTGCAGGACAATGCTCGAGTACGTACAGTGCAAGCTGTTACTGATTTGTTTGACAGATGGGGCTGCTAAGTGCTATACCACCTACTGCACTCCCCTGACTTCAGCCCTCGTGAGTTTTCTCGCTTTCTAAGCTGAAGGAAACACTTCACGGCATTCGCTTCAGAACTGCTACAATTTGGTCGGGAAATAGACCGCGCTCCGCTGACTGTCAACACAACTGGCACTGCTAAGTTTCTCCTCCGACTTCAACAACGCTGGCAACGGGGATATACGTCGGCCTCTGTGGCCGAGCGGTTCTAGGCGCTTGAGTCAGTAACCGCGCGACCGATACAGTCGCAGGTTCGAATCCTGCCTCGGGCATGGATGTATGTCATGTCCTTAGGTTAGTTAGGATTAAGTAGTTCTAAGTTCTAGGGGACTGATGACCTCAGATGTTAAGTCCCGTAGTGTTCAGAGCCATTTGAACGGGTTATACACAATGCTGGTGACTACTTTGAAGGTCAGTAAAACTAGAAACACGTATCTATTTTGTACGGGTTGTAGATAAATAGTTGCCACTATTAAAGTTCCAACCTCGGTATATACTAAAGGATAGACAATCTCTCCAAGTTTTTTACTCACATTACACTTGCTCGATATGGGCACTGTTTTTGACTTCACAAAATTCAGTAGGTGTACACAAGTGCTTGAAGCCACAAATGCCAACTGCGTGTGAAGAAGCGACGATAGCTCGCTTTGGAAGTACGTTCATTAGATTGCCTATTTGCAGGCGCGAACTATTTCGATGCGGCAATATGGGGCGAATTATTTGTCTACATGTAGTCACACGCCTCTCTCTCTCTCTCTCTCTCTCTCTCTCTGTGTGTGTGTGTGGGGGGGGGGGGGGGGGGTGAGTGTGGGACTAGTTTTGAACCACAGAATCGAACGGGCACTCCAAATACAACCTCTGTTAGTATCCAGAAACAAAGTGGAATCTTTACTTGATTCATATTTTCAATCACTTTTTCGTTCGTTAGTTCATCCATCAATCCATCCATCCATTTAGTTCCGTACTGCTCTAACAGCCAGCTTCATGTCTATGTTTGACAGTACTGCTTTCCTGCATACAAATGTAGCACAGCAAATTTATGTTCATTCAGTAGTGCTTTCTTCGTTGGTAGTGCACAAAACTCATTAGCGTTTCATACTATTAGCAGCTTTCATGTGGCTTATTAGCGATTGCGAAAAGTTTTCATGCACCGCCTGACGGAACAAAGAGGCACCCAAAGGGCACCGAGCTAGCTGGCGTAGTGGTTAGCACACTGAAATTGCACTCGGGTGGACGACGGTACAAACCCGCGTCCTGCAATCCTGATTTAGGTTTTCCGTGATTTCTCTAAATCGCTTCAGGCAAATGCCGGAATGATTCCTTTGAAACGGCTCAGTTGTCTTCCTTCCTTCCCCTAATCCGATGGCCATGGCTGATTGGTTCCCTACCCCAAATCAACCAACCAACCAACCATGAAATGGAATGAAACTTGACGGCTTTAAAGAGTATGTGATGTTACTGCAGTGATTACAGAATGGAGTCAAATGGTTCAAATGGCTCTGAGCACTATGGACTTAACGTCTGAGGTCATCAGTCCCCTAGAACTTAGAACTAATTAAACGTAACCAACCTAAGGACACCACACACATCCATGCCCGAGGCAGGATTTGAACCTGCGACTGTAGCGGTAGCTCTGCTCCAGACCATAGCGCCTAGAACCGCATGGCCACTCCGGCCGGCTGAATGGACTCAAATTGACAAAGAACTTGGTGGTGTGAGCCCACTTATAAAAGTGATACTGAAGCCCCTCTGACCTGGATTTATGGACGGTTTCGGTCGAGCAAGGTGTCATGGAGCCGTTCTGTACTCCCCCGAGACAAACTGACCCACAGCTGTTGTAACTGGTCTTTGGTATCCTCAATACCGGTACTGAGGCAGATTTGACATCCGATTTGGTCCTACACATGTTCTGCCAGGGATTGATCTGAGGTTCTTGTTGGCCATGGTGGTGTCTCAACATCATGAGGACAGTTCATAGAG
This sequence comes from Schistocerca serialis cubense, assembly GCF_023864345.2. NCBI lineage: Eukaryota > Metazoa > Arthropoda > Insecta > Orthoptera > Acrididae > Schistocerca > Schistocerca serialis. The sequence continues at coordinate 99,578,001 of NC_064649.1, forward strand.
ACACATACTGTCTGTGGGAATTCCATGCTACTCGTTCAGGACACCATTCCAAATGCAGCCTGTTATGTTGTGATGTTATTGGCAGCCTACAAAGGGTACAGTAATTCCTCACTGCGGCTGCTGCTAGACTTCGACCATTGGTTCCGGATGACACAGAATGTTGCAAGGAGTCCATTACCTTTTTCTCGGAAGGCAGGCGCAGTTGTGAAGCGGTTACGATGTGCCTGGTGCACAGCTAGGTGATGCTTCAGTGTGCTACTCAGACGTGGTCGATCAGAAGCTTGCCAACAAGTACACCAGTCCTCAAATTGCCATGCAGTCAAACATCGGGCCACTGCCACATAAGAGTGCTCTACAAATCTTGATATTGCTAGGCTCGACCAAATGGCCAAATGAAGACGACAACGAAGCTTCTTTCAGGCCGTCAGGTGCTGATAACGCTGTCTCATAGGAGTACACGGCAAATCCGCGTCCTTCACAGTGATTACATCTGATGCTATTCATGGCGTCCTCTCATTCCCCCCTCTTTCTTCCAATCCTTAAATATGCTTCCAGGCCTGGTACAAAGACTAACCACGAAAACACTTCTGACTTAGGCACGCAATGTTTCTACTTTCCCTGCATGCTGTATGTAACTTCTATATGGTACCATTTGAACTGTCAAACACTTGGCTACCTTGGTTACAGAAGCAACAACCATACGAACACCAACAATTTACCCACGTTCGAATTAAATTAGCTCCGACATGCTGCACTGACAACTACATACAACACTTTTCTGACCAAGACTGCCCCTTGCAACGTACGGACGACACTGTGCAGACGTCATTCGTGACCAAATACAACAGCGCGCCCTGAACACTTGGCAGGCATCTGCATTTATGTTCATGCATGCATATCTCGCTGTGTTTCCATAATTTTGTGCAACCTCTGTACGTTTTGTAAATCCGTCTTGAATTCGAATCTACTACCGTAACGCCGACACATCCTACTTTTAGTTCCAAAACTGAATGTGAATACTCGTGTGATTAGGGTCTCCCGTCGGGTAGACCGTTCGCCGTCTGCAAGTCTTTCGATTCGACGGCACTTCGGTGACTTGCTCGTCGATGGGGATGAAATGATGATGATTGGAACAACACAACGCCCAGTCCCTAAGCGGAGGAAATCTCCGACCCAGCCGGGAATCGAACCCGGCCCTTAGGACTGACATTCTGTCGTGCTGACCACTCAGTTCCCGGGGGCGGATAGTTCCGAAACTAATAACCGTTTTTGCCTTACGTTGGTGCGATTAGCGAACTTCTGTTCTCGGATAAAAAGATAAGGATCTGAAGTGGACGAAAGACAGTTTCAAACTACAAACGCCGAATTCTGGTGATTTTTCTCCTTCAGAGTCACGACTGTAAAGGGTGGGGGGTGGGGGGTGGGGGGGGGTGGGGGGAAAGCACTCACAGAAGTGCCGACGTATACAAAGGTGCCGCTTCGTTTGGGAATTCGCGGCGCACAACACTTCGCTCGCTTGTGTGTGTGTGTGTGTGTGTGTGTGTGTGTGTGTGTGTGTGAGCCCGACGATCCGTGAAAAAGCCAAGTTCGCCGCGCCTCTGTCCGCGTTGGACCCAACAAATACGCAAGCTGGAAGGCTCTTCGCTAACTTTGCTGCGCGGGGAGGAAACATTTCGTTCACTCTCATTCCCTCCCTCCCTCCCGCCAATCCCCTTCCAGCCCACCTCACTTTTTTCCAGCTGCCAGATTCACAATAAGTTTTTAAGCACCTAGGCTGTCGCAGGCGCAGCAAGAACGGGAATAGATACAGAGACTCAGGCAGGGGGAAAAATATCCTGCAGTTGTGTACAAAGTTAGGAGAAAATATCGCGGGCGACTCAGTTTGGCGTTTTATTTCTTATTCTTCCGCACTCGCGAAGGATTTAGTTTCCTTCCGAAATCACTGGTGGTATTTCCTTTCGGCTTTCGCGTACCGTGAAAAAGTCGATTGCTCACCACATTAAGACTTTTCTTTTCCCGCCAATTCCGAAACACAAAGGGTGAGTGGGATTTCAGCTGCAGTCGGAATGTGGTTGATACATTATGTGATCAAAAGTATCCGGACACCTGCCTGAAAATGACTTAAAAGTTCATGGCGCCCTCCACAGGTAATGCTGGAATGCAATGTGGTGTTGGCCCACCCTTAGCTTTGATGACAGCTTCCATTCTCGCAAGGATACGCTCGGTGGGGTGCTGGAACATTTCTTGGGGAATGGTAGCCCATTGTTCACGGAATGCTGCAATGACGAGAGGCATCGATGTCAGTCGGTGAGGTCTGGCACGAAGTCGGCGTTCCAAAACATCTCAAATGTGTTATATAGGATTCAGGTCAGGACTCTGTGCAGGCCAATCTATTACAGGGATGTTATTGTCGTGTAACCACTCCGCCACAGGCTGTGCATGATGAACAGGTGCTCGATCGTCCCCGAATTGCTCTTCAGCAGTGGGAAACAAGAAGGGGCCTAAGACATCAATGTAGGCCTGTGCTGTGATAGTGCCACACGAAACAATAAGGGGCCCCCTCCATGAAAAACACGATCACACCATTTTACTGTTGGCACTACACACGCTGGCAGACGACGTTCACCGGTCACTTGCCATACCCACGCCCTGCCATCGGATCGCCACATTGTGTACCGTGATTCGTTACTCCACTCAACATTTTTCCACCGTTCAATCGTCCAAAGTTACCCTCCTTACAGCAAGCGAGGTGTCGTTTGATTTTTACCGGCGTGTTGTGTGTCTTACGAACAGCTGCTCGACCATGAAATCCAAATTTTCTCGCCTGAGGCCTAACTGTCATAGTACTTGTAGTGGATCCTGAAGCAGTGTAGAATTCCTGTGTGATGGTCTGTATAGATGTGTGCCTTTTACACATTACGACCCTCTTCAACTGTCGGCAGTTTCTGTCAGTCAACAGACGAGGTCGGCCTGTGCGCTTTTGTGCTGTACATGTCCCTTCACGTTTCCACTTCACTATCACGTCGGAAACAGTGGACCTAGGGATGTTTAGGAATGCGTAAATCTCGCGTACAGACGTATGACACAAGTGACACCCAATCACCTGACCATGTTAGAAGTCCGTGAGTTTTGCGAAGCGCCCCATTCAGTTCTCTCACTATGTCTAATGACTACTGAAGTCGCTGATATGGAGTACCTTGCAGAGGTGCCAGCACAATGCACCTAATATGAAAAACTTATGTTTGTGGGGGTGTACGGATACTTTTGATCACACAGTGTATGGCCGAGCAAAGTCTTGGTGCTTCAAACTTTTGCGCAGACTAAAATTTTTGCCCGGCAGGCTGGGTACCACCAGATTTGTCAAAATGCATTAACTGTTAATGAATTATGTCGCGACAAGCCAAAATTTGTGCAAGCAAAGCGTCCCAAGCAACGGCAGAGGGCCGTCAGCTCACGCCTTCTCCTCCGACCCGTCACAGACGCTAAAAAAAAAAAAAAAAAAAAAAAAAAATATCCTCCCTCCATCCCAACTTTCAACCTTCCAAACATTCAACGTGGAGGGGACGACTCCAAACCATTGCCAATGCGACGAGCAAGAAATGTAAGATTATTTATGAAAAGTCAGGGAAGGGACAACAAATTTCCCACTTATTGCATACAAGACGCACATTTGGGCATGTGTGGTTAGCGCTTGGATGAAGCACTGATCCACTGATGGGTCGGCTCATGCACACAGTGTGTTAGGTTGCGTAACAGAATCTCATTGCATAGATCATAATTTCGGAGTGATACTGAACCCAAGGTCCTACAGTAGCTGAGCGGCACTTCTGTTGACTGGCCTTTGAAGTTAGTGCAGAAAGAAAAGTACATTATTCTCTAATTACCCAAGGGCATGGCAAGGTGTGTGTGTGTCGCTCACTGTCCAGCATGTGGGCTGGTACTGGCCAGGTTCAGAGTAAAGCAGTGGTGTGGGCCACAACCTGGCTCCCCCTGCGGGTTCGGGGGTTAGAATAGCCCCGCGGTATTCCTACCTGTCGTAAGAGGCGACTAAAAGGAGTCTCAAATGTTTCGGCCTTATATGATGGTCCCCTCTCGGGTTTGACCTCCACCTTTCTAAATTATTCCGAAGAGCGAGCCAATTGGGGAAGGTCGCCTTACATGGTGCACTGTATCCGTCGTGCATTGAGACCTTTAGCCGGCTTTTTCGTCGTTGCAATGGTGTTCCGCTCGTTTTCCATCTTTTGAGCGAGGATACGTCCCTGGGTGCGATTACCATGTTGCACTCTGCAGTGTTGCTTTTAACTGCGACGACGACCTTGGACATTTTTGCACCTAAGATCCAGCACGGTAGCCAGCCCGTTGTGGTGGGGCCGCCATGTACCCTCTTGGTTGTAGCCCCCTGACAACACAGGGATCGCTCTACTGATGCCTGCGCCGTTAACTCCCCACGTATGCCAAGGAGTAGATGCCCATCTCCCTGGGGCATCGGGACTCCCGGCAATGGCCGTCCTGCCAGGTGGCTATTGCTGCAGCTGGGTGGCGCCCGTGGGGAGGGCCCTTGGTCGGAGTAGGTGGCATCAGGGTGGATGACACGCAATGAAGCGTGGCACATCTTCTCTTGCTGGTGGCCAGCCACCAGCAGTCTCTAAGCGTTCGAGGGCCCATTTTAAAGGTAACGTTTATGACCCCAAATCATTCCCCTCCCTCGCCACACCATGGGAGGAACGAAAGGCATTGAATGCAAGTGAGACGTATTCGCCCAGATATCTTGTCTGTACCAGAGCTGATGGGGAATCTTTTATATCCGTGAAGCCTCAGCTCTTTGTAGAGCATTTAGAGGACAAGTTTGGGGAGGTGGAGGGCTTGTCCAAGATGCGGTCCGGATCGGTGTTGATGAAAACGGCATCCTCCGCCCAGTCGCGGGCATTGCTCGCTTGTACTAAGCTGGGGGATGTCTCCATCACTATCACGCCCCATAAAAGTCTGAATATGGTCCAGGGCATTATCTTCCACAGGGATCTCCTTTTACACTCCGATGACGAGCTGCGCGCCAACTTGGAGCGCCGAGGTGTCCATTTCGTCCGGCGCGTCCACCGGGGTCCGAGGGATCGTCAAGTTGCCACCGGTGCCTTCATCTTGGCCTTCGAGGGTGACACGTTACCTGAGAATGTCAAGGTGATGGTGTACCGTTGTGATGTCAAGCCATATATCCCTCCCCCGATGCGGTGCTTCAAGTGTTGGAAGTTCGGCCATATGTCTTCACGCTGTGCTTCCGACCTCGTCTGTCGCGATTGCGGTCGTCCATCCCATCCTGCTCATCCCTGTGCCCCGCCTCCAATCTGTGTGAACTGTGGTGCGCACCATCCGCCTTGCTCGCCAGACTGTCCGATTCTGCAGAAGGAGCGGAAGATCATGGAAATCAAGACTCTCGACCGCCTGACGTACACTGAGGCGAAGCGGAAATATGATCGGCTTCATCCAGTGCGCATAACAGCTTCTTATGCCGCAATTGTCACTCCTGCTACCGTTCCATCCGCTCCAGTCAGTTCTCAGAGTCGAAGTCCCACACCTGCCCCCTTGATGGTAGGGGGCACTAAACCCACTGTTGCTCCTGCTCCATCTACTTCAGGAGCAACACCCCCCCAACAATCGGGGACATCAGTTCCCCCTTCCCAGCCAGAGAAGCGTAAGACTTCTTCGGCTACTCTCGCAAGGTAGGGGTCCTTGGGGACCTCCATTCACAAGTTCCAACCAGCGGCACAGCAGACACCCGCAAGTATCTGAAACAACCACCGGTCGCTGGTCGTAGGGCGTCGCGGTCATCTTCAGTCCCTGAGACTGACCCAGTGCGGCCCTCCCAGCCAGAACCACCTAAGGCACAGCGCACAAAGCAGACCAAGAAAAAGGCTCCCAAGCATACTGACATTGTGGTGGCACCTGTCCCACCGCAACCTCCTCACTCTGCGTCCGAAGATGAGGTGGAGATCCTGGCGTCCACAGAGGACCTGGATCTCGCCAGTCTCTCGGACGCAATGGATGGCTGTTGTACAAATGGTGACTCAGTAGCAGCAGGGGCCCTGGAGGCGTAATCTGCCTCCCCAGTCCCTTCACGCCTTTCCCATCCATGGCCAATACCATCCTCCAGTGGAACTGCAGCGGTTTCTTCCACCATCTAGCTGAGCTCCGCCAACTTATCAGTCTTCATCCTTTCCTTTGCATTGCTCTGCAGGAAACTTGGTTTCCAGCAATGCGAACCCCCGCCCTCCGTGGCTATCGGGGTTATTATAGGAACCGAGCAGCTTATGAAAGGGTGTCTGGTGGCGTCTGCCTCTATGTTCTTAAGTCTCTTCACAGCAAGTCTGTCCCTCTACAAACAGCTTTAGAGGCTGTCGCTGTTAGGGTGTGGACGCCGTGGGCTATTACCGTCTGCAGTCTTTACCTTCCACCGGATGGTGATGTCATGCTGCCTGTCCTGGCTGCACTGATAACCCAATTGCCGCCACCTTTCTTGCTGCTGGGCGATTTCAATGCCCACAACCCTCTATGGGGTGGGACTGACTCTGATGACCGCGGTCGTACCGTGGAGCATTTGTTGGCTCAGCTCGACCTTAGCCTCTTGAACACCGGTGCTCCCACGCATTTCAGTGTGGCCCACGGCTCGTTCTCGGCCATCGATCTTTCTCTTTGCAGCCCCGGACTTGTCCCATCCCTCCACTGGAGAGTGCATCCTGACCTGTGTGGTAGTGACCATTTTCCCATCTATTTGTCACTGCCCCAGTGTCATTCTTCTGGGCACCTGCCCCACTGGGCTCTCCACAGGGCTGACTGGCCGGCTTTTACTTTCGCTGCAACCATTGAGTCTCCCCCACAGGGTGACATTGACGATGTGGTCCGTGTCTTAACCTCCTCAATCATTTCGGCGGCCGAGGCTGCCATCCCCCGCTCTTCTGGACTCCCTCGGAGGAAGGCTGTCCCCTTGTGGTCGCCGGAGATCGCTGTGGCTATTCGCGACCGTAGGCGGGCTCTCCAGCGTCATAGGCGGCACCCGTCTCTAGAGACCCTCATCGCCTTTAAGAGGCTCCGTGCCTTGGCCCGTCACCTTATCGCACGGCGTAAGCAGGAGTGCTGGGAGAGGTATGTCTCATCCTTGGGCTCCCGTGTCTCGCCCTCGCTCGTGTGGTCCCGGATCCGGCGGATTTATGGATACCAGACCCCTATGGGTGTCCCTGGGATCTCCTTGGACGGCGCTGTCTGCATGGACGCTGCCGCAATTGCTGAACACCTTGCTGCGCACTTTGCTCAGAGCTCTGCGACTGCAACTTATCCCCCCGCCTTTCACTCTCTAAAGGAACGAGCCGAGCAGACGCCATTATCATTCCACACGCGTCGTTCTGAAAAATGCAATGCTCCTTTCAGCGAGAGGGAATTCCTCGCTGCCCTCGCCGACTGCCCTGATGCGGCACCAGGACCAGACTGCATCCACGCACAGATGCTGAAGCATCTCTCCAGGGACTGCCAGAGACACATCCTCACCAGCTTTAACCGCATTTGGAGCGAGGGCGTGTTCCCGTCGCAATGGCGAGAGGGTGTTATTGTCCCCATCTTGAAACCCGGTGCAGACCCACTGGCGGTTGACAGCTATCGTCCCATTACCCTCACCAACGTTTTGTGCAAATTGCTCGAACGTATGGTGGGGCGGCGTTTGTGTTGGGTCCTTGAGTCGCGTGGTCGCCTCGCTCCATCCCAGGGTGGCTTCCGTCGGGGCCGGTCTGCAGCGGACAATTTGGTGTGGCTGGAATCTGCTATCCGTACCGCCTTTGCCCGACGTCAGCATCTCATTGCTGTCTTTTTTTATCTGCGGAAGGCGTATGACACCACATGGAGGCATCACATCCTTGCTACGTTGCATGAGTGGGGTCTTCGTGGTCAGCTCCCGGCTATTCTTCAAACCTTTTTATTGCGCCGCTCTTTCCAGGTGCAAGTGGATGCCGCCTCTAGTTCATCTTATATACAGGAAAATGGGGTCCCACAGGGCTTGGTGTTGAGTGTCTCCTTATTTCTAGTGGCCATTAATGGTCTGGCTGAAGCCGTGGGGTCGTCGGTGTCTCCTTCTTTGTATGCCGACGACTTCTGCATCTCATTTAGCTCCACGACTACGGGAGTCGCCGAACGCAGGCTGCAAGTAGCCGTTCGCAAGGCAGCATCGTGGGCTCTGACTCGTGGTTTTCAGTTCTCTGCAGCCAAGACTCGAGTTATGCACTTCTGCAGGCGTCGGACGGTCCACCCTCATCCTGAACTTTACCTCGACGGCCACCTGCTTGAAGTAGTGGACACCTGCCACTTCTTAGGACTCGTCTTTGATGCCCGGCTCACATGGGTTCCTCATATTACTCAGCTGAAGCATAAGTGCTGGCGGCACATCAACGCCCTCCGCTGCCTGAGCGACACATCTTGGGGTGCAGATCGCTGCACGCTGTTGCGATTATACAGAGCCCTTGTGCAGTCCAGGCTTGATTATGGGAGCCTGGCCTATGGGTGTGCATCACCCTCATTGTTGAAGTTGTTAGACCCCATACACCACTATGGGGTTCGGCTTGCATCTGGCGCTTTTCGTACGAGCCCCGTGGATAGTTTACTGGTGGAGGCCGGGGTTCCCCCGCTGCGGATTCGCCGCCATCGACTGCTCGCTGACTATGCTGTCCACGTGCATTGCTCGCCGGGCCATCCCAATCGTCGCCTGCTTTTCCCTGCCATAGTCCTCCATCTGCCCGAGCGGCGACCTCGGTCTGGGCTTTCCATAGCTGTCCGCGTCCAGTCCCTGCTGTCAGAATTGGGGTCATTCCCTCTTCTGCCTCCCTTCCGGGTCTGTGCACCTACGCCTCCCTGGTGTTTGCCCCAGCAGTCCGTCCATCTGGACTTGGCAGAGGGACCCAAGGACTCGGTTCCGCCTGTGGCCCTCCGTCGCCGTTTTCTTGCGCTCCTCGCCTCATTTTCGGGCTGTGAGACTGTCTTCACTGATGGTTTCCTGGTTGATGGTCGCACTGCCTACGCTTTTGCTCACGCTGCCCATGTTGAACAGCGCTCCTTGCCGGCTGGCTGCAGTATTTTTACTGCAGAGCTGGTGGCCATATTGCGCGCTCTTGAGCATATGCGTTCCTGCTCAGGTACGTCTATCGCCATCTGCAGTGACTCCCTGAGCGGCCTCCAGGCCATCGACCGCTGCTATACCTCTTCTCCTCTGGTGTCCTCTATTCAGGAGTCTGTTTTCGCCATTACCCGCTCTGGTCGTTCGGTGGTCTTTATTTGGACGCCAGGTCACGTTGGTATCCCGAGGAACGAACGTGTCGACAGGCTGGCCAAAGGGGTGATCGATGCCCCAGCTTTGGAAGTCGGCCTCACGGCTCGCGATCAGCAGCTGGTGTTGCGCCGTAAGGTGCTTGGGATGTGGACTGCTGAGTGACGTGGCATGACATCCCCGAATAAACTGCGGGCTGTCAAGGAGACGACCGATGTGTGGCGCTCCTCCCTGCGGGCTTCTCGCAGGGACTCTGTCATCCTGTGTCGGCTCTGCATCAGCCATACCTTCGTGACGCACGGTCATCTTTTGCGTCAGGAGGATCCCCCCCTGTGTCGGTGTGGGTTCCGGCTGACAGTTGCCCACATTTTGCTGGAGTGTCCCCGACTGCGCACCCTCCCGGGCACTTTGCCTTTGATTTTATGTGACAATGCCTCCATAGCTGATGACATTTTAACTTTTATCCGTGGTAATCCTTTTTATGGTTCTATTTAGGGAGGTCCTGCATCTTTCCCTTTCTGTGTCTTTTGTCCTCGTGTCTCTCAATGTTTGTTGCTGTTTTGGTGTGTCGTCAGATGGTTGACTCTTTCCCTTTTTTTGTTCTCGTGGTCAGTCAACCAGTCTCTGGCCATCTCCTTTTCTTCTGTTTCCTTCTGTCTGGTGTTCATCTGTACTCTTCTTGTCTGTAGTGTTTGTTGCTGCATTTGTGTTCTTTTAGTGCTTGGGGAGGGGAGTCTCCTCCTTTGCTGTTTAGTCCCCCTTAAACATCCCAACAACCACCACCACCACAACCTGGGCTCTACTAAGGTTGCTCAGCACCCCAGGGAGGCGTGCTTGACCTAATGAGATTGATAGACTGCCCTCTGCCCCTCTTCTGAGATAGGAGACCCAGTACTTTGCTGGAGCGCACTTGAACTGCTAGGCATGTTCAAAGCCTCCTCTCAAAGTACACACATCCTATGCCCACAAATGTAACAAAAAAATAGTGACCGAGAAATAAATTGACATTGTGTAGTGACATGAGACCATATTTCAATGTGAAATATGATCCTAGTTAGTACAAATATGTTTGAAATTTAAACTTTTCTTTTAAATTTCCGATCTAATTGGGCTAAAATTTCATCCATGGTCCACGATTGTGAACGTGATACATCTGATACATGAGTAATGTGACATTTCCACATATTCTTGCTTATGTAAGACTGCTAACTCACCAATATAGTCCCAGATACATGAGTAATGTGACATTTCCACATATTCTTGCTTATGTAAGACTGCTAACTCACCAATATAGTCCCAGAAGGATAGGTCAAACAGACTCTATAGCTTGTTTCCCAAGGTCAGCTGACCTCAGTCTTCTGGGTTTTTCTGTCTGGGTACATGTAAAAAGTGAAGTGAACAGCACTACCGTTGATATGTCTGAAGAACTAGAGCAGCGAATTCTACTCTCTCGTCAAGCTTTATGGGACTATTTCGTCATTCACTGCCGAAACGAGTGCGGAACACCTCCTTTATTACGTACGAAAGTGCAATAAAACATCACGTAATGTGCTAAAGGAGTATCACGCTTCTTGTTAAGGTGGACCAAGAGGTAAATTTGAGCCCAATTAGATGGTGACTTAATCGAAAAGCCTACTTTTGAAATGCATGTGTACTAACTAGAATAATACAGGGTGATTCAAAAAGAATACCACAACTTTAGGAATTTAAAACTCTGCAACTACAAAAGGCAGAGCTAAGCACTATCTGTCGGCGAATTAAGGGAGCTGTAAAGTTTCATTTAGTTGTACATTTGTTCGCTTGAGGCGCTGTTGACTAGGCGTCTGCATCAGTTGATACTAAGATGGCGACCGCTCAACAGAAAGCTTTTTGTGTTATTGAGTACGGCAGAAGTGAATCGACGACAGTTGTTCAGCGTGCATTTCGAACGAAGTATGGTGTGTGCAAAGGGAAAAGTTCTGGACGGCCGAGAACGAGTGATGAAAATGTAGCACGCATCCAGCAAGCATTTGTTCGCAGCCCAGGAAAATCGACTCACAGAGCTAGCAGAGAGCTGCAAATTCCACAATCAACTGTATGGAGAGTCCTACGAAAAAGGTTAGTTATGAAACCTTATCGTCTGAAATTGGTTCAAGCACTGTCTGCAGCTGATAAGATTAAACGAATCGGATTTGTTTAGTGATGAAGCAACTTTCCACACTAACGGGAAAGTCAACCGTCACAATGTCTGTATATGAGGCACTGAGAATCCGCGGGAAACAACTCAGTATGAACGTGACTCGCCTAAGGTGAACATTTTCTGTGCCATTTCAGCCAATAAAGTTTTTGGTCCCTTTTTCTTCGAAGGTGCTACTGTAACTGGACTACAGTATCTGGAGATGTTAGAGAATTGGCTGTTCCCTCAGCTCGAACAAGAAGCACAACAATTCATATTTCAGCAGGATGGAGCGCCACCACATTGGCACTTATCTGTCCGTAACTACCTGAACGTCAACTACCCGAGGCGATGGATCGGCCGCCAGGCAGCCCGTGACAGAGCACTTCATCACTGGCTTCCAAGAAGCCCTGATCTTACCCCCTGCGATTTTTTCTTATGGGGGTATGTTAAGGATATGGTGTTTCGGCCACCTCTCCCAGCCACCATTGATGATTTGAAACGAGAAATAACAGCAGCTATCCAAACTGTTACGCCTGATATGCTACAGAGACTCTGGAACGAGTTGGAGTATCGGGTTGATATTGCTTGAGTGTCTGGAGGGGGCCATATTGAACATCTCTGAACTTGTTTTTGAGTGAAAAAAAACCTTTTTAAATACTGTTTGTAATGATGTATAACAGAAGGTTATATTATGTTTCTTTCATTAAACACACATTTTTAAAGTTGTGGTATTCTTTTTGAATCACCCTGTATTTCTTGCAGAAGTTGGTGGTGACACATTTGTGTATATCCGGTAAATGGCTTATTTGTAGACCCATGTCTACTAGAATGTTTTTCCTTACGTGAAAGTATGGTTTCATCAGATAAACTGAATCTACTAGAACCACATACGGCTTCATCCCGAGGTGTAATGGTGTTGTATGTGACACCATACATGTGCAGACAGGAGTAGAACAGAGTACTATCAATATTTGTTTTGTTTTTGTATTATTTTTTGGAGTGTGGGCTGTGGTGAGAGGCTAATCTGCAGCATAGCTCGAGGTTTACGTTAGGCTGGTACGTAAAAATGTGGCTGGGAGTTGACGCAGTCAACGTGTGTGGATTGGAAATATTAGTTCTGGAGATACGTTGACTTGTAACATAGATCGAAGGCCTGGGTTTGCTGGAACGGTGACACTTCCGCTGTGATTAGGCAAAGCAGTATCGGCCAGTGAAAGATGTTGAAAGGTCTCTGTTGGATTCCTTTCATGTTTGATTTCTTAAATCTGTTGTCATTTACGGCATAAATTCCTCTTCTAAATTTACTGTGGCGTTTCTGACTATCTGGGAGGAGACTGAGTAGTGGAACGTGTTACTTTTACACATAAACAAGAACGATCTGTCACACTACTACACTTTAAAACACAGTTTATATGTAATTCATGTCACACAGTCTCATACGGAACCTACATCAGCTTTCTTTTATATACTGTATATGATAAGATACTGTCATCCCCCTTCCCTTCTGTGTGAGAGGATGAATGAGCAAATGTATTTCTAGTTGCATGCTTGAGGGTAGCAGACATGCCTGTCTGCTAGAGAACAGTAGGACCAACGTCGGAACAGGCAGCTACGCTTTCTAAAAGCAGAGAGGTTTCTATTCTTAGTATGGTCCTGTCCGTCTCTTGTCATGTTGGTATAGGAAGCTGCCCCTCTGGCCACTTCCGTTTGTATTTGTGAGCCACCCTCAGAAAGGGACCAGTCAGTCTGTCCGTGGCGAGCGTCTGAAGTGGTAAGATCTCCGGCCAAGCGCGTGTCTGCTAAGTCCGTAGGACAATGGATTTATTAAGTTCAGCCTAACTGAAAATTTAATCACCTTTATTTCAGGTTTAGCTCTAAAATATCTAATGTTATCTTAAATTGCAGCGCAGTGTAATTCTCGTGTGAAGTTCAGAATATATTCCGGTAGTTGCTTTGTCACTACTTTGTGAGTAAAGTGGAACCACTTGTTGATGATCCGTAACTCTAACTAAGATTATCAATCTTAAATGCGAACGTGCGTGAAATTATAACGTCTCGTCTTGACAATATTTTTCAATATAGCTACTTTTCTTTATGTTCAACCCACGTGGGGTGTACTTTGTGAGACCAGTACCACGTGCTTATACAATTGTTTGACCCATCAGGTTAATAGTAAGACGATAGTAACCAGTTCGAGGTTTTTCTTTTGTAAATTGCTTTTCGATCTAATTTATTTTAATTATCAAAATTATTGTGGAGTTACACTCTTTGTGTAAACCAAGTTGACCACGTGAAGCATGTGGTGTAATCATCAAAGTATCCCCCAGCTATTCTTTTCGGGAAGATTTCACAGAGAGTTAGTATGAATTTAGTATACCAATGTGTGGTAATTACATGACGGACAGGATTGTGCTACGAACGTAACTTCTTTGGGTGAAAATTGAATCGGTTGGTAGTGGTTAATTTTCTCTTGCATATGTTTCAACGTTCTTTGTGTGTTGTTTTATGAATGCAGTGTTGTATGCAGTCTCCCAATCTTGGCTCCATATTTGATGTGTTCCGTAAGATTACAATCTCACATTTTCACAATCCTAAATAAGGCACCAGTGTAGTTAGGAATCAAGTTTAATATGCTGAAATTTCAATGATCAATGTTAAAAAAATTTCCAAATATAAACTGATTTATTTCTTTTTATTTAAATTGTGTTTTTGTATATGTATCACCGGTTATCGTAAGATGAGTACAAAAAGATTATACTTAATGTTAGTCTGGTTAGGAATTTGGTAAGCTAGACTGGATACCTGGTGAAACAGTTGCTCAGTAATGCAAGGTTAACTTCCCCAGACAGCTCACAGCTTTTAACCCGCTTTTATTGGCTATCAGTACCGCGTTCATAGCAAAATAAAGTAACAACGCTACAATGTGTCAGAAAATTGAGGGGGGAAGCGTATGCTCATAAATAAATGGCATTTATACAACTGCACACAGGTATAACAACAAAAGTATTAAAACACTTTAATCGAGTCCCTTTGACAATTATTAAGTTATATAGATGTGATGTACTATTGTGTATAGTTAAATTGTTGTCTCCTCCCCTAGCGTTCGTAATTTTTCGCTTGGTACCACATATGAACTTGGTGTTTTCCTCCTTTTCAATTCTTCAAGAGCGTTATCAAATTCTTTCCTTGTGCTGGTGGTCCTAGATCGTTGTCTGCGATCACGTTTCGATTTTGGGATATTCAATTGTCTAGTTGTGCTTCGAATACTTCTCACACATATTCTTTCGACCTGAGGGCTGAGAGCTGACGGACAGAAAGACTACACACCACAGCCCCAGTAAGTGCAATCACTGTTTCCCCCAGGAGGTATGCCAGTTTGGAGAACATTGTTTACATTTTTATTCCTATTGTTGTGACAAGATGAAACTACTTTCCTCTGGCCATAACTGTTGCTTCTTTGATTGGTTAATCAAACTATGACATGAAAAATTGCACTGTATTGTACTGTATGTTAACCGAGGCCTAGAAAGGACGGAGAGGCTCCGTCCCCACCGCAGCCGCAGTGGTCCACAACCCCACGACGACAACCGCAGTCCACTTCACACCGCCGCCACACCACACCGAACCCAGGGTTATTGTGCACTTCGGCTCCCGGTGGACCCCCCTCCCAGGGAAAGTCTCACACCAGACGAGTGTAACCCCTATGTTTGCGTGGTAGAGTAATGGTGGTGTCCGCGTACGTGGAGAACTTGTTTGCTCAGCAGTCGGCGACATAGTGTAGCTGAGGCGGAATACAAGAAATATTGGGTCACTTTATTACATAAATGAATGAAGTATTTCCTTAACTTGGACACAGTTCATTGCCACAGGATTATCAGATAATTTACGTCTGTCATGGACTAGCAGAGTATCTCTTGATGTCCCTATTAAGAAACTCTTCTCTTGACGTATAATGTTCAGCATCTCACACTGTAACATCTCGGTGGTTCTACACTATGATGCTGACTTTTCAGGGGATATAACCAACTGGACTGGGCTCTTGTACGCTCGACACTACACCGACCTCAGCGAGAGGTCGCTGCTATGCTGAGAGGCAGGCGTAATCTTCAGGGAGTGGCGCCCATTGGCTGTTGCTGGTCTCAAGGAGCGTCACTAATGTCTGTGGCATCGATTCAAGTTGATATCTTTGGTGTGGCACAGTGATTCCTAGATGATACCGCACCTGTAGTACCGAAAGTAATTGAAAAGATAATGCAGCAAAGAACTCTCCTAAACCTGCTTGTTGTTGTGGTTGTTGTTATTGTCTTCAGTCCAGAGATTGGTTTTCATGCAGCCTTCCTCGCTACCCAATACTGTGCAAGCCCCTTCATCTCCTAGTACCTACTGCAGCCTACATCCTTCTGAATCTGATTTAGTAAATTCATCCCTTGGTATCCCTACGCGATTTTTACCTTCCACGCTTGCCTCCAATACTAAATTGATGATCCCTTGATGCCTCAGAATATGTCCTACCAACCGATTCCATCTTCTAGTCAAGTTGTGCCACAAACTTCTCTTCTCCCCAATCCTATTCAATACCTCCTCATTAGTTACGTGATCTACCCACCTTATCTTCAGCATTCTTCTGTAGCACCACATTTCGAAAGCTTCTATTCTCTTCTTGTCCAAACTATTTATCGTCCACGTTTCACTTCCATACATGGCTACACTCCATACAAATTCTTTCAGAAACGACTTCCTGACACTTAAATCAATACTCGATGTTAACAAATTTCTCTTCGTCAGAAAAGCTTTCCTTGCCATTGCCAGTCTACAGTTTATTCCCTCTCTACTTCGCCCATCATCAGTTATTTTGCTCCCCAAATAGCAAATGTCATCTACTTGTTTAAGTGTCTGATGTATCACCTGATTTAATTCGACTATATCTCCATTATCCTCGTTTTGCTTTTGTTGATGTTCATCTTACATCCTCCATTCAAGACTCTGTCCATTCTGTTCAACTGCTCGTCCAAGTCCGTGGCTGTTTCTGACATGGCTACAATGTCATCAGAAAATCTGAAAGTTTTTATTTCTTCTGCCTGTATATTAATTCCTACTCAAAATTTCTCTGCTTAGAAAAGAAATAACTTATACAGTGACGAACACAACTTATAAAAGTCGCTATCGAAGGTGCAAGGACAGAACGAAATAGGAAGGAGAAAAATAAAAGTGCCAGACGAAGTGAAAAGAGAAAGATACCAGAATAGGAAGCAACTGGCCACGGACGGGATCAAATGGAGACAGGAATAGTCTCAGGAACCTACCAGTGGGCAGAACACCATACGATGAGCATGAATTCTTATCCGATGGCACAGTGGTAAGGTGATAGATGGGCACGAAACTTCCTGGCAGATTAAAACTGTGTGCCCGACCGAGACTCGAACTCGGGACCTTTGCCTTTCGCGGGCAAGTGCTCTACCAACTGAGCTACCGAAGCACGACTCATGCCCGGTACTCACAGCTTTACTTCTGCCAGTACCTCTTCTCCTACCTTCCAAACTTTACAGAAGCTCTCCTGCGAAACTTGCAGGACCAGCACTCCTGAAAGAAAGGATATTGCGGAGACATGGCTTAGCCAGAGCCTGGGGGATGTTTCCAGAATGAGATTTTCACTCTGCAGCGGAGTGTGCGCTGATATAAAACTTCCTGGCAGATTAAAACTGTGTGCCCGACCGAGACTCGAACTCGGGACCTTTGCCTTTCGCGGGCAAGTGCTCGACCAACTGAGCTACCCAAGCACGACTCACGGTCCGCCCTCACAGCTTACTTCTGCCAGTACCTCGTCTCCTACTATCCAGACTTCACAGAAACTCCCCTGCGAACCTAGGTACTGGCAGAAATCCCCCAGGCTGTGGCTAAGCCATGTCTCCGCAATATCCTTTCTTTCAGGAGTGCTAGTTCTGCTACGTTCGCAGGAGAGCTTCTGCAAAATTTGGAAGGTAGGAGAAGAGGTACTGGCAGAAGTAAAGTTGTGAGTACCGGGCGTGAGTCGTGCTTCGGTAGCTCAGTTGGTAGAGCACTTGCCCGCGAAAGGCATAGGTCCCGAGTTCGAGTCTCGGTCGGGCACACAGTTTTAATCTGCCAGGAAGTTTCATATCAGCGCACACTCCACTGCAGAGTGAAAATCTCATTCTGATAGATGGGTATCTGGTAGAGCGAAAGTTCTAATCTCAGTCCATACACTAAAATATTTGTGTGTCTGCCACCACTCAAAATCGTGTTAAGGAAGTATCAGTTGTTGGCAACAGAAGTACTGTCCCAAAACACTCCATCGGGTGACTTGCCACGTAGTTATGTAGATGGTGTAGAACGGACAGCGAAAATTACACCTTTCGCCATCTTTAGTTTACTTGTGGCACAAATTCAAGTTCTACTGCAAGATGGAGTGCTATTCCAAGCACTTCATGCTTCCACTGTTTTGCCGCAAACTGGAGAATCGCCGAGTGGCCCGTAGCTGCTACAGAGGAGGGTTAACAACGTCACAAAGTTTCACGATCGCAGCCTTTTTTTCGTTGTGTTAATTAAATCTTTATGACTGGGCATCCCTTACGGGGGCAGTCGCCCACCTCCGGCGCTATGGTTCCCCTTTTTCGGATGTAGGGTAATGGAGGACGGACATTACGCCAGCAGCAGCAGAGGGCCGCGCCGCGAGCAAGTAATCACGTCAGCGGACGGTCCTTTTTTGTCATTCTCCGCAGCCTTCGCTGCTCCTTTTACTGGAGGCCAGGGCCCCGGCGACTCCGGTTAATCTGGAGCCCCTCTAGCCCTCTGGAGTAATCTGGAGGACCGCTGCCGTTGTAAAACACAGGCGCCCGCTGGAACGGGGCAGGCGCTCCCTGCCGGCGGCTGGAGAGTGCTGGCAGGAAGCGGAGGCTGGAGCGGAGAATCTGTGTCCTGGAGAAAGAAAAAGTGGGGAGATGGAGAGCGGTAGTGAATGGCAGCTGTGATCACATCGCTGATGATCCTGCCGGTTTGGATGGTGTCGTTCGCAGACTGTGGCGTACCAATACTGCTGTGTCAGAAAGGCGGGAGCTCGCCTTGTCGTATCCATTCTTGTGCAGTCTGGAAGTGTACTTCCATCCCCTCCTACAGATCTTCTTGCATCTTAGGAGGATATGGTACATGTGGTGTCACCGCCAGACACCACACTTGCTAGGTGGTAGATTAAATCGGCCGCGGTCCATTTAGTACATGTCGGACCCGCGTGTCGCCACTGTGTAATCGCAGACCTAGCGCCACCACAAGGCAGGTCTCGTGATACGAACAAGCACTCGCCCCAGTTGTACGGACGACCTAGCTAGCGACTAGATGTACGAAGCCTTTCTCTCTCATTAGCCGAGAGACAGAATAGCCTTCAGCTAAGTTAATGGCTACGAACTAGCAAGGCACCATTAGCCTTACAGTGATTGTAATTAAAGTCTCCTGTGTATAGTCAAGAGCGATGTACCACAATGATTGATTAAAGATAAGTATTAATCCAGCTACGTACTTTTCTTCATAGCATTAATTACGTAGCCTGTTCCAGTACATGACGCCCGTCTGCGTTAGTCTAGTGTGCATTTTCAGTCATCTCGATCTACAAGGTGTTGGCCCAGCTGCCGACACATCAGTACACATGGCTGGAATACTACGAGAATCTCTGCACTAGAACTGTAGTAGCCAGAGATTAACAGGTTCCTGTGGTGCAGTACAACTACAATGCTAGTTGCAGCTGTTTGAAAGTTCCCACATGCGTCATGAGTGAAAGTAGATCACTGGCTATCCTAATATTATGATACTATAATTAATAAACCCCCCCCCCCCCTACACTCATCCATGAAGCTGCCTCACCTGTTGTGACAGACATAACATTCTGCACCTGATAAGTCCTATGCTGAAATCCTCTCAGAAGATTTTTTCTAGTTTTGGATAAAGTTTCCATTAGACAGCACGAAATTTAACACCTCTGTGCGAGTGTGTTCTGTATCCAGTGGAGCATTTTTTTGTTTCTGTCTCAAAATGTTCATATGTGTGTGAAATCTTATGGGACTTAACTGCTAAGATCATTAGTCCCTAGGCTTACACACTACTTAAACGACACACCCACGCCCTAGAGAGGACTTGAACCTCCACTGGGACCAACTGCACAGCCCATGACTGCAGCGCCTCAGACCGCACGGCTAATCGAGCGCGGCTTTCTCTGTTTATATGAATTATATAAGTATCCTAATATTTCGAGTTTGTTGCGTTCTAGTTAACAAATTCAACTTCAGGATGTGGTACTTGTTCAAGTGTAATTAGTACATGCTGAATTTATAGCGCAACTGGTAATGTACTGAACTGCTTTTCCCATTTATTAATACGACTGTAGACATGTATCAGTGCTAATATTCCCCTCTCTCATCCCACATTCCTCCTCGCTCATTAACCATCCTTCCTTCCAACTTCGTACTCCATCATCCCCCAACTTTTCTCTCTTTTTCATCACCCATCCTTGCCCCCTTCGTCACCCATCCTTGCCCCCCTCGTCACCCATCCTTGCGCCCCTCGTCACCCAGCCTTGCCCCCCCTCGTCACCCAGCCTTGCCCCCCCTCGTCACCCATCCTTGACTCCCCTCGTCACCCAGCCTTGCCCCTCCTCGTCACCCAGCCTTGCCCCCCCTCGTCACCCAGCCTTGCCCCCCCTCGTCACCCAGCCTTGCCCCCCTCGTCACCCAGCCTTGGCTCCCCTCGTCACCCAGCCTTGGCTCCCCTCGTCACCCATCCTTGGCTCCCCTCGTCACCCAGCCTTGCCCCCCCTCGTCACCCAGCCTTGCCCCCCCTCGTCACCCAGCCTTGCCCCCCCTCATCACCCAGCCTTGCCCCCCCCTCGTCACCCAGCCTTGCCCCCCCTCGTCACCCAGCCTTGCCCCCCCTCGTCACCCAGCCTTGGCTCCCCTCGTCACCCATCCTTGGCTCCCCTCGTCACCCAGCCTTGCCCCCCCTCGTCACCCAGCCTTGCCCCCCCTCGTCACCCAGCCTTGCCCCCCCTCGTCACCCAGCCTTGCCCCCCCCTCGTCACCCAGCCTTGCCCCCCCTCGTCACCCAGCCTTGCCCCCCCTCGTTACCCAGCCTTGGCCCCCCTCGTCACCCATCCTAGGCTCCCCCTGTCTCCCATCCTTGGCCCCCCTCGTCTCCCATCCTTGGCCCCCCTCGTCACCCATCCTTGGCCTTTAATCACCCATCTTCCCCCTCATCACCGATTCCTCCCTGCTCCTCCCTCCTCCTCCCTCCCTTCTGCAGTGCATAGTTTTACATTTCAGTCTTGAACTGGTTTCAAACCTTATCAAGATGACTGAACATTTCAAAAACTTACTTTCATACACCGCTTCATTGTAAATAACCACACCATCTGAAACATTTCACATTACTATTAATATTGGATGTTAGCTACTTAATACACAACATGGGTAGCAAATCGCCAAACTCTCTCCACTACATACCGTTTACGTCAACAGCAAGGCCCCAGGGGCACGTTTGACATTGATTTTAATTCAGTTTATGACCCTCCATTCAAGATAATAATTTGAGTCCTCCCTGCCAACAGACTTCAGACCCAGTCACAAATTTTGTTTGTAGCCCCGATGGAATCTTACTTTCGAATATTGAAGCTAGTATGATACTGCGTCAAATACCTTTGAGAAGACAAGAATCACGGCATGTACTGGGGTTGGACAAAAATATGGAAACACAACAAACTGCCATGCCCGATACAGTGTAGGAAAGCCGTTGACATTCAGAATAGCTTCCAGTCGCCTCGGAATGGATAAATACAGGTCTTGTATGATTTTCAACAGAATATTACATCATTCTACCTGCCGCAAATTCAGATAACGATGATAGACGTGGACAGCAATCACGAAACCTTCTCTCCGAAGTAGACAATAAACGCACAATAATACTGAAACATGATGACTGTGGTGTCCAATGGAGATGCGACACTTCATTTTCGTGCTGGCAAAACCAGTCCTGGGCGAGCTGTGTGATCAGGGATCCTGTCGTCTTGGAACAAAGCATCACCATTGGGCAACAAACACTGTACCATAGGATGGACAAGATCAGCCAAAATGGTCACATAATCCTTGGCGGTAACGTGATCTTGAAGAATACCCATGGGGCCCATGGAATACCAAGGTTTTTCTTCCCAAAGCATCATCGAGCCTTCGCCATGGTTCACTGTTGGGTCGTAAACTTTGACAGAAGTTGGAAGACAGTTTATTTATTCAATCGTGTGGCTAGGGCCCCCCGTCTGGCAGGCCGTTCTCCGGGTATCGGTCTTTCAAGTTGACGCCACTTCGACTACCTGCAGACGATGAGGATGATAGTATGATGATGATGACAGCACAACACCCAGTACCTGGGCGGAGAAAGTTCCCCGACCCAGCCGGGAACCGAACATGAGCCCAGAGTATTGACAATCCGTCACGCTGACCATTCAGCTACCGGGGGCGGACATTGGAACACAGTATGAAACGAGAGCCATCCCACCAACTGATACTCTTCTGTTGGCCCATAGTCCAGCTTTTTTTTGTCTCGGGCACCACGATGTACTGTTACCGGCATCTGCTCCCACGATGAGTGGTTTTGGATATCCACCATACCCTATAGTTCCCTGCGTAAGCAGCTCCCTTCGCGTTCTGTGGTGCTGACAGGGTTATTGACCGCGACATCCAGTTCTGCAGTGAGCTTTGCAGCTGTCGTCCTCTTGTTGCTTGTCACAAATTCTTAGATGACTGTTTCTCAGGATCACTCACGCAACACAGATTCGTCTGCGCTGTGCTGTAGCAGATGATGTTTTTCCACTCTCCCTTGATGCGGTGTAAATCTTCGATACGGTACCTCTTTGAACACCAAACACTTTGGCTAACTTGGTTATTGAACCACCCAACATACGACCACCCTACGTTCGAATTCACGTAGCTCCGACATGATGCACTCACAACTACCCAGAACACCGTTCTGACGACGACTGACAGTCGCGTCGTACTGAGAGCATTGCGCTGGTACCGACCGTTGTCAAATACAACCGCGCAACCCTCCGGTTGGGCTGGTACCTGCGTTTATGTTCCACCATGCAACTGCGGTGGTTCCAAATTTTTGTCCAACCGCTTTAGGCGTAGCTCAAAATGGCTCTGAGCACTATGGGACTTAACAGCTATGGTCATCAGTCCCCTAGAACTTAGAACTACTTATACCTAACTAACCTAAGGACATCACACAACACCCAGTCATCACGAGGCAGAGAAAATCTCTGACCCCGCCGGGAATCGAACCCGGGAACCCGGGCGTGGGAAGCGAGAACGCTACCGCACGACCACGAGCTGCGGACTTAGGCGTAGCACCTCACATCATGCCTATTCAGATGGGACATTAAGAGCTGCTTGGACGTGCAGTGTGAGTCACGCACAAGACGGGTGGCGTCAGATACCTGGAGTGTATATATTTTCTATGCGATACGATAGAGGTCACTAGCTGACAGTGTTCGAGCTGCACTCAAGATACTGTTAATATTATTTCCCGTTTTGTTTATTTAATTTTCTGATTGCTTATTAATTACTCGGCAACTGCCTTGCCGCAGTGGATACTCCGGTTCCTGTGAGATCACCGAAGTTAAGCGCTGTTTGGTGTGGCCGGCACATGGATGGGTGACCATCCAGTTGCCATGCGCTGTTGCCATTTTTCGGGGTGCACTCAGCCTCGTGATGCCAATAGAGGAGCTACTCGACCGAATAGTAGCGGCTTCGGTCAAGAATACCATCATAACGACCGGGAGAGCAGTGTGCTTACCCCACGCCCCTCCTATCCGCATTCTCCTCTCAGGATGACACGGCGGTCGAATGGTCCCGGTGGGGCTCTCGTGGCCTCATGATGGAGTGCTTATTAATTACTCTTATTATTGTGCTTCGTTATGGGGTTGTTTGGGGGAGGAGACTAAACAGCGAGGTCATCGGTCTCATCGGCTTAGGGAAGGATGAGGAAGCAAGTCGGCCGTGGCCTTTCGAAGGAACCATCCCGGCATTTGCCTGGAGCGATTTAGGGAAACCACGGAAAACCTAAATCAAAATGGCCGGACGCGGGATTGAATTGTCGTCCTCCCGAATGCGAGTCCAGTGTGCTAACCCTAGAGACACCGCTCTCGGTGCTTCGTTATGAGAGTGAAAGAGGGAGTGAATCTAAAATGCTGTTTTATGTAAAGTTTTTATACTATATTGTGAAGTAATTGGTCACGTCGGAAATGATCGAGAATGATGTATTCATTAGTCTTTCGTACAGCCCAGTTTATTATAAACTATTTCCTCAGCTTCTGGTACTGCGGGAATGAGACTATAATTTCAGTAAAGTAATTTTGTTAAGAGGGGATTAATTTTATGTCTGTGCGTTTTCAGAATGTATTTAGGGAAATTTACTGTTGTGATTCAGGGACAAATTTTGATTGGTTCTGTGTACATGCGCGGGATAGATCTGGCCTGACGCTGCTTCCCCATTGGCTGTGATATTTCTCTGTGAATCAGAAATTAGCATATTCGCACGTTTTTATAGGGAATTAGAGGCTTCTTTTGTGTAGAGACACCAGAGTTGTGGCTTGGATCCCATTGTGATCAAACGTATTGATATGTGCTCCGCTGAAAATTATTAACATTGTGATATTTCGGTACTACAACGTTTTTGACCTGCCGTAAAATGTGGGAGGGAATTCGAGTTAATGCAGAGGGTGAAATTCAGATCATTTAGTGACATTTAAATAACTAACCACAGTGTTGCGTATTGCTTGCTCTCGAAGTTGAGCATTTTGTTTCGTGAGACTGATTATAGCAACATGTGAGCAAGTAATTAAATAAAAAAGCAATCAGTTCGTATACTTTCGATGAAGAATTACCATAAACTAGATACGGCTGTGATTGACGTGTTGATGTGGGCTTTTCAGGCTTTGTACAGTTTAGACTAAGACTTGGTAGTGACTGGTGTATGTATGCAAGCTTACCGTAATAGAGTGAAATCTTCAAATGGTTCAAATGGCTCTGAGCACTATGGGACTTAAAACATCTATGGTCATCAGTCCCCTAGAACTTAGTACTACTTAAACCTAATCGCGTCATTAGCCTGAAGCGATTTAGGGAAATCGCGGAAAACATAAATCAGGATAGCCGGACGCGGGTTTGAACCGTCTTCCTCCCGAATGCGAGTACTGTGTGCTAACCACTGAGCCACCTCGCTTGGTAGTGCAGCTAGAGGTTATGATTTGTACAGCCGCTTGTCTATAGCTCTTTCCTGCTGAGAACTGCATGTCGGTGACTCAAGGAGGCGCGCGTATGGAGGAAGTTCACCACCAGGTGAGTGGAGCTTTGCACACCATTGTTTGGATCTTTGTCTTCGAGGTGTCATGTGGGAGAGTCTTGAGTCATAACAGTAGCATTAGCAACCAGCCCAGTGTGTGTATCAACGGCACCCACGTGTAGTTGACGGCTCTGGTAGAAACATACCGCGTGAACCACGAAAAGCTATGGAGGCGTGTTGTCCTCTTCCAACTCCAGATCACCTCCCAGTACGTCATGTTTTGTGCTGCGTGTCGGGGCATTCTTCTCTGGTGGGTCCTTCTTTACTTGCCTCTTCTTCCTCTCTCTCTCTCTCTCTCTCTCTCTCTCTCTCTCTCTCTCTCTCTTCCTGGTAAACAGGAAGCGCCGGAAATGTGTCCAGCCCCCCACACCCTGCAGCAGATAGACGGACAGAGACGCCGCTTCATGGTCTGGAACTAACTCCCAGAGTAACGGCAGGCCTGCTCCAGCAGACTCCAGCGTGTTGTGCTGGACACTGGAGGTTCCAGAGTGTCATGTACTACACTACACTCTCATCCCACTCTCCCTGCCATTCCCCCCTCCCTCCTACACCTACAACGCTGACGCGCGTCTGTGTGTGTGTGTGTGTGTGTGTGTGTGTGTGTGTGTGTGTGTGTGTGTACGTGAGTGTGAAAAACGCCTTTTTTATAACGGTAGGGACCTTTCACTGAAAAACATATAATTATTACGAAACGTAGATAGTGTAACACATTTCCTTCCAATACTAAACTGGTGATCCCTTGATGTCTCAGAATGTGCCCTGCTAACCGATCCCTTCTTCTAGTCAAGATGTGCCACAAATTTCTTTTCTCCGCAGTTCTGTTCATTACCTCGTCATTAACTACGCGATCTATCCATGTAATCTTCAGCATTTTCTGTAACACAATATTTCAAAAGCTTCTATTCTCTTCTTATCTAAACCGTTTATCGACTATGTTTTGTTTCCACACATGGCTACACTCCAGACAAATACCTTCACAAAAGGCTTCCTAATACCTAAATCTATAATCTATGTTAACAAATTTCTCTTCTTTAGGAAAGCTTTTCTTGCCATTGCCACTCCGCGTTTCATATCATCTCCACTTTGGCTATAATATGTTACTTTTCTGCCCAAATAGCAAAACTCATCTTTCTAATGTAATTCCCCTAGCATCACCTGTTCTAATTCCACTTCAGTCCATTATCCATGTTTTGCATTTCTTGGCATTCATCTTATGTTCTCCTTTCAAGACAGTGTTCATTCCGTTCAGCTGCTCTTCGAAGTCCTTTGCTATCTCTGACAGAACTGCAATGTCATTGGCAAACCTCTACATTTTTATTTCTTCTCTCTGAATTTTAATTCCTACTCCAGATTTTCCTTTGGTTTCCCTTACTACTCAATGCACGGAGTGAATAACAGCAGGTTTAGTCTACAACAGTGTCATATTCCCCCCTCCACCACACCTTCCATAGAACATAGAAACATTTTATCAGTGTATTTGATGAAACTGAAATGAAAATGTAATGTAGTGATTAATGTGACATTAGTTACAAACGAGACGAACACGTACAAAAGTACAACAATGGTAATGGAATGTAGTCGAATTAAATGAACTGGTTCTGAAAGAGCTAGACTACGAAATAAAACACTAAATGTAGTAGACGAGTTTTGATTTGTGGGCGGAAAAGTGGCTGTCGATGGTGCAAGCACTGAGAATACAAAATAAAGACTGGTTATAGAACATAAAGCATCGTTCAAAAAGAAGAATTTAAGTCTTAGGAAATGTTTTCTGAAAGTAGTATGTTGTACAGGGTTTTACGGAAGTGAAACATGGGTGATAAGCAGTTGAGACAAGAAGAGAATAGAAGCTTTTGAAATATGGTGCTAGAGAAGAACGATAAAGATTAGATGTGTAGATTGAGTAGCAAATTACGTGGTACTGAATCGAAATGGAGAAAATAATAAATTTGTGGTGCAACTTGACTATAGGATGGGATCAGTTGGTGGGACACTTCCTGATGGATCAAGGGATTGTCAGTTTGGTAATGGGGGAAGCGTGGGGAGGGGAATCGATGTAGTGACTTAAATTGTACAGGGAGCCTAGGCATGATACGGTGAGAATGATCAAATGGTTGCATTAGTTACGCAGAGGTTTCCTATAGGTTATTATTTTTTGTACTGCTCATAATATTGCAGAAAGTACTGTCAAGTAAAATGTTTACCGATGTTGCCAATGAGATATTTATTATCTGCCCTCTCAGTCCAGTTAGCATCGTATCCATCCTGCCATAATACACCCACCATCGACTCACTCACCTTTGTGATCTTGTTTGCACGTTTAGCCGCCTTTCTCGTTAGCAGTGACCTTTGTCTGACCTCTTAATCGAGAGTAAATATAATGACATTATGAGCAGGCTGTGACCGCTGCTACCGAAGATGTTTTGGGTACCAGACGAATCTTTTTAATGTGAGGTAACAATGCTCAGTACTGTTACGGTATATTGATAATTTTTACTTATGGACCGTCTGACACCAACTGAATAAAACACAATTTTGGTGCCATACGCGTTCCGCCTTTATTTTCTGCAAGGCATCATCAGTGGCCTGGAATATGTACATATGTTAGATATTTAATTTACATTTTTGTCACTGTGCCTATGGGTTATAAACAGCCGAGTGTAATTATTGAAATATCTGTGAACTGTTCGTCTATTCATTTGTGTGTTTGTGTGTGTGTGTGTGTGTGTGTGTGTGTGTGTGTGTGTGTGTGTGTGTTTCGGTGTCATATAATTTACCTACAAACACACTCAACAAACACACACAATGACAATACCACATAGAAAAGAACCAGATGGTACAGCATGATCCACACACAAACTAACACACAGAGTTGCAAACATCCTAAAGAGACAGGGCTTCAATATAGCATATAACCCTGGGCAAACCCTCCAATCACACCTAAGCCAGCCAGCTACCAAGAGGGACAAATTCCAACAATCAGGAATATATAAACTTGAATGTCAAAGTTGTGATGCAGTATACATAGGCATGACATGCAGGAATTTTAAAACACGATCCAAAGAACATATCAGATGTTGGAAGTACGAAACAAACTATTCCACATTTGCAGAACATTTAAAACACCATAACTACCATCCCACAAGCGTGGAACAAGAAATGAAGATGATGAGAATAAGCAACCATGACAAACATCTTATACAAACGCAAGAAAACTTCCACATCCAGAAAGCCATAGCTGAAAACAAACATGTGATAAAAGAACAAACACACATCAGCACAGGCTCCCAACTACAGTTAATAAAGGAAATGATATCATAAAACAAAAAAACTCTTCCCCACGCCATCTGGACACACACTCACACATACACACACACACACACACACACACACACACACACACACACAGCACAAAAAAATGAATACACGAACAGATCACAGATACTTCAATAATTACGCTCGAAAGTTTGGCAATAACATTCGATCTTTGGCAAAAACATTTGGTAGTCGGCAACAGAAACCGAAACATTGCATTGAAACAAGCGTTCAGTTCATAGTGTTGTGGAACGGGGGGAAAAAACATCAAATTTGCATTCATAAGAAGAAGAACAACACCAAAAATGCAACAGGAGCGTAATATGTAAGAAATTGTCCACGCAACCTGTAAGTACGGTTCAAAACATTTCTACTTAATAGGAAATACCAACCACCAGAACTGTTTATAACCTGTAGGCAGAGTGACGAAAATGTAAAGTAAATATGTAACATATGTACATATTCCAGGCCACTGATGATGCCTTGCAGAAAATAAAGGCGAAACGCGCATGGCACTAAAATTGTGTTTTATTCAGTTGCTGTCAGACGGTCCATAAGTAAAAATTATCAATATACCGTAATATTACACGCAACTGAGGAAGACAGGACTACAAAAGCTGAAGATGTCAATGCTCAGTACTTCGAACTCTGGCGTGGTTATCCCTAGCCATCTCATAAAGCGACTTCAGTCATTTGCCTGTCGAATAATAATGTCTCCATTGTGTGCCGGTCAGTCATCAATTTCGGACTGCTTTGCGGACAGAATGGTTCACTGTGCGCTCTATATTGACAACAGACATACGTGTACAAAGTGATAGATAATGCGTTTCTGGAATACTGCTCCAAATGCCTGGAATTACATTGACTGACATAGAAAGTGAAGCACCCTGAAGACATGGTCGAACGTCAGTATGTTCTGAAAGTAAGGTCCGATTGGTCACGAAATTGAAATCACTGTGAAAATCAAAAACGTTTTATCTGAAGCAGCTAGTTAAACCTTCCAGCTGCTTCTCTACGAGGTCACCGCTTCGACTGATCCATTTGTCGTAGCATTGTACAAACTTTCCAATATCATCGTGACAGAAGCCACCGCCTGTGCATTCTGCCAATATCTCTATGCTGGTCTACAGCTTGTTGTGTGTGCCAAAATGTTGTCTTCATAGCCAGTGGCTAATGTGAAGAGAGATGAAAATCAGAGGAACCCACGTCCAGGCTGTATGGTTGGTGATCAAACACTTACCATCAGAAACACTGCAGGAGCGTCGTCATTGCCCCTTCAGTTTCCTGTGGAGAACTGTCACCAAGAGGGGCATGCATGACAGTTATGTTGTGCGGGTTGCATGAAATCGGGCGAAATCAATCACAGGAACTCACACTTGGCATGAGACACAACTTTCTTGGCATTTTTACGCGTTCACTGTGCGCTCAGAACTGTAAAGACTGAGGTTATGCAGTCAACGAATATACCAGAGACACTGCCCAACACATCTGTAGGAAGCATCACTGGATTTTCGCTGTGGTTTCCAGTTTGCAGCCGATCGGACCTTACGTTCTGAGGAAGCCTTATAACCTGGTATATGTACACAGTACTGTCAGGTACTGTGCTGCGTATCATGTCCATGGATTCTTGTCCTTGTAGTTTTCAAGGACGGTGGGCCTTTGCCAGAATGCCTTCTCTCTGATTGGAGTTTTGAAACATGGCCGGGGGGGGGGGGGGGGTGAGGTCATGATAATATATTTCTTGTGTGTGTGTGTGTGTGTGTGTGTGTTTGTGTGGAGTGATTTAAGCTACTAAATGATGAATGACGTTAGTAATGGACCTTTAAAGTGTCAGTGCTTAAGGATGAGATGAGTTACTGAGATGAGTCTTCTGAGTTTTTACAGAATGGCTGAGTTGTTAGTCGAACGATGAGAGAGATGGTGGGCATGTTTGCGTCT
This sequence comes from Schistocerca serialis cubense, assembly GCF_023864345.2. Lineage (NCBI taxonomy): Eukaryota > Metazoa > Arthropoda > Insecta > Orthoptera > Acrididae > Schistocerca > Schistocerca serialis. The sequence continues at coordinate 99,608,096 of NC_064649.1, forward strand.
GTGGTGTAGGTATGTTCTGGATGAACCAGGATGCATCAGTTATAATCCTGAGAGCCTTGTTTTCAGTTATTTGAAGTTTTCTTATGTGAGTGCGTATGTCATGTCGCCATGTCGCAGATCCCACAACCATTAAGTTGGAGGGACCATTATTTTCCATGTATGCAACTCGATTGGGATAGTCAGTCCATTGCAAATGTCAGCAATGGGTATAGCTGGTACAATCTACCTGAGCAACCGTTACAAACGACGGACATGCGCCTATTCGAAAAGAGTTTTAATTAAATTTTAAGTGTAGGTATATTAGTCCTAGCTAATTGATTGTGTCACATCAGGGGAATTCCTGTATGTCAATAGAGATTTGATGGTTGGAAGGACCCCTTATGGTTGTAAACATTATTGCATTGCACTTGGTCAGGTTGATTTTTATCTTCCAGAAATTACGCCACTATATAATCTGATACATGTGCCTTTGGATGTTGATGGCTACTTAATAGGGGTTGGCGTGACTGACGTAGACAACATTGTCATCCACTAAGAAGGAAAGCTCTTTTGCTTTGGTATGCCGTTCGCAAAAATACGGTTCATCTTGGCCCCAGAACAGATCCTTGGAGCACTTCTACCTCGATCGACTTAGCACTACTCTTATGTCTACATAAATTCACATAAAATTTCCTGTTACGTACGAAGGAGTTAAATATCTTCAAGAGATGTGGGCAGTCATACGAGCGGAAGACGCAGTCTGTCATGCCAGACGCCATCAAATGCTTTTTCAGTCTCCAGAAAGAGCGCCCCCTTGCTGTCCTTGTCTCGACTCTAGCCTTGTATATCTGCTCGGCTGCATGGATCTCCTGGGATATTGTGCCATGCCCAGAATGAGAACCGAACTGTTCTGGGGATGGTTATGGTGCACGTAAACATATTTCCCTGGCAACACAACGTCACCTGTGATGCAAGGAGGGAAACAGATGCGTAGGTAAATGAAGTTGTTGAGTTGTACCAGGAAAACCGTTCAATGTCAACTTTTATTAATAATTCGAAACAGAGCGAGATGGCGCAGTGGTTAGCACACTGGACTCGCATTCAGAAGGAAGACGGTTCAAACCCAAAACCGGACATCCTGATTTAGGTTTCCCGTGATTTCTAGGCGCTTCAGTCTAGAACCGCGTGGCTACTACGGTCGCAGGTTCGAATCCTGTCTCGGGCATGGAAGTGTGTGATGTCCTTAGGTTAGTTAAGTTTAAGTAGTTCTAAGTCCAGGGGACTGATGACCTTTGGAAGTTAAGTCCCATAGTGCTTAGAGCCATTTGAACCATTCGAACCGTGATTTCTCTAAATCGCTTCAGGCAAGTGCCGGAACAGTTTCTTTGAAAGAGCAAGGGGAACTTCCTTCCCCATTTTTCTGTAATCTAATGGGACCGACGACCTCGCTGTTGGTTCCCTCACCCAAATCAACCAACTAATCAACTAACCAGTAACTCGAAATTGAAGAATTTTCGCACAATGTTTCTAATAATCTTTTTGTGCGGAATCTGCCCTTAAAGTCGGTAAAAGTATTTTATAAACGCCCTGTATATACGGTGCCGAGCGATATTATCAGACTCACCAGATTTGTTTTAACAATTCATTTATTTCTTGGTTTTGTTTCATAAACTGTTTCACCTATCATTGTTTAACACGTCGAATATTGTTAAAGGGCTATTACTGAATGAAATGAGCTCATTTGTTGTGCAGCATAATTCTTGTGAGAGCTTATTGTTGATGAACAGTTGCCAGTTGCCAGTTACAGTTCTGAGAACAGAAGGAGTTGAGTAGCTGAAGTGTGAGTGCATCAATAAAATACTTTATTGTTGGTTTCTTAGTGTATTTACCATCTGTAGCCGTTAATGATAAAGTCTGCTAATTACTGCGTGACTGTAATACAATAAGATACGAAAGGAATGGATAAAGTAAATCATTTGACGCCTTGAAATATTATGAGGTAAAAGCGCTGATTGGCACTAGCATGCGTTCAAATAGGAAAATTTATCGAAGATTAGGTATCTACATCTACATCTACATTTATACTCCGCAAGCCACCCAACGGTGTGTGGCGGAGGGCACTTTACGTGCCACTGTCATTACCTCCCTTTTCTGTTCCAGTCGCGTATGGTTTGCGGGAAGAACGACTGTGTGAAAGCCTCCGTGCGCGCTCGAATCTCTCTAATTTTACATTCGTGATCTCCTCGGGAGGTATAAGTAGGGGGAAGCAATATATTCGATACCTCATCCAGAAACGCACCCTCTCGAAACCTGGCGAGCAAGCTACACCGCGATGCAGAGCGCCTCTCTTGCAGAGTCTGCCACTTGAGTTTGCTAAACATCTCCGTAACGCTATCACGGTTACCAAATAACCCTGTGACGAAACGCGCCGCTCTTCTTTGGATCTCCTCTATCTCCTCCGTCAGACCGATCTGGTACGGATCCCACACTGATGAGCAATACTCAAGTATAGGTCGTACGAGTGTTTTGTAAGCCACCTCCTTTGTTGATGGACTACATTTTCTAAGCACTCTCCCAATGAATCTCATCCTGGTACCCGCCTTACCAACAATTAATTGTATATGATCATTCCACTTCAAATCGTTACGCACGCATACTCCCAGATATTTTACAGAAGTAACTGCTACCAGTGTTTGTTCAGCTATCATATAATCATACAATAAAGGATCCTTCTTTCTATGTATTCGCAATACATTACATTTGTCTATGTTAAGGGTCAGTTGCCACTCCCTGCACCAAGTGCCTATCCGCTGCAGATCTTCCTGCATTTCGCTACAATTTTCTAATGCTGCAACCTCTCTGTATACTACAGCATCATCCGCGAAAAGCCGCATGGAACTTCCGACACTATCTACTAGGTCATTTATATATATTGTGAAAAGCAATGGTCCCATAACACTCCCCTGTGGCACGCCAGAGGTTACTTCAACGTCTGTAGACGTCTCTCCATTGATAACAACATGCTGTGTTCTGTTTGCTAAAAACTCTTCAATCCAGCCACACAGCTGGTCTGATAATCCGTAGGCTCTTACTTTGTTTATCAGGCGACAGTGCGGAATTGTATCGAACGCCTTCCGGAAGTCAAGAAAAATAGCATCTACCTGGGAGCCTGTATCTCATATTTTCTGGGTCTCATGAACAAATAAAGCGAGTTGGGTCTCACACGATCGCTGTTTCCGGAATCCATGTTGATTCCTACATAGTAGATTCTGGGTTTCCAAAACGACATGATACTCGAGCAAAAAACATGTTCTAAAATTCTACAACAGATCGACGTCAGAGATATAGGTCTATAGTTTTGCGCATCTGCTCGACGACCCTTCTTGAAGACTGGGACTATCTGTGCTCTTTTCCACTCATTTGGAACCCTCCGTTCCTCTAGAGACTTGCGGTACACGGCTGTTAGAAGGGGGGCAAGTTCTTTCGCGTACTCTGTGTAGAATCGAATTGGTATCCCGTCAGGTCCAGTGGACTTTCCTCTATTGAGTGATTCCAGTTGCTTTTCTATTCCTTGGACACTTATTTCGATGTCAGCCATTTTTTCGTTTGTGCGAGGATTTAGAGAAGGAACTGCAGTGCGGTCTTCCTCTGTGAAACAGCTTTGGAAAAAGGTGTTTAGTATTTCAGCTTTACGCGTGTCATCCTCTGTTTCAATGCCATCATCATCCCGTAGTGTCTGGATATTCTGTTTCGAGCCACTTACTGATTTAACGTAATACCAGAACTTCCTAGGATTTTCTGTCAAGTCGGTACATAGAATTTTACTTTCGAATTCACTGAACGCTTCACGCATAACCCTCCTTACGCTAACTTTGACATCGTTTAGCTTCTGTTTGTCTGAGAGGTTTTGGCTGCGTTTAAACTTGGAGTGGAGCTCTCTTTGCTTTCGCAGTAGTTTCCTAACTTTGTTGTTGTACCACGGTGGGTTTTTCCCGTCCCTCACAGTTTTACTCGGCACGTACCTGTCTAAAACGCATTTTACGATTGCCTTGAACTTTTTCCATAAACACTCAACATTGTCAGTGTCGGAACAGAAATTTTCGTTTTGATCTGTTAGGTAGTCTGAAATCTGCCTTCTATTACTCTTGCTAAACAGATAAACCTTCCTCCCTTTTTTTATATTCCTATTAACTTCCATATTCAGGGATGCTGCAACGGCCTTATGATCACTGATTCCCTGTTCTGTATATACAGAGTCGAAAAGTTCGGGTCTGTTTGTTATCAGTAGGTCCAAGATGTTATCTCCACGAGTCGGTTCTCTGTTTAATTGCTCGAGGTAATTTTCGGATAGTGCACTCAGTATAATGTCACTCGATGCTCTGTCCCTACCACCCGTCCTAAACATCTGAGTGTCCCAGTCTATATCTGGTAAATTGAAATCTCCACCTAAGACTATAACATGCTGAGAAAATTTATGTGAAATGTATTCCAAATTTTCTCTCAGTTGTTCTGCCACTAATGCTGCTGAGTCGGGAGGTCGGTAAAAGGAGCCAATTGTTAACCTAGTTCGGTTGTTGAGTGTAACCTGCACCCATAATAATTCGCAGGAACTATCCACTTCCACTTCACTACAGGATAAACTACTACTAACAGCGACGAACACTCCACCACCGGTTGCATGCAATCTATCCTTTCTAAACACCGTCTGTACCTTTGTAAAAATTTAGGCAGAATTTATCTCTGGCTTAAGCCAGCTTTCTGTACCTATAACGATTTCAGCTTCGGTGCTTTCTATCAGCGCTTGAAGTTCTGGTACTTTACCAACGCCGACAGTTGACAATTACAATACCGATTGCTGCTTGGTCCCCGCATGTCCTGACTTTGTCCCGCACCCGTTGAGGCTGTTGCCCTTTCTGTACTTGCACAAGGCCATCTAACCTAAAAAACCGCCCAGCCCACGCCACACAACCCCTGCTACCCGTGTAGCCGCTTGTTGCGTGTAGTGGACTCCTGACCTATCCAGCGGAACCCGAAACCCCACCACCTTATGGCGCAAGTCGAGGAATCTGCAGCCCACACGGTCGCAGAACCGTCTCAGCCTCTGATTCAGACCCTCCACTCGGCTCTGTACCAAAGGTCCGCAGTCAGTCCTGTCGACAATCAGAATCATCTTTAAGGTGGGTAAAGAAGAAAAATCATTTTGATAAGAAATTAGCCCCCTCAAGGTGCGGCAGAAGGCCATTGTCTTTACCAAGGTCTGAGCGCTGCTTCAAAAAGAAATACCAAGAGAACTGGTTTGCTTATATAAGAGAAATTAAAATGAAAGTGGAACAGAATGGCGTTTGTGCCTCTGAAACTATAAGACGCAGTCTTTCACAAATGAACTTCAAGGCTCGTAGGTCTACACGAAAACCAATATTAACGGCTGCTAAGATGTCAAAATGTCTTTCATGGGGAAAGGAACTCACGCATTGAGATTTGAACTTTTGGAATTCTGTGAGTATCATTAAATTAGACAGTTTTTCCTTTCAGGTAGCAATGGCAAATATTCTGACAAGGAGAGGTCCCCAGAAGCGCAATGACCTTCTGGAACTATCTATACGCTGTTGTAGGTTAAGATCCCAGGATGACACATTGCAGCTGTTCATCGTGAAGGACCATCGTTTGGGAGAAGCTGACGAAAAAAATTCGGTTCATGTCTGGAGAACATGCTGGCCACTCTAGTCGAGCGATGTCGTTATCCTGAAGGAAGTCATTCACAAGATGTGCACTATGGGGGCCCGAATCATCGTACACAAAGACGAATGCTTCGCCAATATGCTGCCGATATGGTGGCATTATCGGTCGGAGGATGGCATTCACGTATCGTACAGCCGTTACGGCGCCTTCCATGACGACCAGCGGCGTACGTCGGCCTCACACAACGCCACCCGAAAACAACAGAGAATCTGCACCTTGCTGCACTCGTTGGACGGTGTGTCTAAGGCGTTCAGCCTGATCGGGTTGTCTCCAAACACGTCTCCGACGATTGTCTGGTTGAATCCTTGAATCCATATGCGACACTCATCGGTGAAGAGAACGTGATGCCAATCCTTAGCGTTCCGTTCGGCACGTTGTTGGGCCCATTTATACTGCGCTGCATGCTGTCGTGGCTGCAAAGATGGACCTCGCCACGGATGTCGGGAGTGAAGTTGCGCATGATGCAGCCTATTGCGCACAGTTCGAGTCGTGACACGACGTCCTGTGCCTGCACGAAAAGCATTATTCAACATGGTGGCGTTGCTGTCAGGGTTCCTGCGAGCCATAATCCGTAGGTAGCGGTCATCCACTGCAGAAGTAGCCCTTGGGCGGCCTGAGCGAGGCATGTCATCGACAGTTCCTGTCTCTCTGTATCTCCTCCATGTTCGAACAGCACCGCTTTGGTTCACTCCGAGACGCCTGGATACTTCCCTTGTTGAGAGCCCTTCCTGGCACAAAGTAACAATGAGGTCGCGATCGTACCGCGGTGTTGACCGTCTAGGCATGGTTGAAGTACGGACAACATGAGCCGTGTACGACATTCCTGGTGGAATGACTGAAACTGATACGCTGTCCGACCCCCTAATAGGCGCTGCTCATGCATGGTTGTTTACATATTTGGGCAAGTTTAGTGATATGTCTGAACAGTCAAAGGGACTGTGTCTCTGATACAATATCCACAATCAACGTCTACGAGTATCTTCAGGAGTTCTGGGAACCGGGGTGACGCAAAATTTTTTTTTGTGTGTATTTGAAATATCTTGAATTTTTAGAAGCACATTTATGTACATTTTCTATCATTAATTTCGCGTACACCTTGTAAGAGGTCCGAGCAGATGTAATTTTATGCAAGAGGTCCGAGCAGATGTAATATAGATGTAATTTTATGTAAGAGGTCCGAGCAGATGTAATTTCGATGTATTGCTCATGCGCTGCCTGCGATATGCAAGGTATAAGAGAATCGCTGACCAGAGAGCAGTGTTGACTCAGTACGAACTGTGTAGCTGTAGCAGTAAGTTGTTGCTAGTCTGCGCTAGTCTGTGTCTGGTCTGGAGTCTGCTCTGGTCTGGTCTGGTGTATCATGTTGGCTGGGCCGGTCGCGGTGCAGCGATGCCGGAGCTTGAGTATTATTGTATAAGGTAAAAAGCAGCCTCGCGCATATCTAGTAATGTTATGTGAACTCCCATGTAAATCTTTTAAAAATGTCCTAATAATAATCTTTGTCATATAAAGTAATTTCCAACAAGCATTCATTTCAATTTAAAGAATTTACTAATTTCTCCAATCCATGATCATTCCGATTGTTGCAAAAGAAAAATCAGTTGCTTCCTTTCATAAATGACAAATCTATCGGCCAGTATTGCACAGAGCTGTGCCGGAAAAAGTTATTGTAAGAGCAGATAGTTCGCGACTTTATTGAGGTAAGAATTTTTGCTTTTTATTCAGAATGATCTTACAGGGCCATGACGCAGCACTGCTGTCGTCCAAAATTTACCAGTTTACTGAATTTATTTTTTTTACGAGGTTTAGGAATTTTTTCTGTTTCGAGCTTACATTAAATGAGAAAAGAATTTTGTGGGTACATTAAATGGGAAAAAATTTTTGTGTGGATGTTAAATGTGAATGAATTTCTGTAGGGAGCTTATAAATGGGAACCAATTTTGTTCTGAGATTATACTAAATTTAGAATCATATTCATATTCATTATTATTATTTATTCTAATTTTGTGGGGAGGTTACAACCTCATTCTACAGCTTCAGTCTGATGGAGAAGCTTGAAACGCGTAACGCTTAATAAGGAATTGTGCGATCAATGCCTTTCTGTATTTCAAAGTTGTGCCAAAATTAGGTTTGGTTCACCTTGTTGGAACTTTTCCAAAAACAATAATTAATATTAAAAGTGTAGTTTATCGGTTTATAATTTGTAATGTTAAAGAAATTAAATCACTTCGCTCAGACTGAGAAAGATGAACTGCGCAGCTTTCTGTGTCTCCCAAGCTCGTATTATGTTAAAAACTCAAACTGTGTCAAATAATGTGGCCAGGGAGTGTATATTAAAATTAATTAAAAGTAGCTACGTCTTTTAGTAGCGCAGATATATACTGGGTTAAGTAAAGGGCTTATGATGTAATAAAAAATGAAAGAAATGTCCGGTGCCGTATCGCTGGTACAACCCCGCTCCGCAACTTTCACGGGAGGTATAAAAACAGACAAGTAGGGAGGGAGGAAGGGCGTGTAATGCTGGCAGCGATCGTCGGCGCACGCTGTGACGTGGCCGGCAGCGCGTCCTCGAGATGGGGGAGGGGGACAGGACAGACGACAAGCGGCGCGGAAATGCACTTGAGAAAGCGGAGCCGTAAGCTGCAAGGAGGCGGCCCGCCGATGTGCGGGCCGGAAAGAGCCCCCGCTGGAGAGAGCCGGAGCCCACTCCAGACGGCGGGCACAATTCCAGCAGCCGGACTTAGTTCCGGGCCATATGCCGGCCGGCCGGAGGTCCCCGGCGTACTTCCTGTTTACAGCCGCCGGCGCTGGACTCTGCCGGGCTGGACTGCGCTGGAGAACCGTGGCGGCCGGACAGTACACAGAGGGTAGGGCGGGGGAGAGTCTTTCCACTCCAGCCGGTAGGGGGAGCACGGCAGACAGCAGGCGATGCACTGGAGGCTGTACAAACACGGCCGCTTCCCGTCTCCTTCCATGCAAGTAGGCAGTCGCTAAAAGATAATGCATTTTTTTAAAAGCTGTATTATGACTGCTATAGAGCGTTTAAATTAGTTGTGACTTTGGATGTTTCAATCACCGGAGGACACGTCCGAAAAACAGACACGACACATTCATATAATTGATACGCCTAGCTGGGCAATACATCCATCTTCAGTTCGGATGCACAAATACATCCTACCTCCTGTGCGATCCTCAAACTAGCGAAGACGGAGTACAAAGGGACAGCGGATAGGTGGAGCTCGTTGTGACTGTGACTCGGCCGAGATAATCCGCGCAGTTTTGATAACGCTGTATCCTGTACGTTCCACTCTTGACGAGTTCCAGGGTGATACCATTTGCACTGACCTGCATCTACATCTACATGTATACTCCGCAAGCCACCTGACGTTGTGTGGCGGAGGGTACCTTGAGTACCTCTATCGGTTCTCCCTTCTATTCCAGTCTCGTATCGTTCGTCGAAAGAAAGATTGTCAGGATGCCTCTGCGTGCGCTCTAATCTCTCTAACTTTATCCTCATGGTCTCTTCGCGAGATATACGTAGGAGGGAGTAATATACTGCTTGACTCCTCGGCGAAGGTATGTTCTCGAAACTTCAACAAAAGCCCGTACAGAGCTACTGGGCGTCTCTCCTGCAGAGTCTACCACTGGAATTTATCTATCATCTCCGTAACGCTTTCGCGATTACTAAATGATCCTGTAACGAAGCGCGCTTATCTCCGTTGGATCTTCTCTCTCTCTTCTATCAACCCTATCTGGTACGGATCCCACACTGCTGAGCAGTATTAAAACAGTGGAGGAACAAGTGTACTGTAACCTATTTCCTTTGTTTTCGGACTGCATTTCCTTAGGATTCTTCCAATGAATCTCAGTTTGGCATCTGCTTTACCGACGATTAATTTTATATGATCATTCCATTTTAAATCACTCCTAATGCGTACTCCCAGATAATTTATGGAATTAACTGCTTCCAGTTGCTGACCTGCTGTATTGTAGCTAATTGATAAGGGATCTTTCTTTCTATGTATTCGCAGCACATTACACTTGTCTACACTGAGATTCAATTGCGATTCCCTGCTCCATGCGTCAATTCGCTGCAGATCCTCCTGCATTTCAGTACAATTTTCCATTGTTACAACCCCTCGATATACCACAGCATCATCCGCAAAAAGCCTCAGCGAACTTCCGATGTCATCCACAAGGTCATTTATGTATATTGTGAATAGCAACGGTCCTACGACACTCCCCTGCGGCACACCTGAAATCACTCTTACTTCGCAAGACTTCTCTCCATTGAGAATGATATGCTGCGATCTGTTATCTAGGAACTCTTCAATCCAATCACACAATTGGTCTGATAGTCCATATGCTCTTACTTTGTTCATTGAACGACTGTGGGGGAACTGTATCGAACGCCATGCGGAAGTGAAGAAACACGGCATCTACCTGTGAACCCGTGTCTATGGGCCTCTGAGTCTCGTGGACGAATAGCGCGAGCTGGGTTTCACACGACCGTCTTTTTCGCAACCCATGCTCATTCCTACAGAGTAGATTTCTAGTCTCCAGAAAAGTCATTATACTCGAACATAATACGTGTACCAAAATTCTACAACTGATCGACGTTAGAGATATAGGTCTATAGTTCTGCACATCTGTTCGACGTCCTTTCTTGAAAACGGGGACGACCTGTGCCCGTTTCCAATCCCTTGGAACGCTACACTCTTTTAGAGACCCACGGTACACCGCTGCAAGAAGGGGTGCAAGTTCCTTCGCGTACTCGGTGTGAAATCGAACTGGTATCCCATCAGGTGCAGCGGCCTTTCCTCTTTTGAGCGATTTTAATTGTTTCTCCATCCCTCTGTCGTCTATTTCGATATCTACCATTTTGTCATCTGTGCGACAATCTAGAGAAGGAACTACGGTGCAGTCTTCCTCTGAGAAGCAGCTTTGGAAAAACACATCTAGTATTTCGGCCTTCAGACTGTCATCCTCTGTTTCAGTACCATTTTGGTCACAGAGTGTCTGAATGTTTTGTTTTGATCTACCTAACGTTTTGCCATAAGACCAATATTTCTTAGGATTTTCTGCCAAGGCAGTGCATAGAACTTTACTTTCGAATTCATTGAACGCCTCTCGCATCGTACTAAAACGATAGGTAAGACGGGATACGCATTTGCTTCTCATACTGACATGGAATACCATTTACAGCGCCGGTCGAAGTGGCCGTGCGGTTAAAGGCGCTGCAGTCTGGAACCGCAAGACCGCTACGGTCGCAGGTTCGAATCCTGCCTCGGGCATGGATGTTTGTGATGTCCTTAGGTTAGTTAGGTTTAAGTAGTTCTAAGTTCTAGGGGACTAATGACCTCAGCAGTTGAGTCCCATAGTGCTCAGAGCCATTTGAACCATTTACAGCCGGGATCATGTAGTGTGTTCACAGCGGAGGTGCTTGCCAATAACAGGGCCCTTAATTTTCTTTCTCAGGCCTCGCTTCAGAGTGGTTTAATATATACCATGTTAATAAGTAGTCGCCAGGCTACAGACCGATTCTGCTCTCGTCACCCTTTGGTCACTCTTATCCATGACCCTGTGTCTGTCCTTGGCCTTGCCGCCTGCTCAGCTGTCCTTCTGGGTCCCAAAACATGTGGGAATCCCAGAAACTGGACTGGCTGACCGTTTGGCAACAAAGGCAAATACTCTCCCCCCCCTCCCCCCCCCCCAAATTCCCTGTCATCATTCCAGGTGCAGATATGCGGATTCACATCACATCTGTTTTTGCCCAAGAGTAGGATAACATCTGGTGTGCTACTTGTAACCTCCCCCTCACTTATCGACCTTAATGACAGTGAAAAATTAAACCGCGTGTACCTAATGGAAATTTGGGAAAAGCAATCGTCACCGAAGTTAATCTGTCGGTAAAGAGGGAGGAAAGGGTTACATCTAAATGAAAGGAAAAATGCAAATGAAACTGGTGGAAATTAATTCTGAAAAGAGGTAGAGTTGATGAAGAAAGTAAATGTGCGGCCGTTACGTTAACAATTAACTAGCGGTAATTAGATATTTGAGATTTGGGGGAAATTACGGTCGCCAGTCCTAAGGACAATTACTATAGTAACTGAAAAAGAAAGGTAATTATACATATAATTAGCACTAGAAGCATGGCAACTGAAGGTTGACACATGTAGTGTGAAAACTGAAAGTTTGTCAGAAGTAATAAATTTCGCTACACTCTGACATAATTTAGCAATAGAATTAATAAAACCGGAAAATCGAAAGTTAATTTAGTGACTGAAGTTAATAGTGAGCTTTCTTTCTGAAGCACATCGAAATTCAGTAAAATTCGGTTAGTCTTGGACTACCTCAAAAATCATTTCAAAAGCTACTTGAATCTATGCAATTTAGAAATAAGAGATTTAGCTTTGAACTTGAATTAAATGATTCTCAACAATTAACAATAGTAAAATTTAGTACGTACCAAGCTGAGCTGCAGTCACAGGTAAGCTAAAATACGGTAACAAACTCGCACTCTTAATTTGTGCTCGCGTAATCTAAATATTGTAGCCAGCTATTAATACTTAAAGTGAAATTTGCAATTAAAGCAGTGAAATCTAATTATATAATTTTAATGCTGGCGTTTGAATTTCAACGACACTCGGGTTCATTTCGGAAAAGGAAGGGACCCTGCTTGGCAATGCAATAGGGACAATGAGCAACAAAGGTTCATGCTAAGTTGCTGTAATTTTGCGAGGCAAATGGAACAATTTGAAAAGCTGAGGTCTGCTATACAGTTCTGAAACTTTACGTGCTTTTAGTCTTCCTTGGTGGTTGATTGAAGGTTTGAAGCCGTCGATCGAGGAGGTGGCGACAGTCACTCATTGTCGGCCGTCGCTGTTGCAGAAGCTGAATGTTGGCGCGCCTTCTTCTCGACACGGTCACCAGGCGAAACGGGCTCTTGATGTGCGCCAGCTAATGCTTCCCGTCCGCGACACCATGTCAGAAACTATCATCGCGAGTCGAGCGCAATTACATGCTGCCAAACCCCGAAAGCGCTGCAACTCGCGGGAGCGTCACACAACACACCTGCTCCACTCGGTACTCCAGCCAGACTCTCTCTGCCCGCGCTCCACGCGGCAGAGTTAACACTACCAAAGATCCTACACACTTTGATTCTTCACACGACCCATCGATGTAATCGTTCGATAGCAGTTTTCCCTAGGCAAGACCCAGCGTAAAAATACAAATAATATTTACGAAACAAACCAATTATACATCGACATGAGTGCATAAATATATATATATACAAACAGTAAAACAATAACAATATATAAAGAGACAGAAATGTCATATCTTGAGGTAACAAAACAAGGAAAAAAAATAATAGTACAATAGATGGAAATAGGAGGACATGCATTTCCGGCGTTACACACTGCTCGCCGACAGTGGTGGCCGAGTGGTTCTAGGCGCTTCAGTTCGGAACCGCCTCGGGCATGGATGTGTGTGATGTCCTTAGGTTAGTTAGGTTTAAGTAGTTCTAACTTCTAGGGGACTGATGACCTCAGATGTTAAGTCCCATAGTGCTCAGAGGCATTTGAACCATTTTTTGCTACTGCTCTCAGTAATAATCTCTCCGCAATCAGGGAGACTGCTGCGGTCTGACGCTCTTCTTTGCACTCCTCTCAGAAGGAGTCCACTGTTTTATACCGCCTACGCATTGGTCATACCAAGCTCACCCATTGTTTTCTCTTGCGTAACGAGCCGCCCCCATAATGTTACTGTGGAGCCAGACTCAAGGTATCCAATATATTGGTGGAATGTCCCCTACTTTTGGCCCTTTGTGCTAGGTATGGCCTTCCAAATTCTCTCTCTTTACTATTAGCAGACGATTCATGGATGCCTGAACTGGTCCTCAGTTACCTTCGTGAAAGTGTGTTTTATTTTTCAGTTATAAGGTTTTGCTTTCCTCCTGAAGCAGGGGCAGGATAGTCGTGGTTGGGGCCTCTCTGCGTGTTTCCTGCGTGTGGGACCCACGAGCACTTCCCCGTCCTAAGACGATCTTTTATACCTCTGTTTATCCAGTTTTTAGATCTGATCTATCCTTTTATGCCTTTTTTTTTTAACTTCCTCGCTTTATAGTTTGATTCCTCTGACTGGATCCACCACTTCTCGCGGACGCCACTATCTTACGCACATAACTGTTGAATTGCAGGACTGATGACATCTCTGCTTAGTTCCGTAAACCTCCCCCCCCCCCTTTCACTCAATCAATCAACGCTTTGTCCCAGATGGCGCATTGATTAACGCACCTGCCTAGTAAGCGGAAGATGCGGGATTCTAATCCCAGTGCGGTACACATTTTCACTCACTGCCGCTGATTCCGTGCGGCTAACAGCAGCAATCATCTTCATTTATATATCTCTACCCCGCCGTCAGCGGTTCACTTGGTAAAGGGTCCCTGTTGCCACGCCAAGGTAAACGGTATCACCTGGTTTCAGGCATTAGATGCATCTGCGTTCGTCAGCTGTCGTAGTACAGTTGTATTTTCTGGCTGTCAAGTGTTCTGCAATCATTGGTTATTGTGAGCAACTGCTTCGTGCGGGGATTACATTAAAAATGACACCGCACCACGTCTGAACACAATAAAAAAGATCGTCCAGGAACAAGTTCACTGGCCGATATAAAGTATTGCTATGAATTCGATAATAGTAATGGACAATGCGCCATCCCATCGCGTTGGGTCAAATTCAAATGGCTCTGAGCACTATGGGACTTAACATCTGCGGACATCACACACATCCACGCTTGAGGCAGGAATCTAACCTGCGACTGTAGCGGCTGTGCGGTTCCAGACTGAAGCGCCTAGAATCGCTCGGCCACACCGGCCGGCACCACGTTGTGATTGATAAAGCTACAGTATTGCAGTGCAGGAAAGGGGATATTTTGATCTGAGTATAAGGGAACGTCCCATTCGGTAAAGTGGAACCTAGCATGTATAAGGCGAAGGTAAGGGAACTTGTACAGCTGCACAAGCCAAACCTCCACAGTACTGTGTTGACAATCAGGCTGAACTAAAGGACATAGTTTTGTCAGAGTTCCTTCGTAACATGCTCATTCAAATCTGAATCAGAACATATAGACCTAGGTGAAAAGAAATGTCGCAAAAATTAACAAGATGTTTATGCTCAGTGAGGCTGAAATGCTGACAAAAGGAAGCAGTTACAAATGTTACGCCATAGAACAGATTTCCACTTGTTAGCCAGACCAAGAATGTAGTTGAGAAAACATGAATTGATGAAGGATTACGATGAGTTTTGAATAATACACTGTGTAATCAAAAGTATACGGAAACCCCGAAACACATACATCTTTCATATTATGTGCATTTTGCTGCCGCCTACTGCCAGGTACTCCATATCAGTGACCTCAGTAGTCAGACATCGTGAGAGAGCAGAATGAGGCGCGTCGCGGAACTCACGGACTTCGAACGTGGTCAGGTGATTGGGTGTCACTTCCGTCATACGTCTGTACGTGAGGTGTCCACACTCCTAAACATCCCTAGGTCCACTGTTTCCGATGTGATACTGAAATGGAAACGTGAAGGGATACGTACAGCACAAAAGCGTACAGGCCGACCCCGCCTATTGACTGACAGACCGCCGACAGTTGAAGAGAATCGTAATGTCTAATAGGCAGACATCTATCCAGACCATCACACAGGAGTTCCAAACTGAACTGTGTGAGGATCCGCTGCAAGTACTATGACAGTTTAACGACAGGTGAGAAAACTTGGATTTCATGATCCAGCGGCTGCTCATAAACCACACATCACGCCGATAAATTCCAAACGCCGCCTCTCTTGGTGTAAGGAGCGTAAACGATTGAATAGTGGAAAAACGTTGTGTGGAGTGACGAATCACGGTACACAATGCAGCGATCCGATGGCAGGGTGTGGGTATGGCGGACGTCATTTGCCAGTGTGTGCAGTGCCAACAGTAAAATTCGGAGGCGGTGGTGTTATAATGTGGTCGTGTTTCCCATGGAGGTGCTTGCACTCCTCGTTGTTTTGCGTGGCACTATCACAGCACAGGGCTACATTGATGTTCTAAGCACCTTCTTGCTTCCCGCTCTTGAAGAGCAATTCGGGGATGGCCATTGCATCTTTCAGCACGATCGAGCACCTGTTCATAAAGCAGGGCTTACGGCGGCGTGGCTGCGCGACTATAACATCCCCGTAATGGGCTGGCCTGCACAAAGCCTTGACCTTAATCCTAAAGAACATCTTTGCGATGTTTTGGAGCGCCGACTTCGTGCCAGACCTCACCGACCGACCTCAGTGCAGCACTCCGTGGAGAATGGGCTGCCAATCCCCAAGAAACCTTCCAGCACCTGTTTCGTCGTATGCCTGCGAGATTGGAAGCTGTCATCAAGGCTAAGGGTGCGCCAACACTATACTGAATTCCTGCATTAGCGATGGAGGGTGCCATGAACTTTTAAGTCATTTTCAGCCACTTGTCCGGATACTTTTGATCACACAGTGTACGTAACTTTTCTTACTGGCATATTAATATTGTTCTTTTGGCAAAACACACCAGAGTTTACAAATATTCATCTGACCGCCATTATAATGCAGTTGAAATTGCGACAGAACCATCCGCCACAGCCAGAAAGTTATTTACATGCGACTGCAATGGCGCTCAGCCCACTCTGTGTGTAACCATCGACAAACTGTAATTATCGATTACGACGACCAGGGTCGCCATAGTACAGATTCGCTTCCTATAGCGTCCCCAAGGATACTGTCCACAACTACACACATCAAAAGAGGTTTTGCATCACCCAGTTTCCTAGAACTCCTGAAGATTGACGTTGGTTTTGAATATTGCATCAGAGACACAGTCTCTATGACTGTTCAGGGATGTCGCTAAACCCGCCCAAAGATGTAAACAACCATGCATGAGCAGCGCCTATTAGACAGAGGGGGTTCGACAGCCGATCAGTTCATCATTCCACCACGAAGGACGTACACGGATCGTGTTGTCTGTAGTTCAACCACGCCTAAACGGTCAATACCGCGGTTCGATCGCGTCCGCATTGTTACTTTGTGCCAGGAAGGCCTCTCAACACGGGAAGTGTTCAGACATCTCGGAGTGAACCAAAGCGATGTTGTTCGGACATGGAGGAGATACAGAGAGACAGAAACTGTCAATGACATGCTTCGCTCAGGCCTCCCAAGGGCTACTTCCGCAGTGGATGACTGCTACCTAGGGATTATTGCTTAGAGGAACACTGACAGCAATGCCACTATGCTTTTCGTGCAGGCACAGGACGTCGTGTTACGACGCAAACTGTGCGCAATAGGCTGTATGATGCGCAGCTTCACTCCCAAAGTCCATAACGAGATCCATCTTTGCAACTACGACACCATGCAGCGTGGTACAGGTGGACCCAGTAACATGCCGAATGGACCGCTCAGCATTGGTATCACGTTCTCTTCACCGATGAGTGTCGCATATGCTTTCAACCAGACATTCGTCGGAGACGTGTTTGGAGGCAACCCGGTCAGGCTGAACGCCATAGACAGACTGTCCCGCGAGTGCAGCAAAGTGGCGGTTCCCTGCTGTTTGGGGGCTGCATTATGTGAGGCCGACGTACGCCGCTGGTGGTCATGGAAGGCGCCGTAACGGCTGTACGATACGCGGTTGCCATCCTTCGACCGATAGTGCAACCATATTGGCAGCATATTGGCGAGGCATTCGTCTTCATGGACGACAGTTCGCACCCCCATCGTGCATATCTTGTGAATGCCTTCTTTCAGGGTAACGACATCTTCGACTAGTGGACAGCATGTTCTCCAGTCATGAACCGTCTCGAACATGCATGGGATCGATTGAAAAGGGCTGTTTATGAACGGAGTTACTCACCGACCACTCTGAGGGATCTACGCCGAATCGCCGTTGAGGAGTGGGACAATCTGGACCAACAGTGCCTTGCTGAACTTGTCGATAGTATGCCACGGAGAATACAGACATGCATCAATGCAAGAGGACGTGCTAGTGGGTGTTAGAGGTACCGGTGTGTACGGCAATCTGGACCACCACCTCTAAATGTTTCGCTGTATGGTGGTACAACATGCAATGTGTGGCTTTCATGAAGAATAGAAATGATGTTTATCCCTATTCCAATTTTCTGTACAGGTTCCGGAACTCTGGGAACTGAGGTGATGGAAATCTTTTTTTGATCTGTGTGTGTATAAAATATACGAACTTTTTTGGTAAAAAGTGAAACATTATTCTGATACTAGAAACCCTAAGTATGAACATTTAGTAAACATTTCGTTTATGATTGCTAAAGAGTATGACAAGTATGTGTACAGAAGAAGCAAACATACAATCACTGGTTTGTAGCATTTACTATACATAATACATAACCATGCGGTAAGATCATCGCGGTTGGGGGGCGGCGGGGGTTCGCTTTGCTCTCTCTTGCTATTGTCTGGTTGGTTGTTTTGTTCACTCGCTATTGATCTGATGTTCTCGGTGAGTCATAACGAAATGCTGTACTCATGTCTGTCATTCTTTTAAATTTGATACAGACTTAGCAGTAAATGTGGTTACATGTTTTCATTTATAGAAATGTATTTCTCATTTGCCATATTCTTGAGTTTTCATCACTTTTAGGACATTCTGCTGCGGAGACGAATATAACATTGGTGAACTCTTGTTGTCGCCCATTACGCGGTAATTTTAATTTTCAGTATGTATGTAAGAACTAGCGCAATCTAAAGGGCACAGACAGTTACAATATCATTCCACAGGAGTTCTGAGATCTGATTATCACAAATATTTTTCTATAAAGGGTATAGAACTGATTTAAGTAAAAAGTTCAGAATCGATAATGGATGGGCTCAGGGCTTAAGGTAAAATGCCCAGTTCGTGCTTGTGTGAAAGTGAAAGACATCGAACCTTGACAACATTACTGATATAAAGAGGACATTTTGCAGTATTGAGACTGTGTGTTTTTGTGGTACCTAATTCATACTTTATGTGTACGTAACTACAGACGCTTAACGTCGCGATATTGCTTTTCTTGCATAGACTAGAATGCTTTTAAAGAGTTAATCTCCAGTTACTTTCAACATATAAAGTATGGAGTACAGAAGTGGACAGACATTATTTCTGTGGCCTACGCGTAAATCAAAAGTGTACTAACAAAAACCCACACAATTACTTTCACATCTATAGACGAACCATTAGTAGTCCTGATTTTAATGAGTGTACAACCTTTAAACTTTTATAACCTACACCACTTGCAAAAACATTTTGTGTCCATAACAGTAATAATCTCTCCTTCCAAAAGACACTAACTAACTAACAAAAAAAAATAGTAACATTTTCCACTGCGTCAGAACGGGATAGTCATATTGAACAGTGTGCCATATTAAAGAAATGTAGACTCTGGTGTGAAACTATCATTGTGAAATGAAGTGCTAAATGTTATAGGTGTCAGTGACAGCAGCATCGATTTCGGTCATCTATCTGAATACTATTTTTTTCCAAAAGTTAAGTATTTACTATAATCAAGTTTCAATAAATTAATAATAACTTGGGAGTGTGTTGCAGTATCCATTCGGCCTCCTCCTGAACTAGATACGCTACATACTCTTTCATATTATCTTTCATTTACTTACAGTAGTTGTACTTTTTAAAGGAAAGTACATGAATTTGAAAGAAGCAAATTTTAAAATTATGGCATTTTGTAAGAACAGGTTAAAAAGAAGATAGGAAATAGTAGATGTAGATGTTCTTCACCAACCCACCGCGGGAAGAGAGCTTCGTACTACACCTCAAGTCCTGTCTCCTAAGTTGTTGCTGCCTCTGTCAGTAGCATCCGCATGACCATCATTCCTGAAGATGACTCGATTTGTTCAGCCCATGCGACGCTAATCTAGTACTCGCTGGTGTTATTTGTTAGCGTGGTTTGTGTTAGTGTTTGCTCGGTATTTTTACTACAGGTAGTGAGTTAACTGAAAGCGCTCAGTTGAAACACGACACGATATTCATTTCGTGAGCAGGCATGCATAATATTTAATGGTTCTGAGCACTATGGGACTCAACTTCTGAAGTCATTAGTCCCCTAGAACTTAGAACTAGTTAAACCTAACTAACCCAAGGACATCACACACATCCAAGCCCGAGGCAGGATTCGAACCTGCGACCGTAGCGGTCTCGCAGTTCCAGACTGCAGCGCCTAGAACCGCACGGCCACTTCGGCCGGCCATAATATTTACGTGCGGCCGCGCGAGGGATAATGGAGACGTGGTTGCACAGCTGTATCAGAAGGCGTTTCCACACCGAAGACAGCCGAATGTTACACGAAGTGTTTTTAGCCAGTTAAAAACAGTTTTCATGAAAGTTTCAAATGACAAAATTCACCGAGCGAGGTGGCGCAGTGGTTAGCACACTGGATTCCCATTCGGGAGGACGACGGTTCAATCCCGTCTCCAGCCATCCTGATTTAGGTTTTCCGTGATTTCCCTAAATCGTTTCAGGCAAATGCGGGATGGTTCCTTTGAAAGGGCACGGCCGATTTCCTTCCCCATCCTTCCCTAACCCGAGCTTACGCTCCGTCTCTAATGACCTCGTTGTCGACGGGACGTTAAACACCACTAACCTACCCTACCTACGACAAAATTCAAATGGCTCCGAGCACTATGGGACTTAACTTCTAAGGTCATCAGTCCCCTAGAACTTGCAACTACTTAAACCTAACTAACCTAAGGACATCACACACATCCATGCCCGAGGCAGGATTCGAACCTACGACCGTAGCGGTCGCGTGGTTCACGACTGAAGCGCCTAGAACCGCTCGGCCACCGCGGCCAGCTCACGACTTAGCACAGGCATGACTTTTATAATTTGATGATCGTTTTCTTTATCAATTGGCGATGGTTTTTTTTTATCAAGTGAGGACTCTGCGTCACTCTGTAACCTATAGTATAACATTTATATTTGCACCATAAGTCGCAACTTAAAAGTTGCTTAACCGGTTGCGTGGGTGACCTGAACAAATACAACTACGTTGGAACACTGGACGTAGTTTTAAAACTTATGATTTATAAAACTGTCCACTGTATGATTCACCAAGCAATAATGTATAACTATTTTAGGTGTGGTTGCCCCAGTTTTAAAATTATGTCAGTTTCGAGGATTACAGACACTTCGCTAGGTCTACTCAGTGCAATGTAGTTTAGACAGTTATATTTGTCTCAAGTGAAGCCTGCTTTCTAATAGGTCTCTTGTATTTTTGATTTCAGGTGAGTACACAAACCGCCAGCCGTCTTGTTTCTGTTCCGCTGTCTTGCAACGAGTAAGTACTGTGAAATAACATTATTTCAATCTGCAACACATCTTCAACCTTTATTTCTTATAGTATTATGAAACTGCAGTAAAATAGCGTTTTGTTACATTTACTTTAACGCTATTGTCGAGGCAGTGTGTTAAACTAGCAATGGCGACATGTAGGAACTTCATGAGACGATGTGTGTCTCTTAGAAGCACACACCGGCAAATGCTGGCAAAGCATACAACACACTAAAAGCAAACGTGACTGGCAAAACAAAAAAGTTACTTTATTCAGTCATTCGCCACGCTGTACGTTCATTTTATTCTTATTCACCCTTAATATGATTTAATAAATCAATTTCATTAATTAACTTCATTTTTCACCTCGTCTTCTGTGTTGACAATGCTATGTATACAGCAAGAAATAAGATACTCAAGACCTTCCTAAAGTAAAAATAAAAGGTGAGGCTATAAGATATTGAAGTATTGCAATGAAAATAGCATACAAACCATTAGCATTAAATTTTAGTAATGCTCTGAGGAAAGGGAAACTGCTTCTGTTAGCAGGGACTAGCCCTTCTATTAAATAAAATGTTTTATGGAGACCAAGAGAAGTTAGGATACCATATCGGAAAAATAAGTGCGATCTGGTCGGTTTTTTAAGCTAAATTTAGTGAGCTGAAGACACCCAAATACGATGAAGGGGACAAGAAACATACTTGTATAAACACCTCTCCCCATTATTCTCTTCATTTCGGTGAATGTCACCAGTATATCACAGTTGGAGCTACAGGATTACGTCATCGAATAAAAGTAGTTTGTTAGTAGTAATTTACTAGGTTACAGTTTCTAAACTTACATTTTGAAGCTAACGGCACTTCAGCTGCAGTGTTCACTGAGGTGGCACAACTGTTTGTTTCGTCGGTACAGCAGCGCCAGTATAGACTACCCAAGATTTTCCAAGTTTCAGTGCATGAAAACAGGATTTTCCGGTGCTCATATCTCTGGTTCTATTGGTGCTACGTAATGTCAAGTTTTCTGAACAGCCCTTGGCCCATGGACCACGTATGGACCATTTCTATACCCAACAGGAGGATCGTTGTAATGTTTTTAACCGTCTTTTCGTGCCAAAACCGGGCCGCGGTTTCCAAGACGGTTAGACACAACAAATGGCTGAAAATTTTGCGATATATTCCTAAAATCCCGATCGCGAATAACGTTGAAAATTTTCTTGATGTATTTATCTTTTTCCGAGACACAGAAGTTTGAAGTTGTCCTACCTGTACATATAAAATACCAATGTAAAATCCGGTGTGAGAGGGAAACATAGATTATAAAGTCACTTAGCACAACGAAATTCGCCGTAAAGTTTCTTCGTTGTCATCAGAACGGTTCTTGGAATTCCGTCTTGTAGATATGAACGGCATACAAAATTTTTTACTTATAAAATCCGGTCTGTGGTGTAAACTTATTAGTTTTTCGTTATTTCAGTTTCACAGAAGTAAGCTATGAAACCTTTATTGAGCAATACTTTTCATTTTGTATGAATGATTGCATTTTTGGTGCAATGGAGTTAGTTAAAATGCGCACGAATGTTGCGAGCCAGGAGCAGTATGCGTGTTATATTCTTTTGCGCAGTTCAGTGCTATGATACCGTGGCATAATTGAGTCGGCGGAGGGCCGAGTTAAACAACACGAAGAACACTGTGTCACTGGCCGGAAGAAGACCTAACAGGAAGCCGCAAGCCAGGATGTCAACATCGAATGCGTTAATCGGGTCAGTTACGCCAGCAGAGCAGTACCAGAATATTCCACCAACCTGCTGGGGAAGAAGAATCGCAGACATCAGCGGCAGAAAGCCGTATTTAAGGACCGGCAGCCAGCTCGTAGTCATCGGAGTAGTCGAGCGGTTCTAAGCGCTACAGTCTGGAACAGCGCGGCCGCTACGGTCGCAGGTTCGAATCCTGCCTCGGGCATGGATGTGTGTGATGTCCTTAGGTTAGGTTAGGTTTAATTCCTTTTAAGTTCTAGGGGACTCATGACCTCAGATGCTAAGTCCCATAGTGCTCAGAGTCTCGTCGTCATCGTCCGTCGTGAAGTGTGGGAGTGACGCAGAGCCTCTGGAACTTGGCGCCGCCACCAGTTCTGAGTCGTCTCTGACATCGTCGAAGTCACCGTCTTAACGCGGGTCATCGCCTAGGAGGCGGCAGAGGTACGCCGCCGCCCCAATTATCGTCGGACGCCGTCAACAGACAGCCGCTTGTCATGGGAGTCATACGTTGTGGTAATGCAGTATCGCCATCATCGTGGGACGCTGCCTCTACAAACGCAGCGACCGGGGTCAGAGCTGGGGACTCTGGCCCGCCGACGCTAGACAGCCGCACTAGGGGATGGTCACTGAGACGGGGCACGACCTATCACACTGCCGCCACGCCACCTCCCCCCCCCCCCCCCTCCGGACCCCCAGCCAACACCACTACAGTGGCCTCTGAAGAGGCAGCAGAGTCCAGTTACATCAACGAGGCTACAGTCGCAGCAGCGTGCGTCCAGGTGAGTGTCCGCCGGCCACCCTCATCGCCGCTGAGAACATTACCAGCGGAAGCACACCTTGCTCAGAGAGCCCGCAACCAATGTGTTGCAGCCGATCAATAAATGTTGTTATTCTGCAATCAGGAGCCATCTGTGGACACACTCCCACCATCCTCTTCCTCAACTTGATGCAATAATTTACCAACTGCCATATGTATTGTAGAAATTTATTTTATTTTATGAACTTCTATGTGCTACCAGTTTCGGCATTACATTGATGCCATCTTCAGGCCCCACTCGTCATGGTCGTAAAATCGCTATACACGGAAGGAGCCATATAACTGGATCCCTGAATCAAGCCAAGCGACACAATCTGGCCACCAAGAGCTGTTTGCATAACGGTTTGATTCACGGATCCAGTTATATGGCTCCTTCCGTGTATATCGATTTTACGACTATGGCGAGTGGGGCCTGAAGATGGCATCAAGGTAAGGCCAAAACTGATAGCACATAGAAGTTCATAAAAATAAATAAATTTCTACAATACATACGGCTGTTGGTAAATTATTGCATTAGCCGCCGTCCCTCGATCCATAATGGATCAACGAAGATCCTCTTCCTCACTCCCAGCAGAGAACCCATGATTCGAATCCGGCAACGGACAATGGAGTCACGTGCCTCTAACACCGTCCGTTTACGCTTGTATCACATGTGGCCGTTTACAGCAGTTCTTTTCCAACCATCTCGAGTTCTCTTAATGGTCACATGACATCAGAGCCCTCGGCTGTTCCACCTGCCGAGTCCGCAGCTCGTGGTCTCGCGGTCGCGTTCTCGCTTCCCGAACACGGGGTCCCGGGTTCGATTCCAGGCCGGGTGAGGGATTTCCACTTGCCTCGAGATGACTGTGTGTTTTTGTTGTCATCATTATTTCATCTTCATTCACGAAACTGGCGAGATTGGACTGAGCACTGGTTGGGAACTTGTACGGGCGCTGATAAACGCGCAGTTGAGCGCCCCACAAACCAAACATCACCATCACCATCATCATCATCACCATCATCACATCATCACATCACCATGATCACCTCCATCATCACCACCACCATCATCATCTACCTGCCGAGCAAGTTGCGGAATCCGGACAGTGTGCGATTAGTGGACCTCCTTTCGACGCCGCTTCGTGAGCGCCAGTCTCACTGCACGCAGTTGACACGTCGCCGGCTGCGGCCCGCGATGTGGCGGCCCAGCCATTAAGCTGTTGGCGCTGGTGTTGATGGCGGCTCCACAGGTGCCGGGCGGTGCTGGGCCAGGGGCGGCGAGCGCGGCTGATGGCCGCGGTTTCCGGTGCGCCGCCGCCGCTCCCGAACGGCCCCCCAGAGGCGCCAGCGGCTGCATAATTCAGGGATCGGCCAGCTGCCAGCCGCCGCCCGCCGCCCAGCCTGACCTGTTGCGTCCACCTGTAAGCGCATCTGTTCCTCTACTTGTTTCCTGCCGCTGTTTGTTTCCTGCTTCTCTGGCAAATCTGACCACGGGCCACTGCGGAAGCTCTAAACCGTGCACCACCAACAATATCACGACTCCACAGGTCATGTCGTCGTCACGCGGAGCGTGCATTCGAACGTTATCGTTGGGCGTACCGAGTTCCTTTTTCCATATCGTGGATAAACCAAGCTTTGGTGTCATTCCGAATGCGCAGAGTAATATCAAGGGTACCAGACGTTCCGAACGTTCATTTCAATGCAGAGCAAAGAATGGTGAGCCGGCCGATGTGGCCGAGCGGTTCTAGACGCTTAAGTCCGGAACCGCGCCACTGCTACGGTCGCAGGTTCGAATCCTGCCTCGGGCATGGATGTGTGTGATGTCCTTAGGTTAGTTAGGTCTAAGTAGTTCTAAGTTCTAGGGGACTGATGACCTCAAGCGCTCAGAGCCAAAATGTTCAAATGTGTGTGAAATCTTACGGGACTCGACTGCTAAGGTCATCAGTCCCTAAGCTCACACACAACTTAACCTAAATTATCCTATTGACAAACACACACACACCCATGCCCGAGGGAGGACTCGAACCTCCTCCGGGACCAGCAGCACAGTCCACGACTGCAGCGCCCTAGACCGCTCGGCTAATCCCGCGTGGCTGCTCAGAGCCATTTGAACCAGTTTGAAAGAGTGGTGAGAATGGCACACCTGAACACACAGTGGCCACCTGCGATGCCCTAGGACATATAAGACCGAGTTTGGGAAACCAGTGCATACACAGTTAATACGTAGACGAGATGACTGGAAGTCTATAAACAACATCGCAGATGAAGCCTTCCGAACACCCGATGCGGCATACAAACAGAAGAGACGATACGCTAGAATATGACAGACTCAACATCGGACGGATCAGCAGTACATACTAAACGACAGAGATACAAGCACAGACACTGAATCAGATGCTATGTCACACACGGGAAGTGAACACGAGATAAACGTACAAACATAGGAAAAATAAGCGAAGGTTCGACAACACTAAATCGAATCATACTGAAAATGTAGCTCCCTATGTAGCTGTTACTATACTATTTCATGGCATACAATACTATATGAAGGTACGACATTTCTTCTTCTTTCGCTGCATCAGGTGTGACTGGCTCGAAGTTCTACCGAGCCCTCGCAGCTGATGGAGCTGACTATGACATTTTAAATCAACTCCCAGGCTCCACTGTTACCATAAGTTCGGAAACAGACTGTAATCTAACTAATCAGTACATTAAGTATTATCACTGTCAAGAAAACATATGTAACAGATGTAACCACACACGTAGAAGGTAGGGAAGAACTGTCACAGCATACCTAAGTCAAATTGCCATCCATTGTTTCTTCCAATAAATACACTTTTAATTTTAATTTAAAATACATCCACAACCTATTATGTATGTTATTCGTTATCATTATCCGAGTAAGCAACAAGTTTAAACAAAACTGTGTGTATACATTTGTACCTATTATGTATTTTTTGTCCTTTTGTAAAATTTTCAACAAAAAATGTACTAGTAATAAAACTGAATTTGTATGTATAGCTCGCAGAATCACCCAATGTACGACCTGCTATATAACAGGCAGCAGCTCTTTACTTGAGAAATAAATAATAAATCAATGAAAGACCAAAGAGATAGAAGGGCGCCACCTATGTCACACGCAGCCGATGTGTCTCATTCCAGTACAGAGTTCGAGGACGCCTGTTTGGGTTTCAGTTGAACCCGCGTTTGGCGCGCTTTACACTCTTAAAGACAAAATGGATACTACGAACCACGAAGTAATTATCCGAATGGCACGCAAATCGGTAGATTTCCTGTTCATGCGCAGACAGATGGTTACTGTTTTTTTTTTATTTTGTCCTTTTGTAACATTTTCAAATTGGTGATTCATTCAGCAGAAACAACTTCACAAACGGACCAAGTTAGTAGCGCGTTGGTCCACCTGTGGCCTTTGTGCAAGCAGTTATTCGTCTTGACGTTGACTGATACACTGTTAGATGCCCTCCAGAACGATATCGTGCGACACTGTGTGCATCTGGCGCGGTAGATCTATTCAAAAAATGGTTCAAATGGCTCTGGGCACTATGGGACTCAACTGCTGTGGTCATTAGTCCCCTAGAACTTAGAACTACTTAAACCTAACTAACCTAAGGACATCACACACATCCATGCCCGAGGCAGGATTCGAACCTGCGACCGTAGCGGTCGCTCGGTTCCGGACTGAAACGCATACAACCGCTCGGCCACCGCGGCCCGTGGTAAATCTATTCCTTTTTTATTTATTTATTCTTCATAATTACAGCCTATTGCCTGAAAAGCTAAAATAGGCCATACAAATGACACTTCTTTGGATACTAATAAATTATGTATTATTTATTTCTGATATATGTATATGAAGACGGCTAATTCTCCAGTTACAAAACTACATTAAACCCTGTGGTATCGATAGCTATGATGCCACGGCGTAGGTAAAAGTTGTTGGCACTACGACACCGACACCGACGACAGCGCCCTCTAGCCGGCGCTGTGCAGCTCTACGAGCGCCGCTCCGGATTCAGACCATTCGATTCCGAGGACACGACGTAGCAACATTGTCTCCACTTCATAGCGGACCATTACTGACTTTGTTACTCCAACGATAGTTTGTCATACTACTAGTGGATATTAACGTTGAGGCCTATCCAGTTTCGCACCTACGGGCTCTTAAGTGCAAAGCTATGTATGTCTATATCTACATCTACATCTATACTCCGCGAGCCACCTTACGGTGTGTGGCGGAGGGTACTTATTGTACCACTATCTGATCCCCCCTTCCCTGTTCCATTCACGAATTGTGCGTGGGAAGAACGACTGCTTGTAAGTCTCCGTATTTGCTCTAATTTCTCGGATCTTTTCGTTGTGATCATTACGCGAGATATATGTGGGCGGTAGTAATATGTTGCCCATCTCTTCCCGGAATGTGCTCTCTCGTAATTTCGATAATAAACCTCTCCGTATTGCGTAACGTCTTTCTTGAAGTGTCCGCCACTGGAGCTTGTTCAGCATCTCCGTAACGCTCTCGCGCTGACTAAATGTCCCCATGACGAATCGCGCTGCTTTTCGCTGGATCATGTCTATCTCTTCTATTAATCCAACCTGGTAAGGGTCCCATACTGATGAGCAATACTCAAGAATCGGACGAACAAGCGTTTTGTAAGCTACTTCTTTCGTCGATGAGTCACATTTTCTTAGAATTCTTCCTATGAATCTCAACCTGGCGCCTGCTTTTCCCACTATTTGTTTTATGTGATCATTCCACTTCAGATCGCTCCGGATAGTAACTCCTAAGTATTTTACGGTCGTTACCGCTTCCAATGATTTACCACCTATGGCATAATCGTACTGGAATGGATTTCTGCCCCTATGTATGCGCATTATATTACATTTATCTACGTTTAGGGAAAGCTGCCAGCTGTCGCACCATGCATTAATCCTCTGCAGGTCCTCCTGGAGTACGTACGAGTCTTCTGATGTTGCTACTTTCTTGTAGACAACCGTGTCATCTGCAAATAGCCTCACGGAGCTACCGATGTTGTCAACTAAGTCATTTATGTATATTGTAAACAATAAAGGTCCTATCACGCTTCCCTGCGGTACTCCCGAAATTACCTCTACATCTGCAGATTTTGAACCGTTAAGAATGACATGTTGTGTTCTTTCTTCTAGGAAATCCTGAATCCAATCACAAACCTGGTCCGATATTCCGTAAGCTCGTATTTTTTTCACTAAACGTAAGTGCGGAACCGTATCAAATGCCTTCCTGAAGTCCAGGAATACGGCATCAATCTGCTCGCCAGTGTCTACGGCACTGTGAATTTCTTGGGCAAATAGGGCGAGCTGAGTTTCACATGATCTCTGTTTGCGGAATCCATGTTGGTTATGATGAAGGAGATTTGTATTATCTAAGAACGTCATAATACGAGAACACAAAACATGTTCCATTATTCTACAACAGATTGACGTAAGCGAAATAGGCCTATAATTATTCGCATCTGATTTATGACCCTTCTTGAAAATGGGAACGACCTGCGCTTTCTTCCAGTCGCTAGGTACTTTACGTTCTTCCAGCGATCTACGATAAATTGCTGATAGAAAGGGGGCAAGTTCTTTAGCATAATCACTGTAGAATCTTAAGGGTATCTCGTCTGGTCCGGATGCTTTTCCGCTACTAAGTGATAGCAGTTGTTTTTCAATTCCGATATCGTTTATTTCAATATTTTCCATTTTGGCGTCCGTGCGACGGCTGAAGTCAGGGACCGTGTTACGATTTTCCGCAGTGAAACAGTTTCGGAACACTGAATTCAGTATTTCTGCCTTTCTTCGGTCGTCCTCTGTTTCGGTGCCATCGTGGTCAACGAGTGACTGAATAGGGGATTTAGATCCGCTTACCGATTTTACATATGACCAAAACTTTTTAGGGTTCTTGTTTAGATTGTTTGCCAATGTTTTATGTTCGAATTCGTTGAATGCTTCTCTCATTGCTCTCTTTACGCTCTTTTTCGCTTCGTTCAGCTTTTCCTTATCAGCTATGATTCGACTACTCTTAAACCTATGATGAAGCTTTCTTTGTTTCCGTAGTACCTTTCGTACATGATTGTTATACCACGGTGGATCTTTCCCCTCGCTTTGGACCTTAGTCGGTACGAACTTATCTAAGGCGTACTGGACGATGTTTCTGAATTTTTTCCATTTTTGTTCCACATCCTCTTCCTCAGAAATGAACGTTTGATGGTGGTCACTCAGATATTCTGCGATTTGTGCCCTATCACTCTTGTTAAGCAAATATATTTTCCTTCCTTTCTTGGCATTTCTTATTACACTTGTAGTCATTGATGCAACCACTGACTTATGATCACTGATACCCTCTTCTACATTCACGGAGTCGAAAAGTTCCGGTCTATTTGTTGCTATGAGGTCTAAAACGTTAGCTTCACGAGTTGGTTCTCTAACTATCTGCTCGAAGTAATTCTCGGACAAGGCAGTCAGGATAATGTCACAAGAGTCTCTGTCCCTGGCTCCAGTTCTGATTGTGTGACTATCCCATTCTATACCTGGTAGATTGAAGTCTCCCCCTATTACAATAGTATGATCACGAAACTTCTTCACGACGTTCTGCAGGTTCTCTCTGAGGCGCTCAACTACTACGGTTGCTGATGCAGGTGGTCTATAGAAGCATCCGACTATCATATCTGACCCACCTTTGATACTTAACTTAACCCAGATTATTTCACATTCGCATTCGCTAATAACTTCACTGGATATTATTGAATTCTTTACTGCTATAAATACTCCTCCACCATTGGCGTTTATCCTATCCTTGCGGTATATATTCCATTCTGTGTCTAGGATTTCGTTACTGTTCACTTCCGGTTTTAACCAACTTTCCGTTCCTAATACTATATGCGCACTATTTCCTTCAATAAGAGATACTAATTCAGGAACCTTGCCCTGGATACTCCTGCAGTTTACCAATATTACGTTAACTTTTCCTGTTTTTGGTCTCTGAGGACGGACGTTCTTTATCAACGATGATAATGTCCTCTCTGGTAAGCCGTCAGGTATTTTATCGTTTCGCCCAAGGGGGGTCCCTCTAACCTAAAAAACCCCCGTGTGCACGCCACACGTACTCATTGACTAATATTCTCTATTAAATGTACTTTTACCCAGCTACTAATCTACTACCAACACTATAGCATCTGTTGTGTGTTTGTTCATTTATTTTAGTGCATTTACCTTGTAGATGGTTGTTTCCGCTATTGGATGCACCCTCGTGGTACCCTGGTGTCAACACCCATTGCCAGCTGGATTCCCTGGGCGTTTTCCCTATTGCAAGTAATTGCGTCTTAAAGTCCACACTTCCATGATCACTTGCACCAACGCAATGTAGATTGTTGAGACAGTATTTCATTCTGTGGTTGCCGACCGCAGTTACCTTCTGTCCATCCCATCGTCAAAACGTTCTCGATTGGGGAGGGAGCCGGCAAACTCGGTGGCCGAGGTAGGGTTTGCCAAGCAGTAGAGATTCTCGCTGTGTATGAGCGGGCATTACCTTGTTGAAATGTAAGCACAGGATGGCTTGCCATGAACGGCGACGAGGCGGAGCGTAAATCGGCGTACCGCTTTGCTGTAAGTGTGTCGCGGTTGACAAACAAAACCGTACTGCTATGAAAAGAAATGGCACCCCAAACCATAAATCCTGGCTGTCGCGGGCGACGGTAACGTTGGTATCCCATTGATATCTAGGGCGTCTACAAACACGTTGTAAGTTAGCTTGCGTCACGGTCACTATGTGTAAGTTGCGGAAAAAAATTGGCGTTATGTGTAAGTTGCGTGAAGCTCACTTTGAATAAGAAAATGCTATCTGACATTGAAATCAACGTAAAATATTGGGTCGCCACCAACTCCAGCCACACGACAAATAAACGGTTCGGCTGCATCGGAAAATTAATTTAACCATAGGAAAAAGACTCATAAGAGAATATTCATTGTACTATCACTCGTAAAGAATGGGATGTAATTACTGGTTTGGTCCAGGCATTGCTCACGTGAATTAGATATTAAAATAAAGTAAATAATGGGTGAGCACTGTGTATAAGAGCAGCTTGCAGCAGCACTCCTAAAAATAACATCTATTCTAAAGAATTTGTTTTAAATAAAAAGGGGACACTAATTATTGGACCTGTGCGCATGAGAACGCTATGGATGGGCTAACAAGGAAACTACAAAGTAAATGGCGTAGACAATAGAGACGTAACATCGGTGCAAAGAATAATATTGGTGGCAAAATTATTTATTCCTTAAAAAATTGAGGTATGCATCTACACAACTGCCGCTGCCTGGTAACTAAGTACAATTTCTTGTGAAACGCCAGCCGGGGTGACCGAGCGGTTCTAGGCGCTACAGTCTGGAACCACACGACCGCTACGGTCGCAGGTTCGAATCCTACCTCGGGCATGGATGTGTGTGATGTCCTTAGGTTAGTTAGGTTTAAGTAGTTCTAAGTTCTAGGGGACTGATGACCTCAGATGTTAAGTCCCATAGTGCTCAGAGCCATTTGAACCATTTCTTGTGAAACGGTAGACGATTTACAACACACTCGTATGCCCACGTGCTTTGCGGAGAGACAATTCCTACATACCGTGGCCAAGTTTTATTCGCATTAGACCACGCAGCCGCGAACAGTTAACATTTTTCAGAAGGCACATTTGAATGGACAAAGGGTGATGGCAGTGGGCCAACTAACTCTAATATTAAACCTCGTGGATGGCTTCCAACAGGCCATAAGCTACATGAGACAAAGTAAATTCACGAAGAGGCAAATTAATCAAGGTTCAGGAAAGATTAGAACGTGTACAGACGCAATTGCAGGCAGAGAAACATTCACACTGAACCGAGAGCGCACTTCTTACCTATGCAACACCTCTTTGTTACATTCTTCTTACGGATCAAAGTCTGCATTAGGAATCAAACCGAATGTCTGCAAAAGCCTTGCTTTCCTTGCTGCGACCCAGCAAATCAATGTTTATAAGACGAAACGCGAGACCAGAAGCTAAAAGCTCTCCCCTCTAGCTATGAGACAACGCGCCACGCGGTTAAACCAACTCACCCTCCTTCGAAGAGATCTCGGCTGCAGAATCCTCAGAGTGCTGGAAGCAGACTGACTGTCTCACACACTCCAACGTCTCCCCCGCGACCCCGTGGCCAGGAAAAAAACCCAGAGATGAGGCTTCCGCCACCAGCCTAACAGAGGTAACTTCACGCAAGGAGAAAAAAATGGTTCAAATGGCTCTGAGCACTATGGGACTTAACTGCTGAGGTCATCAGTCCCCTAGAACTTAGAACTACTTAAACCTAACTAACCTAAGGACATCACACACATCCATGCCCGAGACAGGATTCGAACCTGCGACCGTAGTGGTCGCGCGGTTCCAGACTGTAGCGCCTAGAACCGCTCGGCCGCCCCGGCCGGCGCGTCATATGGCCTGACAACCAGGAGTGATGGTTTGGAGCCGGCCGAAGTGGCCAAGCGGTTCTAGACGCTACAGTCTGGAACCGCGTGACCGCTACGGTCGCAGGTTCGAATCCTGCCTCGGGCATGGGTGTGTGTGATGTCCTTAGGTTAGTTAGGTTTCAGTAGTTCTAAGTTTAGGGAACCAATGACCTCAGATGTTAAGTCCCATAGTGCTCAGAGGCATTTAAACCATAAGGGCCAGAGGTGGACCAAAGCATTATTGAATTGCTCAATTTGTGAAGCTCTTTCTCTTTAATAAGTAATCCAACGTTCCTGATATTGTAATCGTTGTTCATCACTAGACGTACACCACATCACTACACGTACACACGATTTTCGTCCCATTCGTATAATTCCTTCAATGTGCGTCGCAAAAATGTTCAAATGTGTGTGAAATCTTATGGGACTTAACTGCTAAGGTCATCAGTCCCTAAATTATCCTAAGGACAAACACACACACCCATGCCCGAGGGACCAGCCGCACAGTCCATGACTGCAGCGCCTTAGACCGCTCGGCTAATCCAGCGCTGCTATGTGCGTCGCTTTTTTGTCGTACAGTGTATTACAAATTAATAAAATGTGCGTCAATAAAAATGCAAGGCTACACGTGAAGGTATCTGAGAGTATTGTAAAGTTGAACAGTGAACAAATTTACAAAGCATCACTTCCCGCCGAGTCAATGGTGACACAATTCAGTGATGGGGGGGGGGGGGGGGGGAGGTAGGAGAAGAGGGGGCGGGGTGCATTACGGCTTTACGGCTACACGCGCGAAACTCTGTCATCCTGGCTTGTTTTCTGTGATTTCTGTTGTGATTGCTACCTTGTTACTCAATATTGGATTTCCGATGAAATAAATAAGGGCAGGCGTAATTGGGTATCATCGGTTCCCGGAAAACGTTAGTGCTCAATGTTCGTGTGTACCTGGGTGAAATCGGGAGTGTAAAATAAATGTTCATAATGCACGGATACACTGCGGACGTTTACTATCTGAAGAGTAGACATGGGATTAGGAAAAGTTTTACTCTCTTCTTTAAATTAGACGTCTAATCCGCACGCTGTCTTTTCGCAGAAAATACATCAATTGGAAATAAAACTCAGAATGCTGTAAAGGATTTTAACAATGTAAGAGTAAGTACACATGTTTTTGGATAGTGTCCGTCTTTAGCTAATCAAAATATTGTTTTTTTAACCCAAACATGTTTCACAGCAGTTGCAGCATTTTCAGTGAGCTTTTATTTTATGGCTGTTAAAGATAAAGAATGTTCTTTACTATTTGTATACATGTAATTATTAGTTTTTAAATCGTAATTACAGATATTTGAAAAACACACAAAATTAGGAATTCATAATATTGTGTGTTTTTTCAACTATCTGTAATATCTGTAATTTTGCGTGTTTTTTCAAATATCTGTAATATCTGCAATTTTGCGTGTTTTTTCAAATATCTGTAATAATTGCAATTTTGTGTGTTTTTTTCAAATATGTCTAATTACGATTTAAAAACTAATAGTTAGATGTATACAAACAGTAAAGAACCTTATTTATCTATAACAGCACACTGAAGATGTTGCAATTGCAGTGAAACATGTTGGGTTAAAAAAACAAAATTATTTTCCTAAAGGCGGACCCTATCCAAAAACATCTGTATTGTTAAAACAAACACGAAAAAAGAGCTTCAACACGAAGATGGTTGTTGAGAGACAAGGGGGCTTAATTTAGTCTATTTTCGAGTTTCATTTTATCGAAGAAAAGAACACATAACTGATGGAAGGTTTTTCACGGACCATCTCCAGGTCTAATTAAGTTTGTTACTTCTTTTAAAATCCGTAGACTATAATCACGTTGCTTCGTCCTATATCGGAGCGTTGTACGGCAGGTAAAGAATAATTTTGTCTACTAAAATAAAGGAGCGCTTTAGGAGAAACTGCTCTACAAGTAAGTATCTAATAATCTTAGCAGAAACTCCAGTGCAGATTACGAAAATTTATGCTACAACTAGGCACAAATTCAACTGTTAATACTCAGAATGAAACTTTCACTCTGCGGCACAGAGACTCGAATTCGGGACCTTTGTCTTTCGCGGCCAAATAGTCTGCCGATGAGCTACCCAAGCACGATTCACAATGTGCCCCTCATAGCTTAACTTCCGCTATTACTTCATCTCCTACCTTCCAATCTTCAGCTGTTATCCTGCAAAGCTTACAGGATTAGCGCTTCTGGAAGAAGGTGTATTACTGGGACATGGCTTAGCCGCAGCCTTTGCGGCGTGTTTCGAGAATGAAAGCTTTAGTTCTGCAGTGGAGTGTGCGCTGATATGAAACTTCGTGGTAGATTAAAAGTGTGTGGCAGACCGGGAGTAGTACCGGGTTACAATGGCAAAGCTAGAGGCGAAAACAGCTTGGTTCCGAATATTGATTTCAGCAGTTCGGCCAGTTTCAGTGAATACGTGGGAGAGAGTATGACAACATTTACAGTTCATTGGGAGGCCAAACAGTAAACTGTCAGTATGCTGCAAAAGAATTTGCTGGTCATGATCAGATTACTGTGATTTCTATGGTAGGTCCCACATATCAATCATCGGAATAACTGACTATTTTGGCAGATTTCGAGTATACTTCAGCGTTTATACATGGATAAAGAATTTGAAACTGAAAAGTGGTGAGCCGGCCGTTGTGGCCGAGCGATTCTAGGCGCTTCAGTCTGGAACTGCGCTGCTGCTACGGTCGCAGGCTCGAATCCTTCCTCGGGCATGGATGTGTGTGATGTCCTTAGGTTAGTTAGGTTTAAGTATCCTAAGTCCAGGGGACTGATTACCTCAGATGTTAAGTCCCATAGTGCTCAGAGCCATTTGAAACATTTTTTTGAAAAAAGGTGATGGAATCCTAATACCTTTTCAGTTCGACAGAGTTAACAAAAAGCGTCATATACTTGTACGTGAGCACAAGGACTTTGATTCGGATCAGACATCTAAACAGGGACTTTAAATGTATGGCCATTAAGAATTATTCAGCAAGACGAAATCAGCTCTGGATTGCGTAACGTTAGCATTCACAGATGAAACGTATTGTGCTAATGTCATCTAATTCTGGACCAACGGATTTTTACGTGTCATATCTGATGTGAAACACTGTACAGGGAAAATTTTATTTATGTTCAAATGATGATTATTTCAGTCTGTAAACATATGTAATTAGGTGGGATGGTAAAGCTGTCTGTGAACGATTCCTTTAATCTGAGCAGTGCTCACCTCCACAGCACAGCAGTCAAGCGCAGCTGTCTGCCATACGAAGGACGCGGCTTAGAGTCGCAGTTACTGCAGGAATTTCTCGATGATGGGCGACCTCCAGCATGGTGATGTCAATTGAGTAGCTACTTGATCGATTAGTGGTCGCTCCAGGTTGACAAAAAGTGGCAAAGGCCAGAAGAGCAGTGTGCTGACCCCACCCTCCTCCGTATCGCGTCAAATGACGCCACTGGCGCAAGATGACATGGCGGTCGGTCGGTACCTTTTGCCCTGCCACGGACTATGGACGGATTTTATGCTTACATTTTTTACTTCGTAGCTGATTCAACTTGACTGAACAGTGATTATTTTGAAATATACCAGAATAATTGATTACAACCAATACGAGAAACATCCCAGAAACATCAAGGTTATTGCTGAGCAAAACAAAGAGTTGAAATAGGTAGTGGTATTTGCTACCCAGTGACGTCAGGGGACGCTGACCAGTGGCTGCATATATGCGAGGACTGTCAGTGGCCGTGCCGAGGGGATACACCGATTCCCGTCAGATCATTGAAGTTAAGCACCTTCGGGCGTGAAAAGTGTTCGTTCGGGTACGCCACGTGAAGTCATATGACACTGTTGTTTGTCATCCGTCCGTCGGATGGATACGTTAAACTGGGTGGTACTCTTGGTGGTACTTGAGATGCGTGGGTTCTGTCACTGTCATTCAGCACATAGGGCAGGCGTGGACAAAGGTACGCACTTAATATTTTTCCATCTTTTCCATCCGCTTTCCTGGTTACAGGAGAATGAAAATTGTAGACATTACATCTAGGAGCACACTATACACGCTACCGTAAGATCAAGATCGTTTTTATGATGTAATAAAGATATATCAAGTTATATAAATGTAACAACTGGACGAAGAGGAGAAATGAAGATCTATATGTGTAGAAAGAATCACTAACACAATAAGAAAGAGCAGGTTAAAATTTTACTGTCATATGTACAGAATGACTGAAAATAGGCTAACGAAGAAAATTTTGAACTTCATTTACAAATTAAAAAGCACCATCGGATTTCTGGAAGAGACAAGGAAGGAGTTGAGAGAATTTACTGTCGCAGGAAACACCATACAGAATAGGAAGAGTTTCAGGCTACTGAGCAATGCTGCAAAATTTCCTGTCAGCAACGAAATTCACAACCTAAGAGGGTGATTTCAAATGAACAGAGGCAGGCCATCAGCCAACGCATGAAGAAGTTCTGTGATGATCAAAAGAAAAAGATTGCACGTTTGTGTTAGGTTCTAAGCGGTCTGTAATTGGCTTAATTCTGTAATACAAAAGATACTTCTTCTTCAACGGAATGTTACAAATGAAGAAATTGGATCTTTGCTCCAGGGCTGGAGTACACATGCTATTGTTATGGGACGAAATTCCATAAAAAAATTTGTAACAGACAAAAGCAGACTTACAATATTTGTCAGGCACCTCCACTGTTAACTTGTATAACGTTATACTCAATAATCATGATCATCACCATCATCATCATTATTATTATTATTATTATTTCCCTCATCGTTATCGTATTACACAACAAAACCTCGTCGTCGGAGCTGAATCGCTGGGACCAGAATTAACGCTGACAGGTACTGTGAGACTCTGAAAAAACTCAAACGGGCAATTCAGAACCGGAGAAGAGGTATGTTGAGCAAGGGCGTACACATTCTCCATGATAACGTTCGCCCACGCATCGCTTGGCAAACCGTTCCTTTCCTGCAACAGTTTCAGTGGAACATAATCACCCACCCGCCCTATAGTCCTCACTTGGCACCCAGTGACTATCACCTGTTCCCTGGGTTGAAAGAACATTTGGCCGGAAAGCGATTCAGCTCCGACGACGAGGTGAAAGAAGTGGTTCATAACTTTCTGAACAGCATGGCGGCGAGCTGGTATGACATGCGCATACAAAAACTGCCACAGCGTCTACAAAAATGCATCGACATAAATGGTGATTATTTCGAAAAATAGCTAAATGTTCACGCAGTAAACTGATGTAAACCATTGTAGAAATAAACGGGTCTATGTACTTATAAAAAAAATAGGAGACCTTACTTTTGGGATTACCCTCGTACAGGAAAATACAGGGCTATTACAAATGATTGAAGCGATTTCATA
This sequence comes from Schistocerca serialis cubense, assembly GCF_023864345.2. Classification (NCBI taxonomy): domain Eukaryota; kingdom Metazoa; phylum Arthropoda; class Insecta; order Orthoptera; family Acrididae; genus Schistocerca; species Schistocerca serialis. Next base: position 99,646,645 of record NC_064649.1, read on the forward strand.
AATTCACTGTAGCTCCATTCATTGACATATGGTCACAACACACTACAGATACGTAGAAAAACTCATTAAGTTTTGTTCGGCTGAAGCCGCGCTTCAGGTTTCTGCCGCCAGAGCGCTCGAGAGCGCAGTGAGACAAAATGGCGACAGGAGCCGAGAAAGCGTATGTCGTACTTGAAATGCACTCACATCAGTCAGTCATAACAGTGCAACGACACTTCAGGACGACGTTCAACAAAGATCCACCAACTGCTAACTCCATTCGGCGATGGTATGCGCAGTTTAAAGCTTCTGGATGCCTCTGTAAGGGGAAATCAACGGGTCGGCCTGCAGTGAGCGAAGAAACGGTTGAACGCGTGCGGGCAAGTTTCACGCGTAGCCCGCGGAAGCAAGCAGGGAGTTAAAAGTACCACAGGATGGTGCTCCACCGCACTTCCATCATGATGTTCGGCATTTCTTAAACAGGAGATTGGAAAACCGATGGATCGGTCGTGGTGGAGATCATGATCAGCAATTCATGTCATGGCCTCCACGCTCTCCCGACTTAACCCCATGCGATTTCTTTCTTTGGGGCTATGCGAAAGATTCAGTGTTTAAACCTCCTCTACCAAGAAACGTGCCAGAACTGCGAGCTCGCATCAACGATGCATGCTTTCGAACTCATTGATGGGGACATGCTGTGCCGAGTGTGGGAGGAACTTGATTATCGGCTTGATGTCTGCCAAATCACTAAAGGGGCACATATCAAACATTTGTGAATGCCTAAAAAAACTTTTTGAGTTTTTGTATGTGTGTGCAAAGCATTGTGAAAATATCTCAAATAATAAAGTTATTGTAGAGCTGTGAAATCGCTTCAATCATTTGTAATAACCCTGTACATTGTGTTATTATTATTATTTGGCCTTTTCTGGCCACATTTTCTGCAGTTTCCCCGGTAGAGTCAGTGTTTCTGTTTCGGCTTGAGTGTACACTCGATGAGACGAAAATCATATTTTTGTTGCGAAGTTTACAAGCTGCTTACAGAAAGTTGCATTTGTGCTTTATTGGACGTCATTATCCTCCCGATATTGATTTTTCTCTGCTTGCCTCAAACTTAAATTATGATGAGCGATAAATGAACAAGTCCCGTCTTTCCCTTCCCCTTCGGTTTATTTATTAACGGGGCAGTTTAAGCCACTGCCCTCGGCAAACTAAAATGCTAAATGTCAGAAATGTTTAAACGCAAGGCCACAGAACGCAGGATCCAGATTGATACAGTGCTCCGCCAGTTGACTTTCCTCTGTCTCAGAAAATACTCTCTTAAAACGCCCGAGTGATGCCACTCCATAGCCTGCTTCATACCTTTTACGTAATGTGGATTCATTTCATCGAAGACTTTAATCTGCATTTGTAATGGGAGATCGATTTTCTGTTAGCTTCTTAGTCTCCTCAAACGTCTTAGAAAATAACAGCGTGGTGGACATTTTCTCCTCGTAGTTTCTATAACATGAAGGTGTAATAGTCGTATTTACTGAATCAGGTTCATCAGATATGTTAAATCACCTACGCTTTCAGTATTAGAACTGAAGAAAGAAAAAGACAAATGTTTTGGGGCCAAGGGAGACATGCGGACATTGGCTTCAGCTATTTCGCCCTGTGGCGCTGATTTCTGAACTTCTGATATCAGCTGCCATATACGGTAACTTGTAAACTAACAACTAAGCTTAAAGCGTGAGTTAGGTTATGTACTTACACACCAGGTATATTGGTGATTCTTTAGGATTTTGCTACAGCAGACAGACAGCCATTAGTTACATGGTAAATGATTAGATCGAAACTTCCGAAAATCTAATTCACCTCATATGTCTTAAGCTTCAAAGCACAAACCACTAACGCACACCTGACTCTTCCACCATAAAAGCTCTCAACTGGAGTAGCAGGACTGCCAAATTACACTCACCCGAGTAGGAACACTAGATCCGGATCTTTTCCCGTACGTACCTTTGTTTCCGCTTACACACACACACACACACACACACACACACACACACACACATATTAGATATCAACACAAAAGCAACACACAATGCCGACTTTTCGGAAGGAAACGTACCTACGGGTGCGAGGGATAAAAAGCGCCTTTCCCATTAATGTGGATGTTGTAACTTGTTGTGACCGCGACCGGAACAGTGCGGGGTGGCTGAGAAAGCGCGGTGAGACCAAACGGAGAGCTGCCCGCGAACAAACAAATGAATGGAAAGGACGGACACGAAACAACGACGGACGACGGAGAGAGACCTTACGACGACAACATGCAACAAGCAACGGAGTGACAGAGACAACCAAACGAATCCAAGACGTCCACTAGCAATGAAAACAAAGAACGATAAACGCGCTGTCTGCTGTTGAGGTGATGGGTCGAGACTCGCTGGCTGAGCTTTTTTTTTTTTTTTTCTTTATTGTGATTTCATGCCCCTGCCCCATATGGGCAGGGGAGGGCTGTCAGCAGCACAATCCGCCGCTCTTCAGCCGAATGACATGGCAACTAAAACAAGAATAAAATAATACATACATAAGGAGGTAAAAAAAGGGGAACATAAAACAGAGTAAGGGGAGAAAATGGAGGTAAAAATCACTGACATGTAGAAGTTCATTGGGGACAGTTAAAATAGTCACCAGAAAGTTTAAAAAAAAACACAGTCTGCGATTCTTAAAACACAGAGAAGACACTGGATGCGCATGCACAGTTTAAAAGTTGGCCACAGTATTAAAAACACTCCGAAAACAACACACTTAAAACCCACTCGGAGCACACACGACGAAGAGTAAAACTACCAGGCGGGACCTGCCGAGGGAGAGGGCAGAGAGGATGGAAAAGGAGGGGAGAGCATGGGGCAGCTGGGGAAGCGGCGGGATGAAGAGAGGAGGGGCAACCGTGGGTGCACGAAGAGGCAGGAGAAACATGGGGCGGGAGAGGGAAAGGGAAGACAGGGCAGGAGGGAGCGCAGAGACACTGAAAGAAGGCACAAGAGATGGACGGGGAGTAGGAGGGGAAATCCGCTCAGAAGGAGGGAGGGGGCTGGCTGAGCGAGAGGCAGGCGCTTAAATACTCTATCGGGGGCGCCGCTATTGGCCTCTGGGACCACGTGTTCCACTGTGGCGAACTCACACTAAATGCGGGCCAGGAGGCGCGCGCCGCCACAGCTTACGGCGCGATGGTGCAGAGACCTCCATGACGTCTGGCGGGGATTCAAATTCCGCGGCGCGCGATACCACAGTGGATGAATCTGATCTTGGGGATATCCCAGCCATCGCGCCATACGTCTTTGCTTTCCTTTATTAGCGAAAACTACCCTACCTTTTAAAGTTCTACCTGCGAAGGGTATTCAATAAGTAACGCTAGACATTTCTTTCTCAGAAGACTTCCGTTGGAAAATGGCGGAATTTGCAATGGGACATCGTAGAATATTCCCGCTTTAGACCCTATAGTTCTGTTCCGAAAGGTGGTGGGGCTATATGTAGCATTCGAAAGCCCTTCTGTAACAGAAGTCCGTTCAAAACAGAGAGATGTCATTGTTTTGGCCTAAAGCCAGAGCGCCGCAGATATTCGTGTCTACAGAGCCTCGGCAGTGAACAAAAGCACGGTGAGTCATTGGGTGAGCCGACTGTCATTATCGAAACAAGCTCGCCAAGACCTGTCCGATCTCTCACGTGTCGACCGGCCGCACAGAACTGTGGCTCCTGCGGTGTTGGAACGTGCGGACACTCTCATTCGAGGTGACAGGAGAATCAAACTAGAACACCGCACTGCACAGCTGGCCGCCTCTGTTGGTAATGATGACACACTCGTCCACCACTTAGGGTATGAAAGGTAAATGCCCGCTGGGTTCGTCAGTGTCTAACAGAAGATCATAAAGAGCAACAGAGGACCAACGGTGCGGTATCGCTTGTGCGTTACGAGTCTCTTCGTGATAATTTTTATCTAACGTCGTCACAGGTGATGAAACGTGGGTTCTTTACTTCGAGCCAGAAGCAAAACAACAATCTATGGAGTGGCGCCGGCATCACTGAGGTTGGTCGTGGGTCGATCAAGTTCAAAGCCGCACCCTCAGCTGGTGAAGTCATGACGACAGTATTCTGTGGTTGTGAAGGTGTTATTCTGCCTGATGTCCTCCCTCATGGTGCAACGATCAACGCCGAAGTGTACTGTGCTACCCTCAAGAAGATGAAGATGCGACTTCGGCGTGTTCGTCGCCACAAAAAATTCAGACCAACTTGTCCTTCTCCATGACAACGCAAGGCCTCATACGAATCTGCGCATGCGAGAACGGCTCATGAAACCCCACTGGACTGTTCTTCCTCATCCGCCTTACAGCCCGGATCTCGCCCTTTCCGATTTCAAACTGTTTGGCCCCATGAAGGAATCACTCCGAGGGAAGCAGTACATGGCTGTTGGGGAGGTTACTGGTACACCATGGCGTTAGCTACGACGTCGACCACGTCCACGTATGGTACCGGAAGACCATCGGAGTGAACGGAGATTATGTTGAAAAACAAGATTTTAGCCAAAGGAGTGGGGAATAGTATGATGTATTGGAACTCTGAATGAAAGCAAGGTACTTCCCATCTTCAACTTTTGTAGTCCTGTCTTCCTCAGTTTCGTGTAATATTACGGGATATTGATAGTTTTTACTTACGGACCGTCTGACAGCAACTGAATGAAACAATTTTAGTGCCATACGCGTTTCGCCTTTATTTTCTGCAAGGCATCATCAGCGGCCTGGAATATGTACATATGTTTGCTATTTAATGTACATTTTGGTCACTGTACCTATAGGTTATGAACAGTTCTGCTGGTTGGTATTTCCTATTAAGTTGTAAAATTTTGAACTGTACTTACAGGTTGCGTGGACAGTTTCCTACATATAACGCTCCTGTTGATTTTTGGTGTTGCCTTTCTTCTTATGAATGCCAATTTGCGGTTCCCACCCCCCCTCCACCCCATTCCACAGCACTATGAACTGACCGCTTGTTTCAATGCAATGTTTCGGTTTCTGTTGCCGACTGTCATATGTTTTTGCCAAAGATCGAATGTTAGTGCCAAACTTTCGAGTGTAATTATTGAAGGACTGCTACGGTCGCAGGTTCGAATCCTGCCTCGGGCATGGATGTGTGTGATGTCCTTAGGTTAGTTAGGTTTAAGTAGTTCTAAGTTCTAGGGGACTGATGACCACAGATGTTAAGTCCCATAGTGCTCAGAGCCATAATTATTGAAGGATCAGTGTGTAAGTTATATATATATATATATATATATATATATATATATATATGTGTGTGTGTATGTGTGTGTGTGTGTGTGTGTGTGTGTGTGTCCAGAAGGTGGAGGTTTTTTTTGTTTTGTTTTATCATATCATTTTCTTTATTAAGTGTAGTAGGGAGCCCGTGCTGATGTGTGTTTGTTCATTTATCACATGTTTGTCTTCTGCTATGGCTTTCTAGATGTGGAAGTTTTTCTTGCATTTGTATAAGATGTTTGTCATGGTTGCTTATTCTCATTATTTTCATTTCTTGTTCGACGTTTGTAGGATGATGGTTATGATATATTAAATGTTCTGCAAATGTAAAATGGTTTGTTTCGTACTTCTAAAATCTGATATGTTCTTTGTATCGTGTTTTAAAATTCCTGCATGTCATGCCTATGTATACTGCATCACAACTTTGTCATTCAAGTCTATATATTCCTGATTGTTGGAATTTGTCCCTCTTGGTAACTGGTTTGCTTAGGTGTGATTGCAGGGTTTGCCCAGACTTGTATGGTATTTGGAAGCCCTGTCTCTTTAGGATGTTTGCAACTCTGTGTGTTAGTTTGTGTGCGGGTCATGGAGTACCATCTGGTTCTTTTCTGTGTGGTCTTGTCATTGTGTGTTTGTAAGTTTTCAGCTTGTGAATTCTCTTGTATTCTGGAAATGTTGTGTCCGTTTTGTATTTGTGTTTTATTTTTTGTGCAATTACCAAAATGTAAATTAAATAGCAAACATACGTACATATTCCAGGCCACTGATGGTGCCTTGCAGAAAACAAAGGCGAACGCGTATGGCACTAAAACTATATTTTATTCAGTTGCTGTCAGACGGTCCATAAGTAAAAATTATCAATATACCGTAACAAGGTACACTACTGACCCTTAAAATTACTACACCAAGAAGATGACGTGCTACAGACGCGAAATTTAACCGATAGGAAGAAAATACTGCGATATGCAAATGATTAGCTTTTCAGAGCATTCCCACAAGGTTGGCGCCGGTGGCGACACCTACAACGTCCTGCAGTGAGGAAAGTTTCCAACCGATTTCTCATACACAAACAGCAGTTGACCGGCGTTGCCTGGTGAAACGTTGTTGTGATGCCTCGTGTAAGGAGGAGAAATGCGTACCATCACGTTTCCGACTTTGATAAAGGTCGGATTGTAGCCTATCGCGATTGCGGTTTATCGTATCACGACACTGCTGCTCTCGTTGGTCGAGATCCAGTGACTGTTAGCAAAATATGGAATCGGTGTGTTCAGGAGGGTAATACGGAACGCCGTGCTGGATCCCAACGGCCTCGTATCACTAGCAGTCGAGATGACAGGCATCTTATCCGCATGGCTGTAACGGATCGTGCAGCCACGTCTCGATCCCTGAGTCAACAGGTGGGGACGTTTGCAAGACAACAACCATCTGCACGAACAGTTCGACGACGTTTGCAGCAGCATGGAGTGTCAGCTCGGAGACCATGGCTGCGGTTACCCTTGACGCTGCATCACAGAGAGACGAACCTGGGTTCACGGAAGTCGAAACGTCATTTCGTTGGATGAATCCAGGTTCTGTTTACAGCATCATGATGGTCGCATCCGTCTTTGGCGACATCGCGGTGAACACGCATTCGAAGCGTGTATTCGTCGTCGCCATACTGGCGTATCACCCGGCGTGATAGTATGGGGTGCGTTTGGTTACACGTCTCGGTCTCCTCTTGTTCGCATTGAAGTCACTTTGAACAGTGGACGTTACATTTCAGATGTGTTACAACCGTGACTCTACCCTTCATTCGATCCCTGCGAAACCATATATTTGAGCAGAATAATGCACGACCGCATGATGCAAGTCCTGTATTGGCCTTTCTGGATACAGAAAATGTTCGACTGCTGCGCTGGCCAGCACATTCTCCAGATCTCTCACCAATTGAAAACGTCTGGTCAATAGTGGCCGAGCAACTGGCTCGTCACAATACGGCAGTCACTACTCTTGATGGACTGTGGTATCGTGTTGAAGCTGCGTGGGCAGCTGTACCTGTACACGCCATCCAAGCTCTGTTTGACTCAATGCCCAGGCGTATCAAGGCCGGTATTACGACCAGAGGTGGTTGTGCTGGGTACTGATTTCTCTGGATCTATGCACCCAAATTGCGTGGAAATGTAATCGCAGATGAGTTATAGTATAATATATTTGTGTAACGAATACCAGTTTATCATCTGCATTTCTTCTTGGTGTAGCAATTTTAATGGCCAGTACTGTAGAACACCATGGCATTAACTAAGACGTCGAACAGTGGAGTTGAACCATGCGGCCATGCACTCCGTTCCAGTATGGTAGCGCAAGACCATGGAATTCAACGCAGATTATGTTGAAAAATAAGATTCCGTAGCCAGAGGAGGGGGCAATAATATGATGTCCTGGAATCCAGAATTAAGGCAAGGTGCTTTCATAAAGACAATGTGTAGCGATACTTATTAAACGCCTCTCGTACCCGTCAGAGTTGGCTTCTTATAGATGCCATGTCCCAACCTTCACGTATCCTTCGGTGCTCCTCTGCCCAGCAGTTGACTACTGTGCTGGGAGCAAGTGATTCAGCAAAACCTCTGCAGAGCCTGTCAGGCATCTCACGGTGGGATATTTTCGGGCCACCACGCGGGAGTCGCGATACCCCACCAGTCTGTGTCCACCGCGTCGTCTGCTGTCCACTCTGGAGCGGACGTTTCGAGTGCTCCGACCGGTCCCCGTAATTTGGGGGAAATCCCCGCCGTCGACGCGGGCGCAGTGTTGTGTTTGGCGCGCTGCGAAGTCCCGCGCATTTAATATCTCGTTCCGCGGACCGCAGCCAAAATTAGCGGCGCACTCGCCGCGCCAGTAATTACGCCATGGCGGCCCCCGAGCCGTCGCGTCAGCAAATCCGCGCCACCGCTCGGCAGGCCGGGGCCTTTTGATTCGCGGCCACTGCGCTCTGGAACTGTTAATGAGCGGACCGACGCCGCGGCCCCGAATAATCGACCCGGCGCGCTGCCCGGCTGCGTTCGACCGGAATGACGGGGCCGTCTGAATAGCGCTCCACACACGTGGCCTGCACGCGTCACGGGCCGGACACTCTTGCCAATCACCCACGGCTTTCCCGGGCATAGCGTACAGAACTACCCTCTGCGTCACGTCATCGAATACCTGTCGCCGTCTCGTTGTAGCGTATACATTGGTGCGCCAAAAATCATGGAATATCCATATGAACGTGTACAGACGGCGGTAGTATCGTGTACACAAGGCATAAAAGTCTTCCGAAGTAAGAGTGATTTCAGGTGTGCCGCAGCGGAGTGTCGTAGGACCGTTGCTATTCACAATACAGGGTGTTACAAAAAGGTACGGCCAAACTTTCAGGAAATATTCCTCACACACAAATAAAGAAAAGATGTTATGTGGACATGTGTCCGGAAGCGCTTAATTTCCATGTTAGAGCTCATTTTAGATTGTTCCTCCACCTACGCTCAATGGAGCACGTTATCATGATTTCGTACGGGATACTCTGCCTGTGCTGCTAGAACATGTGCCTTTACAAGTACGACACATGTGGTTAATGTACGATGGAGCTCCTGCACATTTCACTCGAAGTGTTCGTACGCTTCTCAATAACAGATTCGGTGACCGATGGATTGGTAGAGGCGGACCAATTCCATGGGCTCCACGCTCTCCTGACCTCAACCCTCTTGACTTTCATTTATGGGGGCATTTGAAAGCTCTTGTCTACGCAACCCCGGTACCAAATGTAGAGACTCTTCGTGCTCGTATTGTGGACGGCTGTGATACAATACGCCATTCACCAGGGCTGCATCAGCGCATCAGGGATTCCATGCGACGGAGGGTGGATGCATGTATCCTCGCTAACGGAGGACATTTTGAACATTTCCTGTAACAAAGTGTTTGAAGTCACGCTGGTACGTTCTGTTGCTGTGTGTTTCCATTCCATGATTAATGTGATTTGAAGAGAAGTAATAAAATGAGCTCTAACATGGAAAGTAAACGTTTCCAGACACATATCCACATAACATATTTCCTTTCTTAGTGTGTGGGGAATGTTTCCTGAAAGTTTGGCCGTCCCTTTTTGTAACACCCTGTATACATAAATGACATTGTGGGTGACATCTGAAGTACACTGAGGCTTTTTGCGGATGATGATGTGGTATATCGAGAGGTCGTAATAATGGAAATTTGTACTGAAATGTAGGAGGATCTGCAGCGAATTGAGGCATGGTGCAGGGAATGGCAATTGAATCTCAATATAGACAAATGTAATGTGTTGCGAATACATAGAAAGAAAGATCCCATATCATTTAGCTACAATATAGCAGGTCAGCAACTGGAAGCAGTTAATTCCATAAATTGTCTGGGAGTACGCATTAGGAGTGATTTAAAATGGAATGATCATATAAAGTTGATCGTCGGTAAAGCAGATGCCAGACTGAGATTCATTGGAAGAATCCTAAGGAAATGCAATCCGAAAACAAAGGAAGTAGGTTCAGTACATTTGTTCGCCCACTGCTTGAATACTGCTCAGCAGTGTGGCATCCGTACCATATAGGGTTGATAGAAGCGACAGAGAAGATCCAACGGAGAGCAGCGCGCTTCGTTACAGGATCATTTAGTAATCGCGAAAGCGTTACGGAGATGATAGATAAACTCCAGTGGAAGACTCTACAGGAGAGACGCTCAGTAGCTCGGTACGGGGTTTTGTGGAAGTTTCAAGAACATATCTTCACTGAAGAGTCAAGCAGTATGTTGCTCCCTCCTACGTATACCTCGCGAAGAGACCATGAGGATAAAATCAGAGAGATTAGGGCCCACACAGAGGCATACCGACAATCCTTCTTTCCACGAACAATACGAGACTGGAATAGTAGTGAGAAGCGATAGAGGTACTCAGGGTACCCTCCGCCACACACCGTCAGGTGGCTTGCGGAGTGTGGATGTAGATGTAGATGTAAAAGAGCAGTGCAATGGCGGAGCTGTTATTTGTAGTCAGGTGATTCATGTGAAAAGGTTTTCGACTTGATGATGGACGCACCATATGGATTAAGGGATTTTGAACGCGGTATAGTACTTGAAGCTACACTCATTATCATAAATTAAGGATAACTGCAGAATGTGGTGCCACACAACGTGGCACTACACAAAACTAGCGCTAATAGCATAGGCCAGTGGTTCCCAACAGGGGTCCGCGAGCTATGCCAGGGGGGTCCGCAAGATGCTATTAGAATAAAAAATATATTAAATATATATTTCGTATGATAACAGATTTTTAGTTTTGACCGCTTCCTGCATGAGCAGAGCTTTAGCGAACGCTAACTTCTGCGTCTTCCTAGAGACAACTGACACTAGCACACTCTAGCGCAAAACTAGAATTAGATAGATGCAAATAGTTCTGCTGTATGCCGTTAGACTGCGCATGCTGCCTCTTTGCAGCTGACAACTGACAGTCACTTTACACAGAAACTCGCATTTCAGACGACAATCGGCCATTGTTAATTTATTACTTTCGCAGACCGTGTTGTTTACATATTCAGTGTTCTTTATTAAAAAGGTAGTGTTTGTAAAGCGTTGTTTTTCGCGTAAGCTACAGTTCGAGTAGTTAAAACGGACCGTTTGTTAAAAAGTGGTTCTTTAAAACGAAAAAGGCCAACAGATGAAGAGGAAGATAATGCATTTGATGTTCAAGCAAGTAAGTCACTCAGTTTTAATTGTTTCCTGCCATTTTCAGTCCATATTCAATTTCTATTTTTTTAAGGAGTTTGTTGTACTAAACACCCAGATTTGAAGACTATGATTTTGAGCAATAATGAAAAATTTAACAATATCAATGATCGCTGAACTGAAAAAGTTGTAAATTCAATATTTTTTTCAATAATGTATATGTCAATGTTTTCTCTAAGTACCAAAAATAGAAAACTTATAAAAAGATTCTTAATTTGTGTTATTTATGTTCTTGATACTGTGATATGACAAGGCACCAATCATGCTCGATGAGGGGGTCCTCGAGAGAATTTTGTTGGGAACCCCTGTCATAGGCACATAGGGAACACACGACACAGATCTGTACGTTCACGGTGTTGGTGATAAGTTGACAAAACCGTCCAGAAACACAAGTGCTACAAAACGCCACTGTTTCCTGCGCATGTACCCCGACATCAATATGGGATGTGCTCACCATGCACACGTACACAGGCCGCACAACGGGTTGGCGTACTCTGGATCAGGTGGTCGAGTAGCTGCTGGGGTATAGCCTCCCCTTCTTGCATCAGTGCCTGTCGGAGCTCCTGAAGTGTCGTAGGGGTTTGAAGAAGTGCAGCGATACGCCGACCGAGAGAATCCAAGACGTGCTCAATGGGGTTAAGTTCTGGAGAATAGGCAGGCTACTCCATTCGCCTGATACTTTCTGTTTCGAGGTACTCCTCCACGATGGCAGCTCGGTGGGGCCGTGCGTTATCATCCATCAGGAGGAAGGTGGGACCCACTGCACCCCTGAAAAGGTGGACATACTGGTGCATAATGACGTCCCGATACACCTGACCTGTTGCAGATTCTCTGTCAAAGACATGCAAGAATGTACGTGCACCAATCATAATCCCACCCCACACCATCAAACCACGACCTCCATACACGTCCCTTTCAAGGACATTAAGGGGTTGGATCTGGTTCCCGGTTCACGCCAGAGGAAAATCCGATAAGAAACACTGTTCAGACTATACCTGGACTCGTCTGTGAACATAACCTGGGACCACCGTTCCAATGACCATGTACTGTGTTCTTGACACCAGGCTTTACGGGCTCTTCTGTGACCAGGGGTCAGTGGAATGCACCTAGCATGTCTCCGGGCGCATAAACCACGTCTGTTCAGTCGTCTGTAGACTATCTGGAGACAACTGTTCCAGTGGTTGCGGTAAGGTCCCGAGCAAGGCTACCTGCAGTACTCCGTGGCCGTCTGCGGGCACTGATGGTGAGATGTCGGTCTTCTTGTGGTGTTGCACACTGTGGACGTCCCGTACTGTAGCGCCTGGACATGTTTCCTGTCTGCTGGAATCGTTGCCATAATCTTGAGATCACACTTTGTGGCTCACGGAGGGCCCGTGCTACTACCTGCTGTGTTTGACCAGCCTCCAGTCGCCCTAGTATTCTACCCCTCATAACGTTATCAATATGTGTTGTCTGAGCCATTTTCAACACACGGTTACCATTAGCACGTCTGAAAACGTTTGCACACTTACTCGCTGCACCGTACTCTGACATGCACCAACACACCTCTGCGTACGTGGACTGTTGCCAGCGCCACCGCGCGACGACCGCAGGTCAAATGCACCGCATGGACATACCCTGAGGTGATTTAAACCCTCAAACCGCGCACCAGAGCATTGTTTCGCCATGTATCAGCATTATCCTTAATTAATGAGCATGGGATATTCTGTTTCGGAAATCGTTAGTTAGGGAATTCAATGTCCCGAGATACACAGTGTCAAGTTTGTAACATATTAAAGGCATTACATCTCATCACGGACAACTTAGTTGCCGACGGCCTTCACTTAACGACCGGCAGCAGCGGAGTTTGCATAGAGCTGTAATGTGGGACGTTCGATGAACATATCCATTAGGACAGTGCGGCAAAATTTCTCGTTAATGGGATAGGGAAGCAGACGACAGACACGAGTACCTTTGCTAACAGCACGACATCGTCTGTAGCGTCTCTCTTGGGTCGATTGGACCCTAGACTACTGGAAAACCGTAGCTTGCTCAGATAGGTCTCGATGTCAGCTGATAACTGCTGATCGTGTGGTTAGAGTGTGGCGCAGATCCCACAAAGCCATGGAGCCAAGTTGTCGACAAGGCACTGTCCAAGCTGTTGGTGGTTCCACAATGGTCTTGACTGTGTTCACGTGAAATTTACTGCTATCTCTCATAGAACTGTACCAATGGTTGACTCGAAACTATTATTTTCAGCTACTTGGAGACCATTTGCAGCCCAACAAGAATGGAATTTTCATAGATGACAATGCGACATGTCAGCACGCGATAATTCTATGTGATTGTTGAACAACATTGTGGACAATTCCAGCGAATTATTCGGCAACCCAAATGGCCCGACGTGATTCCCATAGAACATTGATGAACGGTACGTAATAGAGAGGTCAGTTTGTGCACAAAATCCTTCACCGACAGCATTTTCGCAAATTATGAACGGCTATAGAGGCAGTATGGCTCAATATTTCTGCAGGGGAATCTGAATGACTTGTTGAGTCCACGCCACATAGAGATGGAGCACTACACCAGGCAAAAGAATGTCCGAAATGATGCCGGAAGGTATCCAATAAGTTTTATCACATCATTATAGTTGAATTTCTGTAAGGAAGTCACCCAGAGTTATTTATGAAGTGGCTCACCCGGTTCGGTGTCGAGAAACTAAAGCCCGAATACACAATGAGAAGCACGTTAATTGAAACAAACATCATTCCTCCTCAGTAAGAGGATAATTACAGAACACATGAAGTACGAGGGCTGTTCTTTTTCAACTACGATCGGTTGTAAAATTGAAACGTTCGTGAGAATCCACAGTTGTGTTGCGCAATATCTGTACTACGCAGGTCTACCACGTCAGGTCGCACTTTTCTGTTCTGAACATATTGTGAGCATATAAAGACGCCTAAAGTGTAGTGTCGCCCGCCAAGTGTGAAGTCTTGCTGAGAAATTTCGCTGATTTCTTCCAGGTCACATAAGGTAACACTCATAAGTTTCCTTTTTCAAAACATTTCTCAGCCATTCCCTGCAGGGTCAATGAAGACCCTGCTGCAGCGTTTCAGAATGATGCGATTGATTGATCGTACAGCCCGGACTTCACTCCCTCTAAGTTTCATCTCTGTTCACTTGAAGACAGCATTATGGAACAGAAACCGAGCTGCACACACTAGTATAGGGAATTGGTGGAAATCACAGGCGGCTGCCTTCTATGATGAGGGTAATGGAAAGTTGGTACAATGCTACGACGGATCTCTATATCGGAGCAGCGACTATGTCGACAAGTAGCTGCTAGTCGTGGCTAAATGTTGCTTCTAAATTTTTTTTTATTTTCTCTCTAGTTTCTATTTCAATACAACTTTGAAAACAAAAAATAAACCTCTGTCTTTGAAGTGACTGAGATGCCTAAGTCCGCTGGGCTGTCAACCACGGAAGACTGAATCACAGGTACTAGAATCAGAGTACTGGCTCACAAGGAACTGATTGTCTCCAATTGCATAAACACTGTGTCGGGTCAAAATAACAAAGTCCCAGAGATCTGCACTGTACAGGCTAAGTCTGTGCATACCTCCAGGACGGCTCCACATAGCGTGCAGGATCCTAGGTAAGCAGGTAAACTGACGTCGAATGACGGGTTGTGGGATGATTTTAGGTGAGCTGCTACTGACTGCCCCAGTGATCGGCATGTAACACGTCTTAGGAGAACCCGCTAGCCGTAGCCGTACACTGGCCTAAGTACTGTTATGGTGCCAGGATACAGTGGGACTTATTTTCGAGCACGTAATCCTGCCGAAGCGACTGCGTCCGCACTCAGTGCGCCCCCTTGGAGCGATGCTACTGGCGCCTGTTGGCAAGGTGTGCGCTCACCGTCTGCTATCGCGTTACTCGCATTTGTAGCCCCTGCGACTCTCGGTTTAGGCCACCCGTGGTGCAGCACTGTTATGCTGGAGGTCTATGAGCCCCTACACGGCAGTTTCGTACTCACCAACAGACGGAAACGATACAGGGACATTTCGGAAGCCCTTTATGGTGCTGATGGGCAACGGTCTTGCAGCAGTGGATACACCGGTTTCCGTGAAATCAGCGAAGTTAAGTGCTGTCGTGCGCTTGGGTGGGTGACCATCCAGGCCGCCATGTGTTGTTGCCATTTTTCGGGGTGCACTCAGCCTCGTGATGCCAATTGAGGAGCTACTCGACCGAATAGTAGCGGCTTCTGTCAAGAATACCATCATAACGACCGGGAGAGCGGTGTGCTGACCCCACGCCCCTCCTATCCGCGTCCTCCATGAGGATGACACGGCGGTCGGATGGTCCCGGTAGGCCACTCGTGGCCTGACGACGGAGTGCTTTTTTGACGGTGCTGATGACAGCGTCCTTTCACTGACAAAATTCAAGGACGAATGCAGGAACTTGTCTATTATGGTTTCGTTATTCATGAAACCTCAACTAGATTGAATTTTCTAGATAAAATACTTTATAAAGTGCCTCTGCCAGTTGAATTTGAAAACGTAAAGATGGCATGTAGTTTTCCAACAAGCATGTGGCATCCTCAGACATAGAATGTTGTAACTCATTGCTTGGTGACAGAACTGTTACGAACGGTAGACACGGTTCATCACAACAACAAGCAAAATGAACTTCTATTCAACCTTCCATAGCTATGACCTCAATTAGGATACCCCTTTTCTTAATTATCACACTCCTCATAATATTCACTGACCTATAAAGTGCTAATAGTTGTTTCTTTAGTTAGTTGTGCATTTATTTGATATCATATTCTAAAAAACAAACCAATTTGGAGGAATATTGAAACACGTCCATTTCTTATAATTCAATAAATATCACAATAAATCATAGTTTACTTACGTAATAAGATATTACGGTGTATTGGTAGCCTAAATATAGGCTGATAAAATGCAAGACTGATAAGAAAAATTTTCAAATTTGTGGACTGTTTTTCTGTGTTAGATCGAAATTATGTAATCGTCACCTACTTGGTAGCTGCACCAATGACTTCCAGTATGTAATACACAGTCGTGGAATTATTTATCGCATCGCCAATTATTGCTTCATAATTTTCTCTTGGGCGGCTGTTTGTTTCACGGTATACCAGTTCATTATTGCTAAATCATCGATTACTTACTCTCGCCTTTATTGTTCCACTTTGTATCACATTGCTTCCAGCAATATCCAACTCTATATTGCCATTGTTGTCATGGGTAATGACAGTGTTTCAGTCATTTTGTGGCGACACATTGCAGTTAGTAGATGGCAGTTCAGGCAACAAAGTTGCTATTCTACTTAGGCATAAGTTGGACTCAGCACAAGAGAGAGATCCTCTAAGATAGTTTTCCATCAGTTTACATTACAAAGTTAATGAAAGGGAGAAGTTAAATGCTGACCGTGAGAACGGGAGTAGAAGAAAAATGGCGTCTACATCAAACAAGACAGGATACTGAAAAAGCCTTCTTTCATGAATCGTCGCCTGTCGACAACTGAGCTAAACCGAGACTGGAAAGAAATTTATGACCTCTCAGATACTTGCAGAACTGTTAGGAACAGATTGCTGGATTCAGGGCACAGTGAATGCAAATTCATTACTGGACATTAAAATTGCTACACCAAGAAGAAATGCAGATGATAAACGGGTATTCATTGGACAAATATACTAGAACTGCCATATGATCAGATTTTCACGCAAATTGGGTGCATAGATCCTGAGAAATCAGTACCCAGAACAACCACCTCTGGCCGTAATAACGGCCTTGACACGCCTGGGCATTGAGTGAAACAGAGCTTGGATGGCGTGTACAGGTACAGCTGCCCATGCAGCTTCAACACGATACCACAGTTCATCAAGAGTAGTGACTGGCGTATTGTCACGAGCCAGTTGCTCGGCCACCATTGACCAGACGTTTTCAATTGGTGAGAGATCTGGAGAATGTGCTGGCCCGGGCAGCAGTCGAACATTTTCTGTATCCAGAAAGGCCCGTACAGGACCTGCAACATGCGGTCGTGCATTATCCGCCGAAATGTAGGGTTTCGTAGGGATTGAATGAAGGGTAGAGCCACGAGTCGTAACACATCTGAAATGTAAAGACCACTGTTCAAAGTGCCGTCAATGCGAACAAGAGGTGACCGAGACGTGTAACCAATGGCACCCCATACCATCAAGTCGAGTGATACGCCAGTATGGCGATGACGAATACACGCTTCCAATGTGCGTTCACCACGACGTCGCCAAACACGTATGCAACCATCATGATGCTGTAAACAGATCCTGGATCCACTCGAAAAAATGAGCGAAGAATACATTGAAAACTTAATTCACTCGTTGTGTACATGATTCAAAGAGGTGATTAAGGCACAGGGAGGGCTGATAAGGACTTATAGGGCGGCAATGCATTCAGATGCGGCAGCTGTGTATGTACAAACACTTAAAACTCTAAGAGTTATATCGTAAAATTAAAATTCAGCGAGTCTTCAGATATTAACACTCATATTAAGTTGAGCATATGTTGACAGCGTTTTGTTTTGTATGTTGGTGTTATGCTAGAGCCAAGGTAGGCCATGAGGGCTGGCAAATCATATTACACCACAGGCATCGGGGTTGCCTATGTCCACGGCGTACCGAAAACACCCTGGTAAACACCGGCTATTTACATACGAGATAATGGAAACAGATATTCCGAGAACTACTTCCTGCAGGGGGAGCTCGAGCCACGGCCTGCAGGAAGTATCACTACGCCAAAACCTGATTGGCTGGAGACAGCTATTTACGGGCTAGAACCAGCCCCGAAGTTCAGTTCACTCTGGATGCCGACCTCGTGGACTTCAACCGCTGAAGATTATGTCTTCTCTCAATTGTACTTCACTAGTGTGTGTGTGTGTGTGTGTGTGTGTGTGTGTGTGTGTGTGTGTGTGTGTGTGTGTGTGTTTTGTTTCCATGACCCTTAACATAGACAAATGTAATGTATTGCGAATACATAGAAAGAAGGATCCTTTATTGTATGATTATATGATAGCGGAACAAACACTGGTAGCAGTTACTTCTGTAAAATATCTGGGAGTATGCGTGCGGAACGATTTGAAGTGGAATGATCATATAAAATTAATTGTTGGTAAGGCGGGTACCAGGTTGAGATACATTGGGAGAGTCCTTAGAAAATGTAGTCCATCAACAAAGGAGGTGGCTTACAAAACACTCGTTCGACCTATACTTGAGTATTGCTCATCAGTGTGGGATCCGTACCAGATCGGGTTGACTGAGGAGATAGAGAAGATCCAAAGAAGAGCGGCGCGTTTCGTCACAGGGTTATTTGGTAACCGTGATAGCGTTACGGAGATGTTTAACAAACTCAAGTGGCAGACTCTGCAAGAGAGGCGCTCTGCATCGCGGTGTAGCTTGCTCGCCAGGTTTCGAGAGGGTACGTTTCTGGATGAGGTATCGAATATATTGCTTCCCCCTACTTATACCTCCCGAGGAGATCACGAATGTAGAATTAGAGAGATTCGAGCGCGCACGGAGGATTTCAGACAGTCGTTCTTCCCGCGAACCATACGCGACTGGAACAGGAAAGCGAGGTAATGACAGTAGCACGTAAAGTGCCCTCCGCCACACACCGTTGGGTGGCTTGCGGAGTATGAATGTAGATGTAGATGTAGATGTAGAGCCTTTGTGGAAAATTTAGAAGTGAACTTTTTGTTTGCCTTAATTAGGAGAGTTTTACTGGCATCGTTAGTGTTACCTTTCTTTTGTTGTTCAGCCGTCAACCTTGTAAACGTACATAAATAAAAGTTGTGTTTGTGAAAAATTGCGAATTGGCTGTCACTACAGATGGTATTTCGGTTGATGTGGGTTTATTTATCATTTGCCATTTTGTATTTGTAGCTTACTGTTGCTATTCGAGTTTACATATTGCCATTTTGTCATTTGCAGATTTTGAGTGTAGCGGCGGACGCTACAAAACGGAGTACCAAATGGTAAAAATCGGAACGTTTACGACATATTCCTTTGTCTGAATTGAACAAACGGGTGACAGTAACAGAGCTAGCCAGAAATATTTACGTCGTACCGGGGTAAGAAAATGGTTTTTTAGTTTCAAGAAGGATCGTTTTGACTTTAGTGACTCTCCACATCCAGGAAGACATAAGGGATTGGACGATGGCTGAGCACGAACAAAGCAGCAACTCCCTTTAGAAAGACCTGCACGCACCCCAAAAAGATAATGTTATGCATTTGGTGGAACAGCGCCGGTGTGGTGTGCTACGAACTGCTTACCGGAGGTGTAACCATTAACTCTGACAGTTATTGTCAACAAGTGAAACGTCATGCAGAAGGAACCCAAGAACAACGACCAGGAAGGTTGCGCGAAATGATCCTACTCCACGATGACGTCCATCGGCATTTTGCTAGACCCACAGAAAACGACATGCAGGAGATGGGTTGCCAAGTCATTCCTCACCCACCTTATTCGTCTGATCCTGCGCATTCCGATTTTTTCCGCTGTCTATCGAATGACCTTCAAGGAACTTTATTTCCGGATGAAAGTGCGCTTGGACGATGGCTCAAAATCACGTTATTTCTACAGTCGCGGTATATAAAAAGTTATCCAAGCGTTGGCACACTGTTGTGAAAAATGAAGCAGAATACACTATGCGATCAAAAGTATCCGGACACCCTCAAAAATATATTAGGTGCATTGTGCTGCCATCCATTGCCAGGTTCTCCGTACCAGCGACCTCAGTAATTATTAGAGATCGTGAGGGAGCAGAATGGGACGCTCCGCGGAATTCACGGACTTCGAAAGTGGTCAGGTGATTGGGTGTCACTTACATCATACGTCCGTACGCGAGATTTCCAACATTCCTAGGCCCACTGTTTCCGATGTGATACTGAAGTGGAATCATGAAGGTACATGTACAGCACAAAAGCGCTCAGGCCGACCTCGTCTGTTGAGTGACAGAGGACGCCTACAGTTGATGAGTCGTAATGTCTAATAGGCAAAGATCTATCCAGACCATCACACAGAACTTCCAAACTGCGCCAGCATCCACTGCAAGTACTATGACAGTTAGGCGGGAGGTGAGAAAACTTGGATTTCATAGTCGAGCGGCTGTTCACAAGCCACGCATCATGCCGGTAAATGCCAACGACGTCTCGCCCAGTGTAAGAAAGCGTAAACATTGGACGATTGAACAGTGGAAAAACGTAGTGTGGAGTGATGAATCGCGTTACTCAATGTGGCCATCAGATGGCAGGGTGTGAGGATGACGAATGGCAGGTGGATGTCATATGCCAGCGTGTGTGGAGCCAACTGTAAAATTTGAAGGCGGTGGTGTTATGGTGTGGTCGTGTTTTTGAGGGGGGGGCTTGCACCCCTTGTTGTTTTCCGTGGCACTATCACAGCACAGGCCTAAATTGATATTTTAAGCACCTTCTTGCTTTCCACCGTTGAAGAGCAATTCGGGGAAAGCGACTGCATTTTTCAACACGATCGAGCATCTGTTCATATTGCGCAGCCTGTGGAGGAGTGGTGACATAACAATACCATCCCTGTTATGGAAAAAAATGTTCAAATATGTGTGAAATCTTAGAGGACTTAACTGCTAAGGTCATCAGTCCCTAAGCTTATGCACTACTTACCTAGCAATCATAAACAACCGCTCGCTCACCGATATATCTGTACCTACAGATTGGAAAATTGCGCAGGTCGCACCACTTCAAAATGGTTCAAATGGCTCTGACCACTTTGGGACTTAACTTCTGAGGCCATCAGTCCCCTAGAACTTAGAACTACTTAAACCTAACTAACCTAAGAACATCACACACATCCATGCCGAGGCAGGATTCGAACCTGCGACCGTAGCGGTCCCGTGGTACCAGACCGTAGCGCCTAGAACCGCTCGGCCACTCCGGCCGGCTCGCACCAGTGCTTAAGAAGGGTAGTAGGAGTAATCCATCGAACTACAGATCTGTATCATTGACGTCGGTTTGCAGTAGGGTTTTGGGACATATATTGTATTCAAACATTATGAATCACCTCGAGGGGGAACGATCTGTTGATACGTAATCAGCATGGTTTCAGAAAACATCGTTCTTGTGCAACGCAGCTAGCTCTTTATTCGCACGAAGTAAAGGCCGCTATCGACAGGGGATCCCAAGTTGATTCCGTATTTCTAGATTTCCGAATAGCTTTTGGCACCGTTCCTCACAAGCGACTTCTGATCAAGCTGCGGGCCTACGAGGTATCGTCTCAATTGTGCGACTGGATTCGTGATTTCCTGTCAGGAAGGTCGCAGTTCGTAGTAATAGACGGCAAATCATCGAGTAAAACTGAAGTGATATCAGGTGTTCCCCAGGGAAGCGTCCTGGGACCTCTGCTGTTCCTGATCTATATAAATGACCTGGGTGACAATCTGAACAGTTCTCTTAGGTTGTTCGCAGATGATGCTGTAATTCACTGTCCAGTAAGGTCATCCGAAGACCAGTATCAGTTGCAAAGCGATTTAGAAAAGATTGCTGTATGGTGTGGCAGGTGGCAGTTGACGCTAAATAACGAAAAGTGTGAGGTGATCCACATGAGTTCCAAAAGAAATCCGTTGGAATTCGATTACTCGATAAATAGTACAATTCTCAAGGCTGTCAATTCAACTAAGTACCTGGGTGTTAAAATTACGAACAACTTCAGTTGGAAACACCACATAGATAATATTGTGGGGAAGGCGAGCCAAAGGTTGCGTTTCATTGG
This sequence comes from Schistocerca serialis cubense, assembly GCF_023864345.2. Lineage (NCBI taxonomy): Eukaryota > Metazoa > Arthropoda > Insecta > Orthoptera > Acrididae > Schistocerca > Schistocerca serialis. Next base: position 99,668,450 of record NC_064649.1, read on the forward strand.
CAGGACACTTAGAAGATGCAACAAGTCCACTAAAGAGACAGCTTACACTATACTCGTTCGTCCTTTGTTAGAATATTGCTGCGCGGTGTGGGATCCTTACCAGGTGGGATTGACGGAGGATATCGAAAAGGTGCAAAAAAGGGCAGCTCGTTTTGTATCATCACGTAATAGGGAAGAGGGTGTGGCAGATATGATACGCGAGCAGGGATGGAAGTCATTAAAGCAAAGACATTTATCGTCGCGGCGAGATCTGTTTACGAAATTACAGTCACCAACTTTCTCTTCCGAATTCGAAAATATTTTGTTGAGCCCAACCTACATAGGTCGGAATGATCATCAAAATAAAATAAGAGAAATCAGAGCTCCAACAGAAAGGTTTAGTTGTTCGTTTTTCCCGCGCGCTGTTCGGGAGTGGAATGGTAGAGAGATAGTATGATTGTGGTTCGATGAACCCTCTGCCAAGCACTTAAATGTGAATTGCAGAGTAATCATGTAGATGTAGATGAACCTAAATTATCCTAAGGACGAACACACACACACACACACACACACACACACACACACACACACACACACACACACACACACGCACGCACGCCCGAGGGAGGACTCGAACCAACCCCGGGATCAGCCGCACAGTCCACGACTGCAGCGCCTTAGAGCTGTTATGGACAGGCCTCCACAGAGTCATGACCTGAATCCTATAGGACACTTTTGGTATGTTTTCAAATGGTTCAAATGGCTCTGAGCACTATGGGACTTAATTTCTGAGGTCATCAATCCCCTAGAACTTAGAATTACTTAAACATAACTAACCTAAGGACATCACACACATCCATGTCTGAGGCAGGATTCTAACCTGCGACCGTAACGGTCGTGCGGTGCCAAACTGTAGCACCTAGAACCGCTCGGCCACCCTGGCCGGCTGGTATGTTTTGGAAAGCTAACATCGATACCTCTCCTCAGTGCAGCACTCCGTGAAAAATGGCCTGCCATTCCCCAAGAAACCTTGCAGCACCTCATTGAACGAGTGCCAGGGAGAATGAAAGCTTTCATCAAGGCTAAGGGTTAGCCAACACCATACTGAGTTCCAGCATTACCGATAGAGCGCGCCACGAACTTGTAAATCATTTTAAGGGAGGTTTCCGGATACTTTTGACCATGTGAGTGTATATTATTGATAACTAAAGTCTCTGCAAATTGTTATTTTATTTGCTTCCTAAAGAAACAGAGGGGAATCAAGCAAATTTAGCTAAGCTATTCAACAATACAAGAAAAGTACTGTATTATAGAAGGTGATGCAATAAATAATTCCACTACTGTAACCTCGATATCGCCAACGCTCGAGGCGATGCCAACACACCCTCTGAGACATTCCCGGCCCGAGCAGTTAGCAGTGTGCAGGAGTTTGCAGACAAGTGGGACTGGTGTCGATAGCATTCCGCTGGCGAATAGCGCCGCAACAGTCGAGGTCCGATCGGGGATTTCCCCGGCGCCCCCCTCCACCGCGACGTGACGCGGCGGTGGCGTTGGCGGCTCCATCGGAAGCCGGGGCTAATCGCGAGCTGTTATTGCTCTCGCACGCCTCCTAATTGCAGAGTCCCGATGCGATCCGCGGCGCAGTCGTGTGTGGCGAGGGCCAATCAGGTCACAAGCGAAGCACCTGATTCCACCCCCGCCGCCCCTCCGACCGCCTCCCTGACGCTGCTGCGGGGGCGCAAAACCGCAACACTGGTGAGTGGCAACCATCACGCGCTGTCTGTCTGTGTAAGGACAGAAAACAGCGCCGCATGTATGAGACGCAAATTGGAGGGAGAGAACAGTAACTTCATTTCCTGTCCTTGTGGTTTTCACCCCGAAGAATCCTCTGCAGGCCTCTTCATATTCTAACTGAACGCCGCCAACATGCCTTAGAGGAGATATCGACCTCGTCGTCGCACAACAGTTTACAAAAATATAGAAAACATCCAACTAACAACAACAACAAGCCGGCCGAAGTGGCCGTGCGGTTAAAGGCGCTGCAGTCTGGAACCGCAAGACCGCTACAGTCGCAGGTTCGAATCCTGCCTCGGGCATGGATGTTTGTGATGTCCTTAGGTTAGTTAGGTTTAACTAGTTCTAAGTTCTAGGGGACTAATGACCTCAGCAGTTGAGTCCCATAGTGCTCAGAGCCATTTGAACCATTTTTGAACAACAACAGGCGACAAGAAGTGAAGAATGTTGCAGCAAACGCGCTCGTTGATGGACCATGTGTGTTTCTTGGATGTACTCTTAATTTTAGTTTGGACATAAACGATACCTTCTCTCATGGAAATTTATGGTTGACAGTTGCCATAGTAAGAGGTGGTGGCGGAGTTCCAAGTGTACCTGGACTAGAAAGTTTTAATGATAGAGATGTAATTTCGTTTCGCACTTATCATATGTTTGAAAGTGCTAATAAAGATTTTGGTAAATGTGCTTATGACTCTATGTCTCCACTTGTATTATATACAGGTAGCAAAAGAAAACTCAATCCTAATGAATCTGTATTTATTTGGATAAAAGGTAAAGGTGTATGTGAATACGTAAAATTTGTTTGTGATTGTACTGTATATTTCCATAAATAAAGATCTGTAGCGTCAGCCGCTAACCGGTCAAGGGTACATCTAGAACCAGAGGCTCAAGGGTGCAACAGTTTTGTTATGTAAACACTCTTATCGCTCGGCCTTGGCGGCGCGCCAGCGGGAACGCGCACTGTAACTTACATTCATTTGAACCTGCATACTGTATCCGCTTCCAGTTCTCCTTCCACAGTTTTTACCCGTAACCCATCCCTCCAAAAACAAATTATTTACCCTCTCATGTCTCAGAGTCCTATCAACCACTCCCTTCCTTTAGTCAAGTTCTCCCATAAATTTCTTTTCTCCCCTATCCTGTTCAGTGCCTCTTCATTGCCTAGCCAAATCTCCATCACTCTTCTGTAGCACCACATTTCAAAAGCTATTTTCTTTTTGTCTGAACTGTTCATCGTCCACGTTTCACTTCTACCCAAGGCCTTTTACATCTCATTACCCTTATTTTGCTTTTGTTGGTCTTCATCTTATACCCTCCTTTCAAGAACTGTCCGTTCCATTCAACTGCTCTTTCAAATCCTTTCTTATATCTGACAGAATTACAATGTCAGGCAAATTTAACAGTTTTTATTTACTATCAAAAACCGTCTTGATGACAATTTAATTCGCTACGGTCGCAGGCTCGAATCCTGCCTCGGGCATGGATGTGTGTGATGTCCTTAGGTTAGTTAGGTTTAAGTATTTCCAAGTTCTAGGGGACTGATGACTTCAGAAGTTAAGTTCCATAGTGCTCAGAGCCATTTGAACCATTTGAAACTTTGTTTATTACGGTGACCGGTTTCGACCACTACTGTGGTCATCTTCAGGCCAATGACTAAGGACCTCCGTCTGCTGGAGAATCACTACTAGTGATTGTCCAGCAGACGGAGGTCCTTACTCATTGGTCTGAAGATGACCACAGTAGTGGTCGAAACCGGTCACCGTAAGAAATAAATAGTGATCAAGACCGTTTTTGATAGTAAATGTTTGTAAGACTTTGATCACTGTTCACTCCGACAATGTATTTAAAAGTAATAAGTTTGAGAGTGCTTATTTCTTCTCCCTGAACTTAAATTCCTTCTCTAAATTTTTCTTTCGTTTCCTTTACTGCCCCCCACTATGTACAATTTTAATAAAATCGATCATAGTCTACAACCCTGTCACACTCCTTTCCCAACCACTGCTTCACTTCGTGCCCGTTGTCTCTTGTAACTGCCATCTGGTTTCATGACAAACTTTAAATATCCTTTCACTCCCTCTATTTTATCGCTTCAACTTTTAGAATGTCAAAGAGAGCATTCAAGTCAATATTGTCAAAAGCTTTCACTATGTGTACAAATGCTATAAACGTATGTTTTTTCTTTCCTTAACCTATCTTCTACGAGAAGCCGTAGGCTCAGTATTGCTTCGCGTGTTCCTACATTTCTCCGGAATCCAAACTTATCTTCACCGAGGTTTTCCCATTCTGCTGTAAGGAATTCGTGTTAGTATTTTGCAACCGTGACTTACTAAACTGATAGTTCGGTAACTTTCACATCTGTCAGTACCTGATATCCTTGACAATGGAATCACTATATTCTCTTTGGAGTGTGAGGGTATATCGTCTGTCTCTTACACCTTGCTCACCAGATGATGGAAGAGTTTTGTCATGGCTGGCTCGCTCAAGGCTTAATAATAATAATAATAAGAGAGAAGAAGAAGAAATTAACACAACTAATCGAAATATACATACCCAATACAACAAATATACAGAAAAAAGAGGAGAAAAAATTGAAAGATACATCCAACTGGCTGAGGAAGTCAAGGACACGTGGCATCAGGATAAAGTTGACATTATACCAATTATACTATCAACTACAGGAGTCATACCACACAATATCCACCAGTACATCAACGCAATACAGCTATATCCAAACGTATATATACAGCTACAGAAATCTGTAATTATTGATCTGTTATTATTGATCAATTACCCGAAACTTCATAATGCAGTGTAACATATACCGTACAGTTAAAAGGAAGTCACGCTTGATCAAGGTCTGCATCACTTTCCATTTTTAACCAGACATAACTTCTGATAAAGGAAAGATGATGATAATAGTAATTTATGTCCTCTTCCATTTCTATAATATAAAATGTTCAAGTGTGTGTGAATTCCTAAGGGACGAAAGTAGTGAGGTCATCGGTGCCTAGACGTACACACTGTTTAAACTAACTTATGCTAAGAACAGCCGGCCGAAGTGGCCGTGCGGTTAAGGGCGCTGCAGTCTGGAACCGCAAGACCGCTACGGTCGCAGGTTCGAATCCTGCCACGGGCATGGATGTTTGTGATGTCCTTAGGTTAGTTAGGTTTAACTAGTTCTAAGTTCTAGGGGACTAATGACCTCAGCAGTTGAGTCCCATAGTGCTCAGAGCCATTTTTTTGCTAAGAACAACACACACACAAACATGCCCGTGGGTGGACTCGGACCTCCGGCGGGAGGGGCCACGATATCCGTGACAAGGCGCCGTTACACTAGGATTCTTGTTATAGCAAACGTAGGCTAGCTTTCATCAGGAGTGTATACTCGACACCGTGTTGTCTCCAATCCAATCCGTGTTTGGAGTGGTGGGGCCTGAGGATGGCCGTAACGTGTCGCCGAAACTAGTCGTGTGATAGAGAAAATACGCTACTGCCCATTAAAATTGCTACACCAAGAAGAAATGCAGATGATAAACGGGTATTCATTGGACAAAAATATTATGCTAGAACAGACATGTGATTACATTTTCACGCAATTTGCGTGCATAGATCCCAGAACAACCACCTCTGGCCGTAATAACGGCCTTGATACGGCTGGTTATTGAGTCAAACTGAGCTTGGATGGCGTGTAGAGGTACAGCTGCCCATACAGCTTCAACACGATACCATAGTTCATCAAGAGTAGTGACTGACGTATTGTGACGAGCCAGTTGCTCGCCCACCACTGACCAGACGTTTTCAATTGGTGAGAGATCTGGAGAATGTGCTGGCCAGGGCAGCAGTCGAACATTTTCTGTATCCAGAAAGGCCCGTACATGACATGCAACATGCGGTCGTGCATTATCCTGCTGAAATGTAGGATTTCGCAGGGATCGAATGAAGGGCAGAGCCACGGGTCGTAACACATCTGAAATGTAGCGTCCACTGTTCAAAGTGCCGTCAATGCGATCAAGAGGTGACCGAGACGTGTAACCAGTGGCACCCGATACCATGACACCTGGTGACGAATACACGCTTCCAATGTGCGTTCACCGCGATGTCGCCAAACACGGATGCGACCATCATGATGCTGTAAACAGAACCTGGATTCATCAGAAGCAAATGAAGTTTTGCCATTCGTGTACCCAGGTTCGTCGTTGAGTACACCATCGCAGGCGCTTCTGTCTGTGATGCAGCGTCAGGGGTAACCGCAGCCATGGTCTCCGAGCTCTTAGTCCATGCTGCTGCAAACGTCGTCGAACTGTTCGTGCAGATGGTTGTTGGCTTGCAAACGTCCCCATCTGTTTACTCAGGGATCGAGATGTGGCTGCACGATCCGTTGCAGCCATGCGGATAAGGTGCCTGTCATCTCGACTGCTAGTGATACGAGATCGTTGGGATCGAGCACGGCGTTCTGTATTACCCTCCGGAACCCACCGATACCATATTCTGCTAACAGCCATTGTATGTTGACGAACACGAGCAGGAATGTCGCGATACGATAAACCGCAATCGCGGTAGGCTACAATCAGACCTTTATCAAAGTCTGAAACGTGATGGTACGCATTTCTCCTCCTTACAGGAGACATCACAACAACGTTTCACCAGGCAACGCCGGTCAACTGCTGTTTGTGTATGTGAATCCGGTTGAAAACTTTCCTCATGTCAGCACGTTGTAGGTGTCGCCACCGGCGCTAACGTTTTTGAATGCTCTGAAAAGCTAATCATTTGCATATCACAGCATCTTCTTCCTGTCAGTTAAATTTCGCGTCCGTAGCACGTCATATTCGTGGTGTAGAAATTTTAATGGCCAGTAGTGTACATTATAAAGATACAACTGTGGCAACACTTTTTCTCATACAGTGTTCAGATAGTTTAATTAGGTATGTTGATAATTTTTCGACAGGATATACTCTGCAGCTTATTTTCCAAAAATAGAAATTCAGAAACCAGTTTTATTACACTGTGACTCACATGGCTTGAAAGTTTCTTGAAAGCTTGTACTCTGCTCTTCAGCGTGGTACTTTCTTGCACCCCAAGAGTGAGTGGAAATGGGTGTTACATACGTGGCGTGTGTACGAGACGTGTGACGTGCAGCCAGCCGCCTGGTACGACAGCTGTGGCGACGAGGAGGGGGGCGGGTTTCGCGCTCGCTTCCCACTACGTCACGCTCCGCCCCCGCACGTCACTGGCGCGGAATTATTTACTAAAGCTAATTACCCTACTTAATGAAATGTTGCCGTTGGAAATTGCGCCCGGCACCGCCCAAGCGGGGCGCAGCGGTGCGCGGGGGTTGTCGGAACTGGGCCACCACGTACGTATGTGTGTGTGTGTGTGTGTGTGTGTGTGTGTGTGTGTGTGTGTGTGTGTCTACTGGCTCTGTACACTATTTCTCTACCATCCACTTGTTTCGAATACGCCACTGACTGAACACTATAGGCAATTTTTGCCATGGGTCTACGTACTTGCCGTAGTCAATGATGATCTTGCATTGGTTTTGTACATTAAAATTGTGATCGGTCTGACACTGTCCACCACCTCTCTCTCTCTCTCTCTCTCTCTCTCTCTCTTTCTCTCTCCTGTCTCACCCCTTCATCTCACAGTAGCACATGCACCCTACATCCTCAACTGATCGTTACATTTATTCCAGTCTCTGTCTACCCATGAAATGTTTACCCTCTACAGCTCCGTGAAGTACCAAGGCAATACTCCTCGATGTCTTAAGACATGTCATACCTTTCTTTCCCCACTTTCAGTGATGTATTCGCTTCGTCTCCAATTTTGCGCAGAACCACTCCACACTTTATATTACCAGCGCTCATAATTTGCAACTTCCTTTTGTGTAACGCGATATCTAAACCATTTAGATTCTCTTCCTTCCCGATTTTCCAGCAGTCCGTCATCCACCTCCACACAATGCTGTGGTCGAGCAGTTCTAGGCGCTTCAGTCCGGAACCGCGCGACTGCTACGGTCGTAGGTTCGAATCCTGCCTCGAGCATGGATGTGTGTGACGTCTTTAGGTTAGTTAGGTTTAAGTACTTCTAAGTCTAGGGGACTGATGACCTCCGATGTTAAGTCCCCCAGTGCTCAGATACATTTGAACCACACAATGCTGGACTCCAAACGTATGTTCCCAGAAATTTCTTCCTCGAGCTGAGGCCTACGTTTGATACGTTCTCTTGACCAGAAATGCCCTTTTTTCCTTCGTGTGCCATATGTTGTTTTGCATCCGACGCAACACAATTCCTTCACTTCGTCTACTTTATAGTCACCAATTCTGATGTTAACTTTATAGTTCGTGTTATCTCTCCTGCTCCTCATTCCTTTTCACTTTCTTTGCTTTATCCGGAATCCACATTCTATGCATATTAGAATGTTCATTCACTTCAACACCTACACCACTTCCTCCTCACTTTGACAGCGGATAACACTGTAATCGGCCGGCTGGTCCCGACGGAGGTTCGAGTCCTCCCTCGGGCGCGTGTGTGTGTTGTGTGTTGTGTGTGTGTGTGTGTGTGTGTGTGTGTGTGTGTGTGTGTGTGTATGTGTGTGTGTGTGTGTGTGTGTGTGTGTGTGTGTTTGTCCTTGGGATAATTTTGGTTCAACTAGTGTGTAAGCTTAGGCACTGATAACCTTAGCAGTTAAGTCCCATAAGATTTCACACACATTTGAACATTTTTTCTCCAATTTAAACTCACAGAAGGGGGGAGGGGATATAATTACAATGCAGCTCCTCATGGAGATCTAATGTGAGCTGTAATTATCGCATGGGAGCGAAACTTGGCAGATACGCTAATGCGTTTACACGGAAATGATTTATGCAGAAAAAATTAGTTCCAGTTTTGTCCACTAGGTGCAAACCTGGCACTGTGCACTATTTCTAAGACGGCATGAAATCCATGGTGCCATTGACTTTCGAGATGAGAACCCTTGCGCTGTTTGTGAAACTGTTTTGTGTGAACGGTAGCAATTACGGTGCTGCATTGAGACAGTATCGCCGGCTGAAAGGTCGTAGGGGTTAAATGGTTTAATGAACGTAATAATGAAATTCGGAAACACAGGTGAGCTTGGTGTGACTCCTGAAAGAAAATAGTGTCCTATCTCAGTGGAAGTTACTGTAGAGGTTGCTATTGCTGTAACTGACCTTGTGCCATGGGTTGTGCTTCTGCTCCTGCCTTGTCACGAGAATTGTCTATCCCATCCTCAACAGTACGGAAAGTTTGACGGTCTATTTTACACTGGTACGCGACCAAGATCCATATAGTGCAGTAACTGAAACATCAACAGCAGCACCGTTCTCAATTCACGGTTCAAATGGCTCTGACCACTGTGGGACTTAACATCTTAGGTCATCAGTCCCCTAGAACTTAGAACTACTTAAACCTAACTAACCTAAGGACATCACACACATCCATGCCCGAGGCAGGATTCGAACCAGCGACCGTAGCGGTCACCCGGTTCCAGACTGAAGCGCCCAGAACCGCACGGCCAAATGGGCCGGCTCAAATTTGTCTCGAATGGGACGAATCGTTGAACGCGTCGGTGGCTCTGTTTGATACTCATTTCACCATTGCCGTTGAACTCATTAATGCTTTCGTACCTAAAATACCACTTCAAAACTGACTTCCTTTCATCGAATGTAAGCCTTGCGCCAGCCATGTTTCCTCGAGTAACTTGGTGCAACTAAGAACAAAACACTGACTATCTGGCGACTGTTATCTGACGAAACAAAACAACGCAATACAAAGCTTGTGTGGCGATTGCTGGAACTACAAACTATTACACTACCAAAGATGAGACAACTCCGTCAGTTTCCCAGTTATGGACTTTTAAACAGTGGATTCATTTTTTTGGACCCCTTCGTATATTTCATAAGCAAGCAATTTCAATACAAGCCGCTTCCATGATACAGTGTCAAAAGCCGTCTGGACACACGGAATAAATTTGAAATTCCTTGTTGCAGCACTTAATACTTCGTCTGACTAACGAGACTTGAGACTGATGGGCTGTTGTTGTTGTGGTCTTCAGTCCTGAGACTGGTTTGATGCAGCTCTCCATGCTATTCTATCCTGTGCAAGCCTCTTCATCTCCCAGTACCTACTGCAACCTACATCCTTCTGAATCTGCTTAGTGTATTCATCTCTTGGTCTCCCTCTACGATTTTTACCCTCCACGCTGCCCTCCAATACTAAATTGGTGATCCCTTGATGCCTCAGAACATGTCCTACCAACCGATCCCTTCTTCTGGTCAAGTTGTGCCACAAACTTCTCTTCTCCCCAATCCTATTCAATACTTCCTCATTAGTTATGTGATCTACCCATCTAATATTCAGCATTCTTCTGTAGCCCACATTTCGAAAGCTTCTATTCTCTTCTTGTCCAAACTATTTATCGTCCATATTTCACTTCCATACATGGCTACACTCCATACAAATACTTTCATAAATGACTTCCTGACACTTAAATCTATACTCGATGTTAACAAATTTCTCTTCTTCAGAAACGCTCTCCTTGGCATTGCCAGTCTATGTTTATATCCTCTCTACTTCGACCATCATCAGTTATTTTGCTCCCCAAATAGCGAAACTCCTTTACTACTTTAAGTGTCTCATTTCCTAATCTAATTCCCTCAGCATCACCCGACTTAATTCGACTACATTCCATTATCCTCGTTTTGCTTTTGTTGATGTTCATCTTATATCCTCCTTTCAAGACACTGTCCATTCCATTCAACTGCTCTTCTGAATCCTTTGCTGTCTCTGATAGAATTACAATGTCATCGGCGTACCTCAAAGTTTTTATTTCTTCTCCATGGATTTTAATACCTACTCCGAATTTTTCTTTAGTTTCCTTTACTGCTTGCTCAATATACAGATTGAATAACATCGGGGAGAGGCTACAACCCTGTCTCACTCCCTTCCCAACCACTGCTCCCCTTTCATGCCCCTCGACTCTTATAACTGCCATCTGGTTTCTGTACAAATTGTAAATAGCCTTTCGCTCCCTGTATTTTACCCCTGCCACCTTTAGAATTTGAAAGAGAGTATTCCAGTCAACATTGTCAAACGCTTTCTCTATGTCTACAAATGCTAGAAACGTAGGTTTGCCTTTCCTTAATCATTCTTCTAAGATAAGTCGTAAGGTCAGTATTGCCTCACGTGTTCCAGTGTTTCTACGGAATCCAAACTGATCTTCTCCGAGGTCGGCTTCTACCAGTTTTTCCATTCGTCTGTAAGGAATTCGTGTTAGTATTTTGCAGCTGTGGCTTATTAAACTGATTGTTCGGTAATTTTCACATCTGTCAGCACCTGCTTTCTTTGGGATTGGAATTATTATATTCTTCTTGAAGTCTGAGGGTATGTCGCCTGTTTCATACATCTTGCTCACCAGATGGTAGAGTTTTGTCAGGACTGGCTCTCCCAAGGCCGTCAGTAGTTCCAATGGAATGTTGTCTCCTCCCGGGGCCTTGTTTCGACTCAGGCTATATGAACAGAATGTACAAAATATTTGAGCTCATCTGCTTGGAATTCAGGAAATAGCTAGAATTCGTCAGTAAGCCTTATTGACTGTAGTCTATAAATCGTCGGCCCTGTGGCGACGGAGTTGGTCTTTCAAAATGTTCAACTTTCTGAAATGGGCTGTTGGTGGTCTCCAGTGATCAACAGTGTTACTTTCCACATACGGAAACACTATAACAAAGCGCATTCCTATCCATTGGTGTAGAATTCTGTGGGCTCCTTTTCCGGATTTCAGTTCGAGCATTGCTGTTTAGCGAGTGTGTTCGCGCCCGATTGGAAGAGAGTGGGTCTTAGCCAGGCTGAAGGCGCAGTATGCGCTGTAAGCGTCCGCTCCGGCGCACGGAACTGGGATCTTCCCGACCGTAGCTGGATAGCGACACGGTTTTAGCACTGTCTCCGGAGTACTGAGAAATGTAGGTCTTGATCGCGGCGCAGCTCGACGCTGCAGAACCAGAGTTTTAGACCAGTACTGATACCGAGGAAATGCAGGCAATTTAAGCTGCTCCGGAAAGGCTCAAAATCATGAAAAGTTCAATTTTTACTTTTTTGCGTTTTCTGAATCTGCAGAATAATAGATATATAATAGATATATAATAATAGATATACACTCCTGGAAATGGAAAAAAGAACACATTGACACCGGTGTGTCAGACCCACCATACTTGCTCCGGACACTGCGAGAGGGCTGTACAAGCAATGATCACACGCACGGCACAGCGGACACACCAGGAACCGCGGTGTTGGCCGTCGAATGGCGCTAGCTGCGCAGCATCTGTGCACCGCCGCCGTCAGTGTCAGCCAGTTTGCCGTGGCATACGGAGCTCCATCGCAGTCTTTAACACTGGTAGCATGCCGCGACAGCGTGGACGTGAACCGTATGTGCAGTTGACGGACTTTGAGCGAGGGCGTATAGTGGGCATGCGGGAGGCCGGGTGGACGTACTGCCGAATTGCTCAACACGTGGGGCGTGAGGTCTCCACAGTACATCGATGTTGTCGCCAGTGGTCGGTGGAAGGTGCACGTGCCCGTCGACCTGGGACCGGACCGCAGCGACGCACGGATGCACGCCAAGACCGTAGGATCCTACGCAGTGCCATAGGGGACCGCACCATCACTTCCCAGCAAATTAGGGACACTGTTGCTCCTGGGGTATCGGCGAGGACCATTCGCAACCGTCTCCATGAAGCTGGGCTACGGTCCCGCACACCGTTAGGCCGTCTTCCGCTCACGCCCCAACATCGTGCAGCCCGCCTCCAGTGGTGTCGCGACAGGCGTGAATGGAGGGACGAATGGAGACGTGTCGTCTTCAGCGATGAGAGTCGCTTCTGGCTTGGTGCCAATGATGGTCGTATGCGTGTTTGGCGCCGTGCAGGTGAGCGCCACAATCAGGACTGCATACGACCGAGGCACACAGGGCCAACACCCGGCATCATGGTGTGGGGAGCGATCTCCTACACTGGCCGTACACCACTGGTGATCGTCGAGGGGACACTGAATAGTGCACGGTACATCCAAACCGTCATCGAACCCATCGTTCTACCATTCCTAGACCGGCAAGGGAACTTGCTGTTCCAACAGGACAATGCACGTCCGCATGTATCCCGTGCCACCCAACGTGCTCTAAAAGGTGTAAGTCAACTACCCTGGCCAGCAAGATCTCCGGATCTGTCCCCCATTGAGCATGTTTGGGACTGGATGAAGCGTCGTCTCACGCGGTCTGTACGTCCAGCACGAACGCTGATCCAACTGAGGCGCCAGGTGGAAATGGCTTGGCAAGCCGTTCCACAGGACTACATCCAGCATCTCTACGATCGTCTCCATGGGAGAATAGCAGCCTGCATTGCTGCGAAAGGTGGATATACACTGTACTAGTGCCGACATTGTGCATGCTCTGTTGCCTGTGTCTATGTGCCTGTGGTTCTGTCAGTGTGATCATGTGATTTATCTGACCCCAGGAATGTGTCAATAAAGTTTCCCCTTCCTGGAACAATGAATTCACGGTGTTCTTATTTCAATTTCCAGGAGTGTATAATTCATTCAATTCCGAAGACTACAACTATTTTTAAATTTTTTTTGAAATGTGTTCTACATGGGCGTGACTCACTGTGGCGCTGTTAAACAGCTGTCAAATGGTGTTATTATTAACGTCCGTGTTCATCAGGTACATTTTAGTGATGTGAGATAAAGTATGTGTTGTGGCTAACCTGTGATGGTTCAATATATATCGCTGGTGTGATTGTCGATTGTTTCGTGTTTATTTACTCTGTCGTTATCTCGAAAATATTCGTAATTAATTCTGTTTCTTGAGTTTCTGTTTTGTTGAAGTATAATAATGAGTAAAAGTAAAGTTATTAGAAATCCTCTGAAGGCTTTTAAGAAAAGGAGAAATGTTGGAAAGCCAAAGGTATATGTTATTACTGTAAACAATAAAGACGATAACCGAGTGAGTGAACCTAACCTCTCAAGTACACCTGCCCATATCAGTCAAAGTGGGAAAGAAAATACTTTACAGAAGAAGCTTGGTTCAATGAGTGAAAACTACGATTGTTTTATGGGCGAATCGGATGTGAATGAAATATTTGATATGTCGGTTCTCAAAGGAATTTTTTCAAACTGTGTAAGATGTATTCATTGTAGTGAAGTTGGTCTGGAACTCTCCATAATAAAGCACGTAGGACTTGCTAGTGAAATACAACTGAAATGTGATAAGTGTTCATACATGACCACCTTTTGGAACAGTGTTGCAATAACTGCAACTGAAGAAAATGGTAGCAAAATCTACGAACACAACAACGAGCGATGCTTGCTTTAGACAAGGAACGCCTTCGGGCTGCAGACAGGGCAGTAAAGAGTCTAGAAATACAAGCAAGAGTAAACAGGAGGAGGAACAAGAGGAAGCTGGAGGAGGAGTTTGCAGAGGATGAAGATAATCCATCCTATGGACCTGGAATGCACTAAAAAGTTAATCCAATCTTTGTCGCTCGATTCCCAAAACTTTTATTTTCTCATACTAATTACATGTTGTCTAAGGATCTTCCGAACATAGAACATATTTGTTTCAAACTTTCAGTAAATGTTACACAGTACCTTCTGCATAATTTAACACAGCCTTTTTCCAAAAAACTATATTGTTGAATATATAAATAAAAAATTGCAAAAAAATGTTGTGAATTTTCATTACAATTGAAAAAAAATCATCTTTAATAACTGAACTAAAATTTTGTAAAATCCGTGTGTTAAGTTGTAGCCCATATTCCAATAAATAATCTGTAAAAAGTTCAACTTCCTACCTCAAATACTTTGTGAGGAAAGATGTAATTTATAAGCGTTATTTTAACATTGCAAGTATAGGGCGTTCCGGAGCCCCTTAACGCGGTCTGCGAGTAAAGGTTTCCGATTAAGGGGGCCATTCCCTTACCGGCTTCTTTTATGGAATTCACTTCCCCCTCGCACTGTGATTGATCCATAACTCATTGCTGGTTCAAAATTTGTGCAGGCAATTAGGCTCCTTAGTCTAAGCGTTTCTGAGAAAATCAGTTACATATTTATTACATTGTGTTCATAACAATTTTTATAAAAATCTAAAAAACTGATCACCTGAACTAAGGTACCATTTCCTTTGGTAACACTGACTGCACAGCTTAGGAAAACAGTGAGGCTGCACACAAAGTTCAGGAAGTATGTTATACAACCAGTTTCCTCTTCTGTGCTGATCTGTGCAAAATATACATAATTTTGCTACGAGAAATATATATCTAAAAACTGGGATCAGCAATTACGTGCGTCACCATCATATTTTAGAGTTCTTTGAAAATAGTGGGCAAGGAAGGTACAGGTCATTTCTAACTGTATGTACCAATTTTGGTCAATTTATATTCAGTAATTTAGGAGAAATGTGTACCTGAATGATAAAAATTCATGTTGTTGTTGTTGTTGTGGTCTTCAGTCCTGAGACTGGTTTGATGCAGCTCTCCATGCTACTCTATCCTGTGCAAGCTTTTTCATCTCCCAGTACCTTCTGCAACCTACATCCTTCTGAATCTGCTTAGTGTATTCATCTCTTGGTCTCACTCTACGATTTTTACCCTCCACGCTGCCCTCAAATACTAAATTGGTGATCCCTTGATGCCTCAGAACATGTCCTACCAACCGATCCCTTCTTCTGGTCAAGTTGTGCCACAAACTTCTCTTCTCCCCAATCCTATTCAATACTTCCTCATTAGTTATGTGATCTACCCACCTAATCTTCAGCATTCTTCTGTAGCACCACATTTCGAAAGCTTCTATTCTCTTCTTGTCCAAACCATTTACCGTCCATGTTTCACTTCCATACATGGCTACACTCCATACAAATATTTTCAGAAATGACTTCCTGACACTTAAATCTATACTCGATGTTAATAAACTTTTCTTCTTCAGAAACGCTTTCCTTGCCATTGCCAGTCTACATTTTATATCCTCTCTACTTCGACCATCATCAGTTATTTTGCTCCCCAAATAGCAAAACTCCTTTACTTCTTTAAGTGTCTCATTTCCTAATCTAATTCCCTCAGCATCACCCGACTTAATTCGACTACATTCCATTATCCTCGTTTTGCTTTTGTTGATGTTCATCTTATATCCTCCTTTCAAGACACTATCCATTCCATTCCACTGCTCTTCCAAGTCCTTTGCTGTCTCTGACAGAATTACAATGTCATCCGCGAACCTCAACGTTTTTATTTCTTCTCCATGGACTTTAATACCTACTCTGAATTTTCCTTTTGTTTCCTTTACTGCTTGCTCAATATACAGACTGAATAACATCGGGGACAGGCTACAACCCTGTCTCACTCCCTTCCCAACAACTGCTTCCCTTTCATGTCCCTCGACTCTTATAACTGCCATCTGGTTTCTGTACAAATTGTAAATAGCCTTTCGCTCCCTGTATTTTACCCCTGCCACCTTTAGAATTTGAAAGAGAATGTTCCAGTCAACATTGTCAAAAGCTTTCTCTAAGTCTACAAATGCTAGAAACGTAGGTTTGCCTTTCCTTAATCTTTCTTCTAAGATAAGTCGTAAGGTCAGTATTGCCTCACGTGTTCCAGTGTTTCTACGGAATCCAAACTGATTTTCCCCGAGGTTGGCTTCTACTAGTTTTTCCATTCGTCTGTAAAGAATTCGTGTTAGTATTTTGCAGCTGTGACTTATTAAACTGATAGTTCGGTAATTTTCACATCTGTCAACACCTGCTTTCTTTGGGATTGGAATTATTATATTCTTCTTGAAGTCTGAGGGTATTTCGCCTGTTTCATACATCTTGCTCACCAGATGGTAGAGTTTTGTCAGGACGGGCTCTCCCACGGCCGTCAGTAGTTCCAATGGAATATTGTCTACTCCGGGGGCCTTGTTTCGACTCAGGTCTTTCAGTGCTCTGTCAAACTCTTCACGCAGTATCATATCTCCCATTTCATCTTCATCTACATCCTCTTCCATTTCCATAATATTGTTCTCAAGTACATCGCCCTAGTATAGACCCTCTATATACTCCTTCCATCTTTCTGTTTCCGGTAAATTACAAAAGAAGGTTTATGAGCTTATTACTTTCCACTATGCAGTTTCAGAGCATTTAAGTCGATCATTCCTGTTGGTCACTTCTTTCTTTGTCGTCTATCCTCTTTCTCGTCTTTCTTTGATATAATGTGACCTCCTGTGGTAGCAACTTCTGCAGCTCTCTTCGCTTCGGTTACTCACAGCCAATCAATAAAATTTACAACCGAAACCCCCTTTCCTTCCAGTCTATATATCTAATTTTTTTCAGAACATGAATCCTAGAAATTGAACCCTCGTTGGAGGTTATTACTGCATCCATTACACCTGTCTTCAACACTGTCTGCCCTACAAATACACTTTTCCGTGTTCACTCCCCCATCCGGCTGCTGAAGCTCTCATTGAAATTCTGTGAGAGATCACGGATATATCTCCTACGAAGTTCTATATCTTTATGATCCTTTTATTTTCGCTTCGTTGGCTCCCTCCCCCCCTCCCCCCACAGCAAGAAGTGCTTGTGAGTGTACTTTATGACTATACATCAGATTTCTGTAGGCGGCTACTGAACCAAACCAGTGTGTGTTTATTGGGTGTTACTTTGAAATGGTTGCCTTGAAAGCTTCATTTGTTGTTAAACTTCTTTGCTGTCGGCATTTACAACACAGAAAATACTTTCACTGAAACGGTACAACACAGCAGTAACTATGAAACGCACCTGTTTCAAAACCCGAAAGTATGAAGCAAACAAACATATCATAATAACATCTTTCGTGCAACTAAACCACAGTCTTCTAGATACGCTTGTATTTAGATTCCGGTGGTCAGAATCTTCCAGAACACTGCTGTGTTTGTCCGCAGCTCGTGGTCGTGCGGTAGCGTTCTCGCTTCCCACGCCCGGGTTCCCGGGTTCGATTCCCGGCGGGGTCAGGGATTTTCTCTGCCTCGAGATGACTGGGTGTTGTGTGCTGACCTTAGGTTAGTTAGGTTTAACTAGTTCTAAATTCTAGGGGACTGATGACCATAGATGTTAAGTTCCATAGTGGTCAGAGCCATTTGAACCATTGAACTGCTGTGTTTACAATCCGTATCTAAAAGCAGAAAAAAGTATGGAGAAGAAAAATGTATCACGTATTCCGGCGCATTTTAAAATGACAGTGGGCCCTCGCAATTGTGCAACATTACGTGCATACTAAATTTACGAATAAAGGGACAATGAAAGTGTACATCAACAACGTCTCATTTAATCGACATGAATTGCTCTTCACTACACAACAGGGCTTTTTTCAAATTTTTGGTCATTTTTCACGAGCAGTTCGCTTTAGTCTCGGGAACAGTACAACGCGTGACTTGTCTCACGCGAAGCTGTATCAGAGGAAGTGGATTCCATCTATAATGACCCAATCTATTGATGCAGTTCAAATGGTTCAAATGGCTCTGAGCGCTATGGGACTTAACATCTGAGGTCATCAGTCCCCTAGAACTTAGAACTAATTAAACCTAACTAACCTAAGGACATCACACACATCCACGCCCGAGGCAGGATTCGAACCTGCAACCCTAGCGGTCGCGCGGTTCCAGACTGTAGCGCGTAGAACCGCATGGCCACTGCGGCCGGCTTGATGTAGTTCAGAAAAGTAAAAGATGGGCTGAAAGAAGACCAGTAAACACAGGTTTATGTTTCAAAAACAACACTTATGATGTTGTTCCCCGACATTAAGTACTGTAAACCCGAGGGAGTTACCTGTAACGACCCGTGAAGAGTGGGCGTACTATTGCCGGAGAGGTTTAACATTAAACGACCTTTCAGAGAGCAAATTGTTGACAAAAAGCGTGTTAATATTTTTCTTAAAAATCACAGAACAGAACTGTCAATAAGAGAACGTACAGGGATACCCTACAGTGCTGAGAGAAATTCTTTTAACTTCTGGAAAATGTTATAATATATCTGCTTTGGAACCAGACTAAGTTTTCTCCGATTTAATACGTTTTTCCAATTTTATTTAGTGCTATTTTGATAATTTTTGCTATTTTGATTATTTTTAGATCATAGAAATTATTCCAATCCATATGTGGCATACAGCAAACGGTATTGGTTAAAAACAGTCTTGGTTGCAATTTTTAGTTATTTAGTTTTCAACGACGCGTTTCGCCTTATTTAGGTGATGTGTCGACGGAAGTGCCGACACAGTGTGATTTGAGGGGACCGCAATGCACGCTATAAACACACGAAGGATGGCGTGAGGTCTGAAACAGGATACGTAATGAATGCTATAAAGAAAAGTACGTAGCTTTTGGAATACTTAACTTTAATCCATCCTTGTTGTATACATCGTTCTTGATGAGACATGCTTTATACGATAAGTATCAATTGCTATGTAAGGCTAATGGCGCCTTGGTAGGTCGTAGCCATGGACATAGCTGAAGGCTATTCTAACTATCTGCTCGGCAAAGTAGCGAGGCTTCGTCAGTGTAGTCGCTAGCAAAGTCGGCTGTACAACTGGGGCGAGTGCTAGTCCGTATCTCGAGACCTGCCTTGTGGTGGCGCTCGGTCTGCGATCACTGACAGTGGCGACACGCGGGTCCGACATGTACTAATGGACCGCGGCCGATTTAAAACTACCACCTAGCAAGTGTGGTGTCTGGCGGTGACACCACATTGGCATCTTCAGGTTACCTTAATGTGGTATTTCTTAGAAGGATCCTTTAGTCAGTGTAGCCAAAGGGCATCGTCGAATATACCAGGCCAACATCGCCTTCGTTAAACTCAATAAAAACTTTTCAAGATGAACGCGAGTGACACCAAGACCTACGTAACGCGTTCCCGTTCACCGGAGCGAGCAACCAAGACTGTTTCTAACCAATATTTTTAGATTATGGCATCTATTCTTCAAACCTGCCAAGTGGAAGGTTTCTGCAAATATTTTTTTTCCTAATAGCTTCTAATTACATTTTCTAAGAGTAAAATACATTATCAAGCAGGAAATACTAAACGCTTTTAAAACATAATCTTTTAGTATTTTCAATTTTTAAAAAAATGAGAGAGTGGGGTGCCGATTTTTGGCACTTTCCTCTAATATTAAATCGTTCCACAGTTTTTAAGCCGTGTTTACTATGATTAGAAATAGGGCCTGGTGGTCTAGCGATAATGACCTTACCTGGAAACTAGGAGGTAACGTGATTGAATCCCAGTCTACCCGTGTCGCCTTTAATCCAGCCTTTACCTCTCAACGATGTGAAGAGTCATCTGAAGCGACACGTATTTGGGGTTCCATGTTGAACACTGACTCCCCTTTCCCCGACTGGATCACTGGGGACGGTCAGGGACACGCAAGTCGTCGAACTGGCGTTCAATCGAAAGACTTGCACCAGACCAAGAGCCACGCGACATTGTTATTACAAGCAGAAAGAATAAGAGTCCAGTACGGATGGTCGCTAAGTCAGCTGTCAAAATTGCGTTTGTTGCAATAAAACTAAATACATGAAAACACAAATTTATTACCAACATAGAAATACTTATAGACGTGAGTGCACGAAGTGGTTCCTATCATGTTCTAAGCAAAAATTACATCTTTTCTACGCTGATTGACGAATTGTCGCAAATTTTCAAAGACTTTAGATATTCAAATTCTGATTGGATTTGTTCCTTCAAATGCTCAACCTCACGATTCCTGACGAAATGAACCTCACTTTATAGTCGACTGAAAAATCTATGGGTGTGATATCTGGGGGTCGTGGAGGCCATTCAAGAGTGCCTCATCTACCAACTCATCCATCATAGGTTTCATTTAGAAAGTCTCTCATAACAGCTCCTTAATGAGAGGGTCTTCCATATTCTTGCCATCAACTTTGCGTTACCCGGCTGCGGATTTTCAAAACGTTTACTGATTTCCCGTTCTAACGACACTTCTTGGAGAATGTCTGCGTAATTTACAAAAAAGTGGTTCAAATGGCTCTGAGCACTATGGGACTTAACATCTGAGGTCATCAGTCCACTAGAACTTACAACTACTTAAACCTAACTAACCTAAGGAAATTACACACATCCATGCCCGAGGCAGGATTCGAACCTGCGACCGTAGCGGTCGCGCCGTTTGAGACTGAAGCGCCTAGAACCGCTCGGCCACAGCGGCCGGCACGTAATTTACAGAACTCACAGAACCGTAAAACAGAAGCCCCTATTTGGTCACCCCTGAAAATACCTTCCCATAGAATCACGCCAGGAGATTTTAACTATGTCGCCATCATCAGACAGATATGTCTGTTCACTCTGCCGGTCACCTTAAAAGTCACTTCGTCGTCCCAGAGAATGCCTTTGTAAAATTTGTGGTCGCCTTGTCGGATAGTGAAGAGCGTGCAGACTTAGACATACCTATCCGGACCATCTTCATTTAAACCTTGAAGTAAAGTATGGTCTCACTTTCAGCTGTTTATGTGCCCTTGCTATTCCGCACCTTATGGCATCTTTTGTTTGAGATTTAGTGAATGACTACGCAAAACACTGCGCAACGTCATTAAGATTCTCTCCCGTAGTAACACACTTTGACCCACCTGAACGAGGAATCTCCGATACCAACCCAGAGCCTTCGAATATTAAGTTTAATTTTAGATTATCTTGTCTAGATGTATGTTGGACGTTTGTTAAGTGTTCCTCAAACAAATAACTGTAATTATGGCAATGTTTTCGCCGTGTCTGCAAAACAAATGCACGCTGTTCTGTAGTTAACATTTTATTCGTTGTTTATCAGATTATAACAAAGATAACCTCAAAGTGCTAGTGTTAATTGACTGCCGGCCGCTGTGGCCCAGTGGTTCTAGGCGCTCCAGTCTGGAACCGCGCGACCGCTACGGTCGCAGGTTCGAATCCTGCATCGTGCATGGATGTGTGTGATGTCCTTAGGTTAGTTAGGTTTAAGTAGTTCTAAGTTCTAGGAGACTGATGACCTGCGATGTTAAGTCCCATAGCCATTTGTTAAATGACTTATGGATGTGATAGTACTTGAGCAATTAACTGTCCTTTGAAGCTGCGAATGAGTGTGATTTCTCCGAGATTTTGAGGAAGATCGTACCTAAAAGGAGATCCTGTTACAGGAGATGATTTTAAGATAATAATTTCTGTTGTGTAGAGGATTTTTCTTTGTTAAGAACCTACGTTAACTGACAACTGTGGTTTATAGGAAAGGCATCCTGCCACAAACTTACATGAAAGCAGCAGCCCTGTAAGACGGTACAAATGCTGGGAGTGAGACAGTGACTGAAAAATCTATAGACTCTTTACGACTAATTACCTGTTTCATCCATGTTCTGCATCCACAACGCCCTACAATTTTTATAAGAACGGGAATCATAGTCGCCTGTAGAACTGTTACAGCCAGCAGAATATCCTGTAGTGCGAAAAATTTCTGCTTCCCCAAACTGATCACGGACACTAATTACGGCACTCTAACACGTGTCGCCACTGAGGCACGTGTCATTAAGTGTCGATATGCGCGCCGTCCAGGTGAGAAATGAAATGTTAACTCTGGCGCGTAAAATTGTGAACGTTTCCGACGGCAGCGGAAATTTCCCCGCGGCCGTTCCGCGTCTTTCCCCATCTTTCGGCCGGCCGCGCTGGTGTATCGCTCACTGGACCTTCTAATTAACAGTGGCTCCCTACGGCGCCCAATTTCGACAAATTACCCACGCATTCGCGTAAATTAGCTATCCGTACAGCCGGCCGGCCATGATGGGTTTTTTAATTGCAATTATTGAACTAGATCGCCAATTAAAGCAAGAAGGGGCGGGAGTGGGGAGGGAGGTAGGGTCAGACACGCACTCTGGCTTTAGGGTGGCGCGAGCGGTCATTGGAGTCATGGGGGAGGTGTGGAAGGTAGGGAAAAAAAGCGCATGCGGCTAACGCCACTTTCCGCAACATCATCATTACGTGCACCACCTAACAACCGAGAGTCTCACTCCAGTTTTTTTTTTTTTGTTTTTTTTTTTGTAACGATCGATAGAGTGGAATGCACAAAGGGGACACGAATTTAAAAAAGAGGGTAATAGTAGCTGTATGTAAGGGGATATGTGTGTGAGAGATTGGAGAAAGAGAGGAGAGATGCAAAGTGAGAGGATGCAGGTAGCAAATTGAGAGAGAGAGTAGTGACCATGGGAAGGAGAACTGGGAGAAAAAGAGGGAGAGTGGGTCATAAAGTTTTCGAGCGAGCTTTTGAGGCCGGGCGAAATTGAGGGGGATGGGGTGCGGTGCATTTGCAAGCGCCATGAATTCTGGGCATCGCGCTGGATAATGAAAGAAAAACACGGGACGGGAATGCCCCGTGCTCTGGTGCCCACTATATACAGTATAAACACGTATTTATTTCGTGTTTGCTTGGAATATAAAATAACACCCCCGCCATTCCCTCCCCGCTCTTCCCCCCCCCCCCCCCCCCCCCCTCTCTCTCCCTCTCTCTCTCTTCCCGCCTGCCTCGCAGTCTCTCCCCCGCAGCGGGAGTTCAACGACGAAATTGCCACAGTAAACTTTTTCGCGCGACCGATGTTCCAAAACAAAAAGAATATTGAGGGACTCGACAAAAACATTTTATGTTCAGCTATTTGAAGATCTCCTTAACAGTCTGTGAAAATTACGCGGCAAGAGAAAAATGTTCGTTCAGTTTAAAGATAATATGAATACTGTCACTGAAGAACGCTTGCGACGCGCACATGCATGAAAGCAGTTCCACTTTGTATTTCTTTCATTAATGCGATGTGTGGTTACTTTCAAGATTATAGTTTCAATTGCTGCGAAGTAGACATTGTCGAATGCACATGTTACAGCGGATTATCTGGCTCTCAATAAACCATAATGCATTTCAAAACTTTTCTCTTAAATTTATTTGTTCGCATTCGACTTTGAGGCGATACAGTCAGATCTAAACCTACATCTACATGAATACTCAGCAAGCCACCTCACGGTGTGTGGCGGAGGGTACCTTGAGTACCTCTACCCGTTCTCCCTTCTATTCCAGTGTCGTATTGTTCGTGGAAAGAAGGATTGTCGGTATGCCTCTGTGTGGGCTCTAATTTCTCTGATTTTATCCTCATGGTTTCGTCGCGAGATATACGTAGGAGGGAGCAATATACTGCTTGACTCTTCGGTGAAGGTATGTTCTCGAAACTTCAACAAGCCGGCCGGTGTGGCCGTGCGGTTCTAGGCGCTTCAGTCCGGAACAGCGCGACTGCTACGGTCGCAGGTTCGAATCCAGCCTCGGGCATGGATGTGTGTGATGTCCTT
Source organism: Schistocerca serialis cubense (assembly GCF_023864345.2). NCBI lineage: Eukaryota > Metazoa > Arthropoda > Insecta > Orthoptera > Acrididae > Schistocerca > Schistocerca serialis. Next base: position 99,692,577 of record NC_064649.1, read on the forward strand.
ACGTTAGTTAGGTTTAAGTAGTTTTAAGTTATAGGGGACTGATGACCTCAGATGTTAAGTCCCATAGCGCTGAGAGCAATTTGAATTTGAACTTCAACAAAAGCCCGTACCGAGCTACTGAGCGTCTCTCCTGCAGAGTCTTCCACTGGAGTTTATCTATCATCTCCGTAACGCTTTCGCGATTAATAAATGATCATGTAACGAAGCGCGCTGCTCTCCGTTGGATATTCTCTCCGTCTTCTATCAACCCTATCAGGTACGGATCCCACACTGCTGAGCAGTATTCAAGCAGGGGGCGAACAAGCGTACTGAACCTACTTCCTTTGTTTTCGGATTGCATTTCCGTAGGATTCATCCAATGAATCTCAGTCTGGCATCTGCTTTACCGACGATCAACCTTATATGATCATTCCATTTTAATTCACTCTTAATGCGTACTCCCAGATAATTTACGGAATTAACTGCTTCCAGTTGCTGACCTGTTATATTGTAGCTAAATGCTAAAACAGTTTATCATGTCAGTCACATGTTTTTTTTCTCATTACGTGTTTTTCGATACTTGACACCACCATCTTGACGTAGATAATTTTGTAGTTACGAGGGTTATTCCAAAAGTAATGTCTCCTATTTTTTTATAAGTACATATATCTCTTTATGTCTACAATGGTTTACATCAGTTTACAGCTTGAACATTTAGCTATTTTTCTACATAATCACCATTTCTGTCGATGCATTTTTGTAGACAATGCGGCAGTTTTTTGTATTCCGATGTCATACCAGCTCTCCGCCATGCTGTTTAGAAAATTATGAACCTCTTCTTGCACCTCGTCGTCGGAGCTGAATCACTTTCGGGCTAAATGTTCTTTTAACCAGTCAAGAAAGTCGTCCTGTTTGGCTGAAAGGCGCAAGAAAAATGCACTGGAAGTATCAACTCGTTGCCGCATGTGGTCTTCAGTCAGCTTGCGTGGCACCCATCTTGCGCACACCTTCCGCTAGTTCAATGTTTCCATTAAAATTCTGTGAGCGGTGCTTCAGAAAACCTCAGGAACCACCGTGCAGAGATCATCCAGGGTGATCCGCTGACCTTCACGCATGCTTTGCTCAACCTTCAACACTGTCTCCTCAGAAATTGAGGGTCTCCCGCTCCTTTGTTCGTCGTGAATTTCAGTCCGACTAGCTGCAAACTCTCTACATCGAACATTTTTGACAACTGTGCACGACTCACCATACACTTCCGTCAGGTGGCGATGGATTTCAATCGGCGCAGTGTCCCTTGCGTTCAAAAACCGAATAACTGCGCGCAATTCGCACTTGGTCGGTAACATCCAACGGGAGCTCCATTCTCAACTGCCGCCAAGCCAAGACTGAGCGCCTCAGCGCGGCGTGCCCATGTTTACACACAGCGCGTGTGACCAACTGCCACACTAACAGAGCTCTGTACTTACAAAAAAGTAGGAGGCCTTACTTTATGGATTACTCTCGTACGTTCCTTTTGTCAGCATAGAGCGCAGAAGTCTTCACAGCAGCGGAACGAAGTGCAAAGCGGGTTATGTCTCGTCGTTTACTGGTGATAAAATTTTGTTTTTCAGAGAAGGAACTATTACAGTTTAAAAACATGAATTAGTAAAGGTAAAGCTTTACAAGGCAAACAGGATTGAAAACATGCGGCATGCAGCTATTTATTGAATGAGCTGGTCACTGTACGCCATGCTTACACTGTTACTTCACAGAAATATCTTAGACATGCCAGAGATATGCTATGTTTACTTTGAGTAAAGAATCATAGGTGCAATTGCTGTAGTCTGACTATTTAGTTTAATGTATGCCGCAATTCAGTTATAACACAGAGTGTCAAAGGAGGAACGGTCATTATTCAGGGATATGACATGATCTACCACTTTAAGCAAAAACGTCTACTGAAGACAGGCACTAAAAAGCATACCTTAATAGCTACGTGAACTACTCCGTGCCGGCTGAAGTGGCCGCGCGGTTCTGGCGCTGCAGTCTGGAACCGCGAGATCGCTACGGTCGCAGGTTCGAATCCTGCCTCGGGCACGGATGTGTGTGATGTCCTTAGGTTAGTTAGGTTTAACTAGTTCTAAGTTCTAGGGGACTAATGACCTCAGAAGTTGAGTCCCGTAGTGCTCAGAGCCATTTTTTGAACTACTCCGTCTTTGATGCCGTGAAACAAATCTATTCTACTGCAAGGTCTTTGTTTTCTAATATTTTCGGAGGAGATAGTTTAGACCAAAAAAAAAAGGAAAAATTTGTCTAGTAAATTCCGACACACATCAATTCCGAATTTTCCTAAATTCTGTAAGAAGTGTTGATGTCATCCCAGTTGTAATGAAGGTATATGACACATGGCTGGCAGAATCGTGTCTGAATCATTCGCATTGTCTGATACAGTTCAATGTATGTTTTTGTAAGTTAGGGCTGTCAAGCCAGATGGGGCAGTAGTACTCTTCTACTGAAAAAGAAAAAACCATGGCTGAAGCGGTTCTTCGTGACATGGAGGCCAAAGAGCCACATGTTGTGCCGCGTTGCTTCTGTATGATGCGATTCTTTCTACAGAGATTTGCTGCTGTCTTTGTCCGTTGTTCCTTGTTCTATCTACAGCAACTCTAGGATACTTCGGAGATTCATCCTGAGTTAAGGCGATATTGATGAAAGGGATTCTAAGTTTTTTGCTCAGGTGCGAGGCAGTGTGGGGGCAGTTGATAGAAATGGGACAAAAGACAAACAATAACGAGTATTCGGTGCCTTACAGATTTTCCTTGCGTCAGTACTGCAGACAGAATGAGACAGAGGTAGGTAGACAAACACACACACACACACACACACACACACACACACACACACACACACAGAGAGAGAGAGAGAGAGAGAGAGAGAGAGAGAGAGAGAGATATGGGGGGGGGGGGGGGGGGGAAGGGGGGCATGGAGATGCGACACAGATTTCGATAATCGATCATATGGTCTCTGTTGCGCACAGCACAGTCATTATTCAGTGGCCTAAATAACCCGAGACAGAGGCGGGGTAACATTCAAATGTAGTCAATTTTATGGCATACATACATCACGCTATGCGGTAGTCAACGGCTAATAACGGCAGGGAACATCACAAGTATACTATGTGACCGTAGTTCCGCGTATTAATCCAGAAAATGCACTAACTCAGCTCGTTTCAAACATTCTTGGCGCATCGTCAGCAGTTCAAAAAATGGCTCTGAGCACTATGGGACTCAACAGCGGAGGTCATCAGTCCCCTAGAACTTAGAACTACTTAAACCTAACTAACCTAAGGACATCACACACATCCATGCCCGAGGCAGGATTCGAACCTGCGACCGTAGCGGTCGCGCGGTTCCAGACAGTAGCGCCTAGAGCCGCTCGGTCACTCCGGCCGGCGTCAGCAGTTCGACATACTTTTTTTTTTTTTGGTGGAAACATTTCGATATTTAGTTGCCTTCTACCATTTATACATTTACGAACATGATCCTGGATCACATAGGTCTCGAAGAGAGAGTGGCACCTTGATTACCGCTAAACAAGCAAGCGCGTAAGAGGTGGCGGTATGAAGAAAAGGTCATAATGTAACCGATTACCTCTGAAAGACAGTTAAGTGATATCACACATTTTTTGTCGTATTGTGATATTTGCCTGTTATTTACTCTTGACCTAACGGTCTGCTGTGGCACTGTACATAAGGCGACGGCAGTTCTGCTTCCGGTTGAGTAGACAAGAACGTCCCATTCGCACTTATAGAGGGGTGACCGTTTCCACGGCACCTGACACCTACAGAACGGAAAACACACGCGGGTGATCAGGACGTGTAAAATTAAATGTAGCTAACAATTCTTGTACCAACTTAAAATGTGAACTGACTGAAATCCTTATTTATTATGTGTATTTGTGTCTGAGGACACCCACTGGCCGGCCGCGGTGGTCTAGCGGTTCTAGGCGCTCAGTCGGGAACCACGCGACTGCTACGGTCGCAGGTTCGAATCCTGCCTCGGGCATGGATGTGTGTGATGTCCTTAGGTTAGTTAGGTTTAAGTTGTTCTAAGTCCTAGGGGACTGATGACCTCAGCAAATGGCTCTGAGCACTATGGGACTTAACATCTGAGGTCATCAGTCCCCTAGAACTTAGAACTACTTAAACCTAACTAACCTAAGGACATCACACACATCCATGCCCGAGGCGGGATTCGAACCTGCTACCGGAGCGGTCGCTCGGCTCCAGACCGTAGCGCCTAGAACCGCACGGCCACTGCGGCCGGCCGATGACCTCAGCAGTTAAGTCTCATAGTGTTCAGAGCCATTAGAACCATTACCGCTCTCGGATAACCTGCCTGGTAATGCGTATTCAAGTAAGGCCCATGAAATGAATGTTCAGGACACGATTATTTCATTATCTGATTTATGGTCAAATTTACTGGAAAGAGCAGTATACGGAGGCACTATGAGTAAGACAAGAACTCATCAACTGCTGAAAATTCTCCGTTTGATGATAAGGCACCAATACAGAACGACGTGTAAGTAACAAATATGGTCCGCTGCGTGAAGTCTCAGAAGTGAAATTTAATGGTACATAATAAAAACGCACATATATGCTGGAAAATACATTAGATCTGCCTCTGGACGAGGTCCCTTTGAGATTAGGAAGAGATTGGTTGAGCCAGTAAAGAATACGTGTTAAAACGTCACAACTGACCGCTTCTACAATTCTGAGGAATTGACGAACACTCTGTTTCAGATTTTTGATATATCTTGGTTGGAACACTCAATTTTAACGGAAAACACATATCACAAGATCTTAAGTTGACAGCAGGCACAGAGCAGTATATTTCAAAGTCTGCATTCACAGATCCGTTCGTCGACTGAGATGCATGCAATGAATCAAAACGAAAAAAGCCAAAGAAAATCTGTTGATGTTGTCTACACAGCATCGTGATGCAGGAAAAAAGAGTTGATGCGCCAAAAGAGACAGGTCACATAAACCTAGCCAACTGGCTAGGACTATTCTACGAGGCGGCGGCCACTGTCAGTGTTCTACAGCCTACCTGGTATAGCTGCAATAAACTCAGGCACACTATTCGAGAAGAATGTGCCCGCGGGGTAGCCGTGCGGTCCAGGGCGTCTTGTCACGGTCCGCGCGGCTCCTCCGGTCGGAGGTTCGAGTCCTCCCTCGGGAATGGGTGTCTGTGTCGTCCTTAGCGGAAGTTAGTTTAAGTTAGATTAAGTAGTGCGTAAGCTTAGAGACCGATGACCTAAGCAGTTTGGTCCCATAATTCATTACCACAAATTTCCAAAAATTGAATTTGCCCAAATGGGCTGAAGGAAAAGCGAACGAAAGAAAATATGAAAGAAATTATAGGTAACCAAAATTACTCTAAATGAAGGACTAACAAGGAAACCAAGGTGCTACACATGCTTAATGAGTACAACTAACCAGAGAGACAGAGATAAGAACAGTATAGCCACGATAACTCATGGAAGCTGCGATGACCAGCTGTGTAAGAATAGTTAGTAATCAGCCATTCTGTGTGCAAGGAGCAAATGCCATCTGTAAATGACAGAATTCTCTCCGATTGAAGAGTGTCTCTTGAAAGTTTCCAACATACCGTAATCTATATTAGTCCAAGTGCCGTTATTTCTGTCGAGCACAAAAATTTGTTATTCAATTATTGGTTCAAAGACTGTACAGAAATTTTTCACAGCTTGTATTTCAACTACGGACATCATGTTTATAGGTTATACAGACTTTCAGTGTCAAAGTTTTGACCACTGTTGCTTGTTACATTTCCTCAGAGAAAAACAGTTTACTATGTTGTGACTTGGCAAGACAGCCAAGCCACTAGGAGAGGAAGCCGAAAGGCACGCGTTTAAGCTCACGCAGGCTGGCGTGAGGTCTGGAACAGTTAAAGGATTTGAGTCATAGCTGTTGGAATACTTAACTTTAATCCATAATTGGTGAACATCGGTCTGACGGTACATGCATCACAAGATAAATAGCAATTGATAATGGCGCCTTGCTAGGTCGTAGCAAATGACGTAGCTGAAGGCTATGCTAACTATCGTCTCGGCAAATGAGAGCGTAATTCGTCAGCGAACCATCGCTAGCAAAGTCGGCTGTACAACTGGGGCGAGTGCTAGGACGTCTCTCTAGACCTGCCGTGTGGCGGCGCTCGGTCTGCAATCACTGACAGTGGCGACACGCGGGTCCGACGTATACTACCGGACCGCGGCCGATTTAAAGGCTACCACCTAGCAAGTGTGGTGTCTGGCGGTGACATCACATACTAAATTATAAATTTTTGGACTCCCGATACCTTCCAAACCTTATGTTTTTAATTATAATATCACTGAGCACTTTTAAACTTATCTCAAATTGGTAAAACAATCGCTTGAAATAAATACAAGGTGTGTTCAATAAGTAATGCAACATATTTGTTTTCTGAAAGCATGTTGCTTTTATACAGGATTCCAATGGAATAATTCCCCAGTGTTGTCGCTACAAAAACTATCTTTCAACATAAACTTCGTTCGATACGACGGCCTTACTGGGAGGGCCTGTATGCTTGCATTGTACCACCCTACTGTGCGCCTGCTTAGCTGGGTGGCTACGTGCTTGCCTCCCGTACAAGCGGGCTCGGATTCGATTCCCGGCCGGGTTGGAGATATTCTCCACTCGTGGACTGGGTGTTGTGTTGTTGTCTTCATCATCACAGGCGCGCGGTGGCGGCCAGTGTGGCGTCGAATGAAATAAGACATGCGGCCGAACTTCCCCTAATACGGACCTCCCAGCCAACAATGCCATACGCACATTTCCATTTTTACCACTCTACTGATCGCTGTCGGAGCCAACGTCTTGCTGCGTCAATAACCTCCCCTTCATCCACATCCTGCTTCCCGCGGAGTTCAAATGGTTCAAATGGCTCTGAGCACTATGGGACTTAACACCTGAGGTCATCAGTCCCCTACACTTAGAACTACTTAAACCTAACTAACCTAAGGACATCACACACATCCATGACCGGGGCCTGCGACCGTTGCAACGGCGCGGTTGCAGACTGAAGTGCCTAGAACCGCTCGTCCACAGCGGCCGGCTCCCAATGAATACACCCTTCATTGGCCCAAACAGATGGAAGTCAGAAGGTGCGAGATCCAGAGTGTAGGGTGGGTGAGAAGTTTTGGGAATTCCTCTCCGTTGCGCAGACTTCTGTGAGGCCTTGTGTTGTCACGCAGAAGTTCGTTTGCTCGTTTGCAATTTTTTATTTTATTTTGGACGAACACGCTAAAGTAATTTCTTTAATTTCCTGAGGGTTGCATACTACACTTCATGGATGATTGTTGCACCATGAGCGGCTCTGAATTATTTCTTCAGAGGAGAGATGGTGTGGCGCCACTCCACGGACTGCAGTTTTGTTTTCGGTTCGAAGTGGTGAACCCATGTTTCATCGTCTGTGGCGATGCGCGACAAAAATTTGCCACGATCGGCCTCGAAACGCGCAAGCAGTTCTGCACAGATGGTACTGCATTGCTCTTTATGGTCTTGTGTTAGGCGGTGGGGTAACCAGCGGGCTCACAGCTTTGAGAATCGCAAATGGTGGACGAGTGTGTCAGGACTACCAACACAGACCTCGAATGAGAGTGTCCGCACATTCCAACATTGCAGGAATCACAGCTGTGTGCGGCCGCCTGCACCATTGTTGATTTTTAACTTGAAACATAAGGATGTCCTACTTAAAAAAAAATACAGATGTATCTATCATATACCGCTAGAAAACGTAATTTCCTTAAAAAAAAGGGAAAATTTAAAAAACATATCGCTTAAAGAATTCGTGGAGCTTATATGAAACATGTTTCTGTTCTTGTTACACGACTCTTGCTTTTGATCATGATTCAGTACAAAATAACAATAATAATTATACACATTATTGTTGCTTATGCATATAAACTGAATTTGTGTCAGAAGTAATTATTTTGGTTACATCAAGAGCAGAAGTTACGTGAGCAGCAAATTTTTTTGTTATATAATGTAATTTATAGTTTTTACGTATGTAAATTACGCAGTCTGCCGCTCGTGGTCTCGCGGTAGCTTTATTGCTTCCGGATCACGGGGTCCCGCCTTCGATTCCCGGCGGGGTCAGGGATTTTCACCTACCCCGAGATGGGTGTTGTTGTTTCGTCTTCATCATCATCGACATTCATCCCCCTTACGGTCGGAGGAAGGCAACGGCTAACCACCTCCACTACGACCTTGCCTAGTACGGCGGTGCGGGTCTCCCGCATCGTTCCCCTACACTCTGTCAAGAAGCGTGGGACTTCATTTCTATAAAATACACAATGGACTAACACTGAACGATGTACGGTTGTATCTATGTGCAAAAACAAAGAAACAAAGAAACAAAAAACAGATCCTGTCTCACACATTCATTTATGTTTCTTTCGCTACCAATACAGCCGGTGATCCTGCCATTTACTACGTCATTTATGTATTGTACCAAAACTGCCGAACTGTGAAATGTCCCCTTAGAACAATTATACATGACTGTCCTTCAACTGACACACAATATTTTTAGCGCAACGCAATCTGACTTTCAATAATCCCTACAAAAGAATTGCCCTGACAAACATTAACCTATACCTTTCACAAATCACTTACCTCACAAAAATCTTCGTTACTCGAACTACTGCAATACAGCGAGCGCCAATACTGCCAGATAAATAAAAGGTTCAAACTACGGAAGGCACTAACTACTGATAGGCATAGTTAGCAAATGAAAGATTTTAATAGAGAACAAACAATGTATTTACCTTAATAGTGTTGAAAACTCATAATATACATAGCAGTTCATGACATCCAGTCTTACAAATGTTTAAACTCCGCCATCTCTCTCCCCACATCCACCACTGCTGGCGGCTCACCTCCAACTGCGCAACGCTACGCGCTGTTCACATCCAGCTGCCTAACACTACAATGGCAGACAACAATGCAAACTAGCCACAGACTGCACACAGCACATACAGTGATTTTCATACAGAGCGCTACGTAACGTTGCCAATAAGAAAACATAAACAGCTCACTTACAACTGTAGTTTTGGTAGAGTGCAAGTCTAGGCCCACCAGAAGCAGTATTAGTTTTAGGTGTTCTTAAAGCGCAGATAACAGCACACTGGATCGATCTTTACTACCGTCCCATGTCCAATTTTTGTATCGGTCATCTTGTTTGGTTCCACAAAATCAAAGAAGAACACGTTTGGCGACATGATGTCTGGCGGGCCGCTTGAATTTGCGTGCGCAACGTCCTATTTGGCCAACTTCAGTTCTAATTAGTTCGGGAACGAAGCAACATATCGATTTTTTTCGTAAATATCATTTCTCAGCACAACCTACCCTGAAACACACTTACAAACTTTCCAGATTATTTATGACAACTTTGTGCATCACAGGACAGAAAAGTTCGCAAATGCGAAATGTAAGTCTTCTAAGGGGCAAGGTAGTTGTATCACATTTGTATGATTTATGATGACAACTCCTCAGATCAGGAACTGCAACGAGGGCCTATATATTGCCCTTCATATAGTTGCGCCAGTGCCAACTATGTTTACAAGATCTTCGTATACTTTTTCTTGTGCCTTTGTTCAGCATTTTGCGCAGTGTCGGCATGGTTATGGTCCGATATGGCATGGTTAATTTAAGGGATGACCGGATGCCGTTCCTGTCACCACCCCGAAGGATGAGATGAAGATGATGATGAAAAACACAATCACCCAGTTCCTGAGTGGAGATAATAGCCGACACAGCCGGGAGTCGAAACCGGGCCGCTTTGCACGGCATTCCGTTCCGCTGACCATTCAGCTGTCGAGACGGACAATGTTTACAAGTGTAAGCAGGCTGTTTATGTTTTCTTATTGGCAACGTTACGTAGCGCTCTGTATGAAAATCACTGACTGTGCTGTGTGCAGTCTGTGGCTAGTTTGCATTGTTGTCTGCCATTGTAGTGTTGAGCAGGTGGCTGTTAACAGTGCGTAGCGTTGGTGGATGTCGGGAGAGAGGTGGCGGAGTTGTGAAATTTGTAAGACTGTATGTCATGAACTGCTATGTATATTATGATTTTGCAACACTATTAAGGTAAATACATTGTTTGTTCTCCATTAAAATCTTTCATTTGCTAACTATGCCTATCAGTAGTTAGTGCCTTCCGTAGTTTGAATCTTTTATTTAGCTGGCAGTAGTGGCGCTCGCTGTATTGCAGTAGTTCGAGTAACGAAGATTTTTGTGAGGTAAGTGATTTGTGAAAGGTATAGGTTAATGTTAGTCAGGGCCATTCTTTTGTGGGGATTTTTGAAAGTCAGATTGCGTTGCGCTAAAAATATTGTGTGTCACTTTAGTGAATGTTTGAGTACGGTCAGTTTTGCTCAGCTGTTTGAAAATCAAATAATGTAAGAGGTTTATCAGCACAGTAATTCATAAATTTTTCAAAGGGGACGTTTCATACAAGATACTGTAGGAAAATAATCTGTATCACTAAACGGCTTTATCGTGCATGCTTCCACTTGCAGGCTACGTGTGTCTTCCAGGTGGGAGAAAAATTTGATTTTCAGCATTTCGTACAATTACTGACAGAATTTAAAAATTTAAAATACTGTCGTAATGTGCACGTAGAAGTGCAGTCATACCCTACAGGTTTGATGTAATAAGTCAGTTATTAAAGTTAGATACTGTATATATGCTTTGAGGCAGTGCAAATCACAGCGCGGAAATTACCCAGACTATATTCATGCAGTATATGAGAATGAGAGAATTTAGTGACTTCCAATAGGCTTCATACATTTCAAACCTTTTCTAATCTTCTGCATCAGCCTGTGGGTGAATAAACCGAAAGTAATAAAAATCATCGTATGTAGGGTATTGCGTCTTCAGCCATAAACGTTTTACGTGCTTAATATCAAACATTTAACGCATAACTCATAACTTGGCTAATGAGTGAAAATTTTCAAGAGCGTGCTGAAAAGTAATGCCTCCGAATTTTTTTTCTGTTATCAACATCGGTTGAGGTATTACATGTCATGCATATTACTTGGTCAAATTTCCCACTTCGCTGACGCAAATTGCAATCGTCTGCCGCTAGAGGGTTCCGATCTGTTGCTTGTAACATGGCGGTGTGTAACGTAACAGGTCACAGCGTGAGAAATAGCGCGCCGTAATCGAGTTTCTCGCCGCAGGAAACGTCCGTCCACAGATGGACGGCCCTCTCGTTCAGCGTGGCATTGCTAAGTCCACACACGAGCGCTGTGAGATCTCCAACAACCAGACGTCTTGGACTGAGTGCCATCGATCATTCTCCATAGTGACGAAATTAGAATTATATTAATACCTTTTGCTGCTGACGGGCGTTGACATATATCAATGGGACAGGTGAAAATGTGTGCCCCGACCGGAACTCGAACCCGGGATCTCCTGCTTACATGACAGATGCTCTGTCCATGTGGGTCTCGAGGGAGGTGTGCGCGAGATAGTCCTTGCAGTCGCACTATCCTCTGTGCCCTAAGTGGCTCAGATGGATAGAGCATCTCCCATATAAGCAGGAGATCCCGGGTTCGAGTCCCGGACACACATGTTCACATGTCCCCGTTTATATATATCAACGCCCGTCAGGAGCTGAAGGTATTCATATAATTCTAATTTCGTTCTAGACGGCTGCAGGTCATCAATGTTGTCTGTTCTTTCGGACATGTCCGAAAGAACAGACCTCATATCCACATAAGTATATTCTCCATTGAGTCCGGAGTTGGCTCCATCCGTTTTCCGTCTGTTTCCAGAACCCAAAGAACACTTTCGACGACTTTACTTCGATAGTGACGAAGAGGTGTAAGTAGAGGCGAGGTTGTGTCTGCTTCAACAAAGTCAAACATTCTACAGTGAAGGTATCAACAAACTGATCTCTTCTTGGGAGAAACGTGTCGACCACCAGGGTGATTACGTTGAGAAATATATGTAGACACGAAAAAAACAGGTGTAGAATGTTAACAAAGTTTGTTTTAATTACAAAGCTTATAGAGTTTTACCATAAGAAATTTTGAGGAACTGCTTTATTGCAGGCCTTCGTACGTTTCTCCCATTTCTTTTTTCTTTTTTTCCATTCCCCATCTTTCAAGTCTTGTCAAGCCGATTTTTTATACCACCGCTTCTTAAGTCCCAATTTTCTGCAAATTGGATGTGGAAACTCTATGACCCACCCATCTCCATTTCATTTTATCACCACCGTAATGACGCCTCCAACTCCAGCATTGTGCCCAGGTCAATTTGCTTCGTTCCTGTGTCATCTATTCCCAAATTTAATCTCCCGATTGCTGTTTCGGAATGGTTCCCTCATTTAAATTCCATGTATCGCTACAGTATGTAAAACTGCTACCCCACGATGATTGCAGTGTAGGTTAATCAGAAATTTTGCATTAACCAATAACGCTTAGTCACACTCTCTTTTTCTATGGATCTTAAAAACTTGGACTGAAGAACTCCTACCAAATAGAACAGAGCACGTCATTCTCGATGGAGAGTAATCTTCGTAGAAGTGACTTCTGGCGCATCCAAAGGGTGCGTTATAGAACTACTACTTTTCGCCGGCCGCGGTGGCCGAGCGGCTCTAGGCGCTTCAGTCCGGAACCGCGCGACTGCTACGGTCGTAGGTTCGAATCCTGCCTCGGGCATGGGTGTGTGTGATGTCCTTAGGTTAGTTAGGTTTAAGTAGTTCTAAGTTCTAGGGGACTGATGACATCAGATGTTAAGTCCCATAGTGCTCAGAGCCATTTGAACCATTTTTACTACTTTTCACAATAGCCTTGCGGGATTAGCCGAGCGGTCTGGTGCGCTGCAGTCATGGACTGTGCTGCTGGTCCCGTCTGAGGTTAGAGTCCTCCCTCGGGCATGGGTGTGTGTGTCTGTCCTTAGGATAATTTAGGTTAAGTAGTGTGTAAGCTTAGGGACTGGTAAGCTTAGGGACTGATGAGCTTAGCAGTTAAGTCCCATAAGATTTCACACACATTTGAACATTTGAACTTTCCAAAATATTTATAAATCATCTAGTGGGTATAGTGGGAACCTCCACAAGACTTTTCGCCGATGATGCTATTGTATACAGACAAGTCACAACGATAGAAAATTGTAGCGAAATGCAAGTGTATCTACAATGGAAAGAAGCTTCGTGCAAGGATTAGCAGATGATCCTCAACAGACAAATGTATCGTATTGCACGTTTATAGGGAGAAAGACCCATTATCGTATGATTATACGATTGCAGAACAATCACTGGAAACAACTACTTCCAAACAATATCTATGAGCATGTGTACAGAGTAATTTAAAATGAATTACCGCATAAAAATAAACCCAGGAAAGGTATATACCAGACTGACATCTGTTCAAGGGTTCGTGCAAGTCTAGTCTCCATTATGGAGGTAGCTTATACAACCCTCGCTCGACCAGTACTTGAATATTGTTCTTCAGTCTTGGCAGAACTGACATAAGAAATAGAGAAGATCCAAAGAAAAGCAGCACGTTTTCTTACAGCTCCATATAGTAAGCGCAAAAGTGTCGCGATGGTGCTCATCTAACTCTAACGGCAGACGCTGCAAGAGAGATGTCGCACATGACAGCGTTGTGCACTATTAACGTTCTGTGAGTGTACATTCCTAGAAGAATCGGCCGATATATTGCTGCCTATTACATTTATCTCGTGAAAAGGCCACGAATATGAAATCATAGATATTCCAGCTCAAACGGAGTACGTCCTCCAAGCGCAATAATGGGGCATGTGGGGCATTTGGAGCTGTAGGCCAAGATGTTAATTCTACAGGCTCTAGAAAATAGTGTTGGTGATAGGTAATTTCGATGTCAGACTACTGCTACATTAATTAATTCCCCATTTTTCCACTGATGTCAAATGGAAGAAGCAGCAAGGATATATTGGCCAGTATAGTACTATCAATATATAGAAGTTGTAGGATTCCCTGATTTAGGTCAGGGTGCAGGACACAAAGGAGACAGGTACTAGGGAAGCCGAGTATTTTCGGAGTGCACGTGGGTTTTTCAGGCTAGGTGGTAGTTAGGTCCTGTGATGAACGCTCGTCGGTCGATACACAGAGAGTGAAATGTTATACCATACAAACTAGACACACATTGACTATCAAAATTTTAACAGTAAATTGTCGAAGTCGTCTACTTTGTTTGTTTGGAGTATGTACATAGATGTAGAAAATGGTTTTACTATAATGCTCTTCAAACAACTGTAGCACGATTCTGTCGTCATGACGTCGACAGACGTCAACCATGAAGAGATGCAGGTAGCACGCAATCACGTTTCCTTAGCCCACAACTGTAATTGTGGCTTCAGTTACTACCATATTCGCACAGAGGGCCAGGTTAATGTCTGTCCCGCCCCCATAGCATAATGTTGTCCCCATCGTCCATGGTGCGATAGCCGTTAAGAGCAGGTTTTTCACTTGTATGGCGGCATCTCCAGACACGCCGTACAATTGGTGTAACAAGGTATCCTCCGTCATGCACCGTACGGTGCTTTGCGGGTATATATGTTCAGCATACTAACACCGGATGGTTTTACAAGTCTGTTCTTCAAGACCTATCGATTTTGTTGAAACTCTTTCCCGAAACTTATGAATCGCAGGCGAAATAGTGTATCCTCCCCACTATCTTTGCAGCTGTATGAAATTTAGCCAAACTTTACCTACCACCCTGTAAGAATCTACGTGTTACCAAAACTATGCCCCACAAGCTGTTATCCAACAAACTCGTACGGTAACCTTTGAGTAAACAGAACCTAATTTGATTCTTGAGTTTCTCCCGGCGTATTTGATAATCAAAATATCCACGGGTATGCTGCCGGTCTATAGTGTCCAACGGGCACAATATTTCGGCGATCATACATGTCGCTATCATCAGGTGAACTGACGGACTGAGCTCCTGTGAACGTGCCGGCACGGAGATCCGTACACTATGGCTGCTCAAAGGGAACTGGGTTCGGTCGCGGCGGCGGCCGATTTAAATACCCTCCGCCCGCGGCGCGCTCCCTCCGCCGTCCGCGCCCCGCGCCACGGTCGCGCGGTGGAACAGATTGCGACGGCGTCTGAGATGACGTCGGTGTGATGGCTCTGTCCGCCGTGGTCGTCACAACTATACGTTTGCTCGATTTACTCTTGATTAACCCGATCGCTGGTTCCCAAGCCTTGCTAAGATTATAGCCACAGTCACGGTTTATGAGGTCGTCATTGGTGCGAATTTCGATGGCCTCTCTAACAACGCTGTCCCAGTATCTCGACGTCTGTACCAGAATCCTCGTGCGGTCATACTCCATGGCGTGATTTTCCGACAAACAATGTTCAGCGTCCGCCGACTTGTTTGGATACATCAGTCGAGTGTGCCTCTGGTGTTCACGGCATCGATCCTCGACGGTACGCATCGTCTGACCAATATACGACTTGCCACATTGACACGGAATCTGGTACACGCCGGCCTTCCTCAAACCGAGGTCATCTTTGGCGCTCCCCACCAGTGCACGAGTTTTATTTGGAGGACAAAACACAGTTCCGACCCGGTGTTTCTTCAGAATGCGGGCGGCTTTCCCCGAGAGTGCGCCTGTGTATGGAATAAATGCAGAGAACTGTATTTCGAAAAAATGAGTACTCAGAGTGGCAGATTCAACGTGCTCTCCGCCCAACCACTGCAGCACAACTTGTTGGGATGGATGAAGTCACGAGGGAGGAGGTAGGCACTGCGTTTATTCCATATACAGGCGCACTTTCGGGGAAAATCGCCCGCATTCTGAAGAAACACCGGGTCGGAACTGTGTTTAGTCCTCCAAATAAAACACGTGCACTGGTGGGGAGCGCCAAAGATGACTTCGGTTTGAGGAAGGCCGGCGTGTACCAGATTCCGTGTCAATGTGGCAAGTCGTATATTGGTCAGACGATGCGTACCGTCGAGGATCGATGCCGTGAACACCAGAGGCACACTCGACTGATGTATCCGAGCAAGTCGGCGGTCGCTGAACATTGTTTGTCGGAAAATCACGCCATGGAGTATGACCGCACGAGGATTCTGGTACAGACGTCGAGATACTGGGACAGCGTTGTTAGAGAGGCCATCGAAATTCGCGCCAATGACGACCTCATAAACCGTTACTGTGGCTATAATCTTAGCAAGGCTTGGGAACTAGCGATTGGGTTGATCAAGAGTAAATCGAGCAAACGTATAGTCGTGACGACCACGGCGGACAGAGCCATCACACCGACGTCATCTCAGACGCCGTCGCAATCTGTTCCACCGCGTGACCGTGGCGCGGGGCGCGGACGGCGGAGGGAGCGCGCCGCGGGCGGAGGGTATTTAAATCGGCCGCCGCCGCGACCGAACCCAGTTCCCTCTGAGCAGCCATAGCGCACGGATCTCCGTGCCGGCACGTTCACAGGAGCTCAGTCCGTCAGTTCACCTGATGATGGCGACATGTATGATCGCCGAAATATTGTGCCCGTTGGACACTATAGACCGGCAGCATACCCGTGGATATTTTGAGAACCTAATTTGAACCGAACTGTAACTTATACGTATGAATGCTACTTGTCTTTTTATTAAATGTGTAATCGAAGAAACACAATTATCTGGCCTTAATTAAAATTTCCGCTTACCTCGCGTCTTGACAACATTGTTTCCGATTTCTCGGAAGCAACTCGTCAGCGGCTAAGCTAGACTTCTGTTTCTAAATACATATCCAAACTGTTGCATGTGGTAATGCGTAATGATAACTACTCCCGTGAAATGGTATTGTTATGTACGAGGCGGAACTATGGGCCTCATGGAAAAAGGGTGACCCGGCTGAGTCACGCAATTTGACTCTTAGTCTGATCACGAGGTGTGGCCATTAATGGCACGCGTCGATCACATAGGCTGACGCTAGGAGCAATGAACTATACTAGACGGGATATATCTGGAACATCTTAGGTGATTAGAAAGTCAGTAGACAGGAATACAATTAAATACTTAGCTTTAATTCAGCAATAGTGGAGAACGTCGATCTTAACTTCGCACAATAATATTTACAAACGCAGTTATAGACCGAACTGCGAATACTTCTTAACAATTATGATTGCTTCACACATATAGATCAACTGTCAATGCATAAACTGTATGTGGCCCCGGGCTAGGTCGCAGCTACTGACTTAGCTGAAGGCTATGCTAAATAGCGTCTCAGCAAATGAGGTCTCTGAAGCTATAGCAAGTGAACCATTCCTATTAAAGTCGGCTGCATAACTGGCCAGTGCGCTAGCTTGTCTCGTGAAGTCCAGCCGAGTGGCGGCGCTCGGTCTGCTAGCGTCGACAGTGGCGACTCGACTCGCGGGTCCGATGTGTGCTGATTTGAAGCCTACAACCTAGCATGTTTGGTGCCTTGCGGTGACACCACAGATATTCCAAGGCAACGATTGTAGAATGAAGTATGCATTCCAAAAAGAAGAAAAATCTGCACATGGTCTTCACACATAACAATGGCCTGGACAATACGATGCTTAACAAAGTAAACAATGGTTTAGAAAGGGTACAGAGTTAACAGAGAATTTGTACAAAAGCGAAACAGCTTCATCAGTTAACATGCCGATGCACTACTCATGGAAGTGGGGTGGTCTTTCTCTCAGCTCTGAGCAAGTTAACTAGCTGACAATAGTCATTTCTAGCTGCGCAGTGCTGCAGCCTTACCTCAAACTACTAAAAAAATAATAACATTATTCAAAATCTATATTGTCTTTGATTTCTAATGTATTCATCTTACTCATCCAGGTTGTCCTTTACAGTAAATCTTTCTTCATCTAACGGATGAACACAGCACTACTGAATACGTCCCTCACTTACCACAATTCAACTTACAAGGGAACCTCCCCATCGCACCCCCCTCAGATGTAGTTATAAGTTGGCACAGTGGATAGGCCTTGAAAAACTGAACACAGATTAATCGAGAAAACAGGAAGAAGTTGTGTGGAACTATGAAAAAATAAGCAAAATATACAAACTGAGTAGTCCATGCGCAAGGTAGGCAACATCAAAGAAAGCGTGAGCTCAGGGGCGCCGTGGTCCCGTGGTTAGCGTGAGTAGCTGCGGAACAAGAGGTCCTTGGATCAAGCCTTCCCTCGAGTGAAAAGTTTATTTCTTTATTTTCGCAAAGTTATGATCTGTCCGTTCGTTCATTGACGTCTCTGATCACTGTAATAAGTTTAGTGTCTGTGTTTTGCGACCGCAACGCAAAACCGTGCTATTAGTAGACGAATGGACGTGCCTCTCCAATGGGAACCGTAAACATTTGATCGCAAGGTCATAGGTCAACCAATTCCTCCACAGGAAAACACGTCTGATATATTCTATACGACACTGGTGACGACATGTGCGTCACATGACAGGAATATGTTGTCGACCCATCTGGTACACTTGGCGAATGGGTAAAAAGATTCTTCTACCTTGCCCGATTTAGGTTTTCTTGTGGATGTGATAATCACTCACAAAAAAGTGATCAAAACGTAAGAGTTTGTCACATAAACTGCAACAAATGAATGCAACAGTTTCACAGTCGCACAGTTTCCCTTTGCTCTGTCATATATTTTGTTTCGATGTTTGTTTAGGTGTAGCGTCCCCATACTACGGCGCAGTTACGTCGCATCGGACGGACGGACGGACAGATAATAATTGTCTGAAAATAAAAAAATTAAACTTTTCACTCGACGGAAGCCATGATCCAAGGACCTCTCGTTCCGCAGCTGCTCACGCTAGCCACAGGACCACGGCGCTCCTGAGCTCACATTATCCTTGATGTTGCCTACCTTGCGCATGGACTACTCAGTTTGTATAGTTTGCTTATTTTTTCATAGTTCCACACAACTTCTTCCTGTTTTCTCGATTGATCTGTGTTCAGTTTTTCTAGGCCTATCCACTGTGCCAACTTATAACTAAATCTGAGGGGGGGTGTGAGGGGGAGGTTCCCTTGTAAGAATGTATCAGAATGCGCAGAGGCAGAGACCTTGCCACGACAAGACCAAATATTGTTCAACAGTAACGTAAATTTCTCTTTCTGACACGTTTCCTAGCCTTAAGGGGGAATCAAAAAGGTAAATTAGCATTCCAAATTAATAACGGAGGAGAAAGTGCCAATAGATGACGGTCGCGCGCGCATTTGTCGCCCGCAACACGGACGGCGCAGAGCGATCAAACTGCAACGCTCCGTGCCGAGCTCGGCGTGTAGCGGCTAGTATAAACAAAAAAATGAAACATGGACCACCATCAATAATTTAAACGAAGCGTGGCCTGTGTCCGACTGGTGCAGGTCGCACAACGACGTCACTGTTAGTGGACGGCGGGCCGAACCATTCTTTGCGTCACTCGCGTGAGAACTGCGGCAAGATGCAAATGAAATGATCGGCGCACCGATCTCAGGGATGTGGAGCGATATACGCGTTTTGAAATTAATGACTGAACACGAGAAGTGTTCGGCCATATACGTCCACTAACAATGGCTCGTCGGCGTCTCTTTTCTCGTCGTGATCGTCTGAAAAAACGTAAATCACAAAATATTAATAACAAAGTGACATGGAGGGTTGAAATTTAAAAATAAAAATCATAGTAAAGTTAACTTTGACTATATTATAAGCACTTTAGGTACATTTTAACATAAATTCATACAGAGAATCATGACAATGTGTCCGTACCTAATCAGAACGGGAACAGAACAGAACAAAAACCAGCGGACGCTAGACAAAGGAATTAGACATAAAAATGACTAACGAAATTAAACGGAGGTTTACGTCAGCAAATACATCGATAAGTACACACAGATCACACTATAAGAAAGGATGTAATATGCAATCTCTGATTCCGTAATTGTCGGAAATAATTTTAAAAGCAAAATAAATACTACTTATTAAAAAGTAATACTACATCTCTCTCTCTCTCTCTCTCTCTCTCTCTCTCTCTCTCTCTCTCTCTCTCTCTGATGTGCACATCGATGGCATACAAAAACCAAATGACAGGACCACCTTAGAATAATAACTTAACATTAGCGCTTTGTATCATTTCGTTTCCATTTTGTACATTGCATGGAGGCTTAATTATTTTTATAATGCAAATAATTTTTAAATTTTAGTCGCTGTATGTCCGATTACGAGGTCTCGTTAACGGTTGGCCCTGACTAGTTTTAGTACGCAATCTGACTGCATAGAATAACAACAAAGAATGAAAGAAAATTTCCGTTAACACAATTAATTAATTAAGTCCCCAGCAACTATAAAACGTACGAAACCAAAACACAAGTGTAACTGTTCTGTGTGTGGAAGTGTGATTCAACGTACACATCTGGCACGGTTCTTCTTCAATAAGACAAGAAATTTTAAATACCATTTATACTGAAGTAATTAAAAAAAAATAGAAATACTATAATTGCGCAAGAAAACCAGAATTACACTCTAATACAAGAACACAAGCCAGATGCTTTGTTGACTGAACCTGTAATGACGCATTATTTAAGACATTGAAATAATAAGAAAAAGGGAATTTTTTTTTACCTTCATATATATTGACGAAAAGCACTCTGATCATTACAATATCTCCATTCGAACATCATCAGCTGTCTAGCCCATCAAACAACTGCATAAAACATGGAACAAGCACTCGCTACTACAACATCTCAACAAGCACTCACTACTACCACTCCACAAGCACTGACTACTACCACATCTCGACAAGCACTCTCCACCACGACTTCTCGATAAGAACTGCCAGTGGAGGCGGTTGAATAATACTCTTTGGCGCAATCTCTGGTGCTGTGGCTCAGTGTAGCCACCTTTCAACATGTATTTGGCTTATGTACACATCTATAGCCAGATTATTATTTTGCTTGATAAAAACTCTATGTTTTATTTCACGGCAGTTGTCGGAAAGTTCTATTTATCTTTTCAAATAAAAATAAAAATAGTTACTTTTTCAAATTCTTTATGCTCCCATGGTGGCGCACTGCGGTCTGTCAGGACTGCAGGCGCATACCTGCAAGTCAATAAAAAATTATGTAACACTTTTTTCCAGCTGATAATAATTAAAAGGTTATTTTTATTTTTTTTAATCTTATGAGACTCAACTGCTAAGATCATCAGTCCCTAAGCTTACACACTACTTAACCTAAATTATCCTAAGGACAAACACACACACCCATGCCCGAGGGAGGACTCGAACCTCCGCCGGGACCAGATGCACAGTCCATGACTGCAGCGCCATAGACTGCTCGGCCAATCCCGAGCGGCAAAAGTTTATTGCTGCCCCTCCTATACAGTAGGTGATGAATGTTAGTTTCCGATTGAACCCGTAAAGTACATCGCAATATTTTCGAAGAATGTGAGATGGTAATGGAAAAAAAGTCTGTAGTTGGTTACCTTTTGTTCGCGTAGCAGTCTTCTCTCCAGCGGCAGCCTGGGATGAATGAGTTTGCGAGCTAGTAAATCCCGCACGGAAACCACTACTGCAGCAACAGGAAACATCGTAAGTCGCCCCCTATCGCCGTACCATCTCGCAGACACTAGACACAAGTTGGTTCCCTCGCGCAAACTACAACAGTAAAGACGCCTCGATGGCGTACGGCCAGTAGTGGTGGGGGTGCGCTCTATCTCGCGCTGCAAAGACGGTGGGTAGGAAAGAGGCTCCGAACGGTCGCGTGCTGCGACGGCATTAGGCGCGGGAGCACGCGACCTGATGAAAGGTCGCCTTTGTCTAAGAGCTCCAGCGGAAAGAGATGGCAGTGCGCCCTTCTCCCACACCAGGCTGCGGTTCCGTTGTTTTGTTTCACGTCCATTGCGTGAGGCGCCGGGGGGTTAGGGGAGGGGGTGGGGGCGACAGCCGATGCTCCTTTGTCTGTTGCGGTACGAGAATGGCGCTTGGGGGAAGACGGGAGGAGATAGAAGGTTATGGCCTGTGACAACTTCATTGCTCGGCAGCAAAACTCCGCGAAAAGGCGAGGCGAAAATCCAGCCACATATCTGGCTACATCTTTCTCTACTCAGCCCCTTCTTCACTGCTTCTGCTTTTACTTTGGTTCTAACGTTTCTTTCTCCAGGCACCGATTTTTATTTTGGGCGGAGGTACTCCACATTTACATATACATTCCACAACCCGCTCTACAGTGTGTGGTGGATGGATATACAAGGGTTCTAAGAATAATCAATTCGTTTGCAAAGTTCTCCCATTTCCACGGTCTTACGAATGCAAATATGACGATGCATGAGGAATCATAAATTCATCGAGTTTGCATTGTGCCCATCAGCTGGCATTACGACTGCAGGGCGCTGACAAAATGGCGGCTAAGCAAGAAAAGAGTTTTTGTATTTTGGATCATGTGGGGTGCTGACCTGTTAGCCCAGAATAGTGGCCATTCAAAAGGAACTGTGGTTAAGAAATTCCATGTAAACAGAGATTTGTGCGTTGGTATCAACAACACTAACCAGTGCGGTAGACAAACTTGTATAGGCCATTCTTTTCTGTGAGAAGACTGTGATGGATATCTTTTACCTTTCTGTGTAACGGCTGAGGTTGTTTCCACAACTGTCTTATGATTCGGATAATTTCATCTTCCGAGAAGACAGCGCATGCCTCACTGGAGCCACGATGTTTGTTTCTTTCTAAACTCCCGCATCGTACGATTGAGTGTAGTGGTGAATATGATGTGTGTCTATTCCCTTGCCTCCACCCCATTCCCTTCTACCCTCCACAGTTCGCTTAACAGCTTGTAACTTTTTCCTGCAGGGGTACATTAAGCACAGGTTTTACGTACTCCTACTGCCAAGAACGCTGGAACAGCTCAGAGAAAGCGCCAATGCTGCTTTGGTGACAATTGACGGGATGTTGCTACGTAAGGTTTGGAACGAACTTGACTACCACTCGACAGTGTGTGGTGTAGCTGAAGGAGCACTTTTAGAATTGTTTATAGAGTGTGAAATGCAAAATTTGTGATTTTACGTGTCTATTCGTGCATAAATCATATTTCTACGAGTAATATTTCGGAAAACAAAGCCCTTTGAAAAAGAATGAGTAATTCATAGTAGCCTTGTGTACTTCACATGTATACCTTCGTGGGCATTACAGTAGCTACTCGACAATGTGTGGTGAAGTTACCGTAACGGGGAAATCAGTAGTGCGCCTTTTCTCGCCAGATGTTAAATGTGCGGCTAATACATAATACGTGCCTATAGAAACAGATCCGTATGTAGTCTCTACCGCGCATCACAACAGATAGCACGATGCTGTCTGATTTGTAGTGGAGTAGCACACCGTAAGTGACCTACTTGCATTTTGCCACACCAAGATCAGATACCGCACTTGTAATAGGTCCACCAACCTGGTGTTTCATGACATTTTATTGTCATGACAGCACACAAGTAGAACTTAGCTCTTGAGTCGGTCGCTTTGTATAAGAGGCAGTATGGTTTTGCAGAGTTAACTGGCTAGGGCTTTTATCTCGACTATATAATGAAATCAGTAATTCACATGAGATGCCAGCTATATTCCACGACATGAAGTAGGAAACTAACGTATAAGGTGCTCCGCAGTTTAGTGTACGCCTATCAAGTTCACACGATAAATCATCTGTCAGTCCCATTAGCCAAATTTCAGTCCTTAACCACTTGCTAATTTAACGGTACTTCTTATTAACATAGGGCGCAGTGGTTAGAACACTGGACTCGCATTATATAGCATGGCGGTTCAAAGCCGCGTCCGGTCATCCTGATTTCAGTTTGCCGTGATTTTCCTAAATCGTTACAGGCAAATGCCGGGATGGTTGCTTTGAAAGGGCACGGCCGGTTTCCTTGCCCATGCTTTCCTAATGCAATGGGACCTATAATCGCGCTGTTTGATCTCCTCATCCGAAATCAGACAAGCAGCCTTACATGTCAAAAGATAAATTAGACTTTCATAGGCTCTTAGTATAGCCTATTACTATGCTAGCAGGTGACCGACCCCTATTGATTACAATCTGACACCGTGCGGTCTTAGCACTGTGTGGCGCGAACGACTTTGCTGGGCGATCATTCCTTTACAATGATCCACAAAGCATTTGTGTCCCTCTAGTGTATCAGTTGTCTATCTAATATTAACTGTAGAAAGACGGTCTAAATACGTACACGCCTAAGAGGGTCCAAGTTAAAATAAACGGGTTGGCGCGCAGACGAGAGGACAATCTCCTCAGACCTTGACCACAGTTCGTGGAACTTCTGCTGTCGGTGGAATTTTTCACGAGTGCTGCACCACGCTAGCAGCATCTGTACAACGCAGTGATTTCATACGTTTGCTATTGCACCCTCGCTCAACTCATACGTATTTCATAGAAATAAAGTACTTACCCCAGGAAGCAGGAATGTTACAGATCAGCGCACATCCATCCCATTCCGTTGAATGGGTGGCGGTGAGGAACTTGCGGGGGGGGGGGGGGCGGGGGGAGGGGGAGGGAGGGAGGGAGGGAGGGAGGGAGGGAGATAGAATGCGGGTGATAACTTCATTGCTAGGTAACAAAACTCCGCGGAAAGACGACTGTGCGACAAGAATCCAGCCACATCCCTGGCTACAGCTCTCTCTACTAAACTGCCCTCTTCGGTGCCTCTGCTTTTACTTTCTTGTTATGTGAGCTGACCCATACTACACTCCTGCTCATAAATTAAGGATAATTGCAGAATGTGGAGTCACGCAATGTGGCACTACACAAAACTGGCACATAGAGAACACACACGACACAGATCCGTAAGTCCACGGTATTGGTGATAAGTTGAGAAAACCCTCCCGAAACACATGTGCTACAAAACGCCACTGTTTCCTGCGCATGTACCCCGACATCAATATGGGATATGATCACCATCCACACGTACACAGGCCGCACAACGGGTTGGTATACTCTGGATCACGTGGTCGAGCAGCTGCTGGGGTATAGCCTCCCATTCCTGCACCAATGCCTGTCGGAGCTCCTAAAGTGTCGTAGGGGTTTGAAGACGTGCAGCGAAACGTCGACCGAGAGCATCCCAAACTTGCTCGATGGGGTTTAGGTCAGGAGAACAGGCAGGCCTCTCCATTCGCATGATACCTTCTGTTTCAAAGTGCTCCTCCACGATGGCAGCTCGGTAGGGCCGTGCGTTATTATCCATCAGGAGGAAGGTGGAACCCACTGCACCCCTGAAAAGGCGGACATACCGGTGCAAAATGACGTCCCGATACATCTGACCTGTGACAGTTCCTCTGTGAAAGACATGCAGGGATGTAGGTGCACCAATCATAATCCCACCCCACACCATCAAACCACTACCTCCATACAAGTCCCTTTCAAGGACATTAAGGGGTTGGATCTTGTTCCTGGTTCACGCCAGAGGAAAATCCGATAAGAATCACTGTTCAGACTATACCTGGACTCGTCTGTGAACATAACCTGGGACCACTGTTCCAATGACCATGTACTGTGTTCTTGACACCAGGCTTTACGGGCTCTACTGTGACCAGAGGTCAGTGGAATGCACCTTGCAAGTCTCCGGGCGAATAAACTGTGTCTGTTCAGTCGTCTGTAGACTGTGTGTATGGAGACAAGTCTTCCAGTGGTAGCATTTCTTTCTATCTTTCTTTCACGTGTGCCTTTGTCCCGCAATAGACGCAGGGTCAGCGTGGTTACAACGGATTTGGAAAGGTTAATTTAAAGCGGTGGCCGGATGCCCTTCCTGCTAATTTAAAGGGGTGGCTGGATGCCGATCTTGCCGCCACCCCAATCTTCCCCAGGATGGAATCAGTGTACCCCAGCTGTCTGCGTGTAGTGTAAACCATGAAATAGTGCGGAAATGTTACAAATGTCTGCATATCATGTAAATGAGGCAGGATGGGGGACCAGCACGATATTTACCTAGTGGGATGTGGAAAACCGCCTAAAAACCACATCCAGGCTGGCCGACGCACCGGCCAACGTCGGGGATCCGCCGGGCGGATTCGATCCGGGCCCAGCGCGCCTACTCGAGTCCAGGAACCGGCGCATTAGTGCTCTCGGCCAACCCTGCTGGTTTCCCCATATTCTGTAATAATATAAAATTTCAAAATAACGCAAATTTCATGTATAAAAAATGCTTCTTTTCTAAGAAAGGTTTCGAATCGTGATTTATTTTCAAAGAATATTATTTAGAATTTATTTCATTTACTAGTGATTCATCAAGAACATTAAGACATTAACCACACTATGTAAGTATGTAAGTTGTTGCCAGGGAGGAACTGATGAAATCATAACCAAATTCCTTTTAACAAATGGCAATTTTATTCACTTTAATAGGGCCTAAAAGCAATTTTAAAAGAAACAGATTTATAATCAGAAAGCACCCTCTAAATATCAAAGTTACAGTTTACTCAGAGGCAGAAAGAAACAAGTTTTGACTGTATGAGCTTTCGGGCGGAGAACCTCGCCGCTCCCTTTTGACACGGCCGTAGTTACTACTACTCACAACAGCCTCTGAAAGACTACACTGGTGCAAATCCGGAACACACCAGATAACTTTAAACTAAGAGTTCTAACAATTTACACAATCACACAAACTATGCACCCCCTGTAGGAGGGATGGAAATGGTACAAAACACTAACAATTAAAATATTCAACTTGGCACCAAAGGTGCAACTAGATTTTAACTTCTAAGAAAAGTCTTACGGTGAAAGGGTGGCAACTTTATATACTAAAATGACCACATAAATAGAAGACCATGAAATGCAATCTTATACAAAATTCTTCAAGGTTGGCTGAACAATAGTTAAGATGCACTACAGTACACAGATACAGCTTCTTGAGATCATAGGCAATAATATCAAAGTTTCAAAAGATCGAACATATTTCAGGTATTAGGCCGTTTCACTCCAAGCAATAAATTCGTTAACACACCAAATCCGACAAACATGACAGAGGCAGCTAATAACGTACGGTATATTGATAGGGAGATTACCGCACAATTCGAACCGCAGGTTGCTCTAACCCGCCCCTACTCCACAACGGAAAAACGGACCACCCAATTTACAAACAACCATTTCCCGTGGGTGGCCAAACTGAGAAGAATGGTGGTACGCCCCAAAGTAAAACGGCTGCTGACCTCACCAAGAAAACAAGTAGAATTCAATAAGAGTAAATCACACAACATATCACCAGTCACTTCTAATACACTGCGATTTCTCGAGAAGACCTGGCGTAGCACCCCCAAATCGCTCTCACGAACCGTTCGCTGCCAGCCGCTTCAACGGACGCAGGAAGGCGCGCCGATCTCCCGTCTCACGGCGTCGCAGCTCGCACCGGCCAGACTGATGTCGTGGGTTGACTCCTGTTGCCCTCGTGTCGGCCGCGAAGCCACTACCCCTCGCTATACTGCGCGGCCCACTGGACCCACGTGGGGACCTCACATGCGCCGACGCTCAAGACGGACAAGTCATCTTGTGTCTCAGTGCGCGACAGACCAACCGATCGATCCAACCGCCAACGACCATTGCCTGAGCAAAGCCGAGTACACTGGCGGCCTAACGCGCAGACTCAGATGCAGGAACTAAGCCCCGACCGGGCGACCACTCGCTGAGTTCTCTTACTTTAAAGGTTGATCCGAACGACAGACATACTAGCACTCCGAGCGACAGACAGACACTAACTGCCTAACAAATGCGGACGAGAGACAGACTAGCAAGCTGGGGACGAGAGACTGACCCAGACTGACTTCCTGGCGAGCTCATAGCGCCCCTTAAATGCACGTGAACAGGCAACCTTTCCCCTTTCCCACCAGAGGGAGACACGAAAGGTGCGATTGCCACAGCGGCGCCACCGCCAGAAACGGAGGGCGACTGCTTCACACTACGCGCTGCGGCGCACTCTTCAAAGCAGCAATTTTTACCAAGGCTCAGGTTTATTTAAGACTAAAAGTTTTGACACTTTTGCTGTGTCTAATCGATATTTTGCTCGATTGTTAGAAAAGAGTAAAGGAACACCTGTTATAACAGAGACTGCAGAATACAGGATTTGTGATTGGTGTAAAGAATGGCAGCTAACTCTAAATATAGATAAATGTAAATTAATGCAGATGAATAGGAAAAAGAATCCCGTAATGTTTGGATACTCCCATTAGTAGTGTAGCGCTTGACACAGTCACGTCGATAAAATATTTGGGCGTAACATTGCAGAGCGATATGAAGTGGGACAAGCACGTAATGGCAGTTGTAGGGAAGGCGGATAGTCGTCTTCGGTTCATTGGTAGAATTTTGGGAAGATGTGGTTCATCTGTAAAGGAGACCGCTTATAAAACACTAATACGACCTATTCTTGAGTACTGATCGAGCGTTTGAGATCCTTATTAGGTCTGATTGAGGGAGGACATGAAGCAATTCAGAGGCGGGCTACTAGATTTGTTACTGGTAGGTTTGATCATCACGCGAGTGTTACGGAAATGCTTCAGGAACTCGGATGGGAGTCTCTAGAGGAAACGAGGCGTTCTTTTCGTGAATCGCTACTGAGGAAATTTAGAGAACCAGCATTTGAGGCTGACTGCAGTGAAATTTTACTGCCGCCAACTTACATTTCGCAGAAAGACCACAAAGAAAAGATAAGAGAGATTAGGGCTCGTACAGAGGCATATAGGCAGTCATTTTTCCCTCGTTCTGTTTGGAAGTGGAACAGGGAGAGAAGATGCTAGTTGTGGTACGAGGTACCCTCCGCCATGCACCATACGGTGGATTGCGGAGTATGTATGTAGATGTAGATACCGAAAAATACCGGTCATTTCGAATTAAAATACTGGTGTCTATAACCGGTAGGTTATTCCCGTCCCTGTAGCGGAAAGTAGCACGCACAGAAATCGCAGATGTAGGGAAACCACAGTGTAGCCCACCCTACTTTCTGCCTTCCCAGTAGCAGCGGCGGCGCATCCTCCTGGAGGGTTCTGCGGGCGCTCCGTGACAACCGCCATCGCGCCCCACCCCATCCACCCCCTTTACTGCGCCCACCCATCCCACACACCTCTACTGCTAGGACGCGACCTAGGGGACGCCGTAAAGCATGCCCCGGGGAGACATTGGGGCTTTACGCCAGCCACTGCAATCTACACGGCGCACACCGCCGGTGCCAGCGCCACAGCCAGCCTGCCTGCCCGACGTCTTCAGACCAGGAGAAGAGGCGCCGGTTTACGATCGGGCGGCGGGGCCGAAGACCTCTGACAGCACAGCGGGGGGCGCGACAGGTAGTGCCGGCGGCAAGTCCCTCCGAGCGCGGACTCGCTCACCTCCTACAGTAGTGGAAATCAGTACAAAGGCTTGGGTATCTGTAGGGAAATTAACATAATCAGTTGGAACACTTGTGCACAGTGTACACAGGGTGTTACGAAAAGGTACGGCCAAACTTTCAGGAAACATTCCTCACACACAAATAAAGAAAATATGTTATGTGGACATGTGTCCGGAAACGCTTACTTTCCATGTTAGAGCTCATTTTATTACTTCTCTTCGAATCACATTAATCATGGAATGGAAACACACAGCAACAGAATGTACCAAGCGTGACTTCAAACACTTTGTTACGGGAAATGTTCAAAATGTCCTCCTTTAGCGAGGATGCATGCATCCACCCTCCGTCGCATGGAATCCCTGATGCGCTGATGCAACCCTGGAGAATGGCGTATTGTATCACAGCCGTCCACAATACGAGCACGAAGAGTCTCTACATTTGGTACCGGGGTTGCATAGACAAGAGCTTTCAAATACCCCCATAAATGAAAGTCAAGAGGGTTGAGTTAGGAGAGCATGGAGGCCATGGAATTGGTCCGCCTCTACCAATCCATCGGTCACCGAACCTGTTGTTGAGAAGCGTACGAACACTTCGACTGAAATGTGCAGGAGCTCCATCGTGCACGAACCACATGTTGCGTCGTACTTGTAAAGGTGCATGTTCTAGCAGCACAGGTAGAGTATCCCGTATGAAATCATGATAACGTGCTCCATTGAGCGTAGGTGGAAGAACATGGGGCCCAATCAAGACATCACCAACAATGCCTGCCCAAACTTTCACAGAAAATCTGTGTTGATGACGTGATTGCACAGTTGCGCGCGCATTCTCGTCAGCCCACACATGTTGATTGTGAAAATTTACAATTTTATCACGTTGGGTCCGCAGCTCGTCGTCGTGTGGTAGCGTTCTCGCTTCCCACGCCCGGGTTCCCGGGTTCGATTCCCGGCGGGGTCAGGGATTTTCTCTGCCTCGTGATGACTGGGTGTTGTGTGATGTTCTTAGGTTAGTTAGGTTTAAGTAGTTCTAAGTTCTATGGGACTGATGAGCATAGTTAAGTCCATAGTGCTCAGAGCCATTTGAACCATTTGATCACGTTGGAATGAACCCTCATCCGTAAAGAGAACATTAGCAGTGAAATGAGAATTGACACATTGTTGGATGAACCATTCGCAGAAGTGTACCCGTGGAGGCCAATCAGCTGCTGATAGTGCCTGCACACGCTGTACATGGTACGGAAACAACTGGTTCTCCCGTAGCACTCTCCATACAGCGACGTGGTCAACGTTACCTGGTGCAGCAGCAACTTCTCAGACGCTGACATTAGGGTTATCGTCAACTGCACGAAGAATTGCCTCGTCCATTGCAGGTGTCCTCGTCGTTCTAGGTCTTCCCCAGTCGCGAGACATAGGCTGGAATGTTCCGTGCTCCCTAAGACGCCGATCAATTGCTTCGAACGTCTTCTTGTCGGGACACCTTCGTTCTGGAAATCTGTCTCGATACAAACGTACCGCGCCACGGCTATTGCCCCGTACTAATGCATACATCAAATGGGCATCTGCCAACTCCGCATTTGTAAACATTGCACTGACTGCAAAACCACGTTCGTGATGAACATTGACCTGTTGATGCCACGTACTGATGTGCTTGATGCTAGTACTGTAGAGCAATGAGTCGCATGTCAACGCAAGCACAGAAGTCAACATTACCTTCCTTCAATTGGGCCAACTGGCGGTGAATCGAGGAAGTACAGTACATACTGCCGAAACTAAAATGAGCTCTAACATGGAACGTAAGCGTTTCCAGACACATGTCCACATAACATCTTTTCTTTATTTGTGTGTGAGGAATGCTTCCTGAAAGTTTGGCCGTACCTTTTTGTAACACCCTGTATGCAGTATTTCAAAGTCCAGTATACTGACAAACGCGGCCCGCACATTGGGTCGTGCGGTATAACGCACGACTTTCCGAAGTGGGAAGGAGCGCCTGGTCTTGGCACGAATACGCCTGGCGGACTTGTGTCGAGGTCCGGTGAGCCGGCCAGTCTGTGGATGGTTTTTAGGTGGTTTTCCATGTGCCTCGGCGAATGCGGGCTGGTTCCCCTCATTCCGCCACAGTTACACAATGTCGGCGAATGCTGCGCAAACAAGTTCTCCACGTTCGCGTACACCACCATTACTCCACCACGCAAACATAGGGGTTACACTTGTCTGGTGTGAGACGTTCCCTGGGGGGTCCACCGGGGGCCGAACCGCACAATAACATTGGGTTAGGTGTGGGGCGGCAGAAGGGTGAAGTTGACTGCGATAGTCGTCGTGGGGTTGTGGACCACTGCGGATGCGGCGGGGACAGAGCCTCCCCATCGTTTCCAGGTTCCCGGTTAACATACAGTACAATACAATACAACTAACGCACTCAAGTCGTATCGCATTTGAAGCCAGTAGTACAGTAAACAGGGTGTCCCATTTATCTTGATCACCTTAAATAACTACCCAGATACAAATTACAAAATGTTTCAAGTAAATCTTCTTTAGCCGTCAGGGGGACATCAATCAGCATGATTGCCTTCGTTGTAGCTTTGTTCTTTTTTACAAAGATATGAACAGCGGTAGACTCTTTTAAATGGCTACCTGTATTTTTTATTCGGTACCTCATTTCCTCTCCCAAAGACCTATTCAAAAATTTATCACAGTGTACCATTCACTGAAACACAACATTATTGATTACATAACACAACATAACATTGACGTAGACGCTCCCAGTCTGTTGAAAGGTGGCTACACTGAGCCACAGCGCCAGAGATTGCGCCAAAGAGTATTATTCAGCCGCCTCCACTGGCAGTGCTTGGGGGGAGCTCGTGGTAGTCAGTGTTTGTTGAGATGTGCTGGTGAAAAGTGCTGGTCGAGAACTCGTAGTAGGCAGTGCTTGCTGAGATGTGATACTGAAAAGTTCTTGTTGAGATGTGATAGTAACGAGTCGGTGTGGAAATGTTGTAATGATTAGAGTGCTTTTCGTCAATATATGAAGGTAAAAGAAAAAAATTTTTCCTTTTCTTTTTATTATCTCAATGTCTTAAACAATGCGTCATTACAGGTTCAGTCAACAAAGCATCTGGCGTGTGTTCTTGTATTAGAGTATAATTCTGGGTTTCTTGCGCAATTATAGTATTTCTATTTTTTAATTACTTCAGTATAAATGATATTTAAAATTTTTTGTCTTAGCGAAGAAGAACCGTGCCAGATGTGTACGTTGAATCACACTTCCACAACCAGAACAGCTACACTTGTGGTTTGTTGGCTTCCTAGGTTTTATAGTTGCTGGGGACTTAATTAATTAATTGTATTAACGAAAATTTTCATTTCAATATTTGTTGTTGTTCTATGCAGTCAGATTGCGTAATAATACTAGTCAGGGCCAACCGTTTACGAAACAGCGTAATCGGACTTACAGCTACTAAAAAATATTTGCATTGTATTTAATTAAGCCCCATGCACTGTGTGGCCGAGCGGTTCTACGCGTTTCAGTCTGGAACCGCGCCACCGCTATGGTCGCAGGTTCGAATCCTGCCTCGGACATGGATGTGTGCGATGTTCTTAGGTTAGTTAGGTTTAAGTAGTTGTAGGTTCTAGGGGACTGATGACCTCAGAGGTCATACTGCACTAGAATTCCGAGAATCTAAATCATATCTTTCGTCTCTACCATGTATCACTTTCTCAATTTTCTTTCTGTTTATTCTTAAACATCGCATGTCACATTCTTCACACAACTTCCTCTGCGTACATATAGCTAGAATCGTCAGAATCTCGAGCAGATGTTACCTGGCCGTCGTGGACTAAGAGAGAGCATGTTGGGCTTACATTGCTGTGGGGCTATATTCGCTTGTCTATGTCTTTACATTAGGACGCTAGCCGGTGAGCCTTACCTCAATGAACTTTGCGTCATTATGGCTCATTCCTGCCGGCTGGGGCGGTGTCCCATTGCGTCGACAACGCTGCCAGTAGCGAGCACGTGGAGTCAGCAGCGGATTTAACGCCGGAGGATGAGTTCGGCTGAGTTAACATCTGGGGATAGAATCGCGGGAAATTACGGTTGCATGTATTTAAGCAGGCAACGGCCTTGCCGTAGTGGATACACCAGTTTCAGTGAGATCACAGACGTTAAGCACTGTCGGGCGTGGTCGGCACGTGGATGGGTGACCGTCCAGGCCGCCATGAGCTGCTGTCATTTTTCGGGGTGCACTCAGCCTCGTGATGCCAATTGACTCGACCGAATAGTGGCGGCTTAGGTCAAGAATACCATCATAACGACCGGGAGAGCGGTGTGCTGACCCCACGCCCCTCCTATCCGCATCCTCGACTGAGGATGACACGGCGGTCGGATGGTCCCGGTAGGCCACTCGTGGCCTGAAGACGGAGTGCTTTTTTTACGCATTTAAACAAGTGTGTGGAGAGATACGTTATTTCAGACATAAAGGGTAATTAGAAGACGTGAGCTGGAGAAACTTTCATGTTCATCAGAAGTAAATTCACCGGCCCAGATATCACCTTCGGTGATTCATGTGAATACCTATTGTTAGTGTGGACACGTGACACGGAATAACTTACGATAACGAAGAGATGTCCAGAAATTTTACATTTGCATGTTTCGCATACGAACTAAGAGATTGGGGGGGGGGGGGGGGACCATCACATACTATTTTCGTCATACTACAGTAACGGCTGCTAGAAATTGATTCGTTAGCAACTCTAGACTCTGAAGAGGTCGCCGTTTTTTACGTAGAGGAGAACCCGACGGCGATGACTCGGAACACTGCCAACACCTCATCTTCCTGTAGGGAACACAGGTCTCAACTCATTGCCTCCGCTATGTGCGTATCATGAAGAGAAAGTTTTGAAAGTGGTCCAGTCTTAAAACCTATTTTATCTCCAAACGGTACTTTTTCGGACTCCGGTTTCCTATCAAAACTTTATCCAATATGATCTAAATAAACTGCTCAAACGATAGAAGTAAAAGGAACTTTAAAACACCGTGTACTGGCACGAGGGCTATTTTTTCCTGAAGTTCTGATCGGTCGCGAAACGTTATATTTGCAACATCTGGCTGTACCTTCGGTCTACATAGTTACCTCTCCGATTTAGACATTTGTCGTATTGTGGTACAAGCTCGCTATTACCATCATCATAGAAGACAGCCGCGTCTTATTTTCGCCGATTCTCTGCGCTGATCTGCAGCTCGTCGTCCCTGCCTAAACGCAGTCCTCATAGCCAGCGATTCATGTGAGCAAAGAGATGAAAAGCAGAGAGAGCAAAGACCGGGCTTTATGATGGGTCATGAAACACCTTCCACTGAAAAGGCAGCAGTAGCAGCGCCTTTGTTAGCTGCAGTATGCAGTCGAGCACAAAAACATTGTCATGGAGGAGGACAACACCTGATGACAACGTTCCTCTTTCGTTATTCTGAATCCCCGTGTTGTCGAATCGCTGAATAAGATTACCGGTTGAAACCCACTTCTTCCCCTGACAGCCTGCATTACGGACGTCTGTACGTCCTGCTTAAAACTTCCTGCACCATTGCCACAGTTTGCTGTCACTCATGACAGTTACGTTACGTGGAATGCATGAAATCACACGGAACCTTCAACATGAAGAAAACGACACTATTGTTTTAGGCGTCATTACGTGCACAATGTGCGCCTCAGTACTTGAAAATGCGACATGAAATTGTCAACCGGGATACTACAGACACTGTGCAACACATCTACGTAAAGTTTCATCGGATTTTAGCTGTAGTTTTGACTTCACGGCCGATCTGACCTTTGCGGAAACAGTATGTAAGTAGGCTGTTTATGTTTTCTCTATGTAAGTAGGCTGTTTATATTTTCTTGTTGGCAACGTTAAGTAGGCTGTTTAGGTTTTTTTATGGTAACGCCACCTCTGTATGAAAATCACTGGCTGTGCTGTGTGCAGTCTGTGGCTGCTTTGCATTGTTGTAATACTCGCCATTGTAGTGTTGGGCAGCGGCAGCTGGATGTGAACAGCGCGTAGCGTTGCGCAGTTGGAGGTGAGCCGCCAGCACTGGTGGATGTGGGGAGAGAGATGGCGGAGATTTGTAATTTGTCATGAACTGCTATATTTATATATGATGATATCAAGGTAAATACATTGTTTGTTCTCTATTAATATCTTTCATTTGCTAACTATCCCTATCAGTAGTTAGTGCCTTTAGTAGTTTGAATCTTTTATTTAGCTGGCAGTAGTGGCGCTTGCTGTACTGCAGTAGTGGGAGAAACGAAGATTATTGTGAGGTAAGTGATTTGTGAAAGGTATAGTTTAATATTAGTCAGGGCCATTCTTTTGCAGGGATCTTTGATAGTCAGATTGCGTTGCGCTAAAAATATTTTGTGTCAGTTTAAGCACAGTCTTGTATAATTGTTAAAAAGGGGACGTTGCATATGTCGACCCTTAGCCTAGGATACCTCACTGGAATCTTTTGATTTTTTTTTCTTGTAGTTTGTGTATTTAGTGTAGCTTTTGTTTATTGCTAGCGCGTAATTGTAGAGAGAATCTCCTTTGTAGTTGTAGCCTTTCATTGTTGTACAGTAAAACAGTTGTGGCATGCATGTAGATTTGCACCAAGTATTTCGCAGCTACGCTTGCAATTAACTACATATTATTTTCAGTGCTATGTTAATGTGTTCTCCTATTTTTGCACTTCAAATTGTGCTTTTCTGTGTTATCGTGTGAAATATTGTGACAATTATGGCGTGTGAAAAACGTAACACTAGGCTCCAAACTAAACTGAGAAATAATAGTGATGACGAGCGTAGCTTATCAGCCCGCCGAGTAATGAATTTACTAATGTTCAAAGTAGTAATTTGGTAACTGTGCACAGGGAAATGGAGCGGGCGTCAAACAATGGCGGGGACAGTGAAACAATTAGTGAAGAGGGAAGCATTATCGATCGATCGGTCGGCAATAGCTCGCCTCAGGAAGCCGAAATGACACGATACGATCTCGCAAATACTGTAGATTCAGGTTTTGGATCCTCACCGTTTTCTCAAATAAGTCAAGACACATTTTCTGCTTGTCAAAATGTGAATGTTTCCGGTGCAAATTCACTGCCGAAAAGCACTGAGGAACATGTTTCAGACACCAGTGCATTTTTATTACAATTAATGCAACAAATGGGACAAAAGCTTGAAAAGTTAGACACAATGGAACAACATCAGAGACAAACACAGCAACAGTTAGACACAATGGAACAAAATCAGAGACAAACACAGCAAAAGCTTCAAAAGTTAGATACAGTCGAACAAAATCTTAAAAAGTTAGACACAATGGAACAAAATCTTCAAAAGTTAGACACCACACTTGAACGAACACGTGAAGATTTAACTACTGAGTTACATAACATTGAATCGAAATGTCAAAAAGTCTGTAATGACGTAAAAACACAAATTTGTGAGCATTTCCAACCTATTTTTTCGCGTCATGAAAATGCATTACAGAATCATGAAGCAACCATAAAAGAACTGCAAACTATTGTTCATGAAAATCACAACACCTTGCAAGCTAAAATTGACTCAGTTGCATCTACCAAAACGGTTCTGCAACTTGCAAAAACTCAGGAAAACTTAAAGGTCACAGTAGACACGATTGCAACACAAATGGACACTCTGAAACTTGGTTCAGAAAAACATACAGAGGAAATGATTTCACTATCGGATAAAGTAGCCGAACTTTCAGATCAGTTCACTAACTTATCTACAAAGGTAGATGATGATCTGAATGACACAAGACCTGTAGCCTTCACTGACACAGAAGAGTATGAACAAATTAGAAAATTCAAACAGAATCAAAATCAAATCAATACACAGTACAAAAGAGAAATCCGGGAAGTACAAGATCAGCTGACACAGGTAATACAAGAATTACGTATTTCATAGGACACTCGCGCTCCAACACGGGAAGAGGGACTTAGAAATACGGAAAAGCCGCAAAATAATAACACAGGGCATTTCGGAAGTTATGAAAGAAATTGTCAATGTGCACCGAATTTTGATATGGAACGGCCGACACGACCTAACAATGACCGATATGCGACTCGCCGACATGATGATTTTGACTATAAGCTGTTCATTACTACACGTAAATTCAAAACATTTAAGAATTCTGGCAACGACATTCATCCACAAGCATGGCTCCATCAATTCTCTCATTGTTTTCCTCCCAACTGGTCATTAGAACACAGATTAGAATTTATGTGTGGCTATTTAGAGAATGAACCAGCTGTAAGAATGCGATCGGTCATTCACGATTGCCACAGTGAAGGAGAATTTTACCATGTCTTCCTCTCAGCATATTGGTCTCAAGCCACACAAGACCGAATAAAACATGGTATCATAATGATGAAACATTTCGAACAATCTGAATTCTCCAGTCTTGTGAAATATTTTGAAGACATGTTGCACAAGAATCAGTATCTTTCAAACCCATACAGCCCCTCAGAACTCATCCGCATTTGCTTAATCAAACTACCTGAACATTTACGACATATTATTTTGGCAGGACGTTGCAAAGATGACATTGAAGCATTTCAGGGACTCTTACAAGAATTAGAAATTGACACTGACAGTCGCCGGATGCGAAAACAGGAAAACAATCACTACAGGTCACATACGTCACAATTCCGTGACGACAGAAACAATAACTGGACACGACAAGGCTATTCTTACAACGCAAATCGTGACCAAAACAGACACCACCCGTATGACAACCGTTGGCAGAGTAGTAATAACTACAGGGAAAGATCACCTCTCCGTGGTAATGACTATCACAGAGATAACCACAGAAACAGACAATATGGGAACCAAAACAATTATTACCAGGGGAGACAGAATAACTTCAGACGCAACAGTTCAGCGCGGAGTTGTGATTCAGGGAGAAATTCTCCACCACGTGACCGACAAGGAAGAAACTACGGATTCTACCGAAATGACGACAGACGATATGATCATAACGACAGACGTCAATTGCATCAGAACTGTCGGGATTCAAACAGAGCAGGGCCCTCTCGGCAAGGCGAATTTGTAGAAGTTAGGTCTCCAAATCCCAATAACGGCGCGCGCCAACAAAGAGGTAGCAGACAATGACTCGCACCGCAGGCACCCGCGTGCGCCGGCTGGCTCAGGGAAAAATAACATAGACGCTAACCTTGAGAAAAACTCCAGTATTCTTTACCGACGTATACCGCCTGACAATTGCATTCGAGTTCAAACTCTGAGTACTATGAAGAGTAAAGGATTTCACCACACTTCACATACAAAACCGTTTATTGAAAGATAATCTGCTTTTTAACTTTGTCTTTGCCATAAAACTTTTCAATTGACGCTACTAGTACGCTTTGTCAGACTTAGAATCTGTTAACATACATCAATGTTTGAAGTTAAATATCCAATCAAGAACCAAGAGAACTTATTTAAACAGAAATGAAGAATGCATTGTTATAGTGAACAGACACGTCACAGTGTAATTGTGTATGTACATTCTTGCTTGTTAGTTGCACAATTAGAACATTTACCAGTACTGCTAATGAGATTTTAATGCAACATTTTGGTTTATTTGAAAATACATTCTGAATTTAAAGTGCTTTCTGAGAGATACCAGATGACACAGAGGTTAGTTTATGTGACAGCTACACGATTTTTATCACGACGCTACTAATGAGTGACAATTTACAATGTTGATTTTGCGGTGTTTCTGTTTTATATCTGCACAGTTTTTCTGTATTATTCTGGAAAGTAAAACATGTTTTAGTAGTAACTTTTAGTAGTAAGCTACAATGTGAGGGCCTTTTTCTTAGCACAACAATACTTTACAGTATAGTATTTTCTTGATCACAGTAATGTACATAATAATTATGATATCTATACACAAAGCATTTCACTTTCGTTTCTGATGGGGTAAGTACATTGACTTCTGCAGAACTTAGCTTTCGGAGGACGATAACTACGACACTTCCACAGAGATTATGTTGCGACAAGATGCACAGTTTAGCGCTACAGGACACGCATTTGAGTGATCAATCTTATACTTAAAACATTTATTTTTAAAGATTTTTGAATTACAAAGAAAGTTTTCCATGATACATTTCATTCCATTGCTGTAATCTGTAACACCTGAGGGTATAATTACATTAATCCTCAGGGGGGTACACGCTTACTTTGTGTACCATGTGTGTGGCAACCACAAGGAACCCTAGCTAATATGGTATTTGCTTATACAACTTTACACATCGGTACCATATTTCTCTAACACACAAATTACACAGCTATCTGATCATGTAACTGAGAGATACACATTTTTTTACTACAGCAGTGACACATGTTTACGCAATCCACAGTTGGGTAACTTCACACTTATGAAACTGTATTTTGTCTGTACCTTGTAAACTGTTCATATTTTTTTCGGAATCATTGTGATACTATGAGAGCTTTGAATGATATATTTGGTATGAGATCATGATTTTTAAAGTACGTTTGAGGCAGCTGACACTTTTGACATGAGCAGAGAATTTTTTTTTACGTTTTGAAATTATTGGAGGAAGCTACGACGATTTTGAGATTTGACTGAAGTGTTATAATGTTATTATTACGACGACGATGTGTATTATGTTGTTGAGGAATGTTTATTATGCTACGTATTTCTCATGATGAAATATTGAAGAAGTGTCGACGAATATGTATATGTATAATGAGGTAAGGAATAATGAGTAGTGTTTAGGGACTCTGATTTGTGGAAAAGGATGTTGGAAACCAAGAATCGTACTTTAAGAGTTATGAAATGTGCGTAAATGCGTGACTGTATCACAATGCTGACGAATATTTTATTTGGACACTTATATTTATAGAATTTTCTTTCTACAGATTTGTAATGCAAATTCTTGACCTGTGAAATATTTTTATATGAGACTGTCACTGTAGCGGTAAATATTTCCATAAGAAAGTTAAGTGACCACCTGCACGTAATGCGTCGTGGGCACCCAGCTGTGTCAGACGCCTGGAGAAAAAGACATTAGCGCGTGCCTTTCAGAGTACGGGAAGAAAAAAAAAAGGGGAGGCCATTATCGTGGCCATTGTCATTCCTTTAGAGAAAGCATCGCAAATCTGACACGCTGATTACTTGGAAACATATCGTACTTTCTGATAATTACTGAAATGCTTATGAATTGATGGGAAATATTCGTACATCTGCACACCTGATTATGAAAAGTGTCTTTCTCCGAGAGTTGAGTGCTACTGACTTACGGAATGCCACATGACTATTGAATGATATTTTTATGCTTTGGTTTGCGTAATTGCTTATTTCATTTGACATCTGTTTTCCAGCTGTGTTGCAGCATTGGTTTCATAAAATAAAATTAAATGCATTTGCTAATGTGAACACTTTCTGTCAACAGATTTATTAAATAATTATTTTCTGATCCACATTCTTCGAAAAAGGAGCTCTTGGAATGGAGAGAACAATAAGAAGGGACTAATACCAGTAACTGCATCTATAATTTTCTTTTCAAGTACTTGGTAATTTCTTTTGTAGAATAATTTGTGGTGCACCACTTTAATTACATAGACATTAAGATGTGAATATACATTTCCTTTATCTGCATTGTTCTTTTTACTGTAATATTTTTTCTGCTTGAGCTATGTCATGTTTTGATATAAGTTATTACATTTGCTGCTGCTAGCTTTGCCAATCTGTATTTTTTGTCATTGCTGCTTGTGTTAATTGTTTTGTGCTGCTGCATTGCCTCGTCCCTTAGTTTAGCATCTGAGCTCAGTAGATTTAAGTTAGCTTAAGAGGGGGTAGACTATAGAAGAGAATGAGTTGCGATGAATTGGAGGAAATGCATTGAGAAAACAGGTTTAGGTAGGATTTTCTTGGAAATAAGTGTTGAGGTAAGAAATGTGTGAACATATAAATACAGAGAGCATGCTTAGATAGAATTTTTTGGTGGAAACAAAGGATGAAATAAGAGGAAAGATATATGAAGTTTTGGGTTGGACTGCAGTACCAAATGCTACACTGAAAACGAACCCTGTCCTTTCCTATTGGTGTTATCCCACTATGTGTATGTGTACCCTTGTGTATTTGTTTTCTTCCTGTCTCTGTGTACTGTTTCATAGAACTTTTTTCTCTTCTAATACTAAGTTACATTCACTATGATGAGGAATACTGTTATCCTCAAATATAATTGGCATTAATAATATGTTATTTACTTTTTAAAGATGTTAGACATTATTCATTCTGTTTAAATGCTCATGTGTGAAGTTGATGTTTCGCAAGTTATTCTGATCTTCTATGTATTTACTTATGTCATAATTCCTGTAACACTGACGTATATGTCTATTTCTATTCTTTTGTAAAGCCTGTGTTACTACAAATGTTATCTGTATTGTTATGTTCTTTAATGATGTATTTTGTACCTTTGTAATTGTATTTTCATGTTGTAAATTTATAATTGTACAGACACCAGTTCTTCAAATTAAGTTACATTTCACTGCACACGTTTCTGTTGGTCATAGTATATGGACAATATGTGAGAAGTAGGGACTGATAGTGTTTGCAAGTGTGTTAATAATTCTGCAAGGGACTGGATAACAGCATTGCTGGTTCTATGGACAATTCCTAAAACTTTGTGAGTGCACAAGTGGTGGTTATGGACTTGCTATATTGTCTGCAAGACTCTTTGATGGTGATTGTGCACCTGCACATTTGCAACAGATGGCTGCTGGCCGTCTCTACAAGGACTACAGTGGGTCTACATCTTTGATGATCCATCAATACCATTATTTCTACAAGGACTGCAGTGGGTCTGCACCTCTGATGATCCACCAATATCATTATCTCTACAAGGTCTACAGTGGGTCTGCATCTATGATGACCCACCAACGCCATTATTTCTACAAGGACTGCAGTGGGTCTGCACCTCTGGTGGCCCATCAATACCACAATCTCTACCAGGACTACAGTGGGTCTGCTCTGTGATGACCTACCTACCAATATTCTTCCAAAGTACGACTGACTCTGCTGTGGGTTTGCTCTGTTGTGGCCCATTATCTGTCAGAATGTTGCTATTCTGCTGTTATGTACGATTAGGACTGTCTTTATAGACTGTGAGAAAATTTGAGCTTTTGACCAACATAATATCAATAAGTGTGTGCATTTGATTTCTTTGTTATTGTAATTATGAAAAATTTTATCAAATCACTATTGGCCACTGCCCACAAAAAATTTGTAAAATTTTTGTGGGGAGCATGGGGGCTATGTAAGTAGGGGGGCTATGTAAGTAGGCTGTTTATGTTTTCTCTATGTAAGTAGGCTGTTTATATTTTCTTGTTGGCAACGTTAAGTAGGCTGTTTAGGTTTTTTATGGTAACGCCACCTCTGTATGAAAATCACTGGCTGTGCTGTGTGCAGTCTGTGGCTGCTTTGCATTGTTGTAATACTTGCCATTGTAGTGTTGGGCAGCGGCAGCTGGATGTGAACAGCGCGTAGCGTTGCGCAGTTGGAGGTGAGCCGCCAGCAGTGGTGGATGTGGGGAGAGAGATGGCGGAGATTTGTAATTTGTCATGAACTGCTATATTTATATATGATGATATCAAGGTAAATACATTGTTTGTTCTCTATTAATATCTTTCATTTGCTAACTATCCCTATCAGTAGTTAGTGCCTTTAGTAGTTTGAATCTTTTATTTAGCTGGCAGTAGTGGCGCTTGCTGTATTGCAGTAGTGGGAGAAACGAAGATTATTGTGAGGTAAGTGATTTGTGAAAGGTATAGTTTAATGTTAGTCAGGGCCATTCTTTTGCAGGGATCTTTGATAGTCAGACTGCGTTGCGCTAAAAATATTTTGTGTCAGTTTAAGCACAGTCTTGTATAATTGTTAAAAAGGGGACGTTGCAAGTATAGCCCTCGTAATTACACTTATACCGGAGCAGAATGAGCAAACTTTCGCTTCTCTCGAATCAAGAGCTTATGATATCTGTATTATATCAGTATGAATGTGGAGGACGTAGTTAAATGTCATCTGTTGTTAGGATTACATCAATGACCATCGTCTTTCATTGCCGAGATTCGTTGTCATCGCTGACTAACATTTTACATGTAACGTCTTCGCAGTTGCCAATATGGAGACCCATTAGCCGTACAATGGAATGATGACAATGAAAATTTGTGCCAGACGAGGACTCATCGCCCATTTTCCCGCTTATCGCGGGAGGTCGTCTTACAGCTAGGCTACCCGAGCACACTTCATCATCATCATCGTCCTTAACAACACAGGCACTCCAATATCGTATTTATCCGCCGACAACAGCCAAGCAACTTTGAACTAAATCATCTCCCCTGCAAAGGAATATAGATAATGGATGTACAAGTGCAGGTTGTGTAACATACTCTACTGACCATTAAAATAGCTACGCCAAGAAGAAATGCAGATGATAAACGGGTATTCATTGGCCAAATATACACTCCTGGAAATGGAAAAAAGAACACATTGACACCGGTGTGTCAGACCCACCATACTTGCTCCGGACACTGCGAGAGGGCTGTACAAGCAATGATCACACGCACGGCACAGCGGACACACCAGGAACCGCGGTGTTGGCCGTCGAATGGCGCTAGCTGCGCAGCATTTGTGCACCGCCGCCGTCAGTGTCAGCCAGTTTGCCGTGGCATACGGAGCTCCATCGCAGTCTTTAACACTGGTAGCATGCCGCGACAGCGTGGACGTGAACCGTATGTGCAGTTGACGGACTTTGAGCGAGGGCGTATAGTGGGCATGCGGGAGGCCGGGTGGACGTACCGCCGAATTGCTCAACACGTGGGGCGTGAGGTCTCCACAGTACATCGATGTTGTCGCCAGTGGTCGGCGGAAGGTGCACGTGCCCGACGACCTGGGACCGGACCGCAGCGACGCACGGATGCACGCCAAGACCGTAGGATCCTACGCAGTGCCGTAGGGGACCGCACCGCCACTTCCCAGCAAATTAGGGACACTGTTGCTCCTGAGGTATCGGCGAGGACCATTCGCAACCGTCTCCATGAAGCTGGGCTACGGTCCCACACACCGTTAGGCCGTCTTCCGCTCACGCCCCAACATCCTGCAGCCCGCCTCCAGTGGTGTCGCGACAGGCGTGAATGGAGGGACGAATGGAGACGTGTCGTCTTCAGCGATGAGAGTCGCTTCTGCCTTGGTGCCAATGATGGTCGTATGGGTGTTTGGCGCCGTGCAGGTGAGCGCCACAATCAGGACTGCATACGACCGAGGCACA
Source organism: Schistocerca serialis cubense (assembly GCF_023864345.2). Lineage (NCBI taxonomy): Eukaryota > Metazoa > Arthropoda > Insecta > Orthoptera > Acrididae > Schistocerca > Schistocerca serialis. Next base: position 99,737,255 of record NC_064649.1, read on the forward strand.
CAGGGCCAACACCCGGCATCATGGTGTTGGGAGCGATCTCCTACACCGGCCGTACACCACTGGTGATCGTCGAGGGGACACTGAATAGTGCACGGTACATCCAAACCGTCATTGAACCCATCGTTCTACCATTCCTAGACCGGCAAGGGAACTTGCTGTTCCAACAGGACAATGCACGTCCGCATGTATCCCGTGCCACCCAACGTGCTCTAGAAGGTGTAAGTCAACTACCCTGGCCAGCAAGATCTCCGGATCTGTCCCCCATTGAGCATGTTTGGGACTGGATGAAGCGTCGTCTCACGCGGTCTGCACGTCCAGCACGAACGCTGGTCCAACTGAGGCGCCAGGTGGAAATGGCATGGCAGGCCGTTCCACAGGACTACATCCAGCATCTGTACGATCGTCTCCATGGGAGAATAGCAGCCTGCATTGCTGCGAAAGGTGGATATACACTGTACTAGTGCCGACATTGTGCATGCTCTGTTGCCTGTGTCTATGTGCCTGTGGTTCTGTCAGTGTGATCATGTGATGTATCTGACCCCAGGAATGTGTCAATAAAGTTTCCCCTTCCTGGGACAATGAATTCACAGTGTTCTTATTTCAATTTCCAGGAGTGTATTATACTAGAACTGGCATGTGATTACATTTTCACGCAACGTGGGTGCATAGATCCTGAGAAATCAGTACCCAGAACAACCACCTCTGGCCGTAATAAAGGCCTTGATACACCTAGGCATTGAGTCAAACAAAGCTTGGATGGCGTGTACAGGTACAGCTGTCCGTGCAGCCTCAACACGATACCACAGTTCATCAAGAGTAGTGACTGGCGTACTGTGACGAGACAGTTGCTCGGCCACCATTGACCAGACATTTTCAGTTGGTGAGAGATCTTGTTGGTGAGAGATCTGGAGGATGTGCTGGCCAGGGCAGCAGTCGAACATTTTCTGTATCCAGAAACGCCCGTACAGGACCTGCAACATGCGGTCGTGCATTATCCTGCCGAAATGTAGGGTTTCGCAGGGATCGTACCAATGGTAGAGCCACGGGTCGTAACACGTCTGAAAAGTAACATCCACTGTGTCGTCAATGAGAACAAGAGTTGAGCGAGACGTGTAACCAATGGCACCCCATACCATCACGCCGGGTGATACGTCAGTATGGCGATGGCGAATACACGCTTCCAATGTGCGTTCACCGCGATGTCGCCATCGCAGGCGCTCCTGTCCGTGATGCAGCGTCAAGGGTAACCGCAGCTATGGTCTCCGAGCTGATAGTCCATGCTGCTGCAAACGTCGTCGGACTGTTCGTCCAGATGGCTTTTGTCTTGCAAACGTCCCCATCTGTTGACTCAGGGATCGAGACGTGACTGCACGATCCGTTACAGCCATGCGGAAAAGATGCCTGTCACCTCGACTGCTAGTGATACGAGGCCGTTGGGATCCAGCACGGCGTTCCGTATTACCCTCCTGAACCCACCGATTCCATATTCTGATAACAATCATTGGATCTCGACCGACGCGAGCAGCAATGTCGCGATAAGATAAACCGCAATCGCGATAGGCTACAATCCTACCTCTATCAAAGTCGGAAACGTGATGGTACGCATTTCTCCTCCTTACACGACGCATCACAACAACGTTTCACCAGGCAACGCCGGTCAACTGCTGTTTGTGTATGAGAAATCGGTTGGAAACTTGTAAGAGGTCCGAGCAGATGTAATTTTATGCAAGAGGTCCGAGCAGATGTAATACAGATGTAATTTTGTGTAAGAGGTCCTAGCAGATGTAATTTCGATGTATTGCTCATGCGCTGCCTACAATATGCAAGGTATAAGAGAATCGCTGACCAGGGAGCAGTGTTGACTGCAGTAGGTACTGTGTAGCTGTAGCAGTAAGTTGTTGCTAGTCTGCGCCTGGTCTGGAGTCTGCTCTGGTCTGGTCTGGTCTATCGTGTCGGCTGGCCGGTCGCGGTGCAGCGATGCCGGAGCCTGAGTATTATTGTATAAGGTAAAAAGCAGCCTCGCGCATATCTAGTAATGTTATGTGAACTCCCATGTAAATCTTTTAAAAATGTTTTAATAATAGTCTTTGTCATATAAAGTAATTTGTAACAAGCATTCATTTCAATTTAAAGAATTTACTAATTTCTCCAATCCATGATCATTCCGATTGTTGCAAAAGAAAAATCAGTTGCTTCCTTTCATAAATGACAAATCTATTGGCCAGCATTGCACAGAGCTGTGCCGGAAAAAGTTATTGTAAGAGCAGATAGTTGGCGATTTTATTGAGGTAAGAATTTTTCCTTTTTTATTCAGAATGATCTTACAGGGCCATGACGCAGCACTGCTGTCGTCCAAAATTTACCAGGTTACGGAATTTATTTTTTTATTACGAGGTTTAGGAATTTTTCTGTTTTGAGCTTACATTAGACGAGAAAAGAATATTGTGGGTACATTAAATGTGAATGCATTTCTGTACGGAGATTATAAATGGGAAGCAATTTTGTTCTGAGGTTACACAAAAAATTAGAATCATCATATTCATATTATTTATTTTGTTATATTTTTTGTGGGGAGGTTACAAACTTTCCTCATGTCAGCACGTTGTAGGTGTCGCCACCGGCGCCAACCTTGTTTGAATGCTCTGAAAAGCTAATCATTTGGATATCACACCACGTTCTTCCTGTCAGTTAAATTTCGCGTCTGTAGCACGTCATCTTCGTGGTGTAGCAATTTTAATGGCCAGTAGTGTAGTTGACGACATATGGAAGTTTGGTTATGCCCATGAAGAGTGTTCAGATAGACTCATGTCAAGGCGACAGCTCGTGATAATCAAGATATCCGGGTTTGAGTCCTGGTCCGGCAAAAATTTCGCAATTCCGAATTCATATAATGTATTTCATAACGGACGTAGTCCCTGAAATGTCTGTTGCTTCAGACATGCATGCGTGTCCGGAAAATCTTCGCATCGTATTTCTGAATAATACAGGCACTGCAATATTCACAGGCACGTTGTAGACGGTAAGCACACGGTTCCATACGTTCCTAAATTGACATCCTTCCCAAGATCCGATTGCCTTCTACTTGAGAGAACTATTGTTTTCCCAGGAAAGGAGGGGGAGCTTAAATTTCATATTTCTTCCAATTTTCCTGTTCCATCACGAACATTGCATCCACGAGGTGTTCGAGTGCTGTGCGCAGTGTTGTAACAGGAGCAGACCTAGCTCACGGCTGCCGACTGTGCGCTGGTATTCCGTAGCTACACACACACACACACACACACACACACACACACACACACACACAGAGAGAGAGAGAGAGAGAGAGAGAGAGAGGGAGGGAGAGGGAGACAGGGGACTTGACACGATGAGCCCCTGGCGCTTCTGTCCGCGCCAGCTGCAGGTTCTCAGCAGCGCCGTGGGTCACAGGAGTGGACAGAGCGTGGCGTGGGCTGCCGGGTAATTAACAACACATGCGGCTCACCGCGCAGTGCGGTGGTTCCCCTGCCCCTGTAGGCCGCCCGCCTTACCGAAGCGTCACCGCGGAAGCATAGCTCACAGGGGTTTGAACATCGTATTTCGTCTCTCTGTCATCAGCTCACAAGCTAAAGTTTCGGAGGTTACAGTTTACTGACCATGTCAAATACTGGACACTACAAATGGATTAAAAGCTAGGAACGGACAAGGATGGACAGAAGGAAATCGGTCGAGTCGTTTTCAAAGGATTCATCAAAGCTTTCGTTTTAAACTTCAGATACCTGAAGCCAAATCTATAAAGCAAATTGAAGCAAGTGATATTAACACATTCGGCACTACGCCCGTATGCCGTACGGCCGTGCATCTATCGGCTGTGTGGACGGCTCCCGTATCCAGTAAGGGGCGCGGTTTTTCCATCCGCTGAAATGTGTTCTCCTGCACGTTACACGATAGCCGACTTTTGAATAGCCGTAGTACATAATACGTCGTCCACTAGATGCAGCAGGAGTCGATTTACAAGTGAGTTTTTATTGAACATTGTGTAGGAACGTCAGACGCTAGCTGTCGGAAATATCAGCTGAAGCAAAATGATTTTCTTTAGGACGGGTCCTATTCTAGGTCATAAATGAAAAAACTAAATGTGACGTATATTGCCTCTCCACAAAACGTCAGAAAACACCGAAGAGGTTTTTGTACGTTCAAACGAAGGTGTTACAAGAAGAGTAAAACCGAACAGTGTCACAGATCACAACATGAAGAAGACGCGTAGACCGTTCAGTCAGCCTTACAGCTGCTCCACATTCGCAAGCAAATCAATGACGTACTGGACAAAACTTTTCTCTCTCATTTTTCTAATGTGCTCAGGGAATGGTTTTATTTTGTACTAGGTCGTTACCGAGTGAACTATATCTCTAGCGAAATTTATAAAAAAAAAAAAATGTTAGCATAGACTTGGTAGATGCTGGACAACAACCATTATTCTATATAGAAATTTTGGTCGCCATTTTCCAGAAAAGCCACCACTCACTGCCAACAAAGTAAACGCCGCGTGCTACTGCAAAGTTTGCTCTGACAACGGAAAGAAAGACACTGGAAAGCGGAAAAGAAAAGAAAGCAGGTGGTGGTGGTTCAAAGATTGCAATGCAGGACTTAATATACCGCAATGTTTTGCAAACAACCACCTGGAAGCAGTAGCAGTAGCGAACATAACTGGCGCCCGGGGGGCACGATTCTTTACTGGCGCCCCCCCCCCCCCCGGCCCCACTCCCAGAAACACACACAGAAATATGATATATAGGATTTACTCTAATAATAACACATTTTTCAAGAAACTTTGTTTGTCTTGGACTCCATTCGCCGTTCCTCTGCAAGTAGCACCTATGGCATGATACGCCCCGGGCCCTCTCCCCCCCTCGCTACGCCACTGTCATCGATGATGATGATTATGATGATGATGATGATGATGATGATGATTGATTTGTGCGGCGCTGAACTGCGCTGTTATCAGCGTCCGTACAAATTCCCAACCTTTGCTCAGCCCAATCTCGTCACTTTGATGAATGATGATGAAATGATGACAACACGAACACCCAGCCATCTCGATGCAGCTGAAAATCCCCGCCGGGAATCGAACCCGGGATCCCGTGCTCGGGAAGCGAGAACGCGACCGCGAGACCACGAGCTGCAGACCACTGTCTGCGAGTTAGTTACGTATAAATTACATGGAATCATTTTTGTAATAAAATATGACATACGTATTGCATTTTTGAAGTTTTTGTTTTCCTTCCAGCCTGAACTCTTTTTTGTGAGCGAATGTAAAACTTTCTCGAGGAGGGAGTTTCTTCATGTTTTTGGCAACGCTTAAACGCCAGTACTGATGTAAACACACAAGCATATTTCCTAATCTATTAGGGATGAGGTTTAAAATGATGCTAGCGGTATGCCTCCAAGATGATTGCCTATCCTGTAATTATTCTTCAAATTTCCTAGAAAATCGGCAGGTGACCTTGCAAGGGGGCTTAATTAAAAAGAAAAGAATAATATTAATGAATAAATGCCTTAATTTTACCAGCTGTGTGACCGGTTACGAAGTCTCGTCACCGCTTGGCCCTGACTAGTATTGGCACGCAATTTGACTGCATAAAAATAGAAATAAAGAATGACAAGGAATTTCCATTAATAAAATTGATTAACTAAGTCCCCTGCAACTATAAAAGCTACGAAACAACATAGCACAAGTGTAACTGTTCTGAGTGTGGTAGTGTGACTCAACGTACATGTATCTGGCTCGGTTCTAATTGCACATAGAAACCAGAATTACAAGTCTAATAAATGAACACGAGCTAGATGCTTTGTTGACTATAACTGTGAGCAAGAGGGATTGTTACTAAAGAAAAATGTAATACCTTTTTACCTCATTATATAATGACGAAAATATTCCATTACACCAGCATCATAAATCAAAAGCCCATCTCCTTTCTCAAATATATTCTGACAATTGCATCTTCTTCCATCTATACATTGCACCAACCGAACAGTACAACATTTCAGTCAACACTCAGGTCATCTACTCTCTCGTCCAACAGAACAACTACTGCTCTCGACATCCTCTGAGCTACTACTACCCCAGTAGAGGCGGCGGAATAATAATCATTGGAGCAATCTCTGGCGCTGTGACTCAGTGTAGCCACCTTTCAACCTCCGTAATTTTAGAGGAGGGGTAGCAGTGTTGAAAGGGTTACAAGAATTCGTTGAAATCACTGATATTAATGTATTTGTTGACAAACGTCCAGACAACGTGCTTCATAACGCATCTGTCCAATTTGGATTGCAATACAGCCTCTGTTCTACGCCGTTTCCATTCGACAAGGCCTTGTAAGCTTTTGGCGGTTGTGGTATCAAAGCTCTACGCGGAAGTAACCAAATTCCCGTGAATGGTCATGCCGGTGATCTGTGGACGCGGATCCGCCAACGAATAGCGTCCCACTTGTGTTCCATCTGGTGCACATAGGGCAACGTCAGTGGCCAAAACATCAACATGAGTCCACTATCATGCGCCTCACGCGATAACAGCACGATTCTGACCTCATGGTACGGACACTTTGAGAGGCACCCACATGCCTTGCTCATACTGTGGCATCAAGCAGTCAGGCCTGCAAGATGAGTGGTCTGCCAAGCGAGTGGATTCATTCTTATTTATCGAGTAACATGAACTCTAGTACTCACACTTAAGTTACAAGTTATCCTCCTATATGATTAATACGCAACGGAAACACGCATCTGACTATCAGTAATTTACAGAACTCTGACTGTACACTACGCACTGGCAATACCACATTTTCTTTATGTCTTTTATTTAACGGCTTTTACCAACACGTGGCCACCGCACTGAATTTGAATGGCGCACACACTATAAATTCAGGACATTATGACAACATACAATTCGAAGGAAAAGTCCACCAATCTTTTTCTTTTCACTATCTTATTTATTCCGATAAATTCTCTAACCTAAACACACAAATTCTATAACCTACAACAATAACACATGAGAAATTCCGCCCAGTGGGCATGGCTTTACACTGGTGAGTCTCTATATTATGGTCTCGTAATTATTTAACTCTACAGTGCACTTTCTGGATACGATGGTGGATCTTTTATTATACCTCACACTTCGACTCTCACAATCATCATCACGAAACTTTCCTCCAGACCGAGCGGTACAGAAGGAACAAGCATAACCCACTAATCTTTTGAAACTACCTCGCTACTCTCCCATGCAAACCACACATACCCAAATTACATGACATACACCACACTACGACATGGAATACAAAACACAAAATAGTCACAACACTATCACTTTCAGCTTTCCCACTTAAATCAATATTTATCCCAGTTTCACACGACACTGCCCCACTTTGTAATTCTACTTTCCTACTATGAACTCTGGAGATATATGCACGTCTTCCTGTGCAATGCAAGCCAAGTGGCGTTGCTGGATAGACGGCTGACTCACCTTGTTTCTCTCTCAGAGTGTTATAGTTTGAATCAAGCGTCACACGGAAACATATCTCGCAAAGTAATATTAAGAACGTATTCATCACACACGCGAGTCCTCAACTGATACCATGGTCGAGTACTTCTCTTTATCCTTTGTCTCATACACAGATTGAGACTCACACAGTACTCACCACGTGGAAGTACTCGTCTCTAATTTCAAGTCCTGCACACGCCATTTCTTAAATATTTCAACTTATGGTACAAACGCTACTTCTTAAATATTTCAACTTATTGTACACACGCTGGTAATTCAGCTTAACTTAAGCACACGGAAGTATTTCAACTTATTGCTACACGTGGTTTCATTGTGACCGTTGGTCACTTCTGAAGATTACTACAATCCCATTAATATTACCTGCCTGACATTTAATTCTCCCCACAAAAGTTCCTGAAATAGAGAAATTATTATTTCAAACTACTCTTAAATATTCCACATGCATACCATCCCTCCACTCTTTCGTCATTACGGAGCATAACTAAAACAGGTCTTAACAGCACAAGATCCAGCGGGAGAGTGCTGAAACATGGCCGTTCTCTAGGTCCTCTCCCATCTCTGTCGAGGTGGGGGAAGCACCTTGCTACCATATTGGTCAGCCACATTTCAGGCGCTCAAAGCTCAGGTAAATTTCATCTCTTTGGTTCCACCAAAGGTGGCCAAAGGATCGTCTCAAAGATGATCATATATTCACATTCACTATCTGCGGTTAGCAGACGACCATACATTCATTCATTTCACAGACCTCACCAAACTGGATGTAGGGATTTACTTTGTGGGACTGCACATGTGATCAATTAAATAAATAAATTGTCGTTCTTTCCCACATTGGTATCCGGCTTCACTGTATTAATTGAAATTGAGTTATTTTACAAAAAAAATGTGTTGTTCTGACAAAAATAATGAAGTATGTTGTACCTATTTTCAATGTCGGGCGGTACTGTACCCTTTCAACTTATCCTGCTGGAAGATGCCATCTCTCTCGAGGAAGGTATCAGGCACGAAGGGATGGAAGGGGTCCGCTACAGTGTTCACGCGGTACCTTAGATTACAGCCACAGGTCACATGGAATCCAAGTGAATGTGCCAGTTGCCTAATTTGTCCCCGTTGTCTTAAATCAGCCGGCCGCTGTGGACGAGCGGTTCTAGGCGCTTCAGTCTGCGACCGCGCTACTGCTACGGTCGCAGGTTCGAATCCTGCCTCGGGCATGGATGAGTGTCATGTCCTTAGGTTAGACAGGTTTAAGTAGTTCTAAGTTCTAGGGGCTGATGACCTCAGATGTTAAGTCCCATAGTGCTTAGAGCCATTTGACCCATTTTTTGTCTTGAATCCGTCGCGGGGTGCTTTACCGCCTCGCCGTTCGCCTGAAAAATGGCGTATGCGGACTCGAGCCTCAAGCTGACGTAAGAAAATATTATTCTGTGACCAATTCAGGGGCGCGCCGCAGATTTTTCGCGAGAACATTGGGTAGAATCACAACAAATGTTTCGTACTGATATGTAGGCCAACGAGAAATTTTTTTGAAAAGCTTTTTTTACTTTGATAGCTGATTTTCACAAATTTTTATGAGCTGAATCCAAATCTAGCCTTAGTTTTTTTTTGTAGCTCCCATAGTTTTCGAGTAATTTTATTATACAGTATAAAACTCCTATTCTATACGGTAAACAGGGAAATTAATGAAAAACTTTGTTACTACATAAGTATTTACAGTAAGCTACTTAAAACAATGGTATGTGTTAATAGAGGTTTTCCTTGTCAGCTGGAACTGGTATGTATTTCTCTCTTTTCTTTGAAACTTCTTGCGTAGCTTTTTCTACGATGGGTCGCTTGCTGAACCTCTCGGTGAAGTGACCAGCAGTAGTCCCCCATCATGTTGGTGCTCCAGCCGTCTTGGTAGCGATTTTCCATCACTTTAATGTCGTGGATCAAACGCCCTCCTTGCTCCTCAGTGACATCTCCCATATTGTCCGGGAAGTAATCAAGGTCACTACTTTCAGGCTCATTAAACATCCTACAGTTTTAAACATCTTTAACATCGTAGCTATAATAGAAACATACACTCCTGGAAATGGAAAAAAGAACACATTGACACCGGTGTGTCAGACCCACCATACTTGCTCCGGACACTGCGAGAGGACTGTACAAGCAATGATCACACGCACGGCACAGCGGACACACCAGGAACCGCGGTGTTGGCCGTCGAATGGCGCTAGCTGCGCAGCATTTGTGCACCGCCGCCGTCAGTGTCAGCCAGTTTGCCGTGGCATACGGAGCTCCATCGCAGTCTTTAACACTGGTAGCATGCCGCGACAGCGTGGATGTGAACCGTATCTGCAGTTGGCGGACTTTGAGCGAGGGCGTATAGTGGGCATGCGGGAGGCCGAGTGGACGTACCGCCGAATTGCTCAACACGTGGGGCGTGAGGTCTCCACAGTACATCGATGTTGTCGCCAGTGGTCGGCGGAAGGTGCACGTGCCCGTCGACCTGGGACCGGACCGCAGCGACGCACGGATGCACGCCAAGACCGTAGGATGCTACGCAGTGCCGTAGGGGACCGCACCGCCACTTCCCAGCAAATTAGGGACACTGTTGCTCCTGGGGTATCGGCGAGGACCATTCGCAACCGTCTCCATGAAGCTGGGCTACGGTCCCGCACACCGTTAGGCCGTCTTCCGCTCACGCCCCAACATCGTGCAGCCCGCCTCCAGTGGTGTCGCGACAGGCGTGAATGGAGGGACGAATGGAGACGTGTCGTCTTCAGCGATGAGAGTCGCTTCTGCCTTGGTGCCAATGATGGTCGTATGTGTGTTTGGCGCCGTGCAGGTGAGCGCCACAATCAGGACTGCATACGACCGAGGCACACAGGGCCAACTCCCGGCATCATGGTGTGGGGAGCGATCTCCTACACTGGCCGTACACCACTGGTGATCGTCGAGGGGACACTGAATAGTGCACGGTACATCCAAACCGTCATCGAACCCATCGTTCTACCATTCCTAGACCGGCAAGGGGACTTGCTGTTCCAACAGGACAATGCACGTCCGCATGTATCCCGTGCCACCCAACGTGCTCTAGAAGGTGTAAGTCAACTACCCTGGCCAGCAAGATCTCCGGATCTGTCCCCCATTGAGCATGTTTGGGACTGGATGAAGCGTCGTCTCACGCGGTCTGCACGTCCAGCACGAACGCTGGTCCAACTGAGGCGCCAGGTGGAAATGGCATGGCAAGCCGTTCCACAGGACTGCATCCAGCATCTCTACGTTCGTCTCCATGGGAGAATAGCAGCCTGCATTGCTGCGAAAGGTGGATATACACTGTACTAGTGCCGACATTGTGCATGCTCTGTTGCCTGTGTCTATGTGCCTGTGGTTCTGTCAGTGTGATCATGTGATGTATCTGACCCCAGGAATGTGTCAATAAAGTTTCCCCTTCCTGGGACAATGAATTCACGGTGTTCTTATTTCAATTTCCAGGAGTGTATTCTGGGTCTTTTTCGTGTCCTAAGAACTTCGTAACGACTTGCTTGAATGATACCCATATTTCTTTCTCATTTAAGGTCATTGATGTATGATGTTAACTCTAAATGCACAATTTTCTAATGTCAGGTCCGACAAAGACGCCTTCTTTTAGTTTAGCTTCTGAAAGGTGTGGAAACTTTTGGCAAAGATACTTGAAACATGGTCCACCTTCAGGCAAAGCCTTCACAAACTGTTTCATTAGGCCTAACTTTATATTTAGAGGTGGTAGGAGAACGTTTTTGGATCTACAAGGTTTTTTCGTGGAATGTTCTTCTCACCAGGTTTTAAAGAATCCCTCACAGGCCAGTTGTTTCTGCAATAGTGTTGACCCCTAGCCCTTCTGTCCCATTCACACAAGAAACAAATCGTTTAGCTTGGACTGAGTAAACTATTTGGGCTCTAGACTTTCTGTATTACAATGGAATTCATCATCATCTGGTTCATCTAAATCACACTGTACGTTAGAAAATACTTCTGTTGGAATAGAATTTAAATCATCTCGTGGTTAAGGAACTGTCAAATCAACACCATGCCCTACTGGTCGGATGGCGGACGGTAGGTTAGGGTAGCTTATTACCTTCTTGTTTTTCCAATTGTTGCCAGTAATACCAGCACTGAAAAAGTAGCAATCATCGGAATGATTTTTTGGCTTCCTCCATATCAAAGGAACAGCAAATCTAAAGGCTCTTTTCTCCTTTTTGGAACATTTCCTCAGTTCTTCAACACACACATAACATACCTTTGCGGCGCCCAAGATTTTTCTTGATCACTAAGTTTAGATTAAAAGTATGACAGATAAACCTTTTTGACAAAGTCTGTAATTTTTCTTTGTTGTTTTTTAATCACAAATTCACCACAAATATAACAAAAATTGTCAGCAGAGTTTGTACAACCATGATTAGACATTGTACTGAGCACATGTACAGGAAACGGTAAAGTGAGGATGGCTGACAGTAAACAGAACCCCATCTGTTAACACGAAAATATAATCGATCTTTCTTCAGCAGTGCTACCAACGTCATCTACATTCATTACAGCTTCTGTTAAAATTATTTCAACTATATCAAAAACCGTTAAATTCTTTAAAAAATCGATTAATTTAATAAAATGTGAAGAAATGGTGAGTGATACAGTTTCTAAGTATCATATTTGGCTTTCCATCCTAAAAAACATAAGAATAAAGTATTTTCAGCAAAAAAGTTTTTCCATTGTTGGCCTGTGATATCAGTCTTTTTAATAGAGTGGCTGCACAAATAGTATAATGGTTGTAGACTAGGTAAATTACAAGTTCTGAATGCCGCTCCCTGCTGTATGCCCTATGGGCCAGGCCAAGTAATCGCGTTGCGCCGTTCTTTGGTTTCCTCTTCGACGCTGCCATAGTTCTCGCATTCGATCGACGCTGGAGTATTTAGACTTTCTCGATTCCTTACAATGCGATCTCAATTGTGACTTCCTATTTCTACACTTCCGAGCGCATTTACGAGTCATATGAGACGACAACACTCATTATTTTGTAATATTCAATGCCGATTTTCAGTTCCACTTCAGTGAATAGTTTCATAACTCACTTTGGGTCCTAGTATTGCTTCGCAACCTCTTCACAATGACACCAAATTCATTGTCCCAGCTGAACGGATTTCCACGTTACACCACTAAATAACTTTACACAAAGCTAATTCGTAACATCTACATCTACATTTATACTCCGCAAGCCACCCAACGGTGTGTGGCGGAGGGCACTTTGCGTGCCACTATCATTACCTCCCTTTTCCGTTCCAGTCGCGTATGGTTCGCGGAAAGAACGATTGTATGAAAGCCTCCGTGCGCGCTCGAATCTCTCTAATTTTTCATTCGTGATCGTATGGTTCGCGGAAAGAACGATTGTCTGAAAGCCTCCGTGCGCACTCGAATCTCTCTAATTTTACATTCGTGATCTCCTCGGGAGGTATAAGTAGGGGGAAGCAATATATTCGATACCTCATCCAGAAATGGACCCTCTCGAAACCTGGCTAGCAAGCTACACCGCGATGCAGAGCGCCTCTCTTGCAGAGTCTGCCACTTGAATTTGCTAAACATCTCCGTAACGCTATCACGGTTACCAAATAACCCTAGGCCGGCCGTGGTGGTCTCGCGGTTAAGGTGCTCAGTCCGGAACCGCGCGACTGCTACGGTCGCAGGTTCGAATCCTGCCTCGGGCATGGATGTGTGTGATGTCCTTAGGTTAGTTAGGTTTAAGTAGTTCTAAGTTCTAGGGGACTGATGACCACAGAAGTTAAGTCCCATAGTGCTCAGAGCCATTTGAACCATTTGAATAACCCTGTGACGAAACGCGCCGCTCTTCTTTGGATCTTCTCTATCTCCTCCGTCAACCCGATCTGGTACGGATCCCACACTGATGAGCAATAATCAAGTATAGGTCGAACGAGTGTTTTGTAAGCCACCTCCTTTGTTGATGGACTACATTTTCTAAGGACTTTCCCAATGAATCTCAACCTGGTACCCGCCTTACCAACAATTAATTTTATATGATCATTCCACTTCAAATCGTTCCGCACGCATACTCCCAGATATTTTACAGAAGTAACTGCTACCAGTGTTTGTTCCGCTATCATATAATCATACAATAAAGGATCCTTCTTTCTATGTATTCGCAATACACTACATTTGTCTATGTTAAGGGTCAGTTGCCACTCCCAGCACCAAGAGCCTATTCGCTGCAGATCTTCCTGCATTTCGGTACAATTTTCTAATGCTGCAACTTCTCTGTATACTACAGCACCATCCGCGAAAAGCCGCATGGAACTTCCGACACTATCTACTAGGTCATTTATATATATTGTGAAAAGCAATGGTCCCATAACACTCCCCTGTGGCACGCCAGAGGTTACTTTAACGTCTGTAGACGTCTCTCCATTGATAACGACATGCTGTGTTCTGTTTGCTAAAAACTCTTCAATCCAGCCGCACAGCTGGTGTATGCGAGGATGTCAAAGGGAAGGCAAAAACTGAGCGACAGACACGTGCAGACACGGTCTATCATGACTCAATCATTTTCAAGAGAGAGTCTCTTGGGTATCAGCGATTCAAGGTTGACAGTATTTTGTCATAGAGGAAAGTTCGGTCGACTAGGTGTTCCTACGCCAGAAGCCGTGCTTTAATCGACCGGGCGACATGTTTCAGTCGACCAACGAGTGAATCTTGATGATCAAACGCCAACTTCGATTATAACTGACGGTGTAGTTTGATGGACGTCAGAAAACTTAGGAGTCCCGTGCAGCGAAGCCCCATCTTCAACAATCCCCACAGAACAACGGCGCTGCACCCTGTAGCCAGGTGTGTTACACATGGCCGCCTGTTATGCCTTACAGAGCGGGCAGTAATCTTTCTCCACGCCTACTCTTCGTTTAACCGTCGCTCAATCAATTTCGAGAAATGCTCTCGATAGCAGCACGCGAACATCAGAACAGTTACGCCGTTTGAAAGCTGCTCTTTTCCAGGCACTGGGCTGTAACAGTCTGCCCTTTGTCAAAGTGGCTTATGTCTGTGGATTTCCAAATTTGCGATCCGTTTCGTCGCTTGAATAGTTCTTCATTCTTCACTGCTCCGCTTATATACACTGGTGTGCAAACTCAAGATCGAAAGTAACTTGAGCTTGTCACGTCATTGTTAAGTCCCACCAGATAGGCGAGTGGTCAGGGTGACGGATTGCCGTCCTACAGGCACGGGTTCGATTCCCGGCTGAGTCATAGATTTTCTACACTCAGGTAATGGGCGTTGAGCTGTCTTCATCATCATATCATTCCCATCCGGCGCGCAGGTCGCCCAATATGGCGTCGAATGTACACTACTGGCCATTACATTGCTACACCAAGAAGAAATGCAGATGATAAACGGGTATTCATTGCACAAATATATTATACTAGAAATGACATGTTATTACATTTTCACGCAATTTGGGTGCATAGATCCTGAGAAATCAGTACCCAGAACAACCACCTCTGGCCGTAATAACGGCCTTGATGCGCCTGGGCATTGAGTGAAACAGAGCTTGGATGGCGTGTACAGGTACAGCTGCCCATGCAGCTTCAACACTATACCGCAGTTCATCAAGACTAGTGACTGGCGTATTGTGACGAACCAGTTGCTCGGCCACCATTGACCAGACGTTTTCAATTGGTGAGAGATCTGGAGACTGTGCTGGCCAGGGCAGCAGTCGAACATTTTCTTTATCCAGAAAGACCCGTACCGGACCTGCAACACGCGGTCGTGCATTATCCTGCTGAAATGTAGGGTTTCGCAGGGTTCGAATGAAGGGTAGAGCCACGGGTCGTAACACACATGAAATGTAACGTCCACTGTTCAAAGTGCCGTCAATGCGAACAAGAGGTGACCGAGACGTGTAACCAATGGCACCCCATACCATACCCCAAACACGGATGCGACCATCATGATGCTGTAAACGGAACCTGTATTCACCCGAAAAAATGACGTTTTGCCATTCTGCCATTCGTGCACCCAGGTTCGTCGTTGAGTACACCATCGCAGGCGCTTCTGTCTGTGATGCAGCGTCAAGGGTAACCGCAGCCACCGTCTCCGAGCTGATAGTCCGTGCTGTTGCAAACGTCGTCGAACTGTTCGTGCAGATGGTGTTGTCTTGCAAACGTCCCCATCTGTTGACTCAGGGATCGAGACGTGGCTGCACGATCCGTTACACCCATACGGATAAGATGCCTGTCATCTCGACCGCTAGCGATACGAGGCCGTTGAGATCCAGCACGGCGTTCCGTTTTACCCTCCTGAACCCACCGATTCCATACTCTGCTAACAGTCATTGGATCTCGACCAACGCGAGCAGCAATGTCGCGATACGATAAACCGCAATCGCGATAGGCTACAATCCGACCTTTATGAAAGTCGGAAACGTAATGGTAGACATTTCTCCTCCTTACACGAGGCATCACAACAACGTTTCACCAGTCAACGCCGGTCAACTGCTGTTTGTGTATGAGAAATCGGTTGGAAACTTTGCTCATGTCAGCACGTTGTAGATGTCGCCACCGGCGCCAACCTTGTGTGAATGCTCTGAAAAGCTAATCATTTGCATATCACAGCACCTTTTTCCTGCTGGTTAAATTTCGCGTCTGTAGAACGTCGTATTCATGATGTAGCAAATTTTATGGCCAGTAGTGTAATAAGACCTGCACCAAGGCGGCTGGTGTTACCCGGCAAGGGGCCTCCCTTCCAATGACGCCAAACGTTCATTTCCATTTCCATGTCACTGTTAAGAACCAAAGCAACATGGAACTTCGACCATATATAGAAACAACTGCCTCATTATGCGAGATGCTTTTAATAGTTTCCACAACGGAACTTTGTCTCGAAACCTGGCAGAAAACCCAAATAGAGTCTGGTCGTACGTAAAGCATGCTAGCGGCAAGTCACAGTCAGTGACCCCTCTGTGCGATAGCAATGCCGTAAATACTAGCGACGACAGAGCTGCCAAAGCAGAGTTATTAAACACAGCCTTCCGAAACTCCTTCACCACTGAAGACGAAGTAAATATTCCAGAATTCCAGTCGAGAACAGCTGCAAACATGGGTAACTTAGAAGTAGATATCCTTGGAGTAGTAAAGCAACTTAAACCACTTAATAAAAACAGGCCTCTCGATCCAGACTGTTTACCAGTTAGGTTCCTTTCTGACATGCTGATGCAATAGCCCCCTAATTAAAAATCATTTGAAACTGCTCGCTCGACGAAAGATCGATACCCAAAAACAGTCAAGTTGCACACCAATATTCAAGAAAGGTAGTTGGAGTAATCCACTTAATTACAGGCCCATGTCGTTAACGTCGATATGCAGGAGGAACATACATTGTGTTCGAACATTGTGAGTTATCTCGAAGAAAACGGTGTACTGACACACAGTCAAGACGGATTTAGAAAACATAGTTCTTGTGAAACACAACTGCTCTTTACCCATAGGAAGTGTTGACTGCTATTGGCAAAGAGATTTCAAAATGGTTCCGTATTTATAGATTTTAAGAAGGCTTTTGACACTGTACCACACATGCGGCCTGTAGTGAAATTGCGCGCTTAGGGAATATGGTCTCAGTTACGTGACTCGATTCGTGATTGTCTGTCAGCGAGGTCACAGCTCGTAGTAACAGACGGAAAGTCATCCAGTAAAACAAAAGCGATTTCTGGCGTTCCCCAAGGTAGTGTTACAAGCCCTTTGCTGTTCCTTATCTATATAAACGATTTAGGAGAAAATCTGAGCAGCCGTCTTAGGTTGTTTGCAGATGACGCTGTCGTTTATCATCTACTAAAGTCATCATAATATCGAAACAAATTGCAAACCATTTAGAAAAGGTATCTGTATGGTGTGAAAATTGGCAATTGAGCGTAAGTAATGGAACAGTCTGACGTCATCCATATGAGTGGTGAAAGGAATCCGTTAAACATCAGTTATGCGATAAATCAGTCAAATTTAAAGGCCGTAAATTAAACTATATACATAGGAATACAATTGCAAACAACTTTAATTGGAAAGAACACATGGAAAATATTGTGTGTGTGTGTGTATGTGTGTGTGGGGGGGGGGGGGGGGGGTAAAGACGGCGTTTTATTGTCGGAACACTTAGAAACTTAACAGATCTCCTAACGAGACTGACTACACTACGCTTTTCCGTCCTCTTTCGGAGTACTGCTGCGGGGTGTAGGGTCCTTAGCATATGGGATTAACGGAGTGCATCGAGAAAGTTCAAAGAAGGGTAGCACGTTTTATATATTATCACAGAATAGGGGTGGAGTGTCACGGACATGATACACGATTTGTGGTGGACATCATTAAAACAAAGGTGATTTTCGTTGCAATTGCATCTTCTCACGAAATTTTAATGACCAACTTTCTCTTCCGAATGCGAAAAAATTTTATGGACGCCGACCTTTATAGGGAGAAACAGTCATAGTAATAAAATAAGGGAAATTAGAGCTCACATGGAAAGCTATAGGTGTCCGCCTTTTCGGCACGGTGTTCAAGATTGTAATAGTAGAGAATTATTGTGAAGGTGGTCCGATGAATGCTCTGCCAATGATTTAAGTGTGATTTGCAGAGTATCCATGTAGATGTAGATGAGTATAATCCAGTAGGTGGGTGAAGATAGTACCAATGAGTCGAACAGAAATGACACTTTCATCCGAAGACAATAGTTACACTTAATTGATTGGCGACTCCATGTTGTCTTGTGCACTACGACCAGGTAACAGGTATACTTGAAAAAAGAGACAGCATTGGTCGTATATTTTTTACTATTGCAAAATCGATTTTCTGTCACTGAGTGACCATCTTCAGTGCTAGAAGTTAAATTTTTTTTTCACATTACGATCAGAGAGTACAACATAGAAAATCACAATTACATCTGCATATGAACATAACACTTGTTAGAAACAAACCTATATTGTATAACTTAAATTGGGATGCACTGTTGTCACTAAGCTTACGGCAATCACATAGACTGAGGTCGCTGTTTACCTGCACTTGTTCAGCAGACCTCGGTGTGACGGGGCTTGACACGCCCTCTATGTGACATGTGTCACGTGAAGACATAGTGTTATTGGTTTTGCGAATTATTAACACTAAATAACTCTTGTACTTTTTTTAATGGTGTAGTAATTCAAATTTAAAATGTGCGTACAACACATAGCAGACGCAGGAGAATATCTAAAATACATTGGCATATTGTTTTTTATAAACTATAAAACATAAAATAGATCGATGATAAGTTGTTAGAGTGCAGAACATATACAAAGCAAAAGATAATGCCAAAGAATAATAAATGAACAACATAAAAAGAGGCGCAGCACAGGTCTTTCTTAAGAAACGTAACACCCACCATCTGGCGTGGGAAGTCAAAAGTACAACGTTCGTAATTTATGTAACAAACATTAATACCAAGGAGTCAATATATAAAAAATAATAACGTTAATACCAAGGAGTCAAATATATAAAAAATAATCACAGTACGAAACTGCCGTTGCTTAATAATTAAAATGCCGTGCAAATGTAAGGTGCGAACAAGTAGCATACATCAATCATCGAGAAACAATCATAAGGAAGGACAAGTAATAGTGTCACTTATACCAAAATGTACATTCTACTTTAGAGAAATTAAACATAGACTATGCACGATATCCAGCACTTATTCAAATAGCAAAAGAATTGTTAACATACATTAAAAATAATTACGTAAAGTGATAACCGGTTTGTATTACTTTGTGTCAACGCCTACGAGATGTCGACTGTCGTAAAATTATGTTCAGTAGGCTTCCATAAGTTCTGTAAATTACAGAACAAAAAAGAAAGAAGCATCATTTAAAAAACCGAAATTAGTAATGTTATTAAAACAAATTGAAAACATGTGTGTCAATGTGTTGAGATAGTTGAAATAGCGGCCATTATACGTGTTCTCGTAGCGACTATGACTGAGGCGTTGTATATAAGGGATAACAAGCAGCTGACTATGAATTGCAAATTGTGATAAATGACCACAAGTTGAATTTATTTCATAGTAAATCGGAGAAGCATTCCCAAAAATGTGTGCTTCTCGATATCGTTTGCTCGTTGAGCAGCGTGATATCTGGAGCTTTATTATGACAAAAGATCTCCATCTCTTCCATGAGGTCGAGAAGGCGACCTTTTTTACCCTTGTGCAACAATTTCAATTGCGATGTCAAATCTGGAGTTGTATGACCAGTTGCTACCAGATGGGCTGCGAAATTCCATTTTTCAGCAATATCTTTCCTCTCAAGTGCAACGTGCTCACGGAACCTTGTTTCTAATTTTCGTCCTGTTTGCCCTATGTAACTTGCATTACACGTGGCACACACAAGTTTGTAAACACCTGATTCATGTAAGACTTTGCGTTCATGAATGTTATTCCTTAAAAGCACGCCCAGTCTGTTCGCCGTCGAGAAACCTACATTAATATTTCTCTTCTTGAATACACTGGCAATTTTATTGCTAATGGGACCATAGAAAGGCAATGTGATAAATTTTTGATTTTTGGTTTCGCTTGTCTCATTCCGCCTTAAATTGTCTTTACTATATTTTTTGGATGTCATCTCATAAATATGCAGATGTAATTGTGATTTTCTATGTTGTACTCTCTGATCGTAATGTGAAAAAAATTTTTAACTTCTAGCACTGAAGATGGTCACTCAGTGACAGAAAATCGATTTTGCAATAGTAAAAAATATACGACCAATGCTGTCTCTTTTTTCAAGTATACCAGTTACACTTAAGTCGCAGTTATTCATGATGGGTGCCTGGACATTAGAAAAGGCGCGACATGGTTCTTAATAGTGCGATTGATGACTACGGACGGCAATCCATGCTCTACAACGTGCTTTCATGCTGGCCCCAACGCTCATAGCGAGTTCTTGTGATAGCGCGTTTCTACAATAGCGCGGTTGGCAATTGCCGGATGGTCATTGGTACATGTGACCGAACCATCGCAATTTTACGTGAATTCAGTTCGTGTTTTTAAATTCCGGCGAATGGTGTGTAATCGCTTCAAGTTTGTTATTTGGCAGTTACTAAAAATTTGATATTTTGTGAGCAATTTGCCTTATAATTTTTTGTTTCAAGTGCTAATATCGTTGAAGGGCACCATGTGTGGTCAAAATATTTGTACTGAATTACCAAAACTATTGTTTCACGCCATCGGCCGCTGCGGGCGAAATCTCATGCTGTAGCTGCAATGTGCTGCGCTGTGGAGCGTGACCTTGGCTTTAGAGCATCGTTCAGCAGGTAAGATGCGACTCTAGGGCAAGGGCTGTTCGGAAAGCAAGGTCCGGTCGGTCCCGAAATAAAAACCACAGTTAAAGTAAAAAATAATTTATTCGCAACAGTTAGCCACACCTTCCAGCCACCTCTAGTCGCCGCTGCTACTTATACATTTGTTGTGGCGTTGTACCAACTTTACAGTATCCTCGTCGTAATAAGCAGCCGCCTACGCTTTCCGCAAATTCTCTACGCTGGTGTGCCTTTGATTGTCTGTGCCAAAATGTTGTCCTCATAACCAGCGGTTCATGTGATCAGAGATGAACAACGGAGGGAGCCAATTAAGGGCTGTATTGTGAGTGATCAAACACATCCCATGGAATACGCTGCAGGAGCGTCTTCATTGCCGCTGCAGAATGCGACTGAAAATTGTCTTGAAGAAAGAAATGCATGACGTTTATGTTGTGTGGGCTGCATAGCTTCAGGCGAAATCCCTCACCAGATTCACATACTGGGCGGGAGACACTGTTGTTGCAGGCATTTCTACGTGGTCACTTTGCGCTCTGAACTGAAAAGAGCGACGCAGAAGCGGTCGACAAGCGCACTAAAGACACGGGTCAACACAGCTCGGAATTTCATAGTGGTTTGTATTTCGCAACTAATCAGACCTTACTTTCTGAATACTGCGGCAAGAAAAAGGAATAAAAGTGAGATAGTGTTAATACTTTCATCCTTCTTTACCTCATCTGCATTACTGGATATGACGTGTCACTGAGCGCATTTGTACTGTGCATGCAGTACACGTGAGGTGCTTAGTTGTTTCCACTGCCCTGTGTGGAATACGTAAGTTCTTGCACACTTCACTAACCTGCTGTCTTCATGATGATGATGTCCCCAACGCAGAAAACATCACGCAGGTCGTGGATTCTTTTTCTTGAGACTGAAATTAAATTCGCAAGGAACTGCTGCTACGAATAAACTGTAACTCATTTGGGATGCCACTCGCGTTTTTATTGATATAGACACGAGAAACTATTCTTGATCACAAAGTATTGAACATATGTTTCCACAGTCATTATATCTGGCTAAAATAATGTTGTGGACTGGCAAGACAGCCAATCCACAGTGACGGGTAACCGAAAGGCACGCGCTTAAACTCACGCAGGCTGGCGTGAGGTCTGAAACAGGATACGTAATGAATGCTATAAAGAAAAGTACGTAGCTGCTGGAATACTTAACTTTAATCCACAATTGGTGAACATTGGTCTTGTTGATACAGTATATGCGTCATTAGATACATAGCAAAGGATAAATGGCGCCTTGCTAGGTCGTGGCAATTGACTTAGCTGAAGGCTATGCTAACTATCGTCTCGGCAATTGAGAGCGTAATTCTCAGTGAACCTTTCCTAGCAACGTCGGCTGTACAACTGGGGGCGAGTGCCAGTACGTCTCTCTAGACCTGCCGTGTGGTGGCGCTCGGTCTGCAATTACTGACAGTGGCGACACGCGGGTCCGGCGTATACTAATGGACCGAGGCCGATTTAAAGGCTACCACCTAGCGAGTGTGGTGTCTGGCGGTGACACCAGAAATAACATGTCCGTCCCCGCTAGCTGAGTGGTCAGCGCGACAGACTGTCAATCCAAAGGACCCGGGTTCGATTCCCGGCTGGGTAGAAGATTTTCTCTGCTCAGGGACTGGGTGTTGTGTTGTCCTAATCATCATCATTTCATCCCCATCGACGCGCAAGTCGCCGAAGTGGCGTCAAATCGGAAGACTTGCACCAGGCGAACGGTCTACCCGACGGGAGGCCTTCGTCACACGACCACAAATAACATGAAATAAATACTGCTATAACAGACAACATGTCTGTCTACTGGAACGGTCAGAACTGGAGAGCCGGACTGCCCGAGACATTTCGCGCGCCAAGCCAGCAAGGCGTGACCCGAACGCCACCGAAGTGCATCGGCAGTAACATCGTCAGTCTTTTGTTTTAGTAATACTTTGATTTTAATAATTTTGAAATGACTGATTGATAGCTGGCTGTTGAGAGATGTTTATTTAAAAAAATGAAGTAATTTGGATGACAGGTTTAATTAATAGTAGCAACTAAAGTTTACAGTTTTGGCGCCATACACCGAACACAGCAGCCAATCACAGAGCAGCAGCATCATGCAGGCGGTCTTTCGCACGGGAATGGTACCGAATCTAACATCTGTCACCGGTACCTCATCCCACATTGCGTCATCTCTATGCTTCTTGCATCTCCACTGCCCTGGGAATAGCTTCCTGGAGCCTAATATGATGGCTGAATAAGCCAGAAATATTACAATACGCCTCGTATATCCAGCGCTGTCAAGAAGCGTCTGCGTTGCTGGCAAAGCAACCGAAGAGGTCGCTTGTACACTTAGAAAGAGGAAAATGAACATTCGCATGTTACGCGTGTTTTTGTCGGTATTCGTACACGGAGTGGTGTAGAAGGCTCAGGTAAACAAAATCACAATACTGTCACATTGGTGTGGCGGATTCTCTGTCTGGCCCCGTTGTGAAATGAGCTGTGGACACAGCTTAACTGCCGGTAACGACGAGCTGACACACAACGCTACGTAATGAGCTTATTGTGTGTCTAATGATGAGATTTGCGTTTCACTGAGTCGCAATGCTATCGCACGACTGACACAGCTGTTTCAGCATTCGCATACGTTGGCGACAGAACAGGCCACGTTGCAGGCGTCGGTGGTCCAGGTGCGAGGCTGCAGTTAACAAGTGCGACAACATCTCGTCACGTGGTGGGCTGAAGAACTGATTGCTTGTGCGGCCCGTTGGCCTAGGAATCCTGATTTAGGTACAAGAGGTCCCGGGTTCAAATACCGAGCAGGCCCTACTTTTCCTTCTGGCGACTACCGCGGTCTGTGACGAACTTGCGAATCTATAACTAAATGTTTGCTACGCAGGAAAGTCAGGCAGATCTAGCCAGAGACCGAAGAGAGTGGCGAATGCGTGATCTGTAACGTGATCCACGTGGCTGCATCTAGCTCCATCTGTTTATTTTTGGGTGTGTATTTATCAACACTGGCGCCTACGAGCTTTCTCTATGTTGCACGAAAGCTAGTACATCGCACGCACATTTACGAGTATCAAATGCGTGGGCATGCAGCACCGATAATGGTGAGAAATTTCTGCTGTTGGCAGTAACAGCTTAGATTGTCTTCTCGCAGTTGAACTCCTTGCGTTCCAATATTAATCCTAGTAGCAAATAATTACGCAGTTACAGCTTGACCATTTGAAATAACAAAGAACTGTGCATAATCACTTGAAAGTTCTTACTGCGACGTTGGTGTTATGGTTGGTTTGTATTATTTAACCTCATTAAATTCAAACACACGGGCGATATGTGATATCAGATCTGTGACATGTGCTATATCGTGCAGCGAGTCTGGGTGTTCCCCGACGTATCTACCCTTGCTTCCGCAGTTTTTTGGATCTTGTATCTGTCTTAACTTGCATGCCTACCTACTAGTCAACTTGTTCCTCTTATGATTGCAGTATCTCACAGCTGTACAGGACTGCTTAATTGAATGTGGTGCGGGGTAAACTTATGATCAGCAATAGTACAGTTATTAAACTATAGTGCTTTTATTTCACTAATATGAATAAGTGGTTGCGTAAAGCAAGCATTAGGGCGAAATCTGCATATTCCTGAATTTCCTGTCCCACCTAATTTACCTGAAACTCCTAATTTACTAAGTGAGTAACTGAAAATAACCATAATGCTACCTCAACATTGTGCTCTTTGAATGAGAAATCGAAAACAAACTGATGCTTTGATTCCTGGTTAAGGTTCCCTGAGTGCACTGGCTGGTTACAGAAGAGTAACAGACGAAGGGACACACATGATCTGGCGTTGTGCAAGGTATGCGATAGCGTTTTAAGAGCGCATAAATCTGAAATTTTGACACACACACACACACACACACACACACACACACACACACACAAATATATTATTAATATACCACCCATACAAAACAGCAATGCCGACGATATAAAAAGAGCAGCAATTAAATTAACAGCACTTTTCGCTGCCAGTAATTTATCATTCAGCATTTTGGATAGGCTACACTGATTCCTCTTCGTAAGAATGCCTTTTCTGATTCAACAATCTGTCAGAATATTGCTTTTAAGTGTATGATATCTTTAAGTGATTTTAAGAATGTGTTGTGGAAGTCACTTTTAGAGTCCTTGTATGATAAACTGAGACACCCACTTACGTTTTTCACAGATGTGGATGAAACTACTGATCGAGCTGTTACCAAGCAATGTGCATTAAAGCCAAATTAAAACTCGTTTCTTTGATGTGTTTGAAGTTTTATCGGGCATTGCTGACCCCTGATACAAGGCAACAATAGAGTCTTTAAAGTCAAAGAGCATTGATCTTGATGATCTTGTTGGTTTTAGCTTGGACACAGCAAATGTTAAGGTTTGCGAGCATCATTCAGTATTTTCCAGCGTCTAAAGAGACTTCCCACATGTAGCATGTACAAGGGGTACCAAACAAAAAAAAAAGAATTATCTTTAAAATCTACATATCTTCAAATTTTTTACAGAAAAACCTTATCCCCTTCAAAATACTCTCCATTACAGATAATACATTTGTCCCACCGGTGCTTCCACTGTTAGAAACATTTTTTATGTCATCTTTAGAAATGGCTGACAGGTCTTCCCTCGGTCTTTCCTTTCTTCTTTAAGCTTGTCAGATCTGTGCCTTTTCATGCGTGGAAATAAGAAACAGTCGAGTAAGGTAGGTGAGGCAATGGAACGATGCCATTTTTAGCCAAACCCTGTCTATCGAGATGGCTGTGTGTCCAGGTGCGTTGTGATGGATGAACCCGTCTCCTGTCTGCCACAAATGTTCCGTTAAGATTCGCTGATCAAGCTCCAAGATAGCCCACTAATCTCTGACAGTTGATCAGTTGTCTGTCGACAGTCTGTGAGCAAAAGCTCTCGAATTTTTTCAATATTTTCGTCGATTCGGTCAGCTGATGGACGTCCAGAACGAGACGTGTCTTCAATCGACATGTCACCATTTTTAAATCCAGCAAACGTTTCGTGCATTTGAGTTTTTTCGCAGCGTCATCTTGCAAAG
The DNA here is from genome assembly GCF_023864345.2 of Schistocerca serialis cubense. Taxonomy (NCBI): domain Eukaryota; kingdom Metazoa; phylum Arthropoda; class Insecta; order Orthoptera; family Acrididae; genus Schistocerca; species Schistocerca serialis. The sequence goes on from NC_064649.1 coordinate 99,763,228, forward strand.
CTGTTTCCAACACGCAGGTTGTTTACTTAAATTTTCGTCATACAAAACGAAATAAGAACAAAACAGCGCTAGGAAAAACAATTGTTGTAGATGAACAGAACAAGCCAGGTCGACAACACAGACAGTGGCCTGGGAATAAGTTGCTCTACACACGCCAAGAGTTAGAAATGTGTACTACACACATTCTCTGGCTGTTGTTGTTGTGGTCTTCAGTCCTGACACTGGTTTGATGCAGCTCTCCATGCTACTCTATCCTGTGCAAGCTTCTTCATCTCCCAATACCTACTGCAACCTACATCCTTCTGAATCTGCTTAGTGTATTCATCTCTTGGTCTCCCTCTACGATTTTTACCCTCCACGCTGCCCTCCAATGCTAAATTTGTGATCCCTTGATGCCTGAAAACATGTCCTACCAACCGATCCCTTCTTCTAGTCAAGTTGTGCCACAAACTTCTCTTCTCCCCAATCCTATTCAATACCTCCTCATTAGTTACGTGATCTACCCACCTTATCTTCAGCATTCTTCTGTAGCACCACATTTCGAAAGCTTCTATTCTCTTCTTGTCCAAACTGGTTATCGTCCATGTTTCACTTCCATACATGGCTACACTCCATACAAATACTTTCAGAAACGACTTCCTGACACTTAAATCTATACTTGATGTTAACAAATTTCTCTTCTTCAGAAACGATTTCCTTGCCATTGCCAGTCTACATTTTATATCATCTCTACTTCGACCATCATCAGTTATTTTACTCCCTAAATAGCAAAACTCCTTTACTACTTTAAGTGTCTCATTTCCTAATCTAATCCCCTCAGCATCACCCGATTTAATTTGACTACATTCCATTATCCTCGTTTTGCTTTTGTTGATGTTCATCTTATATCCTCCTTTCAAGACACTGTCCATTCCGTTCAACTGCTCTTCCAAGTCCTTTGCTGTCTCTGACAGAATTACAATGTCATCGGCGAACCTCAAAGTTTTTATTTCTTCTTCATGGATTTTAATACCTACTCCGAATTTTTCTTTTGTTTCCTTCACTGCTTGTTCGATACACAGATTTAATAACATCGGGGAGAGGCTACAACCCTGTCTCACTCCTTTCCCAACCACTGCTTCCCTTTCATGCCCCTCGACTCTAATAAGTGCCATCTGGTTTCTGTACAAATTGTAAATAGCCTTTCGCTCCCTGTATTTTACCCCTGCCACCTTCAGAATTTGAAAGAGAGTATTCCAGTTAACGTTGTCAAAAGCTTTCTCTAAGTCTACAAATGCTAGAAACGTAGGTTTGCCTTTTCTTAATCTTTCTTCTAAGATAAGTCGTAAGGTTAGTATTGCCTCACGTGTTCCAACATTTCTACGGAATCCAAACTGATCTTCCCCGAGGTCCGGGCTACGGCAATGTTATTCCGTAGTTTTTTTTTGGGGGGGGGGGGGGAGATGGGTGTGCCACCTCGTGTTAAATGCTCACGTCATATGATTCTGTTTATGCTTCACAAACATGCCTATAACTTCCAAGAAGCGTAGCGGACTTTCTGAGAAACTTACGATCTCATTTCAGTAGCAGTTTTGGCAGGAGAGACACAGTTGCAATAATCAATATTCTGCTTTCGTGTGCATCCCAGCGGTTTTCTGTCAAATCATTGTGGATAGGGTAGCGGAACAGTATGAAGCAATTTTTGCCTACCTGAGAAATGCCATGGAAGAGCCATTTTCAACTATAGAACATATGCTTTCAACTATGGATACAGCATTTACTTTCGCATATTTGGAATTCATGTCGTATGTTTTAAGCATACTTTCAGATTTTTACACCTTTTTGGTTCAAATGGCTCTGAGCACTATGGGACTTAACATCTATGGTCATCAGTCCCCTAGAACTTAGAACTACTTAAACCTAACTAACCTAAGGACATCACACACACCCATGCCCGAGGCAGGATTCGAACCTGCGACCGTAGCAGTCGCGCGGTTCCTGACTGAGCGCCTAGAACCGCTAGACCACCGCGGCCGGTTTATTTAACTGATAAGCGTTGGCAACACTGGTTGTTACCAGTATACACAAAAGATTCGAACATCAGTCACTGGAGTGTTTGAGCAATTAACGATTTTATTGTAACCTTTCTTTATAAACTGAACCGTGCGCGTGAAATCGATTGCTGTTAAACAATAGCCGGCCGTAATGGCCAAGCGGTTCTAGGCGCTACAGTCTGGAACCGCGCGACCGCTACGGTCGCAGATTCGAATCCTGCCTCGGACATGGATGTGTGTGATGTCCTTCGGTTAGTTAGGTTTAAGTAGTTCTAAGTTCTAGGGGACTGATGACCTCAGCAGTTAAGGGGCTCCGGAAAGGCTCAAAATCATGAAAAGTTCAATTTTTACTTTTTTGCGTTTTCTGAATCTGCAGATTATTACCTTTTAATAGATATATAATTTATTCAATTCCGAAGACTACAACTATTTTTAATTTTTTTTTTAAATGTGTTCTACATGGGCGTGACCCACTGTGGCGCTGTTAAACTGCTGTCAAATGGTGTTATTATTAACGTCCGTGTTCATCAGGTACATTTTAGTCTGCCTCATGCAATAATGGAGGTGATAAAACCTATTTTCAGAGACTTAGCAGCACCTGAAGTGTTGAAAAAGTGTATTCACGGAAAAACTCAAAACCCCAATGAAAGTGTAAATTGTGTTATATGGTCGACAATCCCCAAGACTGTATTTGTTGGAATAGAAACACTTCACTTTGGTGTGTATGATGCTGTTGCGACTTTCAATGATGGCAACATTGTAAGGTGCAAGGTATTTAGAAATATGGGAATGAAGATAGGTTCTAGCATGGTACGAGCGATGCTTGCTTTAGACAAGGAATGCCTTCGGGCTGCAGACAGGGCTGTAAAGAGTCTAGAATTACAAGCAAGAGTAAACAGGAGGAGGAACATGAGGAAGCTGGAGGAGGAGTTTGCAGAGGATGAAAATAATCCATCCTATGGACCTGGAATGCACTAAAAAGTTAATCCAATCTTTGTCACTCGATTCCCAAAACTTTTATTTTCTCATACTAATTACATGTTGTCTAAGGATCTTCCAAACATATTTGTTTCAAACTTTCAGTAAATGTTACACAGTACCTTCTGCATAATTTAACACAGCCTTTTTCCAAAAAACTGTATATTTTTGAATATACAAATAAAAAATTTAAAAAAAATGTTGTGAATTTTCATTACAATTGAAAAAAAATCATCTTTAATAATTGAACTAAAATTTTGTAAAATCCCTGTATTAAGTTGTAGCCCATATTCCAATAAATAATCTGTAAAAAGTTCAACTTACTACCTCGAATACTTTGTGAGGAAAGATGTAATTTATAAGCGTTATTTTGACATTGCAAGTATAGGGCGTTCCGGAGCCCCTTAAGTCCCATAGTGCTCAGAGCAATTTGAAATTTGTTAAACAATAAAGACGGTTAACCACTGATTACGAAGTAACTGATGAATGCACGACCTCGATCGTAAAATCCGCTTCCTGTTACGAAAACTCTGGCTTAGTCATAGTACTGGGCACCGTTTTGATACTGTGAATACATCCACTCAGCAACTTATGTTGCCAGCGCAGGAAAGGAGGTGACTGTGTTTTACGTTGCTAAAGCTTCTGCAAGAAATATTATATCTAGGTTCTTCCAGTCACCCAGCTTTGAAGGGGCTAATTTAATATTAATTAAATTGAAAATGTTCCGTGAATTTAAAAGGAAAGGTGTTAACAGTGCTTTGTATTCTATATGCTAAGTTGTAAGCAAGCAATATTGATTGTAGTGTCATGTTGTGACAGTTATCTTTAAACTGTTTTACGCAATGAATTACTGAAAATTACTTACTGCATTGTGAACTTCAGTTGCAAAATTTACAATTGGGAAAGCAAAGGGGACCATTGCATAGTGTTGAAATGAACTGCATTGTTATTAGCATTATATTTTGAAGTACTATAAAAACTAGACTCCGCCCGAACATGCCTTGAATGCCCAAAGATACCGATCGGCCGCCGTGTCATCCTCAGCCCACAGGCGTCACTGGATGCGGATGAGGAGGGGCAATGTGGATAGCACACCGCTCTCCCGACCGTAAGTCAGTTTACGAGACTGGAGCCGCTACTTCTCGATCAAGTAGCTCCTCAGTTTGCCTCACAAGGGCTGAGTGCACCCCGCTTGCCAACAGCGCTCGGTAGACCGCATGGTCACCGATACGAGTGCTAGCCCAGCCCGACGACACTTAACTTCGGTGATCTGACGGGAACCGGTGTTACTACTGCGGCAAGCTCATTGGCTCTGAAATAATATAGTCCTAGAAAATATTGTTGTTGTTGTGGGCTTCAGTCCTGATACTGGTTTGATGCAGCTCTCCATGCTACTCTATCCTGTGCAAGCTTTTTCATCTCCCAGTACCTACTGCAACCTACATCCTTCTGAATCTGCTTAGTGTATTCATCTCTTGGTCTCCCTCTACGATTTTGACCCTCCACACTGCCCTCCAATACTAAATTGGTGATCCCTTGATGCCTCAGAACATGTCCTACCAACCGATCCCTTCTTCTGGTCAAGTTGTGCCACAAACTTCTCTTCTCCCCAATCCTATTCAATACTTCCTCATTAGTTATGTGATCTACCCATCTAATCTTCAGCATTCTTCTGTAGCACCACAATTCGAAAGCTTCTATTCTCTTCTTGTCCAAACTATTTATCGTCCATGTTTCACTTCCATACATGGTTACACTCCATACAAATACTTTCAGAAATGACTTCCTCACACTTAAATCTGGATGTTAACATATTTCTCTTCTTCAGAAACGCTTTCCTTGCCATTGCCAGTCTACATTTTATATCCTCTCTACTTCGACCATCATCAGTTACTTTGCTCCCCAAATAGCAAAACTCCTTTACTACTTTAAGTGTCTCATTTCCTAATCTAATTCCTTCAGCATCACCCGACTTAATTCGACTACATTCCATTATCCTCGTTTTGCTTTTGTTGATGTTCATCTTATATCCTCCTTTCAAGACACTATCCATTCCATTCCACTGCTCTTCCAAGTCCTTTGCTGTCTCTGACAGAATTACAATGTCATCGGCGAACCTCAACGTTTTTATTTCTTCTCCATGAATTTTAATACCTACTCCGAATTTTCCTTTTGTTTCCTTTACTGCTTGCTCAATATACAGACTGAATAATGTCGGGGACTGGCTACAACCCTGTCTCACTCCCTTCCCAACAACTGCTTCCCTTTCATGTCCCTCGACTCTTATAACTGCCATCTGGTTTCTGTACAAATTGTAAATAGCCTTTCGCTCCCTGTATTTTACCCCTGCCATCTTCATAATTTGAAAGAGAGCATTCCAGTCAACATTGTCAAAAGCTTTCTCTAATTCTACAAATGCTAGAAACGTAGGTTTGCCTTTTCTTAATCTTTCTTCTAAGATAAGTCGTAAGGTCAGTATTGCCTCACGTGTTCCAGTATTTCTACGGAATCCAAACTGATCTTCCCCGACGTCGCCTTCTACCAGTTTTTCCATTCGTCTGTAAAGAATTCGCGTTAGTATTTTGCAGCTGTGAGTTATTAAACTGATAGTTCGGTAATTTTCACATCTGTCAACACCTGCTTTCTTTGGGATTGGAATTATTATATTCTTCTTGAAGTCTGAGGGTATTTCGCCTGCATCATACATCTTGCTCACCAGATGGTAGAGTTTTGTCAGGACTGGCTCTCCCAAGGCCGTCAGTAGTTCCAATGGAATGTTGTCTACTCCGGGGGCCTTGTTTCGACTCAGGTCTTTCAGTGCTCTGTCAAACTCTTCACGCAGTATCATATCTCCCATTTCATCTTCATCTACATCCTCTTCCATTTCCATAATATTGTCCTCAAGTACATCGCCCTTGTATAAACCCTCTATATACTCCTTCCACCTTTCTGATTTCCCTTCTTTCCTTAGAACTGGGTTTCCATCTGAGCTCTTGATGTTCATACAAGTGGTTCTCTTATCTCCAAAGGTCTCTTTAATTTTCCTGTAGGCAGTATATATCTTACCCCTAGTGACCTGTCGATCTCATTTTTGAGACGTTTGTATTCCTTTTTGCCTGCGTCATTTACTGCATTTTTATATTTTCTCCTTTCCTCAATTAAATTCAATATTTCTTCTGTTACCCAAGGATTTCTACTAGCCCTCGTCTTTTTACCTATTTGATCCTCTGCTGCCTTCACTACTTCATCCCTCAAAGCTACCCATTCTTCTTCTACTGCATTTCTTTCCCCCATTCCTGTCAATTGTTCCATTATGCTCTCCCTGAAACTCTGTGCAACCTCTGGTTCTTTCAGTTTATCCAGGTCCCATCTCCTTAAATTCCCACCTTTTTGCAGTTTCTTCAGTTTTAATCTACAGGTCATAACCAATAGATTGTGGTCAGAGTGTACATCTGCCCCTGGAAATGTCTTACAATTTAAAACCTGGTTCCTAAATCTCTGTCTTACCATTATATAATCTATATTACCATTCTAAAATTCGTAGTTGTTACGCAACTTGTTGTTTGTACTGAAATGAAAGGATTGAGAATAGAACAGTGGTGAAATGATCAAATAAAAGTCTGATAACTCTCACCAATGAACTGAAATATTGAAATTGAATGTTCTTTCACTTTCACCCATCATGACTGATAGTCCCTGTACAACCTTACTTTACTGAATAAGTGAATATCTTGCCTTGTGATTTGCGTTATTGGAAGTGTGATCGTGGTTCCTTCATTGGCAGTGTGGTAATGAGGATCTCACACAGCTTTCTCGGGTCTCTGATTAATTAATACGCACCCTGCAACCTGCCGCTTCCGATAGTCATTGTTCCAGTGGCAGCTATCGCATAGAGGTGACTTCATAGCGTGTAAGAGAATAGCGACACCGCTCTGATGAAGATTCGACGCGCTTTTAGCACGACGATAATTTTACATCCGATGCCATCGACAATGCCTCTACGCCGTTCAACGCTCTCCCCTTGTCTTCTCCTTCTGGTACTGTTGCGCACCCATCACAGATCTTGCCTAGCTAATCGTCCAATCCGACTGCAGTATGATTTTTCTCAGAATACAAAGCATCAATTAAACCCTCGGAGCAGAGCAATCGCTTACAATTTGATGAATAACTGTTACACTGCTTTTATCTGTTTAAAACAACTATTATCCCTTGTGTTCGAAATTCGGCCAACTGCGTCAGTGGACCTTATCTGTGATAGCAAATGTCATGTATCTGAAAGTGCCTGAAATTTTAGTCGCAGAGCTGATCTATGGAAAAAGCTCCATTGTAGCTACGTGTATTCTCGAAACAATTCTTTGATTTCTTTTCAATTGTTCGATCATTTGAAGGGAGTCTTTAACACATTGAAAAGTGTTAATGCCGGCAAATTAACTTTTCCCTTATGTTAACACAATGTGAATGCCGTTGTATCGCTAAAGTCACTTCAGACACGAAATGATCTGCGCATTACAAAATCTCCAATGTAAAATCATCAAACCGAAACCGCAGTTCTCAAAATTCTTTGCAATTATGTTCAGTATACATTTAAATGTATGTTTCACAACGACAATAGAATTATCGTTATCAACATCTGCATTATTCCTATTACTGTCTCTATGCAAAAACTGTGTCGCTCTAGCTCTTCATCTTTCAGTCCGACGCGTTAATATTCTTCTTAGAGGCATAGCCTGAAACAAATATAGTTTCTGCACAATAAAGGAAGTGAGAAGTCGTAGTTATTCAAAATAAAGAAATAAAAAATTAGGAACTTACATCAAATTTCCTTGTAAGGGCAGCAAATGACCACACAGTTAGTCTTATAGAAAAGCAAGCGCAATAACGACGCCTATATAGAACATTATTTACAGACTTCGTTACAACGACATGTTGAATTTCTCTGCAAACATCATCTTCGACCTAGGAGTTGCGTTGCAGTGGCTCGGTACGCATGTTTTACTGCAAATGGACCATGTAAACATTAAAGCCGCTAGAATGCAATTTCACGAGATGATGTCACTTTCGTGCGCCATTTCTACCTTAGCACCTGATCGGTGCGCAGGGCAGAGGTTGTTAGCTCTTCAATCTTCCATGTTCAGGTACCGGAGATTTTAATGCGTGATAGAGAATGTAACACCAGTGTTGTGAATGTGAAAGCTACTACTTCCTTTTCCCATTCTTAACGGGTACATACGCACGTTATTTTTTTCTTTGTGCACATGTATGGCAAGGTACCTTCGGAATTATATAGGGATCATTGCCCTCCTTGTATGTTACTATTAAACATGGGTACTTCAATTTACGTGTTCTCGTATTAATATTATGCGTAAAACAATGCACACATAGAAAGTAACACATTCACATTTTACAAGTTTAGAGGGATATCTCTGTTCGCATCTTCCACACATAGTATTACGATTAATCGATCGATATTTGCAACGAAAGCGATTTAAAAAGTGTTGAACATGTGTATTGTATAGTTGTTCCGTTACAATGCGCTACGCTCGCCAACATATTCCACAAGTGTGCGATGCGACGGAAGTAGGGGAAATGAGTAGGGCAGTCCATTCGCCGGACATTCTCTCCTTCCAATAGCTTCTCCCTTTATAGTCATCTAAAAAATGAAGTCACAGCCGACTGCACCCCTGAGAAGACACACAGGGCATGAGTAGGATGCAGTGTCACAGTAACATTGACCAGCGAGTGTACTGTGTTCAGATATTTGGAGATCAGGTACACCCATGCCTCCCCTCATCATAACACAGGAAGAACCAAACCCATCATCTTCGACTGTTCCGCACGTACTCAATTATGGCGGTAGGTAGGAACAACTATTGCGTCCAGAAACACTGTCTAACGTGATCGTTTTGGTTGTCCTGGTGATACGGTGTGGGTACAGACAAAGTTGCGTAGGCGTACAGTTCTTTGAACAGAGTTCACTCACTGGTCAATGTTATTGTGATCGCGTCGCAGAGCACGTATTGCCGGCTGTGGTGACCACACGCCTTATTAACAAGGGAACCTCCCCATCGCACCCCCCTCAGATTTAGTTATAAGTTGGTGCAGTGGATAGGCCTTGAAAAACTGAATACAGATCAATTGAGAAAACAGGAAGAAGTTGTGTGGAACTGTGAAAAAATAAGCAAAATATACAAACTGAGTAGTTCATGCGAAGATAGGCAACATTAAGGACGATGGGAACGCAGGAGCGCCGTGGTTTCGTGGTAACGTGATCAGCTGCGGAACGAGAGGTCCTTGGTTCAAATCTTCCATCGAGTGAAAAGTTTAATTTTTTATTTTCAGTTTATGTGACAAACTCTTATGTTTTCATCACTTTTTTGGGAGTGATTATCACATCCACAAGAAAACCTAAATCGGGCAAGGTAGAAGAATCTTTTTACCCATTCGCCAAGTGTACAAGTTAGGTGGGTCGGCAACATATTCCTGTCATGTGACGCACATGCCGTCACCAGTGTCGTATAGAATATATCAGATGTGTTTTCCTGTGGAGGAAGCGGTTGACCTATGACCTTGCGATCAAATGTTTTCTGTTCCCATTGGAAAGGCACGTCCTTTCGTCTGCTAATCGCACGGTTTTGCGATGCGGTCGCAAAACACAGACACTAAACTTATTACAGTGAACAGAGATGTCAATGAACGAACGGACAGATAATAACTATGCAAAAATAAAGAAAGTAAAATTTTCAGTCGAGGGAACACTTGAACCAAGGACCTCTCGTTCTGTAGCTGCTCACGCTACCACGGGACCACGGCGCTCCTAAGCTCGCATTGTCCTTTATTTTGCTTATGTCGCCCATGGACTACTCAGTTTGTATATTTTACTTATTTTTTCACAGTTCCACACAACTTCTTCCTGTTTTTTCAATTGATCTGTGTTCAGTTTATCAAGGCCTATCCACTGTGCCAACTTATAACTAAATCTGAGGGGGGTGCGATGGGGAGGTTCCCTTGTAAGTACCATTACCCGCCGTTTTTGATAGCCAGGGGACCATAGTGAATCGCGGTGATATTAGGGCAATTACTGTGCATGAATATGCGTCATTTTTGTTCGTCTCATTGGATATTTCTTTCAGTTAACTTCTGTACTATTCCGTAGAAGTTCTTTCTAGAACTGGTGTCCAAAATTAAAGCAACAAACGAAAATTTTGCACAAAACGGAAGAAACAGGTAATAGTGAAGTAGAAACAATGAAAAGAATACAGAATGTAATCAAATGCAACATGCATAACGATAGACAAAAACGTTCTTCGTTTTTTTTTTCAACTTAACGGATTTGCACACACATTCTGAGAACTGGTTGGTGTACTCAGTATGGGGCGTGGCAGCAATACAGGCCTGACAACGACGGGGAATGCTGGGAATGCTGTCAGCAGTCTCACGTTGAGGCAATAACGCCCATTCTTCCTGCAGAGCTGCTCGCAAGTCTTGCAGAGTGGTTGGTGGATACAGAAGTGATGCAACCCGTCTCCTGGTGCATCCCAGACATACTCCATGGGATTCGAATCGGGAGAACGAGTAGGCCACGCCATACGTGCAATATCTTCCCTTTCGAGAAAACATCAACCATTCGTGTTCTAAGAGATCGAGCATTATCTTCCATCAGTAGAAATTCTGCGCCCACAGTACATCGCAACAACCACGCTTGACGTCCCAAGACCCTCTCACGGTACCTGACAGCCAGTTAAACCTTGCAGATTCTCCCGTACAATTTCATGAAGAGGTGCTCGTGTGATCAACATAACGCCCGCACACACGGTTAGGTATCCTCTTCGATATCGGACCCTTTCCACAATGTTTGTGTCCTGAAACTGTATTTCGTGTGTCCTCCATATGCGAATCCATCGAGAATCACTCTCCACGCCAAACCGGGACTCATCTGTGAAAAGAATACTGGCGCACTGTTCGACCGTCCACGTGCCATATTGATAACTCCATCCTAGGCGTGTGCAAAACTTTTTGAACGCCCTTTACGTATACAGTGTGTCTTTTTATCTTGACCACCCTAAATAACTGTTTGTCCAGGTGCAAATTACAAGATGTTTCAAGCAAATGTTCTTTAGCCGTCAGAGGGACATCAAACAGCATGATTGCCTTCGTTGTAGCTTTGTTTTTTACGAAGATATGAACAGCGGTAAGAATTTTCTTAATGCCACCCTGCACTTTTTATTCGGTAATTCATCACAGTGTACCATTCACTGAAACACAACGTTATTAATTACATAACACGACACTGACCTTGAGCCCAGGATAACAAACTCATCCACTCGCTGGAGTTGTCACAAAACAAATGAAAACCAAGTAAAAACATAACACAAAATTGACTTCAACTCTCCTGTACCATTGCTCAGGAGTAGAACATTCAAAGGTGCTCAAAGTGGTAACCCTGGACACTAGTACACTGGTGGACTCGTTTAATGAAAGAATTATTTGCTGCTTGTACTGTTGCTGCTGAAGAGAATTACAAGCAAGGACGATACGTTCCTGCATGTCCTCTGGAGTTGTTGGAAAATCGCGATAGCCGGCCGCGGTGGCCGAGCGGTTCTAGGCACTTCAGTCCGGAACCACGTGACTGCTACGGTCGCAGGTTCGAATCCTGCCTCGGGCATGGATGTGTGTGATGTCCCTAGGTTAGTTAGGTTTAAGTAGTTCTAAGTTCTAGGGGACTGATGACCTCGGAAGTTAAGTGGTGGTGGTGGTGGTTAGTGTTTAACGTCCCGTCGACATCGAGGTCATTAGAGACGGAGCGCAAGCTCGGGTTAGGGAAGGATTGGGAAGGAAATCGGCCGTGCCCTTTCAAAGGAACCATCCCAGCATTTGCCTGAAACGATTTAGGGAAATCACGGAAAACCTAAATCAGGATGGCCGGAGACGGGATTGAACCATCGTCCTCCCGAATGCGAGTCCAGTGTGCTAACCACTGCGCCACCTCGCTCGGTCAGAAGTTAAGTCCCATAGTGCTCAGAGCCATTTGAATATCGCGATAGACAACATCTTTAATGCATCCCCAAAGAAATAATTCCAGAGGATTTAAATCAGGAGACCTAGCAGGGCAGGTAAGTGTTCCTCCTCGACCAATCAATGTGGCAGGATACCTTTGGTTCAGAACACGACGTGCACGCAAGGCATTATGTGCTGGACATCCATCCTGTTGATACCACATAAGCATTCTGGTTATTAACGGCACTTCATCCAGAAGAGGAGAAAGAATTCGTCTGAGGAAGTTGGCATACGATGAGCCGTTTAGACTACCATTGATGAAATAAGGGCCAATAATTATAGTACCAAGTACGCCACACCAGAAATTCACCCTCCATTGACGCTGATGTTTCACCTGTCTAAGCCATCGTGGGTTGTCGCTGGACCAAAATAATGCATGTTCCTTGTATTTACCTGTCCTCTGTTTGGGAAGGGACGTTCATCGGTAAATAGAACAGTGGAGAAGTTCGGGTTGGCGAGGATTTACTGCTGTGCCCACTGACAGAATTGTACACGATTCTGGATATCATTTCCATGCAGTTCTTGATGTAGGTGTACATGGTAAGGATGGAACCGGTGACGTGTAAGAATACGAGGTACAATGGTTTTAGGAATGCCAGTCTCGTGTTCAAGCTGTCTTGTGCTCACATGTGGATTCATAGCAACGGAAGCGAGAACAGTAACTTCGGCAGCTTCGTCTGTGCGAGTGCTACGACGATTGCATTGTCGTGGGTTGACACTTCCCGTTCCCTGAAGCGTCGCAACGAGACGAGAAAACATCCGCAGGGAAGCTGGGTTCTTGTCAGGATATCGCTCTCTCTACAGTTCCGCTGTCTGCGTAGCATTTCACTTACCTTCAGCAACAACAATAAAAGAAACGTTATGTCGATGAGGTTTGTAGGAAGGACAGCCTTTACTGTATGCCTACTCTACACATTGGTTTTTAAAAGAACTAAACTACTGTATTAAATGTACCTGTACATAAGTGTTGCAATTACTAGAATGAGATTTTCACTCTGCAGCGGAGTGTGCGCTGATATGAAACTTCCTGGCAGATTAAAACTGTGTGCCCGACCGAGACTCGAACTCGGGACCTTTGTCTTTCGCGGGCAAGTGCTCTACCAACTGAGCTACCGAAGCACGATTCACGCCCGGTATTCACAGCTAGTTCTGCAGGTTCGCAGGAGAGCTTCTGTAAAGTTTGGAAGGTAGGAGACGAGGTACTGGCAGAAGTAGAACTGTAGAAGGGCCGCGAGTCGTGCTCATGTAGCTCAGTTGGTAGAGCACTTGCCCGCGAAAGGCAAAGGTCCCGAGTTCGAGTCTCGGTCGGGCACACAGTTTTAATCTGCCAGGAAGTTTCATTGCAATTACTGTTCTGCTAACTTACATTCCCCATAGAAGAGTGGCATTTCTACCTTCTCTTCGTTGGTGTACATTCTACTCACACAACTCTTCAGCTGACGATGGTTGACGGAATGACGGGTGTGCATTCTACTCATGTTTACATTTGTCCTCTGTCAACGTCAGCACGTGGATTTGTTCCATTACCTCGGGTACCTGCACTAAGCGCTGGGAGCGTCAACGTCGGTGTTATGTTATGTAATTGTATCAGTGAATAGTACACTGTGATACATTTTTGAATAGGTCTTTAGGTGAGGTAATGCGTTACCGAATACAAAATACAGGGTTCCATTTTAAAAAAAGTCATACCGCTGTTCATATCTTTGTAAAAAGAACAAAGTTATAACGAAGGCAATCATGCTGATTGATGTCCCCCTGACGGCTAAAGAACATTTGCTGCAAACATTTTGTAATTTGCATCTGGACAAACAGTTATTTATGGTCATCAAGACAAATGGGACATCCTGTATATATAGTGTTTGAAGAGATTTACGGAAACTTCGGTAGTATAGAACGAAAGGGATTGCCCCATAATTTCAGTGCAGAAGAAGCTATGGCAGGCGAAAAGTGGGCTGAATGTGTCCATTTAAGATGTACCGCGGAATTCGAGGGAAATGATGAAAACCACAACCAAACGTTCAAGGTCTATACAGGTGGCCCATCTGGTGACGAGCAGCCCATGTAAAGATATAAGAAACAAGAATATATCTAGAACTACAGCTCCACTTCTGAGAAGAAACTGTTCTGGAGAAAGTGGGGCAGGCGGCTCTACAGAAACTCATTCGGAAACTGTAGGAATGGAGCACGAAATATAGCATTGTACAGCTGAGGACGGAATCGTTTAAATAATTTTGTAGCTTACTGGTTGGGGTGTAATAATTAAAACGACAAAAGTGGTACAATTTCGTCAACTGCCCACTACGGACGTTTAAACTAAGGTTGGCATTCGACGAGCGAAACGAAATAGGCGCTAGAAAGTACGGACGAGTATACGAATGTGGAAAGTGGCAGCTGGATGCCCTGGGATAAGGCTAAGAAAAAACCAAGTGGGTTGATGACGACTTCACGAAGACCAAGTGTACCACGCGGACGTTGAAGGTCCACCTTTCCTAAAGTCCACGCGCTGACCTTTAACACAATCGCGCTCAACAATCTCGGCCATCCCACCCTGTTTATCCAGACGAACAACTCGGAGAAAGCGTTTAAACTCGCGAAAGATTGCGCAGTTTACTCTAGCAACAAGTTTGTCCAGCACTTGAAAGGCCCTCTTTATATGCGGAAGCACAACTCCCAGATATCCGAGATTAAAAGCAAACTCTTGTTTTCTTGCCCTTGCTGGGCCGAGACACACACACACACACACACACACACACACACACACACACACACACACTTTGCTGTGACGTATTTAAGGGGACCGCGAGGTACGTGGTGGGACAATAAAGTAATGAGACAGATGTGAAAAAAATTTTGCTTACCGTTTTAGTCAACTTTAGTGTTGTCTCCTTCAAAGTAGTTCCCTTCTGGCTGCACACACTTTTTCCAGCGCTTCTGCCATTTATGGTAACATTTCTGGAAATCATCTTCTGTAATATCCTCCAAGATCCCCGTCACAGCTTTTTAGACATCTTTTTTCGTTTGAAAATGGTGTCCCTTGACCGCCCTTTTGACTCTTGGAAATAGAAAAAAGTCGCACAGAGCGATATCTGGTGAAAAAGTGCCTGTGGTAGTACTGAAATTTATTCTGAGGATAAAAATTGCTGTACTGACAGAGCAGTATGGAATGGCGCATTATCGTGATGCAGAATCCAGTTATCAAGAATGTTGGCACGGACACGAAGAACTCTTTTATGAAGTCTTTCTAAAATTTCTTTGCAGTAATATTGGTTAACTGTTTGACCAGGAGGCACCCACTCTTTATTAACAATTCCCTTGGAATCAAAGAAGCACACAAGCATTCATTTCACGTCCATTGCGGTCTTCATCCTCTTCTTTCTAAAATTTCTTTGCAGTAATATTGGTTAACTGTTTGACCAGGAGGCACCCACTCTTTATTAACAATTCCCTTGGAATCAAAGAAGCACACAAGCATTCATTTCACGTCCATTGCGGTCTTCATCCTCAACGTTCGTTCTGCCTTCACTAAACATTGTATGCCAACGAAAAACTTGAGCTCTTGACATAACTTTCTCTCCAAAAGCCTTCTGAAGCTTACCGTAAGTTGTCGTCGAGTTTTCACTCAATTTAACACAAAAAATGGCTTACTGTTGCGCAATATTATGCGGTTCCATTTACGTGACGAGAGACACAAACACGTGTTAATTTATAACAGCACAACTCACGACTGAGCAGTTGCATCAATGTGCCGCTCGGACTAGAAGCAGCTTATAGGCCAAGGTCAAAGACATTATGCCTACACAAGCCTGCAGGATTGCCAAATCTGGCAAAGAAAGTCAGTCTCATTGCTTTATTGTCGCACCTCGTATTTTAAGTATCTCTGTATAATAAGCCCATATACCACACCATCTTCAGTAACGAATGAAAACGCTGTGTGGAGGAAAGTAATTGTGACCATAATGTTCTTACAGCTGGAACAAAACTACAAATAAGAAGTGTAATAACGGGAATCAATTGTTTCAGAGAAACAATTAGTGTACAGCAGATCGAATATAACAGTTGGGAGAGAGTTGCCTAAATCGTGTTACTACTGAGATTCTATTTATCATAGCGTAAACGGTACGTTACGAATTTATTTAAACAACTCTGTCCTCAGCTGTGCGGTATTGTTGTTGTTGGTATAGCATTTGAATAATGGAAATATTGGCTCTGGGACCTAACATTTTAGGTCATCAGTCCTCTAGAACTTCGAATTACTTAAACCTAACTAACCTAAGGACATCACACACATCCATGCCCGAGGCAGGATTTGAACCTGCGACCGTAACGGTCGCGCGGTTCAAGACTACAGCGCCTAGAACCGCTCGGCCACACATGCCGGGGGAAAATATTGAGAAAACTGAACAGACCACAGTTTATTTCTTGAACATCTGGAGCTGGTACAAATTAGGAACCTGGCATATGTTGTACCACCCTTGTAAACTATGTCCCTGTGCTTAAACGTACGTTGTACTCTTAAGTGTAAAGAAATGTCTTGCATTTTATTTCTTACATCATTATTTGCAGGTATTACAACATAACCTTCCCCACCCCTGTACGCTTTCCACGTTTCGCATTTAATGCATTTAATCGACTGATATTATTTTCTCTGGGTCCCAGCCACGTCCAATGTTTTAAAATCCACGAATTTTTGGCTGTGGATTTTACGGCACTGGACGCGGCTGGAAGTCCGAGAAAATCTTACCAGCATACATCGCCGCGAAACTGTCCCTTCGTAAAATGCGTTTGATCTTTTTTCTATTCAATCTTTCCCAAACAATTCGATATACCATTCATCTACCTTACGAATGTGGTGGCTTCCCCGTAAGAGACCATTTTCACAGATGAAGCTGTAGTTCTACATTCCTTCTTCATTGCTTTGGTTAACATTACTTCTCACCATAGTGGCGTACGCCCCAGTAGCTGAGTGGTCAGCGTGACGGATTGCCGTCCTCTGGGCCCGGGTTCGATTCCCGGCTGGGTCGGAGATTTTCTCCGCTCAGGGACTGGGTGTTGTGTTGTGTTCATCATCATTTCATCCCCATCCGGCGTGCAGGTCGCCCAATGTGGCGCCGAATGTAATAAGACCTGCGGTATGGCGGCCGGACCTGCCCCGCGAGGGGCCTCCCGGCCAATGACGCCAAACGCTCATTTCATTTCACCATAGTGGCTCCCTCGCTAGGCCTTCAAGTGCGGATTGGAAAATTTCGTGATTTCCGCTTGATGCGTCGATATTTTTTGGATGGACTCCTTTCGCCCAGTTTCTGCTTGCCATGCATTGAAATTGTGGGGCAAACCATTTCGTTCTGGAATGACGAATGCAAGTTTTCTTGCGTCCGTCAGCCATGAACAAAACCTCATCTCTTCAAAGTGAGAATATTATCTTTAAGTTCACTTTCATCTTCGTTGGAAAACTTTTTTCATGACGGAAAATTTTTATATCCCGCCCCATGGCATTTTCAGTGCGTATGTACAACCAACGTCCGAACTTCTACGAGAATCAGCAGACTACGAGTAAGGGGATAATGGGAGGAGGTCTTTGCTGTGCGGCAAATGGCAAGTTGGACATTAGAGCCTAACGGAAAGCGTGTCCGGATGGCCGAGGCGATCAAGGATCGCAGCATCTTGATTCAAGTCCTGGAGTGGTACAAATTTTCAACTCTCAGCGCTGCATTGCCGCAATGCCCTGAGGGGCTGGACGTCATTATTTCGTTTCTATCTCATTCCCATTCAATTTCCTTTCCCGCTAATTATTCATGTTTTATATTCACATTCTCATTTTTATGTTCATCTACAGCATGCCTCTTCATTACGTCTTAGGAAGATTTTATACGCGTGCACATTCATTTCTTCATGACCCACGCGCTCATTTAGATATACTGTTAGAGCTAAATGCAATTCACCTTTGCTCAACTTTCCATGACGCCTTCCTGTTGCCATACTGGAATGAAAAAATAATTATGTACTCAATAACTTAGGATAAAGAAAGCGTTAGAAAATTCAGAACATCCTTTTTTTTAACATTGCGTTGCACTAAAAGTGCTAAAAAGTGGTTCAAATGGCTCTGAGCACTATGGAACATCTGTGGTCATCAGTCCCCTAGAACTTAGAACTACGTAAACCTAACTAACCTAAGGACATCACACACATCCATGGCCAAGGCAGGATTCGAACCTGCGACCGTAGCGGTCACGCGGTCCCAGACTGAAGCGCCTAGAACCGCACGCCCACACCGGCCGGCTAAAAATGCTAAACCCATATTTAAAGCTCACTACGCGAGCAAGTTTTTTAAACTCTACCGGTGCAAGATCGGAAACCTATAGCAGTATATTAGGCGCAACGTTACCATTCTCTTCTGCCAGTTTCTCACAAACGGATCACAAGGAGTACAAAATCATACATGCTTCAAAACTAAGGTTAGTTCACATATCTTCGTCTGTCAATAAAGCGTTACGATTCCTGTTACCTTGTAACAGTATTCCTTTTGCCATTACTCAGAAAGTTAGATGAAAACTACAGTAAAATCAACACGATCTGTTCCTCAACACACACAACTCGTAGCTGACTAAATATGGATCCCTGAAGCACATAGTTCATGCTGACGTCACTAAATATCAGATGGTACAAAAGGTACGAATGTTGTAGTAGCAGCTCAAACTAGGACTCGGTATAATGAAGACAACTCGTCCGTATCCATTCAGTGAGCCTCTTATCACAGTATTTACCGTAAATGTTCCTTTGTTTTGGGAGTGAATTTTCTCGCAGCGACATCCTTCTATAAAACGTTCTGTGCTCTGTCACGTGAAACTTTGGTGAAGTCCGATCTTTCGACGACGTCCGCCATCTTTTTCGACAGGAACAAAAGACGATGGTGGCTCCTTCTGTGCTGATAATCTGTAGCTCATAGATCGCTTGTGATTGGTCGGCATACGTCACCTTCACGTCATGCTGCCAGAGGTGGTGTTCGCGTCCGCACTGGTGGTGCCAGCGCACACTTAGGGACGTAAACAATTGGTTCGGCGCCTTCCTCTGTGTGTGATCACCGTCGAGAGACCGCCTTCACGCAAAACTAGGAGTAGAGTTGGCGTCCCTGTTGAACGAGTTCTCAAACATTCTAATTTCTACTGCTGAATAACTAGGATACACTCTAACAAATAAACACAGAATAGCGTCTGACGAGACTAAAATATTGTTCCAAGGTTGTACATATTGTGGTTCTGTCATTAAACAAGCAGCAGAAAGTAGAATGTGTCACAACAACTTAGGAAAAGGCTGACTGTTAGTAACGCTACAACCCAATATCTCGTGTATTTTTCAGGTACTTCTCTACATCTACATCTATATCTACATCCATACTCCGCTAGCCACCTGACGGTGTGTGGTGGAGGGTACCTTGAGTACTTCTATCGGTTCTCCCTTCTATTCCAGTCTCGCACTGTTCGTTCCTCTGTGTGGGCTCTAATCTCTCTGATTTTATCCTCATAGTCTCTTCGCGTAGGAGAGAGCAATATTGCTTGACTCCTCGGTAAAGGAATGTTCTCGGAACTTCAACAAAATCCCGTACCGAGCTACTGAGCGTCTCTCCTGCAGAGTCTTCCACTGGAGTTTATCTATCATATCCGTAACTCTTTCGCAATTACTAAATTATCCTGTAACAATGCGCGCTACTCTACGTCGGATCTTCTCTATCTCTTGCATCAACCCTATCTGGTACGGATCCCACACCGGTGAGCAGTATTCAAGCAGTGGGCGAACAAGTGTACTGTAAAGTAAATTCTTTGTTTTCGGACTGCATTTCCTTAGGATTCTTCCAATGAATCTCAGTCTGGCATCTGTTTTACCGATGATTAATTTTATATGGTCATTCCATTTTAAATCACTCCTAATTCCTACTCCCAGATAATTTATGGAATTAACTGCTTTCAGTTGCTGACCTGCTATCTTGTAGCTAAATGATAAGGGATCTATCTTTCTATGTATTCGCAGCACATTACACTTGTCTACATTGAGATTCAATTGCCATTCCGTGCATCATGCGTTAATTCGTTGCAGATCCTCCTGCATTTCACTACAATTTGCCATTGTTACAATCTCCCGACATACTACAGCATCATACGCAAAAAGCCTCAGTGAACTTCCGATGTTATCCATAAGGTCATTTATATATATTGTGAATAGCAACGGTCCTACGACATTCCCCTGCTGCACACCTGAAACCACTCTTACTTCTGAAGACTTCTCTCCATTGAGAATGACATGCTGCGTTCTGTTATCTAGGAACTCTTCAATCCAGTTCTACTCGAGTTTGTAACTTTTTTTGCAAATATATGTATTAATGAATTTTTTTCAGTAATTAGTGTCTATGAAAATCTTCATAGGATGAATCATTATAGTTAGCAGACCGACATATCAAGGAAGCTGTTGCTGTGTAAAACACAGAGAATATCTTTCGTGCAACAATAACAACGCAGTCGCAGCGGTCACGGAAGAGTAGTATTCGCCGGCCGGTGTGGTCGTGCGGTTCTAGGCACTGCAGTCTGGAACCGCGTGACCGCTACGGTCGCAGGTTCGAATCCTGCCCCGGGCGGGGATGTGTGTGGTGTCCTTAGGTCAGTTAGGTTTAAGTAGTTCTAAGTTCTAGGGGGACTGATGACCTCAGATGTTAAGTCCCATAGTGCTCAGAGCCATTTTTGAGTAGTATTCGTGAAGCATCTGTCGTGTGGAACAGACGTATGTGTTGTTGCGCAAATGCCAGAGTATTTTGTGTGGAATATGTTACTGTAACATTTGTCCAGGCAAATTAGAAGTGGGCTTGTACGTACGTACGTCGTCGGAAGAAGATTTTGCAATCAATGAAGAATACTCTGAGGCCTAAATTTATTCAAGCCCCTCGCTAATTAAGAAGATTCTGTTGCCAATAATGGATCTCATAACAAGCACTACTTCACACCGAAAGCATAGCATCGCAGAGTTAAGACCCATCCTGTGTTTCGTTGGTGTGTAATATACAGGGTTATTACAAATGATTGAAGCGAATTCACAGCTCTACAATAACTTTATTATTTGAGATGTTTTCACGATGCTTTGCACACACATACAAAAACTCAAAAAGTTTTTTTAGGCATTCACAAATGTTCGATATGTGCCCCTTTAGTTATTCGGCAGACATCAAGCCGATAATCAAGTTCCTCCCACACTCGGCGCAGCATGTCCCCATCAATGAGTTCGAAAGCATCGTCGATGTGAGCTCGCAGTTCTGGCACGTTTCTTGGTAGAGGAGGTTTAAACACTGAATCTTTCACATAACCCCACAGAAAGAAATCGCATGGGGTTAAGTCGGGAGAGCGTGGAGGCCATGACATGAATTGCTGATCATGATCTCCACCACGACCGATCCATCGGTTTTCCAATCTCCTGTTTAAGAAATGCCGAACATCATGATGGAAGTGCGGTGGAGCACCATCCTGTTGAAAGATGAAGTCGGCGCTGTCGGTCTCCAGTTGTGGCATGAGCCAATTTTCCAGCATGTCCAGATACACGTGTCCTGTAACGTTTTTTTCGCGGAAGAAAAAGGGGCCGTAAACTTTAAACCGTGAGATTGCACAAAACACGTTAACTTTTGGTGAATTGCGAATTTGCTGCACGAATGCGTGAGGATTCTCTACCGCCCAGATTCGCACATTGTCTCTGTTCACTTCACCATTAAGAAAAATTGTTGCTTCATCACTGAAAACAAGTTTCGCACTGAACGCATGCTCTTCCACGAGCTGTCGCAACCGTGCCGAAAATTCAAAGCGTTTGACTTTTTCATCGGGTGTCAGGGATTGTAGCAATTGTAAACGGTAAGGCTTCTGCTTTAGCCTTTTCCGTAAGATTTTCCAAATCGTCGGCTGTGGTACGTTTAGCTCCCTGCTTGCTTTATTCGTCGACTTCCGCGGGCTACGCGTGAAACTTGCCCGCACGCGTTCAACCGTTTCTTCGCTCACTGCAGGCCGACCCGTTGATTTCCCCTTACAGAGGCATCCAGAAGCTTTAAACTGCGCATACCATCGCCGAATGGAGTTAGCAGTTGGTGGATCTTTGTTGAACTTCGTCCTGAAGTGTCGTTGCACTGTTATGACTGAATGATGTGAGTGCATTTCAAGCACGACATACGCTTTCTCGGCTGCTGTCGCCATTTTGTCTCACTGCGCTCTCGAGCGCTCTGGCGGCAGAAACCTGAAGTGCGGCTTCAGCCGAACAAAACGTTATGAGTTTTTCTACGTATCTGTAGTGTGTCGTGATCATATGTCAATGAATGGAGCTACAGTGAATTTATGAAATCGCTTCAATCATTTGTAATAGCCCTGTACATGCCAGCATCTAGATAACTTTCTGGAACGCTGTAGTGTGTTGAGAGAAAATTCATTGACCCGAGCCGTTAACCATCAGCCAAATGTAGTTAAATTTACAGCTGATTCTGAAATAAGATAGCATTACTGTGAGTTATGTGAAGTAGCACAGTTTCCCTGAAGTTTTGTTAGCCGTTGCTTACTTTTTGTGAATATTTAGGTAACCAATATCATTGCATGCCACATTAACGTCTTTTGTGATCATGTCATACGTGTATTTTACACATGGGTTAGCCTGTGTGCATTTTTTTTCAGGTACTGCATTGTCTTTCTTGCACGATATTTACGTGTTTTCAGAGTGATTAAAATCACTTAGCAAAATTAATTTGTACTCGTTTTTGCAGCTGGCGGCCGTTTTATTCTGCAATCTAAATTAATTTACATTTCGGTCGTCGTCGTACGCAGTAGTAAACATTTGCGCGACAGTGATCACGTTGTTACCATCTACGTCGTTTTACCGGTAAGCATTGATTTTGTGATTCGATATTTTGTTTCCATTAACAGCGAAACGTTAGATGCACGTGTGACAGTAAAACCTTACACAAGCGGTAGAGTATAGGGGCGTTAGATATTTTTCACAATTTTGCTTATTATGTTTCAAATTTCGTGACAGATTAAAAACGCGTGCCGGACCGGGACTTGAACCTGGGACCTCTGCCTGTGGTGAGCAAGTGCGCTATCGATTGAGCTATCCGGTCACGACTCACGGCCCGTCCCCACAGCTTCCCTTCCAAATGTGTATTATACGTTTGAGCCTCAGGTCACACATATGGCATCGCTACCGGTTACCAACTGTTACCAGGACACCATCAGATGATTTGATAATTTCACATTCTTAGCGCCGCTATGGTCCTTCTCAGTTGAAAAATTAAAGTCTGATAATGGACTGGTAATAAGTCCGAAAGTCGTAATGATACCATTTTTGTGACGTGAGGGTAAAAAATATAATTAAAGACGCATGCGGTATCGTAATTCATTGCGCTTAAAAAAAATTAAATGGAAAGCTATTCTTCTGTCAACAGTGAAATGCATTACTACGGCTTACTTGATTTTAATTTTGGCTCTGAGCACTATGGGACTCAACTGCTGAGGTCATTAGTCCCCTAGAACTTAGAACTAGTTAAACCTAACTAACCTAAGGACATCACAAACATCCATGCCCGAGGCAGGATTCGAACCTGCGACCGTAGCCGTCACGCGATTCCAGACTGCAGCGCCTTTAACCGCACGGCCACTTCGGCCGGCCGATTTTAATTTTATTCATTTTGTTTGGAAGTACCACTGCTTTTAGCATGAACCGCCGATGGTAAAGACGATGGTGCTTCAGAACAAAATGAATAAACTTCCGGCTTGAGGGAGAAACCATTGGAGCTCAAACGGTTAACTAATCAGTTTACATGTTTCTACGTGGAGCACATCTGGCATATACAAGTGTACGAAGAGTATTTAAGTGTATCAAAGCATTTTACTGATACGGCAACTTCAGAGACAGAGGACATTTCTGTCTCTTAACATTTCATTTTTATGACAGCATAGGTGGAATAATGCGAAACAGTTAATGAAATTAATTGTTAGCAGATGACGATAGGTTAATCGGAAGTTGTAGCTGGTAAAGGTTGATTCGATGAGTAGTTTTTGGTGGTCGCCGCCGTCTTCCTTGACTTGCGGACGGCGTTCGATTCAGTTACACATTACCTCCTAACGAACACAACAC
The DNA here is from genome assembly GCF_023864345.2 of Schistocerca serialis cubense. Taxonomy (NCBI): domain Eukaryota; kingdom Metazoa; phylum Arthropoda; class Insecta; order Orthoptera; family Acrididae; genus Schistocerca; species Schistocerca serialis. Next base: position 99,787,434 of record NC_064649.1, read on the forward strand.
GAGCATATATTATATATATATATATATATATATATATATATATATATATATAGTGACAATTATTGAACTAATGAAAAAATTAGTGATAAATTGAGGCGAGCACAACATGGAAACGTCACGACGGATATTAGGATGTAGGTTATGTTCGATATGGCTGCTATAATTGAGGATGATGTGGCGCAGACGAATAGCTACCCGCTGCATGACCCGCTGAAGTGTCAGAACATCGGTGATGTCGATGACCTCCTGAATGGCTGTTTTCAGCTCAGCAGTGGTTTTGGGGTTATTGCTGTACACCTGCTCTTTAATATAGCCGCACAAAAAGGAGTATCAAGTGTTCAGATCCGGAGAACATGTCGGCCAATTGAGGCCGATGTCAGTGGCCTTTGGGTACCCGAGAACCAGAATGCGGGCCCAAAGTGCTCCTCCAGGTCATCATCTTGCTTCGATGGGGTTGAGCTCCGTCTTGCATGAACCACATCTTGTCGAAATCTGGGTCACTTTGGGTAATGGGGATGAAGTCGTCTTGCAAAACCTTCACGTACTGTTTGATAGCCACCGTGCCATCAAGGAATATCGCACCGATTATTCCGTGACTGGACACTGCACACCACAGAGTCACCCGTTGAGGGTGAAGAGACTTCTTGATCGCGAAACGCGGATATTCATTCCCCCAAATGCCCCAATTTTGCTTATTGACGAACTCGTCGAAATTCCCCGCAAGTAACTGTGCAGTTTGAACGTCCCAACGCAAACCGTTCAGCAGTTATGACGATTTTATTTCATATATTTCAATAACTGTCACCTTGTATATATGTAATCACGGCACTCGAAAATTGTACTAAATACCAGAACACGTGCAGAGATTCGACGACTGGTGCACTGATTGGCAGTTTAATGTCAACATACATGCATGTAACATACTGCACATAAACAGGAGAAATACCCGTTGCTATTCAGTGCACGATTACCGAACAATCGCTGGAAGTTGCAATTTGTATCGAATATCAGGCACAACGTGTATGGAGAGGAACAGCCGCATAAAACTAATTGCTGGGAAGGCAGCTCCACGACAGCAATCCATCCGCGTAGGAGGTACTTTCCACAACCCTCATTCTACAAATACCTGAGATCCGTACCACGTAGAGTTGACAGAGGAAATACAGAGGACCCAAAGGAGAGCAATGCTTTTCGTTCGATGGGACTCGTTCAGTGAGAGAGATAACGTCACAGACATGGTCAGCCAACCTAGACACACACGTTATAACAGTGGCACTGAACATAATACTGTAGTTTACTGCTAAAATTCGGAAATCATTACTGTCTGAGCGTATGTTCTTAGAAGATTCAGTCTACACATTACTTCATCCTAAATTTACCTCGCTTCTCTTAGAATATAGGTTAAGGGAAGGCGAACGTAAGTTTTTAGCGTGTATAGACAGAGAGAAAGATTTTTACGAAGTTGATTCGAATACTCTCTCTGCTATTCGGAAGGTAACACGGGTAAGTTACAGGCAACGAAAGGCTATTTACAACTTTTACAACAGCCAGGTGGCAGTTACAGTAGTCAAGGGAGCATGAAAGGAAAGAGGTGCTTGAGAAGAGAGTGAGACAAGGTTGTAACATATCTCCGATATTATTCAGTCTATACACTGATGAAGCAGTAAAGGCAACCAGAGACAAATGTGAAGTATATGGAGAAAAAAGTAAAAACTTCGAAGTTTGCCGATGACGTTCTAATCATGTAAGAGACAGCAAAAGACTTGGAAGACCAGTTGAACGGACTGGACAGTGTTTCGAGAGGAGGATATAAGACGAACATCAACAAAAGCAAAACAAGGATAATGCAATATGGTGGAATTAAATCAAGTAATGCTGAGGGAATTACCTTAGAAAACTGACACTTGAAGTGATGGATGAGTTCCACTATTTGGACAGCAAAGTACCTGATTACGAGCAAAGTAGAGATGATATAAAATGTTGACTGCAAATGACAAGAAAACCGTTTTTGAAGACGAGACATTTGTTAATATCGAATACAGATATAAGTGTTGCGCAGTGGTTAGCACACTGGACTTGCATTCGGGAGGACGACGGTTCAATCCCGTCTCCAGCCATCCTGATTTAGGTTTTCCGTGATTTCCCTGAATCGTTTCAGGCAAATGCCGGGATGGTTCCTTTGAAAGTGCACGGCCGATGTCCTTCCCCATCCTTCCCTAACCCGAGCTTGCGCTCCGTCTCTAATGACCTCGTTGTCGACGGGACGTTAAACAACACTAACCTAACCTATAAGTGTTGGAAGTATTTTCTGGAGGAATTTGTCTGGAGTTTAGCCTTGCACGGATGTGAAACATGGACGATAAACAGCTTAGACACTAAGAGAACAGAAGATTTTGAAATGTGGTGCTAAGGAAGAGCCGGCTGGTGTGGCCGTGCGGTTCTAGGCGCTTCAGTCTGGAACCGCGTGACCGCTGCGGTCGCAGGTTCGAATCCTGCCTCGGGCATGGATGTGTGTGATGTCCTTAGGTTAGTTAGGTTTAGGTAGTTCTAAGTTCTAGGGGACTGATGACCTCAGATGTTAAGTCCCATAGTGCTCAGAGCCATTTCAACCATTTTTTTGCTAAGGAAGAATGTTGAAGATTAAATCTGTAGATCGCGTAACTACTAAAGAGGTACTGAACAGAACTGGGGAACAAGAAATTTGAAGGGCACAACTTGACTAAAAGAAGGAATTGGTTGGTAGGACACAATCTCAAACCATACAGGATGACCAGTTTAGTATTTCATGGAAGTGTGTGGGTTGAAAATCGTAGGAGACCAAGAGCTGAATACAGTAAGCAGAGTCAGAAGCATGTAGGTTGCAATAATTACTCAGAGACGAAGAGGCTTGAACAGTGTAGAGTAGCTTGAGAGCTGCATGAAACCAGTGTTCAGACTGAAGACCAAAACAACAAGTAGATGAAGATAAAATTAGACAGCGAATCGAGATCACCTACAATCCTCCTTCCTGCAGTAACTTGGCGTGTGACAGTCTCCTCTGCCGCTCACTACAGCATGGCTTGTGAAGTATGGATTTGTATGTAGAATATGACTTTCTTCAGATAAGTAACCTGCCATGTTATGACCGATCACCAGCCCTGTTCTACTACAGTCTGCCGGTGTTAGCCGCTGCCTCCAGCTTCACAGACTGCCCCAGTTGTGCCCGTCGGTGGCAGGGGGGGAACAGCCGCGCCGCCTCCGCACTTAGCGCCAGGCTGGGGTGGGTGTCGGCCCACCCCGGCGTCCAAATTACTCGCGACTGGTCCCGGCACGTTATAAAAGCCTGGCCCGGCCAAGCCCAGCGCAGTGGACGCCTCCTTTATTGACTTTGCAGCGCCGGCGCGGCGCGGGAAATTACTAATCGGATTTCGCGACAGCGCGCTCCCACCCTGGCAACCCAAGGCGCCACCCCTTTCCTGTTTGCCGCGTCTCCATAAGCGAACCGTCACTTCCACTACTTGCTCCCATACTTGCAGCCTTTCAGGACACCTAACATCGTCTCTCCCCCTCCCCCTCCCCCTCTCCCCCTCCCCCTCCCTCCTATTCCTATGTGCGGTACTGATGCAAGGAAAACCTATAAGACGCCCAATTCCTCATTTATAGGGTTCTGTACCTCACTCGGTCAAAACGGAACTCTTGTGGAAAACTTGTAGAAAAACTTCGCTGTCTGTCTGTTTGTCCGATTGTTCAAAACACTTTTTCTCACTAATTGGTGGTCGTGTTAAGTGGAGATTTACGTGAGGCACTGAGTTCTGTGGTCCGTTGGCGGTATAAAATGTTGCACTGCGATGTATGCCACATATTTTCATACACGCAAACTCAGTCATCAAAATCTAACATGGTACTTCCTAGCGACCTATAATCATGAAATTTGGGAACGAGGGAGGTTCCACAGTACAATTAAAGGAAACAAATGAAAATTGTTAATTTGTAATTATGTAGCAGCACAACCATTTCGGATAGGAAAGTTAGATTCGGTGCAATATTTCCGAGCGCACAAGTTACAGCCAGGCGCAGGCCTGTTGACAGTAAGTTACGCTTGCCAGCGGTTGCGAAGTAGAATGGAGGCTACAGGACCGTCGAACCACTGAAAAGAGTAAACACAGCGTTTTGCATGGCGCTAGTTACAGGCAGAAGGGACCACTGGCGCAACCTCGGTGTTATGAGTATGTGACTCGGAGCAGCGCGTTAGCAAAACAGAGGTGCACAGCCGCGTATAAATAGGTGCCGGTTTCGTAACGAAGGGGATTGAAGTGTGGCAGCTCTCCTGGACAGCGGGGCGTGTCACACCACCGACTACATGCAGCAGCACACGGGGCGCCAGAGTTTCTGTCCACGGTGGGTCGCTGATTCGACCGTCTGAGGCCAACGCGGGATCCGTAGCCGGCCATCGGCTGACCATTTGATGGCTCGCTACCGTGGGAAGTCTTGTTGGCTCCCAAAACACGCCGGAGGCATCCAGAGGCGAGAGGCGCAGATTTGGCTGTCGGATCGCAGGCGCTTGTTGTCGCCTCGATCTTAACCATAACGGCGAAGAAGCACGCAGCGGGCCCCAGCGAGCAGCGCTGAGGCAACGGGGACGGAGGCCGCTGAGTCGGCTGCTGGCACATCCTGACGTCGTCAAAACTCTGCCGCTGTACACAGCTAGCGCGCCACAGTATGTTGTGCAGGTCACTCAGGTAGCCCTTCCACGCCAAGCTGTTATGCAGACACCGAAGTCGCGTCCTTGGCATTGCGGGACCCTGTGACATAGACAGAGCGCTGCAGTAGCTGGGAATAATAACACACTTTTAAGATCGCAGCCGAGTTTTAATATGGCGCATCCTGACAGTTTCCATCCACGACCTACATTCCTCCACCGCATGTCAACATCTACATTTGGCAGTGACGGCTACATTATGTCACATGAGAAAGAGAAATACTTGTTTTGTCATTTGTTATCCGATGTCACGCTAGTAGTTAAAACAATCAGGAGATCTGCATTCAGACTGGCTGGGTCACAGTGGTAAAAGCCAAACACCAGGAACGGATTGAATTTATTACTCACATGACGCCTTGTGGAATATATCCACCAGCAGGTATCAAGGACTGATTACTGTACACTGATATGGTGTTCCAAGTTTTATGCGATACAAACGTTCACACAAAAGTGAAACGCCACATCTAGGTCTAGCAATCTCTCCTGGATACCTGATGGTGGATAGACACCGAAACACGTAATATGATGAACAAAGTCATTTCTTGCCTGATGTTTGCGTCTTACCATTGCGACCCAGCCAGCCTGAATGGATAACTACTGATTATTGTACTAATGGTCGCCTTCCATCTGCATAATTTTGTCACATCCATATTATTGAAATTAAAGCAAACATTCTCTAAAATCTTGTAAACTCTTGGACCAATATCTTGCCAGTATCAATGTCGATAACAGGCAAAAATGGTAGAGATTCTCGATTCCCGCACGGATGAACTGTCTATAAACATAATTCCGTCTGTACGGAACCCTGAGTGTGGGAGTCCTACTCTTACTTTGTCAATTCTTTTTTTATTCAATCTCTTTCACCTCTCTCTCCCACACTCCCCCTCTCGACCTCTCTCCCTCTCCCTCCCTCCTGTCTTCGTTCTTCATATTCTCTGATTCTCCCCTTCCCCATATCCCCCCTCTGCTTTTTTTTCCTTTATCAACTCCTCCTCTCCCTCTCCTACTGCTCCACTTATTCTTCTGCACAACCAAGCAAGGTGATGCGGCGGTTAGGACGGATGGAATCTCCGCTCTGCTATCCGAACCGACTTTTTAGTGCTTGGGAGGTTGAACTGAATAGTATTTATTGAAACGTTCATTCGCGGCAGATACAGAGATCTCAGAGGTTACTGCAGAGATTCCTTCGTGGCTGCAGGACCACCAGCGTGGGAGGCGATGTAGGGCATCGCTGATCCCTCGGTAATGCCCACAGCGTCCTTCCTGTGACTCAGATAATTATCAAGAATCACGGACCTCTTCCAATGCTGCCGCCATCCTTCAAATGCAACAGACAGCACAATATTTCAGATGAGCATTAAAAGATTAGAAACTTTACATCACAGGCATTCTGACGTTTGAAATTTCATAAGGCAGTGTTAGCCCTCTTATACAGCCTTAAAAACTCTGAAATCGAAGGATTCCTGTTTAAATAAAACAAAAATGTAAAACTTCCTCCAAATTCTACCGTTACTGGAAAGGTAAAACCTTGAAATATAGTAATAAAATAAGAAATTAAATGATAGCTGTCAATACTTCATTTTTCAGTAACAAGTTTCCATCTTATAATTATCAAAAGCAAGTAAATTCCAAATTTATTGACTTCATTCTCATCGACGAAAATTACCCCGCAATGACGAGAGCTACTGAACCCGGGTCACAGGACACAACACACAACGCAGAACTGAGAGCATCCCACACACCACCCCCAAGGTATAGAACTATGCCTTGTACTCTCTACGTATCAATGTATCAGCAGCATAAACAAGTGATCCCTCGTGTAACGGAATTTTGATACCTTTGCAAAACTTAAGATAGCATTATTCTGAAGCGGGACAGTATAACAGCGATAAATATCCCTAGACATCACTTGCGCTTGATAATTAATCGGTTTACTAGGCTAAGGGAGCACAGAGCACCACATCCTCAATGATAACATGAAATTTCTTGTACTGGTATTTTAAGTAGAGCATTATCACATAGTAGCCAAACGCTGTGGTGTTATAGCGATTTATCAGAAATTACAAAATCATCAGTTGTTCCCTGACACTGAACGTGACAAGCTGCAAATACACTTCTTTGAACATTTCTGCACAATACGTAAGTCGTGTAATACTTTAACGGGCAATGACGCTAGCGGTATAACCCTCCGGTTTTATCGCGCGTGTGGCGCCTGGAAAACAAGCCGGACTAAGAATCGCAAATAAAGCCCTGCACAATCAGCACCCATGCGAAGAAAATCTCTACTGATGTTCGGTCACTGTAGGACCTTATAGCAATGAGCAGAGATAGGGAGATCCACGGCTTGGTGTTAGCCTCAAAGCAGACAAACAGAATAACAATACTCTGCGACAACGCAGGAACAACTGACTTGGACCGCACTCCGTGCTAACGCGTGGCATCTCACCCAGACAACAATGACCTCGTTCCGCGCCCGTAGGTGATGCACGTGACCCACCGTACGTCTACCATTGATTTGTAGCACCTGCTGTCCAGGTGTTTCCAAAGAATTCCAATCCTGGTCGCTGCACTTGCAATAGCACCTCTTTTTGACCATAAGATGTTTTCTCTAAACCAGGGCTTCCCAACCTTTTCAGCTGGCGGACGCCTTCTTCAGTCGAAAATCGATGGCGGACCCCTAGTCAGTCAAGAGCACAGTAACTTTATATTTCAGAGCGAAACCCATGGGAACTGAAAGCTTCTTAATGCAACTGCCATGTTCCCAATGACGCCCCCACCCCTCGAAGTATCAATAGTCTTTGGTTTAGAGATGAATCAAAACAACTTGAAATTAACGATCCAATTTGAATTCCCACTATATCCAGACATTTACTAGTGGATTTACTCCCTTACTTCAACACACTATAGCCTAATTAAAGTTACTTGGTAATTGAAATTTCACATGATGGAGCTGTCTTCCTCCAAGAGCAATCAATTCACGTCCAAACTGTTCGCTGTTGACAAGCTGCCGCGTATGGTCTGTTCACTTCCACTATTTGGCTACTGTTGTGTAAGGAGAATCCATACTTCGTAACAGTCGTGTGCGTGTGTGTGTGTGTGTGTGTGTGTGTGTGTGTGTGATTTTTCGTGAAATCCGAAGAAAAATGTTCAAATGTATGTCGTCCTCCCTCCTCATTCATTTCAACTGGAAACTTCACTTGTTGTGAAGGCGATGGAGAAACTTCACCCTTCTTCAATTATCCTGACTTCGGCCACCGATCCATGTTAGAAGTAACAAACTGGTCAAAAATCGACTTATGAAATAGTTAGTGCACTGAAAAAGTAAGTTTGACATTTGATGATGCCTGGGGCCGCATACGTGCCAGCGAGCGCTGTGATTGGTCGACAAAGCTCGCTCCGCACATGCGTAAAAGGTTTCAGCACATCTAGCGCCGTGAGCCGGTGTACAAACGACCCCCGTATTGTTACTAAACAGTCGATCAGAGAAGCCGCGTTCTCCGGCACTAAACTGTGTATAAGTTCTCACTTAGGAACCGCAAAGGCTGCTTGGGGATACGACTTGAAGTATTCACATTTTTATTCAATAATTTGCTCATTATTTTACACGATTTGGTGGAAAGTGGCCGCGGAGCCCCTAGAATCAGCCGGCGGACCCCTTGTAAGGTGTCAGGCAAATCCAACACCTTCCATGAAACCCTGACATGATAAGCAAACCCAGTAGTATGTCACATAGCTCCGAAAAAATCGTGACATTAAATTAACCAAAGTAATACGAGTAACGAGTGAGCAAATGGAATACCACAGACTAATACAAGAATGCCTAAATGCATGTCATACCTTCCCACCTTGAGACAGACGCAGTTCCGAGGGGAGAAACGAGAACAGAAGCCGAGAGCAGAACCGTGTTAAGCGAGAAGGCCCTACGACAAGGGACGGACACCCACGTCGCCAGCTAACCGCTAGGACCACCCCCCAGCCCATGTTAAAAGATAGAGCCCTCCAGAAGAACAGTATAGATCTTACGATAACGCTAAAAGGACCACACCACCCGCAAGTTTTAACGTGAGACTTTTTCGCGTCTCTGTTACGTTGCAAACTTTAAAAACATTGCCCCACCACGAAAAGTATAACGTTTCTCATTGGATAGACCGAATCTTTGTAGGCGGAGCTTAAGGTTAACATTGAGACCCTGATTGGTCAGATGAAAACACAGCCAGATAGTTTTTTTTAGAACGAACTTCGGTAAATTGTAGTAAGGAGAAGTTAGAGGGAGTTGCTTCCGAGACAGCGAGGTGAGCGGAGCTGTGCTGCCCGCAGCCCCCTGACGAACACCGACAAGGTAATGAACGCACGCGATGCCGCATTTTTGAGCGCATCAGGCTTCACTCAAAACTGCAGAAGTCTCATCTGTTACATCCCCTTTTTGCGTAATACTAGTGTCGATCGTCAATTAAAGCTCATGGTGTTCACATTTGCCACTTGAAGTAAAAATCTGAAACGCGATGATTTTTCTGTTATATAGTTATTGAGAAGCCACATCAGCCACTGTAATTTACGACAAGTTAGCTAGAAAATTAAAGATAATTGAGGGTCACTGTAGACCATTTTGATAGTTTTCTCTTTTGTAAAACTTGATTTAAACCTAGATTATAGATGTGATATGGCATAGGTCATCCTTCGAGCCATTGTAGAACTTGGAAACCCAGTCAGGGAATATTCGTTCACATTTTTGTTGAACGCAGTCGGTTTTTACCATCCTGTATTAAAACATTTCCTTTTATCAATAGTGCAATTTATAAACAATGTTTTGTGAGTAGAATAAAATTTCCAATGGTAAACTTAACTGCTTTTTTGACGTTATTTTACCAGCTAACTAAAAATAGGAAAGCGTTGATCGCCTTCCATTAAATTTAGTTAGTATTAAGATTCTTTTACAGGGAGTGCAGTGGAGCTGACGCTGAAATCATTAAGTATTTGGTTATATCATCGCTAGTCTCACTCTTCTGAATTCTACATGTCATGTGTGGTCTGACGTCTCCTTACCAGCAACAGGTCCCAGGTTCAATCTAGTCAATTCCCTAAAAAACACGCTCAGAGCGTCGTTACGCAAAAGTGGTAGGGAGACACGTTATAGAACAGACAAACACCACGCAGCATGTTTAGATCCAAAGGGGTCCGCGGACCACAGGTTGGGAAGCCCTGCTCTAAACCAATAGTAGCCGTTATCAAAAGAGCGAAGCCAATGCGCTTGCAGTAACAACAACGATAGAACAAAACCCAGTGGCACGCCAACCACAATTTCGCCGACCATAGCGTGATTACACAGGATGACCGCCAACTACGGCGACGACATTCATTCAAACATCGAGTAGCAAACCTAAGGCCCGGTCCAACCGGTCAAACTGAGCATAAATGAACGGTCTCCATTCAGTAGCCGTCTTGCATCAACGATCCCCCACACTATTGTAATGCCGTTCTGTCAAACAGATAACTCGGACAACTCATGCGGAATTCACGGTTCAAACCTGCGGATCAACTATGTGGTCACCTACATCAACCATCAGCACTTTGCCCTACTGTGCCGCAGCTGCACAACATTACCTCCGGGATGGAGAGGAGGGTCTCACCCACTCCAAGTGCCAGGGCCGGCAGGCACCTCATAGCTTCAGCCGTGAACTGCGCGTCCGCCATAGAGGGCGTTCGCTGAAGAACAGCACAGAAGCTAGTTGCCGGCCAGCACTCCCAAGTGCGAATTCTAATCGCCGGAACGATGGACGTCCGGCACATGTCCACATTTTGGTTTCCCACCACATCCCTAAATAACGTCATCGAGAACTACATGGTGACGGTCGAAAAACTTCGACTTTTTTTTATTACGGAATTCAAATGTATACAGGGTGTTACAAAAAGGTACGGCCATACTTTCGGGAAACATTCTTCACGCACAAATAAAGAAAAGATGTTATGTGGACATGTGTCCGGAAACGCTTAATTTCCATGTTAGAGCTCATTTTAGTTTCGTCGATATGTACTGTATTTCCTCGATTCACCGCCAGTTGGCCCAATTGAAAGAAGGTAATGTTGACTTCGGTGCTTGTGTTGACATGCGACTCATTGCTCTACAGTACTAGCATCAAGCACATCAGTACGTAGCATCAGCAGGTTAGTGTTCATCACGATCGTGGTTTTGCAGTCAGTGCAATGTTTACAAATGCGGAGTTGGCAGATGCTCATTTGATGTATGGATTAGCACGGGGCAATAGCCGTGGCGTGGTACGCTTGTATTGAGACAGATTTCCAGAACGAAGGTGTCCCGACAGGAAGATGTTCGAAGCAATTGATCGGCATCTTAGGGAGCACGGAACATTCCAGCCTATGACTCGCGACTGGGGAAGACCTAGAACGACGAAGACACCTGCAATGGACGAGGTAATTCTTCGTGCAGTTGACGATAACCCTAATGTCAGCGTCAGAGAAGTTGCTGCTGTACAAGGTAACGTTGACCACTTCATTGTATGGAGAGTGCTACGGGAGAACCAGTTTTTTCCGTACCATGTACAGCGTGTGCAGGCACTATCAGCAGCTGATTGGCCTCCATAGGTACACTTCAGCGAATGGTTCATCCAACAATGTGTCAATCCTCATTTCAGTGCAAATCTTCTCTTTACGGATGAGGCTTCATTCCAACGTGATCAAATTGTAAATTTTCACAATCAACATGCGTGGGCTGACGAGAAGCCGCACGCAATTGTGCAATCACGTCATCAACACAGATTTTCTGTGATCGTTTGGGCAGGCATTGTTGGTGATGTCTTGATTGGGTCCCATGTTCTTCCACCTACGCTCAATGGAGCACGTTATCATGATTTCACACGGGATACTCTACCTTTGCTGCTAGAACATGTGCCTTTACAAGTACGACACAACATGTGGTTCATGCACGATGGAGCTCCTGCACATTTCAGTCGAAATGTTCGTACGCTTCTCAACAACAGATTCGGTGAGGCGGACCAATTGCATGGCCTCCACGCTCTCCTGACCTCAACCCTCTTGACTTTCATTTATGGGGGCATTTCAAAGCTCTTGTCTACGCAACCCCGGTACCAAATGTAGAGACTCTTCGTTCTCGTACTGTGGACGACTGTGATACAATACGCCATTCTCCAGGGCTGCATCAGCGCATCAGGGATTCCATGCGACGGAGGGTGGATGCATGTGTCCTCGCTAACGGAGGACATTTTGAACATTTCCTGTAACAAAGTGTTTGAAGTCACGCTTGGTACGTTCTGTTGCTGTGTGTTTCCGTTCCATGATTAATGTGACTTGAAGAGAAGTAATAAAATGAGCTCTAACATGGAAAGTAAGCGTTTCCGGACACATGTGCGAACTCCAAAAAGTAACTATTCTGTGAGCGTTTTAAGCCGAGTTTGCACGGCATGCCTCGGCGTCAGAGAATCGGTTCCGCCCTCACACTCCCTATCTACACCGATTTGAGTAAACCTTACTTGCTGGAGCGTTCTTTGGTGGCTGTACTCAAAATGTGAAGGAAGGTTTCAATTGTCTCATATGGAGATACGCTCTAAAAATAACATCCAGCCGAAGCGAAATTGTCAACATTGCTTCTAATTTGGCCATATGTCTATTCAGTGTAGGCCATACGGCATTATTCCACATGGCAAATGCCCTTAAAATCAAAATCGCCGATGAAATATCCCGATTCTGTAAAGACAGAAACGCCAGTGGTTGTATGCTCAGCGACGAAAAGGGCTTTAAGGACGAAAATGAGGGTTTATCAAGTCAAAGTAGCAGAAAGCGGCCTCTTCGATGATATCCTCTAAATTTCAAGCTTCGTGTTTTTTTTTATATCATAAAAAATACATGTAAAACCTTAAATGCCTTTCCTCAAGACCATGTTTTTCAGCATGGTTGTCCTCGTGCACTATACAATTTTCATCCGTTTTAATGATTTTTGGTCTCCCTTGAAGAAAAGTGAATTCTATTCAGTTCATCGTAGCCGACTTTATTTAAAAAATATCGATATTTAGTATATTCTCCGGCAAAAAGAGGGCTGCAAAAATGAACGTTTTCAAATATGTAGACTTTCACCAAAAAAATTTTATTTTGATTATCCCTACGAAGAACTAAAATTCACGAAAATCGGATGAAGTCATCATCTTCTCCTTTTCAATAATGCCTGAAGTAACGAGTGTTGTTTCCTTATACATCCCCAGACATTGGTTTGAAACATTACTAGATACCTCAGTAATCCAGCTGGTTTGTACGTAATTTGTGTGTAGGGGGACGTGTATGCCGCAGAAAACCTCATAGATGTGTGGTTTGTCAAACCCATCTGCAAACGTTATTTGAGAACTTGTGCGTGATGTTTCAAGTTTTTCACTGTCGGGAGAATAAATGTGTTTTCGTACTGACTTGTTATACTTATTCCACACTTGTCACCTGAAACAATCGTTCTAAAATTGAAAATGTAACTTTCAGACTCCTCAGTTCACGTGAAAACATGGATCTAGTTAGGTTCATGGGACACGTGTGTCCCATTTGACTGATTTTAAAAGTCGGTCAGCTTAAATCTTTTTGGTTGTGAAACAGTATTGTTTATCACAAAGGAAGACAAGTTTCGATCTTTCATTTTTCAAATACATGCTTAATAAATTTTAACCGTGCTGAATAATATACGGTAGACACTGGACTCGCATTCAGGAGGACGACGGTTCAATCCCGCGTCCGGCCATTCTGATTTAGGTTTTCCGTGATTTCCCTAAATCACTCCAGGCAAATGCCGGGATGGTTCCTCTGAAAGGGCACGGCCGACTTCCTTCCCCATCCTTCCCTAATCCGATGAGACCGATGACCTCGCTGTCTGGTCTCCTTCCCCAAACAACCCAACCCCAACCCAATAATAGACGAACAGAGCAAGAAGACACATGGGTTTAGACTTCATTGTAAACAGGAAATTAGCGCATAAAGTGAAGAATTTTAAAGGGATTTCAGGCAGGATAAGAAATTGCACGAAAGATGTTCCCTGCAAATCTTTGAAGGGTCTACATCGATGTACCCACATTCTACGATGAAGTACAAGACCTCTACTAAGAGCTACAGACAACAGATCTCACTTCAAGAAGAAGAAGAAGAAGATGATGATGATTATGATGATGATGATGGCTATTGGTATGAAACTTATGTATAATTTTTATTGTAAAACTCTGGATATGATAAGAAATAACAGAGGCTTACATTAGTAGAATGTATAGACAGGAAAATGAGATTTGTCTTTAAGGCAGTGTTTCAGAAAGAAGCAAAGAAAAAATGGATTGGTCAGGTATCGAAAGAGGATAATAACGGAAATAAATCTTCCATGAAACAATATAAAAATGACAAAGGGTGTTATGGTCTTATACCTTGTATTGACTGCAAATAATAATAGATATCTAAGGAGCAGAGGCAAATTAGGCACAACAGCTTCAAAAAACCAAACAGTAAGGTGGATTGTAAGAATTTGTGTGAGCACGAGGACGAATTGGAAAACAAGTTCAGCTTAGTCGATAATGCAAATTATATGAATGTAAACAGAGGGGCCATTAAGTTGCGAAGGAACTTAAAAATTGGCTGTGCCTCTGTTACCGTTGGCTGAATATCACAGACAATAGATACTTGAGCGGTTTAAAGCCAGGCTCCACTGCCTATGGCGGTCATATCGACGGCATTGTTCCTGTAGTCGTCCTGGTGAAAGGTTACAGGAAGCGAGGACTAACTAGACGTGAACTTAAGCAACTCTTGGAATCACGGTGAGGGGAGCTGTGAATATGGCAAAAGGAATGACTTCGTAATTGTTGACTTGCTTAGTTATACTGGCCACACAAAGCGCAGCTGGCCCCTGGCCTCACTCAGTCCAGCCCTCCACACTTTCCTGCCATCTGCATCTTAATCTCCCAGACCCAGTATCTGCATGTCTCGCGTGGTATTATCCTTCCATCTCATTATCCGCCGCCCGTCCCAGTGGTCTCTTTCCTTCAGCTTCTCCTTCCATTACAGCCTTTACGAGGTGCACTTAAGTTCTAAGGCCTCCGATTTTTTTTCTCCGGACTGGAAAGAGAGAGAAACATGTGCATTGTTTTAAAATGAGGCCGCGTCCATTGTCAATACGTCCCAGAGATGGCAGCACCGTACGGCAGATGGAATTTTACCGCCAGCGGCGAGAATGAGAACTGTTTTAAATACTTAAAATGGCGACGTTTTCCTTACTTGAACAGCGTGCAATCATTCGTTTTCTGGATTTGCGTGGTGTGAAACCAATTGAAATTCATCGACAGTTGAAGGAGACATGTGGTGATGGAGTTATGGATGTGTCGAAAGTGTGTTCGTGGGTGCGACAGTTTAATGAAGGTAGAACATCGTGTGACAACAAACCGGAACAACCTTGGGCTCGCACAAGCCGGTCTGACGACACGATCGAGAAAGTGGAGAGAATTGTTTTGGGGGATCGCCGAATGACTGTTGAACAGATCGCCTCCAGAGTTGGCATTTCTGTGGGTTCTGTGCACACAATCCTGCGTGACGACCTGAAAATGCGAAAAGTGTCATCCAGGTGGGTGCCACGAATGCTGACAGACAACCACACGGCTGTCCGTGTGGCATGTTGCCAAGCAATGTTGACGCGCAACGACAGCATGAATGGGACTTTCTTTTTGTCGGTTGCGACAATGGATGAGATGTGGATGCCATTTTTCAATCCAGAAACAAAGCGCCAGTCAGCTCAATGGAAGCACACAGATCCACCGCCACCAAAAAAATTTCGGGTAACCGCCAGTGCTGAAAAAATGATGGTGTCCATGTTCTGGGACAGCGAGGGCGTAATCCTTACCCATTGCGTTCCAAAGGGCACTACGGTAACAGGTGCATCCTACGAAAATGTTTTGAAGAACAAATTCCTTCCTGCACTGCAACAAAAACGTCCGGGAAGGGCTGCACGTGTGCTGTTTCACCAAGACAATGCACCAGCACATCGAGCTAACGTTACGCAACAGTTTCTTCGTGATAACAACTTTGAAGTGATTCCTCATGCTTCCTACTCACGTGACCTGGCTCCTAGTGACTTTTGGATTTCTCCAACAATGAAAGACACTCTCTGTGCCCGCACATTCACCAGCTGTGCTGCTATTGCGTCAGCGATTTTCCAGTGGTCAAAACAGACTCCTAAAGAAGCCTTCTCCGCTGCCATGGAATCATGGTGTCAGCGTTGTGAAAAATGTGTACGTCTGAAGGGCGATTACGTCGAGAAATAACGCCAGTTTCATCAGTTTCGGGTAAGTAGTTAATTAGAAAGAAAATCGGAAGCCTTAGAACTTGAATGCGCCTCGTACTACCGTTTTCTCCCCTCTCCTCCTCTCATGTCCCTACCATCTTTGTTTCTTAAATTTCACACTCGCCACGACGCCAGACAGTGTGTATAATTGCCTGAGTTCCCTGTTCTCCCTTATTCTCCACTGTTCATTTTCGTACACTGGTCCATATATTTTCTCAATACGGTAGAGCGTCGATTATCCGAACGTCGGTGAACCGAACGACCGCTTAACCGAACTGTATACTCGCTCGCACCTGTTACTCTCCCACCCTACCGTCCATCATCCCCCTCACTCCCAAACCAAGTTTCCCACAGTAGTCGCCGCACTGGGCCACCGCTGCTCCTAATGGGGCCTTCACAAGGCGCTGCTGACCGGCCAAGCCGCCAGTCTCTGTGTTTCAACAATCAGCACACTTCTGTCGGCTCGGCACTGGCAGTAGAAGTAGCGGCAGTATCAAAGCTGTTCACAGCAACAGCTGAGCCAGTTTAAGAGTTGAGGCGTGCCGCTCCGCGCAGTTTGGATTGGTTCAAATGGCTCTGAGCACTATGGGACTCAACTGCTGTGGTCATCAGTCCCCTAGAACTTAGAACTACTTAAACCTAACTAACCTAAGAACATCACACACACCCATGCCCGAGGCAGGATTCGAACCTGCGATCGTAGCAGCAGCGCGGCTCCGGACTGGAGCGCCAAGAACCGCACGACCACCGCGGCCGACGCAGTTTGGATTGCGCGCCCCCAAGAAGAGCTTCTCACGGTGCAAACAGTTACCTCCTGTTCTCTGTTATGACCACTTGTGTGCTGCTGCGTGAAGAAGTGAACTTGACGATACAAAATGCTTAAACGTAAACGTGTTGTCCTTTCCATGAGGGACAAGTACGAGATTATTACTATATATTCCTCCTGAAGTTGCCTTTGTATGTCACTTTCTAATACTAAAAGAGATGCCTGTTTTTATGAATAAATTTACTGTATAGTACTTCTTTTTGGCAAATAAACATGTACAGTTCGATTATCCGAACAAACCAGTTTTCCGAACACCCATGTCCCCCCAATTACTTCGGATAATCGACGATCTACTGTACTTTATTTTCAAAAGTGATGAGTTTTTTCTGTGATTTCTTTGTCAGGGTCGGCGTCTCACTTTCGCAGCACACTATTGGTTTGATGATAGTCTTATATATTCTTATTTTTGTCTGCCTAGATTGTAACCTCGATCTTACCATGTTGTGCAGAGAGCTCCTATACATCTCCCCCCCCCAGCTTTAATTCTTGTTACTATCCGTTGTTGGTTGGTTGGTTGGTTGGGGCAAGGAGACCAGACAGCGTGGTCATCGGTCTGATCGGATTAGGGAAGGATGGGGAAGGAAGTCGGCCGTGCCCTTTCAGAGGAACCATCCCGGCATTTGCCTGGATTGATTTAGGGAAATCACGGAAAACCTAAATCAGGATGGCCGGACGCGGGATTGAACCGTCGTCCTTCCGAATGCGAGTCCAGTGTTACTATCCGTTGTTCTATAAGGTTTTGTTGGTTGATGTTGGTCATTGTTGAATGGAGATTAAATGGTCGCCAGTGTGTGGCAGTGGAGGGGAGGTGTGTGGAGGGAAGGAGTGTGGGGGGAGTGGGAGAGGGAGAATGTGTGTTTCTGGAATCCTGTGAGGTAAACGAACTCCAGTGGCGTAGGTAGGGTTTTGGACGCTATGCAGGCCGAAACGCTGAAGTGGGTCAGCGCTGAGATTGGTAGACGGCAAAGGGGAGACAGGGGAGAGAGGCGGGGGCGGTGGGGGAGGGGGAGGGAGGGAGAGAGAGAGAGAGAGAGAGAGAGAGAGAGAGAGAGAGAGAGAGAGGTGCAGAGGTAAACGGACTCTGCCACACACACACACACACACACACACACACACACACACGGTGCAACGCCCCGCCCCACTGGCTGGAAATCCGATTTGCAATTCGCAAGCGGCCGCTCCTCGCCTCGGGCAGTCGCTCCTGAGGACGGCCGCGCGCGACGTGTCGAAACTGCACACCGCACGCTCGCTCCTGGGGATTACGCGCATGTCCGTGGGCCGGTTAGCGCGTTGAACGAAACCAGGCGGCGTTTAGCTGAGGCGAGTGTGTGGCGAAGCCTTCCACTGCTGCGTTCTCTTAAATGTCCGCCGTAACCACTGCCCAGTTACATCCTAATATCGACCTCCCAGTATCGACGGAGGTGTTAAACAGGGTGTCGGTAGCAAAAGGAGCTTCACTGCAGATTTAAACGCCGCTAAAGCCTGTTAGATGAAAAGAACGCAACGAAACCAAAATTAGCGTAAGGAGAGGCGTACGGAAAGCGTTCAACGAATTCGAAACTAAAATTCTGTCTACAGATACGACAGAAAATTCTCGGTTTTGGTCTAACGTGTAAGCTACCGCTTCTGTTTTGCTCTTTTCTGCTGATGGGTAAGCTTGCGAGCCGAACGTACAAGTGAAAAATTTTGCACCACGGATTTTATAACGCTAATTTGTCGCCCTGACACTTACACGCTCTCCAGAAGGGTAAGCTTACCCTTTGCTCAATATGTAACATCAACTAGTCGTATGCAAATATGGTTGGTTCCTAACCATATACTCAGTATACGCTAGAATGCTCAGATGTGCTGACCTACAAACACTGCCTCCACCAGGTGGTTGCAAACATGAAATACACAAATAAGGAGATAATTAAATGACGAAGGAAAGTACTAGCTCTGAAATGACACACTCAGCAGTGTTAAATTCTTTACTCTTCTGCAATTTACTCTGTACAAGATTACACAATACAAGCAACATTATAGTTCTGCCTATTCACAATTTGGTAATCGCTCTGTCTGGCACTGTCCTGTGATGTATTCCCGGTCGTTAATTCGAGCGCGGAATACTGGCATCAGCTATAGCAATTGCAATTATATTTAGAACTAGCAACGTGAAGCCTCAGCATAGAACGAAAAAGACACGTGATCAGCAATTTACTTTACTTCCCTAACCGCCGTTGCAAATGCGCGACCACTAACAAAGGAACCTCCCCATCACACCCCACTCAGATTTAGTTATAAATTGACACAGTGGATAGGCCTTGAAAAACTGAACACAGATCAATCGAGAAAACAGGAAGAAGTAGTGTGGAACTACGAAAAAATAAGCAAAATATACAAACTGAGCAGTCCATGTGGAAGACAGGCAACATAAATGACAACGTTAGCTGATGAGCGCCGTGGTCTCGTGGTTAGAGTGAGCAACTGCAGATCGAAAGGTCCTTGGTTCGCGTCCTCCCTCGAGTGAAAATTTTACTTTCTTTATTTTCGCAAAGTTACGAACTGTCCGTTCATTCATTGACGTCTCTGTTCGCTGTAATAAGTTTAGTGTGTGTGTTTTGCGACCACACCGCAAAACCGTGCGATTAGTGGACGAAAGGACGTGCCTCTCCAATAGGAACCGAAAACATTTGATCGCAAGGTCATAGGTCAACCGATTCCTCCACAGGAAAACACGTCTGATATATTCTTCACGACACTGGTGACGGCATGTGCGTCACATGACAGGAATATGTTGTCGACCCACCTAACTTGCACACTTGGCGAATGGGTAAAAAGATTCTTCTACCTTACCCGATTTAGGTTTTCTTGTGGATGTGATAATCACTCCCAAAGTGATGAAAACATAAGAGTTTGTCACATAAACTGCATCAAATGAATGCAACAGTTTCACAGTCACACAGTTTTCCCTGTGCTCTGTCAAAACATATCTTTTTTACGTTTTCAAATGTTTCCGTGCGTAGACCGTCAAATCCTGTATATATCCAAACAAATCTGAACATGTCCTGGAATTTTGGAGAGCGAAGTTGATTATGTGTGAGTGCCTGAACTTTGATAATTATCTGAAAATAAAAAATTAAACTTTTCACTCGAGAGAAGATTTGAACCCAGGACCTGTCATTCCGCAGCTGCTCACGCTGACCACGGGACCACAGCGCTCGTAAGCTAACACGCTCCTTGATGTTGCCTACCTTGCGCATGGACTACTCAGTTTGTATATTTTGCTTATTTTTTTCATAGTTCCACACAACTTCTTCCTGTTTTCTCGATTGATCTGTGTACAGTTTTTCAAGGCCTATCCCTGTGCCAACTTATAACCAAATCTGAGGGGGATGCGATGGGGAGGTTCCCTTGTGAGAGATCTAACGCTTATTGCTGCAAAGGTTCTCGCCTCAGCGAGATAACATAAATTCTACCTCACCAAAAGCTTCCGTAGGCACCTCCACGGCTGCCGTGGAACACCAGCCGACCCTCAGGCTCTCGCTACAAGTACTCTGTCTCAGTAACGAGGTCGCACACCTCGCCAGGACCAACCTCTCTCCTCGACCCCCCCAGGAACAAGTCGCTACACTTTTTCGTAGCTCCTGTTCTGTTTTCTTCCCCCTTTTAATGTGCGTGGCCAATCATGTTGCTGGAAGGCGTTAGTTTCCGAGCGCTGACCAATCTCAGTTTTGCAATCGACCGAAGCTTCTAGAAGTTTCCAGACTGTTCCAGAAGCTTCCGCTCCAGCCGTTGGGAAAACCACCTACACGCTGCCACGCGTTTTGTGACCGAGCCCCTGTGTCTTCTCCTTGTCCTCGGCCACGTGGCTCCCGCTAAGCCGCGGTTCAACAACCTGGGGTTTCCAGGAGCTTACTGGCGCTGTTGTCTTCAGCTCTCAGGCCTGCCTGCCTCTCTTCTGTCTTTCCCGTTCTCCTGCCAGCCTCCCGTCTCCGTCCGCTTCACTGTCGCCCAACGTGCAGATATTCTGCCACAAATTAAGATCCGTAGCCGATGTCAGTACCGTTTATGGTTTCCTGTCTAGATGTTTATACTATTAAAGGGTCTTTTTTCCGTAGTGGTAGCTGTAATGTGGCTCAAAATGATGCCACCTTACAAACGTTAAATCAGTAACTGGATCAAAGCCGCTTGTCCACACCCTCTATAGCAGGGCTTAACAACTGGCCCGTTTTGAGCGCGAGTACTCGCGTCTGCTCAGGCACGTGCTCGCGAGCAGGTGCAAGGTCGCGGAGTAGGGAGGGAGGGGAGGGAGGCGAAATGCGCGCGCTCGTTTGAATGTGATCTCGCGTTCTTAGCAGATTTAACTAGCCATCTGAATGCTTTGAACATTTTACTACAAGGTAAAGATCTGCTAATTACTCATTGCATAGATCGAATACGAGCTTTTAAAATGAAATTGACACTTTGGGTGAGTCAGCTGGAAACAGGGAACCTAGCTCATTTTCCTAAATTATCATCCATGCAAGATGTTCACAAAGACTGTGAACGTTATTCACATAGTTTAGTTGATCAGCGCTTTCAAGATCTGACAGCACTAGACAGTGATTTTGATCTGTTCTCTCCATATTCAGCGAATATTTAAGAGATTCGTCCTGAGCCGCAGCAAGAAATTATTGACCTGCAGTGTGACAGAGAACACAGAGACAAATTTCAAAACAAGAAAAACATTTTGGAATTCTACAGACACTTCCCTCAGGATAGATTTCCTCATTTGCACAAACTGGCGGCTACAATAATATCAATGTTCGGTTCCACGTATATTTGTGAACAACTGTTCTCTGTAACAAGACGCGCCTGAGAAACGCATTGTCTGATCGAAATTAAACTGCACGCTGCGCCTAAAATGCACAAGAACAATTACTCCGAACATAGACGCAATTGTAAAGGGCAAGAAGTACAAGATAACCGAGAATCCCACACTTCAGCGACACCTTTTATTGTGTAACAGTTCACAAATTAATGCGAATGTAGAGGCATACACTAAGCTAATAAAATTATGTGGCACGTGTACATTCTCCTTTATTTGTTTCATTTGTCGCAATAATAATTCGTGAGTGATATCCCTGCAGGTGGCCGCGGATTTACATTGACTGGCGGCAGCTGTTGTGTGCCCCACCTGACTTTCCCCACTCTCCGCTCTGGTCCGGTAGTGGGGGTAGCGTGCTCGCGCTGCTCCGTGCTCGCGCCTTGCTGCTCACAGCTTGCTCCGCGAGCACGTATGTTGTGAAGCCCTGCTCTATAGCGATAAAGGCAACGATACGGTCGACGGCACTGAGAAATACTAAACTATTTCATTAATCAAGTTCCACTTGGAATCACAATCACTCAGTGACAGATGTCTATATGAGTGACCACTGGATACGAAGACATCTGTAATCGCTCAACATGGGTGAGGCCACTGGACCTGACGGGACACCAGTACGATTCTACACGGAGTATGGGGAAAGAACTTGCTCCTCTTCCAACATCACTGTACCGTATGTCTATGGGGGAGGGGGGGGGGATTCATGTTGTTGTTGCTGTGGTCTTCAGTCCTGAGACTGGTTTGATGCAGCTCTCCATGCTACTCTATCCTGTGCAAGCTTCTTCATCTCCCAGTACCTACTGCAACCTACATCCTTCTGAATCTGTTTAGTGTATTCATCTCTCGGTCTCCCTCTACGATTTTTACCCTCCACGCTGCCCTCCAATACTAAATTGGTGATCCCTTAATGCTTCAGAACATGTCCTACCAACCGATCCCTTCTTCTAGTCAAGTTGTGCCACAAACTTCTCTTCTCCCCAATCCTATTCAATACCTCCTCACTAGTTACGTGATGTACCCACCTTATCTTCAGCATTCTTCTGTAGCACCACATTTCGAAAGCTTCTATTCTCTTCTTGTCCAAACTATTTATCGTCCACGTTTCACTTCCATACATGGCTACACTCCATACAAATTCTTTCAGAAACGACTTCCTGACACTTAAATCAATACTCGATGTTAACAAATTTCTCTTCTTCAGAAACGATTTCCTTGCGATTGCCAGTCTACTTCGACCATCATCAGTTATTTTACTCCCTAAATAGCAAAACTCCTTTACTACTTTAAGTGTCTCATTTCTTAATCTAATTCCCTCAGCATCACCCGACTTCATTTGACTACATTCCATTATCTTCGTTTTGCTTTTGTTGATGTTCATCTTATACCCTCCTTTCAGGACACTGTCCATTCCGTTCAACTGCTCTTCCAAGTCCTTTGCTGTCTCTGACAGAATTACAATGTCATCGGCGAACCTCAAAGTTTTTACTTCTTCTCCATGAATTTTAATACCTACTCCGAATGATTGGAAATTAGTGCAGGTCATCCTTGTATCGAAGAATGGTCGTCGACGGACACAAAACTATACGACTGACGTCAGTATATTATTGAATTTACTGAGACAGACAGTATGAGGTCTGTTCAAAAAATGTCGGAACATTCGTAATTTCGCGCCAATGGTGTGTTGGAGCGAAATGCAGTTGGCATCCCTGCACACGCCTGTGTTTAACGAGTAACCGCCGGAAGTTTCATTGCTGTATGTCTGTTGGCTATTCGTTAGTGCTGCATTGAGTAGATCATTGTGTCACAAAGTTCATGAATTTCGAGATGAGAGAGGAGCATTAAATTTTGCGCGAAACTCAAGAAAACCTTCAAGAGACACACCAAATGACGCAGGAAGCCTACGGTGATGAGTGCTTAAGCCGTACTGGGTGTTAAGAATAGTAAACACTTTTTAAAAATGACCGGACGGAAGTTAAATATGACCCTCGGTCAGGACGCCCTTCGACGTCTGCCGACAACGCTCATGTCAGGACCATGAACCAGACTGTGTGTGTCAATCGAAGGCTGACTGTCCGAGAGATCCGAGAGATTGCAGAAAAATGTAACATTTCAGTTGGATCACGTCATGAAATCCTAATCCAGCATCTTGGAAATCATCTGAAATGTTGCTTTTTGAATAATTAATACAACATGCCCCAATCGTTTAGTTAAGGCTAAAATACATTAAGAATACATTTTCTCGGTTCAAATAAATCTGTAAAGTAAAGACAAAATGACACGATTTAAGGTAAGGAATGTATCTTTTTGCTGTTCCGCTAAAGGATGTTCTAGAGAAATGTTTGTTTACCGAAACTTTAAAGCAAGTTGAAGGCAGTCGCCGCAATTTAGTTTTGAATTATATTAAAGCAGGAGCTGTGCGCTCTCTTTCTCCCTCTATCCCTCTTTCGCTTGTTTTCGACGGCACAAAAATGGCTCTGAGCACTATGGGACTTAACTGCTGTGGTCATCAGTCCCCTAGAACTTAGAACTACTTAAACCTAACTAACCTAAGGACATCACACACATCCATGCCCGAGGCAGGATTCGAACGTGCGACCGTAGCGGTCGCGCGGTTCCAGACTGAAGCGCCTAGAACCGCTCGGCCACTTTTCAATGGCTGTTTCACAAAATGTAAGAGTTGTCGTCGTATCTATAACTTTTGATTACATAGTTGTGCTAATTTAATTAGAACAGCCGTGTTTGAATTAAGAATCTACTTTCCTTTTACATTAATTACACGTATCACATTACTACGCTGCTTACGTGAAGAGAACGAGATGCCAATGCTGAGCGATCCGTTCGTGTGCCCATCTGTGCCGCGCTGCATTGAGTCATGGTTGCGAAGATTGACTTAATGTCATGGACGTCCGGAGTGAAGTTGCGCATCGTGCAGCCTACTGCGAACAGTTTGAGTCGTAACACGTCGTCCTGTGATTGCACGAAAGGCTTTATTCAACACAGTGGCGTTGCTGTCAGGGTTCCTCCGAGCCATAATCCGTAGGTGGCCGTCATCCAGTGCAGTAGTAGCCCTTGGGCGGCCTGAGCGAGGCGTGTCATCGACAGTTCCCGTCTCTCTGTATCTCCTCCAAGTTCGAACAGCATCGCTTTGGTTCACTCCGAGACGTATGGACACTTCCCTTGTTGAGAGCTCTTCCTGGCACAAACTAACACTGCGGACCTGCTCGAACCGCGGTATTGACCGTCTAGGCATGGTTGAACTACAGGCAACACGAGCCGTGTAACTCCTTTCTGGTGGAATGACTGGAACTGATCCGCTGTCGGCCTCCTCCGTCTAATAGGCGCTACTCTTGCGTGGTAGTTCACACCTTTGGAGGGTTTAGTGACATCTCTGAACAGTCAAAGGGACTGTGTCTGTGATACAGCATCCACAGTCAACGTCTATCTTCTCGAGTTCTGGTAACTGGGGTTATGCAAAACCTTTTTTGATGTAAAAAAGAGGACATTTATTTCGAATCCAAGACAGTAGATTAACTAATAAGATTTTCAAATATTTGTGGAGTATGAAGCACACAACGGGCCTTGTCAGCGAAGTAAAAAAAGGATTTAGAAAGAAACAATATAAAAACAAAATATATAAACCTTTCGGGAAAAAGTATTTAAAATGGAAGGATTCCAAGGTGGTGTAGCTAAAATGACTGATTCACATTGATCTGGAGACAGCGAGAATAAACATAGTGAACAGATGAAAGCCTACTGGAAGAAACGTTAAGAACAAAGAATTGAAGTTGGAAAATGGTCCTTAGATGGCCTATTCACAGTAAAAACATCTACGTACAGTATGGTAACACCGTGCTCTGACGCTGATGGTTGAATCGGGACCTACCGCCGTGTCATCCTCTCTCAGTGGATTGTTTGCATTTGGTATGGAGCGGCGTGGGCTCAACAAATCGGTCTCCTGGTCGTTGTCGGAACCTCAGATTTAGGGACCACTACTTCTCAATCAAGTAGCTCCTCAGTTGACATCACGGGGCTGAGCGTGTACTCCGTGATGGTTACCCGACTAAGAAAAAATCCCTGGCACCGTTCTCTATATAGCGCCAGAAGGGCTCACCAATGAGCTACTAACATGGACTCTCACAAATCAGGAACTTAGAGAGATTGTTTGTCGTTATTTAATTCAGCTGCTTGGGGCAAAAGGATTCACTACGTGGAGTGTGGGTCTGCACAAGTTACCTTGACAAGCCTTCAGCTTGCCACGCTCCAAGCCGGTACCTGACGCGTCTATTAACGCACAAAGGAGGCCGCGTGAGGGATTCTTTAGAGCCGTACTCCATTAAGCGATCCCCGTATTTCTAAGGGCGCCGGTTCCGCAGTTCCGAAAAGCCGCCCTCAATAGCGTCACGGGCGCGGCATTCACGGAAATGAGGAATATAATCGCGAAAACACACGCGACTCGGTCCCCTGAGCGACGGGGGGCGTGTGTACCAACACAAAAGCGCCGGCGCGTTTCTTGCGCGGTGGAGTATGGCGGCCCGCTTTCAAGAACCCCGGTAACAAGCAGGCCCGGTAAGGGGCTATGAGGGTGGGGGAGAGGGGGAAGTAGTGGGGGGACACCGAAAACTCTGCTCTGTGGTGACAGTCGGGAGGGGGAGCGGGTCGCTGAAAGCCCGACTGAAAGAGCTGGTGGCCCTAGCCTCGGGGAGGAGGGGCTGCGCTCCTCACTTTGAGCGGTGCAGCTAAATTGGTTTTCGGTCTAGCGCCAGTGCAGGGCTGCCACACGTCGGTACCGACGGGGGTGGTGGCGGCGTTTGGGGGTGGGGATGGTGAGAAGTAGTGAGGGGGAGGAGGGAGGGGGGGGGAGGCGCTGCATTCTTCGTCACGCTAAAAGGCTGGAAATCGCGGTGCGGCTGTGGGTAAATACAACGGGCTCGTAATTGTGGCCCGGAGCGGTGGAAGGAACCGGGTAATGGTGGAGACAGAGAGAGTACTCTAGTGTGGTAAGAAGGGGAAAAAATGACCCAGACAAGTCGGCAGCCCGCGGATTTGCTCGTTACTTTCATCTTAATCCTACTTACACATCTATCTTCATGTAGTCGCCGTACTCTATACAGAATTTCGACTAAACAAGGGTCTCAGCTTCCTACATCCTGATTTTACCATATCCCATCAGTGCAAAGATACCATTGGTGCATTGCACAGTTTTGACAATCTAGGAATTGTAAGCAGGCTGTTTAGGTTTTTGTGTTGGTAACGCCATGTAGCGCTCTGTATGAAAATCACAGACTGTGCTGTGTGCAGTCTGTGGCTGGTTGGACTCCGGCAGTTGGATGTGAACAGCGCGTAACGTTGCGCAATTGGAGGTGACCCACCAGCAGCGGTGGATGTGGGGGGAGAGATGGCAGAGTTTTGAGAGCGGACGAAATGGATGTGTGTACGCCAGGAAAAGGAAATTTGTAAGACTGGATGTCATGAACTTATATATATAATGACTTTTGAATACTATTAAGGTAAATACATTGTTTGTTCTCTATTAAAATCTTTCATTTGCTAACTGTGCCTATCCGTAGTTAGTGTCTTCAGTAGTTTGAATCTTTTATTTAGCTGGCAGTAGTGGCGCTCGCTGTATTGCAGTAGTTAGAGTAACGAAGAGCTTTTGTGAGATAAGTGATTCATGAAAGGTATAGGTTAATGTTAGTCAGGGCCATTCTTTTGTAGGGATTATTGAAAGTCAGACTGCGTTGCGTTGAAAATATTGTGTGCCAGTTTAGTGATAACCAGAATAAGTAAAGAGAGAAGTGTCCGAGTACGTTCAGTTTTGCTCAGCTGTTTGAAAATCAAAGAACGTAAGAGGTTTACCAGCACAGTCATTTATAATTTTTCGAAGGGGACGTTACAGAATTACCCAAGTACGGAGCCAGATGTAACGGTCTTTGTACGTATAGGAAGAAAAAACACAGGACCATCTCACACACGACTGTTTGCACTGATCATATTAAAAGCACTATCAAAGTTTTGAAACACAGAAATGTCTAGCTGCATGTAAAAATGTTGTCGCAAACGAACGGGGGTCGCTACATGCGCTGAAGTATCTCTGGTGGGAGACAGTACATACGGACGCACACTTTAGGCTGAGAAGGCAGAGATGGAGATGGTAGGAGAAATGAGACTCTGGACTGGATTACTTCGCGTGTTGGTAGAGATCTTGCAGGACAGGACAGACACTAGTTTATAGAAATATAGAGGGAGATTAATAGAATCGCCCATCAGTTGCCTGAGCAAATGGTCATCCCAGCCTTTAACCGTACTAACATCTGTGTATACACAGTAATGTATGGTACTACAGGCCACAAACCATCGATGAGCCTGGTTATGTTGCTTTAATCGAACCCTTAGGATCAAATATTTGTTACACCGCAAGTGCCGTACAGGCAAAGATACGTGGAAACTAACAGCCCTAGCCCAGAACCACGTAAAGGCAAGCTTTGCATGTCCTCCTTTGTGTACAAAGCGAACTGAGTCTAACTGCACACTTAAATAGCACCTGCTGTAGGTCCGTCCGTCTTAAACCGCTGACGTTCGCTGGAACCCCCTAACTCTGCCAAACTCTCGAACGCTGCCTTGCTTGATGTTTGAGGTCCTCTGTGTACGGCGGTTGAGGCTGTTTACTAATACTGACCTCATCGCTTTTCACAACTGGCAATCGGTGTGTGTAAATAAAGCCGTTTCTCAATCCACATGACCTGTTACTGGACAGACGAACTTGGTCCACACGGTTCCCTTCTTTCTAAGTTTCAAGACATACGGCTAATATTCATAGTGCGATGATTTTTTTCTGTTTTCTTTCTGGCAGTGTTGGCCGGCCGCTGTGGCCGAGTGGTTCTAGGGGGCTTCAGTCCGCAACCGCGCTGCTGCTACTGTCGCAGGTTCGAATCCTACCTCGGGCATGGATGTGTGTGCTGCCCTTGGGTTAGTTAGGTTTAATTATGTCTAGGTGTAGGGGACTGATGGCCTCATATGTTAAGTCCCAAAGTGCTTAGAGCCATTCGAACCATTCTGGCAGTGTTGTGACTAAGTCAAAACGGATCTGCAGTGAATCATATGTGGACATGGTCAAGGAACTGCTTAATAGATCCATGCTAAATACACATCCGTACTCCACATACCACTTGTAAGTAAAGTCAGGTCTGGTGGACTAGCGGACACAGGACAAACTCTTTTATGTAAAAAGTAACATAAATCAAAGTATTGCTACCCATCAGGCAGCCTACTTTTACGACGGCCGTTCAATAATTAATGCGCACATTTTTTTCTCTACCAATTTCGGTTGACAAAATGCGGAATTTGTTGTGGGACATTGAAAGGTGGCTACACTGAGCCACTGCGCCAGAGATTGCGCCAAAGAGTATTATTCAGCCGCCTCCACTGGCAGTGCTTGGGGAGAACTCGTAGTAGTCAGTGCTGGTTGAGATGTGCTAGTGAAAAGTGCTTGTTGAGAACTCGTGGTAGTCGAAGTGCTTGCTGAGACGTCGTAGTGGCGAGTCGGTGTGGAGAGATTGTAATGTTTAGAGTGCTTTTCATCAATATAAACGAAGGTAAAAAAAAAAAATTCTTTTCTCTCTCATTATTTCAGTGTCCTGAATAATGCGTCATTACAGGTTCAGTCAACAAAGCATCTGGCGTGTGTTCTTGTATTAGAGTGTAATTCTGGGTTTCTTGCGCAATTATAGTATTTCTAATTTTTTTCTATCACGTCAGTATAAATGGTATTTGAAATTTCTTGTCTTGTTGAAGAAGAACCGTGCCAGATGTGTACGTTGAGTCACACTCCCACACACAGAACAATTACACTTGTGCTTTGGTTTCGTAGGTTTTATAGTTGCTGGGGACTTAATTAATTAATTGTGTTAACAGGAAATTTTCATTTCATTCTTTGTTGTTGTTCTATGCAGTCAGATTGCGTACTAAAACCAGTCAGGGCCAACCGTTTACGAGACACAGCGTAATCGGACATACAGCTACGAAAAATAAAAATGATTTTCAAATTTAATATTAATTAAGCCCCCATGCAACATGGTGGAATATTCCCGCTTCAGCTCCAATACTTTCATGGAGTACCGATAGGTGGTGACGTTATACGTACCCTTCCAATTGGCGTCAGTAACTGAAGTGCTTTCCAAGCAGAGGGCTGTCATTGAGTTCCTTCTGACCGAAAATCAGAGCATCGCAGATATTCACAGGTGCTTGCAGTGTGTCTACGGAGACCTGGCAGTGAACAAAAGCACGGTGAGTCTTTGGGTGATGCGTCTGTCGCAATCGCAGCAACGTTGCGCAGACTTGTCCGATGTCTCGCGTGCCTGCCAGCTGCTGACAGCTGTGACTCCTGCAACGTGGAACGTGCGGACACACACAGTCGAGAGTGGCGATGGATCGCAGTCAAACACCTCGTTACTCAACTGGACGTCTCTGTAGGTAGTTCCGACACACTCATCTCCCAGTTGGGGTAGTCAAAAGGTGTGTGATCGCTGGGTTTCTCACTGCCTAAAAGAAAGAGAATGAAGAGCAACGAAGGACCACCTGCCGTTATTGCTTGCGCGTTACGAGTCTGGTCGCGACAAGTTTTTGTCGAAGATTGTCACAAGCTGTGAAAAATTGGTTCATCACTTACAAGGGGAGGCCACGACGCTTGGAACACGGATTTACTTCAAACTTCGTACACTCGCAGTACTCCATGAGGACAACAAAATGTGTAAGCAGTAGCGCGTACTTCTCAAGCGTTATTGAGAAAATCGCAAAATAATTTCGGTTGTCAAATATATATCTTTGCATGGCCGTTTTCACCAGGAAGCGGCGGCTGCTGAGTGAGGGAAAAGAGAGAGGGAGGGAGAGAGAGAGAGAGAGAGAGAGAGAGAGAGAGAGAGAGAGAGAGAGAGAGGTGGGTAGCGTTCAGGCCCCGTAATCGCAGGATCGCTGGATCGAGTCCCGTTCGTCACTTTTTATTTTTTTATTTTTAACACAGTCATTTGCTTTACTATTTATATTACAATCGATATAATGGGAAAAATACGTGTAATCGGATGAACCTGTATTAAATTTACAATGTTATTTTGCAGTCTACAAATTCTACTGATTTTTATTATTACAAATAATGTAATATTCATAACTATCGACTAGTAAACGACCAAACGCTTAAGGCGATACTGAAATTGTATGCTAGTCCGTGTCTTCAAAATTGTTCGTATTTAATCGAAAATGAACGAGAAATTGCTTCTCATGAAGACGCTATTAAAATACACTCGATACTGCATGATCAATTATCGGCGCCGATATTTGAGGAAATGCTGCCTTATGCATGGGTTGCTTCCAAATTATCAGCTGAAAGAGAGTTTTTTTGAAAATGTTAACGAGTTTTTTTTCCACGGAATACCTCAAAAGATCTTGCGTATGTGGAAACAGCATTTATTCAATGCAGCTGGTGCCGTTTAACTTTAAGTTTTTCAATGTTTTTACGAAAAATACCATCCTGCCATTGTCCTCGTAATGTCGAAAGCGACGATTAATTGTACATCTTTCGAAAGCCATTTGTGCAGGTCAAAACTTGGAGGTAACAAGTAGTTTCGGGCTCCCTCCAGGTATAAGGGATTTCTCAAATCTCGGACAAGCATACATTTTCAGTATCACTTTATGCGTTTGGTCGTTTACTAGCTAATAGTTACGAATATTACATTATTTGTGATAATAGAAATTTGTAGACTGCCAAATAACATTATATATTTAATAAAAGTTCATCCGATTACACGTATTTTTTCCATTATACCAATTGTAATATAAATAGTAACGAAAATGACTGTGTTAAAAATTTAAAAAAAAACTGTCGAACGGGACTCGATCCAGCGGCTTGAACGCTACCAACTCGACTGCCGCCGCTTCCAGGTAAAAACGGCCACTCACAGCTATATATTTGACGACCGAAATTATCTTGCTATTTTCTCAGGAACGCTTGAGAAGTACGCGCTACTGCTTACACATTTTGTTGTCCTATTGGAGTGCTACGAGTGTACGAAGTTTGAAGTAAACACGCGTTCCAAATTTCATGGCCTCCCTTGTTAGAACTGTAAATAATGGGGATGGTGTTCTAGGGCTGTGAAGGGGTTATTCTGTTTGATGTTGTTCTTCATGGTGCAACGATCAACTCTTGAAGTGTAGTGTGCAACCCTCTGCAAATTGAAGAAAGTACTTCAGCGTGTCCGTCGCCACAAAAATACAAACGAACTGGTTCTTCCCCAATACAACGCAAGGCCTCAAACAAGTCTGCGCATCCGAAACCTCATTGGGCCACTATTTCATCGACCCTACAGCCTGCAACTCGCACTTTCCGACTTCCATCCGTTTTGCCCACTGAAGATTGCTCTACACAGGACTCAGTTCGTGGATGATGGAGAGGTTACTGATGCAGCAAGATGTTTGCCTCGACTTCGACCAGTACAGTGGCACCAAGCGTTCATGCAGACCCTGCCAGTATGTCGCCCTAAGGCCGTCGTTTTGAACGTAGATTATATTGAAAAACTGGGTTTTGTAGCCAAAAGAGTGAAGAATAAAAGGGTGCATTGCAACCCTGAACGTGCTTTCAGAAAATAATCTCTTGCACTACTAACTGAACGACACTCGCACTATGAGTTACATATTTATACTTTGAAGCTTCCTGGCAGATTAAAACTGTGTACAGGACCGAGACTCGAACTCGAGACCTTTGCCTTTCGCTGACAAGTGCTCTACCATCTGAGTTACCCAAGCGCGACTCACGCCCCGTCCTAGCAGCTTTAGTTCTGCCATCCCCCAGGCTGTGGCTAAGCCATGTATTCACAATATCCTTTCTTCCAGGAGTGCCAGTTCAGCAAGGTTCGCAGAAGAGCTTCTGTAAAGTTTGGAAGGTAGGAGACGAGATACTGACGGGGTGTGAGTCGTGCTTGGGTAGCTCAGATGATAGAGCTCTTGCCCGCGAAAGGCAAAGGTCCCGAGTTCGAGTCTCGGTCCGGCACACAGTTTTAATCTGCCAGGAAGTTTCATATCAGCGCACACTCCGCTGCAGAGTGAAAATCTCATTCTATATTTATACTTTGTTCTCGTGACCTCAAATCCCTACATTAGTAGGGAAAAACATGACTAGAAACGGATTTTTTAGAGACGCTGGCATAACATTACGGTAGGTCGTGTTCCCTACAGCAATTCTATTTTTCTAATTGCCCACAAAAGTTAGCTTGGCGCTACTGGACGAAAATGGTTGAGACCTGTTGATATTTGTGACTGTCTATGTGAACTGTGTTTACGTAATGATTGTAATTTGTGAAAACGTCTTTTGACTAATTATTTGATAGACCACTTGAAACACAGTGCTAGTACAAGTAAAACGCTGCGACCAAATTACTGGAATGGACTCCAACCAGTATAATTCGTCATTGAAGATGAAATCCATTATATGGGTTTGTGGCGTCATGTACTGTACGGAGGTAAAATATTCAAATGACTTTACACGTCATGTGATGAGTTCCACCGCACACGACTTCTAGATCTAGGCAACATGGCCAGACGTAAGTGTAACAATCCTATTTGTTTCCTCGACGTCAATACAATACCGGGAAGTATTGTACTGATGTAAAATTAATGACCTTGCGGGAAAAAAAAAAAAACACCTAATTTTTCTCCTGACATAACATCAAATTGCTCTCGTCAAACACACAGCGCTGTAACAAATATTTCATCCCACACACTGTGCTGCAATCTGGTGACAAAATCAGCAACCCCATTCTTCCGCCCCCCAACCCCTCTTTCCCCCTGCTGTTAAGTACATCGTGCCGAGCACGCGGAACAAAATTGGGCAGACAGAGCTGGGGAGCGGGTGTTCACAACTGAACGCCCGATGTGCACATCCGATAGCTCTCCATACTGCACGACTCATCGCCTTTATTTTCCTTTTATTCCGAGCTACGCAGTTCGCGTTTAATTAAATATGAAAGGAGATTGCCGGAAGGGAGAGAAATGCACTTTTTTAATATTGCTCCTATCTGGTCCAGTCACAGATTCGAATTCGGAGTAATTGGGACCAATCGAGCGCAGTTTCTGTGTGACAAATTACTCGCGGAATTTGATTCCGCTCCAAAAACTGCCTGAAAAAAGGACGAACGTTGGAAGAATATACGCCAAGTTTGTCTCTATGCACTATGTGTGGGAACTACGGTAGCAAAGAAAGATGTGATCCCATTTACATTGTTAATTACTGTTCTTCTACATTCCATGTTTCTAGTTAATTTTGTTACGTTGATTTGGTGCAAAACCATTAATTATTTTTTATAGACCTCTGCCTTTCTGTTCCTTTGATTTACACACGAAACATATGGCGCAGACAGAATCTTCGTTACATATCACGATATTTACAGGGGTTATCTTTATATTCTCTAATTGAAATTTTTTAAAGTTTTCCTTGCTGATAGAATATTCCATCATCTTTCAGGCGTGCTGCTGGGATATTATCAATTCTTGTTCCTATATTTCGTCTGACAAGTTTACCGCTATTCTCAGAGTGAGTCGCTAGCAGGATTTTTGTATCACTTTACACAATATTGTGGAGTAGACTCGCACGCGTGAGAGCTGCAGGTTGACATTAACATCGTAAATGAAAAGTAGAGTCATATGCATCGCTTCTTGACTGCAAAGACAAGCTCAACAGATATCTGTCGCTTACAGCGCCATCTACCACCAGTAGAAGGCAACGGATTGGTAGACTGTACGTAGTATTAGAAACAGAATACGAATATCCAATAAAAACAGGGTGTTCCCGTTTGAAAATACAGAGTTGGCATCGCCCACACGGGAGGGGTGGATATTGCTACACAGGACGTGATCGTAGTTGAATACTTGCCTATGTACCATTGTCAGAAAGTTTGCAGACTTCATTCTTCAAATTTACTGTGACCAGCAAACCACAAAATTGAAAGGGGTGCCTATTTAAATACTGGTGTCAGTCTAAAGAAAAGTTTTACCTACTCGGCACAGCATGTTCACTGTGCTAAACAGACTCCTGCGATTGTAAATCACTAACTCGCTTCGCCTGTAGTGCAGCTTAAGAGTCCCATGTCGCAGTATCAAATCCTGTTTAGCTCTGCTGTCAGTCCGTGTTCCAACATTGTGTTAAATCCAGCCTACTCGACAAATATGGGGTGTTTAGGAAACTTGCTTGCTTGGATCGCTGCGCAACATTCAAACAAATCGTATTAATGAGTTTTATGACAAAAGGAAAAGATTACAATATTTAACTTTTTTACCAAACATGCAGCAACCAGTCGCAAAATCATGTTTTATTTATTCACTTTTGCAAATCGATTTCAACTGATTGACAACCACCATCGGTGCTACAAATACAAGAAAAAAAATAACTAATAACAGTGACCAAGTGAATAAATGAACATAAAGCAACGTAAATCAATTAAATGTATTAGACGCATTAAACCATTTAAAATGAACATACAAATTTACCTTTCAACCAATATGTGCCGTGAGTAGTAATACTGTCTTAAGCAGAGATCAAACACAAAGTGGTACATCGAGAATTGAAAGGGCACGGCCGACATCCTTCCCCGTCCTTCTCTAATCCGATTAGATCAATGACCTCGCTGTTTGGTCTCTTCCCCAAAACAATCCAATCCAATCCAATCCAATCCGCTACTACTACAGCTCGGTCGGTGGAATGGAGACGCGACGCGCAGTGATGGTTGTCCCCGTCGGATAACGTGGAGCAGCACCTGAAAATCTCTAAAGGAAATTGGTACTCGCGTAATGTATGAAAGCCCGTTTGCGAGTCCGCACAGTCTTCTCAGCGATGCGAACTGCTGATTTTAATTGTCTATTAGGTTTTTATGATGATTTGTTATGCCCAGTTAGTTATTTATTGCAGTACTGAGTGAATCATTCATCACCGGCGTCGTTTCACATAACTGAAGCGAGGAAAAATTCATTTGCGGTTCATTATCAGTAGTTGTTGTTACGTTGCTAGGCAGAATTGTTCACTACGGCACGACGCAAGTCCAGAGATAATCTATAATGCTATCTTGCTTTCGTACGTCGTGATATTATTTCGGCAAAACACTCCTTTCAATGCTCAATGTTCATCAAGTCACTCTTTCAATTAGAATGTCCACAGATAATTAATTTTGATTATCAACTGTCGCACAGTTCAATTAATGATGGAACCAACACGTGAGATTTCCATTACTGACGGACAATTTTATTGTTCCTTCTTAGCAGTTAGTTTATAATCATCACTCCACGCGCACACCGATGGATCAGATCAGTTACGATTTTTTTCAATTCAGTGATCGTGACCATTACAAGTTTAATAATCGGCGTATTTGTATTATCTTCGTGTAGTCGTATTAAAGTTCCCTACTCCAGGCTAATCAGGTACTGAAAAAAAAAAAAAAAAAAAAAAAAAAAACGGTTCAAACTGCTCTGAGCACTATGGGACTTAACTTCTGAGGTTATCGGTCGTCTAGAACTTAGAATTACTTAAACCTAACTAACCTAAGACATCACACACATCCATGCCCGAGACAGGATTCGAACCTGCCACCGTAGTGGTCGCGCGGTTCTGGACTGTAGTGCCTAGAACCTCTCGGCCACCCCGGCCGGCCAGGTATTGCAGTCATCGACACTACGTCCATTCTTCGTTGTAACTGTTCACTTTGATGAAGGCTGAGCGCAACAATAACATCTCCAATATTTAAAGTTCATTAACCCGTCGTACACTACCGGAATTTTTTTTTCTTTATTGTTATTTTAAAACCTGTTCAACAGGCAGGCTGTCAGCAGCACTCTACGCTGCTCTTCAGCCATAGAATACACAATGAGAAAAAACAGTGAGAAGACACACAAATTACAGAACGGTGGGCGATAAAACAGTAGACACATAGAGACAAACACGGAGCCGTTCACACTCGACGATAATCCACACTGCAAACTGTTGATACGACGCACAAACACTGAAGATGGCGATGGCACAGGTGAAAGATGGAGTGCGACGGTGAACACTAAACACGGCGACACACACGAGACACTGATGGCGATGATCTCCGGCGCGCGAAAGTCCACAGAACGTGTGCGAGTCCGGGGACCTGCCAAGAGAGGAGGAGGGGTGGAGGAAGAGGGAAAGGGGAGAGCAGAGATGCCATGAGCAGAGGAGATAGGGGGAAGGGAGGAAGGGGGAGGGGAAGCCCAGGGGAAGAGGGATGGAGGAAGAGGTATGGGGGGAAAAGGAGAGAGAAGGGAGGGAGGGTGCCTAAAGGAAAGGACACAGGAAGTGGGGGGGGGGAGAACCAAAGCTGATAGGAGGGGTAGATGGAGGGGAGGAGGACATCATCAGGGAGGAGGAGCTGGCGGAAGCAACCTTGGGAGAGGGTAAGGAGGGTGAAGAGATGGAGACCGGGTGGGACGTGGGAATACAGGCGCGGCAGCAGGCGGGGGTGGGAGAGGATGGGCGAGACAAGCGGGTGAGGAGGATCGAGTTTACGGGAGGTGTATAGGATCCGTATCCTTTCAAGGAAAAGGAGGAGGTGGGGGAAGGGGATGAGATCATACAGGATCCGCGTGGGGAGGGGAGACGGATGCCATAGACGAGGCGGAGAGGATGGTGTTCAAGGATTTGTAGGGATTTATAAAATGTACGGGGAGCGGAGATCCAGGCCGAATGGGCGTAACAAAGGATAGGGTGGATGAGGGATTTATAGGTGTGGAGGATGGTGGAGGGGTCCAGACCCCACGTACGGCCGGAAAGGAGCTTGAGGAGATGGAGTCGGGAGCGTGCCTTGGCTTGGATCGTCCAGAGATGGGGACTCCAGGAGAGGCGACGGTCGAGGGTGACGCCAAGGTACTTAAGGGTGGGAGTGAGGGCGATAGGACGGCCATAGACGGTGAGATAGAAATCAAGGAGGCGGAAGGAAGGGGTGGTTTTGCCTACAATGATCGCCTGGGTTTTGGAGGGATTGATCTTGAG
This sequence comes from Schistocerca serialis cubense, assembly GCF_023864345.2. Taxonomy (NCBI): domain Eukaryota; kingdom Metazoa; phylum Arthropoda; class Insecta; order Orthoptera; family Acrididae; genus Schistocerca; species Schistocerca serialis. Next base: position 99,825,203 of record NC_064649.1, read on the forward strand.
CAACCACTGGTTGCACCAAGCGGTGAACCGGTCAAGATGGGATTGGAGAAGGTGTTGAGAGCGCTGCAGGGTGGGGGCAAGGGCAAGGAAGGCAGTGTCATCGGCAAACTGGAGAAGGTGGACGGGGGTTGACGGCGGCGGCATGTCCGCCGTTTACAAAAGGTACAGAAGGGGGGAGAGGAACTACCAGAACATCACTTTATCACTTCACTTCAAGTTCTGAAGTCAGAATACCTGAGAACAAAGTCCGCGCAACTCTATCACACAATATTACCTTTGTTTCTTTTTAAAAAAAAATCTCGTAGCGTTCTGTTTGTAGTACTATAACAAAACGGTGCTCTCTCTCGACTCGATAGCAAGCAAGCTAGCAAGCGACTAACATTTTCATGATCGAGCACTGTTGACGCATTGAATTTCCTTTTCGGTGCGTTTACAACTCTCTTTGACAATAAATGATATCTCTGACCGACATATTACTTTGGACTTAGCTATCGTCGTACTGATTTGCAGTTATTACTGAGATGTTTGATAGCTAATTAAATATAACGTTTCTTTTTTCTGCCTTTACATCACGACATACTCAGTAATTATTGAAATTGGCGTTCATCAAAACTTTAAGATGTTATATTATTGTCAAAGTTGTCGTACCTGTCAGGATAACACTGTCCCCTACTTTAAATTATTATGACATTCTTATTTGGGTTTTCGGGTTTCTTCGGGTGTTACAACTATCCCAATGTAATCGAAGAAAACAATGAGAAGGAACTTACCCTGTGATAGAAACCGCAATATTTGTTTCGGTTTGGCTCTTTAGTCAGTTCCCATTGGGGATATTGCAACGTGGTTTCGACGTCAGACACGTATACGCTTGGTTTGTCACCTGCTATAAATTTTTGTTCTCAATTGTTGCCCACTTCATTCAGCAATTCCAGAGCGATATCTAAGCGAAGTCGATTTTGGTCGAAGTTCCTCAGTTTTGGAACAAACTCTGCTGCTTCACGTTTCATACCGAAAACGTCTGAAAAAAATTGCTTGGCGTGAGCGACAGGATATGCCGACATCATCAGCTACCTCTCTGATGGTGAATCGGCGATTTTACGGAATGATTTTCCTTACTTCTTTCACATTGTCGTCAGTAAGTGATGTGCTAGGGGGTCCACTGTCTTCAACATCTTCTCGACCCTCTTTGAAACGTTTATACTACTCGCACACCTTTATCCTACTCGTAGTAGACTCAGCAAAAGCTACAGACAACATTTTCAGTGTGTTTCTGCACTCTATTCAATTTTTCAAGCACTATTTAATGAAGATTATTTGATCCAACTTTTTTCGAAAGCAAAAATTTGTCGAAAACACACGTAAGCTTTTCGACTGTCAACTATAAACTAAATGTTCAGAATAGATGAAAATGTAAACATACATCAGGAACGTATGTACCAACAACATCAAGAAAAATTTGATAATCGGATGTATAAATGCTGCGAAATTAAAAATTTCGCGTTGCTTTTTGATGATACCTTGTTATCGGCAGCGCAATTGTGGTATAAACTTAGGTTTTTTTCGCGCGAGTCCTACCCTGAATTTTAATCTTACTCTTGACTCTATCTGTTATTTACTTGATTGCTTCTTCAGTGTATAGATTGAATAGCAATACACCCTCTGCATTTTCAACTTCTCGCGGAGTAATGAATAATCCATTAAATTTCGGGCATGCAGCCGCGCAAATGAAATTTCTTCTACTGATATTTCGGCCGCGTATCGTCCGGCCATCTTCAGTATTGTTCCATGTTGGCTCTTGCACATACTGTATACTAACTTAGCGCCCGCTCGTACGCTCGCGTAGACTGTATGGGCTGCAGAGATTTTGTTTAATATAATGGAACTTTCATGTTGTTCCCAAATTGCAACTCGCAAGCTTTTCGCCCTAATTAGCGCCATTTCAGCATAGTCATTACTGAATGTACTTCTGACCAAAAAGCGATTCTGGTAGCTGGAGTCCAAAGTTTTTGCTAACCGTACGTTTTTCGTTCTTGCGGAGATATTTCCATAGAAACTTCCATCCCCTGACAAATATGTTTTTATATCCAACCGAGAAGTGTAATTCTAATTTTCATAAATTTGGCTTCAAATAGTTTTTTAATGTAAGGAAATATTTTCTGAAAGATTTTAATCCCCAGCCGGCTGTGGTGGCCGAGCGGTTCTAGGCGCTTTAGTCCGGACCCGCGCTGCTGCTACGGTCGCAGGTTCGAATCCTGCCTCTGGCATGGATGTGTGTGATGTCCTTAAGTTAGTTAGGTTTAAGTAGTTCTAAGTTATAGGGGACTGATGACCTCAGCTGTTAAGTCCCATAGTGCTCAGAGCCATTTGAACCATTTTAATTCCCTATTGCATTCGCTTAAGGGGGTGAATTTCCAAAAACACTGAAGCACGAATTTTTTTATTTTTTTTATTTTTTAACAGAGAAGTCAAACACCAGTTATCATAGATGTAGCCTTAAAATCCTTTAGTAGTTGTCTAGTAATTACGTATTTTCCCAAAAACTTTCACCAAGTATTTTATCCACTTAGTGGTTGAACTTCCAAAAATACTGAAACACATCTTTCTTTGTTTCTGATCGAGAAACCAAATACCAATTTTCGTAGGTATACCTTCAAAATTGCCTTACTAGCGACATCTTTCAAAGAAATATAACATTTCATTGCCTATTTCACCCCCTTAGGGTTGGAATTTGGAAGAAAGCCCTTCTTGAACGACGTCTACAGTATAATATCTACACCTTATGAAAATTTCAAGTTTCTATGCCTAGAGGTCTGGATTTGGTAATGATGAGTCAGTCAAGTCATTGCCTTTTATATGGAGAGAGTTAATATATTTTGATTATATTGACCTTGAAACAGTCAAAATTTTCTGATATTTGTTCGATTTCTACGTCTGATATAGGAAATAATAGGAATAGAAAGCCGAGAATCTGTTAGTCCAGAAACCCATTATTTTGAGCGGTTTAACTGTAAAGTTAAACTATTGTGGGAAAAGTGCGATATAACTGAAAATCTATTGTTTTAGCCATAACCGCCCTCCCTAGTGGTTTAACACAGTATACGTGTAGACGTATAAAAGTTCGTAGAGCCATGGTATTACCTGTAGAGTTTGCTTGATGCACAGAATCCAACTATTTTTGGTATGTATACGTCAGTAATGTACTGGGTTTTTGAAATTGTGTCCCGTTGTTGTTACAGGTGAGTACCTGGGGCTGTTGTGGCACGTTTCGTGTGCTGCGCCCAGCCTGCGATTCCCGCTGCGGCTACAGGTAGGACGGCTGACACTTCCGTTACGGAGATTTATTTCTGATACTCACTGTGGATGAAGAGACATTATGGTCCCAGAAACGAAGGCGGACTTGCTGTTGCACCTAGCGGGACATATCAGAACTAGTTACTAGATATTCCTTGCTAAAGCAGGAGCATAGTGTTACGAATGCTATTACAAAGTGAGTTTAGATTACTAAATTTCCAGACCGCAGGAATGGGCTGTAAGCTTAAGTATCCATTACAATATCGCGCTGCCGACAAAGCGACTGAGTCTCCTTAACACCAACGATTTCGGCCAGATTTATCGTTTATGGGCCAAAAATGGTCTCGGCCAGAAATGAAACTTACAGAATCGAGCTGAGCTCTAAATGACCAAGTGTGTTTTTGAAAATCGTTCTCGGCATGAGTTATTTATGTTAGCGTAGTCAACCTAGTTGGCGCAGAGGAAAGAGCACAGAACCGAGGACCGCAGGGTCGAGTCCCAATGCAGAAATCGATCTTTGATTTTAATATTTTGCTTTGCTTGTCCTGGAAATAAGCCACAATAATGCTCGGTATACTGTATTACTAATATCTTCACAAAAGACTTAAAAGGGAAGGCAAGGAGAATTTTATATTATAAATTTGCAGGAAGGGATTGTAAGGCCTTCATGAAAATTCCGTAGCCTATATAAAACTACATCCCTTCATTATTTTTACAGATGGTGATTTACTGCTGCTGGAGTGATATTCATTATAAAAACTTGGAGAAGCAGTAATCTGTCTTGTCAGCTATCATACGTTATAAACGCGGCATTTTTTTTTTGAGTTACGTAGTTGTATTACGATTCTATAGAAAACCAAACTTCGTTTACATTCATAAGACATTCTCTGTCGTCTCACTGATTGGCAGCAAACCACGCGGTAACTCATCATTTTCCCGAATATTGGTGATGAACAATGGAATGTAATTCATCTCGCAATGTGATTTCTTTAACATTACCCGTTATAAATACACTATGTGATCAAAAGTATCGGGACACCTGGCTGAAAATGAATTGAAAGTTCTTGGCGCCCTCCATTGGTAATGCTGGAATTCAGTATGATGTTGGCACACCCTTAGCCTTCATGACTGCTTCCACACTCGCAGACGTACGTTCAATCAGGTGCTGGAAGATTTCTTGGGGAATGGCAGTCCATTCTTCACGGAGTTCTGCACTGAGGAGAGGTATCGATATTGGTCGGTGAGGCTTGGCACGAAGTCGGCGTTCCAAAACATACCCGAGACGTTATATAGGATTTAGGTCAGGACTCTGTGCAGGCCAGTCCATTATAAGGATGTTATTGTCGTGTAAGCACTCCGCCACAAGCCGTTCATTATGAACAGGAACGTGTTGAAAGATGTTGCTCTTCAACAGTGGGGAAGGTGCTCAAACCGTCAATGTAGGCCTGTTTTGTGATAGTGCCACGCAAAACAACAAGGGGTGCAAGCCTCCTCCATGAAAAACGCGGACATACCGTAACACCACCGCCTTCAAATTTTACTGTTGGACTACACAAGCTGGCAGATGACGCTCACCGGGCATTCGCAATACCCACACCCTGCCGTCGGATAGCTACATCGTGTACTGTCATTCGTGACTCCACACAACGTTTTTCCACTGTTCAAAGGTCCAACGTTTACGTTGCTTACACCAAGCGAGGCGTACTTTGGCATTTACCGGCGTGGTGTGTGGCTTATGAGCAGCCGCTCGACCATGAAATCCAAGTTTCTCACCTCCGGTCTAACTGACAAAGTACTTGCAGTGGATCCTGATGAATTTTGGAATTCTGTGTCATGATCTGGATAGATTTCTGACTACAATACATTACGACACTCTTCAACTGTCGGTGATCTCTGCCAGTCAGCAGACGAGATCGGCCTGTACTCTTTTTTGCTGTACGGGTTTCTTCACGTTTCCACTTCACTATCACATCGGAAACAGTGGACCTAGGAATGTTTAGCAGTGTGGAAATCTCGCGTACAGACGTATGACACAAGAGGCACCCAATTACCTGATCACGTTCGAAATATGTGAGTTCCGCAGAACGCCCCATTGTGCTCTCTCATGACGTCTAATGACTGCTGAGGTCGCTGATATGGATTACCTGGCGGTAGGTGACAGTGCAATGCACCTAAAATGAAAAATGTAAGTTTTTGTGGGTGTCCTGATACTTTTGATCACATAGTGTATTTGCAGCAACTGTAACGTTTTGACTGTGAAACCTGATAGCATTCAACCGTATTTCCAATATTTCTGTCCTGCATACAGCTTAATTACGTGTTTCGAGCGACAATGCCCTCATTATGATTTAAGTTTTTACAAGCTGATGATGAGAGCATTGTCACTCTAATCACGTTGTTTAACTGTATGTAGCACAGAAATACGTATGAATGCTACCAATTATTACTGTAATGTGATCCCTTTTCCTGTCTCACTGGGCCGATTTTACCTGCACCAGGAACCCGTTATTTGCGTACAGCTGCCGTGACTGTCACGATCGTTGGGATAAAACTAAAGCAATACGAACTTTTCCATGCTTTAATTACAATCACTTCCTGGATTGTTATTTGGATTGGACGCTGCAAATACTGTCCTTTCTTGGAGGTTTTTTAGCAATTCCAGGTTTTCCGTTACCTTTCCATGTCGTGCAATTCATGGTACTACACTGAAGCGCCAAAGAAACTGGTATAGGCATGCAAATTCAAATACGGAGGTAAGTAAACAGGCAGAATACGGCGCTGCGGTCGGAAACGACTATACAGGGTGTTACAAAAAGGTGCGGCCAAACTTTCAAGAAACATTCCTCACACACAAATCAAGAATTATGTTATGTGGACATGTGTCCGGAAACGCTTAATTTCTATGTTAGAGCTCATTTTAGATTGTTCCTCCACCTACGCTCAATGGAGCACGTTGTCGTGATTTCATACGGGATACTCTACCTGTGCTGCTAGAACATGTTGAGAGGCACCCACATGCCTTGCTCATACTGTGGCATCAAGCAGTCAGGCCTGCAAGATGAGTGGTCTGCCAAGCGAGTGGATTCATTCTTATTTATCGAGTAACATGAACTCTAGTACTCACAATTAAGTTACAAATTACCCTCCTGTATGAATAATACGCAACGGAAACGCACACTGACTATCAGTAATTTACAGTACTCTGACTGTTCACTACGCACTGGCAATACCACATTTTCTTTTTTTATTTAACGGCTTTTATCAACACGTGGCCATCGCACTGAATATGAGTGGCGCACACATTATAAATTCTGGATATCATGACAACATACAATCCGAACGAAAAGGCCACCAATCTTTTTCTTTTCACTATCTTATTTAATCCGATAAATTCTATAACCTAAACACACAAATTCTATAACCTTCAACAATAACACATGAGAAATTCCGCCCAGTGGGCATGGCTTTACATTGGTGAATCTCGATCTTATGGTCTCGTAATTATTTAACGCTACAGTGCACTTTCTGGATAGGACGGTGGATCTTTTGCTATATCTCACACTTTGGCTCTCACAACCATCATCACGAAACTTTCCTCCTGACCGAGCGGTACAAAAGGAACATGCATAACCCACTACCTATGAAACTACCTCGCTACTCTCCCATGCAAACCACACATACTTAAATTACATGACATACACCACACTACAACATGAAATACTACACAGGGAATAGTCACAACATTATCACTTTCAGATTTTCCACTTCAATTAACAATTATCCCAGTTTCACACGACACTGCCCCACGTCGTAATTCTACTTTCCTACTATGAACTCTGGAGATATATGCACGTCTTCCTGTGCAAAGCAAGCCAAGTGGCGTTGCTGGATAGACGGCTGACTCACCTTGTTTCTCTCTCAGAGTGTTATAGTTTGAATCAAGCGTCACACGGAAACATATCTCGCAAAGTAATATTAAGAACATATTCATCACACATACGAGTCCTCAACTGATACCATGGACGAGTACTTCTCTTTATACTTTGTCTCATATACAGATTGACACTCACACAGTACTCACCACGTGGAAGTAGTCGCCTCTGATTTCAAGTTCTGCACACTATTTCTTAAATATTTCAACTTATAGTAAACACGCTAGTAATTCAGCTTAACTTAAGCACACGGAAGTATTTCAACTTATTGCTACATGTGGTTTCATTGTGACCGTTGGTCACTTCCGAAAATTACTAAGATCCCATTAATATTACCTGCCTGACATTTAATTCTCCCCACAAAAGTTCCTGAAATAGAGAAATTATTATTTCAAACTACTCATAAGTATTCCACATGCATACCGTGTCTCCACTCTTTTGTCTTTACGGAGCACAACTAAGACAGGTCTTAACAGCACAAGATCCAGCGGCAGAGTGCTGAAACATGGCCATTCTTCAGGTCATCTCGCACCTCTGCCGAGGTGGGGGAAGACCATGCTACCGTATTGGTCAGCCACATTTCAGGCGCTCAAAGCTCTGGTAAGTTTCATCTCTTTGGTTCCACCAAAGGTGGCCAAAGGATCGTCTCAAAGATGATCATATATTCACATTCACTATCTGTGGTTAGCAGACAACCATACATTCATTCATTTCACAGATCTCACCAAACTGGATGTAGGGATTTATTTTGTGGGAGTGCACATGTGATCAATTAAATAAATAAATTGTCATTCTTTCCCAGACTGGTATCCGGCTTCGCTGTATTAATTGAAATTGAGTTATTATTAGAAAAAATATGTTGTTCAGACAAGAATAATGAAGTGTGTTGTACCTATTTTCAATGTCGGGTGGTACTGTACCTTTTCAATGTGCCTTTACAAGTGTGTCCCGACATGTGGTTCATGCACGATGGAGCTCCTGCACATTTCAGTCGAAGCGTTCGTACGCTTCTCAACAAATTCGGTGACCGATGGATTGGTAGAGGCGGACCAATTCCGTGGCCTCCACGCTCTCCTGACCTCAACCTTCTTGACTTTCATTTATGGGGGCATTTGAAAGCTCTTGTCTACGCAACCCCGGTACCAAATGTAGAGACTCTTCGTGATCGTATTGTGGACGGCTGTGATACAATACACCATTCTCTAGGGCTGCATCAGCGCATCAGGGATTCCATGCGACGGAGGGTCGATGCATGTATCCTCGCTAACGGAGGACATTTTGAACATTTCCTGTAACAAAGTGTTTGAAGTCACGCTGGTACGTTCTGTTGCTGTGTGTTTCCATTCCATGATTAATATGATTCGAAGAAAAGTAATAAAATGAGCTCTAACATGGAAAGTAAGCGTTTCCGGACACATGTCCACATAACATATTTTCTTTATTTGTGTGTGAGGAATGTTTCCTGAAAGTTTGGGCGTACCTTTTTGTAACACCCTGTATGAGACAATCAGTGTCTAGCGCAGTCTTTAGATCAGTTACTGCTGCTAAAATGGCAATATTTAAGTGAATTTGGCAAGATTTACGTGAATTTGAACGTAGTCGGCGCACGAGCGACGGAACACAGTATTTCCGAGATAGGGATGAAGTTGGGATTAACCTGTACGACCATTTCACGAGGTTACCGTGAATATCAGTAGTGCGGTAAAACATCAAATCTCCGACATCTCTGCAGCCCGAAAAAGACTCTGCAAAAACGGGACCAACGACGACTGAAGAGAATCGTTCAACGTGACGGAAGTGCAACCCTTCTGCAAATTGCTGCAGATTTCAATGATGGGCTATCAAGAAGTGTCATTGTACGAACAGTTCAACGAAAGCAGAATGAGATTTTCACTCTGCAGCGGAGTGTGCGCTGATATGAAACTTCCTGGCAGATTAAAACTGTGTGCCGGACAGAGACTCGAACTCGGGACCTTTGCCTTTCGCGGGCAGGTTTCGCAGGAGAGCTTCTGTAAAGTCTGGAAGGTAGGAGACGAGATACTGGCAGAAGTAAAACTGTGAGGACGGGGCGTGAGTCGTGCTTGGGTAGCTCAGTTGGTAGAGCACTTTCCCGCGAAAGGAAAGGCCCCGAGTTCGAGTCTCGGTCCGGCACATAGTTTTAATCTGCCAGGAAGTTTCAGTTCTACGAAACATCGATATGGGCTTTCGGAGCCGAAGGCCGACTCCTGTATCCTTGATGACTGCACGACACAAAGGATGACTGCACGACACAAAGCCTCAGTCTTCGCCTGGGCCCATCAGCACCGACATTGGAGTGTTGATGATTGGAAACATGTTGCCTGTTCGGACGAGTCTCATTTGAAATTGTGTCGAGCGGATGGACGTGTACGTGTATGGAGACAACATCATGAATCCATCAACGCTGCATGTCACCGGGGGACTGTTCCAGCTGATGGGGGCTCTGTAATGGTGTGGGGCGTGTGCAGTTGGAGTGATATGGTACATCCTGTATGATCGCCTGCATCCATTCATGTCCATTGTGCATTCCGACGGACTTGGGCAATTCCAGCAGGACAATGCGACGTTCCACACGTCCAGAATTGCTACAGAGTGGCTCCAGGAACACTCTTCCGAGTTTAAATACTTCCGCTGGCCACCTAACTCCCCTATCATGAACATTATTGAGCATATATGGGATGCCTTGGAACGCGACATCGAGAAGAGGTCTCCACACCCTCAATATTCGTACGAAATTACGAACAGCCATGCAGGATTCGGGGTGCTAATTCCCTCCATCACTACTTCAAACATTAGTCGAGTCCGTGCCACGTTCTATTGCGGCACTTCTGCGTGATCGCGGGGGTCCTGTACGATATTAGGCAGGCGTACCAGTTTCTTTGACTCTTCAGTGTATTAATAAATCCACTATTTTGCTCATTATTCCGGTTTATTTTGAGTGTAACTAACGTAGAAACTGTTTGACCTAGCGATCTTCAGGTAACCATTCTGTATTGTTTCTGCTAACAAGGGAACCTCCCCATCGCACCCCCCTCAGATTTAGTTATAAGTTGGCACAGTGGATAGGCCTTGAAAAACTGAACACAGATCAATCGAGAAAACAGGAAGAAGTTCTGTGGAACTATGAAAAAAATAAGCAAAACATACAAACTGAGTAGTCCATGCGCAAGATATGCAACATCAAGGATAGTATGAGCTCAGCAGCGCCGTGGTCCCGTGGTTAGCGTGAGCAGCTACGGACCGAAAGGTCATTGGTTCAAGTCTTCTCTCGAGCGAAAATTTTACTATCTTTATTTTCGCAAAGCTATGATCTGTCCGTTTGTTCATTGACGTCTCTGTTCACTGTGTTTTGCGACCGCACCGCAAAACCGTGCGATTAGTAGACGAAAGGACGTGCCTCTCCAATGGGAACCTAAAACATTTGATCGCAAGGTCAGACGTCAACCGATTCCTCCACAGCAAAACACGTCTGCAATGTTATATACGACACTGGTGACGGCATGTGCGTCACATGATAGGAATATGTTGTCGACCCACCTAACTTGTACACTTGGCGAAAGGGTAAAAAGATTCTTCTACCTTGCCCGATTTAGGTTTCTTGTGGATGTGATAATCACTCCCAAAATGGTGATGAAAACATTAGAGTTTGTGACATAAACTGCAACAAATGAATGCAACAGTTTCACAGTCGCACAATTTTCCGTGTGCTCTGTCAAAACATATGTTTTTAACGTATTCAAATTTTTCCGTGTGTAGACCGTCAAATCCTGCGTATGTCCAAGCAAATCTGAACATGTCCTGGAATTTTGGAGAGCGAAGTTGATTATGTGCGAGTGCCTGAACTTTGATAATTGTCTGAAAATAAAAAATTAAAATTTTCTCGCGAGGGAAGACTTGAACCAGGGAACCTCTCGTTCCGCAGCTGCTCACGCTAACCACGGGACCACGGCTCTCCTCAGCTCACATTGCCCTTAATATTGCCTATCTTACGCATGGACTACTCAGTTTGGATATTTTGCTTATTTCTTCATAGTTCCACACAACTTCTTCCTGTTTTCTCGATTGATCTGTGTTCAGTTTTTCAAGGCCTATCCACTGTGCCAACTTATAACTAAATCTGAGGGGGGTGCGATGGGGAGGTTCCCTTGTAAGCAAACCGCTTCCTAATAAATAGGCTAACGTAGATGGCTCATGTCCCACCCGAAAAGCGTCAAAAAATGCATTTTTTCTTCGAAATGTTGACCATTCCACTACTATCACCTTCATTTCCGACCACGACCTGCAGGTTCCGTAAATTAAAAAGAAATCGGCCCCCTTGTGAACTGACTAGTGCTGTGTGTCTAAACTCAACAAATACAGCCTTTTTTTTTTTAAAAAAAAAAAAAGGAGATACGCACCTCAACTTTTCGTTAAAGCGCAGAAGCACTGTAACAAATGAACTGGTTAGCTAGAATATTATGACCGCCGACCTACTATAGATAAAAACCGATCCAGGCGACAGCTGCGTCACCTGGGGAGGAATTACTGCCAGTCAGACTCACACACGGTGCATGAAGTATCGGTGAGCGTGCTGTCCGTGTGTAGAATGGGGAAGGCGCTTAGCACACTCGACTCGCATTCGTGAGGACGATGGTTTAAAGCCGCGTCAGCCCATCCTCATGTAGGTTCTCCACGATTTCCGTAAATCGCTTCAGGCGAATTCCGGGATGGTTCTTTCGAAAGGGCATGGCTGACTCCCTTCCCCATACTACATACCTACCTACCAACCTACCAGTTGTTTCTGACTGAAACCCCCACTTGACTCTTCCATCGATGCTATCGCAAGACGCAGACATTTCTTAGAACACCGAGGTACATCTACGAATGTACTGCATTGTAGCAGTCACTTACAGCGTACAAAGCAACAGCTGAAACTTCTTAATTTAATTCTGAAACTGCTGAGTGAAATTGAATGCAAGTAAATCTGCTTAAACGGCTGAGTGAAACTGGACATACTGTCACAGTGTCACTTTTCTTGTCTTCATCATTTCATATCTGACGTACAGAATTATTCGTGACAAATACAACTCAAACGCAATCTGACTGCTCAAATAATTAACACAAAAGAATTGCCCTGATTAAGAAATCCTGACAATAACCCATACATTTCATAAGTCACTTACTTCACAGAAAGCCTTCATTACACGAACTACAGCAATACAGCAGGCACCAATATAGCCAGCTAAATAAAAGATTCAAACTACTGAAGGCTCTGACTACTAATAGGCATGTGGTTAGCAAAGGAAAGATTTTGTTGCAGAGCAAACAATTTATTTAGCAGATTTTACCTTAATCATGTGACATCCAGTTCCAAAAATTATATAATCATGAACAAATTTAAATTTCCATGACGGTCACACGTCCAGACCGTCCCCTCGCGCTTTCACCACAGCTGGTTACTAACTCCCAAAGGCGAGTCCGACCAGCCACATGATTATACTGAGGCGATCATTGACGGAGAAAGTAAGTACATCTAATGTTATTGTAACGTGAATTTGCGTTTGTATTACTGCTGTTTTGATTGGTTTTGAAATGAATCCATTGGAGCAGTATATATTTTGACATAAATTTTTAATTTTAGACCGTTTTTCCCCCTTGTTATTTAGGACTAAAATCAGTTTCAGGCAGTTTGAGTTCATGGAAGTTTAGAGGTCTGGGACTGCGTCTAGCAAAAATGCGAAATTGTTTTTAAATACATCTCACGCAATGATGTGTGGCTAAAAACTGTATGTCCCGGTAGTTCCAAAGTGAAGCCACAATTTTAAATCAATTTATTCTTTAGTTTTTGCCAATTTTTTCTTGTATTCACTGCTGACTATGATGATGGTCAGTTTTGTGAAAAACTTTAAAATTAATTTTTTTATGTTGTTTGGACTTGGACTAAGCAGGTCCTCATGATGTTTTTGCTTATTGCATCTACATCTACGTGATGACACTGTAATTTACAATTAAGTGCCTGGCAGATGATTCATTGAACGGTGTTAAAGTTGCTTCACCATTCCAGTCTGGAATAGAGTGCGGGAGAAACGAACACTTAAATCTTTCCGCACGAGCTCTTAGTTCTCTTATTTTGTTATTGTCATCATTTCTCCCTATGTGGGTAGATTCCAACAGAATATTTTCACACTCTGAGGAGAAAACTGGTGACTCAAAATTCACGAGAACTTTCTGCCACAGCGAAAACCGCCTTTGTTTTAATGACTGGCACCACAATTCGCAGGTCATATCCGTGGCACACTCTCCCTATTCAGCGTTAATTCAAAACGAACTGCCTTTCTTTGAGCTTTTTCGATGTCTTTCGTCAATCCTATCTGATGCGGATCCCACATCGTATAGCAGCATTTTCTAAAACTGCTGCCAATAAATCGCAGTCTTTGGGCTGGTCAGGTTGTCTCCTAAACCGTTTATGTAAATCAGAAACTACAGAAGGTCAACACACTTCCTTGGGGAACGCCAAATTACTTCTGTTTTACTCGATGACTTTGGTTCAAATGGCTCTGAGCACTATGGGACTCAACTGCTGTGGTCATAAGTCCCTTAGAACTTAGAACTACTTAAACCTAACTAACCGAAGGACATCACACACATCCATGCCCGAGGCAGGATTCGAACCTGCGACCGTAGCGGTCGTGCGGTTCCAGACTGTAGCGCCTTTAACCGCGCGACCACTCTGGCCGGCTTACTCGATGACTTTCTGTCAGTTACTACGGACTGTGAACTTTCTGACAGGAAATCATGAATCCCGTCGCACAACTGAGACGAGACGGTACTCAATAGGCACGCCGTTTGATTGGAAGTTGGCTGTGAGGGAAGGTACGAAAAGCCTTCAGCAAACCTAGAAATGAGTAATCAGTTTAACGTCTCCTGTCAACAGTACTCGTTACTTCCTGACAGTAAATAGCTAGTCGTATTTCATAAGAGCGATATTTTATGAACACGTGTTGATTATTTGTCACTAAATAGTTTTCTTTGATATACGAGTAATTCATAATGTTCGAGCACAGTCTATGTTCTAAAATCCTACTGCAAACCTACGTCAGCGACATGGGTCTGTAATTCAAAGGTTTACTCCTGCTACCTTTCCTTGGTAGTTGTGTGACTTCGGCAACTTTTCAGTGTCTGGGGCGGATCTTCCTGCGAGTGATCGGTTGTATATGATTGCTAAGTGCGGAGCTACTGCATTATCATACTCGGAAAGGAACCTGACTCGTAAATGTTCAGCATTGAGAGCTGTATGCAGGTTTCAGAACAAATGTGTTTCGAGCTATAAACTCTGTACAGACACTTTGAAACTTGGAAGGTAGAAGAGAAATGGGGCGGAAGTGAAAAGTTGATGGCGGGCGGGTCGTGAGGCATGGCTGGGATCTAAACCATGCGTTGTTCTCGTGCAGTAAATATGTTGTAGCGAGGGAAAAATGTATGCAGCTATTGCGTTCATCATATGTCCAATTCTCACAGAACATTATTTCACTTTCAAATGAGGACAATGTACAAGCTCTTACGGCTCTCATTGAATTAATTTCTAAACGCAATTTTACTAGTTACATTTGAGAGGAATTGAATGAATACCTGTAACATAATGGATGATGACATTCTGTAGGTGAGAGGGTTATACTTTTGAATATTTTTCAGACATTGCCCAACAGCCAGCCACGTAACAGATGTTTAATATACTTTCTCATTCCGTTTTAAAATGATAGCCGTTAACTTTTATCTGCTGCAGTCTTTTTCTGAAAGTTCGAAAATTACTCCAGAAAATTAAGATTTTTTCCAAATGTAAAAACATGTTCAAAGGTACAACATGATCATGTACGTAGAAAGCAATATTCTATTGAAATTTAATAGCGTTGCAATCCAGAAAATCTTATCACTACTGTATTTAGTCGTCTGTGTGTTACATTATCACTCTGCTAATCACTAATAATCAGTAAGTGATATCAGATGAAGCCGAAATATCATCCAAAACCAGTTAAAAATTAAATACATTTTGAAACTGTATATATCGAGAGCTAACACAAATTTCCATTTTCAACAGATAACAATGTTCACACATTAAAGAAACTCAGCATCACGTCTTCCATGCTAAAAGACCTTTGTTTCAAGATGCACCGTAGTACACGACCGATGAAGTATTTCTTAATTGTCCACAATTTATTTAATTAGTTTGAAAAATGTACAACATTTTACTTGACATAAAAATCTGTAACTGAAGAATTAGCAATATACTTGGTGTAAGGGGTATGTTGTTGTTGTTGTTGTGTTCTTCAGTCCAGAGATTGGTTGATGCAGCTCTCCATGCTACTCTATCCTGTGCAAGCTTCTTCATCTCCCAGTACCTACTGCAACCTACATCCTTCTGAATCTGTTTAGTGTACTCATCTCTTGGCCTCCCTCTACGATTTTTACCCTCACGCTGCTGTCCAATACTAAATTGGTGATCCCTTGATGCCTCAGAACATGTCCTATCAACCGATTCCTTCTTCTGGTCAAGTTGTGCCACAAATTTCTCTTCTCTCCAATTCTATTCACTACCACCTCATCAGTTACGTGATCTACCCATCTAATCTTCAGCATTCTTCTGTAGCACCACATTTCGAAAGCTTCTATTTTCTTCTTGTACATACCATTTATCATCCATGTTTCACTTCCATACATGGCTACACTACATACAAATACTTTCAGAAATGACTTCCTGACACTTAAATCTATACTCGATGTTAACAAATTTCTCTTCTTCAGAAACGCTTTCCCTCCCATTGCCAGTCTACATTTTATATCCTCTCTACTTCGACCATAATCAGTTGTTTTGCTCCCCAAATTGCAGAACTCCTTTACTACTTTAAGTGTCTCATTTCCTAATCTAATCCCCTCAGCAGCACCCGACTTCATTTGACTACATTCCATTATCCTCGTTTTGCTTTTGTTGATGTTCATCTTATATCCTCCTTTCAAGAGACTGTCCATTCCGTTCAACTGCTCTTCCAAGTCCTTTGCTGTCTCTGACAGAATTAC
Source organism: Schistocerca serialis cubense (assembly GCF_023864345.2). NCBI lineage: Eukaryota > Metazoa > Arthropoda > Insecta > Orthoptera > Acrididae > Schistocerca > Schistocerca serialis. Next base: position 99,841,495 of record NC_064649.1, read on the forward strand.
AATGTCATCGGCGAACCTCGACGTTTTTATTTCTTCTCTATGGATTTTAATATCTACTCCGAACTTATCTTTTGTTTCCTTTACTGCTTGCTCAATGTAAAAATTGAATAGCATCGAGGAGAGGCTACAAACTCTGTCTCACTCCCTTCCCAACCACTGCTTCCCATTCATGTCCCTCGACTCTTGTAACTGCAATCTGGTTTCTGTACAAATTGTAAATAGCCTTTCGCTCGCTGTATTTTACCCCTGCCACCTTTAGAATTTGAAAGAGAGTATTCCAGTCAACATTGTCAAAAGCTTTCTCTAAGTTTACAAATGCTAGAAATGTAGGTTTACCTTTCCTTAATCTATTTTCTAAGATACCTCGTAGGGTCAGTATTGCCCCACGTGTTCCAACATAAAAGGTATAAGAGTAGATATTTCTATTGGTGACTGACGATGGTATACATTACGTCAGTATTTACATCACTTGCAGACTGAGAATTTTAGCCATTCCGAGTCGTATTTTTGGTTTGGTTAGCACCTCGAAATACATGTGTCAAGTGCAAGCAATTAACGCTTATTTTCCCCTGGGCACGAGGTTCCGTGTGGACGCGTAGACGCATGGACGCGAAACAGTTAATCTATACTATCAGGAGTTATCCACTTATTGGTGGCGTTCCGGCCGTGCGGAAAATACCAGGCCGCGAAGTTTGTGAGTGTTCGTCGGAAGACTGTTCGTTGCAGGCAAACCACAACCAACCCATTGACGTGTGTACGTAATAAGGTCCCACAAATGAAAATATCTGCACTTTTCCTCGTTACAAACTGTAATCCAAAACAGCTTTAATGTGTTTTGTATCACGTAAGTATGTAGAACTAGAAATATTTACAGATGCTGCAGAAAACACGGCCTCAGGTCTAACGACAACAAAAACTGCAGAAAATGGCGGAAGCTGCTTATGGCCGTCTCTCGCGCCCATTGCTTCATACGATTGTAAAATCAGCCACTAGAGGGACGTACTGATCAAAAAACATTATTTTTTGCTAGATACACTATCCTCAATGTACTGCAAACCTGCTCTCTTACCGTTTCAATATGTTTGATATGATCTTTGCTTTAAGGTTGTAAGGTGCAATATTTGTGGTTTACTTATTCCATGGTTGAAGATAACGGTGTAAGTTGACATGACATGTTTAATGTCGCGCTATTAACACAAAAATACACACTTTTACACAGTTTACAATGCGACAGCAAAAAACAGTTGCCAGGATAATACATCTCGTCAACATCAGAAAGTGAAATAATCCTAAACACAAAATTATTAAATATTAACTCTCAGAAGTTTAAATTATCCTAAATACGATAATATTAAAGTTTAATTATACTATTTTTAGGATGACAATCAAATCTACAGTGGAAGGTTAGTTTTGTGACAAAAAAAAAAAAAAAAAATGGTTCAAATGGCTCTGAGCACTATGGGACTCAACTGCTGTGGTCATCAGTCCCCTAGAACTCAGAACCACTTAAACCTAACTAACCTAAGGACATCACACACATCCATGCCCGAGGCAGGATTCGAACCTGCGACCGTAGCAGTCGCACGGTTCCGGACTGCGCGCCTAGAACCGCGAGACCGCCGCGGCCGGCTGTGAACGCAGTGTTCACACGAATTACTCCTCTGTGTTATACAGAGCGTTATGCACTCCGTTCTGCACTTGACGCCAGTTCAGGGAATAGTCCACGAAAATTTCCGTCTTGTCTTACTCATAGCCGAACTGTCTCCCCACCTGGGTTCTTTCGTTCTTCACTTCACGGCTTTTTTCGACCAAAGGGAAGATTCGTCTTACGTTGTGGAAACTCTCTCTACCAATCGCAAGACCCCTAACATTAAACTGCTTTGAAACTTCAGCTCTTTTCTCCTTCCTAGCGAGTTTCCACCAATAGGACATTTTGTGCCCGTTCCATACGCCTAACAGCATACATCAACTCTCTCACGTGTGTACCACTCACTGGACACGTGATCGAATATGCGTCACTGGTCTTGTTTCGCATCCATTTGGAATTCCGAAATACAGTTCTCTAAGAGCTTCCTCTTCTGTCCTCCCTCAGATGGACCATTACACTCGCTCTCCCCATCTGAGTCAACTGGTCAGTCGTTGACTTTCCAACTGAGACACCCCTTTAAGTGGTTTCCATGGTACCCCCTGTAGTGCGACCTTTCCTCTGCGTCGTAGCTCTGAATTCCAAACTAAAACGCCTCTCGTTGCTTGTTTCACCTCCCACTCAAATATGCATTATAGGAACGATGTGTTAATTACCATCAATTGAATGTCATCCCTTTTTGCATTGTATACTGCTAGGCAAATTTCCTCATTACCTCCGAATTAAGTTAGGTGCCATATTCACCTTCCGGTTGCGATAAATAAAGCTCTCATGTAAGGTGCAAATCTGACCTTCATTTATTCTGACACCTTACAAGATATGTAAATACTTAACAACCTAGTTGGTCCACTAAAAGGTGTTAATTCTGAAGATATTATCTTAAAAAAATTATGTAGCTCGTCTTAATACAAAACAAGTAATTGTGAAGTGCATCAGTTAAAGCTAAGAAGCCTTGGCAGGTTATATCTGCTGGTGGAGCATTTGCCTGCAAATGGCCAGGTTTCATCTCAGATTCTAGCCCGACACACCAGCAACTTCGAGACACAATCGTTACAGCATTGGAACTATACTGCAGAAGCTTCTCTGTGTTGTCGGAGGACCATGGGTTTGTCGAAAGCCTCATCGAAGAGCGAGAGGTGATGATGTATGTTTCTGACCACATCAGGCAGGCCAGGTGCGAACGGCAGAATACCTGGACGAGGTATTCCTCTTGTCTCCAGCGGCATTAATACATGTTATCTGCGCACTGACAGACAGTTATCGTTTGCGACTTGCCAGAGAAAGAGCACTAACATCATTACGTTTCAGAAGCGTGTCTTACGCTCGATGTTCGCTAACATTTTCTGTTCCTCACATAATTAGTTTAGGCCACGGTCTGTCTTCTGAAAAAATTGTGTAAGTGGTCAGAAGTGTGTTTACTTTGGTTTAGAATCTTTGGATGTCTTGTGGTTCACCTTAAATAAACATGCAGTGTTTTAAATCACTAGTATTTGACGTCCCCATATCGTGAATTTAACACAGCAAACGGTTTTGGTTTCACTTTGGTGTGGAGCCACTGTCAAATAAAACGTTTTGAAAGATTTTATTACACAATCTAGATTTCGGTCTTAGGCCATTATCAAATGTTACAAGTATCAAACATCATTAGACTCGAGTAAAACATTAGTCATCGTCAAAATATGTATCTTCAATTATATTGACTAATTTTGTCACAAGTAAATGCGAGTACATTTGTGTAATAGGCTAATTTACTGGAAATCACAAAGACTTCTTCACTTAGTATGGTTGTGGAATAAACTAGATGACCAATTAACAGCTTTTAATTTTCGTTTCAATGTGTAAGCAGTGGGCAGTTTCGCTGAAATTGGAGAACATTGTGAGTAATGTTGACGGTCGCCCTGACGCCCTCTCTGTCGCCAGCTCGCTCCACTCCACGCGGGCCGCTGGACCACCTGTAGTGCCGTAGTCGGTCAGGTTGTCTCGGCTATGCCTGCTCGGGCTATGCCGGAAAACTGCTCTCCCCCCCTCGCTTCCCCGAAGCTCCTGGCCGCTTCTCGTGTCATTTCAAACCTTTCAGCTCTGTTCTGCGCTGCTTACTACTTTGTAATGCACGGCTGACGATCAGGAATGCCACCCTCGTTGTCAGTATGAAAATAATCCTCTCATTTCGATCACGTCAAGAAAATTGATTGTACTGTAATTAATTTATGCAAGCGTTCATTAAAAACCGACGTCTTGCAGTATGAGCAGTACTGAAGATTTGCCATATTGCCCCAGAAACTTTAAAACCGTACCCTGAAACATGTATCAGTATGGGTAAATACATTAGATTTTTTTTTCCGAAATATTGTCAGCGCTCGGTAGCGACCGCGATGTTGGCAACCCTGCACACCTGTCGCCCGCCTTCCGACCCTCCAGCTTTTGTCGTCTTTTGCCACCGGCGGCCCTCAATTCGCAGTGGCATCGATTCCGCTCTCTTCCGGGCGTGCGTTTCCGCGCTCACGAGCACGCACTGCGAAAACTTGGCCGCGGAGCCGCGAACAGATGCGATTTCCGTGTTGCAGCGGCGGTTATGACGATGTACGGCCAGATCTCCATACACGGACCGGAATGCGCCCGCGAGGAACACGCAAATGACATTAACCCCCCAGCTCCTGTTGCGCCTCTTTCAGTCTATTAATTTCGCCGGTGTCTTTCACTCATTTCCATCCGCTCTGAATGCGTCTAATGCACGTTACTGGCCTAGCAATTTCCATTTCCACCAGAACCACATCGTTTGCGATGGTGCCAGAGCACTTTTTAATTATGGTGCCCTACATTCATTTATCATAGTGAGAAAGGGGTTGATCAAACGGTTATCGCGAATGAATACATTTCGAAGTGGACAGTGTTTCATAGATATTTCGAGATGATATGTAAAGAAAAACTTTATAGCACACTTAAATCAGAGTCTTTAGTCGAAGTTTAGGAAAACAAAGACTTTACACGAAAGTATAAAGAATGTCGTTTCTCAAAGAGGTTAAAAAGATGTATTAATATGGTATCTATTCTTTCGGACATGTTCGCGGGAGGCGCGCCAGAGATAAATCCCTGTTATCGTGTGTGTCCACGGTGGCTCAGATTGCCGGCACGGTAGCTCAGCGTGTTCGGTCAGAGGGTAACGTGCCCTCTATAATAAAAAAACTGAGTTAACAGATCAACAACCAACTTAAATGGATGTCTTACGAATTCCGCCCCGAACAGATGCAACGAACTAAAGCGAACAAATCGAAAATAAAAATAAAAAAAAAAAATGGATAGAGCGTCTGCCATGTACGCAGGAGATCCCGGGTTCGAGTCCCGGTCGGGGCACACATTTTCATCTGTCCCCGTTGACATATGTCAACGCCTGTAAGCAGCTAAGGGTGTTTATTTCATTGCAAGGTTAAAAAGAATCCCTCTAGAGTTCAGTTTTACTTTTTTTCTCAATAGGAATCACGGGTTGGGAGAACAGTGGGAGCGATTCGCAAGAAGAGCTGAGCAAATGGAAGAAACGTAAAAGAATTAGGATGCGTCAACACAAAAAAAAAGAGAAATCACTAGACGAACTGAGTTTCCAGAGGGAGGTTTTGAAAGATAATGTCGAGTCCTAAGAGGTAAGACTCCTTTACACTAACTGATCAAACGTATCCGTACACTTATCAGTGACCTTTATAAACAGATGGTATTCTGCTGCGGTTGTTTTCAAAGACGTACCTGAAGTGTGAAGAGGAATGGCAGCTCATTCTTCCACAAGACCCGTAAACAAAGAAAGCAGTGATATTGGACGCAGGTGGTTTGGAGGAAAGTCGACGTTCTGTGTCACTCAGCTCAGACTCTGGACACGCCAGTCCGTTTGTGGCATGTTTCTGTCCACTTTATAACAGGGTGCACTGTTATGTTGATACAAATAATCCTCCTTTCCGGACTGTTCCTCTGCTGTATATAGTACACAATGCTGCAAAATGCGTGCAAACCGTTCCGCATTTAGCGTCTTCAGAGCTGCAATAAGGTAATCGCGCCCTAACCACGAAAAACTCCCCATACCGTTACATCTCAAAAGTTATTCGATTTTTAAATTGAGCAGGTAGCAAAGGAAACCAAAGGAAAATTAGTAATAGGAACTAAAGATCACGGAGAAGAAATAAAAACTTTGAGATTTGCCAGTGGCATTGTAATTCGGTCGGAGACAACAAAGGACTTGGGAGAGCAGTTGAACGATAAAATTATCAATTGTGTGTGAAATCTTTATGGCACTTAACTGCTAAGGTCATCAGTCCCTAAGCTGACACACTACTTAACCTAAATTATTCTAAGGACAAACACACACACCCATGCCCCAGGGAGGACTCGAACCTCCGCCGGGACCAGCCGGACAGTCCGTGACTGCAGCGCAGTTGAACGAAATGAAGAGTCTCTTGAAAGGAGAATATAAGGCAAAACAGGATAATGAAATGTAATCGAATTAAATCAGGTGATGCTGAGATAATTAGATTAGGAAACGAGACAAAGTAGTAGATATGTTTTGTTATTTGCGTAGCAAAGTAGCTGATGATGGTCGAAGTAGAGAGGACATAGAATATAGTACGGCAACTGCAAAAAGAAAAAAAAATTTAGAAGAAAAGAAATTTGTTAACATAGAGTATTGCTTGAAGTGTCAGGAAGTCTTTTATGAAGATATTTGTCTGCAGTGTAGCCATGTATAGAAGTGAAACATGGACGACAAACAGTCTAGACGAGAAGAAAAGTTTTTGAAATGTGGTACTACAGAAGAATGTTGAAGGTTAAATGGGTAGGGCGTATAACTACTGAAAAGGTAGTGAATAAAACTGGGGAGAAAAGAAATTTGTTGCACAGCTTAACTAAAAGAAGGGATCGGTTGGCAGGACGCATTCTGAGAAATCTGAGAGTACTGGAGGGAAGTGTGGTGGGTAAAAATCGTAGATGGAGACCTAGAGACGCATGCAGTAAGCAGATGCAGGATGATGGAGCTCGCAGAAGTTATTGGGAGGTGTAAAGGCTTTCACAGGATAGAGTAGCATGGAGGGCTGCGTTAGACCAGGCCGTGGACTGAAGACAAGAGCAGCAACATGAATGATGCAAAGAAACGCCCACTACGAGGGAAGTTGTAAGTAGGCTGTTTATGTTTTCTTATTGGCAACGTTACGTAGCGCTCAATATGAAAATCACTGGCTGTGCTGTGTGCAGTGTGTGGCTGCTTTGCATTGTTGTCTGCCATTGTAGTGTTGGGCAGCGGCAGCTGGATGTGAACAGCGCGTAGCGTTGCGCAGTTGGAGGTGAGCCGCCAGCAATGGTGGATGTGGGGAGAGAGATGGCGGAGATTTGTAATTTGTCATGAACTGCTATATTTATACATGATGATATCAAGGTAAATACATTGTTTGTTCTCTATTAATATCTTTCATTTGCTAACTATCCCTATCAGTAGTTAGTGCCTTCCATAGTTTGAATCTTTTATTTAGCTGGCAGTAGTGGCGCTCGCTGTATTGCAGTAGCTTGAGCAGCGAAGATTTTTGTGAGGTAAGTGATTTGTGAAAGGTATAGTTTAATGTTAGTCAGGGCCATTCTTTTGTAGGGAATTTTGAAAGTCAGATTGCGTTGTGCTAACAAAAATATTGTGTGTCAGTTTAAGCACAGTCATGTATAATTGTTCAAAGGGGACGTTTCATATGTCGACCCTTAGCCTAGGATACCTCACTGGAATCTTCTGATTTTTCTTGTAGTTTGTGTAATTAGTGTAGATTTTGTTTATTGCTAGCGCGTAACTGTAGAGAGAATCTCCTTTGTAGTTGTAGCCTTTCATTGTTGTACAGTAAAACAGTTGTGGCATGCATGTAGATTTGCACCAAGTATTTCGCAGCTATGCTTGCAATTAACTAGATATTATTTTCAGTGCTATGTTAATGTGTTCTCCTATTTTTGCACTTCAAATTGTGCTTTTCTGTGTTATCGTGTGAAATATTGTGACAATTATGGCGTGTGAAAAACGTAATACTAGGCTCCAAAGTAAACTGAGAAATGACAGTGAAGACGAAAGCAGTGTGTTAGCGCCGCAGAGTAATGAATTAACTAATGTTCAAAGTAGTAATTTGGTAATTGCGCATAGGTAAATGGAGCGGGCGGCAAACAATGGTGTAGACAGTGAAACAATTAGTGAAGAGGGAAGCATTATCGATCGATCGGTCGGCAACAGCTCGCCTCAGGAAGCCGAAATGACACGACACGATCTCGCAAATACTGTAGATTCAGGTTTTGGATCCTCACCATTTTCTCAAATAAGTCAAGACACATTTTCTGCTTGTCAAAATGTGAATGTTTCCGGTGTAAATTCACTGCCGAAAAGCACTGAGGAACATGTTTCAGACACCAATGCATTGTTATTACAATTAATACAACAAATGGGACAAACACAGCAAAAGCTTCAAAAGTTAGACACAGTGGAACAAAATCTCAAAAAGTTAGACACAGTGGAACAAAATCTTAAAAAGTTAGACACACTGGAACAAAATCAGAGACAAACACAGCAACAGCTTCAAAAGTTAGATTCATTGGAACAAACTCTTGAACAAACGCGTGAAGATTTAACTACTGAGTTACATAACATTGAATCGAAATGTCAAAAAGTCTGTAATGACGTAAAAACTCAAATTTGTGAGCATTTTCAACCTATTTTTTCACGGCATGAAAAGGCATTACAGAATCATGAAGCAGCCATAAAAGAACTGCAAATTATTGTTCATGAAAATCATGAGACCTTGCAAGCTAAATTTGACTCAGTTGCATCTACCGATTCGGTTACGCAACTTGCAAAAACTCAAGAAAACTTAAAGGACACAGTAGATACGATTTCAACACAAATGGACACTCTGAAACTTGGTTCAGAAAAACACGCTGAGGAAATGTGTTCACTATCGGAGAAAGCAGCCGAACTTTCGGATAAGGTCACTAACTTATCTACAAAGGTAGATGATGATCTGAATGACACAAGACCTGTAGCCGTCACTGACACAGAAGATTATGAACAAATTAGAAAATTCAAACAGAATCAAAATCAAATCAATACACAGTACAAAAGAGAAATCCGAGAAGTACAAGATCAGCTGACACAGGTAATACAAGAATTACGTATTTCAGAGGCCACTCGCGCTCCAATACGGGAAGAGGGACTTAGAAATACGGAACAACCACAAAATAATAACACAGGACACTTCGGAAGTTATGAAAGAAATTGGCAAGGTGCACCGAATTTTGAAATGGAACCGCCGAAACGACGTAACAATGACCGATATGCGACTCGCCGACATGATGACTTTGACTATAAGCTGTTCATTACTACACGTAAATTCAAAACATTTAAGAATTCTGGGAACGACATTCATCCACAAGCATGGCTCCATCAATTCTCTCATTGTTTTCCTCCCAACTGGTCATTAGAGCACAGATTAGAATTTATGTGTGGCTACTTAGAGAATGAACCAGCTGTAAGAATGCGGTCGGTCATTCACGATTGCCACAGTGAAGGAGAATTTTACCATGCCTTCCTCTCAGCATATTGGTCTCAGGCCACACAAGACCGAGTAAAACAAAGCATCATAATGATGAAACGTTTCGAACAATCTGAATTTTCCAGTCTTATGAAATATTTTGAAGACATGTTGCACAAGAATCAGTACCTGTCGAACCCATACAGCCCCTCAGAACTCATCCGCATTTGCTTAATCAAATTACCTGAACATTTACGACACATTATTTTGGCAGGACGTTGCAAAGACGACATTGAAACTTTTCAGGGACTGTTACAAGAATTGGAAATTGACACTGACAATCGCGGAATGCGGAAACAGGAACACAACAATTACAGGTCACATCCGTCACAATTCCTCGATAATAACTGGACGCGACAAGGCTATTCCCACAACACAAATCGTGATCAAAACAGACACCACCCGTATGACAACCGTTGGCAGAGTAGTAATGATTACAGGGAAAGATCACCTCTCCGCGGTAATGACTATCACAGACACAATCATAGAAATAGACAATATGGGAACCAAAACAATTATTATCAAGGGAGACAGAATAACTTCAGACGCAACAGTTCGGCGCACAGTTACGATTCAGGGAGAAATTCTCCACCACGTGACGGACAAGGAAGAAACTACGGAACCCACCGACATGACGACAGACGATATATTCGTAACGACAGACCTGAATTGCATCAGAACTGGCGGGATTCAAACAGGGCAGGGCCCTCTCGTCACGGTGAATTTGTAGAAGTTAGGTCTCCTAATCCCAATAACGACGCGCGCCAACAAAGAGACAGACAATGACTCGCACAGCAGGCAGCTGCGTGCGGCCGCTGGCTCAGGGAAAAATAACAAAGACGCTAGCCTTGAGAAAAGATTTAGCATTCTTTACCGACGTATACCACATGATAATTGCGTTGAAGTTGAAAGTCTGCGTACTAGGAAGAGTAAAGGATTGCACCACACTTCACATGTAAAACCGCTTACTGAGAGATAATCTGTTTTTTTAACTTTGTCATTGCCATAAAACTTTTCACTTTACATTACTAGTATGCTGTGTCAGACTTAAGAAACTGTTAACATGCAACAATGTTTGAAGTTAAATATCCAATCAAGAACCAAGAGAACTTATTTAAACAGAAATGACGAATGCATTGTTATAGTAAACAGACGTCACAGTGTTATTGTGTGTGTACATTCTTGCTTGTTTGTTGCACGATTACGTAACGACTATAAGGCTCACATACTTAGAACATTTACCAGTACTGCTAATGAGATTTTAATGCAACATTTTGGTTTACTTGAAAATACATTCTGGGTTTAAAGTACTTTCTGTGAGATACCAGAGGACACAGTGGTTAGTTTATGTGACAGCTACACGATGTTATTACGACGCTACTAATGAGTGACAATTTACAATGTTGCTTTTGCGGTGTATCTGTTTTATATCTGCACAGTTTTCTGAATTCTTCTGGAAAGAAAAACATGTTTTAGTAGTAACTTTTGTGGTATAGCAACAATGAGACAGCCTTTTTCGTGGCACAACATTACGTTACTGTACAGTACTTTCTTCATCACGCCAATAAGCATTATAACTACGATATCTATACGCAAAGCATTTCACTTTTGTTTATCATGAGGTAAGTACATTGACTTCTGTAGAACTTAGCTTTCGGAGGACGATAACTACGACACTTCCACAGAGATTATGTTGCGACAAGATGCACAGTTTAGCGCTACAGTACACGCACTTGAGTGATTAATCTTATACTTAAAACACTTATTTTTAAAGATTTTTGAATTACAAAGAAAGTTTTCCGTGATACATTTCATTCCATTGCTGTAATCTGTAACACCTGAGGGTATAATTACATTAATCCTCAGGGGGGTACACGCTTACTTTGTGTACCATGTGTGTGGCAACCACAAGGAACCCTAGCTAATATGGTATTTGCTTATACAACTTTACACATCGGTACCATATTTCTCTTACACACAAATTACACAGCTATCTGATCATGTAACTGAGAGAGACAAACATTTATTTTACTATATCAGTGACAGATGTTTACGTAATTACACAGTTGGATAACTTCACACTTACGAAATTGTATTTTGTCTGTACTTTGAGAAATGCTCACATTTTTCGGAACCATTGTGATACTATGAGAGCTTTGAATGATATATTTGGTAAGGGAGCATGATTTTAAAGTACGTTTGAGGTAGATGACACTATTGAAATGAGCAGAGAATTTTTTTTACATTTTGAAATTATTGGAGGAAGTTACGACGATTTTGAGATTTGACTGAAGTGTTATGATATTATTACGACGACGATGTGTACTTTGCTGTTGAGGTATGTTTATGATAAATAAGCTGATGCTATATGAGGAATCTGATTATGCTATGTAGCTATTATGATGAAATATTGAAGACGTGTTGATGAATATGAATATGTATATGTGTAATAAGGTAAGGAATAAGGAGTAGGGGTTAGGGACTCTGATTTATGAAAAGGTTGTTGGAAACCAAGAATCGTACTTTAAGAGTTATGAAATGTGTGTGTATATGCATGAATGTATTACAATGCAGACGAAAATTTTTTGGACACTGTTATATCAATAGCATTTTGTTTCTACAGATTTGCAACGCTCATTCTTGACCTGTGAAATATTTCTATGTGAGACTGTCACTGTAGCGGAAACTGCTGTCGTAAATATTTCCGTACGAAAGTTAAGTGACCACCTGCACGTAATGCGTTGTGGCGCCCAGCTGGGCCAGCCGCCCGGAGAAAAAGCCATTAGGTGGAGAAAAAAAAAAAAAAAAAGAGGCCATTAACCTCGCTTCTGACATTCCTTTGTAGAAAACATCGCAAATACGACACGCTAATAATAACTTGGAAACATTCTTACATCTGCAAACCTGATAATGACAAGTGTCTTTCTACGAGAATTGAGAGCTACTGACTTACGAAATGCCACATAGCTATTGAACGATATTTTTATGCTTTGTACATAATTGCTTATTTCATTTGATACCTGTTTTCCAGCTGTGTTGCAGCATTGCTTTTATAAAATGAAATGCATTTGCTAATGTGAACACTTTGTCAACAGATCTATTAAATACTCGTAATTATTTTATGATCCACATTCTTTAAAAAAGGAGCACTTGGAAAGGAAAGAACAATAAGAAGGAACTAGTAACAGTAACACATAATTTTCTTTTCAAGTACTTGGTAATTTCTTTTGTAGAATAAATTGTGATGCATCACTCTAGTGTTAAGATGTGACATAGGTATTAGACATGGCCATTTTTAGTGTAATATTTTTTTCTGCTTGAGCTATGTCATGTTTTGATATAAGTTATTACAATTGCTGCTGCTAGCTTTGCCAATCTGTATTTTTTGTCATTGCTGCTTGTGTTAATTGTTTTATGTGCTGCTGCATTGCCTCGTCCCTTAGTTTAATATCTGAGCTCAGTAGATTTAAGTTAGCTTAAGAGGGGGTAGACTATAAGAAACGAACTATGGAGAATAGGGGAAGAATGCTTTGAAAGTTACATGAAAACGGTTTGGGCCTAAATGAGTATTGTACAATGAGCCATATTTATTTTGAAAGAAATATGAATAGAATACAGAAAGCAGTTATAGATAGGACTTTTTGGGAATAATGACGAATGAAGGGAGATCTCCGAGAAATAAAGAAAGTTTTGTTTGCAAAATACTGCAGTACAACAAACCCTGTCCTTTCCTTTTGTATTATTCCGCTATATGTTTATGTACCCTTGTGTATTTGTCTTTTTCCTGTCTTTATGTGTTTAGCTAATAAGATTTATGTTGTAGAATTTTTCAAATACCATGTTATTTTCTTTGTAAAGATGTTTATACATTATTTATTCTGTTCTGTCTTAATGTTCATGTGTGAAGTTGGTGTTTCGAAAGTTATTCTGATCTTTTATGTATGTACTCATGTCATAATTCCTGGAACACTGACGTATATGTTATTTCAATTCTTTTGTAAAGCTTGTACTACAAATGTTCTCTGTATTGTTATGTTCTTTAATGATATATTTTGTACCTTTGTTATTGTATTCTTATGTTATAAATTTGTAATTGTCACCAGTTCATGATATTATTAACTTGTTAGTTACATTTCACTGCACACGTTTCTGTTGGTCATAGTATATGGACAATATGTGAGAAGTTTAGACTGTTCGTGTTTGCACGTGTGTTACTAATTCAGCAAAGGACTGGATAACAGCATTGCTGGTTCTAAGGACAATTCCAAAAACTTTGTGAGTGCACTAGTGATGGTTTATGGACTTGCTATATTCTCCGCAAGACTCTTCGATGGTGAATGTGCACCTGCACAATCGCAACAGATGGCTGCTGGCCATCTCTACAAGGACTACAGTGGGTCTGCACCTCTGGTGGCCCACCAATACCACAATCTCTACCAGGACTCTAGTGGGTCTGCTCTGTGATGACCTACCTACCAATATTCTTCCAAACTACGACTGACTCTGCTGTGGGTTTAGCTGGCAGTAGTGGCGCTCGCTGTATTGCAGTAGCTTGAGCAGCGAAGATTTTTGTGAGGTAAGTGATTTGTGAAAGGTATAGTTTAATGTTAGTCAGGGCCATTCTTTTGTAGGGAATTTTGAAAGTCAGATTGCGTTGCGCTAACAAAAATATTGTGTGTCAGTTTAAGCACAGTCATGTATAATTGTTCAAAGGGGAAGTTTCAAAGTTTAATGTGTTGTGCATAGAAATCGACTGCAGGGCTCGTAACAGAACTCTGATAAACACTGTCCCGTTTATGGAATTTCGTTACTGAAATTTCCAGAATAAATAGCCATCTTGTGGGAATGTGTTGACAGTTCCAGGAAACGTATTCCAGTTTTACTGTTTTTTTTATTTTTCGAAAAAAATAAACCATCAGAATTTAATGCGGCCATTGGTTTAATCAGACAAAATATGCAGCCAAAGGCTAAGCCCTGAATATGTGTTTTTAATGTGCGAGGAGACTACTGACAGACCAAAGACAGCCTATAAATGTTGCACCATGCAGGGCGGTGATCTGTAGACGCACAGGGTATGACAGTGATATGTGTGCCAGAATATTGGAGTATAAGCTGTTACTGTCTCCTCTACCTGTTCCCGAGGGGTAAACTCGACGTTGTTGCCACCCTTCCCAGGTCTTCATTCCGCTTTCGACAGGTAATATCAAGCGAAATCTGTCAGTGTGCGATTTATAACATGTAAATACAATGAGAGTCACATCCACTCAAAAGAAAATGTTGCAGAACCAACACTACCTTTTTTTACATCGTTGAAGATTAGCATTGACTTACATCATTGCACCAATTGCCTGGAAGTCAATCCGCGTATGTTACGAGGGGGCCTGGCAAGGTGTGCAAAACTGCATGCGTGCACAACGTGTTGCATGCATGCGGTCTGAGGCTCGGAGCTACTCGCTACATGTAGGCTTTGTTCGGCCTTTCCCGGAGCTGTTCGGCACAACGCGCCATGTCATTTAATAGTGCCATGCGACGCTTGTTTCTTCCGCCATTTGGTGCGACGTTTTTCGGCCGGCACGACTTTCTTCCCGTTAGACAGAATCGGAGTGTGAGCACTGTTCATCTTTTGCTATTTGTTCGTGGTATAGAGGAAGTTCACATGTTCAGCCGCTTGTGCACATGTTGCCAAGGCTATTTAGAGTAGGCCTACGCTGCAGAAGTTGCTCTGTGAAGTTCTTAAACATTCTCTGTACTATCCCAACCTCTCCCCAAGAGAATGTCCTATTTTGGAGCCCTGAAGAAACAAATTTGTGTCTTTCGATTTGCTTCGGACGTTGAAGTGCACCACTGGGTACAATCATGTTTCTGTAGGTAACGGCGAACGTTTTTTTTCATGACGGCCTGTCTCACAGTGGGATAAATCTGTGTCGTTTTCTTTCGACTCCCCCTTACAGCTCCATAGTTAGTAATCATATACAGCCGTGCACTTGATGATAGATCTGCACCTAAACACTAGAATGAAATTATAATTAAATTAAGACACTAAGCTGTCGACAGGCGTTGATATACATCACCGGGGCAGATGAAAATGTGTACCCCGACCGGGACTCGAACCCGGGATCACCTGCTTATATGGCAGATGCTCTATCCATCTGAGCCACAGAGGACACAGAGAACAGTGCGACGGCAGGGATATATCCCTTGCACGCTCCCCGTGAGACCCACATTGCCAACTAAATGTCACACACTACATTCGTAGTGCCCCTGCCCACTACACTCATTACTCGTGGCAGACAATCTTACCGAGTCCCGTGAGAGTTCGGGCAATGCGTGTGCATCCAGCACAGAAGGAGGTCAGTGGCCGGTTAGCCTCAACTATATGAAGATGGTTTCTGTTCTTTCTGAGCCGGCCGGTGTTGCCGAGCGGTTCTCGGCGATACAGTCTGGAACCGCGCGACCGCTACGGTCGCAGGTTCGAATCCTGCCTCGGGCATGGATGTTTGTGATGTCCTTAGGTTAGTTAGGTTTAAGTAGTTCTAAGTTCTAGGCGACTTATGACCTCAGCAGTTGAGTCCCATAGTGCTCAGAGCCATTTGAACCATTTTTGTTCTTTCTGACATGTCCGAAAGAACCGAAACCATCTTCATATAAATACTAGAAGGTTGCTCAGGTCACACCAACACGCAGTCAAAAGAGGACATAGCAGTGATCCACCGAAATACACTCCCATATCACAGATGCCGATTAGCAGTATTACTTTCGAACATATACTGTGCTCGAATATTATGAATTACGTCAAAGAAAACGATCTACTGACCAATATTCATCACGGATTCAGAAAATAATCTTGTGAAACATAACCAGCTCTTCATTCTCACAAAGTAATGAATGCTATCGACAGGAGATCTCGAGTAAATTTCATGTTCCTTGATTTATAGGTTTTCGATACAGTTCTTCGGAAGCAGCACCCAATCAGGTTGTCTGTTTTAACTATTAAGTTAAAATAAAATAATGAAAGGAAATAAAGTTATTTTTTTATTATCGTCACAGTCGTGCGATTGTATTCGTGATTTCCGGCCAGAAAGGTGATACGTGATAGTAACAGAAAATCGTCAGGTTAAAAGAAGTGATATCTGGTGTTATACGCCCTTTACTCTTCCTAATATGTATAAATGACTTAAAAGAGACAATATAGGCAGCCCTCTTAGATTGTTTACAGGTGATATTATCATTCACCGTCGAGTAAAGTCATTAGAACATCAGAACCAATTCCAAAACGAGTTATATAAGATACCTACATTTATGGTGCGAAAAGTTGGCACTGACCGCAAATAACGAAAAGTGTGAGGTCGACAAGACGAAAAGTAAAAGAAACCCGTTGACTTTCTGTTTCACAATAAATCACAAAATCCTAAAGGCTGTCGGTCCAACTAAACATGTAGGGCTAATGATTGTAAACAACTTAAGTTGTAACTATCACATAGATAATGTTGGGGGGAAACAAAACGGAGACTGGGTTTTATTGGGAGATTCAAATGGTTCAAATGGCTCTGAGCACTATGGGACTTAACATCTGAGGTCATCAGTCCCCTAGAACTTGGAACTACTTAAACCTAACTAACCTAAGGCCATCACATACATCCATGCACGAGGCAGGATTCGCACCTGCGACCGTAGCGGTCACGCGGTTCCAGACTGAAGCGCCTAGAACCGCACGGCCACAACGGCCGGCTTTTATTGGGAGAACACTGAGTAAATGCAACATTAAAACAAAAATTTTTGCTGGCGCCCACCTGCAAAGGGATTAATGATCACTGTAATAAAATAAGAGAAACCAAACTCGCATTGAGAGATTTCGGTATTCATTTTTCCTACTCGCCGTTCGAAACAAGAATGGTAGAGTAGTAGTGTGAAAGTGATTCGATGAACCGTCTCGCAGGCACTTAACTGAGCATTTCAGAGCCTTCATCTAGATGTAGATGATGTTTCGTGCAGTGACTATTGAGAGACTAAGAGGCTTGCTGAGATCAGACTAGCATGGACAGTAGCATCAATACCATTTTCTAACTAAAGACCACAACAATATCGAGTAAAGAAGTATCTCCAAAAATCTGAGGCTACTGTTGACTTCCTAGTCACATGCAAAATACACTACTGGCCATTAAAATTGCTACAGCACGAAGATGACGTGCTACAGACGCGAAATTTAACCGACAGGAAGAAGATGCTGTGATATGCAAATGATTAGCTTTTTAGAGCATTCACACAAGGTTGGAGCCGGTGGCGACACCTACAACGTGCTGACATGAGGAAACTTTCCAACCGATTTTTCATACACAAACAGCAGTTGACCGGCGTTGTTTGGTGAAACGTTGTTGTGATGCCTCGTGTAAGGAGGAGAAATGCGTAGCATCACGTTTCCGACTTTGATAAAGGTCGGATTGTAGCCTATCGGGATTGCGGTTTATCGTATCGCGACATTGCTGCTCGCGTTGGTGAATGTCCAATGACTGTTAGCAGAATATGCAATCGGTGGGTTTAGGAGCCAAGCTGAATCCCAACGGCCTCGTATCACTAGCAGTCGAGATGACAGGCATCTTATCCGCATGGCTGTAACGGATCGTGCAGCCACGTCTCGATCCATGAGTCAACAGATGGGGACGTTTGCAAGACAACAACCATCTGCACGAACAGTTCGATAACGTTTACAACGGCATGGCTGTCAGCTCGGAGACCATGGCTGCGGTTACCCTTGACGCTGCATCACAGACAGGAGCGCCTGCGATGGTGTTCTCAACGACGAACCTGGGTGCACGAATGGTAAAACGTCATTTTTTCGGATTAATCCAGGTTCTGCTTACAGCATCATGATGGTCGCATCTGTGATTGGCGACATCGCGGTGAACGCACATTGGAAGCGTGTATTCGTCATCGCCATACTGGCGTATCACCTGGCGTGATGGTATGCGGTGCCATTGGTTACACGTCCCGGACACCTCTTGTTCGCATTGACGGCACTTTGAACAGTGGACGTTACATTTGAGATGTGTTACGACCCGTGGCTCTACCCTTCGCTCGATGCATGTGAAACCCTACATTTCGGCAGGATAATGCACGACCGCATGTTGCAGGTTCTGTACGGGCCTTTCTGGATACAGAAAATGTACGACTGCTGCCCTGGCCAGCACATTCTCCAGATCTCCCACCAATTGAAAAAGTCTGGTCAATTGTGGCCGAGCAACTGGCTCGTCACAATACGCCAGTCACTACTCTTGATGAACTCTGGTATCGTGTTGAAGCTGCATGGGCAGCTGTATCTGTCCACGCTATCCAAATTCTGTTTGACTCAATGCCCAGGCTTATCGCGGCCATTATTACGGCCAGAGGTGGTTTTTCTGGGTACTGATTTCTCAGGATCTATGCATCCAAATTGCGTGAAAATGTAATCACATGTCAGTTCTAGTATAGTATATTTGTCCAATGAATACCCGTTTATGATCTGCATTTCTTCTTGGTGTAGCAATTTTAATGGCCAGTAGTGTATTTACAGCGAGGATCCATCATACTCCTGAAGTTGTTTGTTTCTGCTGCTGTCAATGAGCCCTCTGTGCCTCGTTGGGGCATTGCTAGCAGTGTGGCGTGACCTTTGTTCTCGGGTGTTGGCGGAGGGATGTGTGTCTGCTGTGTGCGTGCTGTGCTGTGCTGTGCGAGGCAGCAGGCGGCAGCCAGCAGCGCTTAGAGGGTGCGGCAGACCGCAGTCGCGGCGCTTGTCAGCTGTCAACGCCAGGCGCGCCGGGGACTCACCGGGGCCAGGGCTGCCAACACCGCGTGTGGAGTACGAGAACAACGTGCTGCTGCAGAAACGGCGAGGGTGTGGGTGCAGGGCGGCGGGGGAGGGGCACAGCACTTGTCCCGCTACAGAGGTGAACGGAGGGACAGGCACGACTGGTGCCTGCTGTCGTTTACGGAAACACCGGCAAATGAAGATGAATTCAAAAGTAGAAACATCTTCTCACCCACACAATTTTACTGATAATGGGAAGGGTGGAGCAAAGGAACATTGAACTTGTTCTGTACCTCCTGCACTTAGTTCGCTACACGATGTTAATTGGTCTCAGCTGCCTTAAATACTATCTCTCCAACCACTGAAAACTATAAATGAATGGGTTGCCAGCTCCACTATAAAACCGGCCGGAGTGGCCGTGCGGTTCTAGGCGCTACAGTCTGGAGCCGAGCGACCGCTACGGTCGCAGGTTCGAATCCTGCCTCAGGCATGGATGTGTGTGATGTCCTTAGGTTATTTCTCTATCCTTCTTTTATATTTCAGGAAACGCATTCTGATGCTTAAAGGCATTCTGGTCTAATAACAGTGTTGTAGTGCTGCATTACAGAAATACAGTGCGCAACAGAATTAAAGGACTGTTCTTTAGAAACCCCGTAATTCCCACCCATTACCATGCATATGTTTGAAATTTGGTTCATAGATGTCTGCAACCGTCCTCTGAAACAGTGCAAAAGGATGGCGCCATGCGATGTGATCCACGGACCTGACAACGTTTCAAGTACGAGCAAGGTGAGAAGGATTTTAAAAATCCACATGCACATACAGAACCAGCCGCCTGTAGGTGGGCTGTGCTGCTGCTGTGTCGCGTCTACAGTGCTCCTCCTGCGCCTTGTAACAGGTCAGCCGGAATCGGAGATCGTCGAAGGGCGTTCCGGTTTGCAACGAGTGCCTAGTACTTCCTCACGGGTTCTGTCCACACAGGTAGATTTTTAAAATTCTTAATAAACGTGATTGGGTGGCAACTGGGGTTTTGGCGAAATTGAGGGGTGGGGGTCGAGGAGTCTTTGTGCATGTGTCAATCCCTCACCTCCCAGTGATCACACCACATGAGGACACAAAATTTCACTCAAAACGCATAAGCATTGGTAACTGATACGGATAACATTGAAATTTCTCGAATGATTTTAAACCGTTCCTAGCGTTTCCAACCTGTACACCACAGCAAAAACTGCGGTCGAGCTGCGCTCCTAAGAGGTGCGATGACGTTCGATGGTGATACAACCCACCATATCTTAGAGTAGTATTGAGATGTCCGACGGTGTCAGCAAAGTCAAAGTTTGTGAAGAACGTCTTCCCGTCGCTCACAGCACTGCGACTGTCGTTTTCGACCACGAAATGTGTGAGGCTCAACGCCTGGAGGAAATGGATGCTTTCATTGACACCCACTGTTGCACTCTCTGCGGCCTTCTTGTGCCAGTTACGAAAGGCGGTTGGTCTGAAATGCTTTCCTCGGCCACCTATAAAAATAAATAAAAATTGTGCATGATTTCAAATATGGGTGTCGCGGTTCTGACCTCCATAGCTGAAGGGTCAAAACAAGGGGTGAAACGTGGGTAAAAGAGGCTGTGATGATTTTATCGTAGCGTGAAATGCCCACGGAGACACTGGGCAGGACTGTGATGATATTTGGTGCCAATGTGAGGTTGTTAATCAACCTTATACGTCACACGTCCGAAAGAACAGATACCATCTTCATATACACTCCTGGAAATGGAAAAAAGAACACATTGACACCGGCGTGTCAGACCCACCATACTTGCTCCGGACACTGCGAGAGGGCTGTACAAGCAATGATCACACGCACGGCACAGCGGACACACCAGGAACCGCGGTGTTGGCCGTCGAATGGCGCTAGCTGCGCAGCATTTGTGCACCGCCGCCGTCAGTGTCAGCCAGTTTGCCGTGGCATACGGAGCTCCATCGCAGTCTTTAACACTGGTAGCATGCCGCGACAGCGTGGACGTGAACCGTATGTGCAGTTGACGGACTTTGAGCGAGGGCGTATAGTGGGCATGCGGGAGGCCGGGTGGACGTACCGCCGAATTGCTCAACACGTGGGGCGTGAGGTCTCCACAGTACATCGATGTTGTCGCCAGTGGTCGGCGGAAGGTGCAGGTGCCCGTCGACCTGGGACCGGACCGCAGCGACGCACGGATGCACGCCAAGACCGTAGGATCCTACGCAGTGCCGTAGGGGACCGCACCGCCACTTCTCAGCAAATTAGGGACACTGTTGCTCCTGGGGTATCGGCGAGGACCATTCGCAACCGTCTCCATGAAGCTGGGCTACGGTCCCGCACACCGTTAGGCCGTCTTCCGCTCACGCCCCAACATTGTGCAGCCCGCCTCCAGTGGTGTCGCGACAGGCGTGAATGGAGGGACGAATGGAGACGTGTCGTCTTCAGCGATGAGAGTCGCTTCTGCCTTGGTGCCAATGATGGTCGTATGCGTGTTTGGCGCCGTGCAGGTGAGCGCCACAATCAGGACTGCATACGACCGAGGCACACAGGGCCAACACCCGGCATCATGGTGTGGGGAGCGATCTCCTACACTGGCCGTACACCACTGGTGATCGTCGAGGGGACACTGAATAGTGCACGGTACATCCAAACCGTCATCGAACCCATCGTTCTACCATTCCTAGACCGGCAAGGGAACTTGCTGTTCCAACAGGACAATGCACGTCCGCATGTATCCCGTGCCACCCAACGTGCTCTAGAAGGTGTAAGTCAACTACCCTGGCCAGCAAGATCTCCGGATCTGTCCCCCATTGAGCATGTTTGGGACTGGATGAAGCGTCGTCTCACGCGGTCTGCACGTCCAGCACGAACGCTGGTCCAACTGAGGCGCCAGGTGGAAATGGCATGGCAAGCCGTTCCACAGGACTACATCCAGCATCTCTACGATCGTCTCCATGGGAGAATAGCAGCCTGCATTGCTGCGAAAGGTGGATATACACTGTACTAGTGCCGACATTGTGCATGCTCTGTTGCCTGTGTCTATGTGCCTGTGGTTCTGTCAGTGTGATCATGTGATGTATCTGACCCCAGGAATGTGTCAATAAAGTTTCCCCTTCCTGGGACAATGAATTCACGGTGTTCTTATTTAAATTTCCAGGAGTGTAGTACATAAATTAAGAAAAATGCTTGGGGTTGCCCACTATACATCTGACGGATATTTCATTCGATATTACAGTACGGAGGGAAACTATGCAGTGTATGTTCATCTATTGCAGTTAAAATATTCCACATGTCAACTTTTAGCAAGAAGAGCTGTAGTTTCTCGCTGTTTTCTTCTTCACATCATCAACTTTAAAACACATAACGAAGACTTTGTTAGTAACTATACGGAAGAAAATTTAAGAGTTTTTTTTTTTTCACGCACAGTCTATTTCAAATTTGTTCTATCATCCCTCTCAGATCTCATAATGACTTCAGTGACAGGCTGTAGAAATAGTTTGTACACTCTGCAGGCGACAACGCATCATCATTCATGAAAGGGGCGAGATTGGACTGAGTAAAGATGGGGAACTTGCACGGGTGCTGATAATCGCGCAGTTCGGGGCCTCACAAACCAAACATCATCATTAGCAGCAGCACGCAACCAAAGGGAGAACGCGACGCGACGTATGGACACAGTTCACCTGGCCAGAAATACCAGTTACCAGATTATGTTCTATTGCTAGTTAGCTGCTATTTTCCGACCAATGGCACTGTAACATCTCCGATGTCAAATGCATTGTTCGCAGAAATCGCGTTCTCCCTTTGGTTGCGTGCTGCTGCTAATGATGATGTTTGGTTTGTGAGGCCCCGAACTGCGCGATTATCAGCACCCGTGCAAGTTCCCCATCTTTACTCAGTCCAATCTCCCCCCTTTCATGAATGATGATGAAATGATAATGACAACACGAACACCCAGTCCCCGGGCAGAGAAAATCCCCAACCTGGCCGGCGATCGAACCCGGGACCCTGTGATCCAGAGGCAGCAACGCTACCCACTCGGCCACGAGCTGCGGACGACTGCAGGTGGATAAAATTTGAAGTGCGATTTTAAACTGTGACAGATTGCTACTACGAAAGTTGCTGGTACCGAAAAACAGCCGTCACAGAAATAATTGATATGGGTTAGTCACAGTGTAGCCCATCCCTATTAACTTAAAAACAGCGTTGATCACTCGGCTCCCTTCTACAGGGTCGCCTTTTTTGGTCCCTCGAGGTGAATTTCCCGGTATAGCTGTCGTGTGGAGGCGACAGCTATTACCTTAACGGGAGTGGAACCTTGGGCATCTGCGTACAGACAACGGTTCAGTGTTCGGAAATAGCCTCGGAATTCCTGAAGCAACTATGCTTGCTAAACAACTCCATATGTCGCACAGGGCTCGTGGCAAACACTGCAGTGACCCGGTTAACATTGGTGCGTCCGTTGTTTATAGGACACTTGAACCTGAGCGCTTAGGTAACCTTGCCTTCCGGCTCCTTACGGGACGCGGCGCGGTGTGCTACCGTTCCGACTCTTTCGTCAGAGACTGTTATTCAGGGAGATACAATCTAAGACATAAAAGGAAAAAAAAATGACACACCATAAAGAAATTATTCGAATAGATCGTAAATCAGTAGATGTGACGAGAACGAGCTTCACAAAGTGAGAAATTCAGACACGCAATGGTTCACCTGTGCCACTTAGGCAAGTAATTATTCGACTTGGCATTGATTGATACAGTTGTTGGACGACCTCCTGAGGGATTTGATGGCAAATTCTGTCAGGCTGGCGCGTTAGGTCGTGAAACTCCAGAGCTGTTTGGAGGGTCTGTGGCTATAATGCTCCAATCGTTCTCAATTGATGAGAGATCCGGCGACCTTGCTGGTCATGCAGGTGGACAAGCAATAGAAATTCTCTCTGTGGGAGGGCAGGCATTATCTTGCTTGACGTAAACCAAGGAGAGCTTGCCATGAAGGACGAAAGGGGGCCAGAATACCGTCGACGTACCGCTGAGCTGCAACGTGTCACAGATGACAACCAAAGCAGTCCTGCTATGAAATGAAATGCCACCCCCAGACCCTAATTCCTGGTTGTCGGTCCGTATGGTGGCCGAAAGGTTGGTGTATCCCACTGCTCTGTGGGCGTGTCCACAGACATCTTCTCTCGTCATCGTGGCTCATTCGAAGCGGGACTCATCACTGAAGACAATTCTACTCCAGTAAATGAGATTTCAGGCCGGCCACGAGTCTGGAGACGCCTCAGACAATGGTGGATACTAACCTGACTGTCACCCAGCACCCGAGAATCTGGAGTGATGGTATGTGCTGCCATTTGTTTTCACAGCAGGTCCCTCTCGGCTGTCATCTGCGAGAACCTTACAGCGTATCGGTACGTTGACGATATTCTTCACCTGTTTTTTGCCCTTTACTGGAAGCCGTCCCGGGTATGGATTCCAGCAAGATAATACCCGCCCGCAAATGGCGAGAGTTTCTACTGCTTGTCTTCGTGCTTGCCAAACCCTGCCTTGGCCAGCAGCGCCGCCGCATCTCTCCCCAATTGAGAGCGTTTAGAGAGCATTATGGGCAGAGCCCTCCAACCAGTTCTGGATTTTGAAGATCTAACGTGCCAGTTGGACACAATTTGGAACAACATCAATGACGAGGTGATCCAACAATTCTATCAGTCAGTGTCAAGTTGAATAACTGCTTGCATTAAGGCCCAGAAGTGGACCAACACGCTACTGACTTGCTCTTTTATGGAGCTCTTTCCCTTAAATAAATCATCTAACTTTTCTGAAATTGTGATTAATTTTTATTTGTACATGTGCGTCACAACTACCGATTTCTGTCCCATACGGATAATTTCTTCTTTTTTTAAAAATTTCTCTGTCTTAGAGTGTATTTTCCTTGTGGTGGAGGTACCAGGTAGCCCATATTCTCCCTTCAACAAAAGACTGCCCGGTATCCAGCGTACCTATATCTTCAGAAAGAAGCCTCACTAAATGAGTTGTCACAGAATTTTTTTTCTTTCAAATACACTTTCTGTTTTACGAGCATTATGAATGATTTAATGTGTCTTTCTGTTGCTTAACGAATCAATGCTCATGCAAATTGGTAATGGGTCAGTATAGTATACTCCTACATACTGGTCGCCTATCTCTAGTCATATACCTCCTCCTGATATTAGACGGAACACGGAACTACTATGAGAATACCAAAAAATGGTTCAAATGGCTCTAAGCACTATGGGACTTAACATCTGAGGTCATCAGTCCCCTAGACTTAGAACTACTTAAACCTAACTAACCTAAGGACATCACACACAGCCATGCCCGAGCCAGGATTCGAACCTGCTACCGTAGCAGCAGCGCGGTTCCGGACTGAAGCGCCTAGAACCTCTCGGCCACAACGGGCGGCTATGAGAATAGCAATCACTGAATGATGTGTTCTCTTTGGAAAGGAGGAGGTTGACAAAGATATCACACTCTTATGAAGGCCAGGATTTTTTCTGAAAATGAATTTAATGTCATCGATGAATGGATATGCTGCTGACAACAAACTTGTTCTCCACAATGACTGAAACTGCCCTGCATCCATGAGAGGCCCGCTGGATTTGACCAGCCTCAGGAAGTTTGGCCTACAGGTATTAAAACTGGCCACGGAAGATGTGCAGTCAGTCTCCATACGTGGGAGAAATCTTCATCACCATCTCGTGACTGTGGTGCTGAACGACAGGCAATTGTTGATGATGTACCAACATGTCCCCCGCGAGTAGGTGCGATAAGCTGTATAAACGATCTTGATATGCTCCTATAGCTATCCCAATTTGTGTAATACTATTCTGTGCTTAAGGGGCTCCGGAAAGGCTGAAAATCATGAAAAGTTCAATTTTTACTTTTTTGCGTTTTCTGAATCTGCAGACTATTACCTTTTAATAGATATATAATTTATTCAATTCCGAAGACTACAACTATTTTTAAATTTTTTTTTGAAATGTGTTCTACATGGGCGTGACCCACTGTGGCGCTGTTAAACTGCTGTCAAATGGTGTTATTATTAACGTCCGTGTTCATCAGATACATTTTAGTGATGTGAGATAAAGTATGTGTTGTGGCTAACCTGTGATGGTTCAGTATATATCGCTGGTGTGATTGTCGATTGTTTCATGTTTATTTCCTCTGTCGTTATCTCGAAAATATTCGTAATTAATTCTGTTTCTTGAGTCTCTGTTTTGTTGAAGTATAATAATGAGTAAAAGTAAAGTTATTAGAAATCCTCTGAAGGCTTTTAAGAAAAGGAGAAATGTTGGAAAGCCAAAGGTATGTGTTATTACCGTAAACAATAAAGACGATAACCAAGTGAGTGAACCTAACCTCTCAAGTACACCTGCCCATAGCAGTCAAAGTGGGAAAGAAAATACTTCACAGAAGAAGCTTGGTTCAATGAGTGAAAACTATGAATGTTTTATGGGCGAATCGGATGTGAATAAAATATTTGATATGTCGCTTCTCCCCCCCCCATGAACCATGGACCTTGCCGATGGTGGGGAGGCTTGCGTGCCTCAGCGATACAGATAGCCGTACCGTAGGTGCAACCACAACGGAGGGGTATCTGTTGAGAGGACAGACAAACGTGTGGTTCCTGAAGAGGGGCAGCAGCCTTTTCAGTAGTTGCAAGGGCAACAGTCTGGATGATTGACTGATCTGGCCTTGTAACAATAACCAAAACGGCCTTGCTGTGCTGGTACTGCGAACGGCTGAAAGCAAGGGGAAACTACAGCCGTAATTTTTCCCGAGGGCATGCAGCTTTACTGTATGATTACATGATGATGGCGTCCTCTTGGGTAAAATATTCCGGAGGTAAAATAGTCCCCCATTCGGATCTCCGGGCGGGGACTACTCAAGAGGATGTCGTTATCAGGAGAAAGAAAACTGGCGTTCTACGAATCGGAGCGTGGAATGTCAGATCCCTTAATCGGGCAGGTAGGTTAGAAAATTTAAAAAGGGAAATGGATAGGTTGAAGTTAGATATAGTGGGAATTAGTGAAGTTCGGTGGCAGGAGGAACAAGACTTCTGGTCAGGTGACTACAGGGTTATAAACACAAAATCAAATAGGGGTAATGCAGGAGTAGGTTTAATAATGAATAGGAAAATAGGAATGCGGGTAAGCTACTACAAACAGCATAGTGAACGCATTATTGTGGCCAAGATAGATACGAAGCCCACACCTACTACAGTAGTACAAGTTTATATGCCAACTAGCTCTGCAGATGACGAAGAAATTGAAGAAATGTATGATGAAATAAAAGAAATTATTCAGATTGTGAAGGGAGACGAAAATTTAATAGTCATGGGTGACTGGAATTCGAGTGTAGGAAAAGGGAGAGAAGGAAACATAGTAGGTGAATATGGATTGGGGGACAGAAATGAAAGAGGAAGCCGCCTGGTAGAATTTTGCACAGAGCACAACATAATCATAACTAACACTTGGTTTAAGAATCATGAAAGAAGGTTGTATACATGGAAGAACCCTGGAGATACTAAAAGGTATCAGATAGATTATATAATGGTAAGACAGAGATTTAGGAACCAGGTTTTAAATTGTAAGACATTTCCAGGGGCAGATGTGGACTCTGACCACAATCTATTGGTTATGACCTGTAGATTAAAACTGAAGAAACTGCAAAAAGGTGGGAATTTAAGGAGATGGGACCTGGATAAACTGAAAGAACCAGAGGTTGTACAGAGATTCAGGGAGAGCATAAGGGAGCAATTGACAGGAATAGGGGAAATAAATACAGTAGAAGAAGAATGGGTAGCTTTGAGGGATGAAGTAGTGAAGGCAGCAGAGGATCAAGTAGGTAAAAAGACGAGGGCTAGTAGAAATCCTTGGGTAACAGAAGAAATATTGAATTTAATTGATGAAAGGAGAAAATATAAAAATGCGGTAAGTGAAACAGGCAAAAAGGAATACAAACGTCTCAAAAACGAGATCGACAGGAAGTGCAAAATGGCTAAACAGGGATGGCTAGAGGACAAATGTAAGGATGTAGCGGCCTATCTCACTAGGGGTAAGATAGATACTGCCTACAGGAAAATTAAAGAGACCTTTGGAGATAAGAGAACGACTTGTATGAATATCAAGAGCTCAGATGGAAACCCAGTTCTAAGCAAAGAAGGGAAAGCAGAAAGGTGGAAGGAGTATATAGAGGGTCTATACAAGGGCGATGTACTTGAGGACAATATTATGGAAATGGAAGAGGATGTAGATGAAGATGAAATGGGAGATACGATACTGCGTGAAGAGTTTGACAGAGCACTGAAAGACCTGAGTCGAAACAAGGCCCCCGGAGTAGACAATATTCCATTGGAACTACTGACGGCCGTGGGAGAGCCAGTCCTGACAAAACTCTACCATCTGGTGAGCAAGATGTATGAAACAGGCGAAATACCCTCAGACTTCAAGAAGAATATAATAATTCCAATCCCAAAGAAAGCAGGTGTTGACAGATGTGAAAATTACCGAACAATCAGTTTAATAAGCCACAGCTGCAAAATACTAACACGAATTCTTTACAGACGACTGGAAAAACTAGTAGAAGCCAACCTCGGGGAAGATCAGTTTGGATTCCGTAGAAACACTGGAACACGTGAGGCAATACTGACCTTACGACTTATCTTAGAAGAAAGATTAAGGAAAGGCAAACCTACGTTTCTAGCATTTGTAGACTTAGAGAAAGCTTTTGACAATGTTGACTGGAATACTCTCTTTCAAATTCTGAAGGTGGCAGGGGTAAAATACAGGGAGCGAAAGGCTATTTACAATTTGTACAGAAACCAGATGGCAGTTATAAGAGTCGAGGGACATGAAAGGGAAGCAGTGGTTGGGAAGGGAGTAAGACAGGGTTGTAGCCTCTCCCCGATGTTGTTCAATCTGTATATTGAGCAAGCAGTAAAGGAAACAAAAGAAAAATTCGGGGTAGGTATTAAAATTCATGGAGAAGAAATAAAAACTTTGAGGTTCGCCGATGACATTGTAATTCTGTCAGAGACAGCAAAGGACTTGGAAGAGCAGTTGAATGGAATGGACAGTGTCTTGAAAGGAGGGTATAAGATGAACATCAACAAAAGCAAAACAAGGATAATGGAATGTAGTCTAATTAAGTCGGGTGATGCTGAGGGAATTAGATTAGGAAATGAGGCACTTAAAGTAGTAAAGGAGTTTTGCTATTTGGGGAGCAAAATAACTGATGATGGTCGAAGTAGAGAGGATATAAAATGTAGGCTGGCAATGGCAAGGAAAGCGTTTCTGAAGAAGAGAAATTTGTTAACATCCAGTATCGATTTAAGTGTCAGGAAGCCATTTCTGAAAGTATTTGTATGGAGTGTAGCCATGTATGGAAGTGAAACATGGACGATAAATAGTTTGGACAAGAAGAGAATAGAAGCTTTCGAAATGTGGTGCTACAGAAGAATGCTGAAGATTAGATGGGTAGATCACATAACTAATGAGGAAGTATTGAATAGGATTGGAGAGAAGAGAAGTTTGTGGCACAACTTGACCAGAAGAAGGGATCGGTTGGTAGGACATGTTCTGAGGCATCAAGGGATCACCAATTTAGTATTGGAGGGCAGCGTGGAGGGTAAAAATCGTAGAGGGAGACCAAGAGATGAATACACTAAGCAGATTCAGAAGGATGTAGGTTGCAATAGGTACTGGGAGATGAAAAAGCTTGCACAGGATAGAGTAGCATGGAGAGCTGCATCAAACCAGTCTCAGGACTGAAGACCACAACAACAACATGTCGCTTCTCAAAGGAACTTTTTCAAACTGTGTAAGATGTATTCATTGTAGTCAAATTGGTCTGGAACTCTCCATAATAAAGCACGTAGGACTTGCTAGTGAAATACAACTGAAATGTGATAAGTGTTCATACATGACCACCTTTTGGAACAGTGTTTCAGTAACTGCAACTGAAGAAAATGGTAGCAAAATCTACGAACACAACAACGATCGATGCTTGCTTTAGACAAGGAACGCCTTCGGGCTGCAGACAGTGCTGTAAAGAGTCTAGAAATACAAGCAAGAGTAAACAGGAGGAGGAACAAGAGGAAGCTGGAGGAGGAGTTTGCAGAGGATGAAGATAATCCATCCTATGGACCTGGAATGCACTAAAAAGTTAATCCAATCTTTGTCGCTCGATTCCCAAAACTTTTATTTTCTCATACTAATTACATGTTTTCTAAGGATCTTCCAAACATATTTGTTTCAAACTTTCAGTAAATGTTACACAGTACCTTCTCCATAATTTAACACAGCCTTTTTCCAAAAAACTGTATATTTTCGAATATATAAATAAAAAATTGCAAAAAAATGTTATGAATTTTCATTACAATTGAAAAAAAATCATCTTTAATAACTGAACTAAAATTTTGTAAAATCCCTGTGTTAAGTTGTAGCCCATATTCCAATAAATAATCTGTAAAAAGTTCAACTTCCTACCTCAAATACTTTGTGAGGAAAGATGTAATTTATAAGCGTTATTTTAACATTGCAAGTATAGGGCGTTCCGGAGCCCCTTAAGTGCTGATAGGTTGTAGTTTACTTACCGTTGTATACAGCGTGTTCGTTTTAAGCTAATATTAAACAGGTGGTCAACAGTTGCGAGGTGCCGGGGTGGAGATGAGTTTGTACCTCTTTAATTCTGACGAATTTTGCATGAGAGCGAGACATGCACTCGACCCCCTCCTTACCCTCCACCTAATTAATTATGCGCACAACGATAACGAAAGGAAATGATGGTGGACCCTGGTAGTTGTTAAATAAGGGCTGCACACTCATAATAATTTAATAAAAATCGTAATGTACTCAGAGAAAAAAAAGAGAACTATCATAATAAACAACAGGAAACTGGATTCTGCATATATCTACGAAATGATATGCGGATTAAATATTACAATGAAATTTATTATACATCCTAACATAAATGCACATGATTGTCGACACACAGTAGGTTAAAGGATAGGGTATACTGAAATATTATGAGAGTAAGAGTTGGCTCGAGAACAAGGGGCTCCTATTCTCTGCAATGCAACAGATTGACGATAGTGGCTGGAGGTCCTAATAAATCAAATAATACTCTCCTGACAGTCTTGCATTATAGCGATTAGTAGTGAGAGCTCAAGTGGGATCACGTGGAGAAACAAGCAAGGTGGACTTGTAGCAAAGTGAGCGCGCGTGCTGTTGAGGACTTCAGTATAAAATTGATAGGTCCTACAATGCCGGAGACGCAAAATAGTTCACCAATCATGAAATCTGTAGCAGGTCGTCGGTAGGCAGCGTCCTGATGATGTAGGCGCCGACTTCTGCTGTGCAGCAACTCTCTGAACCCCCTGGCGTCGAAGGCTGTCCGCGAACTCTTAAGTTCTGCCGAGAAAGTGCGACTAAGTCGCAAGACCGTCCGACTCCGACGAAGATCACATCCCGAATGCCTGCGCCCGCGCAACACAAGAGTGAAACTAACATTGCTCAACTCTCTACTATCCTCGAAAACCGCGAATCAGCATTCAGTACTGATTCCAAAATTCCCCCACACTCTCACAGAACATCATTCGCGCCAATAGCAATCGCACCCTCCAATTTCGAGCAGGGCTTTATGACGTCAACTAGCCTCAGTTTAAGTTGACCAATCATCCTTCTGCTATTCACCTGGGGGCACTGAACTTGCCGTTTGATCGGCTACGAAAACAACCTGCCTGGACCACCGGCCATCTGGCGCCAGACAGTCGCTGCCTGCAGGGCACGGTCCACAAGTATTCTCAGAATCATGAGGACAGTGCAGTCAGTCGGTGCCAGCAGTCTTCGTTCTGGACGCACCGGAACGGTAAACACGTAAATGAAATGTCGTGTGGCTAGGGCCTCCCGTCGGGTAGACCGTACGCCTGGTGCAAGTCTTTCGATTTGACGCCACTTCGGCTACTTGCGCGTCGATGGGGATGAAATGATGATGATTAGGACAACACAACACCCAGTCCCTGAGCGGATAAAATCTCCGACCCAGCCGGGAATCGAACCCGGGACCTTAGGATTGACATTCTGTCACGCTGACCACTCAGCTACCGGGGCCGGACGGTAAAAACGTAAACTGCAGCGACACTCAGACGTCTCGCAGGTCGATCCGCCCTGCATACAATAGGCGAAACTCGACCGACGTCAGTTGTTCCACCAGGCTCTTAAGCCCATTGATGTACGACCCTCTCAGTATTCTCAGAAATGCAGTCCCCAACAGGAAATGCAGTGTGCTGCGTCCTCCGGTGCTCGCTTCGCACAGGCCACCCAGGGAAGCAACCCGACATGCATAGGAGCCGAGTGAAAAGCATTTTGAGCTCTCAGTACGAATACTGTCATTACAATAACCTTATCAGGCCTGTTAGCACCGTGCAATGACATGAAATATTAATAAAGTTCATGAAAATGAGAGGTGACATGCAAAAGAGGGCATGGAACCTCTCACAGTCTAACAATCCCTCCTGAGTCGGCGGGATTAACCTTGTGTTTCCAAATGACAACCCCCCATTTTATTGCATATTTGGATTATACGCCAAAAACTATATAAGGTTTATTCAAAGCATTGTTTTCCATTTGTGATAGGTGGCACTGTACTCGACAAATATGGCTATGAGCACTATGGGACTTAACATCTGTGGTCATCAGTCCCCTAGAACTTAGAACTACTTAAACCTAACTAACCTAAGGACATCACACAACACCCAGCCATCACGAGGCAGAGAAAATCCCTGACCCCGCCGGGAATCGAACCCGGGAACCAGGGCGTGGGAAGCGAGAACGCTACCGCACGACCACGAGCTGCGGGCTACTCGACAAATACAACACGGTCAATTTTTGTAATTAAGAAGCAACGCATATGATTCTACGTTTCATTTACGATGTAAATGTGAATATTTGTGCTTTAACGGTTGGTATTTACTGTCGAAATTTACTGCAGTGTTGGGAACTTACAGTACAGTACAATATGGCTAGCCGTTTCAATGTCTGGTTAGAAACTACGTTCAGGGTGATCCAAGACCAACTATGTGGATGTAATGGCCTTCTACTCCCATCAGAAAGCTTCATATTGGTGAGTCCCCTTGCGTCTCATAATTGTGGTGGTGAATTTTGTGAGTATCCGTGGCAGGTGTGTCTGTCAGTATCATGTCATGGACATTTTATGTCATTGCAAAGGCTGCCCGTAGCCGCGTAGTGGCCAGCGCTAGAATCGGGTGGGAACACACCGAAATCAGTCACCCTGATAATGGTGCCGTTCAAAGGTGGCCACCGAAATCAAGCATTCAGATGTTCTGTGGGGTCACCATGATCAACTACGTAGAGAACTGAAAACTACGTTGCATTACATTTCCCGGAAATTTCAATGTCTAGCCATATTGTTTACACTGTTCAATCACATTAACAACACTACAATAACAATTGAACATCAATATCAACCGTTAGTATACAAATGTTATAGTAGAAACGTAGAACCAATTGCGTGCCATCTACCACGAAAAACCGTACGTATTTTTTGGCGCAGAATCCGAATATTCAATAAAAATGGGAAGTTCCCTTATCAAAATACGAAGTTGACGCCGCCCACGCAGAAGGGGTGTTTAAGAAGTGGCCAGCTGTACAGATGTCGTCTTTACTATTACTAACGTTTCACGTAGAATACTTTTTAGAAAAATGTGTCTTTTTCGAGATAATTCGTTGTCTCATGTTAAAACAATCCTGTATGTGTAACTATTGAAGTGAGTCACTGACACTTGGTATTTGCTATACGATAAATAACAAAGATACGTACCTAACGTTTCGTCTGCTGATGCCGGAGAAACCGTTTGAACCTGTAAAGATGTATATGGTTAATTTTTGTTTTATATTTGCCTTCAGGGCGAGCCCATTCAGCCACCTCAATAGTAGTTATGACGGTAGTAATTATGAACAGAGAAAATATCCGACCCAGCAGGGAATCGAACGTACGCCCCTTCGCTTAGCTATCCGCCTGGCTGATCAACATCTACATCTACATGGATACTCTGCAAATCACACTTAAGTGACTGGCAGAGGGTTCATCGAACCACCTTCACAATTCTCTATTACTCCAATCTCGTATAGCGCGCGGAAAGAATAAACACTTCCATCTATCCGTACAGCTCTTATTTCCCTTATTTTATCGTGGTGATCGTTCCTCCCTATGTAGGTCGGTTTCAACAAAATTTATTTCGCATTCGAAGGAGAAAGTTGGTGATTGGAATTTCGAGAGAAGATTCCGTCGCAACGAAAAACGCCTTTCTTTTAATGATGTACAGCCCAAATCCTGTATCATTTCTGTGACACTCTCTCCCATATTTCGCGATAATACAAAACATGCTGCCTTTCTTTGAACTTTTTCGATGTACTCCGTCAGTCCTGCCTGGTAAGGATCCCACACCGCGCAGCAGTAGTAGTCTAAAAGAGGACGGACAAGCGTAGTGTAGGCAGTCTCCTTAGTAGGTCTGTTACTTTTTCTAAATGTTCTGGCAATAAAACGCAGTCTTTGGTTAGCCTTCCCCACAACATTTTCTATGCGTTCCTTCCAGTTTAAATTTTTCGTAATTGTTATATTTAGGTATTTAGTTGCACTTGTGGCTTTTAGATTAGACTAATTTATCGTATAGCCGAAGTACCTTTTAGCACTCATGTGGATGACCTCACACTTTTCGTTATTCAGGGTCAACTGCCATTTTTTATTCAGATATTTTTTGTAAATCGTTTTGCAGTTTGTTTTGATCTTCTGATGACTTTATTAGTCTATAAACGACAGAGTCATCTGCAAACAACCGAAGACGGCTGCTCAGATTGTCTCCCAAATCGTTTACATAAATAGATAAGGTTCAAATGGTTCAAATGGCTCTGAGCACAATGCGACTTAACTTCTGAGGTCATCAGTCGCCTAGAACTTAGAACTAATTAAACCTAACTAACCTAAGGACATCACACACATTTATGCCCGAGATAGGATTCGAACCTGCGACAGTAGCGGTCGCTCGATTCCAGACTGTAGCGCCTAGAGCCGCACGGCCACACCGGCCGGCAATAGATAGGGAACAGCAAAGGGCCTGTAACACTACCTTGGGGAAGGCCAGAAATCACTTCTGTTTGACACGATGACTTTCCATCGATTACTTCGAACTGTGACCCCTCTGACTGGAAATCACAAATCCAGTCACATAACTGAGACGATATTCCATAAGCACGTGATTTCACTACGAGCCGCTTGGGTGGTACAGTGTCAAAAGCCTTCCGGAAATTCAGAAATACGGAATCGATCTGAAATCCCTTGTCAGAAGCACTCAACACCTCATGTGAATAGAGAGCTAGTTGTTTTTCACAGGAACGGTGTTTTCTAAACCCATTTTGTCTGGGTGTCAATAGACCGTTTTCTTCGAGGTAATTCATAATGCTCAAACACAATATATGTTCCAAAATCCTCCTACGTATCGACGTTAGCGATATGGGCATGTAATTTAGTGAATTACTGATACTACCTTTCTTGACTAATGGTGTGACCAGTGCAACTTTCCAGTCTTCTGTCGAGCGAACGGTTGTACAGGGTGTTACAAAAAGGTACGGCCAAACTTTCAGGACACATTCCTCACACACAAAGAAGGAAAATGTGTTATGTGGACATGTGTCCGGAAACGCTTACTTTCCATGTTAGAGCTCATTTTATTACTTCTCTTCAAATCACATTAATCATGGAATGGAAACACACAGCAACAGAACGTACCAGCGTGACTTCAAACAGTTTGTTACAGGAAATGTTCAAAATGTCCTCCGTTAGCGAGGATACATGCATGGAATCCCTGATGCGCTGATGCAGCCCTGGAGAATGGCGTATTCTATCACAGCCGTCCACAATACGAGCACGAAGAGTCTCTACATTTGGTACCAGGGTTGCGTAGACAAGAGCTTTCAAATGCCCCCATAAATGAGTCAAGAGGGTTGAGGTCAGGAGAGCGTGGAGGCAATGGAATTGGTCCGCCTCTACCAGTCCATAAGTCACCGAATCTGTTGTTGAGAAGCGTACGAACACTTCGACTGAAATGTGCAGGAGCTCCATCGTGTGTGAACCACATGTTGTGTCACACTTGTAAAGGCACATGTTCTAGCAGCACAGGTAGAGTATCCCGTATGAAATCATGATAACGTGCTCCATTGGGCGTAGGTGGAAGAACATGGGGCCCAATCAAGACATCACCAACAATGCCTGCCTAAACGTTCACAGAAAATCTGTGTTGATGACGTGATTGCACAATTGCGTGCGCATTCTCGTCAGCCCACACATGTTGATTGTGAAAATTTACAATTTGATCACGTTGGAATTTAGCCTCATCCGTAAAGAGAACATTTGCACTGAAATGAGGATTGACACATTGTTGGATGAACCATTCGCAGAAGTGTACCTGTGGAGGCCAATCAGCTGCTGATAGTGCCTGCACACCCTGTACATGGTACGGAAACAACTGGTTCTCCCGTAGCACTCACCATACAGTGACGTGGTCAACGTTACCTTGTACAGCAGCAACATCTCTGACGCTGACATTAGGGTTATCGTCAACTGCACGAAGAATTGCCTCGTCCATTGCAGGTGTACTTGTCGTTCTAGGTGCTCCCTAAGACGCCGATAAATTGCTTCGAACGTCTTCCTGTCGGGACACCTTCGTTCTGGAAATCTGTCGGGATACAAACGTACCGCGCCACGGCTATTGCCCCGTGCTAATCCATACATCAAATGGGCATCTGCCAACACCGCATTTGTAAACATTGCAATGACTGCAAAACCACGTTCGTGATGAATACTAACCTGTTGATGCTACGTACTGATGTGCTTGATGCTAGTACTGTAGAGCAATGAGTCGCATGTCAACTCAAGCACCGAAGTCAACATTACCTTCCTTCAATTGGACCAACTGGCGTGAATCGAGGAAGTACAGTACATACTGACGAAACTAAAATGAGCTCTAACGTGGAAATTAAGCGTTTCCGGACACATGTCCACATAACATCTTTTCTTTATTTGTGTGTGAGGAATGTTTCCTGAAAGTTTGGCCGTACCTTTTGTGTAACGCCCTATATATGATTGTTAAAAATGGGGCTAACGCATCAGCATACTCCGAAAGGAACCTAATTGGTTTGCCTTCTGGACTTATTAAGTGATTTAAGTTGGTTCACTACTCCGAGGATATTTACTTCTAAGTTACTAATGTTGGCATGATATTACAGGTACGGGGACGGACTATTTAATGTTCAGATTTGCACAAGCTTTCCAAAGTTTCTCACAGTGAAATGGGACAGCGCACAGTCTGTGCCAATGGCTTGCAAATTTGCGGGAGGTGGGGGCTGGGGGGGGGGGGGGGGGCGAAGGGAGGGAGAAATACCTATGTTTCAGCCGTGGGGTTAGAAACTACTATTCGCGCCTAGCCTAACGGTTTGTTACAGTCCTGTAAGGAACCCACCAGTTATTTAGCGGAAGCTACCGAACGTTTTGTTGGGCTGCTGGTTAGGAAAGGCCCTCTGCTCGACCGCTTCCGCACGGGCCTGTGGCCTTTGCGTTTGCTTAGGCGGGCGGGCCTCGTCCGTGACGGGCCCGCTATGGGGAGTTACGCCCTTCCATCTTCCCGCCGGTTTAATGCCACATTACTCTTATTCTCATTAGTCCGGCCAATAACTTCCACTCGAGTCTGCCCGCGCGGGCGGCTGG
This sequence comes from Schistocerca serialis cubense, assembly GCF_023864345.2. Classification (NCBI taxonomy): domain Eukaryota; kingdom Metazoa; phylum Arthropoda; class Insecta; order Orthoptera; family Acrididae; genus Schistocerca; species Schistocerca serialis. The sequence continues at coordinate 99,879,335 of NC_064649.1, forward strand.
GAGGAACGGCTCGCCGCATTAAGCCCCGGCAAGAAAGATGGCCGCCCTGGCGAAGCTGCTTCCCTCGTAATTCATAAAACGCCAGCCAGGCCCAGCCCTGCCGCTGCCGCGCTGTTCTGCGCTCGTAGAGTGAATCAGAGCCGCTCCCAAGTGTTTCTCGCAGGATCGATCTCCCGCCTGTAGCAAACCTCTCCCAACAGTAGCTATCCTGAACAACACACCGTACTGTGGCAACGATGTTTTTTGGGACGACATTCTTAGCCACACTCCGTCCAAAACAGCTCTGAGACTAATTTCATTCCTGGCGTATAAGGGACGTTAGCGCAGTAACTGTGGTGGCAGCCGGAACAAACAAATATACACTACTGGCCATTAAAATTGCTACACCACGAAGATGACGTGCTGGAGACGCAAAATTTAACCGACACGAAGATGGTGCTGTGATATGCAAATGATTAGCTTTTCAGAGCATTCACACAAGGTTGGCGCCGGTGGCGACACCTACAATGTGCTGACATGAGGAAAGTTTCCCACCGATTTCTCATACACAAACAGCAGTTGACCGGCGTTGCCTGGTGAAACGTTGTTGTGATGCCTCGTGTAAGGAGTAGAAATGCGTACCATCACGTTTCCGAATTGTAGCCTATTGCCATTTCGGTCTATCGTATCGCGACATTGCTGCTCGCGTTGGTCGAGATCCAATAACTGTTAGCAGAATATGCAATCGGTGGGTTCAGGAGGGTAATACGGAACGCCGTGCTGGATGCCAAAGGTCTCGTATCACTAACAGTCGAGGTGACAGGCATCTTATCCGCATGGCTGTAACGGATCGTGTAGCCACGTCTCGATCCCTGAGTCAAGAGATGGGGACGTTTGCAAGACAATAACCATCTGCACGAACAGTTTCACGACATTTGCAGCAGCATGGACTATCAACTCGTAGACCGTGGCTGCCGTTACCCTTCATGCTGCATCACAGACAGGAGAGGCTGCGATGGTGTACTCAATGACGAACCTGGGTGCACGAATGGCACACGGATGAATCCAGGTTCTCTTTACAGCATCATGACGGTCGCATCCGTGTTTGGCGACATCGCGGTGAACGCACATTGGAAGCATGTATTTGTCATCGCCATACTGGCGTATCACCCGGCATGATGGTATGGGGTGCCATTCGTTACACGCCTTGGTCACCTTTCGTTCGCATTGACGGCACTTTGAACAGTGGACGTTACATTTCAGATGTGTTACGACCCGTGGCTCTACCCTCCATTCGATCCCTGCTAAGTGCTACATTTCAGCAGGATAATGCACGACCGCATGTTGCGGGTCCTGTACGGGCCTTTCTGGATGCAGAAAATGTTCTACTGCTGCCCTGGCCAGCACATTGTCCGGATCTCTCACCAATTCAGAACGTCTGGTCAATGGTGGCCGAGCAACTGGCTCGTCACAATACGGCAGTCACTACTCTTGATGAACTGTGGTATCGTGTTGAAGCTGCATGGGGAGCTGTACCTGTACACACCATCCAAGCTCTGTTTGACTCAATGCCCAGGCGTATCAAGGCCGTTATTATGGCCAGAGGTGGTTATTCTGGGTACTGATTTCTCGGTATCCATGCACCCAGTGAAAATATAATCACATGTCAGTTCTACTGTAATATATTTGTCCAATGAATAAACATTTATCATCTGCTTTTCTTCCTGGTGTAGTAATTTTAATGGCCAGTAGTGTAAACAACAGATGCCAATGCGACCAGTCATTTATGTGAGCGGACAGCATCAGGCAGTGGACGTTCGACCCATATGCGTCAACGTTGTTGTGTCACAAGTCGCAATAGAGGAATTACCTGAAGACGAGAAAACTTAGTTACGCACACCTTGGCTCCAAGGCAAAAAAAGTCGCTTAGGCCCCTGGCGCTACTTTATTGAAATGCAAAACGCTGAGAGGTCTTTTCTGGAAAAAAGATCATTATGGTTGACAAGACTTGGATCTACCCATCCAAACCTATCACAAAACGAGAAACTGCAGAAATGTATCTGAAGAGTCAACACTTCAACGACGTAACTGACTTTCAAGCCAATGTGACACACAAGTTGAACAACATCCTAAGGAAGATTTAAAATTTTAGAAAGCATTCTGTGACTGGAGCACAACTATCGGTATGAAATGGTTCTACAGATCTCACTCCATCTGCCGCCATCAGCAGCTATAATGGCCAAAGATGGTCTGAGGAAAGGGCTGAAACCGGTTGCTGACAAAAAAAAGATCGACATTGTGTTTATTTGATTTTTAACCCGAAGAAAATTTGAAAGTTTTCCATGGTTGTGTCGACCTGGGAGAACTATATAGAACACATCAAGCAGTAAGACAACCACCTCAACGATTCTGTATCTGTTTCATTTACTCCAGCCTCTAACCTTTCTGGACTGACTCGATGTATGGGGTGTCTCAAAAATGTTGCGACAAACTTCAAGGGGTTGTAGAATGTGTCCTGAGGAACAAATCGAGGGTAGGAACCCATGTCTGGAAATGTCATTCGACACTGCTACAGAGTGTCGGCGTTATAGGCACCGGCTCCTGACACTAGGCAACCCCTTCGGCAGCAAACGTGACTCTGTGTGTCAAAGGACTATAGGTGTAACGTCTGGCAATGTTGCTGGTTGTTGAGTGATAGTGGCTGATTGCCAGTGGAGAAGATAGAGCTCCTATTAATGCAGTGTTTTGTTGTCTAGGTGGATGATGGTTTCGGATGCAGGTTTACATCTCTAGTTTATTTTAATCTTGTAAAGGGAATTCATTGGAGATTTTAGTGGGTTTCAGGACAAAAATAAACTGTGGATGGAAAACATGCCTGAAATCGTCATCCACCAAGGTAAAAAAGCACCAGATGAATAGTGTCACGACATTTCCATGAAGAATCTCTACTTATAACTTCTCCCCTGGCGATGGTGGCAACCAATCACAGCCACTCAATAACAAACAACATCGGAAAACGTTCCTATTATGGTCCGTCGGCTTACAAAGTCACGTTTGCTGCCAAAGGGACGGCAGGAGCTTCGACACTCTGTAGCGCCGTTGGATGACATTTCCGAACACAGGTTCCCACCCTCGATTCGTTACTCAAGACACGCTCTATAATCCCTATAAGTTTTCTATGATCCTGAGCCACAGTCATACAGTATTTTTTTGAAGGAATACACCGACATTTGACTGTATTTTTCTTCTGTGCACTCTAGATTTCGGCTTTCACACCATTATCGAGTACTGTGCTCTTAGATGATTAACATAATTTTGCTGTGTACTGTGCAGGATGACAAATACACATTTCAACATATTTGCTTATCATTCATATAAGTGATAAAAAATTGAAGTCTCGTAGGACTGCAGAACATTATTGTACAATCACATCATATCTGGTAAAGCCCAAAGCAGGTAAACACAAGACTAGTACATACCATTAAGATGTAACTATTAAAGTAACGTCAGAGAATGTAAACTGCAGTAGAGGTGACAGTAAAATTTTATTTTAAACTGAAAAGTCAAACACCCATTTTCTTAGATGTAATTTTAAAAATACTTCAGTAGTTCTTTGATAATGATTTTTTTAAACAATTTTCACCCACCATTTCATCCCCATTGCAGTTAAATTTTCAAAAATGGTAAAACACGCATTTCTTCATTTATGACCAGTTTGGGATGTGCGTTGATGAGTCAGTGAGTGCATCAAAAGGTTCAAATGGCTCTGAGCATTATGGGATAACATCTGAGGTCATCAGTCCCCTAGAAATTAGAACTACATAAACCTAACTAACATGGGGCCCAATCAAGACATCACCAACAATGCCTGCCCAAACGTTCACAGAAAATCTGTGTTGATGACGTGAATGCACAATTGCGTGCGATTCTCGTCAGTCCACACATGTTGATTGTGAAAATATACAATTTGATCACGTTGGAATGAAGCCTCATCAATAAAGGGAACATTTGCACTGAAATGAGGATTGACACATTGTTGGATGAACCATTCGCAGAAGTGTAACCTAACTAACCTAAGGACATCACACACATCCATGTCCGAGGTAGGATTCGAATCTGCGACCGTAGCGGTAGCGCAATTCCAGACTGAAGCGCCTAGAACCGCTCGGCCACACCGGTCGGCTGAGTGCGTCAGACAGTCGGGACATTACCTCTTACAAACAGGATATTTCCGTAAGAGCGTGCAAAAATGTAACAGGATATAGAGGATGCTCCCGTGAACACCTTGAGGTAAGGTTCCTGGGGTTAGAGAAGCCAGCTTAAGGAGATAGTAGGAATGAAATCACTTTACTGTGTACTTTTTTATTTACTTTAGTTTCAGTTAACTGCAAATACTATCACAGACACAATGAACGTACCAGTTTTACTGTATCTCAAAAATGTGCTGAAACTGACGGCCATCATCCTCAATGCAAGCATGACATCGGGAAACAAGATTCTGACGTACTCTGACATGTATCCCTTGTGTGTTTGAATCACATCACAGGCAACTATAATTCTGGCAACCATTTCCATTTCCGAATCCATTGGACTCTCATACTCAAGCGACTTAAATATCGCCACAGGAAATAATCAAGGCGATTCTGATCAGCTGACCTCGCAGGCTATGGTATAGGACCTCCCACTGCAATCCAGCGACCAAGAAACACAGTACTAAGACAGTTGTGGACATCCATACTAAAGTGAGGCGGTGCAAAGCCATGTTGTATCCACATCCTCTCGCGAACAGCCAAGGGTACGTTCTCCAACAACTGAAGTAGAACTCTCTTTCCACGAAACTCAAGTACACGTGGCCATTCAGACGACCCTGAAGACGGTCACAGTGACCGAAACGTGGGCAGTTTTACGAGGGCAGTTCAATAAGTAATGCAACACATTTTTTTTCTCGGCCAGTTTTGGTTGAAAAAACCGGAAATTTCTTGTGGAATATTTTCGAACATTCCCGCTTCGTCTCGTATAGTTTCATTGACTTCCGACAGGTGGCAGCGCTGTACGGATCTGTTAAAATGGCGTCTGTAACGGATGTGCGTTGCAAACAACGGGCAGTGATCGAGTTTCTTTTGGCGGAAAACCAGGGCATCTCAGATATTCATAGGCGCTTGCAGAATGTCTACGGTGATCTGGCAGTGGACAAAAGCACGGTGAGTCGTTGGGCAAAGCGTGTGTCATCATCGCCGCAAGGTCAAGCAAGACTGTCTGATCTCCCGCGTGCGGGCCGGCCGTGCACAGCTGTGACTCCTGCAATGGCGAACACACTCGTTCGAGATGATCGACGGATCACCATCAAACAACTCAGAGCTCAACTTGACATCTCTGTTGGTAGTGCTGTCACAATTGTTCACCAGTTGGGATATTCAAAGGTTTGTTCCCGCTGGGTCCCTCGTTGTCTAACCGAACACCATAAAGAGCAAAGGAGAACCATCTGTGCGGAATTGCTTGCTCGTCATGTGGCTGAGGGTGACAATTTCTTGTCAAAGATTGTTACAGGCGATGAAACATGGGTTCATCACTTCGAACCTGAAACAAAACGGCAATCAATGGAGTGGCGCCACACCCACTCCCCTACCAAGAAAAAGTTTAAAGCCATACCCTCAGCCGGTAAAGTCATGGTTACAGTCTTCTGGGACGCTGAAGGGGTTATTCTGTTGGATGTCCTTCCCCAAGGTCAAACGATCAACTCTGAAGTGTATTGTGCTACTCTTCAGAAATTGAAGGAACGACTTGAGCGTGATCGTAGGCACAAAAATCTGAACGAACTTCTCCTTCTTCATGACAACGCAAGACCTCACACAAGTCTTCGCACCCGAGAGGAGCTCACAAAACTTCAGTGGACTGTTCTTCCTCATGCACCCTACAGCCGCGATCTCGCACCGTCGGATTTCCATATGTTTGGCCCAATGAAGGACGCAATCCGTGGGAGGCACTACGCGGATGAAGAAGAAGTTATTGATGCAGTACGACGTTGGCTCCGACATCGACCAGTGGAATGGTACCGTGCAGGCATACAGGCCCTCATTTCAAGGTGGCGTAAGGCCGTAGCATTGAATGGAGATTACGTTGAAAAATAGTGTTGTGTAGCTAAAAGATTGGGGAATAACCTGGTGTATTTCAATGCTGAATAAAACAACCCCTGTTTCAGAAACGAAATGTGTTGCATTACTTATTGAACTGCCCTCGTACATATTGAGTACGCCAAAAACCTACAAAATTTTTATTTGTGATATGCGGGGTGGGTGGGAGTGAAGTGAGGGGGTGACTATAAGAAACTGTGACCCCCCCCCCCCCCCCCCACACACACACACACAGACCCTGCCCGTGTCGCTATCACAGTTCTTCACTAGGTGGCCAGAGCTGTGGTACAGCCTTCCCACACCCTCAGTGCACAACTACGCCGAGTTGCCAGGTCTCCCTGCTAGTGGCGGAATCGCAGCCGTGACGTGCAGTCCACCACAGCGGTCTGGCGCCAGCCGCTGCCGGCCACCTACCATCCTACCTGCCTGCCAGACAGACAGACAGGTGGACGGGCGCGCCCGCTGAATATTTGATGGACGCTCCTGGCCTTCTCCGGGCCCAGGCTGCCACTTCAGGCAGACCGCGATGGGAGCGGACGCCACCTGCGCGATGCATATTTCCTGAGCCGCACTGTACCGGCCCCTTCGCCACGTCTCCCTCTGACACTGTTACAGCCTCTATTGGCAGAAGGGAACAATGCGATCTGCCGCTATGTCCTTTCTAGTGGGGCGTCGTAATTTACGTCCGCACAGATGTTTTTCTTTCCAATCGTGTAGGTCCAAAAGTAACTGACACTTGTGAATGTGGTGCACATGGCACCGCTGAACATGTAGTTCTCCACTGCAACATGACCGAGTGTAGAACTACAAAAACTAGGAAACACAACAACATCCTGAACAGACTATCAGATGACGTATCTCAAATTCTCAACCCTTTCATGAAGCTTACAGACAGAATACACCATACTTACGAACACTACAAAACGCAATACAAGCACAACAACAAAACACATCGCACGACACACGCGCACACACACACACACACACACACACACACACACACACACACACACATTATTATTGGTGTTTTGCCCTTAAAGAGCGCATTTGGACTAAACTACATGGCCAGTTCCTTTTGCTGCTTTCCTTGCTGCCCAAACTTCCCTCATTCGCTCGCTGTGTTTCTGTTTCCGGTCCTCTGTCCATGCTTTTGTCGGCTTTGTGTCTTCGGCTTCATCTTGATTGCCTTTTTGGTTGCCCATATTTCTTTCATCTTCTGGCTGTGATCTTGCTTGCGTTCTTCGGTCCATTTTATGCCTGTTCGTTTGTCGCATTGTATCTCATGTAGTTTACTTTCCTTAATGATGTTTCTGAACTTTATTCTGTCGTTTATTGTGTCTGCTGTTATGTTGAGCTGGTTCAGGTCGTTTTCTACCTCCGCCACACATTTGTTGTTTCTAGTGGTTACCCAGTCAAAGATCTGTTTGGTCAGCCTGTGTGATGGCATTCTGTATAGGTGTCCATAGAATTGCAGTCTGCGTTTTCTAATCTTTTCTGTGATTGTCTCCGTATGTTTGTACAGTTCCTCTGTAGGTTTCTTGATCCATATTCCATTTTTGTTAGTTGCGCCAAATATTTTCCTAAGTATTTTCCGTTCTACTTTTTCTAATTGTCTGATACGTGTATGCCCTAGGATTAGTGTGGTCTCTGCTGCATATAGTGCCTCGGTGAGCACCACCGTGTCGTAATGGCGTAATTTGGCTTTTTGTGAGATAGACTTCTTGTTGCAATGATTCCACACTACTTTGTATGCCTTGTCCAGTTTAGTCATTCTTTCTTCGTTTGAGTCTCTGTTATGTCCACTCATTTGTAGTGTTTCACCGAGGTATTTGAAGTTTGCCGTTTTGTAAATCGTGCCATACTTTGTGTTCAGAGATGAGAGTTTCTTTGTGCTCATAAACTGTGTCTTTTCGAGATCTGTAGTCCAGTTTTGGAAGCGATTTCGTGCAGTTTTTCAATAGCGTCTTTTGTTTCCTTTATACCTTTCGTGACAATCGCCAAATCGTCTGCAAAAGCCAGGCATTTAATCTGTAGGTTTCCCTGTTGTGATGTTTCCCATTCTTTTATTCTTTTATGACCTTATCTAACACCAGATTGAAAAGGAGAGGTGAGAGGCCATCGCCTTGTCGGACACCTGTGCGAATTTCAAAAGGCTCTGATAGTTCCCCACAGAACTTTACTTTGGAGGTCGTGTTGGTTAAAGTTTGCTCTATGATAGCCCGTGTTTTGTTGTCTACTTTGTATTCTGCTAGAATTTTGAAGAGAGTTTTCCGGTCGATAGAGTCGTACGCCTTTTTGAAGTCAATAAAGGTAATGATCAGGTTCTGTTTGTGTTGTCAAATCATTTTCAGGTTCCAAATTTGTTCCGCACAAGACCGCCCTTTACGGAAGCCTGCTTGGTATTCCCCAATCAAGTGGTCGGACTGGCATTCTAGTCTGTTCAGTAAAGCTTTAGAGAGGATCTTGTATGTGACCGGTAGTAGGGATATTCCTCTGTAGTTGTTCGGGTCAGTCTTGTCACCTTTCTTGTGTAGTGGGTGTATCAGGGCAGTTTTCCAGTCGCGAGGAATTTTCATGGTCTTCCAGATGTCTTCCAAGATCCTGTGGATGTCTTTGGTGAGTTCTGGGTCTTGCAACTTCCAGATTTCCGCGATGATGCCATCTTCTCCTGGTGCCCTACGATTCTTGAGTGACTTTATTATTTCTTTAACTTCTTCTAGAGTTGGAGGTTCACTATCTGGATTGTATGTGCTCGTTTCTGTCATCATTTCTTCCATGGGGGGGGTCCGTGTTGAGCAGTTTTTCAAAGTACTTTGCCAGAATGTCACAATTGTTTTTGGTATTGGTTTCTAGGGTTCCATCCGGTCTTCTGAAGCACAAGTTGGGTGGTTGATATCCAGTCATATTTTCTCTGAACGTTCTGTAGAAGTTTCTTGTATTGTTCTTCATGAAGTCCGATTCGATCTCTGTCAGTCGCCGTTTGTCATACTGTCGTTTTTCACTGCGAATGATTTTGCTTGACTGCTTCTGTGTTTTCAAGAAGTTCATCCAATTCTCTTGGGATTTATGGCTACTAAATTTTTTCCATGCACTGATTCGTTGGTCAATAGCTTGGTCACATGTGTGGTTCCACCAACGGTGTTTCCGTGTTCGTGGTGCTTGTGCTAGTTTCATGGCCTCTCGGATTCTTCGTGAAAGTTGTGTCCAGTCTGTCGTTTTCTCCATTTTAATTTTGTGTAATATTTGTGTCTGGTTTAAAGTAACGTATTCTGGATCTGGTCTAACAATTTTGTTCTTCTGGAGCTTTTTCTTGGGCAAAAGACGAATCCTGATCTGTAGTAGGTGGTGGTCTGAGTCGAAGTAGCCTTTACGGGTGTCTATGTTCAAAATTTCTTTTTGTGAGTCTTTCTGCACTATTACGTGGTCGATTTGTAGTTCTTGCTTTCCGCTGGGGAATTTCCATGTAGTAAGTTTTCGTGTTGGTTTCTTGAATTTTGTTGACATAATGGCGAGGTCGTGGCTTTTGCAAAAGTCTATCAGATGTTTTCCGTTTTTGTTGGTGTCCTTGTGTGGAGTATGTTTTCCTGTGATATGTCTGTATATCCTTTCTTTTCCGAGTTTGGCGTTGAAGTCTCCCAGTATTATTTTGACTCTATGTGCAGGAATTTTTCTGATAGTTTCTTCCATTGTCGTCCAGAAGTCATCAATTTCGTCCGGGTTTTTCCTGTTGTAGTCATTAGTCGGTGCATGTGCGTTGATTATTGTGTAGGATTTATTGGCTGATTTCACTGTAATGGTGCTGATTCTTTCGTTTGGTGACGAAAAGTCGATTATGCTGTCCGTGATGGACCTGTGTACTGCAAATCCTGTGCCAAAAAGCCTTAGGTTTTTCAGTTGTCTCGATGGTTTTCCTTTGTATATTCTGAAATTCTCCGTGTTGAAATGGTCTTCGTCTGTGAATCGTGTTTCTTGCAGTGCACATATTTTGATTTGAAATTTTTCGAGAGTGTCTGTCAGTTGTTTCATCTTTCCTGTCTTCATCAGTGTGTTCACGTTGAGTGTGCCGATGTAGTGTTTGCGTTTGGTCTTGAGGGAGTTTGAGAAGCTCCGATTCTTCTCATGATGTCCGTGAACCCCCAGAATCCGATGCTCACGACAATCCCAGTCTATTGACTGGGGCCCGGGGTAATGAGATTTTTCTCGTTGTACCATCATGATGTTTAGTAGTTGGATGTATGGCATGCTGCCGAGTACAACCTGACTTTCCAGATCAGGAGGTTGGTTGAGGCCGCCACTGACATGTGGAGCAGGCGCCTTTCGTAGCCGCCCACTGTGGGAACAGACGCTACTAGTAGTTTTGGTCCGCCCCGAGTATTTCATTTCCTCGGTACCACCTATATCTAGGAGGCATTCCCCTATCCGCCACCTGGGGAGGCGCTCGGTTGCGGGTCTACTAACCGCACCGAGATATATATATATTCTGCGTACCCGAGTGCTCACTCCATAGATATTTCCGCTCCATGCTTGTTCTCACCACCCCACACTATTTTTAAGCGTCTAATCCTACGGAAAGAAATCCCGGATGTTATGTACGCGTGAGCCAGAAGATATTTACATGTTTCAAAGCGTTTAAAAGGCGTGCAATATTTATCATCTAGCCAACACTGGATCGGATGAACCAACAGATACAGTAAGTAAACGTGACATTCAAATATTAATCAAATTATCCATACAAGATCAAAAGACCAATGTGATATAACAGAACATAGCAACAGAACAAATAAAATAGTGTAAAAACTGTGTAATTAACATTAGATTAGGAGTAATTCATAACTAAATTAATGAAGCAAAACTGTTATGTAAGGCAAAAGAAAAAAATGGCTCTGAGCACTATGCCACTTCTGAGGTCATCAGTCCCCTAGAACTTAGAACTACTTAAACCTAACTAACCTAAGGACTTCACACGCACCCATGCCCGAGGCAGGATTCGAACCTGCAACCGTAGCGGTCGCGCGGTTCCAGGCTGTAGCGCCTAGAACCGCTCAGCCACCACGGGCGGCTAAAGCAAAAGATACCAGATGTAAAACCAAGGACTTTTAAAGCTGTTTCAGTCACGACAGGCTCAATGTTTCTCCGAGGTCTCGTCACCGAAACAGCACCGATTTCAGGGACAAAATTTCTCGTTCACTAAATCCCGTCACACCTTTCTTTACTATTTCTATTCTCTTTAATTATTGTTTATTTGCGTTTTCCAAACTTTGTAATTTATTTTATAACCAGTATTTACATTAGCAAAGAACAAAAAAGAAATTGTAATTGTTAACACACTGCCATAGCAGTAATTGTATTAGAAGAATTGTATTATTAATAATACTGCTCACAAACTTTTGTATACATTGTGGGCTATCACCACCTACCGGCTTCTGTTTACTTCTCTGATAGCTTATTAGGCACAGCTTCTTCGCCTCGGCAACGGTACTGTCAGATATGCCTATATATAAGATCAGATCTGTATTACATTTAGTCTGTTTGCTCACATTCGGGAGCCTTTTGCTACAGTTGGATTTAAATGTACATTATTTGTAAAAATAAAAAATGCTCTCTATGGATCGCTACTCTGCGTACTTACGTTAGTATGTATATAGTTGTTATTCCTAATTTCTTTTTACACTTGATCTAACAACTTCTGTCTGATGACGAAATTTTGAAACGCATCACGCTTGCTGGCCGGGGTGGCCGAGCGGTTCTAGGCGCTACAGTCTGGAACCGCGCGACTGCTACGGTCGCAGGTTCGAATCCTGCTTCGGGCATGGATATGTGTGATGTCCTTAGGTTAGTTAGGTTTAAGTAGTTGTAACTTCTACGGGACTTATGACCTCAGATGTTAAGTCCCATTGTTCTCAGAGCCATTTTTGGGCATCACACTTAATAAAGGATCGTGCGATGAAGGCTTTTACGTATTTCCAAGTTGTATCAAATTTGAAAGGTCGTCTATTTATAACATGGATGTATTTCTACATCAAGTGATAAGCATTACTTTCAAAAAGCGAGGTGAAGTGTAAAAAGCGCAAATGTAGCGTAACGGAAAGCGCAGAACGGCAAAAAATGCCATGTGTATATGCGAAACGAAGTCTTTCGACATCAACCTCTGTTAGCAAAGGGGGAAGAAGCGCTGGTTTGGAGAATATGTAAATAAGAGGCAAAAACACGGATAATTTATAAATAAATGCGAAACGCGTTCGGTGTAAAACTCTTTTTAATTAAATTGTAGCAAGCTTAAGACGGAGAAACCACTAATAACTGAAATAAAAAGCTAATTATGTAGCGGTAATTTTTGGAGGTGATAATCAAAACTCTATGTGCACCCTGGGGCCAGTTTTAAACTGCACATGTCTGGAGAGGGAGACGGCTTGAGGATGAAGAGCTTACTTGTCTCCTTCACCGTCCGCCCACAAGAAGTGTCTGGTGGCTCACCTACTGCGGTGCGGCACTAGTGCAGAGAGCAGGGGCAGAGTAGAAGAGAACTGCACCCTGGGAAGGGAGCTCCTTTATCTCTGCTCTCATTAGCGGGGCCAATAATTTCTGGCCCGTAGTTAAGCCGGACGCGAAATACCCGTCGGGACGGCGCGGCTGCACTCTTAATTTATTATCGCGGGGGCGGTGTCCCGTCGCTACACCTGCTGCAGTCGTGTAGCTAGCGCACACGGACACGGCCATTCAGTAGGTGCAGGGAGTGATGTGAGGGTAATGGTAAAATTCAGAATACGTCTACTCCGGTTACCGAAAAAGGCAGTACAAAAGTTGGTACATCCTCTGTGCCACAGATTCCCAGTTACTACTACCGCAGCTTGAAAAACTCTCTATTAGCAGTCTTGGTCAACTCTCTGTGGTTCGAATAACCTACTTCCTTACGAGTGTCTCTCGTTCGGTTTCTTGTGTGTAGCCATTATTTTCCATGATTTGGCCAATCATCTTATTATACGAGGGTGAGTCAAATGTAAACCTTAAATATTTTTTTAAATATTATTTATTGTGCAGAAGTAGTACAAAGCTGTATAACTTTTCGACATAATCTCCCCCACGCTCAATGCAAGTCCTCCAGCGCTTACAATGTACATAAATTCCTTTAGAAAAAAAATTCTTATGCCAGTCCGCGCAAACACTCATGCACCGCGTGGCGTACCTCTTCATCAGAACGGAACTTCTTTCCTCCCTTTGCGTCCTTGAGTGATCAAACAAATGGAAATCACTTGGTGATTAGGAATGGCGCCATTCTTCGCTCTCTCTCTTCGTTTCCGGTTGGTGGAAGTGAACCCAGGTTTCGTCCCCAGTAACTATTCTTGCAAGGAAGCCATCACCTTCTCGTTCAAAGCGCCGAAGAAGTTCTTCACAAGCATCAACACGTCGTTCTCTCATTTCAGGAGTCAGCTGGCGTGGCACCCATCTCGCAGACACTTTGTGAAACTGGAGCACATCATGCACAATGTGGTGTGTTGACCCATGACTAATCTGTAAACATGCTGCAGTCTCATTCAGTGTCACTCGGCGGTTTTCCTTCACTATGGCTTCAACTGCTACAATGTTCTGTGGAGTCACAACTCGTTGTGCTTGACGTAGTCGAGGAGCATCTTCCACTGAAGTCACACCATTAGCGAGAACTTCCTACTCCATTCGCAGACTTGCTGCTGTGACAAACATGCATCACCGTACTGAACCTTCATTCGTCGATGAATTTCAATAGGTTTCACACCCTCACTACGGAAAAACCGAACAACAGAACGATGTTCTTCCCTGGTGCAAGTCGCAAGTGGAGCGGCCATCTTTATACTGATACTGCGACGGTATGTCTGCATCTGCACTATAGTGCCACCTAAATGGCCATTCTGCACGCTGCTTGTAGCACGCTTACCAACTTACAGGATAACGGCGCGAAATTTCGAGTTGTTACACTCCTGGAAATGGAAAAAAGAACACATTGACACCGGTGTGTCAGACCCACCATACTTGCTCCGGACACTGCGAGAGGGCTGTACAAGCAATGATCACACGCACGGCACAGCGGACACACCAGGAACCGCGGTGTTGGCCGTCGAATGGCGCTAGCTGCGCAGCATTTGTGCACCGCCGCCGTCAGTGTCAGCCAGTTTGCCGTGGCATACGGAGCTCCATCGCAGTCTTTAACACTGGTAGCATGCCGCGACAGCGTGGACGTGAACCGTATGTGCAGTTGACGGACTTTGAGCGAGGGCGTATAGTGGACATGCGGGAGGCCGGGTGGACGTACCGCCGAATTGCTCAACACGTGGGGCGTGAGGTCTCCACAGTACATCGATGTTGTCGCCAGTGGTCGGCGGAAGGTGCACGTGCCCGTCGACCTGGGACCGGACCGCAGCGACGCACGGATGCACGCCAAGACCGTAGGATCCTACGCAGTGCCGTAGGGGACCGCCACTTCCCAGCAAATTATGGACACTGTTGCTCCTGGGGTATCGGTGAGGACCATTCGCAACCGTCTCCATGAAGCTGGGCTACGGTCCCGCACACCGTTAGGCCGTCTTCCGCTCACGCCCCAACATCGTGCAGCCCGCCTCCAGTGGTGTCGCGACAGGCGTGAATGGAGGGACGAATGGAGACGTGTCGTCTTCAGCGATGAGAGTCGCTTCTGCCTTGGTGCCAATGATGGTCGTATGCGTGTTTGGCGCCGTGCAGGTGAGCGCCACAATCAGGACTGCATACGACCGAGGCACACAGGGCCAACACCCGGCATCATGGTGTGGGGAGCGATCTCCTACACTGGCTGTACACCACTGGTGATCGTCGAGGGGACACTGAATACTGCACGGTACATCCAAACCGTCATCGAACCCATCGTTCTACCATTCCTAGACCGGCAAGGGAACTTGCTGTTCCAACAGGACAATGCACGTCCGCATGTATCCCGTGCCACCCAACGTGCTCTAGAAGGTGTAAGTCAACTACCCTGGCCAGCAAGATCTCCGGATCTGTCCCCCATTGAGCATGTTTGGGACTGGATGAAGCGTCGTCTCACGCGGTCTGCACGTCCAGCACGAACGCTGGTCCAGCTGAGGCGCCAGGTGGAAATGGCATGGCAAGCCGTTCCACAGGACTACATCCAGCATCTCTACGATCGTCTCCATGGGAGAATAGCAGCTTGCATTGCTGCGAAAGGTGGATATACACTGTACTAGTGCCGACATTGTGCATGCTCTGTTGCCTGTGTCTATGTGCCTGTGGTTCTGTCAGTGTGATCATGTGATGTATCTGACCCCAGGAATGTGTCAATAAAGTTTCCCCTTCCTGGGACAATGAATTCACGGTGTTCTTATTTCAATTTCCAGGAGTGTATTACAAATTTAAGGTTTTCATTTGACTCACCCTCGTATTTAACATTGTGGTGGCCGGCCTGTCGTCATACCTCATTTGTAGGTGAAACTAAGCAATAGAAGCCCGTTTACCTCGGGAGAACCTGCAGCAGAACGGTGTATTGACAGAGACTCAACACGCGTTTAGAAAACATCGTCCTTGTGAAACACAACTAGCTCTTTACTCGCACGAAGTGCTGAGTGCTGTTGACAAGGGATTTTAAATTGATTCCACATTTCTAGATTTCCAGAAGGCTTTTCACACTGTACTACACAAGCGGCTTGCAGTGAAATTACGTGCTTATGGAATATTGTCTCAGTTATTTGGACTGATTCGTGATTTCCCGTAAGCGAGGTCACAGTAACTGATGGAAAGTAATCGACTAAGACAGAAGTGATTTCTGACGTTCACCAAGGTAGTGATATAGGCCTTTTTCTGTTCCTTATCTATGTAAACGATTTAGGAAACAATCTGAACAGCTGTCTTAGATTGTTTTCAGATGATGCTGTCGTAAAGATATCTGTACGGTGCAAAAACTGGCGATAGACCCTAAATAATGAAAAGATAATGAAAAGTGTAAGGTCATTAACACGAATGCTAAAAGAATCCAATATATCAATCAAATCTAAAGGCCGTAAATACAGGTAAATTCCTAGGAATTACAGTTACGAGCAATATAAATTGGAAAGGACGCGCACAAAATGTTGTGGGGGAGGCAAACCATAAACCTTGTTTTATTGGCAGAACACTTAGAAAATGTTATAGAGCTACCAAAGAGACTGGCTACACTACGCTTGTCCGGTTCTCTTTTGGAGTACTGCTGCGCGGTGGGGGGGTCCTTAACAGACGGGATTAACGGAGGACCTC
This sequence comes from Schistocerca serialis cubense, assembly GCF_023864345.2. NCBI lineage: Eukaryota > Metazoa > Arthropoda > Insecta > Orthoptera > Acrididae > Schistocerca > Schistocerca serialis. The sequence continues at coordinate 99,895,696 of NC_064649.1, forward strand.
TTGAAAGTTCAGAAAAGAGCAGTAAATTTTATATTATCGCGAAATAGGTCAGCGAGTGTCACTGATTTGATACAGGATTTGAGGTCCAAACAATTAAAACAAAGGCGTTTTTCATTCAATCTCAATCACTAACTTTGTCCTCCGAATGCGAAAATATTTTGTGGACGCCGACCTACACAGGGGGAAACGATGATCATAACAAAATAACGGAAATCAGAGCTCGCACGGGAAAATACAGGTGTTCGATTTTTTTTCCGCAGGCTGTTGGAGACTGGAAAAATAAACAATTATTGTGAAGGTCGTTCGATGAACCCACTGTGCCGGCTACTGTGGCCGAGCGGTTCAAGGCACTTCAGTCCGGAACCGCGATGCTGCTACGGTCGCAGGTTCGAATCCTGCCTTCGGGAGGACGACGGTTCAATCCCGTCTCCAGCCATCCTGATTTAGGTTTTCCGTGATTTCCCTACATCGCTTCAGGCAAATGCCGGGATGGTTCCTTTGAAAGGGCACGGCTGATTTCCTTCCCAATCGTTTCCTAACCCGAGCATGAGCTCCGTCTCTAATGACCTCGTTGTCGACGGGACGTTAAACACTAACCACCACCACCACCACCGAATCCTGCCTCGGCCATCGATGTGTGTGATGTCCTTAGGTTAGTTAGGGAACTGATGACCTCAGATGTTAAGTCTCATAGTGCTTAGAGCCATTTGTACCATTTGAACCCTCTGCGAGGCATTTAAATGTGATTTGCAGAGTATCCATGTAGATGTAGGTATCTGTGGATCGTATTAACTTTGTTCTGTTTGTTGTAATATTTTGAATGGGTTTGGTTTTTTATGAGGGGCAGATTTTGCACGGCTCTGCTAGTACAGTTGATACGCTACACACTGTAAATGAGTTTATTGCTGGCTAAAAAAAAATTAGATTTAAAGTACCGCTAGCAACAAGGATACACTTTTATTTGCTGTAGATCGTCACCTTTATGAACACATGCACTACTAAAATGCTGAGTAAAAAAAAAAAGTACTTTTGTCCGTGAGTGTGTTTCTAAAATGATTTGTTTCATTAAATACGGAATGGAAGACTCTAAATTGTGTTTCCTGTTGTTGCCATGTAAACGTCACAGTTTTATTCACTGTTTCAGCTAATGTTTTTCGATGCTGTTGGGTTCTGTTTTGCCTGTTACAAACCCAACATACCCATGTCGCTAAGCTTCGTAAATTCAGTCGGTAAGTGACTGTTATATACAGCATTACCAACGTTTTGTTACTCGCATTTGTCACAGAAATATGTCAGGAGGGCTGTCTACTGGTCAAAATTTATGATATATTGCTCTGAATAATTCTTTCTTTACTCGTTGGTTTATATTTACGCCGTGAGCGCATGTACAATGAAGAACTAAAGAAACTGGTACACATGCCTAATATCGTGTAGGGCCTCCGCAAGCATGCGAAAGTGCCGCAATACGACATGGCAGGGACTCGACTAATGTCTGAAGTGGTGCTGGAGGGAACTGACACCATGAACCCTGCAGGGCTGTCCATAAATCCGTAAGAATACGTAGGGGTGGAGATCTCTTCTGAACAGCACGATGCAAGGCATCCCAGATATACTCAATAATGACCATGCCTGGGGAGTTTGGTAGTCAGCGGAAATGTTTGAACTCGTAAAAGTGCTCCTGGAGCCACTCTTTAGCAATTCTGGACGTGTACAGTGACACATTGTCCTGCTGGAATTGACCAAATCCGTCGGAATGCACAATGGACGTGAGTGGATGCAGGTGACCAGACAGGATGCTTACGTACGTGTCACCTTTCAGAGTCGTATCTAGACGTATCAAGGGTCCCATAACACTCCAACTGCACACGCCTCACACCATTACAGAGCCTCCACCAGCTTTGAACAGTTCCCTGCTGACATGCAGGGTCCAGGGATTCATGAGGTTCTCCCCATACCAGTGCATCCGTTCGATACAATCTGAAACGAGACTCGTCCGTCCAGGCAACACGATTCCAATTATCAACAGTCCAATATCGGTGTTGGCAGGTGCAGGCGAGGCGTAAAACTTTATGCCGCGCGGTCATCAATGGTACACGAGTGGGATGATGTTTCGTTGAATGGTCCGCATGCTGACACTTGTCCATGGCCCAGCATTAAATACTGCAGCAATTTGTGGAAGGCTTGCACTTCTGTCATGTTGAACGATTCTCTTCAGTAGTCGTTGATCCCGTTCTTGGAGGATCTTCCTCCGGCCGCAGCGATGTCGGAGGTTTGATGTTTTACCGGTTTCCTGATATTCACGGTACAGTCGTGAAATGGTTGTACGGGAAAATCCCCACTTCATCGTTACCTCGGATATTCTGTGTCATTTTGCTCGTCCGCCGACTATAACACCACGTTCAAACTCTCTCGAATTTGATAACTTGCATTCTAGCATCAGTAACTGATGTAACAACTGCGCCAGACACATGTTGTCTTATTGAGGCGACGCCGACTGCAGTGCCGTATTCTGCCTGTTTACATATCTCTGTATTTGAATACGTGTACCTACACCAGTTTGCCGGCCGGAGTGGCGGAGCGGTTCTAGGCGCTACAGTCTGGAAACACGTGACCGCCACGGTCGCGGGTTCGAATCCTGCCTCGGGCATGCATGTGTGTGATGTCCTTAGGTTAGTTAGGTTTAAGTAGTTCTCAGTTCTAGGGGACTGATGACCTCCGATGTTAAGTCCCATAGTGCTCAGAGCCAACACCGAACACCTACACCAATTTCTTTGGCGCTTCAGTGTATTTTTCATATGCCAGAAATAATCGTTAATCTGTCGCAGTTAATATTTTTATATCACTGCGCTCCTTTTATCGTAATTTGGCACCAATAATGTCCTCTGATCTCTCTGTAGGTAACGAAATTGAAATACAAACAAAATCCTAAATCCACCCAGCCTGAATATTAGGGGGTCCAAGTTATTTTCGTCAAATGATTAATTATTTTTGAATGAATCCGATTTTTCTGCTATAATATGAGAATTACCGGCAGGTTTTGCACCAAAGAATACAAAATTAACAGATAACAGGCGTATAGCCAATAAAACTTCCTGTATTTCAAACCTCATACACAGTAATTCGAACTTTAATTTATTATTGATATTAACAAAGACTCAAGTGGACAAGCAAATTACTTTCTTTAATACGTCGCGACATTTATTTTCTCGGAATCGTAATAACGTAACAGAAAGTTCTATTTTACTTTCAGCAAGAAATGACCATAAGCTCACTTTTATACTTTAATTCTAGCCCATCTGAAATTTCTAACACCTTATTGAGATGTCGATGTTTTAATTTTAGTCTAAAATAGCACATTTATTTCTGTCTCTTTATGCAATCGTGGAGTAGTATTCTGAGTCACTTAGGTACCTCATTCTCAAGTGAGCCTACAGTCTTTGCATAGTTGTTTCCCTACAAAACAATAAAACATAAATAATTCCTACCCGAACGCATCACTTCAATCTACCAAACGAAAATACTCTGCTACTTCAAGAGTAATTTCTCTGTTCCGTTCTCATCCCACCATACAACTACACAAGTTACTTACAGGTGTTCGACAAAAATATCCAAACATAGCGAGAAATGCATGCTTGAATATAAATGAAGATGGTGGGCAAGACAGCAAGTTGCGCTGTCGTACTTGACCACGGGCGGCGTCTGTGCAATGTCCTCAATACGTCGCATGTGTCAGCCGTGGTCAGAACAATGTTCTGTGTGGTTCGGAGGGCATTATGTCGGAAAGAAATGAATTCTAACGAGGACAAATTGTTGGTGCTCGTATGGTGGGCATTCCCATTACCAAGGAAACCGCAGTGTTTTTCCATTTCAAGATGCATCATATCGAAAATTTGTACTGGGCACAGAAAAAGTGGAAAAACATAATCCGCTCAGACACCGTGCGTACGAATTTCTGTTGAGTGATGGTGACAGACAGTCAGTGAAGGGGACTGTGATAAAAATAAGAGGACGTCAGCTGCAAAAAACACTGCATTACTGAATGTCGCACTCGCGAACCCGGATAGCACCAAAAGAACACGAAGGGATCTCCATAACCAGATAGTTGTATGGCGAGATGGAATTCCAGAACCAATAGTCTTCAGGGGTTTGCCGCCGGATGACGTTGTGCAAATTCCACAATACTGAGGTCAGTTTTACCTAGCCACCAGCAAGCTTCAAGCGACCACCTGAAGATATCGGACAGTTGTTCTGAGGAAATGTTATGGTATTTGCGCAGCGTCGTCTGGCGGCAAACCTGTGAAGACCGCTTGCAACATAACCGCTGGGAAGGCTTGATGAGTCACACTCATCAGTGGTTTAAATGCTCGCAACAGGAAAACGTTGTGCTGAAGCTATAAAACCTGGACTGTGGAGTAACGGAAGAAAATCATTTGGGCGGATAAGTCTTGTTCACACCGTTTCCGACTTATAGTAGAGTTTGTGTCCCAAAAGTGAAACGTGACCTGGGTTCGGTGACGATTTGGGCAGCCATATCACGGTATTCCATGGGTCTCATGGGTACACAGCAAGGTAGCATGACTGTGAGGGATTATGCGACCATTTTCGCCGGTCAGGTCCATCTCATGGTACCATACCGTGGCGATGCTGTGTTTGGGTATGATATGGTTCCTTTTGACACAGCTCGCACCATCCAGGACTGGTTTGTGAGCACCAGAATAAATAGTCTCGCCTTTCTTGGCCACCACTGCCGCCAGGTCTCAATACTGAGCCCTTGTGGTCTACTTTGGATAGAAGGATGCGCTATAGTTATCCATCTCGATCAACATTGCCTGAACATAGCACTATTTTTCAGCAGAAATTGTGTAAGATTCACTTCAAAACCATACAAAATCTGTATTTATCCATTCCGAAATGACTAGAAGCTGATATGAATGCCAACCTTTTGCTATAACATTATAGGCGTGATAATATGTCGCGTTTCTAGCGTTTCCATAATTTTATCCAGTCCATTTGAGCCGGGCACAGCTCGTGTTCATGCCATTTATTGTTATTCATCTTCTATTGCGGTACTGCCGCTTCGTTGTCTTATTCCCTTTACTGGTGTCACTAACTTCCTGCCTTACTTGCCCGTGAGTGGCAGCAGCAGCGCGTATCGATAAGTGCACTGTCGTACCAGTCTGGAGCGACCGATAGTATTTCCGGGTCGTCGTGTGTCTGGCAGTCAGCTGGAGACGGACCAGCAGTGCAGTCGGGACGTAGCAGCAGGGAAGTCGGGGACGGAGCGCCGGTGAGGCGCCGACAGCCAGTGCTCGCCGACCAATGGCGACGCACGTGAACTGTCCGACGGAGGGACATCGGAGCGGGACGACCGTTGGTTGGTCGTTCGGTTGGTCGTCTCATCGGCCGACGTATATTTGGTCCTTTCACTGTTTCCGGGCCTTGGCAGCTCGTCGATTGGCGTGGAGCTGCGAGGAAGTCTCCGTCGTGCGTAATCTTGCCAAGGCCACTAGCGGTGTGCACGCATGGTTGGAGTGTGAGGTGGTGCTTGCGAGTGCCACAAAGTTCGTCACCCACTGATCTTGGATATGAAAATTGAGTTCTTACTTAAACTACTATCAAGCCTCAACTGCTTACATTTCTTCCTCTGATCCTGGTTGTCGCTTTTGGGACATTCCCGCGAACAACAACGTGTGTGTAGTTTCAAGTCGGCCAAGATTCCAGCCGTCTTCCTGTGGAGTTTAACTTGATTTAATCCCTGTTATTGAAGTTGGCCAGCAGTATCTTAGCATTTTAGTAGTGCATGTGGCCGTTGACGTTCCGGTTACCTACGCTGGTCGTTAACGTAATTTTAGGCAGTGTATTTTCCTCGTGGTATGTTTGCTGTCCAGCGTGGCGTGTAGTTCGACAGCTGAGGTGTTGTTGGTCGTTGTGGGCGCCAATATTGTGTGTGTCGTGTATTGAAATCTTGCGGTCGTTTTGCTGGCTGCGTGGAGCGGAACTGATTTGGTTGCTTGGTCGGTCGGCTGTCTGTCGGTTGGGTTGCATTCAGATTAAGAAGTCGTTGGTCAGGCTGCCTGTCTCACCTAAACGGGCGTTAGTCTTACAATCCCAAGCCGACACTTGTAAAACTACTGAACGCCGTTCGTTGTGTGTTACATAGTTTCCCTGGTTAGGTTTTAGTTATTTGATTGATGTGTGGCCTTTAGCTGAGTATCAATATCTCTTAAATTAATGTTCTTGTCTTGCCCTTAAGGCATGAGATTGTTATGCTTTTGTATAAGGTCTTCTGCCTTTTGATTGAAACTCCTCTTATTGCTTAATATGCGACCTTCAGCCGATTAGATTGAAGATTTAGAAAATATTCTTGGGTGAACCTCCAGAAGAACCTTGTATTTCAATTTCTTGATTAAGCCTTGTGTGTTGGATTTTGAGTGTGGTCTTCAGCCAATCTAATCAAAGGAGGTCGATTAAAGTTTTGAGTGTTTTGCATCCTTGTTGTAATATTGTGCGTTGATAAATAAAGTTTATATGTTGAGTGGAACTGACAGCAACTTATTTTGGCCCCTTTCCACAACCTAATCCGCTCTGTCCTGCTAGCCCAGACATTTCACCATTTACTGATTTTGATTCCCAAAAACGTAATCTCTGTTGTTGAAATGTTTTTATTTTGGGAACTAGGATGTCGTGACACACGCCTACTCCCATTAGCAACGTGCCTGGTGTAATGCCACTTCCTCGGACGAGAAATGAAAATCAAAACTTACCTCTAAAATTCCCAAAGATTTCCCCAAAACAAGTTCCAAATTTCGTGAAAAATGAACAAGCAAACAAATTTCCAGTCAACACTATTATTTGGATATTAACCAGTAATTGAATCAGGAATCTAATACTTAGTAAATTATTAACATACGAAAGAAAGATAGGATTCCAGTAAAATCAAACTCAAAATTCAATATCGTAGTATATTGCAAAATCACTATAATTAAAATTCGCAAACTAGAACCAACGTTTCCAAAGAATACTCCGTGTGAGTACTCTTTGAGATTCGTGAGTAATGGCTAAGGGTAATTCAATCCATTGCCACTACGTTATGGGAGTTAGCCGAAGCAGATCATAGTTTTGAATGCTCGTATATGTAGGCGCAATTAGATTGTTTTTTCAGAATTGATTATTGCGATCTACTATGACGCAGTGAAATGATACTGCAACGTCCCCTTAGAAAAATTAATCAATTACTGTGCTGGTAAACCCCTTACGTTATTTGATTTTCAAACAGCTGAGCAGAACTGAACGTACTCAGACATTTCGCTCTTTATCTATTCTGATCATCACTAAACTGACACACAATATTTTTAGCGCAACGCAATCTGACTTTCAAAAATCCCTACAAAAGAATGGCCCTGACTAACAATAACCTATACCTTTCATGAATCACTTACCTCACAAAAATCTTCGTTACTCGAACTACTGCAATACAGCGACCGCCAATACTGCCAGCTAAATAAAAGATTCAAACTACTGAAGGGACTAACTACAGACAGGCGTAGTTAGCAAATGAAAGATTTTGATAAAGAACAATGTATTTACCTTAATAATGTTCAAAAGTCATAATATATATATCAGTTCATGACATCCAGTCTTACAAATGTCTCTGATGCACACACGTCCAGATCATCCGCTCTCAAAACTCCGCCATCTCTCTCCCCACTTCCACCACTGCTGGCGGCTCACCCCCAACTGCGCAACGCTACGCACTTTTAACAGCCAACTGCCCAACACTAGAATAGCAAATTCCAACAATGCAAACCAGCCACAGACTGCACACAGCACAGCCAGTGATTTTCATATAGAGCGCTACGTGGCGTTACCAACATATAAACTTAATCAGCCTACTTACAATACTTTAAATATTACGTTATTTAGAAAAGTAGATAGAGGACTTGCATATATTAGACAGAAGTGACTTTTAATTAGATAACCTGAAGTTAACACTATTTAGGATGTGAACACAGATAGACAATTTCATTCGTAATAACTAATGGACTATGGAACTCGGCGACAGTTACGAAGCATGTAATTTATAATTCCCCCCAATACCTGGGAAAGCTTCTTCCTCACTGATCCGTTAGGAAGTGACTAATATTATGTAATAAATCAGCATATCGTGTCAATTCACGCATTTGTCATTCAAGTTTTACAATATTATTTGTAGAGATAACGTGCTGCGATATTATTTGACTGAAGCGCTCGGCGCTTATATAGAAACTCCTTGACGTTAGGAATTAATAACACTGTTACAATCTACCGTATCCTCCTCCGTCGTCGGCGTTGTCATTGTTGCCGTGAGGCACCGTTATACCAAGTGGAAAGGCGCGTCGATCTTAGAGCATGAGATATGGTAACCTTAAGTCATTGACAACACACAACGGTCACGGTAGCACATGATTCCAGAATAGCTGCAGTAGTTAGGATTTACGAACAACTCCCTCTTGACCAGGTCCCCAAAACTTAACTCGTAACGAGATCCCTTCGAAGCAAATTGTCATAACGATCGTCTATAAAGGCTTCGTACAACGATAAGAAATGTTACAGTTTATGGAATAATAACAGATCCGACCAAACTGTCTTGTTTCTTCTGTTTTATTTAACCTAACTTTGTTCACAGTTTTATTTCGCATTCACCACTCATTCACACTCTGATGTGGAGTATATGCGAGTGCCTGAACCCTAACTCCCAAGTTCCATGGAAACCCTTTGATGAACAGTTTTGGTTGCTAAACACCAACAGTCAATGATAATGATACAGTATTTTGTAATTGACTCTCCACGAATGTTTGTTAGGCGTAAGACAATTACACACTTTTCTCTCCGATCTGAAGTTATTAAGAGTTCGCGTAAAAGTTGACGTTTTTCTCCTTTTCACAAACTGGAGCACGCTCTCCGCGATATAATTAAAAAAAAAAAAAAGTCTCAATACCGCGTCCCTCGTGAGATGCGTATAGATTTATCCCGGAATTGACCGCCCTGTAGGTGTGCTCAATTTAATGACCACACTTCGCTATCCGCGATTTCGTGTAACTAAATGTCCTTTTGTTAGTCTGATTGTATACCGTAGTTATTTAAAACTCGCCCCTATATTTTTTCACTACGCACAATTATCACTTCTTTACTTGTTTATTTCTAAGAGTAAACAAAAAAAATGACGCCGTATCATCGGCTTCGTCGATATAAAGCAAAACACCTCAATATGCCCAATTTTACCTCTTCTTATAGGATCGGTTACCTTGCGAGGTGCCGGGGCTAGCAGTGTATTTAACACTAAATTCTTCTAGAAGCTACATATGTAAATGCTGCTCTAAGCCCCCCCCATTCTAAATCCGACTTTTGCTGTTGCACAAGGATTAAAAAAAAATACGCGAATTGACGCTAATCAACCTTGCCAGTGGAGTAGAAGAGAGTTTGGCACCTGCAATAATTTAATTTGATAAATAAGTTAAATAAACGAAGGTTTCATTAACATAGTGAGGAATGATAGGGTTGCTCTACCGATTAACAGAATAAAGTTCTGTCCAAAATAACAATATGATTTATTAAGACTAAACACAAAATAATAAACAAAAACACATGAAACATTTACAATACATCAAATTGGCTCAAATTGGATACTCAAACAAACGCTGTGAATGTGAAGTTGTCCCTAAACTAGATTGTGAGGATTATGACGAAGTGGTATGTGGAGCCAATTCCTTGCAACTCAAATCTTAAGAGAAAACACATAGCCAACCCAACATTAATTGCTGCTACCCAAGACAGAACAAAGTTAGAAAAAGACGAACAGGCGCGCTCTGCTGAGCTCTGATTATCACCTAGGAAAATCCCTGTCTGCCGGTGCTGCGGACATACATCACCAATTTGTCTTCTTAACTGCAAGAACGCGATTTGGCGTACCGGAGGCGATGGCTGGTTGCTTCGACGTCCTCGACCGAAAGGCGAGAGCCGACTACCTAGAGCACCTGTACATGCCGAACACCGAACATTCCCGCCCCCACGACAGTGGCCGTGGTTAAACGTTCCAATCAGCAACTCGAAAACCGGCGGAAAATTCCACTCTATTGCCGCAGCACTACCATTCCACCAATGGAGATTCTTGGCGCCAATTTCTGCGCTGATTTTGCTACGTCACGGAGCTATGCCCTGAGCAAGCCCATCACAGTTACTATTTTGCAGAAAGCGCGGGAATTTTCCCGCCACAACTGCCTGGGTACTCAAGTCACTCCCACGCCTCGCTGGTAGCCCGCCAGAAAGTGTTTTCGCTAAGTTTCTGCGAAGTAACGGAACCTCTAGCCCAGCCGCTACTTCAGACCCCTCTGGGCGTGTCTTTTGACAATGTCGGCGTCTGCAAAGCATTCAACCGACTTCTTCACACCCGTCGGCTTAACCCTTTCCAGATCAGCAGTGCCCGCCTGTCACCGGACAACCCGGGTGACGAGAGACGGCTGCGTGGGAAGTCCGCGTGTGAAGGAATAGCGACTTTTCACTGCATGCAATTAGAGACGAAAATCGTAAGATAGAAATATGAGAGGGGGCTCATGCCACCTCTCAACCTTACTCATTAATTTACTACATATTATTTCCAATAACATTAAACAGGTATCGCTGTTATTTTTTAATTGTATTCAAAAGCATATTATTATTATTATGACCGACCAAATCGTACCAAACCGCGCGGCGTGCGTTTTTAACGATAGCTTTACACTCGCCCAGCCTTTATTGATGCAATATTATATACAAATATACAGACAGGACCGAAAGATCGATCTGTCTACCATAACCAATAGAGGCAAATACGCTATTCAAGTTCCGTTACATCTATCTTGACTCGTATTGTTACAACGACTGATTATAGATTTGAGATTACAACCAGTCTATTGGGAATTTGGTATCGCTGAAACTAATTTGATCATTAATATTTAAATAGCAACTGATAAACCATCGATTATAAACGATTTAATAACGACAGTTGGTGAACTAAATATCTCGCACAAGTCGCGAGTTCAGTTCATCAATGTTCTTTTTGTAACGTCGATACCGATACATAAGAAAGAACAATCTCATTGCTCTACCGCTGTGTTAGCCAAGACTGAAGATCCGTAGGACGTTACAGTGGTCCTACTTCACGTCACCCTGTACGATTATTTCGAATTAAATGTCGTCTACAAGTGTCGTAAGGTGAGGAGAGGCGACTAGAGATGTGCAAACCCGTTCATCCTTGGGAAATAGTTCACTGATGATCGTTCTTTTTTGGGAACCTTTCATTTTTACTCGTTCACCGTTCATTTGTGCTTGGTATATGGTTCTTATGAAAAACTGAAAACTAGTAGTGTTGGTGACTGGAGGATGGAGGGCACCAAGAGGGGGCAGTTGCTCCCCCCTGGAGTATAGAGTTTTTATTCATTACAGAATTCTTACACGCTTTTAGAAGTAATTTCTGTGATTCTGCAGAACCTGTCGTTTAGCCATCCGTGGCATTGTGTGGGGAAATAATATAGGGTGGCGCATGGAAAATCGGCCCCGAGTACAGACTGCTCCCCAATTACGGATGATGTGTTGCTTGTTACGAGCATATACAACAAACAGACAAACATGTAATAATTAGACAATGAAGAAATAACAAGCTATGCAAGCAACAATTGCTAAACAATCGATGACGATGTGTAGAGAGCTGGAGAAGAGAACATGAAAACCTCACGCGACGCGCATGAGCTATAGCTGATGTAGTCTTGTAAACCTGTTGGTGGCTGTTTCCCAACTTAATAGACCACAAGTGTCTTGTATAAAATTCTTCGTTTCGACTTCCACTACATAGCTATGCTACGTTGTAAACAATAATCGTTTACACCCTATATATACTTCAAGTTGTCTCTGAGTTCGTAGGCGAAGTAGAGACTTTATGGAAGCATAAAATAAAATGTGGTTTTCTCATACTTGCGTCACACGCTTGGTAAAAATTAGTTTTTATGTAGCATTATTAACGTTAATGCAGCAATAATAATAATAAAGTTCGCAGTAGTAAAGTTCTTGGTTTGAAAGCTCCTTCTGAACAAATGTTTTTGAGATAATAAGTAAATATGATTCTATGGCAATCTATGTCTTTTCAAATAGAGAGGCATCGCTTTTCCTACTAAGCCAAAATGACCCACAACCCACTTCTTTTTTCAGAGAAACCAAACTAGCAGGTAAAACTTAAAAATAATTAGAGCCTTCCTAAATGTAACGTTCTGTATATGAAAGATTCACGAAAATCGTTTTACATGAATTTTCTAACACTAAAAATTAAGCAAATTATTGAATGTTAGCTGCTAAATCAAGTCGATGAAACCAAAAAATATATGAATAACAAAAAAACTTGCCTTGTAAGTATGTCTTGTGCTGTTCATCGATATAACGAAGTGAGCTTATATGCCCTTTTGTTACCTGAAAAGACGTACCTATTAGATACAACGTAATTTTTGTGTAATTTACGTAACTATAAAATACTTTTTGATTGCCGGTCGTGTACGCTGAATACCCAGAACTAAGTGCAAGAACAGTTTGAGACACATGTAAAATAGGCGAGCGCAGTGAACGAAACGAACAACTGGATACACAGTCGGCAGTGGAACTGAGACAGGCGGTCTTGCGAAGAACGACGAGTGCGGCCGAGGGAGACCGAAACTGAGACGAGCACGCGACCGAGGCTGGAACGAGAACTGCCGAAGTGACCGCCGCAACCAAAGTGAACTAGTGAACTATGAACCGATCGTTCCTTGGAATTCGTCCCTCGGTCCTTTCGTTCATCTTGGTGAACCGTTCCTTTACACACGTTCGTTCGCGAACTACCCATCTCTAGAGGCGACAAGCATTAGTGGTGGTTTTATGGTCAGGGCGGTGAGAACGCTGCTACGAAGCATTAGAGGACCGCGCCATTGAGAGCCAGCCAGCTTTCAACGCTGCGGAGTGACAGTGGTTGAGGGATGCGCGCGACCGTATCGACCTGTCGTGGGCGCTCCCTCTGGGCACGTAGCAAGTCAGCCGAAAACGCGATAACCTCTCCTGCCTGGAGCACCACGCCCCCCCCCCCCCCCCCCCCGCCCACCCTCTGGAGTCTTGCGCGCCACGGCCCTCGTCGGCACACACCATTCGCCTCAATAGACCTCCAGACGCTTCGCCCTGAAACCTCGAGTGCGGCGCCTGCTCTCCTGATGACTTCATCCTCCAAGGCGTCAGAGAGCCAAGGCACGTGGCTCTGACTGCCAATCCGAGCCGAGCTCCCAGCTGATTGGAAACTGCACTGTGCTAAGTAGTTAAAAAGAAAAGCACGGAACAGTTGCCGTTACAAGCCTCTAACAGGAAAGCTTTTGTGATCTTTCCAAGCTATTTGACTGGGTAGGTCGTGTCACACTTTCAAAAAAAACCTCTTGTTTAATGGATTAGATGCCGCAACACACGAAGGATTTCAATCGTATTTAACAAGTAGGATACAAAAAGCAGTGCTGAATAATTCGGCAATATTGGAAGGGTTGAAAATTTTGGTGTTGGTGTTGTTGTTGTTGTTCTTGTTGTGGTCTTCAGCCCTGAGACTGGTTTGATGCAGCTCTCCATCCTACTCTATCCTGTGCAAGCTTCTTCATATCACAGTACTTACTGCAACCTACATCCTTCTGAATGTGCTTAGTGTATTCATCTCTTGGTGTTCCTCTACGATTTTTACCCTCCACGCTGCCCTCCAATACTAAATTGGTGATCCCCTGATGCCTCAGAGAATGTCCTACCAACCGGTCCCTTCTTCTTGTCAAGTTGTGCCACAAACTCCTCTTCTCCCCAATCCTATGCAGTACCTCCTCATTAGCTATGAGATCTACCCATCTAATCTTCAGCATTCTTCTGTAGCACCACATTTCGAAAGCTTCTACTCTCTTCTTGTCTAAGCTATTTATCGTCCATGTTTCACTTCCATACATGGCTACACTCCATGCAAACACTTTCAGAAACGACCTCCTGACACTTAAATCAATACTCGATGTTAACAAATTTCTCTTCTTCAGAAACGCTTTCCTTGCCAGTCTACATTTTATATCCTCTCTACTTCGACCATCATCAGTTATTTTGCTCCCCAAATAGCGAAACTCTTTTACTACTTTAAGTGTCTCATTTCCCAATCTAATTCCCTCAGCATCACCCAACTTAAATCGACTACATTCCATTATTACAGTACTTTCCTGTAGTTTTGGTGAAAGGTTGTAAAGCAAGAAGAGAGCCCCACAAGGTTAAATTTTGGGTACACTCCTCGTCCTTTTTGCAACGATACTTTTCTTTCTTTTACTTGTGCCGTTTTTCCCGCGGATACGCAGGGTCGGCATGGTTAATCAGATGTGGCAATGTTAGTGTAAGGGGTGGTCAGATGCTCTCCCTGCCGTCACCCCGTACCCCCCGAGAAGGAATTAGTCTACGCCAACTGTCTGCGACTAGTGTAATCAATGGAATATTGCGAAAGTGTTCAGATGTCAGCGAGCCATGTAACTGAGGCTGGACGTGGGGACCAGCCCGTTATTCACCTAGGAGGATGTGGAAAACCGCCTAAAAATCACATCCAGGCTGCCCGGCACACCAGTCCTCGTCGTTAATCCGCCGGGTGGATTCGATCCGGGGTCGGCGCGCCTACCCGAGTCCAGGAAGCAGCGCGTTAGCGCGCTCGGCTAACCTGGCGGGTCTTTTTGCAACGATACTGGTGATACAATAAATCCAGTTAGAGAGGAAGCCACAGCAAGGATTACACAGGCCAGCGAAAAATGTTTTTTGAAAACCTATTTTTTTTACTTTGATAGCTGATCTTTATAGATTTTTATGAACTGAATCCAAATATAGCCTTAGTCTTTTTGTATCACCCATAGTTTTCGAGCAATACACTTTTTATTACACAGTATAAAAATCCTATGGTATATGGTGAACGGGGAAATTAATGAAACGCTTTATTACAACATAAGCATTGTTTGCATTTACAGTAAGCTACTGAAAACAATGATGTGTGTTAATAGATGCTTCACTTGTCAGCTGGAATTGGTTTGTATTTTACATCTCTTTTTTTTAAAAAGCTTCTTGTGTAGCTTTTTCTACGATGAGTCGCTTGCTAAACTTCTCTGTGAAGTGACCAACGGTAGTCCCCCATCATGTTGGCGCTCCAGCGGCCTTGGTAGCATTTTTCCATCACATTAATGTCCAGGTGAAAACACTCTCCTTGCTCCTCACTAATATTGCCCGGGAAATAATCAAGGTGAGTGTTCAAAAATTGAACTTTCAGGCTCATTAAACATTCTAAAGTTTTGAACTTCTTTAACATTGTAGCTATAATAGAAACATATTCTGGGTCTTTTTCATGTCCTAAGAACTTTGTGAAGGCTTGCTTGAATGATACCCATGCTTCTTTCTCATTTAAGGTCATTGTGGATTAAAAATTTGTTGGTTGGCTGCTGGTCCCTCTCGTAATATTTTGCTGCTACTTAATTGAAAGAGTTTTTTTTGTGGCGATCGGATATGGGTTAGGCGTGATTAGCAGCGAGAACACGCTTCGTACGAAACCTGACTTCGCTGCCCAAAACGACAGCGCGTCTGTTTTCTTTATGAATGTCAAAGGTTTTCAGTTTTAAATGAAAAAGGTTGCTTTGATAGGATTACGGTTCATACCATTTCTTTCGTTTACTGAGTTCGTAAATGACACTTCTCCTAACGCTGAGTAAATCGATCCATGCTCATACTCGCAGTTAGAAGCACTGTGATTACACTTCCACACTAAAATTTCGCATTACCGTATTGCTTTTTCAGATTAAACTGTGACGCTGTAACAGTTTACGGTGGCCTTAATAGTAGTCCAGATAATGGTACTGCTTGTCAACGCACGTTACTGATTAAGAATCACAATACTGATTTCTCCACTGATTTCGTCTGTAATTACGCGTTTCCTCCGCGGATAAAATTATTAATCATTCATTGTTGCCCTAGCACTAGACGGAAGACCCATTGTCTCCTCTTTGATCTACGTACCGGCCCGATCCATATATTTTTACTTCTCTGTAAAAGAATTTATCAACACGGACATCGATATTGTTTTTTGTGCCTCGATTTTTCCACACTACTTTTTCACTCCGATCACATTTCTGACCGACTTCAGTTACTCCAGGTGAACTACTTCTCAACTGGGGGACTCATGACCCCACTGTTCAGTCCCTTAACCCAGAACCCACCAATCAACCAATCAACCAACCAACCAACCAACCAACCAACCAACCATCCATCCATCCATCCATCCATCCATCCATCCATCCTTCCATCCATCCATCTTCCCCACTTTCAGCTTCATAACACCCCATGACGGAATGGCGCGATTTTGGGCGTCAGTCCTATGAAGTCACGAGCCGACTGTTGCGTTTATGCTCCGAGTTTGAAAAAACAGCTAACCAAGTCCTGAGGACCTCTTAGGATGTCTCCAGCGTAAGGAGACGAGACACGAGAAATGTGACGATGTCTGAGACAACAGCCTGATGCCAATGTAACTAAAATCACCTAGGACATCCTTCTTCCTTCTTCTTTCTTCTTGAAGTGCCTCGTCCTCCGAGGACATCTGCGATCTGTGGCAATAAGTGCTCACCTAAACTGTGATTCTGTGCTCAGTACGATACACTTGCTTAAGCCAGGATAATCTTCCACATCCTGGACCACGTCTGCCATCAGCCTTTCCTTGAAGTACTAGTTGCAACAGGTGGTGTTTCTATTTGCGCATTATCTGGCCAAGCTATTGGAGTTTCTTTTTCTCTTGATGGCACTGACAATTTCTAAATCTTTGTTCATACGCCTGAAACGTTTTTTAATTCTAATTTAGAATTGTAATCGGGGTTTGTACTCATCTGTCGCAGCCATGGTCCAGGATTCTTAGAGAGCGACTGTAAAATAAACTCAAAAGTCCAATGAATATTTAATCAAGTATTAAGTTTCAGCAGATTATTTATTGCAATCTCGAAAAATCAAAGCATCTCTACAAAACTCAAATAATTAGTAACATACTTACAATACTGATGTGAATTTTACAAGCTACATGCTTCCCATCAAAAATCACGAACAAGACTGCATCCCTTGCCAATATGGCTGCTCCTTTATATTCAAATCCGAAGAATCCTCAGTGTTTTTATAAAGGGTTTTTTAATAAAATTACAATTAAAACTCTCATCCTAAAACCAATGACACATTTCAATAAATACCATAGCTCCCACAGAGTAACTACATAATTCATTCTGCAATCATATTATAATTCACATGTGTGCAAATGCATAAAAAATGTTTCGTTGACAATGGTTTTCCTGTTTTTATATATATTGCAAATGATGCATGTTATAAAAAATGTTCCTACCAATTAATGGACCTCTACACGTTAGCGAAATTATCATTTCGTAATTAGTTTTTTCGTAACCTTTCTACAAGTACATATTTGCCTACACCCCTACGTCAGAAGTTGATGTTTATGGTCGAAATACATATGTTTAAATAGGTTTCAATTAGACTGTTACGTCTCACGTGACTTTATCTGTCCAACGTAGCCGGCCTTCTAGGCACTTCATTCTGGAACCGCGCGACCGCTACGGTCGCAGGTTCGAATCCTTCCTCGGGCATGGATGTTTGTGATGTCCTTAAGTTAGTTAGGTTTAAGTAGTTCTAAGTTCTAGGGGACCGATGGCCTCAGATGTTAAGTCCCATAGTGCTCAGAGCCATTTGAACCGTTTTTTGTCCAGCGTATCCTTAGGGCCTTTCGACACGCTCATATCTCCAATTTCTCCAGTTTTTTGCTTAATACTACGCGTAAGTTCCATGACTCAAAATCACAGAGTAGGATACTGAACACGTAGCGCCGAAGTAGTCGAATGCGAACAATAATACTTGTATTATGGCTTATCAGGAATTACTTTATTTTCAGGAAAAGTTTGTGACTTGTTGAAATCCGAAGCGAAAATTTTGGGGGAGGCCTCATTTATTGTTGATCTGACACGCAAACTTTTATATGCTGGAACCATTTCGGCCTTATCATAATCGAGTGCGACAGTACCTTGAATGTGCCTGAGACAACCAGTTTACATTTTCCGTCGGAGTTCCCTAAATCGCTTAAGGTAAATCCGGGGTGGTTGCTCTGATATCGATTCCGTTGTCTATGCGTGTTCATAGCCAACTTCTGCTGCATCTCTAATGAGATCTCGTTCCTGGTCGGAAGCCAAACCCTGACGTTCATTCCTTTTTACGATTGAATGACACCCGCCTGGTTTCGTACTACGGCCTTGACTGACGACTTTCACCCCCGTCTTTACCTTCACGCCGTGACGTGACAGTTCAGCTGAAAACACGATAACCTCTGGTTGGTCCCTACGGTGCGCTCACCCCTCCGTCTCATGCCTTTGCTGTTCGATAACACAGACCACCTCCCCCTCCACCCCCTCCACCCCCTCCACCCAGTTTCCCTCGTTTACCTCTCACACTCTTTTCGTCCTTTCCCCTCTGCTCCGCGCCCACGGCAACTGGCAGTGACGTCATTGTATCCCTGATGACGTCATTACGGAGTGACGCGGCTGCCTTCGGAGCGAGACAATGGCGGTGACGGTCGCTCCGAAAGCGGAACGCCGCCCGTGTAGGGCAGACTCGTCGTAAACACTGCTGACGTCACGGGGAGGCACTCCGCCCCTCCTCCCCCACACTCCTCTCTGCTCGTCCACAGCCGTCTGCCTCTGGGACGCACGTACGTGATTCCCTCGGAACCTGGCTGGCTCTCACACCTGTACTGCAGAACTGCTTCTGCGGAAAAAAAGAAACACTTCTTTACTTTTACAAAAGAAGCGCATTTTAATAAATTCTCTATTTCAACTACTTTTTTGTGCCGCAAAATCAGTTGGATAGCATGTCCGATAAATGGCCTTCGCGACTTTACTGGCACATACGCACATTTCTTTTCATTCCTTTAAAATAATAAATAAAAGCTAAATATCCACGACTTTCTAGCATGAATGGGGCTGAATTTCGTTAATAACGCACAAAATTATGCTCCTTCAACGCATGTGTGGTCGCTGGCTAATTGGCATAAATATTACACTTCAAGAAGCCACAAAGAAAAGAAGTCGAACGTCGCAAAATTGCATGATTTGGGCGGATAGTTCTGTTCACCAAAACAGGAAAATACATGAGTCGTGCAGTAACCCAAATGTTTCTCAGACTGTGTGTGGCTTTTTGTGCCGTGTTGTTGACACCAAATGTCGTCCACATCCGTATCTTGTAATTAAGGTTCAAATGGCTCTGAGCACTGTGGGACTTAACATCTGAGGTCATAAGTTCCCTAGAACGTAGAACTACTTAAACCTAGCTAACCTAAGGACGTCACACACATCCATGCCCGAAGCAGGATTCGAACCTGCGACCGTAGCAGTTGTGCGGTCGCGGACTGAAGCGCCTAGAACCGCTCGGCCACCGCGGCCGGCTGTAATTAAGGGACAAAAACCATATTATGATTGCGCAATGGCGAACACCACTATCACTCCCTGAACCTCCGTATTTTCGAAGAAGAATGTTCCGGTGCTGCCCCCAGCATAAATTTCGCACAGAAGTGTCACGTAGTGGACGCATTTGTATCTCAGCGACCGTTATCCAGTCAACGATCACCATTCACTCTGCTGCGGTAGTAGTCTTCAGCTGTTGAGTGAATCGAACTTTGTAAGCACCGAGATTAATGGCTTTCATTAGAATACACGCTAGAGCGCTTCTCGAAATCTCTGGTTCTTAACCACGCTGCCGAATTGAAGTCCCTGCACTGTGAACAACACTCTCACGAATTCCTTCCATGTTTTGTCGTGAGCGACATATTCAGAGACGGGAGTAGCGTTTAAGATAACTAATTGATCTAGTCTTCCTACATTTTATAATAAATCTCTGATCAACTGATAAAGCGAAATCATTACATCGACCTTATTTTACAACAAAATTGCAAATTGTGGCTGGTAAACCTTGTTTATTTTCCAATTATTGCTCAACATTTAACCTGCCACATTTCTTTTATTTTTCATTGGCAACACTTGACCACATAAATGGCGCAAAATTCTAATCTTGCATGAATCTTGGGACTTTTTTATTTATTCCAAGCTCATCACAGTACAGAGCATAATTACATACGCAGTAGTCGTAGTGTCAAAATTGCATGGTGAAGTTAAGCGCTGCAGTTTGTGTTGGTAGCGCCGAGCGCCGATTACGCCAGCATTTCCCCCCACACGTCTCCGCCCACCGCAAAGACCCATCCTGTCATCTAGTTATTAGTTCATCATTTCAGCAACGTTTTTTGAAGAATACCGATGTGAAGCTATAGCACATTAGTTGTTTTAATAACTGTTTTTTTAACGCAACTCGTGTGCTATTCCTTCACATCGGGTGTCTTGTTATCCCTCTATACTTGGTTCACACAGTCGAAGAGAAATACTGGATGTGAGAAAGTTGAAAACGTAGTAAGACTGCTTCCCATAGTGAAAGCAAAATTATGTTCAACTACAGTTTCAAAATAACAATTTCAAATATTTGTAGAAAAAGGTATAATATTAAATAATAATATCAGCATTCGATATTTCCATTTCGATATTGACATATCGGTGAAAAAATATTGCTGTTGTATATCGATACTTCTACAAAAAAAAAAAGATGTATCGATATTCTATCAACAGTCCTAGCTGCAACTGCTTTCCAGTTTTTACAGGATGGCTGAGGAATGTTGTGTCCAACTTCTTGGACACTGAGGTGGCCAGTGGTAATGACGTTAAGTAGAAGACTATGAATAACTTTAAAATTGTTATTAACAAGTATGAAGTTTAATAGGATTAAAAACAGCCGACCAGTTGCAAAGGATAAAGTAATCTTTACCTAGGTTTCGATAGATTTAAATCTATCTTCTTCAGAAGGCGGCAGTATTACATTAACATGGAGTGATATGTCATTATCGTTTTTACAAACATCTGCATAGCTCCATTAGTCCAAATAAAATATTTTTATTTGTCTGACAAACCCTATTCTCAGGGCTATATTTTATTTGGACTAATGGAGCTATGCAGATGTTTGTAAAAACGATAATGACATATCACTCCATGTTAATGTAATACTGCCGCCTTCTGAAGAAGATAGATTTAAATCTATCGAAACCTAGGTAAAGATTACTTTATCCTTTGCAACTGGTCGGCTGTTTTTAATCCTATTACGTGGAACCGTTGCTGTTGCGCAGCTATGTTTAAAATATGAAGTTTAAGCCATTTTAACATTTCACCTGATTGTATAAACGAGTACGAATGTTTAGCTGTTTTAACTTGTCGAAATTGGATTTATATACCACCTGAAGTACACACACATATATTCGACACTTCAAAACAAACACCTCCAAATGCTTTAAACAATTATTCTGTAATAATGTTGTTACGATGTATATTATTGGCACTTTGCGATTATGTCTTCTTTTCTGCTATACGAACCTTGCACCCAGCTGATTCCAGACGCCATATTTGTTTACAAATGTGGCAGTATACATGTGATGTGTTACGACAGCAAAAGGAACCTCTGACCACTGGAGGTACTCTAGTTTACTTATTTAAGGTTTGCCATTAGATATCAGTTTAATTTTTTGTCAAAAGTAATCCTAAACCATATTCTAAAATAGTGTCTTGTTTCTCCACTAGGCAGTGCTACAAGTTCCTCCAAAAATCGTAACCCAACACACACACAAATGCAATACTAACTAATGTAAATCCACCCAATGATGGAGGTTTAAACCTTCGAAACGCGTCGTAGAAATAAATAAAACGGCGACTGGTAACAGTAAACTTGTTGTTTATTTAATGACTATGAATAAGTTAACACTTTGTTAATTACAACGAAACCTGCCTTTGCTCGCGAGGTTCGGCTATAGATACGAAGCTGCACACGTGGACTTGCAGTTCGGATCACACTAAATGAGCTATGATAACTGAGTGGCCACTTGTTGCAAGGTCGGAATGACCGTACTGTGCTTCACTACAGTCAATAGACAACAAAAGTTTGTAGACACTTGTTGACGCAGTTCTGACATCGCTGGCTCGTAGGCACAGTTCGCAGGAGACAGAAGTCTCTTCACTCCAGGGGCTGCGTCACAGCGAGTAGGCAGCACGACGACGTCACTCCGACAGCAACTTGCTGGAAGTGGGCGGAGTCGACCTCGATCAGAACTGCCCTCCTGGCCTCTAGCGACACTATTTCAGGGCAGAGGCGCGGCAGTGGCGCCTCGGGACTGCGGGAGGCACGGCTTCTGCCCGGCATTTCATTGGCGCCCCCTGGTACCACTTTGCTGTGCAGTGGGCGATACTTCTTGCGCCGCTGTGGAATCTCGACGACAGCGCAAGGAGAACCTGTGAAGCATCATCGCGCACTACTCAAGCAGAGTGCTATGATTTTAGGCATTAGATTTACAACTAGGCCAACGGCCTTGCCGCAGTGGTAACACCGGTTCCCGTCAGATCACCGAAGTTAAGCGCTTTCGGGCTGGGCTAGCACTTGGTTGGGTGACCATCCTGTCTGTCGAGCGCTGTTGGCAAGCGGGGTGCACTCAGCTCTTGTGAGGCAAACTGAGGAGCTACTTGATTGAGAAGTAGCGGCTCCGGTCTTGTAAAGACACACGGCCGGGAGAGCGGTGTGCTGACCACATGCCCCTCCATATCCGCGTCCAGTGACGCCTGTGAGTTGAGGACGACACGATGTCCGGTCGGTACCGTTGAGCCTGTTCGGACGGAGTTTAGTTTCGTTTTTAGATTTACAACCGGGGTGATGTCGCATTCAGCTATTCCAATGATTTCGGCTGACTTGTGTCCGGTCAGTTGAGCTTCTGCACGTGCAGGGAGCCGCGTCAGCTGTCTCGGTGTCATGCCGTCAGCTGTATGGCAGATAGTGGCTGTTGGTTTTGCACTGGTTGTAGGAGCGTACTCTATCCACTTCCGTTTCTATGGTGGCCTCGACGACCAATCAGCCATGTACCTGGTATCAGAAGCCGTGTGGTGGACCGAGCGAGGTGGCGCAGTGGTAGCACACTCGACTCGCATTCGGGAGGACGACGGTTCAATCCCGATTTCCCTAAATCGCTCCAGGCAAATGCTGGGATGGTTCCTTTGAAAGGGCACGGCCGACTTCCTTCCCCATCCTTCCCTAATCCGATGAGACCGATGACCTCGCTGTTTGGTCTCTTCCCCCAAACAACCCAACCCACGTGGTGGGTTGGTCTACTCCTTATCGGCCTGTTGGGTCTCAGCATCCCTAAGCACCTGAGTGAACAGGGACCCTAAGAGTCCCTCAGTTCTGACTTCTGAGACTAAGTTAATGCGAACAGCACTTTGCGATGTGGTGGTGGTGATGGTGGTTCAAATGGTTCAAGTGGCTTTGAGCACTATGGGACTTAACATCTGAGGTCATCGGTCCCCTAGAACTTTAAACTACTTAAACCTAAGTAGCCTAAGGAATCACACACATCCATGAGTGAGGCAGGATTCGAACCTGCGACCGCAGCGGTCACGCGGTTCGAGACTGACGCGCCTAGAACCGCTCGGCCACATCGGTCGGCGGCAGTGGTGGTGGTGGTGGTGGTGGTGGTGGTGGTGGTGGTGGCGGTGGCGGAAGACAGTCTCCCCAGCAGTACGTGGTAGACAATGAGCACCTTGAACTTGTCCAAGTCAGGGTCTCAAGAACACCTTTGGCTAGTTCATGTGAGATCCTGGACAAAGAGCCACTACACTTTTCTAATCACAGAATCGAGTGCTATTCCTGTGAATGTCATTCACCCCAATGTCCCACTCCCTGATAGCTGGAAAAGTGGTGTACTTAAAGGGACCAGCATGGTGGTATGAAATGAGGTTTGTTTCATAATCACCAAATGTGACCTGCTTGTCCTTTACTGTCAGCGGTCCTCGTTCTGCTACCTTCACTTAATAACCCATTACAGGCTGTTGACTGCTGCTTACGTGCTAACGAATATGTGTTTCTTTCTCAGCTTTGGTTTGCTGCCTCTCCCATCTTCATGCTGAATGTGTACCTGGCGCTTGGCATCTGGTGGCGATACTGAAATGTATGTCCATATCTGACCCATTTGCGACGGTACTGGTTTGCTTCTGCTACAGACTCGGACTCTGTCTTTGGGCAGCTGGTTGGTTGCTTGCTTGGAGGTACTAGACCAAACAGTGAGGCAACTGGTCCATCGGATTAGGAAAGGATGGGGAAGGAAGTTGGCTGTGCTGTTTCAATCGAACCATCCTGGCAATTGCCTGAAGCAATTCAGGGAAATCAGGGAAAACCTAAAGCAGGATGGCCAAATGGCTAAATGCGGGTTCCAACCATCGTCCTCCCAGTTGCGAGTCCAGTGCTCTAACCAATGCACTACCTCACTCGATGACTCTGTCTTTACTCTGCTTGGTACTGTCTGTGGCACACATTCTAATTCATTTCCCTTATTATTCTGCACCACAGCAGATCTATAACGGTTTCAGTAAAATGATTTTTGAGTCGGTTGTCATGATTCCCACGTTGCCTCCGTCCCCTGGCCTCGTCAGCTGCAAATCTCCACGCTCATCAAAGCCTACCCACAACAGACGTATTTTCCCCCGAGCACCACCCGCTTCCTCCACTACCTCCGCGACCTTAATGGCCATTATACAAGCCAATAACCTGCTCCGCCATTCATTCCGCGCCGAGGCTACGCTTACCTCCCCCTTTCCTCTCTCCCCTCCGCCCCCCTCCCCCACTTTTGCCCTTCCCCAACGCTGCTCAAACCCTCAGCCGGGTACTTGAGTGCCGGAATCCAACCGGGTGCTTCAACTCCAATTACTCTGCTGCCAGTTGCTTTGCAGAAAAGGGGAAAAGAGTTATGGCTGGGCTGCGAAAGAAAACCGGAACGATAACTACTTTTGCAGTGGCGGTGTGGGGTGAAGGAGGAGGGGGGCGTATTTCATCATTAGGCAGACGAAGCGCATCAATTTCCGCGTAGCTACGACTCTTGCCGGAGTGTATACATACATTACCTGGGGCGGCTGCACTCCTAATCCCGACATTCATCACGGCGATGAAACACAGACATCCCCGGACTGCCCGCCCTGTATTTCCATTTATTTCCTCCCCCACAGCGCTTCCTCCACCTGAGCCCACCCCTGGCGTCTGGGAGGTGGCGGTGTTTCATTTCCGCTGTCTGCGCCCGTCTCTCGCGGCCCCGTTTCCCTTCCCCCCTGACTGCGTCTCTCGCTCCTTCCAACTCTCACCTGTTCCTCTGCTCCGCCAACCTGTTCCCTTTGTCCTCTTACTGGCGACATTCTCTTTCTCCTTGCCTACCCGCCCCTCCACCCCCACCGCACAGGGCGCGGCCTCATTCTGGTCTAAATTAAAGGGAATTTGTCTGCGTTACCTTGGCAGCCCTGCAATGGCCATCCATGAGTCATAAACGCGAGTGAGAAATTTCTTCCACATTTCTCCAGTCGCTACTGTTTTGCGCCTTACAGCTACAAGCGGCAGAAGTACTTAACCTCTCTCTGCTCCCCACAGTTTTCTCTCTACATAAGCTGCTAAGATTACTCCACACCTTCAGCGTCTCACCTCTAACTACGCATTCCCCATGCATGTGTCTTTCTCGGTTCGAACATAGATCTTCAATGTTGGCTAATGAGAAAAATACATGCGTGTCGTATATTAAACCAGCTACGCACTGGAGACTTCATAGCAAACAAAACACATCTTCTCGTTTCGCTGAAGGAAGCTGAGTGTTAACGGACCTTCGCCTCCAACTGGAAATCCTTTGCTCTTCCAACTGAGATAGGCACCTTGAACTCGGTCTGTAGCTTCAGTAATTTTGAAACAAAGATTTTACAGGAAGCGAATCCTTAGAGTTTTAACCTGAAAGATAAAAAACAAGATAAAAAAAACGGCAAGTAGCTGCAACAACGTTGGCAACCCTATTCACCGCATTGCTAAGGGACTTAACTGCCGCAGAGGACAGCTCCAATTTTTTGAATCGCACCAGATATTAGTTTGGTAGTCTGCATCTCCGAGTGTCGCTCTCGTTTTTATTTTGTTTGGCAAAGGATTGCGCCATATTTAAGTACGTGTTATTTTATGCTCCACAGTGTGGTTGCTTTTTGTTTCTAGATGGACCAGCATAGTCTCTTCGTTAGCAATTTGCAAGAAACTAGTAAATTCGCAATGCTTCCGTGCTGGAAATCGTAACATATCACACATCGTTCTTGGTTAATGGTGTAATCTCAAGAAATTGACAACGTTTTCAAGCGCTCATCTAAAATAAGAGTGATCATAAAACAATGATTTCTTCACGGTTTTCAGTATTTAGAAGCATGAGGGTCCTTTGCCATGACGGAATCTAAGCACGAAGTTTCAAATGTTCCAACTGATACTATCACAACTTTTGTTTTTGACGCCTCTGACGACAAGTGAATCGCTTTCTCCCGGAACAATGTTGATATCCGATCCTCTAAGAAGTAGATTTCACTGATGCAGAGCCTCAAAGGTAATGTTTGCTTTATAAGCCTGACAAATTTCAAAATCTCGTGGTTTGTTTTGACATTTTTTAAAGAGAATTTCTTTTCGTGTTCACAATATGTATTTCCATTATATCGAGTAACGCTTAGTTACATTACATAGTATCATAAAACTAATTTTGTTAAAGGAGAAATAAATAAACTGACAAATTTACACACTGCTTTTGTTATTTGGAAAGAATAATAACCGAAAAACTGCAATCGCCGCTTCTCCCCCCCCCTCCCCCCTCCCCCTCCCACTCTACACCGACAAAAAAGCAACGCAACCTCAGGCATCGTCTTTGCTTCCGATACCACCTCCGGTGCATCTCCTAATGTCCGTCATTGAGAGACCGGCACCGTGGAGCCTCTAAAAGCTGTTGCAATGAATAATTCTTCGCAGGCAACTAGTTTTGCTAAAGGGATGTCTTTATCTCACTAATTAACGCTACATCTCCATCTATATGGTTACTCTGCAAATGGTACTTAAATGCCTGGCAGAGGTTTCATCGAATCATCTTCACAATTGTTCTTTATTTAACCAAATAGCACGCGTAAATAACGAACACCAATATATTTCCGCGCGAGCTCTGTCTTCCCTATGTTATTATAGTGATCGTTTCTCTGTATGTATGTTGGCGTCAACAAAATATTTTCGAATTTGGAGGAAAAAGTTGGTGATTGAAATTTTGTGAGAAAATCCCGCCGCAACCAAACACCCCTTTGTTTTAATCGTTTCCATCCCAAACCCTGTGTCATGTCGGTGACACTCTCCCCTATTTCTTACTAATACAAAACGTGCTGCTCTTCTTTGAACTTTCTCGATGTACTCCGTTACTCGTATCTGGTAAAGATCCCACACCGCACAGCAGAACTCCAAAGGAGAACGGATGAGGATAGTGTAGGCAGCCTGTTTAGGAGATCTGTTGCATCTTTTAAGTGTTCTGCCAGTAAAACGCAGTCTTCAGTTCGTCTGCCCCGCAACGTTTTCTGTGTGATCGTTAGAAATTAAATTGTTAGTTGTAAATCCTAGGTACTTCGCTGAATTGTCAGCCGTTAGATTTGTGTGATTTATCGTGCAAAGGAAATTTAACACATTCCTTTTTGGTGCTCGTGTGGAGCACCTCTCAGTTTTGATTTTTTTGAGCCAATTTCCAATTTCCACCTTTCATATCTTGCAGATACCGTGCCAAACTCATTTTTCTGTTGTTTTTTTTTTATCTTGATGACTTTATTAGATGGTGAACAACAGCGTCATCTGTAAACGCGAGAACAGCCTTCTTAAACTTGTAGTGTTAATCCGTTACTTGAACATGGTCACTTCTCTGAGATTTCATCTCTGTGAATAAATAACCTTTAGAATAAGTTTTTTTGTTTCGTAGTACCAGTCAATAAAATAAAGGGTGGTCAAAAAGTTTCCGTTTGAGAGCGTTGCTACAGAATATATTCAACGTAGCGCGACTTCGATGCGATACATAAGCACCGACATGGGATTAGTGTGGCATTCCTGTCTTTCCGACGTGGTTACAGTACATACCAAATCACCGAAAGTGTCTAAAGAGCATCAACGTGCTGTTATTATTTTCTTGGCTGCCGAACACAACACCGGTAGTCATCGACCTGAGAATGAAGAATGTTGTAGAAAAATTTCCGCTGCCAGTCACAATAAAAGGTTATTTATTTGTCACACGACCGGCTTCGGGCTTGCGCCCATCCTCAGGTGTTTATACATTCATGTACATGTATATATCGCTGGAGATCACTGTATAAATACAAAAAAAATTGCTGGTGACTAAACAGATACAAGTGGGACAACTGTAAGTGGCAATGCAGCATTTGCCAAAAATATAGCTGTACTTACATAAAGATGAAACATTATTATAGTTACGCTGTGGTTACAGTTTTTCCACTAAGTTACAGACTTCTCATTTTCACGTCCATATTTCAGTTTTATAAAGTTTAGCTGCAATTTCACTTTTACGATGTGCACTAGTGAAATACACTGTGTTTCCACAAACAAAAGCAAACATCTTCATGCCGGCCGGAGTGGCCAAGTGGTTCTAGGCGCTATAGTCTGGAACCGCGTGACCGCTACGGTCGCAGGTTCGAATCCTGCCTCGGGGATGGATGTGTGTGATGTCCTTAGTTTAGTTAGGTTTAAGTAGTTCTAAGTTCTAGGGGACTGATGACCTCAGATGTTAAGTCCCATAGTGCTCAGAGACATTTGAACCATTTCTTCTGTGAATGGTAGATAGTTCTTGGAATGGAGCATCAATTGCATCAGTATTCACTTGAAAATAGATAAACAAACTAACTGACCATGCAACGGATTAGTAAGTATATGACTGGAAGTATAGTGCAGTATGGAGTATTATTGTTGCTTTTGTGTTGTTGTTCATGTTGTTGTTACTACTGGTGACAGTAGTCAGACACAAAGCTATGGCAGCCTTCAGTCTTCCAATTTCTGTCACTCTAGTAATAAGTAGTCCAGCAATCAAGTAATTTACAAACAGTAAGAATACTGCGCACATCATAATTTGGTTGATTTTAAATGGGGGTACAGCATGTCGATGAAGCATATTTTGTAACAAGTGTGTACCCTTCTTTTCTGCGAAGCAGCTATTCATTCATTCTAGCTCACATAGTTTCCAAACAGAGCTCACGGAAGAGAATGATGTGATTTATAGATTTGCAGATAGATTTTCGACTATGACAGCAATAAAAGAATAGAACCATCTTGAATGGACTTGGAACATGACATACGATGTGCACCGACTGGCAGCAAACCATGTTTAAAAACATTTCCCAGAATGAGGACGGAACGTGACTTGTGCTCGTGCGGTTGGTAGAGCACTTACAAGGCAAAGGTCTCCGATTGGAGTCCCTGTCGATTATACAGTTTTCATTCGCCAGAAAGTTTAATATCACTGCTCATTCCAATGAAGAATGAAAATATCGTCCTGGGAAAATTCTGTGGTTAAGCTATGCCTTCACAGTACTCTTCCAAGAGCGCTAGTCCAACACCTGTCGCAGGCAGGAGAAGTTCAGTGAAGTTCGGAAGGTAGGCGATGAGGTACCAGGGGAAGTAAACCTGTATGGACGGTTCGTGAGTCGCGCGTATGTCGCTCAGTTGGTACGACAATTGCTCTCAAAACGCAAAGTTCCCGTGTTCGTGTCCCTGTTCGTCACACAGTTTTAATCTGTTAGAAAGTTCGTAAAACAGGCTGTCAGAAATGAGCGGTATCAATCATCTGTTTGACTTGTTAATAATTACCTTAATAAAACACTTACAAAGAGAGCAAATACTACAATACTGGCCATTAAAACTGCTGCACCAAGAAGAAATACAGATGATAAACGAGTATTCATTGGACAAATATACTGGAACTGACATGTGATTACATTTTCACGCAATTTGGGTGCGTAGATCCTGAGAAATCACTACCCAGAAAAACCACCTCTGCCCGTAATAACGGCCTTGATACGCCTGGGGATTGAGTCAAATAGAGCTTGGATGGCGTGTACAGGTACAGCTGCCCATGCAGCTTGAACACGATACTACAGTTCAGCAAGAGTACTGACTGGCGTATTGTGACGAGCCAGTTGCTCGGCCACCATTGGCCAGACGTTTTCAATTGGTCAGAGATCTGAAGCATGTGCTGGCCAGGGCAGCAGTCGAACATTTTCTGTATCCAGAAAGGCCCCTACAGGACCTGCAACATGCGGTCGTGCATTATCCTGCTGAAATGTAGGGTTTCAGAGGGATCGAATGAAGGGTAGAGCCACGGGTCGAAACACATCTGAAATGTAACGACCACTGTTCAAAGTGTCGTCAATGCGAACAACCGATGACCGAGACGTGTAACCAATGGCACCCCATACCATCACGCCGGGTGACGAATACACCCTGCCAATCTGCTTTCACCGTGATGTCGCCAAACACGGATGCGACCATCGTGATGCTGTAAACAGAACCTGGATTCATCCGAAAAAATTACGTTTTGCCATTCGTGCACCCAGGTTCGTCGTCGAGTACACCATCGCAGACGCTCCTGTCTGTGATGCAGCGTCAAGGGTAACCGCAACCACGGTCTCCGAGCTGATAGTCCGTGCTGCTGCAAACGTCGTCGAACTGTTCGTGTAGATCGTTGTTGTCTTGGAAACGTCCCCGTCTGTTGACTCAGGGATCGAGACGCGGCTGCACGACCCGTTACAGCCGTGCGGATAAGATGCCTGTCACCTCGACTGCTAGTGATACGAGGCCGTTGGGATCCAGCACGGCGTTCCGTATTACCATCCCGAACCCACCGATTCCATATTCTGCTAACAGTCATTGGATCTCGACCAACGCGAGCAGCAATGTCGCGATACGATAATCCGCAATCGCGATTGGCTACAATCCGACCTTTATAAAAGTCGGAAACATGATGGTACGCATTTCTCCTCCTTAGACGAGGCACCACAACAACGTTTCAGCAGGCAACGCCGGTCAACTGCTGTTTGTGTATGAGAAATCGGTTGTAGGTGTCGCCACCGACGCCAACCTTATGTGAATGCTCTGAAAAGCTAATCATTTCCATATCACAGCATCTTCTTCCTGGCGGATAAATTTCGCATCTGTAGCACGTCATCTTCGTGATGTGGCAATTTTAATGGCCAGTATATTTATTTGTCATCGTTTTGAAAGTAAATATGTTCAAAGATAATTCTGCTTTGTTCTGAAATTTAGCTAGGTGCTAACGCTGGTGTCGTTGATGAAGGGGAGGGAGAGGTGTACTAAGTAACATGTGATTGAGCTCAAGGGTAAAGTTTGGGATCCTCTACACTGGACGGAGGGTGACGACTGCGCGCGACTGACTGTTATGCCGTCCCGCACAGCGCAGGGGGCGGTCGCCACGTGCTAGGCTGGGATGCTAGCCAGCAGAGGGTAAGGGTGTCCCGGGCAGATAAATTATTTTCCACGCCCTTCCATCTGCGGCTGCGGGCGGGCGGCGCGCTATCTGTCTCCGTTAGGCGCTTCACACTCGCGCGCAGCCCTTCCTTCCGGCTGTGTACCAGCCCACCGCAGTTGATATAAATGGCCGGCCCTGCCAGTTAGCAGTTGCAGCAGGAGCGGCGGCAGGGAAATAAATGGTCGCTCAATTGACGGCCGACGTCGGAACTGGCCGCCGTGTCACCCACAGCAATCGGAAGTCCAAAGAATGATGCAGCACGCCCTTCTTTATATTGACAGTCTTCCTCCTATCTTTCTATACTCAACTCTACATACTTCCCTCTCGCCTCCATCCCTCACCTTCTCTCCCTCTTTCCGCCCCCCACCCTTCACCCATCAGCTGTCACCCCCTCTTTCTCCTGTGCCTAAAAGCTCATGGTGCCGCCCCCCCCCCCAAATATTCAGTACTTGGACCAAAGTTATTTTTTCCTAAACAATTGAGCTCACAGACCTGTCATGCAAATACTGAGGACCGCTGAGTAATACTGGATGCTGCAGGAAACCAACAATTCGATGAGGGTACAGGCTGGTTAGAGAATTAGTTTTTTGACTACAATCGTAATTAAATAGAGGTGTGTAGCTGAAACCTTCCCGTCTCCTCTATATCTCTTTTGTTACGCAACCTTCCCTTCTACAATAACCTATGAAACCTTCCCTTAGGATTTCTATCTTTTGCTTAATAATAACAAATGAAATCTTCCCTTTCAAATTAATTCTCTTCCTCAATCTTCGCATACAAATTTAAATGCTGCTTATTAAAAGTGATTTTCTGATTATTTCGACGAAACATAGAATGCGTCGTCGTCGTGGCCCTCAGCCGGCCGGAGTGGCCGAGCGGTTAAAGGCGCTACAGTCTGGAACCGCACGATCGCTACGGTCGCAGGTTCGAATCCTGTCTCGGGCATGGATGTGTGTGATGTCCTTAGGTTAGTTAGGTTTAAGTAGTTCTAAGTCCTAGGGGACTGATGACCACAGCAGTTAAGTCCCATAGTGCTCAGAGCCATTTGAACCGTGGCCCTCAGTCGTTACCTGCAATAACCCAGAACTGTTCCTTACCTTTTTTAACTGTTACTGGATCGCCATCTGACTGCTACATCGAACTGCGACATGAATATACCTACTCTGGTTTACTATACTCTATTAACTGCTGGTGGGCTGCCATAATAAGTGGCTGTATTTATTACCAAAGCTGGCGTTATTCTTTAATAGCAAAGCTGACGTTATTCTTTAATTAATTTGACTGAAGTTACGTAATTGATAGTTAAACTTTTTCTTGACAACAATAAAATTTTGAATAGTTTTACGTTGATGCTTTTTGGGATGGATTATAATCAGTAATGCAATATTGCTGGCAAAAATTAATTATATTCTAAATGAAATGATTTTACAAACGTTCAAATGGGACTTACTTTTTACAATAATCTTACAACTAGCATTGCGCAAACATACCTTCAGTAGTCTTGAGTTTCTCAAAAAATTAATTCAGTAATATTAGTTCCTCTTTGATAATAGTCAGCTGATGTCTCTGTACATACGTTTATAATCTCTTGTAAATCATAGCTGGTGGCTGGCAGGCACACCGCTCCTCTCAACCTCTCGCTTCAGACCTGCTACCGACTCGTTTCACTTCTCGCTTACTACTGACTTCCTACGAACGCTAAAGTGTGGTCTCGCCTGCCAACAATGCTTTCTGGTGCAGACAATCCCTGCTACCATTACAAAATCTATCAGTGCGCGGTATTTCCCGCTCTTTTCTTAAAACGTATCCATACGCGGTCTCTCCCGCCCCTTTCCTAAATTATATCAATGTGCGGTCTCTCTTGCCAACAATACTTTGCTGCAGACATTCCCTGCTACCACAATTATTTCCAACATGACAAATATTAATTATTCCTACTTAATCCTTTTAATAAAATATAAACATCTTTCATAAATTGTGGTTTGACAATTGACAATAGAAATATACACGACCTACATAGCTTCGCGTGTCCGACTGAAATCACGACAGACGTCCGACTGAAATCACGACAGACGAGTCAAGAATGCGTTTCTCGATTTGAAGATAACAGATGACAAGGGTGACGATTTACCGAAGATGGGGACAAGACAACAGAAAACATGCAGCGGAAACTTTGAAAAATACAACTACAGATTATAGAATGGTTCAAATGGCTCTAAGCACTATGGGACTTGACATCTGAGATCATCAGTCCCCTAGACCTAGAACCACGTAAACCTTACTAACCTAAGGACATCCATGCCCGAGGCAGGATTCGAACCTGCGACCGTAGCAGCCGCATGCTACCGGACTGAAGCGCCTAGGACAGCTCGGCCACAGCGGCCGGAAACTACAGATTATACTTCAAGGTAACATCTAATGGATTTCACACCTACAGTAAAGTCGTTATTGATGGGGTTCTTAAATCTGTCATTGTTACTCAAAAATATACAAACTTTCCCAAAATGTAAGTTGTGTCAGAGGGAGCCGTAAATCTCTAATCACCTCCTCATCTACTGTTAAGAAATTAACAATGCCGGTTACGTTCACTGAACATGATCAGGTGATCAACATTATACGTAAACATGCAAATGCATTACTAAACGTAGCTATTATTATAAGCTAAGAGCGTTGAGAAATCGGTGCATTTCAATACTTAACTATCCGTAGCATTTTGCTTACTGCTTTAGTATACATGTCATTGTTGTCAGTAGCATGTGATTTTATGCCGGCCTCAAGATGGAATACTAACAAATACAGTACAACGCAAGTGCCATTTCATCGTACCTGCTGAATAGTCGCAACTGCGTGCAGAGCCGTTTGTCATAAAATCTCGAACTCATTTCATCTTTAGGCGCCGTTTTTCGTGCAGTTGAGTATGTCAGATGGTTCTATATTTACAAAAGCTTCCAGTAGCATTGTTACGTTCAAGTCGCGGTCTCCTTTTCAAGTGCCACGTGCCAGTGTCACAAAGTACTAAAAATGCCAGTATAGGAAGTATTCACGACACTTGCTTCACACCTGAAGTAATACGTACAAATCTGAACAAACTGTACGCTCTCAGTTAATCAAGTACCAGTTATAAAGTGGTAGCGTTATCAAGCACAGTTTTTCAGTAGTTACGAGTTTTCGCTTTAGGCGACATATCTGCCACAAGAAAAATCAGCAATTGTATTGATATTTTCTTTCATATATCGTTTACTATTCAGCCTCAGTTGTGCATTTTCACGGTATGAGTCGTTTAGATCTAACCGGAGCCTCTTCAGATCTAAAAACAAAGTAAATCTTCGTGTATACTGCCTATTATTTTAAAAAAAGTAGAAACGTTTTGTAGATAACTGTCTAATACACCTACCGTATGCAGTTGCGTCAGCAACACGTCGTGTCTGTAACGGAACGACATATCACAACATTGGAATATGCAATCGTCCTCTGTTTATTCTCGGGAATGAAGATATTTGCTTTTGTTGGTGTTCCAATGCCGACTGCCCAAACTGCTTACAACGAGTGGTATACCCATCGCAGCCATGTAAGGTGTAAGAACAGCGTTCGTAAAACGATGCTAACCGACTGGGACTGTAGACAAGTGTAGTGTCTTGTTAGTCACAATTGGTTCCGAATTCGAGAGGAATAGTTGCTGCTAGTGAAGACATATCCATCTGGAGCGAATATTGCATGCACTTACTTTTTGAATTGAATGCAAGAAGAATTGAACCAATGTGCGAAAAAACAGGGTAATCCTCGAATGTAAAAACTTATATACGTTTGTTGCCAGCTGTTGCTGGGTACGGGAACTATCGAAACTGACATTAGTCTCACCCTTAAATATCACTTAGGGACGAGACCACTGTTAATATTGATAGTTCCCGAGACGCAACAACAGACGGTAACATTTAATTCTAAGCTTTCACATTTGAGGGTTAGCCCGTTTTTCCACGTATGTCTTGAATTGTAGTCCAGACTATATTTTCAAAATAAGCTTTAACGACATTTTAAATCACTACCTGGGCATTATTAGTATTTACACAAGTGGATCGAAGCAGGGGGATTTCATCAGCTGCTCTGTTGTGCTGCCCGACTTTGTCCTTAGGACAGCACTGCCACAACTTCGGTTGCTACGCGGAACTGTTTGGTATTGTGTTAGCACTCGAGCAGATGAGACGTTAAGAAATTCCTCATCAGGTCAGATTCCCGAAGTGCCCTTCTCCCTCCTGGGCAAACGTACCCAGCAGATAGGATGGTGCAAGAAGCGCAGGACGCTCTCCTTCTCTTGCAAAGACAGGAAAAGGAAATAATTTTCTGCTAGGTTTCAGTGCACTTAGGTAGCCGAGGAGGCGAACTCGCGTATGCCGCTTCCACCTCCCGCTCACTGTTTGGTGTCTCCCCCACCAGGCTGTTGCCACATATATACCCCAGAATGCCATATGTTAGTGGGAGGCTCACTCTCTGGTAGATATGAATAATAAGCCATAGTCAGTTCGACGGTGGCTTCCCTCGTCCAGACAACGACGAGCTGAAGGAGGTGTCCTGACGATGCTCAGACTGAGACATTACCCATTGACACATGGATTTCTCTTACGTCACGCAGAGCACACAGTGTGACAAGATATGGGAGACAGCTGTCGATACGATGTACGAGGGTTGGAACTTTAGTAGTGGCAACTATTTATTTACAGCTCGTACAAAATAGATACGTGTTTCAAAGTTTTACTGACCTTCGAAGTAGTCACCAGCATTGTGTATAACCCGTTGATAGCGTTGTGGAAGTCGTAGGATACTCTTAGCAGTGCCAGTTGTGTTGACAGCGCAGCGCAGTCTATTGCCCGACGAATTTGTGGCAGTTCTGAAGCGAATGCCGCGAAGTGTTTCCTTCAGTTTAGAAATCGAGTTGAACTCATTAGGGCTTAAGTCAGGGGAGTGCAGTAGGTGGTATAGCACTTAGCGGCCCCATCAGTCAAACAAATCAGTAACAGCTTGCACTGTACGTGCTTGAGCATTGTCCTGCAAAATGATGGTCAGATCCTGCAGAAAGTGTCATCACTTCTGTCTCTATCCTGTTCATTTTTGGAACACAGACTACTACCAGCTTAGAGACAGAAGTGGCGACACTTCCTGCAGGACCTGACCATCATTTTGCAGGACAATGCTCAAGCACGTACAGTGCAAGCTGTTACTGATCTGTTTCACTAATGCGGCTGCTAAGCGCTATATACCACCTACTGCACTTCCCTGACTTAAGCCCTCGTGAGTCAACTCCATTACTAAACTGAACGAAACACTTCACGGCATTCACTTCAGAACTGCTACAAATTCGTCGGGCAATAGACCGCGCCGCTCGAACTGTCAACACAGCTGGCACTGCTAACAGTATCCTACGACTTCCACAACGCTATCAACGGGTTATACACAATGCTGGTGACTACTTTGAATGTTAGTAAAACTTCGAAACACGTATCTATTTTGTACGAACTGTAAATAAATATTTGCCACTACTGAAGTTCCAACCCTCGTATTTTAATGAGTGCGTTTCATATGATGGCACGAGAGCAGATGTAGGTATCCCACAACATCAGCTGTCTGTTTCGACTGATGATGAGCGGAACGTACTTTGTGGCTTAAGATTTTGTGTGATGCTAGGATTCCTTCCCAAAATACTGGGTGTGAGATATTAACCATTTCCCTGCTGTGAGGGCCTATACACGTTCTGCTACGACGTTTGCCACGTGCTGCGGACGTGTATACGCGCCCTGCTTTCATTTTCCTTCAGTGCTACGGAAGTCCATAAGCATCCTGAGTTGCCAACCTCTCTCTGCTGCGGCCGAGTTTCTTTTCATATCTTCGTGAATGAAATAGTTTCAGGTTTTTGTCATACAACGTAGGCGCGTCATTACGTGCTATCAGTTGCACAGTACTTCGTTTCGATGTCTTGAATTGTTCGAGATATGAAGATTGCTATGACAACGTGATTCGCGATGTACAAGGACGTGAATAGTTATATCCTTCGACTATAAAACCCAATAGCTTGAGAATGAAATGAGATATTGTTCTGATCTCAGTATTAAATACAGTTTTGATATCTTATCTACATTACATTAACTGTAATGTGTAAGGTCACCACAAAAGAAGTTTAAGCAATGAGTTTTTATCTCTGAAACTCTTCAAAATTTCGTGCCATATTTTATTTAATTTGATGCACAGCAGTAAGTATGAGGATACCGCAAAGAAATTCAGTTCTTTATTGAATGAAGACCTCACACTGTAACACGTGCAAAAATCAAATTTTTTCATCTAACAGCTTTCGAAAAATCACATGACAATTATTTCACATCGGCCGGAACGCCGTTTGTCATCACAGCGAACCAGTGTTTGGCAAGCAGTACAGCCGTAACAAAAGCCGCCTCATTACGGAATGCAGAGAACACGGCTGTAGCAGCAAAACGGTTAATGTGTCCCAGAGTGACTCGGCCACCGATTATTGTTAAGTAATCACTCAGCCATAATCATCTGTGTCCTACTTAACTGTCTCTGTACTGGTAGTTTATCCTTCATGTTATCTAGTAGTATTCCACGATATTTTGTCTTACGTGTGTAGCTGCTCTTGTATTTACAATACCTGTGAGAGGTTACACACTGATTTTAAAATCTATCGTAATTTTTTAATAAAAAATGAACATGAACAGTCACAACAGCAAAAAACTTCTTTCTTTATGAGGTTACGGGTTTCGGTCTGTCTTAGACCATCTTCAGACCTCACATCGTGATGGTAGACGGTGGCAACGAACGGAGCAGGCGCAGTTAGCGTTCGCGGAGTCCTAGCGCCTCGTCCGCTCACAGCCACCGTCTGCTATCGTGGTGTGAGTTCTGAAGATGGTCAAAAACAGACCGAAATCGGTAACCTCATAAAAGAGAAGTTTCTTGCAGTTTTGAATGTTCATGTTCATTTTCAAGTAATTGAAAAAACTACTGTACTCCAAGAGAAATGTTCTCAAAAATTACTATTTTTTTTATTTGACCACACTCGTCTGTATTTACTTCACGATATGGCACTGATGACCTCGCCTTTTAGCGCTCTGAACAGCTACTGTTACTACTACTAACCATCATCATCATCATCATCATCATCATCATCATCATCATCATCATCATCATCATCATCATCAAACGATGGGAGGCATCGAGTCCACCGGTGGCCGAATGAAGTATTTAAAACACCGCTTCTCGAGGTTGCAGTTCAGTCCAGAGGTCCTGTGGTGTTTCAGGAGTGTCCCTCTACCATGACTTACAAGGGGAGGCCGCCAATTGTGAAATTCAGATTCGATTCATACTGCGCATAGTAAAAGCCCATGGCCAGAGGAGTAATGTGGCAAAGCACCAAGATGCACTTCTCAGCCGTTGTCGAGAAAATCGACAGTTAAAAGAAACCGTTGCGGTGAAATGCTCTCTATGATTAATAATTTTCTACAGCGTCGTGGCGCAGTGGTAAGCGCTCGGGTTCGTAATCCGAAGGTCGCCGGATCGAATCTCGCGCCATGCAATTTTTTTTACAAAAAACTAATAATTAAAAAAAATTGCATGGCGCGAGATTCGATCCGGCGACCTTCGGATTACAAATGCATATTTGAATTACAAAAAACTGATAATTAAAAAAAATTGCATGGCGCGAGATTCGATCCGGCGACCTTCGTATTACGAACCCGAGCGCTTACCACTGCGCCACGACGCTGTAGAAAATTATTAATCATAGAGAGCATTTCACCGCAACGGTTTCTTTTAACTGTCGATTTTCTCGACAACGGCTGAGAAGTGCATCTTGGTGCTTTGCCACATTACACCTCTGGCCATGGGCTTTTATTATGCGCAGTATGAATCGAATCTGAATTTCACAATTGGCGGCCTCCCCTTGTTAGATACACTCATTCTGTCTACCATGAACATGAACCTGGGATGCTATTTCACAATTCTCAATGAGCAACTGTTACCTTCTTTTCGGCATCTTCATGAGAAGTATACTGTGCATATTCTCAAATTCCAGGTTGTCAACTGCCTTGCTCACAGCAGCCCACGCGTACGTTCCCTGCTCGCCGAAAACTCGGGTACTTTCCCGCACCTCCTCTGCTACGCCGTAGCATTAGATCGGAGCTGTTGCGGCCACATGTAGTAAACGTTGCTTGATGCAGTGGAGAATGGCAAAACAGACGCACGCCGGCGACCGAGGTGTTGCGAAGTAAGCACGCACAGATAGCCTTGCTGACAGCAGCAGTTTACCAACAGACTGATGCAAGAATGCACACAGACCGAGCGCCGAGCGAAGCCTGGAGATTGCTGAGTAAGGGGAAGTGAGCCCAGCACACTAAGTTACGCTGCAATATACTGTGGGAGTAATAACAAAAACCTACCACCGATGGTGAAAAGCGTCACCCTCCCGGATATAAATAGTGGAGCGGAGGCAGCAGCAGACAGAAGCCATTAGGAAGCAGTTCGGATCTGAGGACGAGTGTGGTCCGTGTACGAATGTTCAATCTTCGTAGGTGACGATTCCAGAAGTCTGCTCCAGCTCGAAGAAGTCATCCGTTCGCCGCCAGATGTCAACTTCAGCTCTGGAGGTCGGCCCGATTTCGGTCAGCACCATGGCTGACTAACTACAGCGAGAACCTCCAGCAGGACTGGCTGCAGCCCGGTCTCGGTCACAGGCGCCGCCGGGGACTGACGCCCGGACTTCACGACAACCCAGCCCTATGGCGCGTGGTCCGTCCATGACGGGACCTCGCGGACATCGCGACTGACGGCTTCCCAGCCGCCGGTGCAGCAGGCGTCGGCAGCTGACCTCACGGCGATGAGTTCATCTCAACCACAGGGCATCCTGGCTTCAGCGGAGCACTGGTGGCCTGAGGCTCCCGAGTGCGATCAGCGGCGCGCGTTGGGCGCATTGTCGGAGAATCTACACAGCAGCAGCCAGGCGGAGGGATCCGCAGGGCTGGACAGCGACGACGAGGGAGAAATTGTAAAAGTTCAATAAATAATTGTAAAACCCCACGCCGTCTCAGTCTTTGGCTCAGCCACTGTGACTGCTGCTAACAAGTGGTGCAGAAGGTCGTGACAGAGCCAACAGAAAATGCCAGTGTTACTTGGAACAGCACATGTAGCACAGTAAATAACATCCACACATATTGGTAGCTTTTCTAGATCTCATGTTCAGTGGATGGCTCGGCCTGATAGCCATACCTGAAGCAACTTATGGGCTACAATCTCCGTCATCTGGAGATCTTTATCATGGCTAGAGGTGACAAATTGTGTGTCCAATGCTGCTGTGTCCTCTGTGCCAACAGATATTAGGCCCGTGATAATGCGGATGATTTCGCCTTGCATGCTACGGTGTTGCCCGCCGCCACGTCGACTGCCCCCGGGCGCCGGACCATTCATCGCGGTGCGCGGGCCCCGACCATTAAAAGGCCCCGCCCACGGCGCTCGCAGGCGGCCTCGTTATGACGAGGCATTTGTCTGCTGCCAGCGACACAGCACCGCACCGCACCGCACCGCAGCGCTACACCGGTGCCATTTGTCTTCCCGCAGTTGGCAGCCCTGCGTCGGGCAGCACAGGCACTGGGACTTCCCCCTCCCACCCTTCCTCCTCACCACCACGACAATCCACGTACTATAACCCTCCATAATAGGAACTGACTAGCCTGTGGCTTCCTGATATCAGTCATTTCTATGAGTACTATTTTTCGGTAACGGCTATTTTTAGTTTCGATTTCCCACAGTTCACGAATTCACAACTTGTAGCCCTCTAGTCTCTGTTGTTGTTGTGGTCTTCAGTCCTGAGACTGGTTTGATGCAGCTCTCCATGCTACTCTATCCTGTGCAAGCTTCTTCATCTCTCAGTACCTACTGCAACCTACATCCTTCTGAATCTGCTTAGTGTATTCATCTCTTGGTCTCCCTCTACGATTTTTACCCTCCATGCTGCCCTCCAATACTAAATTGGTGATCCCTTGATGCCTCAGAATATGTCCTACCAACCGATCCCTTCTTCTGGTCAAGTTGTGCCACAAACTCCTTTTCTCCCCAATCCTATTCAGTACCTCCTCATTAGTTATGTGATCTACCCATCTAATCTTCAGCATTCTTCTGTAGCACCACATTTCGAAACATTCTATTCTCTTCTTGTCCAAACTATTTACCGTCCATGTTTCACTTCCATACATAGCTACACTCCATACAAATACTTTCAGAAATGACTTCCTGACACTTAAGTCTATATTCGATGTTAACAAATTTCTCTTCTTTAGAAGCGCTTTCCTTGCCATTGCCAGTCTACATTTTATATCCTCTCTACTTCGACCATCATCAGTTATTTTGCTCCCCAAATAGCAAAACTCCTTTACTAATTTAAGTGTCTCATTTCCTAATCTAATTCCCTCAGCATCACCCGACTTAATTCGACTACATTCCATTATCCTCATTTTGCTTTTGTTGATGTTCATCTTATATCCTCCCTTCAAGACACCATCCATTCCGTTCAACTGCTCTTCCAAGTCCTTTGCTGTCTCCGACAGAATTACAATGTCATCCGCGAACCTCAAAGTTTTTATTTCTTCGCCATGGATTTTAATACCTACTCCGAATTTATCTTTTGTTTCCTTTACTGCTTGCTCAATATACAGATTGAATAACATCGGGGAGAGGCTACAACCCTGTCTTACTCCTTTCCCAACCACTGCTTCCCTTTCATGTCCCTCGACTCTTATAACTGCCATCTGGTTTCTGTACAAATTGTAAATAGCCTTTCGCTCCCTGTATTTTACCCCTGCCACCTTTAGAATTTGAAAGAGAGTATTCCAGTCAACATTGTCAAAAGCTTTCTCTAAGTCTACAAATGCTAGAAACGTAGGTTTGCCTTTCCTTAATCTTTCTTCTAAGATAAGTCGTAAGGTCAGTATTGCCTCACGTGTTCCAGTCTCTACTAACATTAAAATGCCATTTCTGCGACTTCCGCAAATTCTGCAATTTACTATCTTAGATTCATACTGTCCATTAGTATCAGCTAGCAACTAACAGTCACTGGCAAATATATCTGTCAACTGATGTATCTAGCAAGGTGAACTGTCTTCAAACATTTCAAGTGAATCGATTATTCAAAATGACAGTCACAATCGCATTATTTATTTTGCAGCCAACCGGTTTCAACCCACGATGGGGGTCATCTTCAGGGTAATTTACACCATTTGGTCGCTCGCTGGAATCTTCACCCTGCCTGTGCACGGTTACCAACCAGATGGTGTAAATTGCCCTGAAGATGACCACATCGCCGGTTGAAACCGGTTCGCTGCAAAATAAATAATGCGATTGTGACTGTCATTTTGAATAGTTGGTTATAAGTAAATTAATCGCTGTTATCTCCACAGAACTATGTTGTCTAAAAACGTAAGTGAAATCTTCTGATGTGTAAAGTGTGCGTACTATTTCCACCGGGTGTCACTGAAGTGGTCATGGAATTTGAAATGGCTGATAAAAAACGCGAAATATACTGTGAGTGACTAATGAAAATACCGTTCTTCTATTACGAAGGTCGTCCCGTACCACTAAATTTCCTGCTAAGTAGTTATTAATATGACTTTTATATCTGTTCTAATCTTGATGAGACGCAAGTTGTAAGAGAGCTACGTACTGATCTTCCAGTGAAAACTTGACGATGGGAATGCTTTAGCCGCAACCTTCATGGTACACACACAAGTGTACCTGCCTATCGTAATGTTGGAAAAAAGCTATATTTACGTGGTGGACACCTCCCGTGCTACTTTCGTAGTTTAAGTACTACAGGGTGCTCCATTGATTGTGACCACGCCAAATTTCTCATAAAATAAGCGTCAAACGAAAAAACTACAAAGAACGCAACTTGTCTAGCTTGAAGGGGGAAACCAGATGGCGCTATGGTTGGCCCGCTAGGTGGCGCTGCCATAGGTCAAACGGATATCAACCGCGTTTTTTAAAATTGGAACCCACTTTTTAATTACATATTCGTGCAGTACGTAAAGAGATATGAATGTTTTAGTTGGACCACTTTTTTCACTTTGAGATAGATGGCGCTGTAATAGCCACAAACATATTGCTCACAATTTTCGACGAACAGTTGTTAACAGGTAGGTTTTCATATTAAAATACTGAACGTCGGTGCGTTTGAACATTTTATTACGTTGTTCCAATGTGATACATGTACCTTTGTGAACTTATCATTTCTGAGAACGCATGCTGTTACAGCGTGATTACCTGTAAATACCACATTAATGCAATAAATGCTCAAAATGATGTCCTTCAACCTCAATGCATTTGGCTGTACGTGTAACGACATTTCTCTCAACAGCGAGTTGTTCGCCTTCTGTAATGTTCGCAGATGCATTGACAATGTACTGACGCATGTTGTCAGGCGTTGTCGGTGGATCACGATAGCAAATATCCTTCAACTTTCCCCACAGAAAGAAATCCTGGGACGTGCGGGTCATGGTATAGTGCTTCGACGGACAATCCACCTGTCATGAAATATGCTATTCAATACCGCTTCAACCGCACGCGAGCTATGTGCCGGACATGCATCATGTTGGAAGTACATCGCCATTCTGTCACGCAGTGAAACATCTTGTAGTAACATCGGTAGAACATTACGTAGGAAATCAGCATACATTGCACCATTTAGAATGCCATTGATAAAATGGGCGCCAATTATCCTTCCTCCCATTATGCCGCACCATACATTAACACTCCAAGGTCGCTGATATTCCACTAGTCGCAGCCATCGGGATTTTCCGTTGCCCAACAGTGCATATTATGCCGGTTTACGTTACTGTTGTT
Source organism: Schistocerca serialis cubense (assembly GCF_023864345.2). Taxonomy (NCBI): domain Eukaryota; kingdom Metazoa; phylum Arthropoda; class Insecta; order Orthoptera; family Acrididae; genus Schistocerca; species Schistocerca serialis. The sequence goes on from NC_064649.1 coordinate 99,940,157, forward strand.
GGTGAATGACGCTTCGTCGCTAAATAGAACGCGTGCTAGAAATATGTCATCATCCCGTAATTCCTCTTGTGCCCAGTGGCAAAACTGTACACGATGTTCAAAGTCGTCGCCATGCAATTCCTGATGCATATAAATTGGTACGGGTGCAATCGATGTTGACGTAACATTCTCAACACCGACGTTTTTGAGATTCCAGACTCTCGCGGAATTTGTCTGCTACTGATGTGCGGATTAGCCGCGACAGCAACTAAAACACCTACTTTGGCATCATCATTTGTTGCACATGTGACTGAACTCTTCCTGTTTTCTTAAATAACGTAACTATCCGGCGAACCGTCCGGACACTTGGATGATTCCATGTGTTTGTGACTATCACAGCGCCATTTATCACAAAGCGAAAAAAGTGGTCCAACTACAACATTCATATTTCTGTACGTACTACACGAATTTGTAATAAGATGCGGGTTTCTATTTAAAAAAACGCAGTTGATATCCGTTTGGCCTATGGCAGCGCCATCTAGCGGGGCAACCATAGCGCCATCTGGTTTCCCCCTTCAGGTTAGACAAGTTTAGTTCTTTGTAGTTTTTTCGTTTGATGGTTATTTAGTGAGATATTTGGCCCGGTCACTATCAATGGACCACCCTGTATAGACTGATGTGACGTAAGTCATGGAATGGCTCGTAATATCTTGCCGAATCTCCTTTTGTCTGGCGTAGTGCAGCAGGTCCAAGTGGCAACGAGTCGACACATCGTCGGAAATCCCCAGGAGAAATATTGGGGCATTGGTTCAAATGGTTCTGAGCACTATGGAACTTAACATCTGTGGTCATCAGTCCCCTAGAACTTAGAACTACTTAAACCTACCAAACCTAAGGACATCACACACATCCATGCCCGAGGCAGGACTCGAACCTGCGACCGTAGCAGTCGCGCGGTTCCCGACTGCGCGCCTAGAACCGCTAGACCACCGCGGCCGGCTATTGGGGCATTCTCCCTCTATAGCCGCCCATAATTGTGAATCTGTTCCGGATGCAGGATTTTGTATACGAAATTAGCTATTGATTATGTATCATAAAAGTTCAATGAAATTCATGTCGGGTGATATGGGTGACCATTAGCTCGGATTGTCCGCAATGTTGTTCAAACCAATCGCGAACAACTGTGGCCCAGTGCCATGACTCATTGTGATCTGTAAGAATTCCATCTTTTTTTTCTCTTTTTTTCCCTTGCGAACATGAAACTCATGAATGGCTGCAGTTTGTCTCCATGTAGCCGAACATAACAATTTCCAGTTGGTTCAGTTGGACCAGAGGACCCAGTCTATTCCGTGTAAACATAGCCCACACCATTGTGGATCATTATCTTGCACAGTCACTTGTTGACAACTTGGGTCCATTGCTTCGTGGGGCCTGTGCCACATTCGAAACCTACCATCAGCTCGTACCAACTGAAATCGGGACTCATCTTTCCAGACCAGGGTTTTCCAGTCGTCTAGGGTCCAACCGATATGTTCGGGTAGAGATTTGGCGAGCTGGAAGGCCAGCTCATCAATTGGAAGGAAATTAAAATTATTTTAATACCTTCAGCTGCTGACGGGCGTTGATAGATATCAACGGGGACAGTGGTAAATGTGTGCCCCGACCGGGACTGGAACCCAGGATCTCCCGCTCACATGGCAGACGCCATCTGAGCCACTGAGGACGCATAGGATAGTGCGACTGCAGGGACTTATCTATGGTACGCCTCCTGTGAGATCCACATTCCCAACTTATTGTCTCGCACTATATTCATAGTGCCCCTGCCCATTGTACTGACTGCTCGCGGCTTTTTGCCGATTCCCGTAAGAGTTCGGGCACTGTTTGTGCATCCGCACAGAAGAAGGCGGTCAAATATATATATATATATATATAGATGGTATCTGTTCTTTCGGACATGTCCAAAAGACCAGATACCATCTTCGTATATATATATATCATCAGAGTGAATTGAGATACGTATCAGATCGGCTGTGATCAGTGCACCAGCTTCCGTCACAGCCTTTAGATGGGATTACGCCTAGTTACCGTGCGCAGTATTAGAACGCCAAACGAAACAACAGAAAATTTACGGTATTGTTCGGAGGGCCGGAGGCCGCTTCTGCTGGGCGAAACAGCGGAGGACCCGGCGCGGAGGAGCGGCCGCTGGGGCGGGAAGAGAGATAAATCATTGGTGCCAACTGAGGAAGACAAATGGCGGCCCTCCAGGAAACGAATTCCTCGCCCCGGCCGCCGTGTCGCATGCCGCCGCGCCTCGCCGCTCCGGGCGCTGGAGAAACTGGAGCTGGAAGTGCGCGGGAGGCGGCAGCGCAATATGTTTAGTGGTCCGCCCCCAGCTGCAGCTTCCAGCGGCGAGTTGACGCGCCCGAGTCGCTGCCGCCGGGGCGGGCCTAGAAAGAGGGGAGGCAGAACTGAGGCCTGGGGGACACCGACAACTGGACTTCGGAGATATCGGTGCTCTTAACCGAAAGAAAACGCACTTACGTGAGACTCACATGTAATTGCAGAAGTTATTAGGGCTTAACTGACTGGTAGGGAATCTTTCACAATTCACGAACAACTAAAATGAGGGCGTCACAAACGCATTCAGCTAACCGTTCCTCGCTCGTTGTGTGTTGCAATCTTTGTTATCTTGACCGGTGAATTTACGAAAGCGTTGTTAAGGATTCGATCGGAGCTAAATTTTGCGTCAAGCAAGCAATTTAAGCTGTGTTCTTAGATTCCTGCCTACCCGAACCCTTGGAAATGGTGACATAATCGGAAGAAACGGCCAAATATTTGAGACAGAATTTAATCTTTCGCATTGTAAGGTGGCGTGGTCTCCTCACCTTCATTTCTTACGTATTTAGTCCTCACAATCGTATTATGCGCATCAAGACACTTCATTCGAACCCAAACTCGATAAGGTAGAGTCAATTTTGCCTGAATTCATATAAGCGATATGTAAATCTAATAAGTAAATCGCAAGTGTGCACCAAGGTTGAAAAAGTTGAGGCTGGTGTACACAATATGATCGCTGCAGGAATTTTCGTTCTAAAAGGGCAACCAGCCCGCTGGGAGACTTGTCCCTTTGGAGGGGTGAGTCAACACACTGGACTGGTTATCTAACCGGTGTACCACGACAATGGTTAGACTAGGGGTGGATAGGAGTCCTTGACTGCATCAAGGAGCAGAGAGAGTTTGATTGGCGAAGGTCAATCCAGATAGAAAGAGATAGTTGTGTTATTTGTGAGCAGCGAGCGATGCAGGCAGCAGTCGTCGCAGCTCACGGTATTGTGCGCTACAGTGTATGCGAGCCCCATTTGTCCTCCATAACAGTACACTCCATTACAGTTCTCATGCGACAGCCTTGACAGTACCTAGAAAAGTTATTCAAGTTGTGTAGGCGCGGCTCTCAGCCATTCTGCCGAGTAAATAACAATCTTAAAGAAAAGGGGGAAAAGAACCTTTCCATACTTTGCAAAATAATGGCATTCCTATCCATAGGAGGCAATCTACTGTTCCGAAAAGAAACCGGAAATTTATTAATTTATAAGAAATAGTTTCACTTGATTTCTCAGAATTTTTTGCAACAAATAATATTTTTCGTTCGTTTAATGTTTTTCTTACACTAACTAGCAATACTCCACTACCCAAGTATTCTACAAGTTACGTAAGAATATAGAATATGTTTGTGTATTTTCCTTACAGCGGACAACTCCAGAAGATATTTGTTGCTGAATGTTTTTCAAGCAGTTCTTGTTGGTACATTTTGAGTGTGTGTCTGACTTTTGTAGTAGTGTGAGGAGGAAATTGTTTCTTGCAAGAACCAAAGAGTACTTGTTGGATCAATCCATTGAAAACTTGACAAAATAAAACCCACATACTCACAGCATTTTCAGTAGACTAAACTTACAAAATCGAAGGAACTCATTCCAGAGAGACCACACGCTGATACGTAAAGAACATCAAAAATTGCAGAGCATGTTTTTATTACATAACTAAGAAAGTTCCACAATGTGTTACAAACGCTATGTTGCAAAAATATTAGCATGTATGAAGCTGCAAACTTACTTCCTCCAACTCAATAACTGCGGACTCTAACCACAAGGTGACACCTATCATTTACAATCCTAATTCAAACCTAAACCTAAAGGACTTTCCGCACCGGTATGTTATTAACTGACATTTAAGTATAACAATTTGTCCTCAGAGTGAAGTGACAAATCTTCAATGGAGGGTATTTTGAATCGGCAGATTCTCATAACACGCAAGTTACTATACGGAAACAACGCAATACGCAATATGATGACTCAAAACAAAAGAGCGAGGGACGCTTACCGTCGAGTGCCGGCTGCACGCCGTTGTACATCCTCATTTGAGTTATTCATACACAATAAAAGAAAGTTTTGCATTGAATGCCATCTGTTCCCATTTGTACACGATGCAGCAATGTGTTCTCAACAACATACGAGTCCCTATACACTGTATAACAGTAGTATGGCGATGTAAGTGCTGCTCTGTCACCACCTAAAGGCCGCTTACAACACCCACGGTTTCTACTCTTGCAGTTACGTTTAGTACTTCAGATGTTATTCTGGCTTCGGTAACCCAAGCACGTAAACACAACTACCTCCTTAACAACCGCTAGTGACTTCAGATGCCGCATAATGGATAAAGTTCGGTCAAATGTGAAGTTATCGTATAGTCTTTGTTGCAGCTTTTCTGTTCCGTCAAACTACTTTTTGCGAGTGATAATTATACTGAAAAACACGATCGCCAGCCAAAATGACGAATCGATTGACATTATTCAACAAATTCACAAAATTTTGTCTTACTTTGTTTTGGGTCTTATTAAAACTTTTTCTCTCTTATAATTTCTTTCACTGAAGGAACAAGCTAATGCACGTAGATAGCTGAATAATGACTGCTTTCAGAATAGGTCACACGCACACACTTAGAAAGTTCTGGTCCATGAAAACAACACCGGAACGACAATAATACCTACTTAAGTTTCTGAAGCAACAATGCTTCTGAAAACATGTATTATACACAAGATATATTTTACGATACTTTTGTAAGTATCGAAATGATTGTAAAAGGTTTTATTCTTGGTTTTTCTCAGTTTTACTGGAATAGTGTATGCAATTTCTTGGACAGAAGGTCCCAATAACCACATTCGCACACTAGGTTCTTTCAACGCAATCTACAATTCTCCGCATTTAATTGTGCACTTGAGTGGTGACTTAAATTAACTTTGAAAGAAAACACTCTGTTGCGCAATGATGTTCCACACCAATGGACTCTCGGTTTCTTTCTCTTGAGTATAGGAACGGATCCCTACTTGGAACACTTTAGGTTAAATGAGTCGTTCTGCGTTTAAAAAACAATTAAATGATTACTGAATAAAACAGACAAAAACTTGTCGACAAAGCACATATACAGAACTATGGACGGTTAATTCCAGTATTGTAATCGTGAGCACAGATTTAGGTGCTTTGAAGGCACGTACCATTTTGCAGCAAAGGAGATTATTACTTGTCTTCGTGGCGTCGAATTATGCGACTTATACCAGCTCAATTATGAGTTTGGGTTCCCTGGTGATACGCGTCGGTCTACGTAATGGGTGCCTTAGACCTTTCCCATCCAGGAACCAGCATTCGTTGCAAACACAATTTTAAATCTCCTCTAAAGCGTCGCAGACATGTACTTTAGCACTTCCCCTTCACTTACGTCTATTAAGCAGTTAAACTTTTGCCCATGTTTAAACAATACTGCGGAGTACGGCGCGCATCAGCTCTCGTCACCTGCCTCCACAGTGTCTTGCGCCTGTCTGAACCACTCCGCTTCTCCCGTCTCCTGCCTGCTTCCGTTAGCAGCGGGAAATATCCACCTTTTCCAACCTTCCGGAACGTTGGTAGATCACTACTGGTTTTCACCTGTCTTTAACTTTAGCCCTGAGCTGGTGTTGACTTAACTTTACAGTTATACATAGTTAAATAAAAGATGGTTTTTGTTACTTGCATAACAATATAAACATTTGTTAATTACATATAAACATTAAACTTCACATAGTCAATGAATACTGTCTTCTGCAGACACTCTTACACACTACATACTCTACACATCTCTTTCTTTGCGTCATTAGTGCCAAGTCTCTCGACTCTGAAAAGGTTGATAGTGTTAGAATTGTAACACAGGAAAGAACCACGTAACACAAAGGATCATCAGAATGGGACGGAATTTGACAGATGTGACTTACCTGCACAGGCAAAAATTTTGGACAATTTCGAAAATTTTAGATGATTTATTCAAAAGAAAGAGCTTCACAAATTGAGCAAGTCAGTAACGCGTTGGTCCATCTCTGTCCCTTTTGAGTTGTCGGATGAGACTTCCTGGCAGATTAAAACTTGGCGCTGGACCGAGACTCGAACTCGGGACCTTTGCCTTTCGCTCGCGAGAGTCGTGTTTGGGTAGCTCAGATGGTAGAGCACTTGCCAGCGAAAGGCTAAGGTCCCGAGTTCGAGTCTCGGTCCAGCGCACAGTTTTAACCTGCCAGGAAGTTTCATATCAGCGCACATTCCGCTGCAGAGTGAAAATCTCATTCTACAGTTGTTGGATGTCCTACTGCGGGCGAAATTCTGTTCAACTGCCGCGTTACGTCGTCAAAATCCCTAGTTTGTTGGGAGTCCCTGCCCATAATTCTCCAAACGTTGCCAATTGGGGAGACATTCGGCAACCTTGCTGGCCAAGGTGAGGTTTGGCAAGCACCAAAGACAAACAGCGGAATCTCTCGCCGTGTGTGGGCGGGCATTATCTTGCTTAAATATAGGCCCAGGGTGGCTTCCAATGAAGGGTAACAAAATGGGGCGTACAATATCGTCGACTTACCTCTGTGCTGTTAGTGTGTCGCGGATGGCAATGGAAAGGGTCCTGCTATGAAGTGAATGGACACCCCACACCATCACTCGAGGTTCGTATGGCTGGCGACTCTCAGGCTGGTATTCCACTCCTGTCTGGGGCATCTATAGACATGTCTTCGGCGTGTAATCTCATTGACTAGAGTAGAAGTGTCTTCAGTGATGAGTTCCGCTTCGAACTATGCCCCGCTGGGCAGCGAAGCGTGTCTGGGGACGCCCCGGGTAGCGGTAGGATACCAATATGAGTGTCTGTGGATATACATCACATCTACCAATTTCCACCCCCAATCGGATAATTCCTTTGTTGTGCATCTTTTTTTTGTCTTGTCATGTACCATAGATTTTCCGTCTATATATGCCTATATATGCCATAATCTTTCCTCAGCGAGATACGCATATTGGCAACATAATTGTCACACAGTTTCGTTGTTACATGTTCTCTGCACTTACCCAACGTTGTTCCGCGACTACATTGTTCTTCCAGCGATTCTGATTTTAGTTCACCGATAATTGTTGTTACACTTTCCTAGGGCCATATCGACCTGTTACGGTACTAGCAGTGTGTGTCTGAATTCGTTAAATGTCAACTGTGATTCGTACTTCATAAGGATCCCAAACACTGGAACAATGTCGTACGTGACTTCCTTTACAGACGGAATGCATTTCCCTGAACTATTCTAACAAATCTAGGTCTTCCATAAACCTTCCCTAATACTGATTTTGCGAATCCCTACCATTTTAGATCGCTTCTCAGTATTATTTTCGAATACTTGTTGATGTAGTGTTGATAAAAACGAAGTCCTATGTGCAAAGGGAACACTTGATGAACGCGCGAAACAAAAACATAATCTAAAACTGCTCGTGTGGGGGAATGCAGAGCAGAACGGGACAGCAGGGAACAAAGGGCTTGTGCTGTTTCTTAGACTGGAGAGTGCTGGAATTTATCCTAGTGACATGTAGCTTGTGTGTCTGAACGGAAGGGAAGGTGCGACAGCGATTTTGATTTGCATTCGAATGCGACTTGTAAGTGAACGTTTGCCCTTCACGTTTCCAGTTGTGTTTTTATAATTCAGTTTAAAGGCAAGGTAAACCTTTAATTCTGAACTGTTTGACCTTAAATTACATGTAATCTGACAGCACATGTCATTTGCTATACGTTAATTACATAATACCTTTAAATCCGTCAGTTATCATGCTCAGTAAAATTTCTTAAGCTGAAATTCACTCTTGAGAGCGAAACGGGACACGGCAGAAAGGGATAGTGTCCCGTTCTGCCCCGCCAGTTTTTAATGCATGTAGATTTTAAACTATATATTTCGTTCTTTCCTTTCCTTACCAGATGGCGTGAACTTGCATTAGAAAGACTCAACTTACATTTACCAAGAAAAAATAAACATAAAACTGAAAACAGCATTTTCTACCAAGGAATAAAACTGTTCAATAAATTACCAAAAGAGATTAAAGAAACTGCAAAAATACACTTATTTAAAAAGGCAGCTAAAAACTAACTGTTGTGCAATACATTTTATACATTGAAGGATTACTTAGCTAAAACAGAGTAGGGGGTTGATAAAAATATCTTATACAAATAAATAATAATAATAATTATAAAATATCCAACATTCCACAAAACATATTCACTTTATGTTTTTTCCTTCGTTTTTCCTTTTCTAGAAATACTAACACCCAAGCTATGCATAGCACAATACCTCTTCCTCTTTCCGAGCTCAACATCTCACTCATTATGGAGTGATGCTGACTCAGATTTTCAGAATAGCGAATGGGAAGTTGCGGTACAGAAAATGGCCCAGAGATCACGAGTGTGTACAAGTGTGTGTGTGTGTGTGTGTGTGTGTGTGTGTGTGTGTGTGTGTGTGTGGTGAGTGAAGTGTTATGAAACATTATGAAACAATTAGTGTATAGTGTGTGCAGTGACTGATAGTGATGTATGAGTGAACAGTGTGGCATTAAATTATTCAATAAGTTATTTGTGAAAAAAAGTATTGTATACCAGGAGTAAATCTAATAATTGTCTCTAACGAGAAGTCTGTAAAATATATGTGTATACGAATTAGTTTATTTTAAATTGGTCTAAACTTGTAAATACTTCGACATCTCCTATATCCTTGGAAAAAGAGATGTAGGGATGAATAAAGGTGCTACTACTACTACTACTACTACTACTACTACTATATTAGAAAGATTAGTAGATAGCAGTTGGATGTTAAATCAATGGAAATGGCGGTTTCATTCGTTTTAGCTTCTGGAATCGGAGTTTTAAAAGAGTCTAGGCAGTTTATCATTCCCAAACGAACATTGGGAAGATGCCTTTGTCAAGTTAAGAACACCCCGAAGTACAGAGTTGACAAATCAAATGGTAAATTTAAAAATGTGTTCACTGCAGAAAAAGAAGACCAGCTAGTAGCATACGTGAAGTTAGTGGAGAGCGGAGTTCTTAATCCAGTGATGAAACATCTCATCGTAAGACAATTAGAATATCATCCAGCAGAAAAAACGGCTTATCACACAGATTTGACAACGAAACTTTTCTACTTGGATAGGACTGGGTTATAGGATTTATTACCAGACATCCTATTTTGTATTTTCGCAAGCCATAAAACAGAGCTGGTGCACCAACGATGGGATTCAATACAGTAATAGTAACAGTAACTGGGTGTTAAACATTTAAAATATTTGTATGTATTTCAAACTGACATAGTATTTTTTATTGCTAATGAATTTTTTGTAAATTTTATATTCCTTAGTCCAAATTGTTCATTAAACAATTTTATGTTTTACTTTTAAGATGAAATTCCTAGTAATTCCAAAGTTTATGGAATAATTTCAGAATAAATTGCATTTCATTGGAAAAATTCAAAGTATGCATCACATACAGATTTATGAATTTTCAAGCAAGATACGCTGGATTAGACTACATGTTGATTTTGTTTTTTTTTTTTTTACCCGTAAGAACTGTTTTCTGCGTTACTTTACTTTACAAAAATTTTTCTGCATCTACATATACGTGGCTACTCTGCAAATCGTATTTAAGTGCGTGGCAGTGTGTTCATCGACTGACCTGCACAAAAATTCTCTATTATTCCACTCTCGAAGAGAGCGCGGAAAAACGAACACCTCTATCTTTCCGCGAGTGCTTTGATTTCCCATATTTGATTGCGTTTATCGTTCCTCCCTATGCAGGTCGGCGTCAACAAAATATTTTCGAATTCGGAGGAGAAAGTTGGTGATTGACATTTCGTGAGAAGATCCCGCTGCAAAGATAAACGCCTTTCTTTTAATGGTGTCCATCCTGCATCAAGTCCGTAACACTCTCTCTCTCCTGAACATTAATTACCCTGAGTTCCTCTACAAATACATGAGAAATACGGTATATATTGTATTGTATTGTAACCGGGGACCTAGAAACGACGGAGAGGCTCCGTCCCTGCCGCAGCCGCAGTGGTCCACAACCCCACGACGACTACCGCAGTCCACTTCACCCCTGCGCCGCCCCACACCGAACCACTCTTTCAGGGTTATTGTTCGGTTCGGCTCCCGGTGGACCCCACCAGGGAACGTCTCACACCAGACGAGTGTAACCCCTATGTTTGCGTGGTAGAGTAACGGTGGTGTACGCGTAAGCGTACAACTTGTTTGTGCAGCAATCGCCGAAATAGTGTAACTGAGGTGGAATAAGGGGAACCAGCCCGCATTCGCCGAGGCTGAAGGAAAACCGCCTAAAAACCATCCACAGACTGGCCGGTTCACCGGACCCCGACACAAATCGGCCGGGCGGATTCGTGCCGGGAACCAGGCGCTCCTTCCCACCCGGAAATGTTATATATACTCACCGCAACTGCACGCACTATCTCATCACGTCATCTGAGTGTCTTGTCTGAACATGGCGACGTAGATCGAAACCGCTTACTAGAATTAAAAATAAATAATTTATTGCGATCTGGACCCTATTTTTGATAAAACTGAACACGTTTCCTTAATAGTATTCCAGCGAATCTCCTACAGTTTGTTTTATCTGGTCATTAAGGTTTAAACGATTTCCAAATCGTGGTAAGAAAAAATAATGACATGATTAAACCACTGAAAAAACCGATGACTGAACAGAGGAAGCCTTTATAAATAATTTATTAAGTTCTCGTTTCTTTGTTCATTTAAAGAGACCTGTTACAACTCCACACCTTCATGATAGCCATTGATTAAAAATAAAAGGGAGGAGGGGGAGGGGGGAGAGTGAGAATGATTTCTGAGACTTGCTGCGAGCATTTCGTGCGAAATAGTCTTTATTTCGTTCGACAGCTCTAACTAGAAGAAGCGGCAATTGGGAAGTAAGTAATACCACCGTGGGAAATTAAGGCTTAGGTGACGACCGGAAACGCGCCAGCGGCTCATTTATATCGAGTTAGGGGCGGATCGCGGATCCCGGTCGTGTGGGACTGAGGGGAGGAAAGGGGGGGGGAGGGCGCGCAATTTGTCTTTGTTGGCGACACTGATCGATGGGCCGCGATACAGCGCGGCGCGCCTTGCGGGAGCGATTCCCTTTCATTGTTAAGAAGAAAGGCGCGCCGCAGTTGGCTGAGGCGGCGCCGGTGGGCGGGGGCAGACCACGGCCGCCAACCTTGGAGGCCCGAACTCGGCGGGTAAGTAAGATTAATTAGCGCGAATCGCGGTGCCGCGCCGTGCAGTGGGGACGGGGTGGCGGAATTGCAGAACTGGAGGCGCTATGGAGCTGGCTTACGGTTGTACGTCTCGCACGAGGGTTGAGAAATCCATCACCCCATCCGTGTTTCTCCAAACATCAAGTATATTGAGCCAGAAGCAGGGCATCTGTAATCTCTTGAGTCACAACATCACTTAGGCAGAGTTGCCTATGTCGTACCTGCTCTAGAATAGTGCTACTATTATACACTACTGGCCATTAAAATTGCTACACCACTAAGATGACGTGGTACAGACGCGAAATTTAACCGACAGAAGAAGATGCTGTAATATGCAAATGATTAGCTTTTCAGAGCATTCACACAAGGTTGGCGACACCTACAACGTGCTGACATGAGGAAAGTTTCCAACCGATTTGTCATACAGAAACGGCAGTTGACCGGCGTTTCCTGATGAAACGTTGTTGTGATGCCTCGTGTAAGGAGCATAAATGTGTACCATTACGTTTCCGACTATGATAAAGGTCGGATTGTAGCCTATCGCGATTGCGGTTTACCGTATAGCGACATTGCTGCTCGCGTTGGTCGAGATCCAATGACTGTTAGCAGAATATGGATTCGGTGGCTTCAGGAGGGTAATGCGGAACGCCGTGCTGGGTTCCAACGGCCTCGTATTGTAAGTAGGCTGTTTAGATTTTTATATTGGTAACGCCACGTAGCGCTCTGTATGAAAATCACTGGCTGTGCTGTGTGCAGTCTGTGGCTGGGTGGCATTGTTGTAATAGTTGCTATTGTAGTGTTGGGCTGTTGGCTGTTAACAGCGCGTAGCGTTGCGCAGTTGGAGATGAGCCGCCAGCAGTGGTAGATGTGGGGAGAGAGATGGCGGAATTTTGAAAGTGGACGATCTGGACGTGTGTCCAGCAGAAAGAGTAAATTTGTTATAGCGGATTCATGGACTGATAGATATACTATGACTTTTGGACACTATTAAGGTAAATACATTGTTTGTTCTCTATCAAAATCTTTCATTTGCTAACTATGCCCATCAGTAGTTAGTGCCTTCAGTGGTTTGAATCTTTTATTTACCTGGCAGTAGTGGCGCTCGCTGTATTGCAGTAGTTCGAGTAACGAAGATTTTTGTGACGTGATTTGTGAAACGTATAGGTTAATGTTAGTCAGGGCCATTCTTTTGTACGGATTTTTGAAAGTGAGATTGCGTTGCGCTAAAAATATTGTGTGTCAGTTTAAGCACAGTCATGTATAATTGTTCAAAGGGGACGAAGGGGATGTTTCAGTATCACTAGCAGTCGAGATGACAGGCATCTTATCCGCGTGGCTGTAGCGGATCGTGCAGCCACGTCTCGATCCGTTAGTCAACAGATGGGGACGTTTGCAGGACAACAACCATCTGCACGAACAGTTCGACGACGTATGCAGCAGCATGGACTATCAGCTCGGAGACCGTGGCTGCGGTTATCCTTGACGCTGCATCACAGACAGGAGCGCCAGCGATGGTGTACTCAACGGCGGACCTGGGTGCACGAATGGCAAAACGTCATTTTTTCGGATGAATCCAGGTTCTGTTTACAGCATCATGATGGTCACATCCGTGTTTGGCGACATCGCGGTGAACGCACATTGGAAGCGTGTATTCGTCATGGCCATACTGGCGTATCACCCGGCGTGATGGTATGGCGTGCCATTCGTTACACGCCTCGCTCACCTCTTGTTCGCATTGACGGCACTTTGAACAGTGGACGCTACATTTCAGATGCGTTACGACCCGTGGCTTTACCCTTCATTCGATCCCTGCGAAACCTTACATTTCAGCAGGATAATGCACGACCGCATGTTGCTGGTCCTGTACGGGCCTTTCTCGATACAGAAAATGTTCGACTGCTGCCCTGGCCAGCACATTCTCCAGATCTCTCACCAATTGAAAACGTCTGATCAATGGCGGCCAAGCAACTGGCTCGTCACAATACGCCAGTCAATACTCTTGATGAACTGTGGTATCGTGTTGAAGCTGCATGGGCAGATGTACCTGTACACGCCATCCAAGCTCTGTTTGACTCAATGCCCAGGCGTATCAATGCCATTATTACGGCCAAAGGTGGTTGTTCTGGGTTCTGATTTCTCAGGATCTATGCAACCATATTGCGTCAAAATGTAATCACATGTCAGTTCTAGTATAATATATTCGTCCAATGAATACCCGTTTATCATCTGCATTTTTTCTTGGTGTAGCAATTTTACTGGCCGCTAGTGTAAAATTCGTGCCTCTCCTGCTGTCCGTCATTTAATGAATAGAGAGCGTGAACTACGCGATTCTTGGAGCCACATTGTCAGCTATGAGTTCTGTGTGCGGAGGAGTAGATCATCAAAACATAGCGTTGATTTTGTTGTGGTTTCCAACTGTTTTTTTTTTCTGTAGGTGGCAAAAAGAATTACTAGCGAACACTGTAATGGACTTTGATTCATAGGAACTTCCCCAGGTTAACCGAAGTGTCTGATTCCGTATAAATTGTGGCCAGGCTTTGGTTAATTTTCTTATTAAATTATGTATTCCTCATGTGTAGATATTTCTGAACATTTTTCATTGCCAAATATTATTTTTCTGTTAATATATTATTATTCGTATCGATCCATTTAATAATATCGATCTTGTACCTTGAAAATAAGTAATCTCAATTGTCAAGTTAAATGATCGAAAAAAGAATCTGAAGTAAACGTCATATTGTTGTTCTCCAGTCTTAATGCAAAAAACAAAAAAAAACAAAAAACAAAAAAAAAACAAAAAAATTACCTTCTTCATTTATATTTATTCCAGTTTTCTTATGGATAATGAAAACTATCTTATAAAACAACAGAAACCTACTACTTTTCATACTCTTAAAATTTGCAGCCTTTGTTAGTAACCATTAGCTCAGCCCGCCCGGTCGGCCGTGCGGTCTAACGCAAGGCTGTCCGGGCGGGAAGGAGCGCCTGGTCCCCGGCACGAATCCGCCCGGCGGATGTGTGTCGATGTCCTGTGAGCCGGCCGCACTGTGGATGGTTTTTAGGCGACTTTCCATCTGCCTCTGCGAATGCGGGCTGGTTCCCCTTATTCCGCCTCAGCTACACTATGTCGGCGATTGCTGCGCAAACAAGTTCTCCACGTACGCGTACACCACCATTACTCTACCACGCAAACATAGGGGTTACACTCGTCTGGTGTGAGACGTTCCCTGGGGGGTCCACCGTCTGTCTAACCGCACAATAACCCTGGGTTCGGTGTGGGGCGGCGGAGGGGTGAAGTGGACTGCGGTAGTCGTCGTGGGGTTGTGGATCACTGCGGCTGCGGCGGGGACGGAGCCTCTCTAGGTCCCCGGTTAACATACAATACAGTACAACCATTAGATCCATAAATCTTCACGTAAATAATTATTTCCAAAAAACATAATATTGACTATGTCTGAAAAACAATATCAATTAAGAGAGTAATACCAATTTGGACTACAAACTATTCCAGAAGGTAGTTGAAGTTGGGTTCGTAATAGGTATACCGATTTTTGCCGCCAAGGGCTTTTAGTAGCTATTGAGTTTGGTCTTCTTTGCATAGTTCAATGAGAATATAAATACTATTTATGTGCAAATATAAAGTTCCTGTGCTTACTAAATCATTTAAACGTTGTTCATACTGTAAAACACTAAGTACAACGCAGTAATTTTTGCTTTGTTGTATGTGGACACTGAGTTAGGGAAAGCATTATAATATACGTACATAGTTTTCAGACAGCCATGAATCCGCTGTATTCTTAGTGCTTTGTTTGTGTGAAACTGACGTTGTCTGAGAAGTACCGCTGCAGGGTTCCTATATTGTACCCGCAAAATTTAAGAAATTTGTTTGAATAATGAATTTTAAAACATGCATTTAGTATTATTAACGTAGCATATAAAACGACAGTATTTTGACTGCAACTCTAACAGTGTTTGTCAGCTAGTGACCTCTACCATATGACATACACTAAGGCCCCACAAGAACTGGTACAGGCATGCGTATTCAAGTACAGAGATATCTAAACACGCAAAACAGGGTGCTGCGGTCGGCAACGCCTATATAAGACAAAAAGTGTCTGGTGCAGTTGTTAGATCGGTTACTGCTGCTATAATGGCAGGTTATCAAGAGGTGAGTGAGTTTGAACGTGGTGGTATAGTGGACGCACGAGCGATGGGTCACAGCATCTCCGAGATAGCGATGAAGTGTGGATTTTCCCATACTACCATTACACGAGTGTACCGTGAATAACAGGAATCCGGTGAAACACCATATCTCCAACATCGCTGCTTCGGGAAAAGCATCCTGCAGGAACGGGACCAACGAAGACTAGAGAAAATCGTTTAACGTGACAGAATTGCAACTCTTCCCTGCAAATTTCAAGGCTGGGCCATCAACGAGTGTCAGCATGCGAACCATTCAAGAGATCATCATCGATACGGGCTTTGGGAGCCGAAGGCCTACTCGTGTACCCCTGATGACTGCACGACACAAAGCTTTACGCCTCGCCTGGGCCCGTCTACTCCGACATTGGACTGTCGATGTCTGGGAACAGGTTTCCTGCTCGGACGAGTCCCTTTTCAAGTTGCATCGAGCTGCTGGACATGTACGAGAATGGAGTCACCCTCATGAATCCACGGATCGTGGATGTCGGCAGGGGCCTATTCAGATTGGTGGAAGCTCTGTAATGGTGTGGGGCGTGTGCAGTTGGAGTGGGACCCCTGATAAGTCTAGATACGACTGTGATAGGTGACATGTACGTAAACATCCTGTCTGATCACCTGCATCCGCTCATGTCCATTATGCATTTCGACTGACTGGGGCAAATCCAGTGCGACAATGTGACTCCACAAACGTCCAGAATTATTACGGAGTGGCTCCATAAACACTCTTCTGAGTTTAAACTCTTTACTGGCCACCAAGCTCCCCAGACATGAACATTATTGAGCGTATCTGCGATGCCTTGCAACGTACTGTTCATAAGAGATCTCCACCCCCTCGTACTGTTACGGATTTATGGACAGCCCTGCAGGATTCACGGTGTCAGTTCCCTCCAGCACTACTTCAGACATGAGTCGAATCCATGCCGGGTCGTGTTGCGGCAGTTCTGTGTGATCGCGGGGGTCGTACACAAAATTAAACATGTGTACTAGTTACTTTGACTCTTCAGTACATTACGCATATAAATCCTTTCATGTAAGTATTCCTTCCTCCGCCAAAACAATTTTAGTGCGAATTGAGGTATTGGTGTGCACAGTTGCTTATTCTATAGCTTTTTCCCGCTGAGAACTGTATTCCAGTTAACTTCAAGGAGGCTTTCGTGTAGAGAAGACATTAACCGCCAGATGAGTGAATCCTTGCAATGCACCGGGTCGCCGGCCGGAGTCGCCGAGCGGTTGCAGGCGCTTCACTCTGGAACCGCGCGACCGCGACGGTCGCAGGTTCGAATCCTGCCTCGGACATGGATGTGTTTGAAGTCCTTAGGTTAGTTAGGTTTAAGTAGTTCTAAGTTCTAGGGGACTGATGACCTCAGATGTTAAGTCTCATAGTGCTCAGAACCAAACTCTACAGCAGAGACGTCGTATGGGGCATAGAGCCTTCGTTAAGAGTCTCCAACTTCCTACACAACAAAACAAATGAACAAACATTCTACTCGCCCTATCTTACGAGATGTGTTCAAAAAAATAGCAGGAATTTTTACTCTCTGAAAGAATGTTATTCATTTGTCTACATCAGTCTTATCCCCGTTCAAAATAAAATGAACATCAGCTAGTGTTAGCCGTGCATGGCTCGTATTCCCGCCATCGTGTATTTTACACCCTGTTTTTAACGTACTTCCACCTCACTACGTTAATTTAAATTACTGCTCTCACTGAGCTGCTGCTTTGTCTGACCGCGACCGGCTGTAGCAGCGCGTATCGATACATCCCCGCCCGTAGTATTTTTGCTCGACTGCTATTACTTCCCGGTCGTCGTCTGTCGTGAACGAGTTCTGGTTGGGAGTTCGGGTCTGCTAGTCAGTTAGAACGCGTCTGGAGCGCAGTCCGGACCTGCCAGTCAGGGAGTTGCAGTGCAGCACCGGTGCAGTCGGGTTGGAGGGGCAGCAGTGAGGTCTGCGTCCACCTGGCTCGCCCCACCATTGCCGCCACGCATCACTTGAGCCGGGCCACGGTCTTGGTGGATCGTCAGTCTGTCGTCCTACCGGTCAACACGTTTTGGCTCGCCGATCATTCATGAGTCGGCTGTGTGTGTGTGTGTGTGTGTGTGTGTGTGTGTGTGTGTGTACGCGCGCGCGCGCGCGCGCGCGCATCGACTCCCCATTTGTCTTTGTGCGTGCTTAGTTACTGTTGCGTATCTTTCAGGTCTTCGTGCAAGGGTTTGTCAGGTTGTGTGTGTAGTTGACGTTATTTCCACTGAAGACTATTTTAGATATTGCCGGCATTCTGAGGGCAGTCGGTCAGTTGTTGCGGACGAGGAAAGTTATCTCCGCGCAGCGCAGTCGGCTGGGTCCGCTGGCGGCCCCTGCGCAGTGTCGGAGCGTGTGTGGAGCTGTCTGATCGCTACGAGCTTCGTGGTTCGCCGACCCAGGACGTCAAAGTGGAGTAGTGGTTTCAACTACCCAAGCCACGTCCTTTCATGTTGTGGTGGTTCGTTTCGGTGGTTTACAGCTGGGGAGATTTTCCTGTGAGCAACACCGAGTGTTTCTTCTGCTGAAATTTAGCCGCCATACGGTACAATTAACTATTTTCGTTGACTAAAAGTGCACCAGTGTAATTTTCTGCCTGGTGAACGTTAGTGTTCCGGTTACCGGCCCTGGCCACTAATGTAATTTCAGGCAGCGCCCTTTCCTTACCTGTTGTCGCTGTCCAACATGGTGTGTAATTTTGACAGCTAATACATACTCCATTGTGGATTATCACGTTTGTAACCTTTTCTGTTTGAGTTCTCAGGTACTGATTGGTGGGAAGCAAGTTGTTGTGTCGGTCGGTCCGTGGCTGTCCCCTGGTTGGGTTCCGATGGGTGAAGTGTAGTTGGGCTCACCCCCTGTCTCGCCTAAATGAACGAGAGCAGACCGATCTCCCTGGAGGCTTCTGAGTGCCAACGGTGTTTAATTATCTGTTTTTCAGCTGCTTAAAATTTGAGGCTTATGGTTATATTTTCCTTTTTCTCAAAAATTTTGCAAAATTAATTCTTTATTTATCTTTCAAGCTTAAACATTTAGGCCTTCTGCCTTTATAAGTCTATGGTAATATATTCTAAAATTTTGAAACTTAATGGTGGCCTTCAGCCTTTGGTACTGCACCTTGCATATGTTTGTTCTATCCACTTTGCTGTGATGCTTTTGTAATTATTTTGTAATTATTTTATTGGATTTTTTTGTCTTGTTGATTTGTTAAGATTTCTTGTTTGGAGGCCTTCAGCCGTGAAAGAGTTGGATTCGGCGAAGGTCCGGCTATGAGCGACTTTGGTTGTGAAAGTGTTATTAAATTACAATTAGAAGGTGAAACTGACCCCAACCTTATTTGGCCCTTTCGAGAATCGTAATTACCTGTGGGCGTATCATAGTGTACCTTTATTGCAGACCTTGCTTAATCACCGAAACACTTCGAGAACTCGAGCTTTACAACAGCTTTTACAACTCAGCGATTCACTTCTAACCTAATCTATGCTTCTAAAAGTGAGATCCTTTTAAGATGTTCAGGAACAGAAACGAAGTCCTGTAGCCCATATCTCGCGCTTATCGAGATTCCGTTGTCATTTCAGTGTAGGGTTTGCGACAAAGTGCCAGCAGGTGCATGATCTTACTGCAAACACGTCGATTGTTTCCTTACAAACCCTGAAGTTTTTGGGTCTGCTTCATGTAAACGCTATTGATGTAGTAAATACCCCTTATACAGGGTGTTTCCGTAAGAGCGTGCAAAGATGTAACAGGACATAAAGAATGCTCCACTGAACAATTTGATATACGGAACCTGGGGGCGGAGAAGCCAGCTTAAGATGATATGGAAGTAAACTTATCTACCGCTTTGTCTAGTATTACTGTTTTTCAGCTTATTTACAACCACCATACGTACAAGTTTACACGTACTGTGCTGTTTATTTAAGGGGCTCCGGAAAGGCCAAAAAAAATCATGAAAAGTTCAATTTTTACTTTTTTGCGTTTTTGCGTTTTCTGAATCTGCAGACTATTACCTTTTAATAGATATATAATTTATTCAATTCCGAAGACTACAACTATTTTTAATTTTTTTTTGAAATGTGTTCTACATGGGCGTGACCCACTGTGGCGCTGTTAAACTGCTGTTAAATGGTGTTATTATTAACGTCCGTGTTCATCAGGTACATTTTAGTGATGTGAGATAAAGTATGTGTTGTGGCTAACCTGTGATGGTTCAATATATATCGCTGGTGTGATTGTCGATTGTTTCATGTTTATTTACTCTGTCGTTATCTCGAAAATATTCGTAATTAATTCTGTTTCTTGAGTCTCTGTTTTGTTGAAGTATAATAATGAGTAAAAGTAAAGTTATTAGAAATCCTCTGAAGGCTTTTAAGAAAAGGAGAAGTGTTGGAAAGCCAAAGGTATGTGTTATTACTGTAAACAATAAAGACGATAACCAAGTGAGTGAACCTAACCTCTCAAGTACACCTGCCCATAGCAGTCAAAGTGGGAAAGAAAATACTTCACAGAAGAAGCTTGGTTCAATGAGTGAAAACTACGAATGTTTTATGGGCGAATCGGATGTGAATGAAATATTTGGTATGTCGATTCTCAAAGGAATTTTTTCAAACTGTGTAAGATGTATTCATTGTGGTGAAGTTGGTCTGGAACTCTCCATAATAAAGCACGTAGGACTTGCTAGTGAAATACAACTGAAATGTGGTAAGTGTTCATACATGACCACCTTTTGGAACAGTGTTGCAGTAACTCCAACTGAAGAAAATGGTAGCAAAATCTACGAATACAACAACGAGCGATGCTTGCTTTAGACAAGGAACGCCTTCGGGCTGCAGACAGGGCTGTAAAGAGTCTAGAAATACAAGCAAGAGTAAACAGGAGGAGGAACAAGAGGAAGCTGGAGGAGGAGTTTGCAGAGGATGAAGATAATCCATCCTATGGACCTGGAATGCACTAAAAAGTTAATCCAATCTTTGTCGCTCGATTCCCAAAACTTTTATTTTCTCATACTAATTACATGTTGTCTAAATATCTTCCAAACATATTTGTTTCAAACTTTCAGTAAATGTTACACAGTGCCTTCTGCATAATTTAACACAGCCTTTTTCCAAAAAACTGTATATTTTTGAATATATAAATAAAAAATTGCAAAAAAATGTTGTGAATTTTCATTACAATTGAAAAAGATCATCTTTAATAACTGAACTAAAATTTTGTAAAATCACTGTGTTAAGTTGTAGCCCATATTCCAATAAATAATCTGTAAAAAGTTCAACTTCCTACCTCAAATACTTTGTGAGGAAAGATGTAATTTATAAGCGTTATTTTAACATTGCAAGTATAGGGCGTTCCGGAGCTCCTTAAATATACGTTCTTTATTTTCTGCAAGGAAACCAGGACGACGAGCCTGATTACCAGGAAGTCATGATGCAGCTTTTGTATATTTGTCCACAAGGTGGCTCTGTTGTATCGTATTTACATTGTCCGATGACAGAACGTGCTATGAATCAACGACAGACCCATTAATTATTCGGTGCTATTCTGACACGTACAGTACAATACGATGGAGCAGTGCCTGTAAAGTATTTCTTGGTCGTTGGATTGGAAGAGGTGGTCTCATTCCATGGCGTGTGAGGTCACGTGACCTGAATCCCCTTGTTTATTTCCTATGGCGATATCTAAAGTCACTTGCGTATGAGGCCCCAGTGGATACAGAGATAGAATTAGTTGCTAGAGTCGTAGCTGCCTGTGACTGTGGTTCGAAACATACCAGAGATATGTGTGAGGGGGCTTCAGAATTTTGTTCGCCGATGTCATGCGTGCACTGAGGTTGACAGCACACAGTAATGTGATTTCATTCCTATTATCTCCTTAAGCTTGCTTCTCCGACGCCAGGTTCCCTTCCTCAAATTCTTCAGTGGTGCTTCCTCTGTGTCCTGTTAAATTTTTGCACTTTCTTACGGAAACACACTATAGGTCGTGCAACATGTAACAATAACTCACGCTGCACTTCGCAGTTAAGAATCAAAAGTACAGGGAGCGTGAACTTCAGTACACAACCATTTTCATTAAAAATTCACGAAAAAGCAACGACGTGTCAGCATATGCATCATCGTGTTGGAAAATCCACCAAATATTTCCCCACAAACCTTGACGTTTCACCAAGTGGTGTTTCTACATCGTGTGACCTTTATAACGCCTCTTCTTCTCGATGATTTGGTTTGATTTGTATTTGGCCTCGGCGGCAATCGGTAGAGCGTTGAGATCGTTATCAAGTTACGAAGACGACGTTACACAAAATAACAGTGCTGGACCGAAAGTCGACGTGTGTGAGATATTTACTTCACCAAGAATCGTAATTAATCGTTCGTAATCGATGTTTAACTGATTAATGATGAAATACTAATGATAAAATCAATACAGTCACACCCACAACAAATTCCCTACAAGCTGGTCGTAATTTCAAGTATCTAAGAAATCTTAACAGTGGGCTTGTTATTTGAGTCAAAGATTCTACACAAGCGCCGAGAGCTACAGTCAAATATTATCGCTGCGCGTAATTATTACTCGGGAGTTTCATGTCAATAATTTGATAGAATTTTAAATCACAAATGCACGACTTGGCACGAGAGGGTGTTTTATTGCACAATATGTCACTTCCTAACCGAGCCTTGTGAAGAAAACTTTCCCAGGTGTTGGGGGGATTTAAATTATATGCTTCAGACACATCACTGAAGTTGCATAAACCACTGGCTATTATGAATGAAAATTTTCTATCAGTGTTCGTTGCCTAAATCACTGTCTAATTAATGTTTAGTTCATTTATCTAGTTAATAGTTCACTTTGTTCTAGTAGGTAAAAGTCCTCCGTTCGGATTCTAATGCCGTGATATTTGAAGTCAGAAGATCGTATTACTGCGTCGTAATACATCGCAATTATTCAATCACAAAAACAATCTACGCGCGCCTGCATGTACGAGTATTCAAATATATGACCTATTTCGGCTAACTCTCGTAACGTAGTGACAATGCGTTGAATTATACTTAGTCATTACTCACGATTCCCTAAGAGTACTCACGCGGAGTATTCTTTGGCATCGTTGGTTCTACTTTGCTAATGTTAATTACTGCTAATTTTGCGATTTATTATGATTTTGATTTTAATTTTACTGAAATTTAATCTTTCTTTCGTAGATTGCTAAATTGTCAAGTCTTAGATTCCTGATTTAATTACTTGTTATTGTCCTAATAATAGTGATAAATGGAACTTCGTTCGCTTATTCACTTTTCTGGGAATTTGGGACTTGGGGGGAAATCTTTGGGGTATTGGGAGCTAATTTTTGATTTTTATTTCTCGTCCGAGGAAGTGACATTACAGCTTGTCACAATAAAGTTGCCCTGTGCCGTTTAAATCGAAGAACACAGTGAGAGTAGCCTACATACTTGGCCCGCATTTACCACGCTTTTTTTCGGTTTTGGTGATCCCGATTACTTCCGCCTGAGACGACTGAGCCTCAGATTCAATGTCGTATCTGGAAACCGGTGTCTGATCACCTGCCATGTCACGTCTCAGTAGTTCTGCAGCGTTGTTGGCTTTATCTGCTGACTACCGTGCAACTGGCATCCGCCACTGTTTGTGTTCCAAATTCAACAATTTTGGAACGAATTTTGCTATCATGCCTGTACTATCCGAAACATTTTCACAACGTTAGTCAACTGATATGCCAACACCTTCAGCAACTTCTGTGATTGAGATTCGGCGCTATTTTGTAATTATTTGTTGCCTTTTTCCACATTTTCATTGGTTGATGATGGCCTGAGGCCTACAAGGAGCTCGTCATATTCACTGTCTTTATGCTATTCTTCAAAACACTATACCTCTTGTAAAACCTTGTTTTACTTATAGCAGACTCACCAAAAGCAATATTAATCATTTCTAAAACCACATTTTATTCCTTTCTTGTACCAAAGTTCAATACAAATCGCCCCAATTATTTTTCTACAAAATAAATAATCCTCGATATTACCAAAACACATGTAACCTATTTGACACCCGACAACAAACTAAATTTCCAATGTGGCTACTATTGTACAAATATTTTTGAGCCATATTTGCCAACAACAAAACAACGAAAAATACCGCGTTAGTTTTTGAAGATATCTCGTAATTTTGTGTGAGGTACTATCAGTGAATGAAAAGGAAATGCCTGGAAACTCACACCTGCAGTAGACATTATCTGCCACACGCCGTACGTGTGACATACTGAGCACAGACGCGGATGTGGTGATACGACTGCAGCCGTGGCTGTGACGTGTGCTACTTCTATCGGTTGTAATTAGCCGTGGCTACACTAGCTCCGCGGTTTGGCGGCTGAGTGAATTGCTGGCCCCCCAGCGCACTTTAATGTCCCGGGACTGAATGCGACCGTTGTGTGTGTGTTGGACAACGGTTGGGGGAGGGGGGGGGGGAAGGGTTTTCCCACAGGGCACAGCCGTCGTCGCGTGATGTGGCCCGTTGCGAGTTCAATCCACTCAGCCGGCATCCAATCACCTCTCCCAGAAGCCCAACCCACCTCCCCCCCCCCCCCCCACCCCGCCCTTCGTCCTACCACCAGGGAAACCGCAGACCTGCAGTACTCAACTTCTCGTCACCCCCAATCCACTGGTACCATGCATTCCATCCCCTCACAATGGGAACAAGCAGACACACATACCTGCTTCTGGTGACGTAAATGTCAGCTACTGGTCTCCTTACTATTGACGAATAATTCTCTAGCGTTCGACTCCCGAGAAAGAGGAAAAAACATCTGTTTGATGTTAAAACTATGATTCCCAAATGACCACTTACTTTCGTCAAATTAAAAAAAAAAATACTGACGTTTACTACAGGTCTGTTTTAGCATGTACATGGTGCGCTTGAAGAGTTCGATGAGTGCTCTCAAAAAATGAAGGTTCAAATGGTTCAAATGGCTCTGAGCACTATGGGACTTAACATCTGTGGTCATCAGTCCCCTAGAACTTAGAACTACTTAAACCTAACTAACCTAAGGACATCACACACATCCATGCCCGAGGCAGCATTCGAACCTGCGACCGTAGCGGTCCCGCGGTTCCGAACTGCAGCGCTAGAACCGCACGACCACCGCGGCCGGCAAAAAAAAAAAAAAAAAAAAAAAAAAAAAAGGAAACAAGTGTTACAAACAGAATACCTTTACTGGCATTCAAAGTAATCACCAATAGCTGCAACACACATCTGACATCTACACCCATACTCCGCAAGCCACCTGACGGTGTGTGGGAGAGGGTACCTTGAGTACCTCTATCGGTTCTCCTTCGTATTGTTCGTCGAAACAAAGACTGTCAGTATGCCTCTGTGTGGGCTCTAATCTCTCTGATTTTATCCTCATGGTATCTTCGCGAGATATACGTAGGAGGGAGCAATATACTGCTTGACTCCTCGGTGAAGGTATGTTCTCGAAACTTCAACAAAAGCCCGTACCGAGCTACTGAGCGTCTCTCCTGCAGAGTCTTCCGCTGCGGTTTATCTATCATCTCCGTAACGCTTTCGCGATTACTAACTGCTCCTTTAACGATGTGCGCTGCTCTCCGTTGGATCTTCTCTATCTCTTCTATCAACCCTATCTGGTACGGATCCCACACTGGTGAGCAGTATTCAAGCAGTAGGCGAAGAAGTGTACTGTAACCTACTTCTAAGGCTGTTGGAAACTGTCGGCAAACGCTTCATGTGGAATCGCTCAAAGCACCCTCGCACTTGTCAGCTAGCCGCATGATTACAGGAGACGCGGCCTCGTACCAAGACTACGATCTGGATACCAAGTAATGGTAAGTAGCATGCTGTTTATCGTCTTCTCTACCGCCCTCAAATCAAGCTCTTGCTGTCGGGAAAGGCGATCAGCATCGTCTTAGTATTAGATTTTATCAGCCAACTATTCTTCGGAGGCGGATCAAACGTCAGGGACTCTTGCTTCGTCTTCAGACCGTAATGGTAGCAGTAGCAGCGATCGTCTTCAGTAATGACGTGGACAACGGTGCTTCGAGCGAGTCCACAAGATGCGCTTACCGACACTTTCCAACAGCTTTGTAACCGATATCAGAGGTGCGTTGTAGCCAATTGTGATTACTTTGAAGGCCAGTAAAGGTATTTTGTTCGTAACTCCTTGATTTTGTCAGACCAGTCACCGAACTTCTGAGACGCACCTTCCACTTGCATATGAGGTGCGGCTAGAAAAAAACCGGACTGATGCTGGAAAAAACATTTATTTACAATTATTTACAATTTCATGTTATCTCCTTCAATGTACTCTCCTCCTCGGTCTCTACACCGCTCCATACGAATTTTCCACTGTTCATAGCAATGCTGCAGATCATTTTCGGTAAGTCCATACATTACTTCCGTCGCTTTTTCTTTTACTGCTTCAACAGTCTCAAAGCTAGTTCCTTTCAAAGCTGACTTGACTTTAGGGAAAAGAAAAAAGTCACAGGGGGCCAAATCAGGTGAGTAGGGTGGATGATCTAAGATGGGAATGTTGTGTTTTGCCAAAAACGTCTTCACTGACAACGCACTGTGAGCTGGGGCATTGTCTTGGTGAAGGATCCATGACTTTTTTCTCCACAAATCGTTCCGTTTTCTCCGTACTCGCTCACGTAGGGTAGCCAGGACGCTAATGTAGTAATGCTGATTCACTGTTTGTCCCTCTGGTACCCAATCAATGTGCACAATCCCTTTGATGTCAAAAAAAACAATCATCATTGCCTTGAATTTCGATTTTGACATTCGTGCTTTTTTTTGTCGTGGAGAACCAGGAGTTTTCCAATGCATCGATTGGCGTTTAGTTTCGGGATCGTAAGTAAAAAACCACGATTCATCGCAAGTAATAACATATTGTAAGAAGGTGGGATCACTTTCAATGTTTTCCAGGATGTCAGAACAAATCATTCTTCGGCGTTCCTTCTGTTCAATTGTGAGACACTTTTGAACCATTTTTGAACACACTTTGTTCATGTTGAAACTTTCATGAAGAATCTGCCCAACACTTTCCTTGTCAACTCCTCTTAACTCAGACACTGCTCTGATTGTTAAACGGCGATCTTGTCGAACAAGTTTACCGATTTTTTCAATGTTTGCATCAGTTTTTGCTGACAATGGTCTGCCAGTGCGAGTGTCATCACTGGTGTCTTCGCGGCCATCTTTAAATCGTTTAAACCACTCAAACACTTGTGTTCGCGATAAACAATAATCGCCGTACACTTGTTGTAACATTACAAACGTTTCACTTGCAGATTTTCCTAGTTTGAAACAAAATTTGATGTTAACACGCTGTTCTTTCTGTACACTCAACATTTTCCGACGCACAGACAAAACGTCAACTACTTAAAACAGACGCCACGGGCAGACTGAGTGCAGGAGGCAGATGAAACTCGAGCAGTAGGCGGAGCGAGAGTCACGTGACAGGCCACGCGACTTTCAGCCTTATTGCATTCGTTTTATTGTTTCACCAGGACTAGTCCGGTTTTTTTCTAGCCACACCTCGTATACTACACTGCAGGACATTAAAATTGAAGGGGCCGGCAGAAGAAAAAAATGGTTCAAATGGCTCTGAGCACTATGGGACCAACTGCTGAGGTCATTAGTCCCCTAGAACTTAGAACTAGTTAAACCTAACTAACCTAAGGACACCAGAAACATCCATGCCCGAGGCAGGATTCGAACCTGCAACCGTAGCGGTCTTGCGGTTCCAGACTGCAGCGCCTTTAACCGCACGGCCACTTCGGCCGGCCCGGCAGAAGAAAGTGCTACCCCACATCAGTGCATTTTGAGCTAATGCGTGTTATCCACCTGGTTAAATTCAAAAACATGAACATAAATAGACTCTAAGACTAGAAAGAAATCGAAGAACCTCGAAGCAGTTATCCGAATGGGACGGAAATCAGTAGCTGCGATGTACATGTACAGACACCAAATGAGTAAAATTTCAATCGACGTACCGCTGTGCTGCAAGGCTGTTGCAGATGACAACCAAAGGGGTCCTGCTTTCAAAAGAAATGGCAACCCAAACCATCACTTGTGGTTGCCAGGCTGTATGGCGGGCGACAGACGGCTTGGTATCCCAACACTGCCGTGGGCGTCGCGAGACACGTTCAAATGGTTCAAATGGCTCTGAGCAGGTCATCAGTCCCCTAGACCTAGAACTACTTAAACCGAACTAACCTAAGGGCATCACACACATCCAAGCCCGAGGCAGGATTCGAACCTGCGACCATAGAAGCAGCGCGGTTCTGGACTGAAGCACCTAGAAGCGTTCGGCCACAGCGGCCGACCCCGAAACACGTCCTCCATCTCATGTCTCGTTCACTGCAGTAAAATTGTCGCCAGTGATGAGTCCCGCTTCGAACTGAACCACGATAACCAGCGAAGACGTGTGTGCAGACGCCTCGGACAGCGGTGGGGTACCAACCTGAGAGGCCCCCAACATATGGCATGACGACCAGGAGTGATGGTGTCCATTTATTTCCATAGCATGGCACCTTTATTGTTATCCGCGGCATCCTTACAGCACAGCGGCAGGTCGACGATATTCTACGCCCCGTTTTGATGTCGTTCATGGAAAGCCAGCCTTGGTTTACATTTCAGCAAGATAATGCCCGTCCGCACGCGGCGAGAATTTTTACTGCTTGTCTTTACGCTTCCCAGCTCCTACGTTGGCCCAGCTGGAAACGTTTGAAGCATTTTGGGATGCCTCAGAAGGACATGCAACAATTTTAGCAGTCATTTCCAAGCCGAATAACAGATTGCATTAATGGCCAGATGTGGACCAACGCCTATTGACTTTCCCAATTTGTGACGCTTTTTATCTTGAATAAATCATCCCGATTTTCTGAAATTGTAGCTATGTATTTGTCGTTACAGCTGCATCGTATACACCAATTTTCGTCCCATTTTGATAATATCTTCGTGTATAAGACAATCTTTTGTAGAGTACATATGAAACTACTTGTTATCGGCATGTTATGCATTCGAATACGCAAGACATAACGCTATCAGACCGAGTGACAAACACGGTGACATTGATTTCACTTGTCCGAAAGATATTTGGTGAGTTTTTCATGGAATGCAAAGGGATTTCTGTGATTGATTACTTTCCAAATGGTAAGGCATTACCAGGTGACTAATTTAGAAGTCACAGCGCGCAACTTCCGGAAAATTTTCGTCCACTATTTAAGAGTTAAAGCACTCCGGGACTGCCAACAAACTTAATACATAATTTCGAACGTTTGCGAAACATTTTCTCGCTAACCCCCCCAACCCCACCCCCTACACAAAATGACGGAAAGTAAAAGATTTATTGCTTAGTACATTTTCGTCCATCATGCCTTAAGACTGACGTTTTGCTTTAATACTTCTTTATTACAAACTCTATTAGCAACACAGTTTGCAGACAGTATCCCGATTTTTTTAAAAAGAAACTGAGTCATCATTAAGATGCCTATCCGAGCAGTTAAATTTGCTCTGTCCAAAATGAGATGTAGCCCTGACGGAATTCCTACAGTCTTCATCTCTCTTCTAAAATCAGAAAGACGTAATTTCTTGACATATAAGATACTGTGAACGGAGTAACACCGTCTTTTTTTAATTTTTTGAAATTTGACAAAATAATAAAATGTGGACATTTGAAACAAAGGTGTAGTTTTGCCGTGCGTTTTTGGTCACATTTTTTGCAATACCTAATGAATAAATTAAAGGAAAATTGGCCAGTTAATTCTGGTGGACATGCCCAAGGAGTAACTGAGCCAAATTTCAGAAAGATATCATTATTAGCGGGGCCGCAGCCCATTTCGTCAGCTTGAAATACACTGTATCTCAGGACTTCCATCGCGTACGCAGCTCATTTTGGACAGAGCAACCATAACTTCTCAGAAGGGTGGGCTCAGCAATGACTGAACTTCTTTAGAGGAATCAGAAAATGTTGTCGAAGCTTCAATAAATAATGTGCAAAAAGATTTACATTGATTGGTTCATTAGTTTTCCACAAAAATGGTTCAAATGGCTCTGAGCACTATGGAACTTAACATCTGTGGTCATCAGTCACCTAGAACTTAGAACTACTTAAACCTAACTAACCTAAGGAGATCACACACATCCATGCCTGAAGCAGGATTCGAACCTGAGACCGTAGTGGTTGCGCGGTTCCAGACTGAAGCGCCTAGAACCGCTCGGCCACATGGGCCGGCTTTCCACAAAAAATCGTATACGTCGATTGAGGAGAATGGACCATTACGACGAAGTGCAAACTGCCCGTGACTGCACTCACCCAGTGTTTGATAGAGGCAGCACTTATCGACATCCGACAACTTTAAACACACTTTCAAACCAAAGAAGCGTCAAAACAGTTTATAAGACTGCAGAACTCTCTCCACACACACACACACACACACACACACACACACACACACACACACACACACACACACTTCCATGCTGGCAGAAGAAAAGGAAGGAACACTTCGGTAATTTAGACGCATTTCAGGAATGGAATTTTCGCTATCGAGTACCGTTAGACAAACAGCAGTGATGCAGAAGGATAAGGGGGTCCAGGAGAGCCAATCTTTCCTTTCACAGGACGTCTTGGATGTTAGGCTTTGTAACGTCTCTTAGCAAAAGACATATTATGTGATAAAGAGAAAACATTGTGTATCATGTTTTGGTCTTGTATGGAATTATGTACTTTTTTTTATTATTTATTTTAGATAATATCTGTGTCGGCGAGTACTGAAACCACCACAGACGATAAATATCAAACAAAGATGAGAATATGCAACTAGTATAAATAATGCAGAACGAACATTAATTTCTCTGTCTTCTTCTTCTTGGAGTTATGCGAGTAGGATAGCCTGTGACGTTGTATTGTATGCTAACGTAGCATTCTTTTGTCGAGACTGAGAGATGTACGCCATTACGTACTCATTTTAAAGGTGTGTAATAATTAACATATTTAAATGTTTTGAATAGAGTTATTTAATGAAACCTTGCATTATTATTTGTAGTAGCTTGCTTGGCATATTATCCCATCCCTTTAAGACATTTTCAGTTATTTAAATATTATCCGTGGTGCAGAGCTGCGCTACGAAAGAACGAGCCGCTGCCGCGGCGTATTCAAACTGCATTAAATGAAATCTATCATACCGCAAAGAAGCGGGAAGGTAATAGTGAAATAAAATTATTTCTTTCAGCTTCCGGACTTGCAGAGCAGAGCAGCAGATTTTATGATGTGTTTTGCAGGTTGACGCGGGCTGCTGATAATATATTACTAACAGTACAAAAAAGATAATTTACCTTCGTAATATAATAGGAATCTTGCTGTGCTTAGTTCTGGTCTGGCTAACCTTATAGTAAAAAAACGTATTTTTCTCCGATAATAGTCTCATGTTCTTGTGCTAGTCGTGGTACTTATTGGTGTTTTACTGATAACAAAAATCCACTGCAATATTTTGTTGTTGAACAATCATTGCGAACTGTAACATCAGTATTCATAACAAAGTAATTTTCATTAACATTTTCAATAACTATAAAGTAGGGAAGATATGTTGAGTTTTATAGTGAGTTACAGTAACGAAAAATGTTCCTTTAATAGAAAGCCAGATACAGAACAATAAGAATACAATATATTCTGTTTTGTTGAGAATTAATGATTATAAAGAACTTCATGGCACAGCATTACTAAAAGGTATTTCGCGGCTCTTTTCGTATATGCGTTGTTACGCAAATAATAATAATAATAATAATAATAATAATAAAACAAAATAAACAGAAAAGAGCTTACGAAGCGAAAGCTTGTAACAACAACAACGCTGTACTATTGTACATATAATAATTTTTTCTTCTGATTTTCGATAAATTAGTGTAATCGATGTTCTGATTTCATCTTTTTTTGTTTCATGCCATTATGTTAAAGAAACTGTAAACAATTTTCAATGTGAATATTAATGTTTATGTCAAATTTCAAGCAATATTGTTATAGAATTGAAGTGTAACAAACGTTGAATCTATTGTAACATGTTTGAAATTGTAATTGTGCGTCTGGTCCATACGTAGGCAATGTGTTAGGATATGTAGAATGCAAAACCTCTGGTAAATACCCTGTCTGTAGGGGAGCGGTAAAAGGTGGATGGCAGGCGAGCGCGGGAAAATGCACACGGGCGCTGCACGGCATAACGGGCTCAGCAGTAGTAGTCGGAGTTGGGCATTGGTCTGAGTAACACGTTGTGGAGCGAGGAGGCTCTCCTGGAAGACGTAGTTTCATTGAGCCTCGGGTATGCCGTTCCAAATCCCACACAGCATGGCAAAATTCCATAGGCACTAAATGGAAAATTATTGCGACGCTATGAAGAAATAAAGTGCCGATACGTCAAGAGCCATTGCTGTGGTTGTATGTGTGCTCTGTGCCTCGCCATCTCGCCGCCTACCAACCGCCGCATCGACACGAACAGGTTGAATCTTTTAGTACTGTATTCGTGTGGACCAGTGTTACTTTTATTCCATACTGTTCAATAACAACTTAAATTTTACCAGAACTGTCCTATCATTTAATTATCCTCACAACTAACCTAGACAGGGTCCTTTCCAAATGTTGTGCAATCCGAGTGTCCCGAAATGAAGAATTAAAGTTTATGTTAATAATAATTACCTGCAGACCTAGCTATGTTAGAATGATGTTTAATGATCTTTTTTTGTTAATGAACTAATAGACGAATAACAAAGGTCTGACAAAGTTGGAAGATAATTTTGATATTGATTTAGTAATGAAGCTTAATTATTTCGAGACAAATATAATGGTATTTAAATGAGCAGGAAATAAAACAAAAGAGTAGTAAATCATATATTGGAAATCTTGAGGGCATAATGATTTCAGTAATCAATTGTTTTAATACAGTGATCATAACAGTTTCAGGGTCCCCCCCCCCCTTTTTATTCATTTGAATTTTGAAGTGTTCCAAACTGATTTGACCAGCAAAGTCAAAGCCAAAATAGAAACCAAAATTTATCAGTGTTTTACCTTTATCAAAACTGACATTGTGTGTGTGTTTCGAAAGTGCTATTTCTAGGGTAACCTATGCCCGATTTTAATCAGATCAATAGACAGTACGAAATTTTGTAGTAAACATTATAGTGTAATGTTATGTATTTATGGTTTATCCATATTAGTACAAAAAGTGAAATTATCAGTTCAGTAGATTTTCTGGTTCTAAAATTTACCATACTATGCAGTGTTATTACGTGTTGTTTTCCATGTACGTACATCAACTTGTACAGGGAAGAAACTCAGTTAATGCCTAATTAGGCTGGCGACCGTATTATTAACAAATTGGTAACATCTTCTGTGTTGTTTCTTGTCCGTCCTGACGTGTAGTTGCATTTCGGACTTGCTCGACGTATCATTGTTATTACAGAGTGGGTGTAAGTCTGATTTGCCTCTATTCATTCAGGTACACGCGGTCAATATCTATACAAAAATCCTTCCTCATAAGGTGAAGCCCGTCAACTTACCATAGAACAGGCTTTAATGAGTATCGTGTGCCCACAAGCGCAGCGTTACAGGCTACAAAGGTCGTTTCGAAAACTAAGTTACATATAGTGTTTCAAATGGCTCTGAGCACTATGGGACTCAACTGCTCAGGTCATTAGTCCCCTAGAACTTAGAACTAGTTAAACCTAACTAACCTAAAGACATCACAAACATCCATGCCCGAGGCAGGATTCGAACCTGCGACCGTAGCGGTCTCGCGGTTCCAGACTGTAGCGCCTGTAACCGCACGGCCACTTCGGCCGGCATATAGTGTTTCAAAAGTTGAGCTACACAAGGACCTTCAGCAGTTGAGCTGGAAGCCCTCTCCTTGTCCTTGTAATGCATCCTGTGACATTGTATAGGGTGGCAGGTGGTGAGATTTCTTCCTTCCTGCCTGCCTGTGGAGTGGTGCGGCTCCTCGGGCACCACACCCGCCCTTTCACGGCTGCCAGCTGCAAGCGTCGACACCTCCCCTCCCTCCCTCCCCGACGTCCGACACCCTGGCCCTTCAGTTCGGACCTCCGGCGCCCAAACAGCCTGCCACGGCCAGCCGGCGCGTTGCCCAGCCCTTGTCACAGCGGCGCAGAATTCCTGTCGCCTCGCAGAGCCGTGCTGGGCGGGACGCAGTAGAGGTGTTTGCCAGCTGTTGCCGCAGCCGCCGGCCACCTGCCGTTACAGCGCACAGTGCGCAGTGCTGCCAACAGCTGCGTTTGTCTCCAGCCGACCAGCTAACCACTTGCAGGTCAGAGACGCCGTACACTGTGCCGGTAAATGTCGTGGACTGTATACAGGCCGTTTCCAAAGTTTACTGACCCAGGCGTAAATCAGATGTTTAGGGAACCAGGATTACTTCAAAACTGTAGAAACCATGGGAATTGTAAATTTTTACTGAACCATATAGTCCCTCGGAAATCTTTAATGTTTTTCCCGGTGTTTCAGAAAATGTGCAACAGAAGATGTTTCAAAAGTTAACAGGGTATTTCGAAAGTTAAGCTATACAGGGTGTCTCAAAAATAGAGCTACGAGAGCTATCCACAAAGTACATTACGGTTTGGAATTAAAAATAAATAAAGTATTGGAAGTTTTTTTTATTATATACAGAGGAAAGTCACACTTAAATACTACTTTTCTACATAGTTGCCATTTAAATTAAGGCACTTATCGTAGCGATGGACGAGCTTGGAAATTCCTTCGTCGTAAAATTCGGCCGCCTGCGCCTTCAACCACGTGGTTACATCTTTTGGGACAGAAAAGGTGTGATTTTTGTGGATTTCCTGGAAAGAGGCACTACAACAAACTTTCAAAGGTGTTGCCAGACTCTGCACAACATCATAAGAGCAATACAAAACAAGCGCAGGGGAAAGATCTTGCTGATTCACGACAACGCCCGGGCCCACACGGCAAATGCCACTCGTGAAGTTCTCGAATCTTTTAAGTGGGAGTTGTTTCCTCATCCGCCGTACAGTCCCGACCTGGCACCGAGCGACTTCCACTTATTACGAGCAATGAAGAAGTGGTTGGCTATGCAGCGTTTTGATGATGACGCACAGCTTCAAGAAGAGGTAACCACGTGGTTGAAGGCGCAGGCGGCCGAATTTTACTACGAAGGAATTTCCAAGCTCGTCCTTCGCTACGATAAGTGCTTTAATTTAAATGGCGACTATGTAGAAAAGTAGTATTTAAGTGTGGCTTTCATATGTATATAATTAAAAAAAATTCCAAGACTTTATTTATTTTTAATTCCAAAACGTAATGTACTTTGTGGATAGCCCTCGTACTACGGGGGTGGGACAAAAATTTGGGAACACCGCGGAAAATGCATGCTTGAACAAGATTTGGCAACGAACGGCACCTATGCGACTTCCCAAGTACGTTGAAAGCGTGAGTCGTAGTCAGATTAGCCATGTCGCTACGACGCACACCGCAGTGTTTCTCCATGGCTTTGGGAAAAAGAGGACCTCTGCCCAGGTCGCCACCATACTAGTCTTTGATGGTCAGCCAGGGCAGTACGGTCTGCGGTTCATTGCTGAATACAATGCGACACCATTAACCAGGAGTCCATTCCCTTCAGTCATAGCACCATTCCAGACGAAACCGTTCTGTGCGGCTGATCCCGGCGGAGGTTCGAGTCCTCCCTCGGGCATGTGTGTGTGTGTGTCTGTGTGTGTGTGTGTGTGTGTTTCTCCTTAGGATAATTCAGGTTAAGTAGTGTCTAAGCTTAGGGACTGATGACCTTAACAGTTAAGTCCCATAAGATTTCACACACATTTGAACATTTTGAACAGTGTTCTGTGTAGTTGAAAGTGCATGATCTCTGAGCAAAGTACGTTCGAACGTGCGCAAATTACTGATGCTCATGTGGTGGGTGTTTTCGCAACAAAGATAGCCGAAGTGTCCTGTGTTTCAAGAGGCACTGTAGCGAAGATTTCTACTATGTACGGGGAAAGCAAAGAGACATGGTTCTCTAAGTCATAATGTGGACTAAAGTGCGTACTCAGTCACCGTAATGGACGGTCATTGAAGAGGATTGCGAGCAAAAAGAGAGGACGACAGCTGCAAAAGTGACTGCAGGACTGAATGACACACTTGCGAACCCTGTCAGAACCAAAGCAGACACGCAACGAGCCCCAGAAGCTGGGAATTACAGGGCGAGCTGGAATTCGAAAAACTCACCAGTGATGCAAATGCCGCAATAGGGTAACGTGGTGCTGCAGCCATAAAACTTTGACTATAGAGCAATGGAAGAAAGTCATTTGGTTGGATGAGTCTCGTTTCACACTGTTTCCAACCTCTGGCCACGTTTACGTCCCAAGACTGAAACATGGCGGTGATTCGTTAATGATTTGGGCAGTCATATCATAGTATTCCATGGGTCCCGTGGTTGCTCTGTAAGGTCGCATTACTGTCATGGTTTAAGTGACCATTTTCCCTGGTCAGGTCCATCCAATGGTACAATGTTTGTTCCGCAATGGTGATATTGTGTGTGGAGTCGACAGGGCCCCTGTTCACACAGCTCGCATCTTCCAAGACTGGATTTGAGAGCCCTAAGATGAACAGCCGCATCCCCCCCCTGCCCTGGCCACCACATTCACCGCATCTCAGTATTATTCAGCCTTTGCTGCCTGCTCTTGAGAGAAGGGTGCACGGTCGCTACACATCTGTGACCTGTTCGTGTCACTGTTTTCCAGGACGAATGGTGTAAGATTCCTTTGATAATCTCACAGATCCTCTATTTATTCATTCCGGCACAACTGGAAGCTTTTCCGAATGCCCACGGTTTCCCTGCTCCGCATCTAGTCGTGGTAATTTTTTAATACATTTTTTCCGACAGCCTGTAAATTACACAGTGTGTTTCAGAAGTTGAGCTACATAAGAACATTCACAAATTAACCTATACATCATTCCTCAAAAATGAAGCTACACTGGACGTTTCAAGAGATTAAATACAAGTTACACAGTGCCTTAAAAAACTTAAGATATACCGGGCCTTTCAGAAGCTTTGCATCTATTAAAGAAGTTGGAGCAGTATTCATCAGTAACTTGACGATGTACAGGACAATATAGACACAGCAGAAATTTAGAACTCACAATAACAAGAAATAAAACAGACTTTTGCTGCGTTTCCTTATGTTCGCATCAAACTCCATCTTTGCCAAAATGCTGAACATGTTTCCAGATAATGTTACTCTTCATTCGAATTCGCCCTGTTCTGACTTCTGGCCTGTGTTTCTCCAAAGCATTTCTACGCTGTTTACAGATTTATGTGAACTTATCCCACATACAAAAGGGTCAAAAAGTGTATCTAATACGGTGCAATCTGGAGCGATGTCAACAGAGCACCTTCACTGTGATGTTTGAATTCTTTCAATCGAAGGATGAAAGATTTGGGAAATGGGCTAAGGCAGTGTACACTCCTTTCATGGAAACGTCATTAAGTTGAAAGTGCTTTAAAATAAATGATTAATAACTGAGAAACTCTTGTTATATTTGGGTTTCCCCCACAAAGAAAACACTGGATGATGAACTGCCAGTGGGAAGTAACGTTTCCTGGATGCCGAGCCATAAAAATCTGAGATTAGTTGCCAAAGTTGTTACTGTAAATATTACCAAAATATTGAAATAGTGTGTTCCAGTAAATCAAGATATCACGACATGCATCCAAATTTCTAACATCTTATGTCAAAGGCCTTAAAATACCACAGCAATTCCATGTGATACTCATATCATGGACTACCACAGGGATCTGTTATAGTCCCATCACTATTCAATTTATACAGTAGTGGTTTACCAAACACAATATCAACTAAATTTATATATACTGATGACATCGCACTGGTAGCACAGAGCAGTAATTTTGAAGATGGTGAACGAATTCTTACGGAGGATTTGGAGAAGATGACAACTTTCTTTAAGATCTGGAGATTGATCCCAAGCCCATCAAAAACTGAAGTTTCTTGTTTCCATCTGGCGAAACGTGCTGCGAGGTACAATCCTTTCCCAAAATATCTCGGAATCACTCTAGATAGAACCCTGAGCTACAAAGAGCATATCACCAAGCTTTCTCATAAAATTGCTGCAAGGAACAACACACTACATAAGCTCAGTGGTACCACCTGCGTTTAACTGGTATCAGTCTTGTGTACTGTGCTGCCGAGTACTGTGCACCTGTCTGGTTGGAAAGTGTACATATGAAAACTTGATGACACAATGCGCTGCATTACTGGTTCCATCAAATCAATCCCTTGCCACTGGTTACCAGTACTGAGTCACATCCCTCCATCTCACTTAAGGCGGAAACAAGCTCTACTGAGGGAGGCCAAGGAAATCTCTGCATCACCCTCTCTACCACTGCACCAGCAATTCTGTCATCCGGCACAGCAACGATTGCGATCAAGAAAACCAGCAAGTGTTACTGCAGGACAACTCATCGCGGATGGTTTTGATCTAGATGAAAGCTGGTAACATGAATGGTCAACAAAAACATTGGGAACAAGGGACCATTACCTTGATCCCACAAAGAAGCCAAAAGGTTTCGACCTACCGAGGAACCTTTGGTGCCGCCTCAACAGGTTGAGGACTGGACATCGTTGTTGTAGGTACGTCAGGTACAAATGGGGCAGGATCAGTTCACCAATGTGTGAATGTAATGAAGAAGAGCAGACAACTGAACATTTAGTCCAACG
The DNA here is from genome assembly GCF_023864345.2 of Schistocerca serialis cubense. Classification (NCBI taxonomy): domain Eukaryota; kingdom Metazoa; phylum Arthropoda; class Insecta; order Orthoptera; family Acrididae; genus Schistocerca; species Schistocerca serialis. The sequence goes on from NC_064649.1 coordinate 99,978,746, forward strand.
CTGTCCAGTTCATTCATACCCTGGAATTACCGATGACTTGTCCACTCTCACACCCAGCTTAATTAACTGGTTGAAAAACACGGACTTTAAGGTTTAATCTGGTCCAATATCAACTGTATATTGTATAAAATCACCATACGATTAAATAAATAAATAAATCATTGCTTCGTCTCGATATCCGCCTGTTGATTGGGACAGATGTGCAACATCTTCTCCTTCTTCCATTAACGTCTCTTTCCTAGCTTGCATTTTCTTCTCCTCCTCCCAGTAGCCCTTCATCCTTCTGTTCCACATCTCAGCTCATCTTCTGCAGCCTCTACTCTGTCTGCTCGAGTGGTAACAAACTGTTGTTTTCCTGTATGGTTCACTATCCTTGTTCTTTGGCATACTGTTCGGTGTGTTCTTGCTTCTCTAATTTTCCTTCCATTCCTCCTCGATCCCCAATTCTGATCACTCCTTGTTTTGTTTGATTTCCATTTTCCTCTGACGAGACCTGTGGTTTCCCGTATCCTTTACTCATTCTGCCCACACTCATACTGACCACAGGCTCAGTAAATCTTGCCCTTTTCGATCTACTACTTGCACCATAGTTTGGAGTCGACATTAAACTGTAGGTTACTCTATAAATGGATAGGTTAGTTAGTCCAAAGTCGAAGGAAGGCAAGGTCATACCACCTCCACCTCTACACCATTCCCATTCATTCATGAACGATGGCATTTCGCGCCGTATTGTCGAATCTAAGTGCCTAAACGTTCTTTGCGCTTGAACAAAGTGTGTATCCTCAAAATTAGGTCTCTCGGTTGCTTATGTAGAATTTATCACTCACTGTCACCATCAGCGATGACAACTCGTAAGAAATGGAATTAAAATTCACTAAACAACTTGCTACGATTATCTTAAATGCTCGTATTGACTACGACATTCACAGCGGAGCGTCTAGAATACTACTGAACGCTCATTATCTGTCGGAGAAATCGTGACCTACGTGTGCAGCAAGATCATAAATTCGATAGCCATCGTTCGTCGCTGCAATTACGGTAAGCACCAGTGGCGTTCCGAACAACCTTCAGGTTAATGACAGTTTTTCTTTGAGAATGAAATTTTCACTCTGCAGCGGAGTGTGCGCAGATATGAAATTTCCTGTCAGACTAAAACTGTGTGCTGTACCGAGACTCAAACTCGGGACCTTTTCCTATCACGGGCAAGTGCTCCACCAGCTAAGCTACCCACGATTCATGACGCGTCCATATTCCGGGAAATTGTTTTCATGTTCGGTTTGCCCGTCAGTACAAATCCTAAGTCACGTCACAAGTCCATTCTAATCTGTTTTCACTTCCATAATCCATGTATGCCATAATTTTTCCCGTGAGCTCTTTACGGGTACTGCGTGAGCTAGAATGAATGATGAAACAGTTCCTGATGCATCTTGAATTTACTAAGGCCCCTTCTCAGAAAAGGAACACAGTCAATAGTTACAAAACACGCATGACCCATACGCTTACCCCATTTAAAGTCAACCAAATTAAAACGTATGCACCACTTATTGTTTCTGAATCGCTTTATTACTGGATGTCCTAACTGTGAACTGACACAAATCAGAAGACTCCAGGACACTATTCCCTTGTGAGTGACCATTGCCACAAATAGTAGTAGTAATATGGAAGTGTTAGTAGTAATAGTAATAATAATAATAATAATAATAATAATAATAATAATAATAATAATAATGTGTTGTGTTGTTTGATCAAGTAGTTTATCTGTTTCCAAGTGAGTTATGACACAATTTGTACTCCATACCAAGAACTGTTCACCACTCGGAGAAGAATTTTCGTGAGATATTTCCAGCATTTGTTAGGAGTGTATCTCACTTACTGTAATAGACGAATAGTTTTAATCTTCCAAGAAGTGTAATGTCACTGTATATTCCGCTGCAGACTGAAAAATTCATTCTGGAAACATTCCCCAGGCTGTGGCTAAGCCATGTCTCCGCAATATCCTTTCTTCCAGGAGTGCTAGCCTTGCAGAAGAGCTTCTGTGAAGTTTGGAAGCTAGGAGTCCAGGTACTGGCGGAAGTAAAGCTGTGAGGACGGGCGTTAGTCGTGCCTGGGCAACACAGTCAGCAGATTGATTAACCGCGAAAAGAAAAGTTTCCGAGATCGAGTCTCGGTCCGCCACACAGCTTTAATCTGTCAGGAAGTTTCAGTTTTACTTTCACTCAAGAGAACATTTACTGTATATCGCCATGCCTAGCACTGCTGTACGTAGCGGAGTCCCTGTACCGCATAACTAGAACGTAGATTCGCGTCACAAATAGTGTAGATCAAGTCATAACGAGCAGGTGGTAAGCGTCCTCGGAGGATAAACCCACTGCCAACTGACGCCTGCGTGCGGTGCGATGCGCTACCCGTGCAGCGCGGGCGCTGTCCGGGTGGCATACCAGTGTCACCCACAGGGGCTAGTAGGGACGCCGGCGTCCATCTGCATGGTAATGATTTGTGTGCTCGCCGGCGCGGACGACTAATCAGCCAATGTTTATTCAGCAGCCATCACGGGCCACTGATACGTCATCACTACCGCGCCGCGCCTGCGCGCTCCAGGTGTGCCGTGACGTCCCAAAGCTCACTTCTGCCTCCCATCCCCCTCCAAAATCCATCACTCCCTCCCCCCCCCTCCCCCGCTGCTTTCCGGATTCCTCAACATAGTCGGAGGGGGAAATGTGGCAGAATGTGTTGATCGACTTAGCTGACTGACAACCTAGAGCGGTGTGACAGCCCGCCAGTGGCATCACTGCTGACAGCTTCGTCTCCAACTTGCTTTCAGTCTTGCTGCAGACAGCTGTACGGAGTGTCAATATTGTGGAAATGGTAGAGGTTCACGCCTAAAGGAAAAAGCAAGCCGATATCACTTTCGCCATGTGACAGCTATTTTCTATTCGTAATTTTAGCAATTTCTGCAAGAATTTTGCTCATGAGGTCCTTTTCTCATTTACCGATTTCATGACATTCTGATATGTCTGATGTTGTTGTTGTGGCTGCCTTCAGTCCGAAGACTGGTTTGATGCAGCTCTCGACGCTATTTTACCTTGTAAAGGTCTCGTTATCTCTGAATATCTATTGCACCCTACACCCGTATGAACCTGGTCACTGCACTTACGCCTACCCCTTCCTCTACAATTTTTGCCCTTGACACTTCCCTCCATTACCGAATTAAATATTCCTTGATGCCTCAGAATGTGTCTTATCAAGATATAATTTCTTGTAGTCAAGCTGCATCTCAACACCCCTCTTTCCACAGTTCGATTCAGTTCTCCTCATCAGTTATTCTATATAACCATGTAATTTTCACCATTCTTCTGTAGAACAACGTTTCAATAGCTTCTTTTCATCTCGAGATTGAAATGATCGTTCTCCACTTTTCATTTTCATGTAAGACTATACCCCTCACAAATACCTGCAGAAACGATTTCATAGCACTTAAATTTACGTATTTTGGATCTCAATTAGTTCCATTTATATATACACATATTTTAAATCGCACCCATTACTTTTAGTGACTATTTCCAATACTCACTCCATCACCATCCACTGATTTAATACGACCACATTCCATTACTATTGTTTAACTTTAGTTGGCCTCTCTTCAAGTCACTAACCATTCCCTTCAGCTGCTATTCCAGATCTTTATCGTCTCTAGCACTATAATAATGTCATTGGCAAAACTCGAAGTTTTTATTTACTCTCCCTGATTCACTACTTTCTATGGTAATAAGTCGTCTTGCACCCCGTAACGTGAGTCAAGGACATCGTAAGTAACATCTAACCCTGCTGCGACTGCCACGTCAAAGCGGCGTATACGGTGTTTAAAATCACCATTAGCTTCCAATTCAACGTTACACCAGGCGCGGCTGATACATATTTCATCCTACTCAACCACCCTCTCTTCGATTAAATGACGAAAGTGGCGATGGAAACAGAATCCTTTCACAAAGTTTAAAAATAAGTAGTGAAATCAGGGAAATTAGTAAGGATTCATAAATGCCAGGAGGGAGCAACTAAATACTTGCTATGTATCACAAGACATTCTCGGATTCCAGTGTTAACTTTGAACACATACACATCTTCGGCATGAAAGTAAACTGTTAGAGCTACAGTTCTCTACGACAGATAGAGCGGACACCAGAGGGCATTATGCCTAATGATGTTCGTGTTTAGTGAAGTACATGTAGCAAATAAGACCCGATTCGTAACGAGGCCCACTCTCATTTGCTAGTTTGAAAACAGTGGTAAATGTCTTCGGTAGCGATAGCGTGTGACATTTAGTTGCCAAGCCAACAACTATTTCTGCACCCGCTCTCGTGCTGGCCATTCTACTTTCAGTTGTGCTACGGCGTTCAACGAAGGAGGGCTGCTGCTTATTTTCTCGGTACCTTTCATCTAATGCAATGTCCACCCCTGATAGCTGAGTGGTCGGCACGACAGAATGCCATACCTAACGGCTCGGGTTCGATTACCGGCTGGGTTGGGGATTTTCTCCGCTCAGGGACTGGGTGTTGTGTTGTTCTAATCATCATCATTTCATCCCCATCGACACGCAAGTTGCCGAAGCGGCGTCAACTCGAAACACTTGCACCCGGCGAACTGTCTACACGGCATTTCCATCTAACGCAATCCTTTCGGTTATGAAGCATTTCTACTAGTAAAGATGTATTTGTGAACAGAAAATTGTGCTGTTCTAAGATAGTATTAGGAAGATAATGCCACTAAGTTTCTTTATAAACAATAAACGCACACGCGTTTTAAACTGATTGTTGCCAATATGACCCATCCGTGGCGTCCCAAACAAGGCCCGAGCGGGCCGTATTAGGCACCTTGTTGTATAGAGCTGCACAAAACGACAATGCATATTTCATTTTAGCGTATCCTGGGAAACCTCATGGGACACGTATTTACTATCTCCGAGCTAATTTATACATTTTTACTGAGCTGTTAGTTGGTCGTTGTAAGAAACGTAATATATATATATATATATATATATATATATATATATATATATATATATATATATATATATATATATCAACGCTCGTCACAGCTGAAGGTATTAATATAGTTATAAGAACTTGTTTGGACGAAGCTGAGGAAAGAGAACTTTGCCAAAGAATATTTCGACTCTCTGAAGTTGGGTACCCAATTACAGCAAAAGTGCTCAGAAAATGTGTATATGTTTATTGTGAAAAGAATAGTGTGCAGAATACGTTTAATGAGACGAAGAGACTGGTTGGACGCAAGTGGCTCATGCTTTTCCTACAAAGACATCCAGAGATTGCAAGAAGGGAGTCACAACTCTTGAATTCAAGGTGAGGTGCAAAGTTAAATAAGATTATTGTAAATGATCCTTTTCGGAAGCTGAAAACGGTCTTGTCCGAACTGAACGTATTTGACAAACCACACCTCATCTACAATATGGACGAAAAGAGATGTCGCCTCTCACTCCACAAGTCTCCTGAAGTTTTAGCGAAGAATGGTGAGAAACGCTTGCATTTTGTTGGCCCCAGACATGGCAAGAAGGTTACCATTGTCTGATGTGGGAATGCAATTGGACATCCCAAAGGAAAGCGACGCAAGCCAGAATGGGAAAATTTTTTGCCACCTGGGACAGCAGTAGAAATGACAGATAAAGGCTCAATGAATACTGTGACATTCATCAAATGGATACATCATTTTGCCAAATACAAGCCTGGAAAAGATATTTTGATGTTTGATGGAGCATCGTCATATTTGGACCCTGAAATTTGCGACGTTGCTGAAGAGCACAATATCAGACTTTACTGATTGCCCAGCAACACAACAGATGATTTGTAACCCATGGATAAATCAGTATCTAAGCCGTTTGAGCCGACCACGTCTGACTGCCACGAGGGAAGACCGCTGTATTGTGCACGTAGCACGCCGTAACCCCCTTCACATTTGCTCCTGCTATCTGAGAACAAGGAATGGACTTTGTGCAACATTCTGTGTAGTTCCACACCATTGGTCAGACACCAGCACAGGCAGGTAGACAAGGGAATTACTGTCCCATTGTAAGACGTCGTGGTCTCCTGACCTTCATTGCTTACATATTCCGCCCTCACAATCATATTCCGCACATCAAGACGCTTCATTCGAACCCAAACTCGATGAGACAAAGTCAACGTTGTAAGAATTCATGTAAACGATATGCAAATAACTAATAAATGCCAAATGTGCACCGAGATTGAAATACTCGAGGCTGGCGTACACACACACACACACACACACACACACACACATTCAAGACACAACGATCACAGAAGCTTTTAGTTCATGAGAGAAACCGCACAATGGGACGCCAGTCCCTTCAGAGGACGACCCAGCCTATGTCGGCCGGTGACCACCCGTGTAGCGGACAGCTTGGGCCCGAGTGAAAAGGTGGAACAACCCCATGTTCGGCTTAAAAGCAAATTCCGCTACATTGTGTGGCAGCGCCCAGCCTACGCATTCTTTACACATAGCATGCAGTTTCAGAGATTTTCACAGAGAGACAGCAAACGCCAATGCTACAGGTTTCCAGATTGGTCACCTTCAACGAAACGTCATTCTCTCGTTTTAGAAGAGCAATGCTGATTGGCAGACGATATTTCTGACGCCTTGAGCTCAAGGAATAATGGAAGAGACCGAAAGATATACCCCTTCATGTCTGGCGTGGAGAGTCGCTGTTCCGTTGCCACTCTTGGAGCGAGGAACAAGTCTCTCCTCAGTACTTCACTAGGAGAGCACCTCTGTCGAGAGAGAATCGATGTGCTACTCTATATTGAGTCCTTGTGATTAAGCGCTGTTCACTGTGTTGGCCAACACACTTATGTGTGGTGCAAACAGACAGAGTTATAGTTAAACGCCTGTGAGCGAATTTTGAGTGGCTTCGCGGTGGACTGGTTATCTGACTGGTGTACCACACCAATAGTTAGACTAGGGGCGAATAGGAATCCTTGACTTCATCAAGGCGTAGGGAGAGTTTGATTGGCGAAGGTCAATCCAGATAGAACGAGAGTTATCTTATTTGTCAGCAGTGAGCGACACAGACAGCAGTCATCACAGCTTAAGGTATTGTGCGCTGCAGCTATTGAGAGCCCCATATTTCCTCCACAACACTACACTTCACTGTATTTCACACGCGACAGCCTCGACTGTACCTAGCAAGATTTTAAAGGATAATTATTCAAGTCGAGTAGGCGCAGCTCTCAGCCATTCTGCCAAGTCAGTAAAAATCTTAAACTTTGTATAGAAATTTCATTAGCGAATCCTATTCTTAACAGGTAACTTCACATTCTGAAAAGAATCCGGAAATAATTTGTTCAGTTCATAACTAAAAGTGCCATTGTGATTTCTCAGAATTTTTGCAAAATAAATAATAATATTCGTTAGTTTCATGTTTTTCTTAAACTATCTAGCACTACTCCAGTACCCAAGTATCCCACTAGTTACATAAGAAATTTTGTGAATTTTTGTGCATTTCCTTACAGCAGACGATTCCAGAAGCTATTTATTGCTGAAAGTTTTTCAGACATTTCTCTTTAGAACTTTAGGAGCGTCTGTCTGACTTCTGTAGTAGTGTGGGGGTGGAAATTGCATCTTGCAGGAGCCACAGGGTAAAGGGTACATCTCAGATTAATCCGATGCGCAGAATAACAGAATAACAGATCAACCCCACACCTCAGACCATGTGTAGGCTGTCGTTCACAGCACAATACGAACGGCTGCGCCTGGTATGGTGCCCTGACTGGGAAGCCCGGACTGTTTGTGGGTCGTCTTGCACTCTGTTCGGCGATGAGTACTGGTTCTGCATTGTCACTGGTGACCATTGTCGGCGTGTAAGGTGTGCACGTGGAGAGAGAGCCCTCAGACTTTTAGTGTTTTGAGCTCGCAAAATGTCGTTATTGCTGGCGTTACGGTGACAGGTGTGACTTCAGGTCACGGCTCCAAGTGATTGCGGAGAGTCTGAGGGCGCAACCATACCTCACAGAGATCTTGCAATTTCTTGTGTTACTTTCATGCGACAGTATCGTTGAAAGTGACTAATTAGTTTCTGTTGCATGGTACTGTATTGTATTCACTGGTATTTTGTCTGTGTGATAATATGAAGTTAAACTCGTGATTACAGAAACAGCTAAGCTCGTATTTAAGTTCGTAACCAATCTGGTAATTCTTGAAAAGTGACCAGCAATGCAACATCACTGTATATTGCAACGCTCGGGGCAACAGTATAGTCTGTTCTGTTATACTTAACAATACTGTCCTGTTAGCAAGTATGACTGCGAGAAATGCACGAAACAGAAATAAATACCATAATTCCCTGCCTGATAAGTATGTCACTGTTGTAATGTCAACTGTATCACTCGTGAATTATAAATGGCATACCTGTCTGTACAATGAATAAATGCTGTGGTGCTATACTAGCTAAAAAATAAAGATAAAAATTCAAACTACTAGCAACGCGGTGTGAAACGCGTGCTTTGAACTATAGTGACGTCCACAAAACTCCCGTGCTAATAAATCTGATTAACGCTATCGTCATTGCAAATTACAGTCCTATTACTGAGAAACCGGGGAAAGAAAAAAATTATTTATGTAAAGCTTGAAATAAAGAGACGAATTATTGATGGAAAAACAATAAAATAATTGTATTAACAAAGCTTTACATCACTAAGACAAAATATTTTAATGTGTGAAATATTAAAAATTAATTTTCATTAATGGCGGAAAAAAACAAATTCTCCTAGCTTTCTCACAAACATGTATGCTATCCATCTCTGAAGAAAACTCAGCAATTCCCAAATTGTTATCATAAAAAAAAGTCTCCAATTTGTAACTCCCTGACCAAATTCATTACTACTCTTGGATGTTTCGGCAAACATGCTATTACGGTACCTTTTCTAAATCTTCTGAGTGAATTTACAAAATATCTCTCCATGAATGAAAAACAGTTTTCTTATATTATTGCCTACACACAGCACGGTCTAAACACATCTTACTCCATCACAACGTACAACACAACTCCTCCTTTCTCTCTCGAAGACTGCACTGCAATCACTAGCAAAAGTTCTACTACCAGCCTCTTGCAGCGCATCCCTCTTTGGCAGAGATGCTATCGACTCCTCCCTCGGGCGTGTGTGTGTGTGTGTGTGTGTGTGTGTGTGTGTGTGTGTGTGTGTGTGTGTGTCCCTGATGGAACGTGGGTGTGACCAGTTCGGACTTCAAAGCCGTCCCAAAGTCATTATCCAGGGTATCAAGGAACAGTTACAAGAGTTGTGCCCAGGCTTGCCTCAAGAGGTGATACAACTGCTTTCTGATACCCTTCCCGTCCGAATCAGTATCTGCATGCACACCAGACGAGGTGGAACGACACTGGTAAATGGGCAGATACTGCAAAGTTCTTTCCAAATTTGATTCTGTCGTCTAATCACATACTCTGTTAACCCGTGAAGTTTCATTTCGTTTCCTCCTTCCCTGCTGAGTGCATCACTCTTTTTGCATGCAGTGTATTTAGGTTTTCCCGGTTACCTTCCTTCCATGTAGGTTTAATAGTAATATCTCTTACTCGATCTGAAATAATTCCCTTATCTAGTGTCACATAACATATATCACTGTCAATATATTTTGGATAAGTGGCAGTACCGTTCGTAGATATTGAAATCCCTTATTTTGCAGATCGATTTCGGTCAATGTGTGACAATCTTCAATGCAAATTATTGGAACCTTGTAGACCCATATAATAACAGAACAACATTTTCTATGAGGTATGTAACGTTTACTGTGATGATCACTTCCAACAGTTATCTTCACTTCTATTGCACACAATAATTTTTAAACATTTATAACCTTAGCAGTTGCCGATCCAACGTATGTTGGATCGGGAAATGCTGAGTTTACAAGATAGCCTCTTTTGTAAATTTTTAAATATTTCATCACAGTCCATGTTATACCTCATAGCAAATGCTGTGCTATTATGACATGGGCCTACGAGGTTTGAATAATTTGCTCTGAAGGTGGTCCCGCAGCGACCGAAATCGATCTGCAAAATGAAAGAATTTCAGTATTTACGACCAATGCTGTCATTTATCCAAAAAATATCGACAGTAATACTGTCGTGGTTCACACAGATTCCAAATGGAATCTAGAATATACCATTTTTGTTATTACTTGTTAAACTGCAACGGGTGATTCTCGAAATTCTATCAACACCACTACGCGCTGTATTATGGCTAATCAGTAGCTGCCTGTCCAGGCTCGTTGAGATGTTGACAACCCTTAAACTAACTGTACTCAGCTTTTTTCCATTCAATAAATGTAATATCCTTAGCAATAGTGTACCCCTAAGCAAAATTTTCACAGGACTCTAATGAAACGCTGTATTTTCTGTTCCAGGTGAGTACACTTGGCCCAGTACGGCTGTCTGGACGCGACCAGCTCGGAGTCAGCTGCATGTTCCGCTGCCGGTCGGTGAGTCGCGTGGGATGCACTTCGTATTCCCGATACGGAATCAGGACAAAAAACTACAGATAAGCATTCATCTAGGAACGCTTCTGTCCTGGTTAGAAAGATAAGTAAATATTGTTCGATGATATCTAAAATGTTACATACTGGCAAGAACACCAATTTGGTCAGTGTGTTAATAGAGGAATTTCAAATTAGCAAAGGGCTTACACACGGTCGTACACTGGCATCCCCGTCGTGTGAAATAGCTCTGTAAGTGGTAGTAGAGGCGTGGGAGAGTAAATCCAGCAGTATGGGAATTACAGTGGGAGATGATAAACTATACTATCTCGTATCACCGATGACCAGGTGATAAATCCCAAAGATCATGACGACTCTTTCTGTATGTTGAGGAAACTGTTTGAAGAAAATGATCAGTAGGATTTAAAAATAAACACGAAGATAACTGAGAATACTATAGTGGCTAGTGACCAACAGTGTGCTTTAGTTGCTGTAAATGTTCGTCTTTAGTGTTGTTCTTCTAGTAAATATATAGGTAATATCAATGCTTGATTTTTAAAATGTTAGGTACACCACACAATTCCACTTGCGCCGTCCCCCACACCATGCCATAAAAATCACAAGTTCTGCAGACAAAACACACTAGACACGAGGGTTACCGAAATGTACCGACTCGCGCGCGCGCGCACATACACACACACACACACACACACACACACACACACACACACACACACCACGAGCCTGCCCATTGGAACACTTTGTTCACCAGCTTTCACGATCATTAGTGCCGGGACAGCGGCAAATTATCGTTACTTGCACTTTCATACAAACATAATATTTTAAATGTTCAGTACTGGCTTGTTCCAGCGAGTTTCGGCCCGTTCCGGCCGAAGTCAAACCCTGAGTACAACTATTTCTGTGAATGTAAGGAGTGCAGGAGGTATTGAAAGTGTGATTGGATAAAAGCAGTAGTAAAAAGTATACAGATAATTTTGAATGAATAGCGGTCACTGTTAATTAGAGCATCTTGCTTAATTTTGAAATAAGATTTCATAATTGGCGTGGTTAATAAAAGTCAGAAAAATTTAAGCAAGTCTGGGGTTCTTCATTGTTCTGATAATATAAAGCATCATATTCTACATAAAATATGGATCGTTTGCAAAACTAAAAATTTTAACTTAATGTTAAACTATGAAAATCATTTGGGCGAGTGTTAAACTCAGTAACACTGGAATAGATAATGACATTTCAAAAATTAAAAACCAGCGCACCATATCCGAATTTTAACGTTGTTAACAAAAACCGCGAAAAGTTATTGACCTCTCTATGGTCCTGTAACAGACATTCAGGCGGATATACGATGTATATTTTTTTAAACAACAATGTGCAGGCCTTTTTTTATTAAAACAGACTACGAGAAAGAAAATGCTGTGAAAACATGCAGTTTTGTTTTCTCTTTAGCTGTCGGTTTTAACTACGATAGATGAGCATTTGACAGTAAGACAAATTGATTCTTCCATATATATCGTTCCGCGGTATGTATAATTTAAAATAAATATATACAGGGTGTTACAAAAAAGGACGGCCAAACTTTCAGGAAACATTCCTCACACACAAAGAAAGAAAATATGTTACGTCGACATGTGTCCGGAAACGCTTACTTTCCATGTTAGAGCTCAATTTATTACTTCTCTTCAAATCACATTAATCATAGAATGGAAACACACAGCAACAGAACGTACCAGCATGACTTCAAACACTTTGTTGCAGGAAATGTTCAAAATGTCCTCCGTTAGCGAGGATACGTGCATCCACCCACCGTCGCATGGAATCCCTGATGCGCTGATGCAGCCCTGGAGAATGGCGTATTGTATCACAGCCGTCCACAATACGAGCACGAAGAGTCTGTACATTTGGTACCGGGGTTGCGTAGACAACAGGTTTCAAATGCCCCCATAAATGAAAGTCAAGAGGGTTGAGGTCAGGAGAGCGTGGAGGCCATGGAATTGGTCCGCCTCTACCAATCCATCGGGCACCGAATCTGATGTTGAGAAGCGTACGAACACTTCGACTGAAATGTGCAGGAGCTCCATCGTGCATGAACAACGTGTTGTGTCGTACTTGTAAAGGCACATGTTCTAGCAGCACACGTAGAGTATCCCGTATGAAATCACGGCGGTGAATCGAGGGAGTACAGTACATACTGACGAAACTAAAATGAGCTCTAACATGGAAATTAAGCGTTTCCAGACACACATTTTCTTTATTTGTGTGTCAGGAATGTTTCCTGAAAGTTTGGCCGTACCTTTTTGTAACACCCTGTATATACATAACCAAGTCCTGTTCTGTTTTCTTCGTCACAGCCGACAATAAGCCAAAATCTGTGCATTGGGAAGTTGTATTTATGGCTTGTTGGCTTATGATTAGAACATACTACAGAATTTGAACCGTCCTTAACTTTTTAATCCTATCCATTCGCAGGTTAGAACTTGTGACATATTGTCATTGAAGCTACTATCCTCACAGATCCTGCAAGTGGAAAAGTTTCTCTCATACCCCTGTCCCACTGATCTCAGCCAAAGTATCCATTCATTTTAAGCGACTTCACTTCTCGATGAAAGTTTCGTTTACAGTGCCAATAAACAAGGCACAAGGTCACAGAGAAGGGGAGAGGTGGCCAGGGAGGAAGTAGGCACACAGATGGAGGAGGAGGAGGAGGAGATGGACAGATAATAGGGGTAGGAGGAGCAGGAGATGATCAAAGAGGGAGAGGGAATGAGGAGATACACAAAGACAGGGGGAGAAAGAGACGGACAGGAGAATGGGCTGCAAAAGGGAAAGCCACTACCATTAGAGACTTTGACAAACGACAGTGTGTTATGGTAAAGTTAGCTAAGTGTAACGGCACGCACTCACTTGGACATAGCCTGTCCGTATCGTACAAGCTGAATTTCATTTTCGACTGATTTCAGACTGCCGTTCCATCTTTTTCACGATAGCCAAGCGAGCAAGTGGATGCGCTACCACACTCACACAGACCGGGAACTGCGCTGCGTTGGGTTTCCCTACAAAAAAGTGGAATCTAGTGCCGTGTCACCGCTTTGCAGATCCGGAATAAGAGCGGTAGATGAGAGGAATTTCGTCTTTCGCGGTAACTGTCTAGGAAAGATTCTCACTGACGAATTTTCCTCGGAATGACTGCCGCGGTGTGCTGTGTGATGGGAGAAGGAGAGTAGGTAGGGTGGCTAGAGTTGGGGGGGGGGGGGGGGAGGAGGGGGACAGGAGAGGTTGGTTCATTTCTTCGCTAAGGCAAGACAGCAAGGGCAAGAAACGTGGCCCCTAGGTCAATTTAGCGGCGCTGGTGAATATTCATGGCCGGCGCAGCGTCTTAAATGCCTCTTGTCACCGCTGGCAGATTTTACGTCGTTGCCGGCTGCATTAACCGAATTTTACGGCTGGCTCTCTGTTCTAGGAATGGCCGTCCGGAACTCGTTAGATACAAGGTTCTGAATCTTCCAGGCTATGCGGCAAAATGTCTCCGAAATAGTCTCTGGAGTCACTGTGTGACGCTTATCCGGCAGGAGTAGCAGAGGAGACAGAAAGGAGACAGACAGAGGGTGAATTAACCCCTTTTATTTCGTGAGCGGTTGAATATATCGAACGGAGATTTTAGACATACAGCAATACGGAAATGGGCTTGTAATTGAGTTGCGTGTTCTGTCCCGCCTAACTCTTGTATCACGACCTCGACTGCAAACAGTGGTAAGCGACACTCGATGGGAAACTGAGTCATTTCATGGAAAACATAGTGACGCGATTTTGTCCTATTAGTTGAAAGTTCCAAGATAATCCTTGGGATAGGAGTTCTGTCTCGAAATTCAGATTCCAGCTAGTGCTGACTTTGACATGTAAACAATTTTAACTTCCGCAAAAATGATGACCTGCGGTCGTGACGTGTGCGGTGGTGGTGCCAACAAAATGCTTCACGGGAACGAGCTGTACGAATCGGAGGATGATGTGGGTACAGATAGAAAGACCCAACAACTGTTCCTGAAAAGAAAAGGCGCATCATAAGGTATTATTAATCAGGAAAATGTGCACATTTCGTTAAGCAAATTGACAATGATATGCCCCTTAACATACTTTACGTGCATTTACGCGATAGAGCGATGGAGCCACCCTGTAATAAGATACCTGCATTGATTGCGCGTAAAGAAATATCTGCAGCTGAATCCATAACTTGAAAATTATACGAACAAATGTGAGTTATGTATTCAGTTACGTACCATGTGACTATATTCAGTGCAGAGGCGCAGTGTGGACTTAAACTATCGTATAGCCACGAAACGTGGCAGATATGCTACTGTGATAATGCGTAACCGATTTACGCTGGAAAACAAATTAGTTTATAGAATGAGATTTTCACTCTGCAGTGGAGTGTGCGCTGATATGAAACTTCTTTGAAGATTAAAACTGTGTGCCGGACCGAGACTCGAACTCGCCTTTCGCGGGCAGGTAGAGCACTTGCCCGCGAAAGGCAAAGGTCCCGAGTTCGAGTCTCGGTCCGGCACACAGTTTCAATCTGCCATGAAGTTTCAAATTGGTTTATATTTCGAACACCAGGTACAATTCTGGCGCTGTTTACTGTGTGACGATACGACATCCACGCAGCCATTTGGTAACCCGTGACGTGAGTGAACAGTACGGCTATCAAGAGGAGAAGCCGTGCGCTGTTACTGAAACTGTTGTGTGTAAACGGCAGCAATTACGGCGCTGCGCTGATAGAGTATCGCCGGCTTAAAGGTAGTGATGAAATTCGAAAACACAGGTGAGCTTGGTATGGGAGCTGCAAGAGAAAGATGCCCTTTCCCGGTGAAAGTTATTGACGAGATTGCTGTTGCTGTAACTGACCATGCGCCCTGGTTTGTGTTAGTGCTCGTGCACTGCCACGAGAATTGTCCATCTCATGGTCAACAGTACAGAAACTTTCGCGTTCTACACTCCTGGAAATGGAAAAAAGAACACATTGACACCGGTGTGTCAGACCCACCATACTTGCTCCGGACACTGCGAGACGGCTGTACAAGCAATGATCACACGCACGGCACAGCGGACACACCTGGAACCGCGGTGTTGGCCGTCGAATGGCGCTAGCTGCGCAGCATTTGTGCACCGCCGCCGTCAGTGTCAGCCAGTTTGCCGTGGCATACGGAGCTCCATCGCAGTCTTTAACACTGGTAGCATGCCGCGACAGCGTGGACGTGAACCGTATGTGCAGTTGACGGACTTTGAGCGAGGGCGTATAGTGGGCATGCGGGAGGCCGGGTGGACGTACCGCCGAATTGCTCAACACGTGGGGCGTGAGGTCTCCACAGTACATCGATGTTGTCGCCAGTGGTCGGCGGAAGGTGCACGTGCCCGTCGACCTGGGACCGGACCGCATGCGACGCACGGATGCACGCCAAGACCGCAGGATCCTACGCAGTGCCGTAGGGGACCGCACCGCCACTTCCCAGCAAATTAGGGACACTGTTGCTCCTGGGGTATCGGCGAGGACCATTCGCAACCGTCTCCATGAAGCTGGGCTACGGTCCCGCACACCGTTAGGCCGTCTTCCGCTCACGCCCCAACATCGTGCAGCCCGCCTCCAGTGGTGTCGCGACAGGCGTGAATGGAGGGACGAATGGAGACGTGTCGTCTTCAGCGATGAGAGTCGCTTCTGCCTTGGTGCCAATGATGGTCGTATGCGTGTTTGGCGCCGTGCAGGTGAGCGCCACAATCAGGACTGCATACGACCGAGGCACACAGGGCCAACACCCGGCATCATGGTGTGGGGAGCGATCTCCTACACTGGCCGTACACCACTGGTGATCGTCGAGGGGACACTGAATAGTGCACGGTACATCCAAACCGTCATCGAACCCATCGTTCTACCATTCCTAGACCGGCAAGGGAACTTGCTGTTCCAACAGGACAATGCACGTCCGCATGTATCCCGTGCCACCCAACGTGCTCTAGAAGGTGTAAGTCAACTACCCTGGCCAGCAAGATCTCCGGATCTGTCCCCCATTGAGCATGTTTGGGACTGGATGAAGCGTCGTCTCACGCGGTCTGCACGTCCAGCACGAACGCTGGTCCAACTGAGGCGCCAGGTGGAAATGGCATGGCAAGCCGTTCCACAGGACTACATCCAGCATCTGTACGATCGTCTCCATGGGAAAATAGTAGCCTGCATTGCTGCGAAAGGTGGATATACACTGTACTAGTGCCGACATTGTGCATGCTCTGTTGCCTGTGTCTATGTGCCTGTGGTTCTGTCAGTGTGATCATGTGATGTATCTGACCCCAGGAATGTGTCAATAAAGTTTCCCCTTCCTGGAACAATGAATTCACGGTGTTCTTATTTCAATTTCCAGGAGTGTATTTTACACTGGTACCGGTACAAGACCCAGACGGTGCAGCGACTGAAACCTCATCATCCACAGCACCGTTCTAAATTTGCTCTTCGGTTTCTGGCACTGATCTAAGTTGACGAGATGTGGCCGGGCAATGCTCTATGCAATGACGGAGCACATTTTACACAACATGGTACAGAGAACACACAGAACTGCCGAATTTCGGGTATTGTTAAATCGCGTCTTGGGCATAAAGAGCCTCTGCCATATGACTGTGGTGCAGATTCACAAGCACCCTTACTCTCGGACCGTTCTTCTTTGAACAGAACACACCCAGGTGTACTGTGACGTCTGCACTTTATCGAGACCTCCTTGTGCAACGTATGTGTTGTGACTGACACTTCTCAATTTTTCACAAACACAACTTTTATTGATGCGAGTTCACAAGGTTGATGACTGAACAACAAACGAAAGGTAACAATAACGATCCCAGTAAAAGTCTCCTAATTGCCACAAAGTTTCGTGGTAACACACATGCACAATAGTAACAGTCCAATTAGGAGACGAATACGTAATCTTCAAAGGCCGCAGTACACGAGGTCAGCATCCGGCGTGAACTGAACTTCGGGGCTGGTTCTAGCCCCAAAATAGCTGTCTCGAGCCAATTAGGTTTTGGCGTAGTGATACTTCCTGCAGGCCATGGCTCGAGCTCCCCCTGCAGGAAGTAGTGCTCGGAATGTAAGTTTCCATTATCTCGTATGTAAATAGCCGGTGTTTACCATGGTGCTTTTGGTACACCTTGGGCGTACACAACCTCGTCCTCTGTGGTGTAATGTGGGTTGCCAGCCCTCAGGGGCTACCTTGGCTCTGGTATAACAGCATGAATCCAGCTCTGGAAGAGCGAAACTGTGTCGAGACCACTGTCTCCGTGCAGGATGGGCCAACAGCTCATGTCGCTTGCCACGTGAGAGATTCCACAAACGTGTCATCTCCAGACGTTTTCCAGACACATGGCCTGCAGCATCATCTGATCTGAGGAGGAGGACATTGTTGTTTAAAGTCCTGTCGACAACGAGGACATTAGAAACGGAGCACGAGCTTAGATTAGAGAAGGATGAGGAATGAAATCGGTCGTGCCCTTTCACAGGAACCATCCCAGCATTCGCCTGAAGCGATTTAGGGAAATCACGGAGGATCTAAATCCTGACGGCCGGACGCCGGTTTGAACCGTCGTCCTTCCGAATGCGAGTCCAGTGTGCTAACCACTGAGCCACCTCGCTCGGTATCTGATTTGACTCCACGTGACTTTTGGCTCTGGAGGTGTCTAAACGAACGCCTTTACCAGGGAGGTGTTCGGTCTCTACCTCATCTGGAGGCCAGTATACAGGAACGCAATGCTCAGGTTCCACCAGAAATGCTGCGAGCAGCTGTCCGTCACGTCGTTTTACGAAACAGCGTCTCGTTAACGTCTCTGATTCTCATATTGAAACAAATTGTGTAAGCGGGGATTAAGAGCAAAATTAACATTATGCCTTTCTCACTTGTTTTATCTTTCTTGCCCACGTCCCGTTCCACATCCGTAACAAAAATTTCTGTAGGTATTTCTTGCATCCACAACGCCGATTTGCCGGCCGAAGTGGCCGCGCGGTTCTGGCGCTGCAGTCTGGAACCGCGAGACCGCTACGGTCGCAGGTTCGAATCCTGCCTCGGGCATGGATGTGTGTGATGTCCTTAGGTTAGTTAGGTTTAACTAGTTCTAAGTTCTAGGGGACTAATGACCTCAGCAGTTGAGTCCCATAGTGCTCAGAGCCATTTGAACCTTTGAACAACGCCGATTTTGTTCCTGGTGAACAAAATTAGAAATATTTTTCCAGTTTAAATCTGTTCCGCATTAACGCATTAGCATATCCGCCAAGTTTCGCTGTAACATAATAATTACAGCCCACACTGCACCTCTGCGAGTAGCTGGACTTCAGTTGTACGAGGGTTGTCCAGAAAGTAGGTTCCCATCGGTCGCGAAATGGAAACCACTGGGAAAATCCGGTAAAGCTTTGCACAAATGTGTTGGACAATGACTCTCTATGCCCGTCGATCGTGTCGCGTCGCTCTTTTCAGTTTTGGGTGAACAGTGAGCACGTAGAGATGCGTAGGGAATAGCGTCTCCCACAAAGTATGAGGGTCTGGTTAGAGATTTCGCCTGTGTCATGCAGCCCACATAACACAATTGTCGAGCACTTCCTTCTTCATACCAATTCTCGGCCGCACTCTACAGGGGCAATGAAGAAGCTCCTGCAGTGTTTCCGATGAGAGGTGTTTGATCATCCACAATACAGTCCGTAATTGGCTCCCCCTGTGTCACATCTCTGCTCACAAGAACCGCTGGCTACGAAGACAAAATTTTTCCACAGACAACGAGCTGCAGATCAGTGCAGGCGGTTGCTTTTTATGACGAGGATATTTCCCATATGATACAACACTACGACAAAACTCGAAGTTGGAGTGGCGACTATGAAGAGAAGTAGGTGGAAGGTGTACCTAACTGTTGCAAATAAAACGTTTCTGGTTTCCATTTCGCAACCGATCGGAACTTACTAACTGGACAACCCCCGTAATTACCCGGTATTCACCTACTTACGCACATGATTAACGCATGTAGGCCTGTGTTGCGTGTGTATTTAGATTTGACGTATGTATGAGGGTTTAACTAGTACATACTACAAACTATCGATGGATGTATTTTACTTTTGTGCTTGAAGTTATTCTGAGGTAAGTGGAGGATGTGAAGCCCACAGCTCTGAATTTGTATAATTTTGGAGGAATATCACAGGAAGCCATTTTATTCCGAAGATGCAAGACGTCCCGACATTCTGCAAGCAGACACAGCTGATGCGTATGAGAAGGGCAGGTGACAGAGAGATCGAAAAAGTGTATCGAGGAGCAAATGAAGAAAAACCGAAATGATGGAAAGGAGTATAGAACACACAGGGGCAAGGTGGGGGGAGTGTGGTGTTGAACGAAACCATGCAGGCCCTCCATGTGAATGCTCTAAAAAGTGTCTGATGCGAAGGACACAAGCAAGGCATGTTCAGGAATTTCTGGCAGCTGAATTTCTGTGATACGCAAAATGAGTACCTACAAGATGGTTTACGGTTAAAAAAGTGCTCTTGGTTAAAGGACCTTTGAAACTTGTGTATCATGTTTCAAAGTGATATTTCGTTAACCCATCCAGCAAGTGAACAGTGGTAAGACAGTGGTAACCCATGTTAAGCGCACTTTCTTTGTAAGTAAACAATGTTAAGCAACCAGTGAAGAAATTATGAGAATATAACTGTGGGTAGAATTTACAATTTTAAAAATATGTTGCTACTGTAGACACTGTATGTGTGATAACAATGACATATCTGGATTAAAAAATATCACACTGCATGTGTATTACTTCTCTTATTTATGAGAATTAATTAATCTTGAGTGAGCGATTTCTCGGAATTCTCGAAATGTGGCTTACGTTTGTTTGCAACCGAGGTCTTCACATCAAACGAGTTATTCATATCAGCTGAATTATTGAGGAAAGTATTTTCTTTCCTTATTAATGGGACGATATACGAGGACTGTTCAAAAAATTCCGGAACTTTGACCACAAAATTTTTCTACTCTTACTTTTTACTTATTGCTGATTGTCTCTTTCGAAATACTCTACTCCACTTTCGATACACCGCTTGCAACGCCGTTTCCAGTTCCGGAAGCGGTCTTGCTACGCCTCCTCCTCGACGCGCGAAGCGCCGTCTGCAAATTTTCTTTTATTTCGTGCATTGTTGCAGATCTTCGTTCCTTTCATTGTCTCAACATCATAACCGTTTAACATTTATTGTTATGTGCCAATGTTCAATTTACATTATTTTATTATGTTTGTATCCTATATTTTAACAATGTATATTCTCTTTTATGCTGTTTCCAATGTAGTGTGTCATGCCCCAAGCTAAATAATAACCGTAGATGGATTTTAACGGACCTCTTCCTTCCTATAGTTACACAGTCTGTAAGTCAGATCGTATTCAAGTCTTACTCCTTTCTCCACATGGTAAATTTAGGATCTACAGGAGGTTCAAATTTAAAGTTAGACAGAGGTCGTTAACGAGTACGAACAATGTTGGTACTTAGCTTTTACGATGATGACTTCGTTATTGTCTTCATAGTATACAGGATGAAAAGTATTTAAACCGACAAACTCTGGGAAGTTGTAGGGGACATCAAAACAAACATTTTTCCCTAATGTCATTTTTTCCTACGAGGATTATTTAAACCGGTGGAGGCCGTATTACGCTCTTCAGTTGTAGGCAACTGCTGTCCACCAGTGTAGCAGTGCATTGTGTCTGTTTACTAATGTAGCGATACACCTGGAGTGAGTACACTGATATGGTTGGTGCGTACTACGTAGCGCACCACAACGGACGAGCTGCACAGCGGGTTTATCAACAACAATATCCTATCCCGTATCCCGCATCATACGACCTTTGCTGCTGTGTACCAACGTCTACGTGAGACCGGGTCATTTAGAAGATTACCTTGACAGGGACGCCGTCGCACGGTAAGAACGCTGCAATTTGAGGAAGCTGTCTTGCAGCATGTGGAGCGGGATCCTTCAATCAGCACTCGTCCAATTTCACGTAACATGGGGACGAATCAGACGAATGTAAGAGCAGTCCTTCGAGAGCAGTTGTTACGTCCATTTCACTTGCAGCGTGTCCACAACTTGGGACCAGTTGATTATCCACCCAGAGCACAGATTTCGCAGTGGTACCTGGAACAGTGTGAAATGCATCCTACATTTCCATCCTCTGTGTTGTTTACCGATGAAGCAACGTTCGGGCGTGGTGGAGTCTTCAACGTGCACAATCCGCATGTATGGAGTGAGGATAACCCACATGCCACAATTACTAGCGCTCATCAAGTGCGGTTGTTCGTTAATGTGTGGGTCTGTGTTGTTGGGGATTGTTTAACTGGGCCGTATCTGCTACCTAGGCCATTAAATGGCAGGCACTATTACAATTTTCTCGCCAGAGCATTGCTAGAATTGTTGGAACACGTCCCGCTCCCTACAAGACAACGCATGTGGTTCCAACATGACGCGGCGCCGGCACATTTCAGCCGTCGTGTGCGTCGATTCCTGGACCGACGGTTCCCAGAAACGTGGATTGCCCGAGGTGGTCTTGTACCATGGCCTGCTCGATCCCCAGATACGTCCCCTCTGGATTTTTTATGTGGGGAGAGATGCGCACCCTTGTTTACGCAACTCCTGTTGCGTCAGAAGAGGACCTGGTTGCCCGGATAGTAGTATCAGCAGGAACAGTTCAGGATACTCCTGGGGTTTTTGCCCGTGTCAGACAGACGGTGTAACCTTTGTTTACGTGTCAATGGAGGTATTTTCGAAAATTTACTGTAACTGAAATTGGGTTGTGTTAATGTGTTGTCTTTTGGTCATAGAAAAATGGAAAAGTGTTTGTTGGTTTAATTAATTTGCCGCCAGAGAAATCTTCCTCTACCGGTTATATACTCCTCATAGGAAAAAATGACAGTAAGGAAAGCTATTTGTTTTGATGTCCCCTACAACCTCCCACAGTTTGTCGGTGTAAATACTTTTCACTCTTTATATTGGTTTCGTTGAGTCTAGGGGTGATTCCGCTGAGAGGTTCCCGTGGTTTTCATGTTAGGACGAGACTAACTGCTTTTTATGGTAACATGTGGTATTTTCTCTTTTAGAGAAACAGAATTACTTTAGTTTATGCACATCACTATTTAATGAATCTCCTCACATTTAACAACACTTCTACACAAATATAAAATGAAACTTACCGTCTTTCACCAAGTTTACAATCAAGCGTCTTTCGCCATATATGTATCCGCCACTAGTGACAAAGATCCCCAAAGCTCGTGTTAAAAAAAAAAAGAAAAAGGCTCCAAGCACAATAGTCCCATCATCATCTGAGGTCATCAGCCCCCTAGAACTTAGAACTACTTAAACCTAACTAACCTAAGGACATCACACACATCCATGACCGAGGCAGGATTCGAACCCGCGACTGTAGCGGCAGCGCGATTCCGGACTGAAGCGCCTCGAACCGCGCGGCCACAGCGGCCGGCGCCTCGTGTTCCCAAGATCCATCTCGTCGCTACCACATCAAAGATAACAGTCTCTTCGAGCTGTTATATTCGAAGCCAACCGGCCGGAGTGGCCGTGCGGTTCTAGGCGCTACAGTCTGGAACTGAGCGACCGCTGCTGTCGCAGGTTCGAATCCTGCCTCGGGCATGGTGTGTGTGATGTCCTTAGGTTAGTTAGGTTTAATTAGTTCTAAGTTCTAGGCGACTGATGACCTCAGAAGTTAGTCGCATAGTGCTCAGAGCCATTTGAACCATTTGAACTCGAAGCCAAAGACAATATTCACAGCCCGCATCTCGTGGTCGTGCGGTAGCGTTCTCGCTTCCCACGCCCGGGTTCCCGGGTTCGATTCCCGGCGGGGTCTGGGATTTTCTCTGCCTCGTGATGGCTGGGTGTTGTGTGCTGTCCTTAGGTTAGTTAGGTTTAAGTAGTTCTAAGTTCTAGGGGACTTATGACCACAGCAGTTGAGTCCCATAGTGCTCAGAGCCATTTGACCCATTTGACAATATTCACACAAAATATTATATGTAAAGAAAATACAGAAATAAATAATTTTACGTTTCTCACAATTACCAGTTTGTTTCGGGCCATTATTTTAAATATCAAGGAATGCACAGAAATGCTATCTAATGTTTTCTGCATGCTTCAAGTTTACGCTAAATGGTATGTTCAATGTGCTTTGGAAACTATTATATGCGACTCAATAGTGGTAGACGTTATCGCCATGTAAACAAGTTAAAGTGTATAAAAATAAATATACGTAAGCTGACAGTCTTCAAATCTGACATTGGAGTATCGATTACTTCCAAACTATTTACTGTATCGAGTATTGGCTCAAATGGCTCTGAGCACTATGGGACTCAACTGCTGTGGTCATAAGTCCCCTAGAACTTAGAACTACCTAAACCTAACTAACCTAAGGACAGCACACAACACCCAGCCATCACGAGGCAGAGAAAATCCCTGACCCCGCCGGGAATCGAACCCGGGAACCCGGGCGTGGGAAGCGAGAACGCTACCGCACGACCACGAGATGCGGGCTGTATCGAGTATTACTACACTAGTTTAGGGTTCAAGGTGCTGTTCTGTTATAGCATCTAGAGCTCATTTTCTATTATTACATTGTTTCAACAATGTTATTCATGTCTCATGGTCTACAACGAAACAATGATTCTACAACAGTCAAAGTATCAAGCATTTATTTGAAATACATCGAGATCTACCATAATACAACTACATCGAGGAAGTTAAATAACAAGGAGTTAACGGTGTGGTACCCGGTACAGATTATGGGGTAATTATATATGTCGTCATGCACTATGTTGACAATGGTGGGCGTTTATCTACAAAACAAGGGAGTAAATTTTTTTCTAGAAATTTTCGCACAATTTGAGAAACGAATTGTTGGCGTATTAATACGAGCATATTGATCTAAAAGGTATTGAACTAGAAATTAGAGTGGGCGGAATTGCAAGGGCAGGATGGGGTTGGTGTGATAGAAATTTTAGCTTTGGAGAGATGTACCAAGTTTTCTTACAGCTATTTCAACGGCACTCAGAAGCTGAATATCCAAGATTTTTGATTACCGCATAAATTTTCTATCCTACCTTTCTATACTTAACCACTACCGACTGACTTTAAAGTGAATTACTTGTGAAAAATTTACATTCGCCAGCCCTTTCAGTGCTTCGTAGACTTCAAACAAAGACGCATTGCCAAAGTGAGTAGAGATAACTGGGAGAAACACACTGTCAAATAGATGTGTCGAATTTCGTTGCTTGTGAGAAAAAAAAGTGAGCACGTTTTAATGGCCGTTACCCTAAGTATTTCTTTCTTTTGGACATGAATATGATATCAGCTTCTCCTAACAAGAAACTATAAGCACTATAAGAAATGATGATTAACCAACTTTTGTTGTTGCCGTTGTGGTCATTGTGGTTTTCAGCCAGAATACTAATTTGATGCAGCTCTCCACATTATTCTATCCTTTTTACAAACCTCTCCACTTCTTCGTAGCTATTGCATACTATATCCACTTTGACTTGTTAAGTTTAGTGATCTACTTCCACATGGATAGTCTGCAAATCACTCTTAAGTGCCTGGCAGAGGTTTCATCGAACCACTATTACAATAGTTGTCTATTATTCCGAACAGCACACGGTAAAAACGAACACCTGTGTCTCCCGTGCGAGCTCTGATTTCCCTTATTTTATTATGATGATAATTTCTCCTTATGTAGGTCGGCGTCAACAAATATTTTCGCATTCGGAAGAGAAACCTGGTGACAAATTTCGTGAGAAGGTTCCGCCGCAACGTAAAACACCTGTGTTTTAATGCTGCACACCCCAAATTCTGTATCATGTCAGTGACAATCTCTTCCCTACTCCTGGATGGTAAAAAACGTGCTGCTCTTCTTTGAATTTTCTCGACGTACTCCGTTAACCCTATCTGCTAAGGATCCCAGACGGTGTAGCAGTATTCTAAATGAGGACGGAAAAGCGTAGTACAGGCAGGCTCTTTACTGTATCTGTTAATCTCCTAATTGTTCTACCAACACATCGCAGTTTTTGGTTCGCCTTCCCCACTACATTTTCCATTGTTCCTTCCAGTTTAAATTGTTCCTAATTGTAATTCCTAGGTATTTAGTTGAATTTACGGCTTTTGGATTAGACTGATTTATCGTGTAACTGAAGTCTACCGGATTCCTTTTGGCACTCATGTGGATGACCTCACATTTTCCATTATTTAGGGCTAATTGCCAATTTTCGCACCATACAGATATTTCTTCTAAATCGTCAATCCCTGGTTTCCTAACAAGACCCATCTACTACTTGTACTGTCTCGCTTCCTAATCTGATTCATCTATCCTAAGTTTTACCCAACCTATTGCTCTTGTTTTAATATTATTGATTCTCTTGCTGTAACCTATTTTGTGGGCATTATTCGTGCAACTAATCCTCCACACCCTTTGTTGTTGCTAACAGTATTACGATGTCACAGCAAAGCTCAAAGTTTTTGTTTCTTTTTCCTGAATTTTAAGTTCCTTTTCTAATTTTTTGCCCTTAGTTTTCTTCACGGGTTGACATATTTATATATTTAAAATATGGGGGATAGGGTACAACACCGTCTCATCACTTCTTCCCCTTCATGTTAATCGTCTCATAAAACTACACAGTCGTTCTTGTATAAGTTGTAAACAAACTTTTTCCTCCCTGTATTTTTCTCTGCAACCTCAGTAATTTCAAAACTCTTTTCTAAATCCTCAAGGTATTGAGGCTGTTATTGATTGTTGTGGCTCTTACCTTCGCAATCTGGGTGTAGATTACTGTGTGTGCTACCAGACTTGATATCAGACCAGGCAATCAGCCCGTGTCCCATCTGAATCGTGATTAGCAAATGGTTTACACAGAGGAAATGCTATCTTGTGGTCTGTAGCCAGTGGGGACGTAATGTTTGTTAATCGATAAACAATATTGTGTTATACACACCGAGGTACTAATTGAAGAGAGATATTAACATTCAACACGCAGCGTGTGTATAAATAATCATTTTCATTGCTTCTGTTTCTGGTTAAACAGGCAGTGCCACTAATTAACAGCAATGAAAAATACTGTGAAGTACAACATATTGGTTGCTAACAGCGATTCATCCGTATTAATTATACAACTAATTTCAGGACAAGTATTTCATATACCCCTCTGATACAATGAAAACTATCAGGGCAATTAGTCCCTTTCGGTTTTCAAAATTTGTGAATTTCTTTTGGTACATAGTTTATATTTAATTGTAGATATTACATTTATTTTGCGAGGAGAAAAAAATTGCGTACGTTTTTCAGGCAAAAAGGTGGAGAGCATTTACTGTTCAATTCAATGGGTGTGTCATTACTAAATGGCAACCCACCTTTAGTACATCCCTTAAGACACACAAACCGCGCAACATATTCAGGGTGGTCCATTGATAGCGACCGGGAGAAATATCTCACGAAATAAGCATCAAACGAAAGAACTACAAAGAACGAAACTCGTCTAGCTTGAAGGGGGAAACCAGATGGCGCTATGGTTGGCCCGCTAAATGGCGCTACCATAGGTCAAACGGGTATCAACTGCGTTTTTTAAAATAGGAAACCCCATTTATTTACTAATTCGTGTAGTACGTAAAGAAATATGAATGTTTTAGTTGGACCACTTTTTTCGCTTTGTGATAGATGGCGCTGTAATAGTCACAAACGTAGAAGCACGTGGTATCACGTAACATTCCGCCAGTGCGGACGGTATTTGCTTCGTGATACATTACCCGTGTTAAAAAACACCGTTTACCAATTGCGGAAAAGGTCGATATCGTGTTGATGTATGGCTATTGTGATCAAAATGCCCAACGGGCGTGTGCTATGTATGCTGCTCGGTGTCCTGGACGACATCATCCTAGTGTCCGGACCGTTCGCCTGATAGTTACGTTATTTAAGGAAACAGGAAGTGTTCAGCCACCTACAACAAATGATGATGCCCAAGTAGGTGTTTTTGCTGCTGTCGCGGCTAATCCGTACGTCAGTAGCAGACAAATTACGCGAGAATCGGGAATCTCAAAAACGTCGGTGTTGAGAATGCTACATCGACATCGATTGCTCCCGTACCATATTTCTATGCACCAGGAATTGCATGGCGACGACTTTGAACGTCGTGTACAATTCTGCCACTGGGCACAAGAGAAATTACGGGACAATGACAGATTTTTTGCACGCGTTCTATTTATCGACGAAGCGTCATTCACCAACAGCGCTAACGTAAACAGGCATAATATGGGCAACGGAAAATCCACGATGGCTGCGACAAGTGGAACATCAGCGACCTTGGCGGGTTAATGTATGGTGCGGCATTATGGGAGGAAGGATAATTGGCCCGCATTTTATCGATGGCAATCTAAATGGTGCAATGTATGCTGATTTCCTAACTAATGTTCTACCGATGTTAGTACAAGATGTTTACTGCATGACAGAATGGCTATGTACTTCCAACATGATGGATGTCCGGCACACGTGCGGTTGAAGCGGTATCGAACAGCATATTTCATGACAGGTGGACTGGTCGTCGAAGCACCATACCATGGCCCTCACGTTAACCGGATCTGATGTCCCCGGATTTCTTTCTGTGGGGAAAGTTGAAGGGTATCTGCTATTGTGATCCACCGACAACGCCTGCCAACATGCGTCAGCGCATTGTTAACGCGTGTGCGAACATTACGGAAGGCTAACTACTCGCTGTTGAGAGGAATATCGTTACATGTATTGGCAAATGCATTGTGGTTAACGAACATCATTTTGAGAATTTATTACATTAATGTGCTATTTACAGGTAACCACGCTGTAACAAATGGTTCAAATGGCTCTGAGCACTATGGGACTCAACTGCTGAGGTCATTAGTCCCCTAGAACTTAGAACTAGTTAAACCTAACTAACCTAAGGACATCACAAACATCCATGCCCGAGGCAGGATTCGAACCTGCGACCGTAGCGGTCTTGCGGTTCCAGACTGCAGCGCCTTTAACCGCACCACGCTGTAACAGCATGAGTTCTCAGAAATGATAAGTTCACAAAGGTACATGTATCACATTGGAACAACCGAAATAAAGTGTTGAAACGTACGTACGTTCTGTATTTTAATTTAATTAAGCTGCCTATTACCAACTGTTCGTCTAAAATTGTGAACCATATGTTTTCGCCATCTATCGCAAAGCGAAAAAAGTGGTTCAACTTAAACATTCATATTTCTTTACGTACTACACGAAGACGTAATAAAAATGGGGGTCCCTATTTTAAAAAAAACACAGTTGATACCCGGTTGACGCATGGCAGCGCCATCTAGCGGGCCTTCCCTCTTCAAGCTAGACGAGTTTCGTTCTTTGTAGTTTTTTCGTTTGACGCTTATTTCGTGAGATATTTGGCCTGGTCACGATCAATGGACAACCCTATATAGTGCGTGTGTCCAACGGATCCCACACGTGCTAGATGAGATTCAAGTTGGGGGAACAGGGAGGACAGTCCACTCTTGGAATATGGTCTCTTTCCAAGAGCTCTTCCGGTCGCGATGTTCAATCCGGCCGCGCATTCTCATCTATAAAAGTGAAGTCAGGGCGGGATGCACCCCTGGATTGACGCACATGAGGAAGCAACAGAGTGGGGCAATAATGTTGACCGGTGAGTGTACCGTGCTCAAAGATGCAGGTCAGTACGCAACTTGGATTGTTACGCTACCCAACGCCATAACAAGAGGAGCACGAAAACGATCATGCTGGCCAACGCTGGGTGTACCCTCATGTGGCGAGAAGTTGGAATTGGTAATACACCCAGGAACATTGCCTGAAATGTTAGATAGCTTAGGTGATTTTATTACGTTAAGTAGAGGCTGCATCCCAGCTTGATAGACCGCAAGTAACATATTTCAAAGTGTCAAACCTTCACCTAAACCCACTGTGATTCCTTGTAAACGGTTATCGTTTGCACTCTGTATAACATGTTCCATTTTTCATTACACGTATGGAAAATGCCATATTCAGTGCAGATCATAAATTCACATGAACAATTACAGAGTACACACAAAAATACATGTAAAACAACTGGAAGTTGCTAATGACAAGAAGTGTTCGTGCTCCATACCGGAAGGCCTGATCAAAAAGTGTTTAGTGCGGATTTCTCCTGGACCATTTCCGGCTGTGACGTTCCGGCAGTCTGTGTAAATCGTCAGGTAGGCAGTAGCGCGACGGAGTGGCCACGGCAGAGAACAAAAGAAACACTCCCCAGGGCAGAAGGGCCAGAGGGGTGAAGTGGTGGAGGAGGTGGGGGGGGGGGGAGGGAGGGAGGAAGGAAGGCGTGAATCTTTAATGGCGACCAATTCCGATAGCCCGGGAAATGGCTGCTTCCCGGCGTGCCGTCCCGAGACTCGCTTTCTTTCTCGCGCCACTTTATTTCGTTTCCGCTTCCGGGCCGTGTTTTCGAGACTCCGGAACTCTGGCTAACTGGGTGCCGCCACCTCCAGCGGCTGTTTGCTTAAATGGCGTGCAAAGCCAGGGCCGAGTAGTCCGCTATCAGGCGGGGCGGCTTATTTTCCCAGACTGTCGAGCCTCGTTCCCTCTTCCCACAACGATGAAGTACGCAAAGCTACTTGCTGTTTGTCCGGTTGACCAATTAGTGAAGTGCACTGCATATATGTGTCTGTGTATAGATAATTTGCGTCGATAATTGATGTGACACACCACTTTTGGTCAAATGTTTGCGAGGAGCGGAAACGAGATCCCTAGAAATTATGCTATAGATTTTGTCCGAATTTTCGTAGCAAAGGAAGAGCGGAAAATAGGCAAGTGGGGAAACAAATATGACCAACGTGAAGTCTACTGCCGTCCGGAGTGGCCGAGCGGTTCTAGGCGCTACAGACTGGAACCGCGCTACTACTGCGCTCGCAAGTTCGAATCCTGCCTGGGGCATGGATGTGTGTGATGTCCTTAGGTTAGTTAGGTTTAAGTAGTTCTAAGATCAAGGGGACTGATGACCGCAGCAGTTAAGTCCCGTAGTGCTCAGAGCCATTTTTTGAAGTCTACTATTGCAACAGATATGTAATTTCTTGACGGTTAGAAGGGAAATTAAGAAAAAAAACTTATTTGTGATTTGCGTGAATATTACACAATGAATTTTTGTCCGAATCATCATAGTTAAACGAACAGTGGCAAATGGAATAGGGTAACAAACTGACTAGTATGACGTCAAGTTTTACAAAAAACGGTTTAACAGGTTGGAAGTATTCAGAGCGATTAACGAAAAGATAAAGAGTGATTAGAGGGATGATTTTTTTCAGAAGTTTCGTAGTCAAATCAAGAGTTGGCATCAACCTGCCAAGTGTGAGATCTGGTTGTGGGAAAAAATATTTAACTCCATGAAAGTAATGATAATTAAGAAAAACTTATGTACTCATTTGAGGGAAAATTCAGATTTTTTATAAATGGCTGCTGCTAGTTATGTAAATTAATTATAAGATAATTCCTCTCTTCATGCTGTAGCTAATTTAATCGAAATAAGGTATCTCGTGCTTTACGTACTCTCAGTAATAATAGAATACTCTGATGTAATGAAACATTATTATTATTCAGCATCAGATTGAGAAGGGGAAGCAACATATACTTGCGTGGCTCCCTTTCCCGTTTAGAATGTGCCGCCAATCATTCTGGAACAGCGAGGCATCGTGCGAGTGATCTACGATTTGAGAAGTGAAGTTTTCTTAGAAATTCCCGAACGTCACTCGCACTGAAAATGTACTTATGGGCCAGTTTACAACAGAATTTGAAGCATATTAGAAAGGGGGGGGGATATAAGTAGTATGTTAATCGGCCTCGACTGTTCTGTTCACACAATGACACGTCGGACACGGTTGGATACGTGAAGAAAAACTTGGCACATAGAAAGTAAATGATTAAGGTTGTCCAACAACTAAAGCAATCACAAATTTAGAGTAATTGAGACTATAATTACGAGCTTGGATTTGAAACACATATAACATGTTAACACTTACGTCAATAAAAATGACAGAGCCTGAGTGGTTTGTTATGTCAATAAAAGTTTATAAGTCACGTAGAAATCTCCATTCATTAACCACTCTGTGCTTTTCGCACATACTAGTCTCACATGCAAAAAAATAACAGTATTTCTCAATATATTTAAACAAATTAAAAATCTTATAATGACGCCTATGTAATGGTGCGTCCGTATTATACAGGAGATAAAAAGAGAGTCAATATCGTCCGGCAGTGGACGATGGGTTGCGCGCTTGTTTTTTTGTTTCAAATGTCTTCCGAATCTGTCTTTAATATCGATGTTTCTACATATGCGCCGAATTAGTCTATAGTTTCTTAGGCGTGTCAGGGGCGCTGGATTCATTTCGTCTTGCAAATCGTCAAAATACATCATTACAATACGTAGTTAAATATTATACATTTGCAAATAAATGGCTCTTGGCCTCTTTCATTACTCAAATCAGTGTTTTATGTGACGAGATGTGGCGGTGTGAAAATGCATCATCTCAATGCCTACCGCAATCAATAAAATGTTCCGGGCTGTTATGCGTGGTCGAAGACATTTGATTTTAAAACCCGACGTTTCGCCCCTATCTGCGGAGGAATTTTCAATGGGGATCGTATTTCGGACACACCCTGGATCGCTACTGACTATCAATAGCGAGTCCGGGTCTGAATCCGACATTCAACAAAGCTACGATTCCCCTTGAAAATGTCCTCCGCAGATAGGGGCGAAACGTCGAGTTTTAATATGAAATCCCTTCGACCACGACATAGTAGACCGAAATATTTTATTAACTGTGACAACTCCGGCCATGAAAGCTTACATTTTAAGGAATACATGTCGGTATTTACATAACAATAATTTATAAACAAACTTAAAAACAAGTTTTTTGCAAAAAAAGAAGAAAAGGGAAAAGAACGTTCAAATGTTGTATGAAATGTGACTTGTCTAAAAACTCCTTCCGATTAGGCTTCGGAAGGCCCAACGGTACCTACCGACCGCCGTGTATATCCTCTGCCTACAGGCGTTACTGGATGCGGATGATGATGATGATGATGATGATTACTTTGTGGGGCGCTCAACTGCGCGGTTATCCGCGCCCGAACAAGTTCCCAACGTTTGCTCAGTCCAATCTCGCCTCTTTCATGAATGATGATGAAATGAGG
The DNA here is from genome assembly GCF_023864345.2 of Schistocerca serialis cubense. Lineage (NCBI taxonomy): Eukaryota > Metazoa > Arthropoda > Insecta > Orthoptera > Acrididae > Schistocerca > Schistocerca serialis. Next base: position 100,011,534 of record NC_064649.1, read on the forward strand.
AGGACAACACAAACACATAGTCATGTCGAGGCAGGTGAAAATCCCTGACCCCGCCGGGAATCGAACCCGCGATCCCGAGTTCGGGAAGCGAGAACGCGACCGCGAGACCACGAGCTGCGGACCTGAATGCGGATATGGAGGGGCATGTGGTCAGCACATCGCTCTCCCGGGCCGTGTGTCAGTTTCCGAGACCGGAGCCGCTACTTCTCAACCAAGTAGCTACTCAGTTGGCCTCACAAGGGCTAAGAGCACACCACCTGGCAGCAGTGTTCGTCAGATACGGACGGTTCCTCATCCAAGCGCTAGCCATGTCCGACAGCCCTTAACGTCAGTGATGTGACGGGAACCCGTGTCACCACTGCGGTGAGGCCATTTGGCAACTTGTCTAAAAGTTAGACATAAATTAGATTGGAGACACGTCTCATGTACCTCATTTGCTGCACACGATTTTCAGCATCACTCCATGGCGCGTCAAATGTTATATAGTCTACTTTATTCCTTACTTTTAGCCAAATGTTTTCAAGAAACATTTGATCGTTTTTTCCTACAATTTTTTTTTTCGTTATTACAGTTTGGACGAAGGCATGAATTCCAGCACAGTATACAGTATTGCTTTACTTATGAGATTTCGGTAGAGCATGTCTGTGAAACGAAAATACACTGACAGAAATGCAAACGGCGTGAATACTTTGACTGAACGCTACCGAACTGCTACTTACGTATTTCCTTTCCTGTACCATGTGTCGATTAAAAAAAATTGTGGTAGGATCTTATGGGACGAAACTGCTTAGGTCATCGGTCCCTAAGCTTGCACACTACTTAAGTTAAACTAACTTACGCTATATACTAACATGGTTATGGTTCGGACATGTCGGAAAGAACAGACACCATTGATGACCTGCAGCTGTCTAGAACGAAATTAGAATTATGTTAATACCTCCAGCTGCTAACAGGCGTTGATATATATCAACGGGGACAAGTCAAAATGTGTGCCCCAACCGGGACTCGAACCTGGGATCTCCTGCTTACATGGGAGACGCTCTATCTACCTGAGCCACCGAGGGCACAGAGGATAGCGCGACTGCAGGGACTATCTCGCGCACGCCTCCCGCGAGACCCACATTCTCACCTTGTATGTCCACACACTACATTCGTAGTGTCCCACCCCAACACACTCATCACTCGTGGAAGATATTCTTACCAAGTGCCGTAAGAGTTCAGGGTGTGGTGTCACCGCCAGACACCAGACTTGCTAGGTGGTAGCCTTTAAATCGGCTGCGATCCGTTAGTATACGTCGGACCCGCGTGTCGCCACTATCAGTGATTGCAGACCGAGCGCCGCCACACGGCAGGTCTAGAGAGACTTCCTAGCACTCGCGCCAGTTGTACAACCGACTTTGCTAGCGATGGTTCACTGACAAAATACGCTCTCAGTTGCCGAGACGATAGTTAGCATAGCCTTCAGCTACGTCATTTGCTACGACCTAGCAATTCGCCAGTACCAGTTACTATTGACACTGTAATAATGTACCGTCAAGACCGACGTTCACCATTAATGGATTAAAGTTAAGTATTCCACCTGCTACATCCGTTTTTTCTAAATTCTAATTTCCTTGTCCTGTTCCAGACCTCACGCGAGCCTGCGTGCCTTTCGGCTTCCTCTAGTAGCCCGGTGTTGGCTGTCCTGCCAACCCACAACACAGGGAATATGTGTGCATCCGCACAGAAAAAGGTCATGGCCGGTATTGTCAGAACCATATACTTATATGGATGTGCTGTCTGTTCTTTCGGACATATTCGCGAGATAGTCCCTGCAGTCGCGCTGTCCTTTGCGCCCTCGGTGGCTCAGATAGATAGAGCGTCTGCCATGTAAGCAAGAGAACCCAGGTTCGAGTCCCGGTTGGGGCACACATTTTCACCTGTCAACGTTGATATATATCAACGCCAGTTAGCAGCTGAAGGTATTAATATAATTCTAATTTTGAACTTACACTATGGACGACACTGACACCCATGCCCGAGGGCGGACTCGAACCTCCGACGGGGCAACCGCACTGACCGTGATAAGGCGCCTGAGACCACGCGGCTACCCCGCGCGGCGTCGATTTCTCGTTATTACTAGCACAGAAGGAAGCCATCCCTACAGATAGAGAATGGCGAAAGTAAATTTGTACGGCATGGGTTGGCTAGGAAGTCCAGAGGAGCAGGTTCAGCTTCCCAATTAGTAAAGCTTCTCCTGTCGTTCGTGTGCATTAGCACTCTTCCTTTGCAAGTATGAGAGTTGTTTGTGTTGAGTGCAGATGACAGTAAGGTGTGTGTGTGTGTGTGTGTGTGTGTGTGTGTGTGTGTGTGTGTGTGTGTGTGTGTGAGAGAGAGAGAGAGAGAGAGAGAGAGAGAGAGAGAGAGAGAGAGAGAGAGAGAACAGCTTTCGTCTCATCCTGGCAATGAAACATTTGTGCTTCACAGTGCAACACTTCCCATATGTTTCCTATACCTCATTCAGCAAGTTCCTTATAACATATGAAAAAAGGGAAATACATAAAACATTGCGAAATAGTGCCTAATGAGATTTTTGAGTTAGCTAGGAGCCCCTGAAAGATGGTGATTTGAAATGTGTCCAGTAACAAACGAGTTAAGGCTTTGGCAGTATGAGATACAAGATACGTAGTTCTGTATTCCTTGCACAGACTTGCTTTTAGATTCTTTAGTATGGATTTTTTCCACGCAAAGAGTCCAATTCTTATTTGCTGTTTCTAGATCTAAAGCTTTCTTTCAATACCTGTACTGATATTATTCCATTTTTTCCTATCGCTCATTTTTTCAATCATCTCCTGTGTAACCGATTCCTTCAAAGCTATGTTTTTCCCTCATCACGTCTTTTACTTACCCATTCCTCCTATCATCCTGCTAGTCTTTCCTTTGCCTAGTATCTACACTCAGTATGACGATGAAATTTGCATATTTTACTCACACATTGATGGCATACAAAATTGCTAAAATCTGAAAATGACTTGCAACAAACTACATCTCATCATGAAGTGTTCCACATGCTTGGATATATAATTACTGATTCAACTTCTGTCTCTGCAGATTTTCAGGACATATACTTCGTCCTTCGAAACAGCACAGTGAACAAACAGTGTGGGAAGTTCGGAAATGTTGGTTGATCAAAATAATTGTTACTTAGCTGGCATAATTCTTCTTCGTTGTTTCTCGTGGTTCAGATGTCAAAGCCTTCTTTCTAGCTTTCCTGTGCAATATTGACAAAACATTTGGATTTACAGTAGTTCATGCGTTTGATCTTGTTGTATCAGTTCTAATCACTATCACATTTCAGTTTCCACTTTGTTAATATATTCTTGAAATCATTTCACAAATTTTAAATAACGCTCTTTCTTTGTGGTTCAAAATTATAAAAACACACTTTTGACACTGTTATTTAGACATAATGGGCAACTCTCGCCCATTTTTGACCACGCGCGGATATACACAAATCATCTCGGTAAACTACTCCCCAGCAACTAACTTACTTACTTTACCCATTCATAGTCATTAGATTGTTAAATACAAAGAAAACAACACCTTAGTCAAGGAGTATCAAATTTCTCAACGCTTTCATACGTCTCTGACATTATCAAAATAATTAAGACAATTTTTTTATAATAAAAGTTTACAAAATTTACGACCGTTAAAAAAGGGGTATCGCAAAACATCTTGTACCGGAAATTACGCTGGGTACATGGAACATGGTGTAGTCAGACCAGTTGCATTACGATGTCCAAATAGTAGCGTTTTCCGATAGACAGCAGATAGGAGTAACGTCATTGACATTACGTATAGAAGGGTAAACTATGACACGGTTTACGCATCCAGAATTCACCTCTGAACATTGTTTCTGAGGAGATCATTTTACGCTTCGAGTCCGAAGCTGGAAATTCAGTCAGCGTGTCCCAGAATTTGATGGCGGCTGTAGAGACTGCAATTCTGCGTTCTGCGATATCGCTGCTGGCCTTCGTCGAGATACCACGTCAATACTACGAATTCGGAATCGACCTCTTCAGAAGAGCTACAGTCAACGCCATAGAGCAGGGAAGGCCGAGCGGCCGGCACCCGCACCGTGACCGGTGCTGTGGCTCGCGTGTGGAACTCCGCCGCCTGGCCGCACTGTACGCTCACCCCAGTCCCACGCCACGCCGTCTGAGTGGGAAGCAGCAAACACGCCACATCCAGACGACAATGACATTGCGCAGGGAGCACTGAACGTCTTGCATGCAGCTTCGTTTCAGATTTCATAACGACACGAATCACACACACACAAAAAATCACTATTATTTATTTTTGGCGCGCCGAAGACATAACAACATCACTACTGAACGAAATTGGCGAGTCACATGTAGCAAATACATTTAATAATCATTTCTTAATTATAGTAGAAAATATAGCAAAAACACTTCAAGAGAAAAGTCACAGCAGCGCTTCGGAAAAGCAAATCTCATAAATCATTCAAATGAATGTACCGCGAACTTCTATTTACGAAATTAAGAAAATGATACATTCTCTCAAAAATAAAAGCTCATCTGCTTTTAATGCTGTTTCCAACAGGCCAGAGAAGCTCTCTTGCCCTACAGACTACCGGCCATTAAAGTTGCTACATCGCGAAGATGACGTGCTACAGACGCGACATTTAACCGACAGGAAGAAGATGCTGTGATATGCAAATGATTAGCTTTTCAGAGCATTCACACAAGGTTGGCGCCGTTGGCGCCGTTGGCGACACCTACAACGTGCTGACACGGGGAAAGTTTCCAACCGATTTCTCATTCACAGACAGCAGTTGACCGGGGTTGCCTGGTGAAACGTTGTTGTGATGCCTCGTGTAAGGAGGAGAAATGCGTACCATCACGTTTCCGACTTTGATAAAGGCCAGATTGTAGCCTATCGCGATTGCGGTTTATCGTATCGCGACATTGATGCTCGCGTCGGTCGAGATCCAATGACTGTTAGCAGAATATGGAATCGGTGGGTCCAGGAGGGTAATACGCCGTGCTGGATCCCAACGGTCTCGCATCACTAGCAGTCGAGATGACAGGCATATTATCCGCGTGGCTGTAACGGGTCATGCAGCCACTTCTCGATCACTGAGACAACAGATGGGGACGTTTGTAGACAACCATCTGCACAAACAGTTCGACGACGTTTGCAGTAGCATGGACTACCCGCTCGGAGACCATGGCTGCGGTTACCCCTGACGCTGCATCACAGACAGGAGCGCCTGCGATGGTGTACTCGACGACGAACCTGGGTGCACGAATGGCAAAACGTCATTTTTTCGGATGAATACAGGTTCTGTTTACAGCATCATTATGGTCGCATCCGTGTTTGGCGATATCGCGGTGAACGCACATTGGAAGCGTGTATTCATCATCGCCATACTGGCGTATCACCCGGCGTGATGGTATTGGGTGCCACTGGTTACACGTCTCGGTCACCTCTTGTTCGCATTGACCGCACTTTGAACAGTGGACGTTACATTTCAGATGTGTTACGACCCGTGGCTCTACCCTTCATTCGATTACTGCGAAATCCTACATTTCAGCAGGATAATGCACGACCACCTGTTGCAGGTCCTATACGGGCCTTTCTGGATACAGAAGATGTTCGACTGCTGTCCTGGCCAGCACAGTCTCCAGATCTCTCACCAACTGAAAACGTCTGGTCAATGGTGGCCGAACAACTGGCTCGTCACAATACGCCAATCACTACTCTCGATGAACTGTGGTATCGTGTTGAGCCTGCATGGGCAGCTGTACCTGTACACACCATCCAAGCCCAATTTGACTCAATGCCCAGGCGTATCAAGGCCGTTATTACGGCCAGGGATGGTTGTTCTGGGTATTGATTTCTCACGATCTATGCACCCAAATTGCGTGAAAATGTAATCACATGTCCTAGTATAATATGTTTGTCCAATGAATACTCGTTTATCATTTGCATTTTTTCTTGGTGTAGCAATTTTAATGGCCAGTAGTGTAATAAGTCCAGTGTTACCTTAAATATCTGATACGTCACCAACACAAGACGTTTCTACAGAGTTTGTGAAATATGCCGTTGTCATACCCCCTTTTAAGAAAGGTGATAGAAGAGGTGCCAATAAATGTCAGCCTCTTTCACTGCTGACATCATTTTACAAAATTTTTGGGAAGGGGATGTAGTCCAGAGCAGTATATCTCTGAGCAACAACAGTATCCTCAGCAAACCACAGTTTGTGTTTAACAAAAAATGCTTACCGAAAATGCTATTTGCATGTTCACTCGTGAAATTTTGGAAGCACTAATTTACAAAATAGTGCCATTGGTGTTTTCTGCGGCCTGTCTGAGCCAACTGATTGTGTCAATCACATTATTATCCTAAGAATACGTGAATTGAAGTTTATGGGCTATACGGTATAACCAACCAATGGATAAAGTCGTATCTAACCAAAAACTTCACGAAGTTGTACTAAGTAGTTCAACCAATGTATTCTGGGTACATTACTCCGATTGGCGAGAAATCACGTATACGATTTCTCAAGACTCAATCTTAGGTCCAATATTGTTCCTCATATGCGTACACGATATTCCATCTAATAGATAACAATTACAATAGTTTTTTTCAGATGACATACCGTAGACAACCGAAAAATACATACACAAACAGAAGAAATGGTTAACATTGTTCTTAAAAGTATCATTCAACTACATCTACGTATACATGGCTACTCTGGAAATCACACTTAACTGCCTGGCAGAGCGTTCATCAAATTACCTTCACAATAATTATCTGACTACTTTTCTGTGAATGGTATCACCTCACTTTTAAAAAGTCACAAGATGAGATAATACACAGATGGTAACTGTAACACGAAGCAAGGAAATAATAAATAGGGTGGAAACTTTGAAGTTCTTAGCTGTGCATATTGATGTGGATTTAAACGGGAAAAAGCAGATCTTGGAACTTCTAAAAAAAACTTAATTCAGCAACATTTACAGTTATTGCAAATAACGGAGAGAATAATTTGACATATTTTGCATATTTTCATTCAGTATAGTGGAATAATGTTTTGTTGAAACTCATCTTCCAGAAAGAAAGCTTTCATCGCTCAATAATGTGGTATAATAACACACTGAGCTGGCAGAAGTCATGGGACACCCCCTAACATGGAGTCCGACCCTCTTTTGCCCGACATAGCGCAGAAACTCAACCTGCAATGGATTCAGCAAGTCGTTAGAAGTTCACTGCGGAAATAGTGAGATGTACTGCTTCTGTAGCTGACCATAACTGCGAAACTGTTGCCAGTGCACTGCCCTTTCGATTATTTCCCACAAAAGTTCGATGGGATTCATCTTGGGCCATCTGGGTGGCCAAATCATTGGCTGGCACTGTCCAGAATGTTCTTCAAACCAATCGTGAACCACTGTGGCCCAGTGACATGGCGCATTCTTTCTCTCTCTCTCTCTCTCTCTCTCTCTCTCTCTCCCCCCCCCCCCCCCCCCCCGCCACAAGTATTTATCCCGATTTGCGTTACTTGCTGTTTAACCGGATGTGGCATGTTAAGGGGTGGCCAGATGCCCTTCCTGTCGCCACCACAACCCTCCAGGAAGGAATTATTGTACCCCAACTGTCCGTGTCTAGTGTAATCCATGGAACAGTGCGAACGTGTTCAGATGTATGCGAGCTGTGTAACTGAGCCGGAACGTGGAGAGCAGCCCGGTATTCACCTAGCTGGATGTGGAAAACCGCCTAAAAACCACGTCCGTGTTGGCCGGCACATTGGCCCTCATCGTTAATCCGCCGGGCGGATTCGATCTGGGGCCGGAGCGGCTACCCGCCGAGTCCAGGAAGCAGCGCGTTAGCACTCTCGGCTACCCTGGTGGGTGGTGACATGGCGCATTGTCATCCATAAAAATTCCATTGTTGTTTGGGAACAAGAAGTCCAAGAATGTCTTTGACTGGTCTCTGTGTAACCATTTCCAATGAATGATCAGTTCAGCTGGACCAAAGGACCCAGTCCGATGTAAAAACGATCCGCACCATTATGGAGCCACCACCAGCTTTCACAGTTGCTTCTTAAAAACTTAGGTCCATGGCTTCGTGGTGTCTGCGTTGTCTGTAGTGAGGCGTAATGCCTCGAAGTTGGCATTCTTTGTACCCTCTTGACACTGTGCATCTCGGAGTATTGAAATACCTAACGATTTCCGAAGTAGGATGTTCCATGTATCTAGCCCCAACTACCATTCCGCGTTCCAAGTCTGTTAATTCCCATCGTGTGGTTACAACCAAGCGGGAAAAACCTTTTCACATCAAACATCTAAGTACAAATGACATCATCGTCGGTGCACTGTCCTTTTATACCTTGCGTACACGATACTACCGCCATCTGCATATTTACGTATCGCTATGCCATAGCTTCTGTAGTATGTCTTTTTAGGAGCTGGGCATTCTGACAGCTCCATCACGGTATATTTATTCCCTCATGAAATTTGTTGTAAATAATGAACAATGATGGACATAATTACAATAGCAGAAGTAACAATCACATTCATTACTGAACATAAAGACCGTCTTTAGCACAGAAAAGGGTGCACAATGCTGCAACTGAATTTTTTGATCACTTACCGAGTGACGCTGAATGTCTGACAGATAATAAAATTAAATTTTGGAACAACTTGAAAAAGTTTCTGTTCTGTAGAAAATTTTCCCTAATTGTTATGTGAAAGGGGTGCTGGGCAGGAATTACTAACTCACATATGTATCTTTTAAAGAAAAAAAGCTTATAAATATTCAGCATGTAGCCTTATTTACGAATTAATTTGTGTGTGAATGTAGATGACTCCTCCCACGTCATTACTATTTATCGTGCAAAATGCTCCTTAGAACATGAAACTTACTAAGTATATCTGCTATGTATTGTCGGAAAATGGGCAGACGGTACAGTTTCGCAGATTTCTGTCACGTGGCTTACCACGTGATGGTGACTCGATTAATTTCATACCAAAAAGTCTTTCAAGCACTTAGGCTACATCGATCGAAACATTGATTTACTTTTGCGACCTCATCATAAAAACGTGAAACTCTTCCTGAAGAGCCGGCCGCTGTGGCCCTAGAGGCTCCATGCGCGTAAGTCCGGTCGCATGTTGGAATCCTGCCTTGGACGTGGATGTGTGTGATGTCCTTTGGTTAGTTAAGTTTAAGTAGTTTTAAGTCTAGAAGACTGAGGACCTCAGATGTTAAGTCCTATAGTGCTTAGAGCCATTTGAATCTTTTTTTTCTTCCTGAAGATGATAACGTAGAAGTCCCAGACAGTTACAGCGTGAAAGAATTTGTCTTTTAAACGGGAATTCCATTGCAGATCGATCAGTTCCATCTGCACATGTAAAGGGGAGCACTCAACAGAAATAACGAACGGTCTCGAAAACAGCTAAAAAGCAGATGTAAGGCTGCCAGTATCCTCAAAGCGCTTAGAAAATTACTTCTGTATTTCTTTCAACGTGACAATGAATTCTTCAATATTCGCCTGTGAGCTCAGGTAAATGGACGGTTTCTTTTGTCAGAAGTTTCTCCTTTCAGAATACGATTTTCTTTTTAAATGCATCGCAAGTTTTCTCGTACCTTGCCAAGTCTTACTGTGGGCACTGTGCAATCAAGTCTGCTTTAAGTCAGAGAGCTGCAATCCATTACGTACCTTGTAATTTTCGTTCTTGCTTTCCTTTTTCGTTAAGAAACTCTAGAACAGCGACCTTGAATCGAAAAATCGTTCCAGGCATGCCGCTTGACAATAACCAACGTTCTTTGCAGTAACTTTCTTTGTAGTATCTCCTTATTCTTCGTGCACAAGGACATATATTACGCGGATGTTTCGTTATCCCGAGCTACTCTGCGATCTGTTATGATATTGTTCCAGTTAGCTTGCTGCTCTCGCGATTTCTATAATTTTATCACGTTTGTTTCCTATTTCCTGGCCAGTAATTTCTGTCGCTTTGAGAAGATTCCCTTTGGGAAGCCAGTACAGAGAACCTCTGTATCTGACAGTAATATCTATTGCGCACGCGTGTAGGATGGCTAATAGTGCTTATGCCAGTGGTATCCAAATGGCTCCTGTGAACTGCAGCAACACAGTGCTCTGTGTTCGTGGTCTAGTGGCTAGCGTTGCTGTCTCTGGATCATGGGGTCCCGGGTACGATTCCCGGCCGGGTTGGGGATTTTCTCTGTCCAGGAACTGGGTGTTTGTGTTGTCCCCATCATTTCATCACCACCACCATTATCATTCGTGACAGTGGCTCGATTAGACTGTGTAAAAATTGAGACCATGTACGGGTGCTGATGACCGCGCAATTGAACGCCCACAGGCCAAACATGACCATCATCACAGTGCTATGTGAACGCCGTAGGACTGACATACATCGACTGTATCGCAATTAGTATGCCCAGACACTGACTGCAAATCCAGACTGCATCATGATAAACTCCAACCGGTAGACAGGCGGCCTTCGAGCAACAAGTAGGTAGTCTTAGAGGGTGTTTCAAAAATGACCGGTATATTTGAAACGGCAATAAAAACTAAACGAGCAGCGATAGAAATACACCGTTTGTTGCAATATACGTGGGACAACAGTACATTTTCAGGCGGACAAACTTTCGAAATTACAGTAGTTACAATTTTCAACAACAGATGGCGCTGCAAGTGATGTGAAAGATATAGAAGACAACGCAGTCTGTGGGTGCGCCATTCTGTACGTCGTCTTTCTGCTGTAAGCGTGTGCTGTTCACAACGTGCAAGTGTGCTGTGGACAACATGATTTATTCCTTAGAACAGAGGATTTTTCTGGTGTTGGAATTCCACCGCCTAGAACACGGTGTTGTTGCAACAAGACGAAGTTTTCAACGGAGGTTTAATGTAACCAAAGGACCGAAAAGCGATACAATAAAGGATCTGTTTGAAAAATTTCAACGGAATGTGACGGATGAACGTGCTGGAAAGGTAGGGCGACCGCGTACGGCAACCATAGAGGGCAACGCGCAGCTAGTGCAGCAGGTGATCCAACAGCGGCCTCGGGTTTCCGTTCGCCGTGTTGCAGCTGCGGTCCAAATGACGCCAACGTCCACGTATCGTCTCATGCGCCAGAGTTTACACCTCTATCCATACAAAATTCAAACGCGGCAACCCCTCAGCGCCGCTACCATTGCTGCACGAGAGACATTCGCTAACGACATAGTGGACAGGATTGGTGACGGCGATATGCATGTGGGCAGCATTTGGTTTACTGACGAAGCTTATTTTTACCTGGACGGCTTCGTCAATAAACAGAGCTGGCGCATATGGGGAACCGAAAAGCCCCATGTTGCAGTCCCATCGTCCCTGCATCCTCAAAAAGTACTGGTCTGGGCCGCCATTTCTTCCAAAGGAATCATTGGCCCATTTTTGAGATCCGAAACGATTACTGCATCACGCTATCTGGACATTCTTCGTGAATTTGTGGCGGTACAAACTGCCTTAGACGACACTGCGAACACCTCGTGATTTATGCAAGATGGTGCCCGGCCACATCGCACGGCCGACGTCTTTAATTTCCTGAATGAATATTTCGATGATCGTGTGATTGCTTTGGGCTATCTGAAACATACAGGAGGCGGCGTGGATTGGCCTTCCTATTCGCCAGACATGAACCCCTGTGACGTCTTTCTGTGAGGACACTTGAAAGACCAGGTGTACCGCCAGAATCCAGAAACAATTGAACAGCTGAAGCAGTACATGTCATCTGCATGTGAAGCCATTCCGCCAGACACGTTGTCAAAGGTTTCGGGTAATTTCACTCAGAGACTACGCCATATTATTGCTACGCATGGTGGATATGTGGAAAATATCGTACTATAGAGTTTCCCAGACCGCAGCGCCATCTGTTGTTGACAATTGTAACTACTGTAATTTCGAAAGTTTGTCTGCCTGAAAATGTACTGTTGTCCCAAGCATATTGCAACAAACGGTGTATTTCTATCGCTGCTCGTTTAGTTTTTATTACCGTTTCAAATATACCGGTCATTTTTGAAACACCCTGTATTTGGTGTTATTTCTAATTTATTGTTTGAGCAGTACTTTTTCACCTGAGGAAGAATGTCAAAATGTTATTTCTAAGCTGACTGTGAAGTGCTCTGTCGGCAGAACTGGCAGGCAAGAGTATACTGAACATGATAGAAAACCACAAAATTTGTAAAATTTAAAATTTTCCCGACGTATCAACTGATCAAAGAGATTACGGGACTGCAGCCGGTCGTCGAAAACTTAATTGCACGATATTTCGGCTGGACAACTGCGAGCCATTTTCAGGTGAGCCGAACGAGGACTGACAAAGACGTTCTCCGCTCCGTCTTACATAGTGCGCTGATAGTACTGCCGCACATTCGTTCCAGTCGCGGAGACAGAAGGACCACACCGCCCAGCGGCAGCGCTCTCGGTGGTGGGACTGCAAGACTCAGCTGCCGTCGGTATTGTCGCTGGCCGTAGCTGTCGAAGTCTTCTGGCGTCTTCGCCTCGAGCAGATTTCGGATATAACGGGATTCCACGCGATTTTCAGTTGGTAACCAGTGTCACGGTTCATTAGATTCTCCGCAATGCGTATTTCAGCGGATTCTTTGATAATGGAGTCCCAATAGGTTGTTGCTGTGGCCAAAATCGAAGTTCCGTCGCACTTCATCGAATGTCCGTTAAAAAAATACAATGTTCAGCAACTGCAAACTTACTGGGTTGAAGTAGGCGAGTGCAACGTTGATGTTCCGTACAACGGTCTTCCACTGTACGCGTTGTCTGTCCTATATAGGCCATACCACATTGAGACGGTATTTTGCAAATTCCCGCCTTCCGCAGTAACAAATCATCCTTCGCCGATCCAACCAGATCCGAAATCTTAGAAAAACCACTTTCACATGAAAATTATTAAGAATCCTCGCTATTTTGAAGGACATATTTCCAACGAAGGGACGAAAAGCTAGCGACTTGGTTGGCGCGTTCTTCTCTTTATCCACTTCCCGGTTCCTGGCTTTAGTTGAGAGGGCCCTGTTGATTTCCCGGGGACGAGTATCCATTGTCTCTGAACTCCGTCATTAAATGTGCAAGTTCCTTAGGCAAATTCTCTGTATCCGACACCGTATTTGCCCTGTGCACAAGGGTTTTAAGTGCACGCATGGGCTGGGATGGGTGATGGCAACTTAAATAATGCAAGTACAGATCAGTGTGAGTGGGCTTACGATAAACAGAATGTCACATCGAGCCGTCATTCTTCCGTTTAACCAAAATATCCAGGAATGGAAGGCAACCATCTTCCTCTAGTTCCATAGTAAATCGAATATTCTCGTGGATGAAAAAACTCCACTGACTTTTCTTCTCCGTGAGGCCACACAATGAAAGTGTCATAGACGTATCTCCAAAAAACAGTTGGTTTACAAACCGCTGATTCAAGTGCTCTTTCCTCAAAATCCTCCATAAAAAAGTTAGTCACCAGAGGAGACAGAGGGCTGCCCATGGCGACACCGTCAGACTGTTCAAAAAATTCCTGGTTAAACATAAAATAGGTTGAGGAACGAGCATATCGAAATAGAGCAGTGATGTCCGATTCAAACTGTTGGCCAATTAGCGTCAAGGAATTCGCAATAGGTACCTTTGTGAAAAGGGAAACTACATCAAAACTCACTAGAAGATCCGAACTACTGAAGTGGAGAGCCCCCAGTCTGTTGATGGTCTCAGCAAAGAAGCTAGATGTTTGCCTAAATCATGTGTGTATATTTATATGGATTTCCATAGAATTTCGTTCTAAAATCATATGTGGGTGCGTCAATATTACTCACTATAGGCCGTAACGGAGGACCTTCTTTATGTACTTCAGGAAGACCATACAGTCTCGGTGGTATGCTGCCATGTGTTCATAACCGCTTGATGGTCTCTGGAGCTAACGAGGAAGAATTCAAAAGTGCACACGTCTTCCGTTGTACACGTGCTGTTGGGTCTTGATCAATCTTCCTGTACGTAGTATCACTACATAGACTACACATCTTCTCCAAATACAGCCTACAAGGCAGAGAACTTTTTCGTTAGTCCTCGTTCGGCTCACGTGAAGATGGCTGGCAGTTGTCCTGCCGAAATATCGTGAAATAAAGTTTACGACAACCAGCTGCAATCCCGAAATCTCTTTGAATCACAAAATTTCTTAGAATATTTTTAAAAAGACCTGTTAAGAAACAGTTTAAAGCAGCTTATACTTCCTAACACTATTTTTACTTCTTTAAAGTTGCGAATGTAGGCAGGGAAAACTAGAAATTCTGTATGATTTTTTGATCTGAAAATATTAGATATAATACGATTGGTCCACAATGATGCACATGTAATATTCTTATGTACTTTGAAGACATAAAGTAGAGATCCTAAAATTGAGAGAGAGAGATTCCAGAAATAATACGGATGTCTAACTGGGAGTTTCCTGTGGCCGGTATTTCTTGAATGTTTATGTATGGAACATACGGTTTCCTATTATCTCTCTGAAATTTAGCAAAGGTATTATCTCCTTCACACATAAATGTTAGCTCAGTCATTAAAATAGGATTCTTTGTGGATCCTTCAAAGGGATCGTCATCATCCTGGTTGTCGTCACTCTGCAGAGAGATGTTGGAGTCAGAATTAGTCTCACGAGTTTTTTTTGTTCTCCGTGTACTTGCTGGTGCTCTTGGCACAGGCATAGCTTTCTCGCTCTTTAATTTTAAGCCTAGTCCTCTTTTTTCGGAGGATTTTCTCTTTCAGCAGTGAGTTTGTTGAATTACTCTGTGGTTATAACCTATTACAATGGGTCTACCCATCTGTATTTTGCCACAGTTTTTTTAATTCTCTGTAGGAGTAAATTCTCAAAACTTGCTGAAGATTCATTGCTGCAAATAGAGATTACACTACTCCTTCCAGAACCACGAGCTTCAACTTCATCTCCAACACAACAAGGCTTCATGACATCGCATCAAAAGTTTTGTGACCCAGCTCAAGACTACCACCAGAGACTTTTATTGTTTCATTCAGTTTTGTTTTGAATTGTGTATCATATATCTGAGCTTTATTTTAATCCAGTCAACGAACAGTATGCTGTAACCTATCATGTGGGCAGATTCTTGCGTTTTTGAAGCCTGGAATTATGTTGTATGGTTCAAAGCAGGTAGTATCCACAAATTCTGATTTAGACTATGTTCTCTGACTGCTACATTGTCACTGAATAAACACAATATTCTACGTGTCCTTGAATAGTGTGAAGAAACATTTGCCTAAAATTTAGTGTATCACATTTTTTAAGAATCAACAGTGTGATTTAAGTATTATATTGAGTGCTTGATAATTATCTTGATACCGAGCGGGGTGGCGCAGTGGTTAGACACTGGACTCGCATTCGGGAGGACGACGGTTCAATCCCGCGTCCGGCCATCCTGATTTAGGTTTTCCGTGATTTCCCTAAATCACTCCAGGCAAATGCCGGGATGGTTCCTCTGAAAAGGCACGGCCGACTTCCTTCCCAATCCTTCCCTAATCCGATGAGACCGATGACCACGCTGTCTGGTCTCCTTCCCCAAACCAACCAACCAACCAACCAACCAATTATCTTGATATTATAAATGTGACCTAAATGAATAGCACTATTTCCTGCTCATGTAACACAAATTTGGTAGATACAAATGCAATATTTTCATGACTGCGGCAAATGTTCTAGAACTGCGTTCATATTTATTGTCAGTGCTGTTTGTAAAAATCATTTTTTAAACCAAAAGGCAGAGTTTGTAATAGACAAAAGTAATTATGACGAACTGTTCCGTAACAATGGCAGCATAAGTAACATTAGGAAAATTTAGGATATCCATGGTTTTCTTTTGAATAGACCAGGTTTATCATTTTTTCGTAAGTCTTACCTTTACGGCTTTTAGACAGATTACACTATGTGGTCGGCGTATCCTATGATTACTGACTCTTTGATTTACGGTTGTTAGCAACGGATCCAGGCTAAGGTCCCATCACATAACGACGTTCTGGTACTGTAATGAAATGTAGTTGAGTCTGATTATACAGACTGCTACGTGATCGACAGTCAGCTGCTTGTGGACGTGGCAGCGTGAAGTTGCCTTCTGCCTACTCCCCCGTCCCCCCTCCCTCCCCGCCCCCCCCCCCTCCCCTTCCCAGCGTACAGTTCAGCAGCAGCTCTGCCGCCTCACGTCTTTATCTCTACCGTGCACCGCCTCACAGCGCTAGCAGTTTCCTTCAATTTCCCCTTCCCTTCCTCCAACTTCCCCCTTCCCTCATAGATTTCTTACCGCCACTTCTCTCTTCTTTTTTATTTTCCTTGTGCTCTCACGTTCACTTCCTCCGATTTCCAGCTATCGCTTCCGCTCCACTGCCCACGTTTTCGGATTCACGTTTTACTGACTTTTGTCTCTTTGCTGAGACACCAACTGCTTCTTCCTTTCAAAGGTTTGGCGGTATGCAGACGTCGACCGCCATCTTGCTGATTCTCGTCTGCCCGGCTCCCATCCCCCACCCCCTTTGACGCCATCTCTCCCTCTCTGTATTTTCTTTTACGACTTTTTATTATTATTATAGTTACCATAGTTTTGGTATTCTTTACGATTTCCTGCGATACAACTGTATTTCTTCGGTTCTGTGTTGTCCTAAACACATTGAAAGCCGTCGAAACAGTGCCAGCAAAATGCTACGTTTGGTAGGTGGCGGTGGAATTTCTGTGGTAGTGAGAAGTTCTAAGTGAAATACACTGACGAGTTTCATAGTGCGCAACCTTATGTTCCGGTCAGCCTAAAATGAAACATGAACTTCAATTCGCCACGAGCTTGAATTCCCAAGCTTTTTATTCTCTGGAAACGGCAATCAGGCGATGCCAAGAGAATTAGGTTAATTAATGACACCCTAAAAACGGATGAGTTTTGTGATTTATGCAGAAAAAAACTTGTGAAGGCCGAAGAAGAATTGATATAAAATGTAGAATAGGAATGCCATGAAAAGCATTTCTGAAGAAGAAACATTTGTAAACGTACAAAGGGCAGGAAGTCTTTTCTGAAGGCATTTGTCTGAAGTGTGGTCTTGTACAGAAGTGAAACTTGGGCGATATCTACATCTACATCCATACTTCGCAAACCACCTGACGGTGTGTGGCGGAGGGTACCTTCAGTATATCGGTACTCCCTTCTATTCCAGTCTCGTATTGTTCGTGGAAAAAAAGACTGTCGGTATGCCTCTGTGTGGGCTCTAATCTCTCTGATTTTATCCTCATGGTCTCTTTGCGAGATATACGTAGGAGGGAGCAATATACTGTTTGACTCCTTGGTGAAGGTATGTTCTCGAAACTTCAACAAAAGCCCGTACCGAGCTACTGAGCGTCTGTCCTGCAGAGTCTTCCACTGTAGTTTATCTATGTATCATCTCCGTAACGCTTTCGCGGTTGCTAAATGATCCTGTAACGAAGCGCGCTGCTCTCCGTTGGATCTTCTCTCTCTCTTCTATCAACCCTTTCTGGTACGGATCCCACACCGTTGAGCAGTATTCAAGCAGTGGACGAACAAGTGTACTGTAACCTACTTCCTCTGTTTTCGGGTTGCATTTCCTTAGGATTCTTCCAATGAATCTCAGTCTGTCATCTGCTTTACCGACGATTAATTTTATATGCTCATATTTTAAATCACTCCTAATGCCTACTCCCATACTATATGTAGTTCAGAGCAAGAACAGAACTGGAGCTTTCCTAATGTTGTGCTGTAGCAGAAAGCTGAGGATTAGATGGGCAAATCACGCAAATAATGCAGACGCACTGAACAGAATTGGGGAGAAGAAAAACTTGTGATACAGCTTGACCATATGAAGGGATAGGCTGATAGGACACATTCTAAGACATCAAGAAATCGTCGATTTAGTATTGAAGTGAAGGGTGGAAAGCCGGCCGGAGTGGCCGTGCGGTTCTAGGCGCTACAGTCTGGAGCCGAGCGACCGCTCCAGTCGCAGGTTCGAATCCTGCCCCGGGCATGGGTGTGTGTGATGTCCTTAGGTTAGTTAGGTTTAATGAGTTCTGAGTTGTAGGCGACTGATGACCTCAGAAGTTAAGTCGCATAGAGCTCGGAGCCATTTGAACCATTTTGAAGGGTGGAAAGTAAAACTTGCAGAGGAAGACCAAGATATGAGTGCAGTAAGGAGATACGTAAGGATGTAGGTTGCGGTAGGCATTCGGAGGTGAAGAGGCTTGGACAGAATAGAGCAGTGTGGAGAGCTGCACCGAGCCAGCTGTTGGATTGAAGACCACAGAAGCAGCCCCAATTACGATCTAGCAGCGGAACCGAAGACGTGATGCTCTTGTGTGAAGAGAAAAACAAGGCGCCAGCCATTGATAGTTTTCTTCAACATGATCGATGAAGTGTAATGAACGCATACATAATTTTGATGATGCTGGTTACCAATAAAAGAAAATTTGACGTCGGACTTCCATTATCAATTTGGGAAAGCAACTAGCAGGGGTAAAGAAGTCAATGAAATTAATAGCACCGGATCCAGATAGGGCAGTGAAAGCAACACCTAAAAAAGGAGAAGATATACTTATTGTGTAGAGATAAAAGATAGTAAAAATCATATTGCTTGTTATGAGTGCACAGACCTCTATGCTCATAACATTCTGCAATTGTTCTAGACCTGGCGCAAATCTGCAGTGAGAAGAAAAGCCACCAGAAATAGTTCAACAATTGCGTTTTCTAAGTTTTAACTTTCAATAAATAAAATTGAAAAAATTAAAATAAATTTATTTAAGAAGTCGTTCACGTCATAGGTAGTCAAAAGAGTGACAATTTAGGTCAACTTAAACAATACATGCCTGAGAAGCTCCACTGGTAGGCAGTGCTGAAAAATAAGATGATGTATCTACTACATCCCAGCATGGTCACTTACGTACAACTCTGGATTTGTGTACAATCGACATTTGAGAATTGATGAATCTAAAGACCACAGCAACACGAGTCGCAGTAAAAACAATGAGGGTTTGAGATGCTGTGTACTCGTTTGAGACGCCGTTATCAGCACGTCACAGTCTTTCAAAGAGACCTCACTGTGGGTCTCCAGTTCTATTGTGCAACATACAGAATTTTGGGGCATGCAGATGTGGCAGTGGTCCGATGTTAGACTGTTTGGGAACAGGGCATACTCGTCATCAATATTCCAGCCCACCCGCGTATGACGACCACTAAAGGAGGATCGCTGTATCGTGAACCAACCACATTGTAACCACTTCACATACGATCCTAGTGTCCGAGAACAAGTAAAGGAATTCCTGCAAAAAGTGTTATCACCTCGCGCCATTGATCAGAGATTAGCAGCAACTGGAGTAGGGAATTACTATTCCATGCATAGGCTGTAATTAACACCAGAACACAAAAGGTTCCTTCTGGACTGGTGCCATGACTGGGAAGCGTGGACTGCTGGTAAATGGCGTCTGGTTATGTTCAGCGCTAAATCGTGCTTCTGCAGTACCGCGGATGTCTAGCGTTGCCAAGTGTGGCAGCTACCTGGGCAGAGGTCCCACTCTTCCAATGTTTTGGTGTTACTCCTGGTGTCACGAATGGTTGGTTGGTTTGGGAATGGGGACCAAACGGCGAGTTCATTGGTCCCATCGTGTTAGGTTGGGTAGGGTTGTTTGCGCGAGGAGACCAAACAGAGAGGACATCGGTCTCATAGGATTAGGAAATGATGGGGAAGGAAGTCGCCTGTGCCCTTTCAGAGGAACAATCCCGCAACTTCCCTGGAGCGATTTAGGGAAGTCACGTAAAACCTAAATCAGGATGGCCGAACGTGGGTTTGAAGCGTCGTCCTATCGAATGCGAGTCCAGTGTGCTAACCACTGCGCCACCTCACTCGGTGTAGCGTGTCATGATATTGGGAGCCATCGAATATGATTTCAGATCACGTTTCGTAATGACAGGGAACTCTTACGGCACGATCGAACAACACGGTGTGAGTGTACAGTTGAGCATTTAGCGTAGTCTTGAGATGCGTACAAGAGCGGAACCTTATGACCTATACAGCGAACAGATCACGCAATAGAAAGTAGTGAACATCTCAGTCTAAACAGGGGTTGTCCAATTAAACATCAAGAATGGGGACCACAGTTCACATAGTTACAACGAGACAGAGTGTTTCATCAAAGTATGGAATGAAATAAACAATACGAAAATCCATGGATCGCCTCCACACCACCTCTCCTCTGAAGAAAAAGTTGAAAGTCGCACTCTCAGCCGGTAAAGTCATGGTGAACTGGGCTATTCTGTTCGATGTCGTCGCACACGGAGCAACAATCAACTCTGAAGTGCATTCTGCTATCTTCAGGAAATTGAAGAAACGACTTCAGCGTATTCGTCGCTACAAAAATACAAACGAAGTTCTCCGTGGCAACGCAAGGCCCCACACTAGTTTGCGCACCCGAGAGGAGCCCACAAGACTTCACTGGCCTGTTTTTCTTTACCCACCCTACAACAAGGATCTCACCACTTGCGACTTTCATCTGTTCGGTCCAATGCCGAATGTAGTACACGGGAAGGAGTAGGTGGGTGATGTGGTGCAGCAAGACGTTAACTCCGACTGCGGCGGGGCGGGGTCGTTCTGTCGTTCTTTTGTCTCCTTTCTTTCTCTCTCTGTCACTTTCATCCAACAGTTCACCTACCTCTATATTTATTCCTTCCGACGTCCCTTCGCTCTGCAGTAGTAGATACACGCTAGGCAGTGTAAAGCAGCGTTGACGAAACCACTACCTGATACCTACCACACAGAGGCCGCGTAACTCAAGTTGCAAATGCGTTCCTGTAAGTTCATTTTCACAAATTTCGGGCGGTAGGAGATTGCAGTTTACTTGCAGTAAGCATTTGAAAATTCTATTAATGAATTTTTATTCATAAGTAAGCACATGAAATGGCTGTCAAGGCTATATTTAATAATACAAATGTTCTATCATTGAAAGTTCACTGTTTATTTAACATATTTCACACGTAAAAGCAGCCAGAATTCCTGCAAGTAGACACCTAGCATGGTGTTATTCGGAAGCAGGTTAGCGAGCGACTCTCTCGATGCTCCTCTCCTTTCTTCCTACCTCACTACCTGCACGCGGGAACCGCTTATCTCTGATTGGCTGTTGATCTGAATGACAAATCAGAATGATTCTTCCTTGGATTTACCTTGGTAAAACTTGCCTTAGCCAACCACTAATCAGATAGTCATTTAGGTCATTACAATTTCTATTTCTAATATATTGTTTAGTAACATAGAACGAAATGCAAAGCATTCTTCAAATTAATGTAGAAACTTTCTGCGCTTCAGGCTTTTTTCTGGCTGCTCTCTTACAAAAACAAGCACACATCGACATACGTCATCAGCATCGTGGTTGCGACACAGTTTTTCGACGGTTCAATTTTATAAGATTTTACATAAAATGACATTAAGTTTTTACTTATGTCCCACATACACTCTCTCATTCATTCCCATGTATCCACACAACAAAATAATTAGCTGCTAATAATTTTGAATGATTTTTATACTACATAATGTAGAGTAATTAAAGTTTTGAAAAGAAAATTCCAATTAAGTGATTTTACATACTGTGAGCTTTGTTATGACTTCAGATGATAATAAAAAACATTTAGCTATTGTACCTAACTGAAGTTTGAAACATAAGTGTCGGCTTTAGGACTTTCAAGTAATTTTCTCAGTCTCCGTAACTATAAAAGGTAAAAATCTGAAATTTTGACAGGATTGCTTGCTTAATAACAAAAGATTGTGTACCAAGTTTGAACAAACTCGGATGATAATTACTATGGTTTATTTAGATTCGTATGGGGTATGAATTTTCGTACGTACTGAATGTTACTTGAGACCATTCTCACAGCTGGTAGCGTCAGCTGCCCTGTGAATCAGAGCGAATGTGTGTGAAATCGTATGGGACTTAACTGCTAAGGTCATCACAACCTAAGCTTACACACTACTTAACCTAAATTATCCTAAGGATAAACACACACACCCATGCCTGAGGGAGGACTCGAACGCTCCGCCGGGACCAGCCGCACTGTCCATTACTGCAGCGCCTGAGACCGCTCGGCTAATCCCGCGCGGCCGTCAGAGCGAAGAGAAAACGTAGCCACCGTGAAGCCACCGTGCTACGTGGCTGCGTGCCCTACTTCCTCGAATGTTATCTTGTAATAACTTGCTACATTAAACGGAGGTCAAGTTGAAAAATAAAGTTTTGTAGCCAGAAGAACGGGCAATAGTAAGTTGTATTGGAATCCTGAATAAAACCTACTTGCTTATAAAAAAAAAGTGCTGCGTAACTTATTGAACTCCCGTCGTATAAAATCATATCTCAAACTCTTTGACGCTCTTCACCTTCCATTTTCCCCATAGTCATGATTTTCCCATATCCAGCCCACACAACACTTCAACCTTGACGACGATTAAAGATGCTTAATTATTCGTCTACAGGAGCTTTTGAAACTGGCATTGGGGCTATTTCTGGAATCTTTATTTCATATTTCATAGGGAAATTACGAGTCGGTTCTCTCTAGTGCCGACTGCGTTAATTGAGCACCGAACAGCTCCCGTCAGAGGGTTGGCTGCTCAACAATTAGGCAGTCGCTGATGAGACGGCAGCTAACAGATGGTCTGCCCGCGGATTCGACTGGGGAACGCTCTACTGTGCCTCACCTCGTAAATTTTCTATGCGCCGACGAGGAAGAGTATAGGGAGGAAAGGGGAGGCTGAGAAAACTAAAGAGTAGCGGCGGGAACTGTCGGCGTGCGGCGGCGGCGGCGGCGACGGAGAGGGACCCTGCGGTGAATATCGATCGCTCGAATCGAAACGGTCTGCGGACGGCGGTCTCCAGAGGCTGTCGTGGATGGATGACTAGGGAAGATGGTGGTGAGGGTGGGGGGGGGGCGGGGTGGGAGAGGGAGAGAGTTGCGGGGGAGGGAAATGCCGGTCGGACGTCGCGTAAATATTTTATACGGCACGTCCTGTCTGGCTGGACAGCAGGGGTGAGCCGCTTGTCCGACGGGGTGGGAGGGAGGGGGATAGGATGCGAACGGTCGATAGCGGCCGTGCCGTCCTCTGCCAAGTCGATACTCGCCGCGCTGGCTATCGATTGCCAGCGGTAGTGGTATTCTAGACCCAGCTGTTTGTGTCGGCACACTTAAAACTGACAGCAGAGTGGCGGCTGAGGTACATATCGCTCAGGAATACGTCCTTTGACAGGACCGCTAAATCAAGACGCTCTTTAGGAATTCTGAAGTTATCGGGAATAAGATACCAACGAATGGAAAATAATCAACAGCTTTCGGGCAACAATGCAAGCTGCCTGTTCCTTTCGCGTGCAGAAACACTACATAGTGATATCACTTTACTGAATTCCCGATCTTTTCCTTGCTCAAATATCGATTGGACTATTCGGCCGGTAGTTATTCGACTGTAGTTATCCATCGTAACCTAAATTTTCGGCTAGTAAATGTTCCTTGTGATTCTTGCATGACAGACACTTTTGGTTACTACGTGTAAGTGCTTGACTTTATCAGTATGTTTCCATATTGATCTTTTTTACAGAACCAGTTATGTACAGCTAGCTGCATTCATCCCTAAAGCATTGAATGTTTTAAGCTTCCTGAGAAAATAGACAGAATTTTGATCCAAGTTAATTTGTACGCAGTTGGTATACAAGTATCAGGTATGCGACAGAAAAAGCTATCTTAAATAAATGTATGCTCCTGACACCTTTTATTTTCAAAGTTATAGAGGAATGCGTCTTATCGCAAATACCTTGTAAAATGCAAAGGGAAAGATATGCTTTTTTATAAAATATAAATATTTTTAATGTGATTTCAATTTATTGTCACCAAGTACTTTCATAAAGTATATCTCTGGACTGCGACCTTAATGGAAGTAAGTTCAAATTGGCTCTGAACACTATGGGACTTAACATCTGAGGTCATCAGTCCCCTAGAACTTAGAACTACTTAAATCTAACTAACCTAAGGACATCACACACATCCATGCCCGAGGCATGCCTGCGACAGTAGCAGCAGCGCGGTTCCGGGCTGAAGCGCCTAGAACCGCTCGGCCACAGCGGCCGGCGGAAGTAAGTCATAGGTGATAAATAGTACAGATAGGTAGAGATTAGAATGGGATAGCTTGATAGGAGAGATGCTAAGATGTAAAGCAATAGCTAATTTCGAATTTTCTGGAAATGTAAAATTTAAAAGGAGACCAATGGAATTACGGTAGTAAGCAAATTCAAATGCTTGTAAACTGCTGTAGATATGGATACATAAGTGTTTGACTAAACAGCCTGGAATCGAGAGAGGCATCACACCGGTCTTTCGACGACGACATTAACAACAACAACAAGAACAACAACGACGACGACGACGACGACGACGACAAAACGGAGGTGGCGAGTAGCGGAATAAATAGTCTCGGTTGTGTTCAGTAGATCCACAGCTATACCCTGTGGCAATCAAATGGAATGCCTTGGAGTTACCGAACGTCTGGAGAACTTTACCTGCCATCATACGCATGCCAACAGTGAAATACAGAGAAATAGCGGTTGTAGTACTGGTGTGTTTTTCTTGTTGTGTCCAGACGGAACTATTCTCGTCCGGCCATTAGTGTGGGTTTTATTATTGCCCTGTAACAAGGCTCATCAAACTATAACACATGAAATAAGATTTCACTTTATTACATAAATGAATAAAGGATTTACTTAACTTTGATGCGCCGGCCGGAGTGGCCGAGCGGTTCTAGGCGCTACAGTCTGGAACCGCGCAACCGCTACGGTCGCAGGTTCGAATCCTGCCTCGGGCATGGATGTATGTGATGTCCTTAGGTTAGTTAGGTTTAAATAGTTCTAAGTTCTAGGGGACTGATGACCTCAGAAGTTAAGTCCCATAGTGCTCAGAGCCATTTGAACCATTTTAACTTTGATGCAGTTCTTTGCCACAGATGTAATGAATAACTTACAACTATCAAAGTATCACTTGATACTCCAACTAAAACACTGTTCTCTTGGGGGGAAAAAATTGAACATTTACGAAAGTACCTTCTGTCGTAGGCTTGAACTTTTTTTTATCTTATTGGACTTAACTGCTAAGGTTATCCGTCGCTAAGCTTACACACCACTTAACCTAAAGTATCCTAAGGACAAACACACACACACACCGATGCCCGAGGGAGGACTCGAACCTCCGCTGGGACCAGCCGCACAGTCCATGACTGCAGCGCCTTAGACCGAGATTTGATCTGTCATTGTCCAACACAAAGGTGCTGACAGCAGAAGCTGTGATCTTGAACTGGGGCTCAGTGCTTGCACACTCTACACTATATTGACGTCAGAGTGATGGCGCTGCTGCACTGTGAGAGGGAGGTGTGGTCTTCTGGAATGCCTCCCACTGGTTCTTTCAGAAGGAGATCGACAAATTTTACAGCGTTATGCACTGTGTACAAGTGAAGAACAGTTTGGAGCTGAAAATTGTTTATGTCAGCATGGCAGTGCAACCTGTCATCAAACAACATCTGTGACAGAATGGTTTGTAGACAATAATGTTCCTAAAATTAACTGGCCTGTCCCAAGTCCAAACCCAAATGGACACCTTTGCGATGAGACAGAACATCGACTCTGCTCTGGACCACAGCGTCCAACATTTCAGTTCTTGACAAAGAATGGGTTGCCATTCCTCCACAGCCATTCAGAATCTTCATTGGAAGTGTTCCAATCGGAGTTCAAGCCACCATAAAGCCGAACCGTGGGCACACCACATATTAATGTCCAGTAACATGTGTTAAACTTCTCATTAGATAGTGGATGGGTTGAGTCTAACCCATATTGCACAATATTACACTTCCCATACACTGTGAGGTTGCCTGCGACCATCTCGAAATGTTGAAAACCCGAACTATCGAAATTTATGTGGGGAAAAAGAAGTAAAACACTGTTTTAAATAATAAACCACATTCACAACGCCTCACTTTGTTCTTGTGGCCTTTTTTGTTTTTTCTTTTCAAGCTCCATTGACTTCATAGTGTTTCAGTTTATAGATTCTTCACAGCTTTTCTTTCAAGAAAACTATTCCAATTTCAGTTAGCTTCCTTGCCAGTCACCAATAGTAAGTTCACTGACACATATTGAAGAGCAAGTTTCTTTATTGCTTCTCAAATCGTTTCAGTGCTTCTAACTTAAAATTCAGAATGACAAATTTTGTTTCGTTCGTTACAGCACTCAGATTTCAATGTACAAACAAAAATAGTCAACAAAGAAAACGAAACGCAAACACTGTACTGTACCAACAAAGATAACCAAAAACACCACCAATAACGAAAGATTTGCTTGTGTGTACAGTTAAAAACCTGGAGAAGCATCTGACGTGGGATCACTGACACCAAAAAGCTAAGTGGAGTGAGTGATCCAACAGGGGTGTTGTGCTGTAAGAGCGGGAGGGGGGGGGGCGGATAGAACGGATCGACGAGGTTCGGTTGATTGACTGAGGGAGTTATGGGACTAAATGGCGAGGTCATCAGTCCCACGATTCAAAAGTTACTTGTGTCAGAGAGAGCGTCCGCTATAAGTGGAAGAATCCAGTCAAGGGGGTCAAACTATAAAGCGAGGAAGTTACAACGCACACAGTATAAGGTATAGAAGGGTGGGCCAAATGAAAAAACTGGAAAAAACAGAGGGATAAAAGAGTGGTTTGGGTTGTTTGGGGGAAGAGGCGAAACTGCGAGGTCATCGATCTCATCGGATTAGGTAAGGACGGGGAAGGAAGTCGGCCGTGCCCTTTCAAAGGAACCATCCCGGAATTTGCCTGGAGCGATTTAGGGAAATCACAGAAAATCTAGATCAGGATGGCTGGACGCGGGATTGAACCGTCGTCCTCCCGAATGTATGTCCAGTGTGCTAACCACTGCGCCTCTTCGCTCGATGATAAAAGAGTGGTCTTTGCACGTGGGTCCCAGACCTAGAAAACACGAAGAGAGGCCCCAACCACAACCACCATGCCACTGCTCCATGAGTAAAGCAAAACGTTGTAACTGAAAATAACAACAACTCTCACGTAGAAAACTGAGGACCACTTGAACCATCTGTGAATTGTCTGCCAATATTAAAGACTAGGAATCTTGTAGCCTGTACTTAGTATGAAGGGCGAAAAGAGAGGAAAATTCCACCAATATATGGCATGCCGACAGTCTGGCTCCAGAGCCATTTCGCAAGAGAAAACAATGGGTAAGTCTGGTATGACCAATGCGTAGACGCCTTAAGACAATGGATTCCTTTCGAGAGGAGCGGGAGGAAGAGCGCCAAACTGCAGTAGTCTGTTTGCTTGTGCGGAGTTTATTACTGAGAGCAATAGCGCACCAGATGTCATTCGACTTCTGAAGAAAGAGAGATTTGATGCGTCCGCGTGTCTGCACCTGGAATCATGAAGAAGAATGGGGTAAGTATCTCGCTAGGATGCCCACATGAATTGGGACCCAAAGGAAGACAACTGAACACGTGGCACAGCCAAGGGCAGAGAGAAGGTCATGGATAGCAGTGACCAAACGGTGGACGAGGCTCGGGTTTGTAGGAAACTCGGAATTCCCAGACTCGGAATATCGAGACTCTTCTGTATCGGATTACTTGGCGAAAGTAACTGTCTCCCAAGAAACCTACAGTAATGGAAATAAGTATTCATACACTAGAGGGTGGGAAATTAAACTGCCTTTATTGAGAATACGAAACCAAAAACGCTAATTGGATATGCACTACACACATTGGCCAGTCGCCAATGCAGCTACGCTAGTATATAGAACGAAAATGAACAAGCCTTTACAAAACAAAATACAAAAACCCTGCCAAGTTCCCTACTGCACTGGAAATTAAGTAATAATACGCCAACAAAGCCAGAACATGTTTAATACTTCGTATGCATACCCTTCCGATGTATTACTTCTCGCAACCTCCGTGGCATGGAATGGACCAATTTTCGTGTAGTTTCTGACGTGATACCTTTCCTTTCTCGAAGGAGAGCCTCTTTCAAAGAGGCCTTACTACGGATGTCGTGTTTTTTCACTAGTGGTACCAGCTCAGTCCACAAGTGTTCGATGGGATTCAGGTCTGGACTCTTGAGCTGGTGTTTTAAGAGTGTGTGGAGTATTGTAGAGCAACCACAGCCGGGCAATTTGCGCCGTATGTTTGGGATCATTGTCCTGTTGGAAGTAATAATTTCTAGGAAGACACAAGGCGTCAACACTGTTGTAACTTCTGTTTGAGAATGTCCATATACACAAATCTGTCCCTGGCACCTTCCACAAACACAAATTTTCCGAAACCAGAGGCTGACAAACAGCCCCGTATCATCAGTCCACCACCATGTTGTTTCAGTAGAGGTCTGTATTCGGTCTTCTCCAGACGGAGATCCTACTATCACTGTGCACGATATTAAATTTGCTTTCATCACTAAACAATTCAGTATCCCCGAAGTCCGCTGTCTTGGATACATGCTCTTTCGCGAATTCCATCCACCACTTCCTGTTCTTTTTGCTAATGTAGGGCTTTCGTCTCGGCACCCTGGCTCTGTAACCCGAAGGATTGAGAATGGTACGAACTGCCCTTGGAATTATGTCCTTTCGGAAGTGGTCAGGTACATATGCGGTTAGCACCGACACTGTCGTTTTCGGGTTTTTCTTGATGATTCTTAGTAGCATTCTGGTCTCTCTTGTTGTAAGCTTTTGTGGACGACCGTGTCGAAGGCCGGAGTGGCCGTGCGGTTCTGGGCGCTACAGTCTGGAACCGAGCTGCCGCTACTGTCGCAGGTTCGAATCCTGCCTCGGGCATGGATGTGTGTGATATCCTTAGGTTAGTCAGGTTTAATTAGTTCTACGTTCTAGGCGTCTGATAACTTCAGAAGTTAAGTCGCACAGTGCTCAGAGACATTTGAACGACCGTGTCGTTCACTGTTTATTACTACATGGTTCAAAATGGTTCACATGGCTCTGAGCACTATGGGACTTAACTGCTGAGGTCATCAGTCCCCTAGAACTAAGAACTACTTAAACCTAACTAACCTAAGGACATCACAGACATCCATGCCCGACGCAGGATTCGAACCTACGACCGTAGCGGTCGCGCGGCCCCAGGCTATTACTACATGTCCGTCCTTATATCGCTTGATGATAGACTGCACAGTCGCTCGGCTTCGTCCTATGATGTTCGCAATTTCGGCATACGATTTGCGTTGGAGATATTTGGCGATAACGATGTTTCGTTTCTCAATGGTCGTTTCCTTCCCATTGCGGCCCTTTCTGCTGCACCACGTCCGACGTGCTGATGATTCACGGCCGCCACACGACTACACAAATGTGGCACGCACTCCCGGGCTGCGCCAGCCGTTTGTTTGGTTGAAAGTAGTCCGCTGTATGAATACATTTTGTCCTGTCGTAGACCGTGAGGAGTGTAACATATTTTCCTAGAAAAGATTCATGGCATACGGGAAGCTTCATTACCAAGATCATGGTTATCTGACGCTACATCATCGTACTTATTCGTATCGGCGCTGTGGGTGATTTACTATCCCAGCACACCCTCGTAGTTTGTCACCACCTACTGAATGAGTTTTTATTTCCATGACTGTAAATCGTGTTTGAGATTTCGTGAATCTCACTATAGAGGCAGTCAGTCAATAACATTACAAATTCAAAGGCATACCACGTCGAGCAGAACCACGCGTAGTAACCATACCTTGGGGTGGTGGCCAACTCCACCTCAGTCGCAAACGTCGCTCGGCCGTGGTTCTGGCGCGTTGTGCGCCCTGCAGGTGTTATATGCGGAATGGAGAGCGCGTTTAAAGCCGCTGTTTTCTCGCTCTCGGAGCGCCGTGTGCATGTTTAAACCTGACGCGGCTTCGCCACCGCCGCTGCCGCCACCGCCGAGGAACAAAAACGCTGTAAATCCGCTTCTCGCACGAGTTGCTCCCAACAGCTGTAGCGCGGAGCGCGGCCGGTTCGGCGGAGCGGATTACGTTACAAAAGCTGGCGGCGGCCGCTGGGAAAAGCGTCATAATTGTTTCCGTATCAGTGTCAAAAACACGCACGCGTACATGCAGCGCGAGGGCCACGCGTGTGCGCACGTCAGCGGGGGCGGATGGGAGGGAGGGGGGGACAGGGAGAGGAAAGAGAGGGTAGGGAAGAGAGACAGAGAGGGAGACGGCAATTTCCACGCTGCGCTGCCGATCAGATTTCCGATGAAGCAGACCGTGAGCTGGCCCGCCTGCCGTGTGGATACGCGTGGAAAAGCCGACAACCAGCCAGGCAGGTAGGGCGTGCTAATGTGTTCCTCGCCGCCGGGCCGACGCACGCTCGTTTACAAAACCGTGGCCACCAGTTTGTCCCAGGGGGCCTGTCGTCGATGGAATAATGTCTACACCCGTACATTAATTTCTGAAATAGATGTACGAGCCGGCCGGCCGGGTGGCCGAGCGGTTCTAGGCGCTACAGTCTGGAACCGCGCGACAGCTACGGTCGCAGGTTCGAATCCTGCCTCGGGCGTGGGCGTGTGTGATGTCCTTAGATTAGTTAGGTTTAACTAGTTCTAAGTTCTAGGGGACTGATAACCTCAGCAGTTAAGTCCCATAGTGGTCAGAGCCATTTGAACCATAGATGTACCAGGAGCGTTCAATAAGTGATTCAACACATTTCTTTTCCTCGGCCAATTTCGGTTGAAAAATGTGGAATCTGTTGTGGGACATCGTGGACATACACGCTTCAGCCCAAAGTTTCGATTGGTGGCGTAGCTGTACATAGCCTTAAAATGGCGTCTGTGAAAGAGATGTGTACCAAGTACAGGGCTGTCATTGAGTTTTTCTTGGCGGAAAACCAGATCACCTCGGAAATTCACAGGCGCTTGCAGAATATCTGCAGAGATCTGGCAGTGAACAAAATCACGGTCAGTTCTTGGGCGAAGCGACTGTCATCACTGCAACGATGTCGCACGAACCTGTCCTACCTCCCACGTGCCAGTCGGCCGCACACAGCTGACTCCGGCAATGTTAGAACGTGCGGACAGTCTCATTCGAGGTGATCGACGGATCAGAATCTAACACCTTGCTCCACAACTGGGCGTCTCTGTTGCTAGTGCTGGCACACTCGTCACCAGATGGGGTTATGTTATGTTATGTCAACCGGGGACCTAGAAACAACGGAGAAGCTCCATCCCCGCCGCAGTGGTCCACAATCCCACGACGACTATCGCAGTCCACTTCACCCCTCCGCCGCCCCACACCGAACCCAGGGTTATTGTGCGGTTCGGCCCCCGGTGGACCCCCCAGGGAACGTCTCACACGAGACGAGTGTAACCCCTATGTTTGTGTGGTAGAATAATCGTGGTGTACACGTACGTGGAGAACTTGTTTACGCAGCAACCGCCAACATAGTGTATCTGAGGTGAAATAAGGGGAACCAGCCCGCATTCGCCGAGGCAGATGGAAAACCGCCTAAAAACCATCCACAAACTGGGTGGTTCACCGGCCCTCGACAAAGATCTGCCGGGCGGATTCGTGCCGGGGACCGGCGCTCCTTCCCGCTCGGAAAGCAGTGCGTTAGACCGCACGGCCGACTGGGTGGGCTACCAGTTGGGGTACTCAAAGTTTGTAAGATTTATGCAAATTATCTATATATGAAATTGAGCCGTGCTGCGGCTCGCGTTGGTGCTGTTAGGTTTTCGCACTCTGTTGCAGGCCAGACCGTATCCTTTAGTTGGCATGGTTGCAGTTGGATGCCTTCTTCTCGTGTTGGCTGGCGCTACTCGGTTTCGCAAGCGTTGCCTGTCCGCTAGTGGCGGCAGCGGCGGTTATCGATATGTAGCGCTGTTGCCCCATTTTTGGGGCGACAGCGTGGTTCTTCTGGATCTGTGAGTGTGACAGTTCGGTTGGGGACTCAGGAGGAGCCAGGTCCACACAGTGCGGGAACACGCTAGGATCGCTGGCGGCACGCATGGACTGGCTGGCTATGAGCACTATGGGACTTACCTTCTGAGGTCATCAGTCCCGTAGAACGTAGAACTACTTAAAAACCTAACTAACCTAAGGACATCACACACATCCATGCCCGGGGCAGGATTCGAACCTGCGACCGTAGCGGTCGCGCGGTTCCAGACTGTAGCGCCTAGAACCATTCGGCCACTCCGGCAGGCCACCGTTAACAATATGTTGGTTTGTACTTAGGATGATTTTCGCTTGATTTCTCGCTTCCATCACGGAACGTCGTCTGCTTGTCTGCTACCACATCGTCGACGTTTTTCTGCTTTTCTTAGATGTATAAAAACAAACAGAAAACAATGGTTCGTGGAAAAGTGTGCAGTCAAAAACGTTAGAAATCATAGTGCTACAGAAGAAGTAAAAATTATACTACAATTATCCATGTCTAAAGCAGAAAAATATCAACGATGTTCTAGCAGACGGCATAGTTAACGAACTGTTTTCGATCTTAAAGCAAATCAAAATGTAAATAACTTAAGTACAGACCACTGATGATGCTGTAGCCCTATAAAACGAAACGCGTCTGGTGAAAAACAAAACACAACGACAGAACAAAAATACCCTCAAGAATTGTAAAGCAACTGCAGACAATATGGCCACACAAATGAAGACTTTAAAAACTATTGCATTTGGAGTGGTGATGTCACTGAGAAATATGGACGGCTGTTGTATGGCGCCGCATCGTGTTCAGCGATGATTCGTGGTTCTGCACTACCTCGGATGGTCATCGTCGGCAAATAGG
Organism: Schistocerca serialis cubense; assembly: GCF_023864345.2. Lineage (NCBI taxonomy): Eukaryota > Metazoa > Arthropoda > Insecta > Orthoptera > Acrididae > Schistocerca > Schistocerca serialis. The sequence continues at coordinate 100,044,406 of NC_064649.1, forward strand.
GCGCAACCGGGGTGAGCCGTGGCGAGCTGGCGCCAGTGTTATTTTGTTCATGTATCGTTGAGATCGACTGTAGTTGAGCTAAGCTCCCTTTGCTTCTCGCGTGTCTTATCTTCCGGGTTGACGGGCGAAGCGAGTTGGGTTGTTAGCCTTCGACGGGTAACCCTCGAGATCTCGTGACATTCGCTGGGAGAACAGTGTCAACGGCTGCCGAACGAGCGTGATGACCGATATGTTGTGGTGTGAAGTTGGACGGGCGTTTTGGAGACATGGGCAGGTTGGAGATACAAGTTCTGTGACTTCACTGGGAACAAAATTTGAAGTGAATCGGTGAAGCTGTGGAACCCGCTCAAAAAAATCAAATGGCCCCGAGCACTATGGGACTTAACTTCTGAGGTCACAGCCGCCTGCAAATTACAACTACTTAAACCTCACTAACCTAAGGACATCACACACATCCATGCCCGAGGCAGGATTCGAACCTGCGATCGTAGCGGTCATGCGGTTCCAGACTGTAGCGCCTAGAACCGCTCAGTCACTCCGGCCGGCGGAACCCGCTCCTTCGTATCGCGTGCGTGATGTGAAGTAAGTGGTCGTAATTGTGTTTGTTGATCGACGCAATCAGCCGCATTACATTTTATTATTATGGTGAGACTTTCACTGTCCAACTTTTAAGATAGTGTGGAAGAGTTCAGTTGGCCTAGTTAAATGGTGGCCGTTATCTGAAAGTTTTTTCAGATGTTTTACTAGTGCTCTGTGTTTCTTGTGATCAAATGATTTTATGTTGGCGTTTTCAAAGCCTGCACGCTATTAATACAGTTGTCCACGTGTAAAATGCTTAAAGTCAAAGTTGCGAAATTGTCAGTAGTGCAATGTGTTCCATTACACCCGTACCCATATATCTAGTCAAAGGTTCTGCCGAGTGTCTCTATGTTTCAGAGTTATTGAAATGTCTTTGTGATTCGCGCAAAAACCTTTGATTGTGCCAGCGCCATGGCGGGGGGCGAAATGTCATCCGAGGTCTAGGCCTGGCAGTGTTTAAGAATCTGGCCTCTACCGAGAGTTGTTCACTTACCGCCTTTCAAAGTTTACTATTTATCTTCTTTCCGCCAAGGCGGGCTAAGGTGGCAGATGTACAAATATATATTGTATGTAACCTGATACGAACCTGTTCCTTAAATACACTCCTGGAAATTGAAATAAGAACACCGTGAATTCATTGTCCCAGGAAGGGGAAACTTTATTGACACATTCCTGGGGTCAGATACATCACATGATCACACTGACAGACCCACAGGCACATAGACACAGGCAACAGAGCATGCACAATGTCGGCACTAGTACAGTGTATATCCACCTTTCGCAGCAATGCAGGCTGCTATTCTCCCATGGAGACGATCGTAGAGATGCTGGATGTAGTCCTGTGGAACGGCTTGCCATGCCATTTCCACCTGGCGCCTCAGTTGGACCAGCGTTCGTGCTGGACGTGCAGACCGCGTGAGACGACGCTTCATCCAGTCCCAAACATGCTCAATGGGGGACAGATCCGGAGATCTTGCTGGCCAGGGTAGTTGACTTACACCTTCTAGAGCACGTTGGGTGGCACGGGATACATGCGGACGTGCATTGTCCTGTTGGAACAGCAAGTTCCCTTGCCGGTCTAGGAATGGTAGAACGATGGGTTCGATGACGGTTTGCATGTACCGTGCACTATTCAGTGTCCCCTCGACGATCATCAGTGGTGTACGGCCAGTGTAGGAGATCGCACCCCACACCATGGTGCCGGGTGTTGGCCCTGTGTGCCTCGGTCGTATGCAGTCCTGATTGTGGCGCTCACCTGCACGGCGCCAAACACGCATACGACCATCATTGGCACCAAGGCAGAAGCGACTCTCATCGCTGAAGACGACACGTCTCCATTCGTCCCTCCATTCACGCCTGTCGCGACACCACTGGAGGCGGGCTGCACGATGTTGGGGCGTGAGCGGAAGACGTCCTAACGGTGTGCGCGACCGTAGCCCAGCTTCATGGACACGGTTGCGAATGGTCTTCGCCGATACCCCAGGAGCAACAGTGTCCCTAATTTGCTGGGAAGTGGCGGTGCGGTCCCCTACGGCACTGCGTAGGATCCTACGGTCTTGGCGTGCATCCGTGCGTCGCTGCGGTCCGGTCCCAGGTCGACGGGCACGTGCACCTTCCGCCGACCACTGGCGACAACATCGATGTACTGTGGAGACCTCACGCCCCACGTGTTGAGCAATTCGGCGGTACGTCCACCCGGCCTCCCGCATGCCCACTATACGCCCTCGCTCAAAGTCCGTCAACTGCACATACGGTTCACGTCCACGCTGTCGCGGCATGCTACCAGTGTTAAAGACTGCGATGGAGCTCCGTATGCCACGGCAAACTGGCTGACACTGACGGCGGCGGTGCACAAATGCTGCGCAGCTAGCGCCATTCGACGGCCAACACCGCGGTTCCTGGTGTGTCCGCTGTGCCGTGCGTGTGATCATTGCTTGTACAGCCCTCTCGCAGTGTCCGGAGCAAGTATGGTGGGTCTGACACACCCGTGTCAATGTGTTCTTTTTTCCATTTCCAGGAGTGTATATTGCATGTAACCTGTTCTGATACGAACCTTTTTCCTTAAATATTAGCGACTGGCAACTGGCTAAACTTTGAATTGCATAGCACCTGCTGAGATCCTTGCGCAGCTCTTTCTACTAGTCTTTACGTCTGAGCACGTGAACATTCATCTTTAAAGATCAGTGTTTCTGCTGTAGTTTTTTATGTAAGTTGTTCTATCATATTATGTAATTGGATCTTAGCTTGGCACTAGTGTTGAAGTGTCATTAAGTTATCCTTTTATTGGTAACTGTTCTCATCACATGTATTTTGGGGGAAATCCTATACGGGAGTTTGAATTTTTGAAGTTTGTCAGTAATTCTGTTTTCTTAATAAGGGGAAATAAAGCCAGGGGTATTAGTGCCCGGTAACGTTAAGTTTGTAACTGACCTTCTAACAAGTGCTTCTTTAACAGATTAAAGTAGTAAGTTCATAAGGGTATTTTAGTGAAGAATGTTAAGTGTGGCCGTCTTAATGTAATAGCTGGTTTTATGGAGTTTGATGAAGTGGCTATGTGAAGTAATTGATAGCTGCTATGCTTAAGGTTTCTATAAATAAATGATAATTAATTGAAACCCTCAGCTGCCGACAGGTGTTGTTGACATACCTTGCTGGGGACAGTCGAAAATGTGTGCCCCGACTGGGACTCGAGCCCGGGGTCTCCTGCTTACATGGCAAACGCTCTATCCATCTGAGGCACCGAGGACACAGATGAATAGCGCGAGTGCAGGGACTTATCTGTTGCACGCTTTCCGTGAGACCCACATTCCCAACTGTCCACAATCTACATACGTAATGTTCCTAATAGATACTATCTTATATGCGTAGTTTCTATAAATGCCTGGCACGTTAAGTTTTTTATAACTTTCTCTTAAGGGACTGTTTATTTGAGTACTGAGTACGTTGGGTTTCTAACTGCATTTGCAAAGCTTTATGTAGTGGCTCGTCCACATTTGTAATTGTTAAATTCTTTAAAAGCCGTAATGTCAATAAACTGTCTTAATTATAAATTGTGACTACCAACCACGAATCCATCCCGCTTCCTCTTTTACGGTATCTGAGATATGGTGGGTAAGTGTGGTACGACTGGGGAGCCACATACCACGGGTGAGACGTCCCCAATCTTCCGATGTTTTGGAGAGGCACAGAGCTGGTGTTTAGTCATCGTGTCGCGGTGTGGGGAGCCATCGCGTACGACTTCACCTCAGTGCTGTTAGTGACTGAGAGAACTGTGTCGGCACAACGGTACATAACGGACATCCTGCGTCCTCTTCTATTAGCTCTCATTACAATAGTGTGGTAGTGCCGTTGTTCAACACGAAAGCTCTCCTCCACACGTGGCACGAACCTATATGAAGTGTCTGCGTGGTGTTGAGGTACTTATGTGACCATTAACCTCCCTGTGTCTGTCCCCATTGGAACATTGATGGGACCAGATTGGATGTCAACTCTGTCCCACTGCTAGTATACATGAGATCATGGGTCAGCTGCAACAGGTGTGGCCCGGTTTGCGTCAGCAAAGGTGACAACAGCTTTGGACACACTTCCCAGCTGAATTAGTGCATGCATCTAGGCTAGAGCGGGTGAAAGGTGTTCTCCGTAAATTTAAATCGATTTTGCGATCAGCTAAATAACACTACATACTCCCTAAACCAGTGAAGTTTCATTCCGTTTCTTCAGGCCACTGTGGCCGAGCGGTTGTGGGTGCTTCAGTCCGGAACCGCGCTGCTGCTATGGTCGCAAGTTCGAATCCTGCCTCGGGCATGGATGTGTGTGATGTCCTTAGGTTAGCTAGGTTTAAGTACTTCTAAGTTCTAGGAGGACTGATGACCTCAGATGTTAAGTCCCATAGTGCTTAGAGCCATTCCGTTTCTTCCCTCCCCTTCTGCGTGCTACAGTTTATTTTGTTAGGCAGTGTAGTTGGCAATAAGAGTGATTGATTTCACCAAACGTGGTATCAAAGTTTGTTGGATGAACTTCGTTTTGCAGCAGTATTGTCTCACCAGCAAGACGGGTAGAGTACCGTTTGCTGTATCTCCAGGTGCATCGACGTGTGGAGAGGAATTGGGATACGACATCACATGGAAACGGCCCTGGGTCCCCTCGAGATTCCTGGAATGCCACGCGTGCTTTAGTCTGCCTGGCGTTACGGGAAGGGCGGGAGGAACCAGGGCCACGCCCCCGAGGAAAACGTCAGAGCAGCGAGAGCTGAGCCACGTCCTGAAGATTCTAGTCACGACCCTTCGTTCTCTTGTCAGTAACATGCTTTCCACTAGTCTGTTGCTTATCCTTGCACGTCCGCATAAACTGTCCTCAATATTCTGTTTTGCATCGTGTCAACTTGTCTTTATCTACTACTAGTAGTTATTCTCAATCTCTCTCAACCTAACAGTTGTTGGGGGAACATGAAGCTGTGATGCTAATTTTCACTGACTAAGCGATTTCTCTGACTAAGTAATTTAACTTACCAAGTAACTGCTTACCCGGATTGCCTGCGAGGTGCCGTGGCTAGCAGTGTATTTAACACTAAATTCTTCTAGAATCTCCATATGGAAATGACGCTCTAAGCCGCCCCTTTTCCAACTCAGACTTTTGCTGTTGCACATGGATTATGAAGAAACACGAACTGACTGTAATCTACCCTGCAAGTGGAGTAGAAAAGAGTTTGGCACCTGCAGTAATTTAATTTGATAGAAATTAAACTGATAAAGGAAAGTTTCATTAACGTTGTGAGAAATGAAAGGGTTGCTCTACCGATCTACAGAATGAAAGTTCTGTCCAAATAACAATTTCATTTATTATGGCTAAACTCAAAGTAATAAACAAAGCACATGAAACATTTACAATATGTCAAATTGGAGACTCAAATAAATGCTGTGAAGGTGAAGTTGTCCATAAACTATATTGTGACATTGATGACCAAGTGGTATGTGGAGCCAATTCCTTCCAACTCAAATCTTAAGAGAAACACCCAGCCAACCCAACATTAATTGCTACTACACTGGTGAGAACTCAGACAATGAACACCCAAGACGGAACCATGGTAGAAAAGACGGGAACAGGTGCGCTCTGCTGAGCTCTGATTATCACATAGCAAAATTCCCTACTCTGCCCGTGCTGCAGATATATATATAACCAAGCTGTCTTCTTAACTGCAAGGACACGATCTGGCGTACTGGAGGCGATGGCTGGTTGCTTCGACGTCCCATCGTGGTGATGATATTGTCGCGAGTATAGCCCGAAACAAATTATCCTGGTCTGGTTGTTCCAGACTAAAGACTTCCTAGTAATAAAAATGCGCCTCTGAGGGAGACATAGAAGGCTCGCCACACAAGCACTGACGGTACAGTGATTGGTTTTAACAAGCGAAGTCACACAGTAGCTCTGATACAGTCAACTTTACCCAAAACTGCTCAAGACGAACAACATAGGCCGCTTGTGCGCAGAACGCTCAATTGCCAACCGTACTTAGAAAGACGAAACTTCAGAAACTTCGTCAACAGTTACAATTTAATGAAATTATATTAGACAGCCGATGGAAGGCAGGCTGTCCAGAGCAGCGAGAGCTCAGTCTTGTAACCTACTCTGACCGAAAGGCGAGAGCTGACTCTACCAAAGGCACCCGTGCAAGCCGAACACAGAAAATTCCCGCCCCCACCACAGTGGCCATCGTTAAACGTGCGAATCAGCAACTCGAAAACCGGTGGAAAATGTCACTCTATTGCCGAAGCACTACTATTCCACCAATGGAGATACTTGGCGCCAATTTGCTACGCCACGGAGCTATCCCCTGGGCAAGCCAATCACAGTTATGATTTTGAAGAAAACGCGGGAATTTGCCCACCAAGACTGCCTGGGAACACAAGTCATTCCCACGCCTCGCTGGTAGCCCATCAGAAAGTGTTTTCACTAAGTTTTTACGAAGTAACGGAATCTCTAACCCCAGCCGCTCCTTCGGCCCCTGTGGGCGTGTCGTCCCCGCTCTTATGTCAATGTCGCCATCTGGACAGCATCCATTCGCCTCCCTCACACCTGTCGGCATAACCCTTTGAAGATCAGCAGAACCCACCTGTCAACGGACCACCCGGGTGACGAGAGACGCTGTGTGGGAAGTCCGTGTGTGAAGGAATAGCAACTTTTCACCGCATGCAATTAGAGAGGAAAATATTTGTATCTTCTGAGTTCTCAATACTAGCCTTGTAATGACCATACTCGGCTATACTTCCCCAAATCGAATTGCTCAGAGTTAGATATAAATATGAGAGGGGGCAACTCACTGTGTGCATCATAAAGGAATGCCACCTCTCATGCCCAATTTACTTCTTCATTCCAATCTTGTTTTGTGTGTGGTTGAAATTCCTCTAAGTGTTGCAGGCTTGTGTTATCCATGTCATCACTTCTACCACCATCTCAACATGTAGGATTGCCATCAATGAGTGTGGCGATAATGATGCTGATTTGCAATGGCCTTTAGGGATGTCCATAAATGCTCATTCGATATTCACCAGTCCTCCTGAATTTCCACCATTCTTTTCGTATTTGTTGGTGATTTGATGTTGCCAATCAGCTGATATCTTAGACGTCACATGCACTTCCCAGTTGCCATTTATCATTTGCACCCATTGTTAGGCAATCTCTGTTCATCCAGTACCCAATACAATTTCTTTTTCTTGTCTTACTAGTTTCCAGCATTAGCCTTTTCTTAATCATTCTTTGTAACATCATCATCATTCTTTACTTTAATCTTTCCGTTTTTCTCCAAATCCACATCTAAAAAGCCTCTAAAACTGTGTCGTCTATCACCGCTAAGATACGGCACAATGCAAGACAAAACTCCTTACAAAACGCTTCTCTAATCTTTACCTCTATTTTTACTTAATGGACCCCAGAATACATGACTCCTCCTGCAAAAGATATTGCTTACAACACGTCTCATTGCTTTTATTTCACGTTTACATATCACGTTATCGGTTATGTTGCATCTAAGGTACTGGATGTTATCACCTTTTTCAGTAATTAACTTTTATCTTTGTAACTGTATTATTGAAATAATTATCTCACTTTTCTTTTCATTACTCCACAGTTCATATTCCTCACAGCCGCTGCTCGGTACTCGTAACATATTATTATCCATTTTCTGTTATTCTTACATAGTTGACTATAATTGCTCTTGTTGACTCAGCGCTCTTTTGTTGAAAATAGTCTTTAAGTAAATCATCCAAATAGGTATTTAACAGACAGGTAAGAGAAAACAATCTTGCCCAACCCCTCACGTAATTTTAATTCCTTCTGTCATCTCATTTTCTATTCTTAGCGCCTAATTACCCTAACGACCGCAAAAAATACGTATTCGACTCTAACGCATACCATTTTAGACTGTTTTGTTTTCGACATCATTTTATTTCAGGATATTACGCAATATATGTACTCAGTTTGACAGAACTGCCCCGGAAGTTCTAGAGATATCTTTACATGTCACTGCTTTCAGATTCCCATCTGGACGGATTGATTAACCCCGCAGCTGCCACTAGTAAGCCTGACAACCTCAAAAATTGTGGACTCGACACTAATATAGGACATTTTGGATTATTTGTATATATCATCTCTTTCATATCATCACTGAAATCCAAAAGCATGCTCGAAGTGCCTTACCGCAACCACATCTATATACCGTTACACCTTTGCCACAGTTATACACGCTTATAGCTTTACCGGCTTCGTACTTTCATACCTTTGTTTCATTTATACCTTTAACTCATTTACCGTCATCACCATTATACTTTTACATCTTTACGATCTGTGTACCTTTTCACAACCACTGTACCTTAACACCTTTATATCTTTACACCATTACCACATTTATACGGTTACACGATCGCCCCACGGTTTTTGTCTCCTTGTACTATGTTACACAACAATCCAGAATTTCTAAAACAGTTTATAACAGGTGACGAAATATGGATATATGGGTATGACGCCGAAACAAAGGCCCAATTCACAGTCGTCGCAGTGGAAACTGCCTGAAGAGACCGAAAAAAAAAAAGAAAAAATATACTCGACAAGTTCGATCACACTTCTCACTGTTTTCTTGGTGAAGGTACTTCTCACTGTTTTCTTGGATTACAATGGGATAGTGTTCTTGCCTCATGATCGTACGATAAACAAAGGAATATTGCCTGGAAGTGGTGCGCCGTTTGTGTGAAGAATTTAGAAGAAAACGAAAGGAATTGTGGCAAAACCATTCCTGAATATTGCATCGAGTAAATGCTCTCGTTCACACCTCAATGCTTGTCCTTTTCGTCTCTTCTTCTTCACTCCTTTTTCCAAAGAAAACCGATATGTTGCCTCTTTCTATTCCCGAGACAGAAGAGAACCAAGACAGAACGTCGTTTTGCCGCTATTGATAAGATGAAAACAGAATCGATGTAAGAGCTAAACACCATAACGAAAAATGAGTTCCAGAAGTTCTTCAGAAACTGGAAAAAGCACCGGCACAAGTCTGTTATATCTGAGAGCGATTACTTGGAAGGGGACAAAATTGAAGTTGACGAATAAATAAAGATTCTTTTAAAAAGAATAAGAAAAGAGCTGAACATCAAAACGAAAAGTTGTGTCCAGAAACCCTTCCAAGATTGGAAATAGCGGTGGTACAAGTGTTTTATATCTGAGGTAGATTACGTTGAAGGGAACAAAACTGATGCTGATGAATCAAGATTCTTTAAAAGAAGCAAAAGTTTCCGTACGTCGTACGTTAAACGACGACCATATCAGAAGGCACTGAAAACTGGATAAAAGCAGAACGAGATGAGCTTTTATTTTAGAAGAAATACGTATTACGTAAATGCAAAGACCGACTTCCAGTAGCATTATTGTAAAGCGACTTATGACATTATGGGCACACTAACGAGGAATTATGCCCTACCAAGCGATCCCTTCTTCTAGTGAAGTTGGCAGGGCATATTCTGAGGCATCAAGGGATCACCAATTTAGTATTGGAGGGCAGCGTGGAGGGTAAAAATTGTAGAGGGAGACCAAGAGATGAATACACTAAACAGATTCAGAAGGATGTAGGTTGCAGTAGATACTGGGAGATGAAGAAGCTTGCACAGGATAGTGTAGCATGGAGAACTGCATCAAACCAGTCTCTGGACAGAAGACAACAACAACGAAGAATTAAATAAAAGAAAAATTAGTCGCACAGGTGAGCCTTGGGCAGAAGACACGGCCGTGAGGCGGAGGCTAATCTATCAGTTTCATGGAAACCTGCCACTGTACCGCTGTCCGACGGCGAGCAGGGAGCGCCCGACTATAAAAGCCACACACGACCGAGGTCGTCGGTGGTCTTGTGGTCAGAGTGTCTGGAAAGTTACAGCACCTCGGCTGGGGCTATTCACCACGGCCGTCACTGGAATTTTCAGATTTCTCTGCCCTGCAAGTGGAGCATGCCGGGAACCCCACTTGGGGTCCGTGCTACGGATCCCTCGTGGAGCTCACACCCGAACTGCAAACATTTATCATTTTATATTTTCTGTTTTTTTTTCGTCTAATTTCTGTGTATACACGAATACTTCCATGCTGTACTCCCACATTTTCAATGTAGATTATATACAATTCTCTTTTATGGCATACATCTTCGTATATTTTCAGGATACTTTTTCCGTGAAGTAACTCGCTGTTAAAACGGAATGCACAATATTACATATCTTGGATTACAACAAAAAAGGTTAATAAAAATGAAACTGGGTTATTCTTGTCGTTTTTAGTGTGCTGAATGCCAATATGATGAAAAATACTATATCATACTTTTCTCTTAGAGTTAATTCTCAATACTTTTTTCACCTATCTTACTAATACACATTTCATATAGTGCACTTCCAACATTTTCAGTAACGAACACAGCATTTTTTCCTAAATTATATCAGTGTCAAAACGAAATGCCATGCTATTACTAAGTCCAACAATCACAAAAAACTTTTTTGATACCTAAGCAACTTATTCTTCAATGTGTTGAATTTTGATATGATAAAAATATCGTTTCAGCCATCTTTCTTTTGCAGTTAAGACTGCACATAAAAAGCAAATGATTATCAGAAATTTCACTTATAGTACTATTTCTGCAGACGTAGTTGCAGTGGTGGTGTGTATAAGAGAATTACTACGACAAGTACTTTGGCTGTATTGTGTGGGACAGAACCTCGTCGACCCGAAAAAAAGTTTTGCAACTGTATTGAAATCCTTAAGGAAATATGGAGAATGTTTCGAGAATATCTACGAGACGTTTGGTAATTTATACAAAGCGAAACTAAAAATAAGAAACTGGTAGGATGTACATATTGTACTGTTATACAACTGCAGATGCATTGTCAAAAAGTTATTTAACGTAATTTTTGCTGTTTAAAGTCCTGGAAGCCACAATACTGTCAAATTATTTTGATACTGTATAATGTAAGAAAAAAGAGACCCCTTCCTCTACACTGCAGGAAAAACTGCAACAAAGCGTCGAAATTTTTCTACTGAAATAAATAATTAAATAAACAAATGAATAAGTAAATGAACTGCTGCATCAAATTCAGTGTCATACCTCCATTTTAAATGTTTAAAAATCGACGAAAAATGGTTTTATTAATATTAATTTACACAGGATTGCATTAAACGTTCTGCAAACGTTGAGGTCACTACACATACAGTTACCATTACCTCCTAAACCACCGGACTGATGGGAAAGAAACCCTTTTACCCTCCTGTTAGGCGACAATACCTGAGGTGGAGAAAACGACGTACCTGTCAAGGTGTGAGGGAGGGGGGGAAAAAAAAGCGGTGCCCTCGACGACTCGCTATATCTGTCCAGTATTTGTGACTGAGGTAACTTAGCGACTTGCAAGAAATGTACACACAATTTCAAACCTTTACAATTTTGTTTTTCTCGCTGGCAGTTCCTACAAAATAATGTAAGGAAAAATGTTTATCACTTACTATTTTTCCGCTGTTCGTGCAGTAAAAGTACCACATGTGGCATGACGTTATAATTTTTTACATATTTCCTAACTCTATTAGCGATATATATTAGAAAAGGGATGCACATACAGGGTGTTACAAACAGGTACGGCCAAACTTTCAGGAAACATTCCTCACACACAAATAAAGAAAAGATGTTATGTGGACATGTGTCCGGAAACGCTTAATTTCCATGTTAGAGCTCATTTTAGTTTCGTCAGTATGTACTGTACTTCCTCGATTCACCGCCATGGATTTCATACGGGATACTCTACCTGTGCTGCTAGAACGTGTGCCTTTACAAGTACGACACAACATGTGGTTCATGCACGATGGAGCTCCTGCACAATTCAGTCGAAGTGTTCGTACACTTCTCAACAACAGATTCGGTGACCGATGGATTGGTAGAGGTGGACCAATTCCATGGCCTCCACGCTCTCCTCACCTCAACCCTCTTCACTTTCATTTATGGGGGCATTTGAAAGCTCTCGTCTACGCAACCCCGGTACCAAATGTAGAGACTCTTCGTCCTCGTATTGTGGACGGCTGTGATACAATACGCCATTCTCCAGGGCTGCATCAGCGCATCAGGGATTCCGTGCGACGGAGGGTGGATGCATGTATCCTCGCTAACGGAGGACATTTTGAACATTTCCGGTAACAAAGTGTTTGAAGTCACGCTGGTACGTTCTGTTGCTGTGTGTTTCCATTCCATGATTAATGTGATTCGAAAAGAAGTAATAAAATGAGCTCTAACATGGAAACTAAGCGTTTCCGGACACATGTCCACATAACATCTTTTCTTTCTTTGTGTGTAAGGAATGTTTCCTGAAAGTTTGGCCGTACCTTTTTGTAACACCCTGTATATCACTGAATGTAAGTGCAAAATTTCTTCACTGTACAACATACTTCAGCAGATTTGACCTCATGCGTGAAAAACTACCGCATCATGCGTGACGTTTAAATGTATTACTTCGTTGCTGCTAACTCCATCCGCAACACATTTTTCAGATAGTATCCTTATATGCCGGTGAATGTACCTACAAAATCACTGTATGATTGCACGATGTACAGTGCAGGAGATATGGCGTCCACAAGGCCACACGCTGCCAGGTACGGACGTGGCCGCGCAGCTGTAAAGAAATAGCTGAGCAACGCCGAGTTCCTTCACTAGTAGGCGATAAAACAAAACTTAGTCCGCCCGACGTTCCCGAAAAGTGATTAGTGGTTGAATACTAAAACACCGGTATTATACTACTGATTCAAATTATTTTGAAACTCTGCTCATGCCACTATTTGGACGTTACGAATAGTCACTGCTAAAGGGTGAAAACTGAGGTTGGAGATCTCTGTTTTTCGTGCTAATTTTTCCGTTTCCAAGGGATACAAGCACATAAACGCATATTACGTAGATACAGGCAGCAGACCAACAAATTTCAAATTTTTATTGTGTACTACGAATGAACTGTTGTTGTGCGCCCCCAATAGCTGAGAGGTCAGCGCAACAGGCTGTCAATTCTAAGGGCCCGGGTTCGATTCCCGGCTGGGTCGGAGATTTTCTCTGCTCAGGGACTGGGTGTTGTGTTGTCCTAAACATTATCATTTCATCCCCATCGACGCGCAAGGCACCGAAATTGTGTCAAATCGAAAGACTTGCACCCAGCGAACGGTCTACCTGACGGGTGGCCCTAATCACACGACATTTACATTTAACTGTTGTTAAGTTTTTAATTTATTACTGATTCCCTAATTTCCTTTCTGTTTCATTATTTCATAGATATAGCAGACAAATCTTTAGCCTTTCAAAGCAAATCAAGCATTGTACTGCACTGATAAGCCACCTAGTGAAAATATTTCCGGACCACACTTGGTGCAACTGTGCAGTACAGCGGACGTCCGGAGATGACAGCGGGAAACTGCCGCATACTACGAGGGAGCAAGTCCGCCACACGGCACGTACACGAGTGCCTTCAGCCACGACACGCGGCGACAGCGACATTGCTGTCTCAGTAATCGTCTACAAATTTTAACGCCATGTGTTAGTTGCTCGTTTGTCTCGGTATTGTTATTAAAATGGCACCGATCGCATTTCCCATTTTCTACAACAACGCGCTATTCCAAACCAGTGCAAATTTTGCGTATAAAAATTAGACTTTTTTTTTAAAAAAAAAAGTGGTTTATTTTAAAAAAAATTTAGCACTGCTGCTATAGCTTATTGATATTTTCATTTTTCTACAAGGTTACTAGTAAAACAATAAAGAATAACTGTTATAATACGGACCAAACGAATCCCGAAAAATATCGGTTATTTAGAACTAAATGCCGGTATCATTTTTAACCGGTCGGTTTTTCCCATCCCTAAAAGCCACAGTGAGGTGCTTGACAAAGGGTACTTCCCAATGTCCAGTTATCAGGTCTTCTTTCCTTGAGATTCACATATGGACGCGTGAAAAATGGTTGCTTAAACACATCTGTGGTGCTGTAGTTAATTCTCACAATAAGTAAATGGTTGTTTCATAATTCTAGGTTCTTCATATTAAGTTGGCGTTTAAAACTTAGTAAGTAGGATTTCGTCTGCCTTGAAGTACCTGGTCAGTGTTTTCAGCATCTCTGTAACGCTGGCCACGCGGGGTAGCCGTGCGGTTTAAGGCGACTTGTCACGGTTCGCGCGGCTCCCCCTGTCGGAGGTTCGTGTCCTTCCTCGGGCATGGGTGTGTGTGTTGTCCTTAGTGTAAGTTGGTTTAAGTTTGATCAAGTAATGCGTAAGCCTAGGGACCGATGACCTCAGCAGTTTGGTCCCATAATCCTTACCACAAATTTCCAATTTTCTGTAACGCTCGGGCTCCCGGTAAACTAACTCGTGATCATCCGAGTTGACCTTCCCTGTATAGTTCAACTAGCCGACACACCCAGCATTGCTCGAGTATTTATTTTGTCACTTTTCTATTAGGAACCAAAATAAAAAAATGATCTGTGTTTATAGTGAAGTACTGAAACATTTCATTTGCATGTACTCATGACATCATCTTTGAAATTACGAAACAGCCGTACAAAGAAATAGGAAAAGTGTACGAATGTATAAGTACTGTATCCGGATTAAGAAACATGATCCCGGGCAGTTTTCTGTACGTTGGGAGCAGGTACTTCGCGAACGTCGCTATGCCACCGCCTTCTCATCGCTCTGTAGACGTTACGTTTTTCGTCTCCAGCCGTTTGTGCATCGCAGTTGAAAGCTCACAAAATCGCTACCAGGTATCCAGGATTTCCTTAATTCGACTCCACTATACGAGATTCTTAGTAGTAAAGAATAAATATATTGAAGTTTGATACATGGTGAGTGGTTATGACGTCGTATCTTCTAAACTATCTTGGGTAATTCCTTCTCCCACAGGGATTGTTGCCTGACAGTAAAGGATATGTGCACTAAGTTGGGTCCAAATCGCCACTGTGGTTGAGGATGAGATGTGGGTTAAAAAAAACACACACACACACACACACACACACACACACACACACACACACACACACGGGATGTTTTCTGACGGTATCTGAGAATTACCCTCTTGTCCTCCTTCGGTTTGGTGTTCCTTCTACAGGATGAACCAGACCTCAGGCCAGAAACACTCAGAGGTGGGAGTATAGACCAAAAGAAAAAAAAAAACGGTCTGGTAAGCATGAACTCTACAATGCTTACCGGTACAGGCTTATGAGCACTTGTTTCTCTTCGCTGCAGTGAAACATATCTCTTCCACTGAAGAAGTGCACATAGCTCTTAAGGTGTGCATTGTTGAGCCCACGTTTGCTAGACGTTTTTTCCTTGTTTTGGTCCATACCGGCATCTATGAAAATCTGTCGGAGGTTAATCCTGAATTGTCTTGTCTGTTAGGGCACTACAGCAAGGTCTGCGGCACATCACCTAAGCGACGGCTGCGGCGTCTTCTTCACATTATTGCCATCGAAGTACGTTCGTCTCCCGATTTCCTCAGTACTTCACCATTCTTTCCTTTACTTGTCCAGGGTATCCATACTATTCGGCGGCAGCACTGCGTCTTTTAAAAACTTGGACTCGGTGAATCAGTATGTGATTCCGAAGAAGTCAAGTAGAAGGAGTAGTACCAAAACTTACGTAATGAATACCAAAGAATGAATGAATTACCTCTTACACAACTATTTATAAACTGAGTTTCTTTTTTTTTATTTTGACAAGAAAAGACTAGTATGGCGTAATTGATCGAGAGACCCGTGCGGCCGGCCGGTGTGGCCGTGCGGTTCTAGGCGCTTCAGTCTGGAACCGCGTGACAGCTGCGGTTGCAGGTTCGAATCCTGCCTCGGGCATGGATGTGTGTGATGTCCTTAGGTTAGTTAGGTTTAAGTAGATCTAAGTTCTAGGGGACTCATGACACAGATGTTAAGTCCCATAATACTCAGAGCCAGACCCATGCGAGCTATTCACCGCCTAATCGAAATGGTAATCTTCCTCCGTTTACAGTGGTCTCTTCACAGGTGCCCTATGACAGTTGTCGTAAGTGTGTTTGTTGAGTGTGGGTGACTGTTGTAGGTGTTCATGTTCCTGCTGCATAATGTAGAGAGGAGGGACAGGGCGAAAACATGTGGCGACACTGCGTCTACTCTTGGAATAGCACCGTGGGCGGACTTAGCGACAGCATCAGACGCATGGATCATCAGCAACAACAGTTTGAAATTTTAGAAATCATTCGGTGACTGGAGCACAGCGATCGGTATAAAATGCTAAAAATCAAATAAAAACAAGGTTTATAATTTATATAAAAAACAGCTACCAGCCACATATATGGTTTAAAAAAGGTTTATTATCATCAGACCATGACCGGTTTCTGATTTTTCTTTACAAATCCATCTTCAGATGGCAGATTACAAGCACTCTTAGTTGGACCTAGTTTTGTTTGTGTTATTCGTTTGCTGCACTGGGAAAGAAAAGAAATATTTTTGTTGTCATATCGGTAAAGGTATTTTTACGAAAGATTTACTTCTTTTACAAAATCTAATTGCTCATGAGATGGTTTTTATAAATATTAGTAAACTTGCACGTTAGTGTACTTACGAGCTGTGTAGTTCTGCCTGACGAAATATTCATGCGTCTATGTTTTCGAACGTAAGCTTAATACACTTTTCAATATGCACTATGTGAGTCCTATTCCAGTCAATGGACGTCACTTCCAATCTCATCATCTTAATTACACACGCAGCACACACGAATAACGTTTACAAAATGTGGCCCAGCTTCACATTACAAACGAGAACAATATTTGCAAAGAGCTTACAGTCATAACGATGTTAACTTACAGATGCTGTATAGTCGATATGGGTACAGTAAAATATCTCTTTGCTGTTGTATGAAATTAATCTAAAACGGAATAAATAAAATTACATACAAATAAGATTACAAACATTATATGTAGTACAGAATTACTGTGTGTTACTAATTAGTTGTTACAATAGTAGGACATAAATTCTAATATATGACATAATATGCAATGCACATGTTTTCATTATGCAATTTTTCAGTGACATATAAGCAGTTTTTGGGGCCTGTATACTGAATGTTTTTGATGGAATATTAGGCTTAAGTTATTTAAAAAAAAGTGAAAGCTTCTTCAAAGTTATTTAGGAAGGGGGTGTTAACTGATTCTGTCTGTTCATTCAAAATAAGATCAGGGAACCTGTTTTGATGTGTATGAATCTCAATCTCCTCTAGGAGATTCAATGTGAAACCTTTGTCTTTGAGGTGTAATATCTGCAGGTTGTCTTCTATATTCTCAACTGTATGATTGTTTTCTGCAAGATGGGTGGCAAAAGCAGATTGGCTTAGGTTTTTCAGACGTAGGGCATCAAGGTGTTCCTTGAATCTTGTTTCAAAAGCTCTACCTGTTTGGCCAATGTAGAATTTAGGACAGTTGTTACACTTGAGTTTATATATTCCAGATCTTTTATGGGGTATGCTATTGTGTGGGAGTGAGTGTATGACTCTTTGTTGAAGTTTGTTATTGGTAGAGAAACTGATTTTGACATTCTTCTTCTTGAATAAGTTGGAAATTTTATATGAAAGTGGGCCTGTATATGGTAGAGCTACATATTTTACTGATTTTTTGTCTTTCATAGTTATTGTGGCTGTTGCTTGTTGCAAAGACTTATTGTTAGCAATTTTTACTTTTGTTTTTTTAGAGAGTTTGTCTATGATTGAAGCATCATAGTCATTATTTTGGGCAAAATAAAAGTAAAAATTGCTAACAATAAGTCTTTGCAACAAGCAACAGCCACAATAACTATGAAAGACAAAAAATCAGTAAAATATATAGCCCTACCATATACAGGCCCACTTTCATATAAAATTTCCAACTTATTCAAGAAGAAGAATGTCAAAATCAGTTTCTGTACCAATAACAAACTTCAACAAAGAGTCATACACCCACTCCCACACAATAGCATACCCCATAAAAGATCTGGAATATATAAACTCAAGTGTAACAACTGTCCTAAATTCTACATTGGCCAAACAGGTAGAGCTTTTGAAACAAGATTCAAGGAACACCTTGATGCCCTACGTCTGAAAAACCTAAGCCAATCTGCTTTTGCCACCCATCTTGCAGAAAACAATCATACAGTTGAGAATATAGAAAACAACCTACAGATATTACACCTCAAAGACAAAGGTTTCACATTGAATCTCCTAGAGGAGATTGAGATTCATACACATCAAAACAGGTTCCCTGATCTCATTTTGAATGAACAGACAGAGTCAGTTAACACCCCCTTCCTAAATAACTTTGAAGAAGCTTTCACTTTTTTAAAATAACTTAAGCCTAATATTCCATCAAAAACATTCAGTACACAGGCCCCAAAAACTGCTTATATGTCATTGAAAAATTGCATAATGAAAACATGTGCATTGCATATTATGTCATATATTAGAATTTATGTCCTACTATTGTAACAACTAATTAGTAACACACAGTAATTCTGTACTACATATAATGTTTGTAATCTTATTTGTATGTAATTTTATTTATTCCGTTTTAGATTAATTTCATACAACAGCAAAGAGATATTTTACTGTACCCATATCGACTATACAGCATCTGTAAGTTAACATCGTTATGACTGTAAGCTCTTTGCAGATATTGTTCTCGTTTGTAATGTGAAGCTGGGCCACGTTTTGTAAACGTTATTCGTGTGTGCTGCGTGTGTAATTAAGATGATGAGGTTGGAAGTGACGTCCATTGACTGGAATAGCACTCACATAGTGCATATTGAAAAGTGTATTAAGCTTGCGTTCAAAAAAATAAACGCACGAATATTTCCTCAGGCATAACTACACAGCTCGTAAGTACACTAACGTGCAAGTTTACTAATGTTTATAAGAACCATCTCATGAGCAATTAGATTTTGTAAAAGAAGTAAATCTTTCGTAAAAATACCTTTACCGATATGACAACAAAAATATTTCTTTTCTTTCCCAGTGCAGCAAACGAATAACACAAACAAAACTAGGTCCAACTAAGAATGCTTGTAATCTGCCATCTGAAGTTGGATTTGTAAAGAAAAATCCGAAACCGGTCATGGTCTGAAGATAATAAACCTTTTTAAAACCATACATGTGGCTGGTAGCTGTTTTTTATATAAATTATAAACCTTAAGTACAACAGCCACGTTTCTCAACATGTCGACTTTCGACAAAATAGCGCAAATAAAAACAGTCTCTATCGCGTTTTCAGACAGCAGACGGAGCGAGATCCGTAATGACAATCGTATTTTTACGGATCTCGCTACGTCTGCCGGCGCCAGCGGTGGAAAGCTTGAAGATGATCTTACGAAAGGTCCGAAACCGATCGTTAAGAAATGAAAAATCTGAAAACGCGATCGAGACCTTTTCTACTTGATTTTTATGAAGAACGGTGTCACTCGCCCTCGCTCGAAGAGAAATTGCACAGAGGTTTCGAATTTAATTCAGGATAATGGCGCAGAGACTGGTGATACGGAACTCCACACGCTGGCCTCTCCTCTCAGTGCCGATCAAGTGCTGGCTGCGAAAATTTTTCTTCCACCACGGAGATTCGAATCGGTTTACCTGTCACCCGAGAGCCACAGGCGGGCTTTAGCATTCTCAGCTGCGAAGGAGGGTCGTTATTCTGATGTAATTACTAAGTATATTTTAATTTATTATGAATTAAGTCCAAAAAGATACTTCTTTTTTTTTGAGCACAACAAATAAAATTCAGGCTATAACTTCCAACAAATATAGCCTATGAT
The DNA here is from genome assembly GCF_023864345.2 of Schistocerca serialis cubense. NCBI lineage: Eukaryota > Metazoa > Arthropoda > Insecta > Orthoptera > Acrididae > Schistocerca > Schistocerca serialis. The sequence goes on from NC_064649.1 coordinate 100,064,305, forward strand.
AGCTACGTCATAAAAAAACCTTTAAAAGACGTAAGAAAAACGCTTAAGTGAGTAACCAGCGATGTTATAGGTAAGTTAAGAATTCCATAAATGTGAGGTTGTCAATATCACACATGACAAGGAGGCTACCGTCTGCCCTAAAATGTAGTATATAATAAAACCATCACTTTCAGATCGCCTGATAATGGCAATAGTGCTGAAACAGGCCTGTCGTGATTAAATAAACATCTCAAAAAAAGAAGCAGCTTTTTGGACTTAATTCATAATGTCTGTACACGACTTATATCGAGCTGCGGGCCCATTGGAAACAAAAAAAAAATAGTAGTAGACGAGGTACTGGCGGAAGTAAAGCTGTGAGGACGGGGCGTGAGTCGTGCTTGGGTAGGTCAGATGGTAGAACGCTTGCCCGCAGTGAGGCACACAGTTTTAATCTGCCAGAAAGTTAAAAAAAAATATTTTAATTTGTGAATAAAAATTTTGTAAATAATAAAACTGTATTGGGAAACTGGTAGATTGCAAATTTCCTAAAATCAAAGAAGAGAATGATACAAAAACTGTACGTGGGACATTAGTAAAAATTCGACCTGAGCAAAACTCTCAGCAGTCTCGTCCGCTATCATCTACACTACGGGAACAGCATATACTAACGGTATCTGGTGGGTCGTTCGAATTTGCTGGCTTAACGGTGTGACTGGCTAACTTTTGCGCTAATTAACTCGGAAATGGTGTAAAGTGTCGAATTCTGTCTTAACAGTTGCTACTCAGTACGATCTAACCTGTAGCACCCTTACAACCTTCTCAGATTCTTTCTGACCACTCTAGACATATACATAAACACACACACACACACACACACACACACACACACACACACACACAGGGTGAGTCACCCAATATCACCACTGGAAACAACTCCCAAACCACAACAAACACTGAATAACCAATTCCACAGACCGAAAACCAGGAGAGGGGCTGGTATGATTGGTTAATACAAACCATTGAGAAATACACGGAAGCATGATTTTCAACAAACAACTATATTTTTCAAATGGAATCCTATTATTTTTAGCACAACTTAAAATAGAAAAAAAATTACTTAATGCCGTTTGTTACATTGTAAAGTTTTTAGTACGTCCGGAGTGACTTGTAACATAAAGTCAACGCTTGAAACCTGAGCGTTGGCCGCTGTGGCCAAGCGGTTCTACACGCTTCAGTCTGGAACCGCGCAGATGCTACGGTCGCAGGTTCGAATCCTGCCTCGGGCATGGATGTGTGTGATATCCTTAGGTAAGTTAGGTTTAAGTACTTCTAAATTCTAGGGGACTAATGACCTCAGATGTTAAGTCCCATAGTGCTCAGAGCTATTTGTACCATTTTTTGAAACCTGAGTCCTTCAGTCCCATGTTGTAACAAACAAGATCTCTGTTGTGGGTTGGCAGGAGAGCCAATACCGGGTTACTAGAGGAAGCCGAAAGGCACGCGTTTTAGCTCACGCAGGCTGGCGTGAGGTCTGGAACAGGACAAGGAAATTAGAATTTAGAAAAAACGGACGTAGCTGGTGGAATACTTAACTTTAATCCATTAATGGTGAATGTCGCTCTGGACGGTACATGCTTCACAGTATCCATAGTAACTGGTAATGGCGCCTTGCTAGGTCGTAGCAAATGACGTAGCTGAAGGCTATGCTAACTATCGTCTCGGCAAATGAGAGCGTATTTTGTCAGTGAACCATCGCTAACAAAGTCGGCTGTATAACTGGGGCGAGTGCTAGGAAGTCTCTCTAGACCTGCCGTGTGGCGGCGCTCGGTCTGTAATCACTGACAGTGGCGACACGCGGGTCCGACGTATACTAACGGACCGCGGCCGATTTAAAGGCTGCCACCTAGCAAGTGTGGTGTCTGGCGGTGACACCACATTCCTCCCCCGCAAATAGGCGTACGGTTGTGTTATAAGACTTCCGCCCGCCGTGGGGAAGACCCCATGTTGACGTATGCGACGAGGTGGGGAGCCTAACAACAGGCGAGGCTGTGCCACCCGCACCCTGCCATTCGGACCGCGGAGAGCTAGGAAACGCCCGAAAACCTGCTCCAGGGTGCACGCCAACATGCGGTGTATGCGCCCGCAGAGAGACAGGAGGGGCCGACCCAGGGAGGCGTCCGGCGGTTGCAGCGACGCGTCCACTGCCGGCGTCGCCGGCGGGAGAACAGGCGGCTGCGGCGGTGGCGGCGGCGCGTCGCCATGGGGCAAAATGGAAGGCAGCGGTAACACCTGGGGGCTGAGGCGAGTCAGTAGATGGGTCCCCAGGGCGCTGACCGAACGGCACCGTCGCTGAAAGCAGATGGCGAGCGGCAGATCCCATGCGACGACAGAGGCGCAGCTGGTTGAGATGCCAGCGCACCTCACCAGAGGCCCCAAAACCAGATACATAGCGCGTCCGAGGCAGCGAAGAATGCGCCCTTCGAGCCAACGCCGTGAACCTCGGTAGTGGCGATAGTAGACAACGTCGCCTGGAGCAAAAGCAGGTGTCTGCCGCTGCACAGGAACCTGATGCGGCGGATGTAGCAAAGACATCAAGGTTCGATGATGACGACCATGGAGCAACTCAGCCGGCGAACGACCATCTCGGGGCTGAGAGCGATACGAGGACAAAAAGAGCAATAACGCGTCCTCCCGAGAATGCGACTCTTTTAACTTCAACATCTGTGACTTGAAAGTCCTGACCAATCGTTCAGCGGCACCGTTTGACTGTGGCGAAAACGGCGCGGACGTCAGATGTTGAATACCATTGGCCTTGCAGAATGACTGAAATTCTGCGGACATGAATTGTGGGCCATTGTCGAAAACAATAGTCTGTGGAAGACCTTCAATGCAAAAGATAGCAGATAACGCTTGGATGGTGGCAGATGACGTCGTGGAAGATATCCGGACAACATAAGGAAAATGACTGAATGAATCTACCACAACCAACCATCGAGCATTCCAGAACGGACCAGCAAAATCGATGTGTAAGCGTTGCCAAGGGGAAGTGGCTTTTGGCCATGCAAAGAAGTTCCGTGGTGGTGCTGATTGTTGTTCGGCACACACCACGCAAGAAGAGCACATATTCGTAATCGCGGCATCGATTCCGAACCAAGTACAGTGCGGACGAGCAAGTTGTTTCGTTCTCACTATGCCCCAATGTCCTTGGTGGAGAAGCTGTAAGACAGAGGACTGTAACGAACGTGGGACCACGACCCTGGACTGATCATTATCATAACGCAACAGCAAAACACCACGTCGAACAAAAAGTCTCTCCTGGTGAGCAAAAAATCGGCGAACCAACGGATACTCAGGCTTGTGAAACTTCGCCCATGGAAATTCATGTAGTTCATTCCACTCTGCCCAGTGCCACTATCTTTAACAGTGACTGTGTTCGTCCCACAAATAGTGTACGTCGACATCACCGGAAATCCCATCCTCGTCGCCAAATGCGTGGGTTGGCAGGAGAACCAACACCGGGTTATTAGAGGAAGCCGAAAGGCACGCGTTTTAGATCACGCAGGCTGGCGTGAGGTCTGGAACAGGACAAGGAAATTAGAATTTAGAAAAAACGGACGTAGCTGGTGGAATACTTAACTTTAATCCATTAATGGTGAATGTCGCTCTTGACGGTACATGCTTCACAGTATCCATAGTAACTGGTAATGGCGCCTTGCTAGGTCGTAGCAAATGACGTAGCTGAAGGCTATGCTAACTATCGTCTCGGCAAATGAGAGCGTATTTTGTCAGTGAACCATCGCTAGCAAAGTCGGCTGTACAACTGGGTGAGTGCTAGGAAGTCTCTCTAGACCTGCCGTGTGGCGGCGCTCGGTCTGCAATCACTGATAGTGGCGACACGCGGGTCCGACGTATACTAACGGACCGCGGCCGATTTAAAGGCTACCACCTAGCAAGTGTGGTGTCTGGCGGTGACACCACAATCTCTAGGGGTATGTTTGAGAAAACTACGATGTTAACTAGTTTGGCTTTCCTCTTGGGTAAAATATTCTGGAGGTAAAATAGTCCCCCATTCGGATCTCCGGGCGGGGACTACTCAGGAGGACGTCGTTATCAGGAGAAAGAAAACTGGCGTTCTAAGGATCAGAGCGTGGAATGTCACATCCCTTAATCGGGCAGGTAGGTTAGAAAATTTAAAAAGGAAAATGGATACGTTAATGTTAGATATGGGGGTAAAAATCGTAGAGGGAGATCAAGAGATGAATACACTAAACAGATTCAGGAGGATGTAGGTTGCAGTAGGTACTTGGAGATGAAGAAGCTTGCACAGGATAGAGTAGCATGGAGTGCTGCATCAAACCAATCTCAGGACTGAAGACTATAACAACAACGATAAGTTCCTATGAGACTAAGCTGCTGAGGTCATCGGTCCCTAGGCTTACACACTACTTAATCTAACTCAAACTAACTTACGCTAAGGACGACACACACACACACACACACACACACACACACGCACCCTTGCCCTAGGGAGGACTCGAACTCCGACGGGGAAAGTAGGGGAAAAACAGCTAACACACCTATGTGTACCTATTAAGATACTACATAGAAGAATATCTGCAATTATACCAGTTACACCATGTTTATATACAGACGGGTAGCCAAATGACGACGAGACAGGTGGATGATATGTAAGTAAACTGTTTATTATGTCAATATTAATCGGCATAACTGTTTATACATTTATCCCACTGTGGGGCAGGACTGATCAGATCCATAAGTTGCTAAAGTTGTTTTGACTACACACCGAAAGTTACTCTGGCAAGGTCTCTCACTTCCTACATACATAAAGTCCCAGTCTCTTCCCGTGCAATTTGCATATTTTTGGAGCCCTGGAGAAAGACACTTGTGGGTGACGATAGACTCAGAATGAAGAAGTGGACGCTTGGGTACAATCGTGGTTCCGTGGGCAACTGTGAACATTTTTCAATGAAGACATCCATCAGTTTGCCTCACAGTGGGATAAATATATCAATTACGTCACTTACATATACTGCTGATAAAGTCAATCATGTGACGCCCATTGTCAATGGAAAGCTTCAGTTTGTTTCCTGTTACTAACATAATGGTTTTTAAATTGATAGTTCAAATGCCCATTCGACAGGGCGATCACAAATTAGTTTAGTGTGATGCTCGTGTTATCGATGTGTATCAGCGACAGAAAAACACGAAGGATAACCAGCACTCTAGAAGCCTGCTGCTGCCATCTTGCAGCGCTGCTCAATCGCTGCTGGAGTACTTGTCACTCTCCGTGTTTTGCCGTCCCTGTTAATACACATCGATACATCAAATCTTGCACTTTACTAATTTGGGACATCTCTGTCAAATAGACAGGTAAATGGTCCAATTTCAAATGGCTCTAAGCACTATGGGACTTAACATCTGAGGTCATCAGTCCCCTAGAACTTAGAACTACTTGAAGCTAACTAACCTAAGGACATCACACACATCCATGCCCGAGGCAGGATTCGAACCTGCGACCTTAGCAGCAGAGTGGTTCCAAACTGAAGCGCCTAGAATCGCTCGGTTTGTAATGGGACATCAACCGACGCTTTTCTTTGACAGTCGGAATCACAGGAAAGATGTGATCAGCATTATTTATTTGGGCTGACTCCACCTATACATTGCGAAAATGAAATTGCAAATATGTGTTTAAATATCAGGGAAAGGCCACCCAGTATACATACACTGGCGCTCCTTTCCACGCTGGTAGAGTCTACGTGTACCCTACAACAGACTCGGGTGACGAATTTTGAGTTAGATGGGTGAGTTGAGCGCCCGAGCGTGCACAGATGACGTCATAGGGGCCGCTGGCGCGTTTAAAGTGAGTGTACACACCTCATTTGTGATCTCTACAAAGTCATGACAATGGATAGCTTCAGTTCATTCAGACTTTTGCGAGATCAGCCTACAAATTCTGGTTCATTGTCGTCAAAATTGAATAGTGAATAATGGTGACTACATGGAAGAACGACAGTGTGGAGCTCAAATCTTGCAGCATCTGTTGTTGTTGTTTCTGTAGTAATGTACGGAAGGCACTCGAAATGGTCCTCTTACTCGGGCTTTATCGCTTCCTCTCGCCGCCTTCTCGCACCTGCTTCGGCCACCAGCCGCGGGGGAAGCGTTCGCCTCCCCTCCCCCCCCCCCCCCCCCCTCCCCCAGCGTGTCCCGCTTGGTCTGGGGCACTGCTGACAATTGAATTACGCCAGAGATATTCCGCGTGTCCGCTCCGACGCGCCGCCTAACGAGATCATTATCACCGTCTCTGACCTCGCTCCCCGCCCAAACCCCTGCCTAACCCCTACCAACTCTACTTTCACTCCCCTCTCTTTGTTCTCCAACTCCTGTCTGCTTCTCAACTGAACTCTTTAAAACCATGCTTCATATTAGCAGATGACAAAAGAGTCATATAGAAAACTATGGTATGCAATGTAAACAAATCTAGTAATTACGATACTCCAATCAGAGCATGCTTTACAGTGACCCGACTGTCATTTAACTGAAACAAAACAGAATATGCGTAACTTCCAACACAGGATTCTCGTAAAGGATTTTGTTATTACTTGCACCTACATCTGCATATATTCTTCACAAACCATTCTACACGGTGCATGGTGGAGGATGCTTCATACCAAATTAGCGGTGATAGTGTATGATGTTCCGAACAGAGAATTTTCACCAAGGCAAAATTTGATTTGCTAGACCTACAGCTAAAAATGTTTATCACAAGCCATTGTACAGTTTTTGTCTTAAGGAACGTCATACCACGATTAGGACACTCATATAATTGTATTAGCATGAAGCGACTTGAAAAAGTAAGTTCCACATTATTATGTTATGCTAAGCAACTTTATTGAATGATGCACTACAACTCAAACTGACACAAATATGTGATGGTATTTTCAAATACAGTCACCAAGTTTCTGTAAACACCATCCAGAACATTCTGCTAACCGTTCCGTTCTTCGACGATACAAGTCCCTTGCATTGCTATCCAAACACACTCATTGTTGAAAAATCTCTTTCCTACAAACATTCTACTAGTTTGCCAAAAAGAAGGAAATCGTGTGTTGCAAGATCTGGACAGTCCGGTCTGTATAATCCGCGTGTGTGCGGTCTTGGTCAAATTGGTGGTGTCGTTCCACTATGGCTGGACACGGCATTTGATTCGTTCCAAATACCGCAAGAATTTCATGCTGAATGTGCGTACAGTTTTGACGTTTCACCGCAAGGAATCGTTCTGTCACTCATAATTCAACTTTGGAGTTCGTTTCCGGTCACCCGGCCACCCGGTCATGAACGGAGAACTCGTATCTGCAGGAAACCCGGAATATGTACCCTCTTCTGATACTGTGCCACTGTTTTTGCGCTGTGGTCTTAACGAGAGCCGACATGTCTAACTCACTTTCTGTAGTTCCTACGATTTAGTAAATGTAGTTTTATTCCTCTATGGATTAACCCTACAGGAAAATTCGACATGTTGCATTACAATATAAAAACACAAAGAGAATTCATATATACAGGTCTAGTATAATAATGGGGCAAGTAATTGGCCATGCCCTTATAATAGGAACCAACCCAGCACTTGCCTGAAGTAATCTAGGGAAACCACTTAAGTGATAAAAAATCAGCTACACATCTCTTTACAAGCCCCTATCCTTCTTATCCTGTTCTTATAATCCCCACACGAGATACATCACGACGGCAGCAAAACTATCCCACTGTGTTTCTTGGATACGGTTTCTCAAAATTTATCCAAATATATCTTTTCAGAAAAAATGTTGTCTTTCATTCGGAGATTTCCATTTATGTTTCTCAAGAATCTCTGTCCCTATGATCTAGCCTACTATTGTATTGTCACCAGAGGATCAAATTATTCTCGCATTCGAATATGTTTAATTCTAAGAGCTGAGGAAAGAAGAAAGGCATACTTGGATTTATGAAATTCTGGCTATGATTCAGAAATTGGGTGCCGCTACCTTCACGATGAGAACAAACTTGATTATTCCGGTTACACACATGAGGAAGCTTAACTGCTTTGCTTATTTTCAATCCATTATGTCGTATGTCGTCACGTTTTGGAGTACTTTCGGTATATCGAAATGAATATGCTTTACAAGCTGGAGGAAGTCAGATGTGAGTTAATGAAGAGAAAGTTCAGAGTTCCTGAAGTGTCTAGGAAACTTAATTCCGTTATATTAGTAGACATAAACCATAAAAGCATTTGTGCTTAGTAATATAGACACATTAAAACAGAACTGCTGGATTTAGTCAGTGAGTTCTTGACAGAAAAAAACTGTTTGCCTCTTGGACAACTGTTCCTTAACGGGTCTACACCACCAGGGGGTGGTTGTGTTGGGGCAAGCAGAGGGTTCCTGTTTCTTACCAGACCTCTTCATAGTTTGCTTGCTCTCTCGCTTCTCTTTACGGGCTTCTAGACAAGAGTTCTTCACAGCACAAAATAATTGAAATGTTTAATTTCTTTGTGTGGAGTGGTAATGCAGTGCATGACAAGCGACAGGGAGTGGACGGAAATGTGGAAAGTTGGTGCTGTTGTATCTGATAACGAATGGCATCTGTGCAATGTCCTCTTACGTTGCAAGTGTCAGCCATGGTCAAAAACGGTGTTGTTTGTAAGAGTGGACGCATTTTGTGGGAAATGAGTGAATTCGAACGTTGGCAAATTATTGTTGTTCGTATGGTGGGTGCTTCCGTAATCAAAGCAGCCGAAGTGTTTGGTGTTTCTCGAGGCACCGAATCGAAGATTTATACCGCGTACAGGGAAAGCCGAAATACAAGAAGCGGACGGAAGTGCATGTTGAGTGAGATTGACCACCGGTCATTGAAGAGGACTGAGGAAAATTAAGAGGACGACAGCAGGAAAAGCCACTGCTGACCTACACTACTGGCCATTAAAATTGCTACACCATGAAGATGACGTGCTACAGACGCGAAATTTGAGCGACAGGAAGAAGATGCTGTGATATGCAAATGATTAGCTTTTCAGAGCATTCACACAAGGTTGGCACCGGTGGCGACACCTACAACGTGCTGACATGAGGAACGTTTCCAACCGATTTCACACACACAAACAGCGTTGCCTGGTGAAACGTCGTTGTGGTGCCTCGTGTAAGGAAGAGGAATGCTTACCATCGCGTTTCCGACTTTGATAAAGGTCGGATTGTAGCCTATCGCGACTGCGGTTCATCGTACCGCGACATTGCTGTTCGCATTGGTCGAGATCCAATGACTGTTAGCAGAATATGCAATCGGTGGGTTCAGGATGGTAATACCGAACGCCGTGCTGGATTACAATGACCTCTATCACTAGCAGTCGAGATGACAGGCATCTTATCCGCATGACTGTAACGGATCGTGCAGCCACGTCTCGATCCCTGAGTCAACAGATGGGGACGTTTGCAAGACAACAACCATCTGCACGAACAGTTCGACGACGTTTGCAGCAGCACGGACTATCAGCTCGAAGACCGTGGCTGCGGTTACCCTTGACGCTGCATCACAGACAGGAACGCCTGCGATGGCCACTCGATAACGAACCTGGGTGCACGAATGGCAAACGTAATTTTTTCGGATCAATCCAGGTTCTGTTTACAGCACCATGATGGTCTCACCCGTGTTTTGCGACATCGCTGAGATCGCACATTGGAAGCGTATATTCGTCATCGCCATACTGGCGTCTCACCCGGCGTGATGGTATGGGATGCCATTGGTTACACGTCTCAGTCACCTCTTGTTCACACTGATGGCACTTTGAACAGTGGACGTTACATTTCAGATGTGTTACGACCCGTGGCTTTAACCCTTCATTCGATCCCTACGAGAAGCTATATTTCAGCAGGATAATGCACGACCGCATGTTGCAGGTCCCGTAGGGGCCTTACTTGGTACAGAAAATTCTTGGTCAATGCTGGCCGAGCAACTGGCTCGTCACGATATGCCAGTCACTACTCTTGATGAACTGTGGTATCGTGTTGAAGCTGCATGGGCAGCTGTACCTGTACACGCCATCCAAGCTCTGTTTGACTCAATGCCCAGGCGTATGAAGGCCGTTATTACGGCCAGAGGTTGTTGTTCTGGGTACTGATTTCTCAGATGATGATGATTATTATTATTATTATTATTATTATTATTATTTCAGGACGCACAACAACGTCAGGATCTATGCACACAAATTGCGTGAAAATGTAATCATATGTCAGTTCTAGTATAATATATTTGTCCAATGAATACCCGTTTATCATCTAAATTTCTTCTTGGTGTAGCAATTTTAATGGCCAGTAGTGTACATTTCGGAGTGGCGCACCCCGTTAGCACCTAAACAACACTAAGGGACCTCAGTCCGCAACAAATTTCACAGGGAGCTGCAATTCCAGAACCGCTCATCAGTGTTGCAAATGAAAGACATTTGGTCAGACGAGTCTTTTTTCGCAAGTCCTCCTACTTCCGGCCGACTTTACGTCCCATGCGTGAAATATGGGAGGGGTTCGGTGATGATTTGGGCAGCCATATTTGAGTATTCCATGAGTCCCAGGGTTACTCGTTTTTTGGCTGATCACGTCCATCCATTCGCACAGTGTTTCTCCGCCAAGGACAGAGCCCCTGTTCACATAGCTCGCATCGTCCAGGACTGCTTTTGTGAGCGCAGGGATGAATTGTCGTCATATTCTGGACACCAAAATTACCGGATTTCAATATTATTAAACTTTTGTGGTCTATCTTGGAGAGAAGGGTGGGTCATCGCTTTGCACCTCCATCACCATTACCTGAACTTGCCATTATTTTGCACGAAGAATTGTACAACGCTTCCTTGAAAACCATGTAGCACATTTATGTATACACTCCAAGACGACTGGAAGCTGTTTCCAATGCCACTGGTGTTCCCACACCGCATTAACTATACTAATGCGTTCTGTTCTTGGTGTTACCTTTTCTTATCCACCCCGTGTACCTTTGCCACCGATAGTCGCTAATGATGTATTATCCATTGTTGATTAAATACTATACCGGTGCATCCTATTTAACACTTCAACTCTATTAAGAAATGGGTTCAAGTCGCTCTGAGCACTATGGGACTTAACATCTGAGGTCATCAGTCCGCTACAACTTAGAACTACACTACTGGCCATTAAATTTGCTACACCAAGAAGAAATGCAGATGATAAACGGTATTCATTGGACAAATATATTATACTAGAACTGACATGTGATTATATTTTCACGCAATTTGGGTGCATAGATCCTGAAAAATCAGCACTCAGAACAATCACCTCTGACCGTGATAACACCCTTGATACGCCTGGCCATTGAGTCAGAGCTTGGATGGCGTGTACAGGTACAGCTACCAATGCAGCTTCAACACGATACCACAGTTCGTCAATAGTAGTCACTGGCGTATTGTCACGAGCCGTTTGCTCGGCCACCATTCACCAGACGTTTTCAATTGGGGACAAATCTGGAGAATATTCTGCCCAGGGCAGCAGTCGAACATTTTCTGTATCCAGAAAGGCCCGTACAGGACCGGCAACGGGCTGTCGTGCATTATCCTGCTGAAATGTAGGGTTTTGCAGGGATCGAATGTGCCGTCAGTGTGAAGTAGAGGTGACCGAGACGTGTAACCAGTGGCACCCAATAACATCACGCCGAGTGATACGCCAGTATGGCGATGATGAATACACGCTTCCAATGTGCGTTGACCGCGATGTCGCCAAACACGGATGCGACCATCATGATGCTGTAAACAGAACCTGGATTCATCCGAAAAAATGACGTTTTGCAATTCGTGCACCCAGGTTCGTCGTCGAGTACACCATCGCAGGCGCTCCTGTCTGTGATGCAGCGTCAAGGGTAACCGCAGCCATGGTCTCCGAGCTGATAGTCCATGCTGCTACAAACGTCCTCGAACTGTTCGTGCAGATTGTTGTCGTCTTGCAAACGTCCCCATCTGTTGACTCAGGGATCGAGACGTGGCTGCACGATCCGTTACAGTCATGCGGATAAGATGCCTGTCATCTCGACTGCTAGTGATAACGAGGCCGTTGGGATCCAGCACGGCGATCCGTATTACCCTCCTGAACCCACCGATTCCATATTCTGCTAATAGTCATTGGATCTCGACCAACGCGAGCAGCAATGTCGCGATACGATAAACCGCAATCGCGATAGGCTACATTCCGACGTTTATCAAAGTCGGAAACGTGATGGTACGCATTTCTCCTCCTTACACGAGGCATCACAACAACCCTTCACCAGGCAACGCCGGTCAGCTGATGTTTGTGTATGAGAAATCGGTTGGAAACTTTCCCCATGTCAGCACGTTGTAGGTGTCGCCACCGTCGCCAAGCTTGTGTGAATGCTCTGAAAAGCTATTTATTTGCATATCATATAATCTTCTTCCTGTCGCTTAAATTTCGCGTCTGTAGCACGTCATCTTCTCGGTGGAGCGATTTTAATGGCCATTAGTGTACTTAAACTTAACTAACCTACAGTCATCACACGCATCCATGCCCGAGGCAGGATTCGAACCTGCGACCGTAGCGATCGCGCGGTTCCGGACTGAAGCGCCTAGAACCGCTCGGCCACACCGGCCGGCCTCTATTAACATTTATGGATTTGATACATTATGTTTACACTTACATGTCCTGCTGAACATAACGCGACATCTCTCAGAAACAGATGTGGCCTTCCTTTCGGCCAGAAATTGTGAGAGCGGCCTTAGAAGAGATAGTGCGTTTAAATGATTGAATAATGTTGCATAGTTCCGATCTTAGATTCCTAGCCCATAGACCCAACGCTGGTGCACCCGTGTCACGGAAATCATGAGGATGCATCAGCAGAACAGTACCGCAATAATTCTAGAGAAGCCACTCGGCAGGAGAAATACGGGCGTGCAGTCTGTGCGTGAAGGTGGCATCGCTGACGGTCGGCAGGTTATGTGTAGCGCCGTAAACAGCGGCGGCGTGTCACTCACACACACACACACACTGCTGCCAACATTGTGCGCCACTGCCGCGCGCGGGGTGTTAACGCGGCGCCAATGGTCGCGCCTCGCGGGTTCACAGCCGCAAGTTTGGCACCTCTGCTATAAACGGCGGCCATACTGTCTGCGGAACGCTCCATCCCCGCCTCTTCTGATTACTCTCTTTACAACTGGCGTCGGCGGCCGCGAAAGGGGCCGCACCGAGGGTGCAAAGTGGAGCGGTGTTCGCGAACGTCATAACGCACCGGTCTTTACGGGGCTGCAAATTGCGAAACCGCAGGTGCCAGCTCCACAACTGTGCCTCTGGCGCACAGTGCCGCCAACCCTTCAGTGGCACATTCACTATTCAGCAGGGCAGCCGTAGATATGAAATGCGTCATTCCGGTCCCGGTTATTGCCACTAGGTAGAGCGCTTGTGAAATTGTTGAATATTACGAAGCTCCTAACTCTCATATGCAAAGATAAAGTGAGGGCATTATTTAAAGTTTAAACAGAATGCAGCCACAGGGCTGGTATTTTTCACAGCTGAGAGAGGTAGTTTAAGGTGTGCTTCAAACTAGTCATTAAAATGCAGCAGAGTTTGATGTGTTTCCACAGCCCCAACTTGTCGCACTTTGTTGTGAGACTGGGTGATTATAATTAAAGTCCACTAACTCACAGAGTCCCATGTCGGCTGTAGTTATCATATGGCAGTGAAAGTTAGTAGATATTCTGAGGCGTAATGCGGAACCAATTTTAGCTGGAAAAAAAAATTAGTTCTAATTTCGGCAACCAGGTGCAAATCTGGTCCTGTGAATGCAAGAGAGTATTATAAAAACGTTTCCAAATGTAACATATTAGGAACGGGATGTGGGCAGTAATGATCAAACAAGCGCTTTTACTGTTAACCGCTGCTTACACAATTTGTTCAATATGAGCTTGGAGTCATCAACGAGATGCTGTACAGCGCCAGATTTGTACCTGATGGCCATAACTGGAACTAATTACTTGCAGCGTAAATCGGTTACGCATTAACGCACAAACTTGTCTACCAAGTTTCGCTGCCATGCGATAATTATGACCACAATGTGAAATAGGAACATTTATATTTTACTGTGCTGATAAACCCCTTACGTTATTTGGTTTTCAAACAGCTGAGCAGAATTGAACGTGCTCAGACATTTGTCTCTTTACTTATTCTGATCAACACTAAACTGACACGCAATATTTTTAGCGCAACGTAATCTGACTTTCAATAATCCCTACAAAAGAATGGCCCTGACTAACAATAACCTATACCTTTCATGAATCACTTACCTCACAAAAATCTTCGTTACTCGAACTACTGCAATACAGCGAGCGCCAATACTGCCAGCTAAATAAAAGATTCTAACAACTGAAGGCACTAACTACTGATAGGCATAGTTAGCAAATGAAAGATTTTGATGGAGAACAAACAATGTATTTACCTTAATAATCTTCAAAAGTCATATCAGTTCATGATATCCAGTATTACAAATTTCCTTTTTCTGACGGGCACACGTCCAGATCGTCCAGTCTCAAAATTCTGCCATCTCTCTCTCTCTCTCTCTCTCTCTCTCTCTCCATCCACCACTGCTGGCGGCTCACCTCCAACTGCACAACGCTATGCGCTGTTCACATCCAACTGCCCAACACTACAATAGCAAATATTCCAACAATGCAAACCAGCCACGGACTACACACAGCACAGTCAGTGATTTTCATACCGAGCGCTACGTGGCGTTACAAACATACAGGGTGTTTCAAAAATGACCGGTATATTTGAAACGGCAATAAAAACTAAACGAGCAGCGATAGAAATACACCGTTTGTTGCAATATGCTTGGGACAACAGTACATTTTCAGGCGGACAAACTTTCGAAATTACAGTAGTTACAATTTTCAACAACAGATGGCGCTGCAAGTGATGTGAAAGATATAGAAGACAACGCAGTCTGTGGGTGCGCCATTCTGTACGTCGTCTTTCTGCTGTAAGCGTGTGCTGTTCACAACGTGCAAGTGTGCTGTGGACAACATGGTTTATTCCTTAGAACAGAGGATTTTTCTGGTGTTGGAATTCCACCGCCTAGAACACAGTGTTGTTGCAACAAGACGAAGCTTTCAACGGAGGTTTAATGTAACCAAAGGACCGAAAAGCGATACAATAAAGGATCTGTTTGAAAAATTTCAACGGACTGGGAACGTGACGGATGAACGTGCTGGAAAGGTAGGGCGACCGCGTACGGCAACCACAGAGGGCAACGTGCAGCTAGTGCAGCAGGTGATCGAACAGCGGCCTCGGGCTTCCGTTCGCCGTGTTGCAGCTGCGGTCCAAATGACGCCAACGTCCACGTATCGTCTCATGCGCCAGAGTTTACACCTCTATCCATACAAAATTCAAACGCGGCAACCCCTCAGCGCCGCTACCATTGCTGCACGAGAGACATTCGCTAACGATATAGTGCACAGGATTGATGACGGCGATATGCATGTGGGCAGCATTTGGTTTACTGACGAAGCTTATTTTTACCTGGACGGCTTCGTCAATAAACAGAACTGGCGCATATGGGGAACCGAAAAGCCCCATGTTGCAGTCCCATCGTCCCTGCATCCTCAAAAGGTACTGGTCTGGGCCGCCATTTCTTCCAAAGGAATCATTGGCCCATTTTTCAGATCCGAAACGATTACTGCATCACGCTATCTGGACATTCTTCGCGAATTTGTGGCGGTACAAACTGCCTTAGATGACACTGCGAACACCTCGTGGTTTATGCAAGATGGTGCCCGGCCACATCGCACGGCCGACGTCTTTAATTTCCTGAATGAATATTTCGATGATCGTGTGATTGCTTTGGGCTATCCGAAACATACAGGAGGCGGCGATTCCGCCAGAGACGTTGTCAAAGGTTTCGGGTAATGTCATTCAGAGACTACGCCATATTATTGCTACGCATGGTGGATATGTGGAAAATATCGTACTATAGTGTTTCCCAGACCGCAGCGCCATCTGTTGTTGACAATTGTAACTACTGTAATTTCGAAAGTTTGTCTGCCTGAAAATGTACTGTTGTCCCAAGCATATTGCAACAAACGGTGTATTTCTATCGCTGCTCGTTTAGTTTGTATTGCCGTTTCAAATATACCGGTCATTTTTGAAACACCCTGTAAAAACCTAAACAGCCTACGTGCAAATTGACCTGTGTGACTAGCTGCACTTCAATTATAACCACCGAGTACCTAGGCCAGAAGTGCAATAGATAACATTTTCAGAAGTGTTTTAGTGGATTTGTAGAAGGTTTAGTGGGAAAAATCCCTTAAGTTGTCAGTTTCTTCTCTATTTATTGGGACAGCTTATTTCACAACGCCACACCCTGTATTTTTACCACCACTGCCCCAAGGACGCCATGTTCAGTAATTCCGCAATAAGAAAACAATAAAAAAAGCTTCCCTTTCTTCATCTAGAACTACATTCATATTCTGCAAGCCACCGTATGTTGCATGGCGGAGGGTGCCTTGTACGATTACTTGTGACTTCCTTTCCTGTTAGACTCGTAAACAGAGTGTGGTGAGAACGACTGTCTGTAAGCCTCAGGACGAATTATTATTTCTCTTATCATTGTGGTCCGTACGCGAAATGGACATTTGCTGCAGTGCAGTCGTTCTGCAGCCAGCTTCAAATGTTGGCGCTCTAAATTTTCTCAATACTGCTCCACGAATAGAACTTCGTCTTCCCTCCAGGGGCTACAATTTTAGTTAACGAATCATCATCACTGGAAGATTCAGGTGATAATCGAATCTACCGGTAACAAATCTAGCATCCCGCCTGTGAATTGCTCCAATGTCTTCCTTTAATTCCGTCCTGTTGAGGATCCCGAATACTTTAGTAGCTGTTTTCAAGAATAGATGGCAGTGGCGTTCTATGCGAGGCTCCTTTACATATGAACCACGCTGTCCTAAAATTCCCCCAGTTAACTAAAATCGAACATTCGCCTTTCCCTCTGCCGTCTTTTCTTGCTCGTTCCTTTTCACATCGCTTTGCAACGTTACGCCTAAATGTTTAATCAACGTGGCTATTAATTTTGTATTCGAACACTACGGGATTGTTTTTCCTACTCATCTTCATTAACTAAAATTTTTCCACATTTACAGCAAGCTGCTATTCAACATGCCGACTAGAAATTTTGTCTACATTATCTTGTATCCTCCTACAGTTACTCAACAGTGACGCCTCCCGCACACCACAGCATCATCAGTAAACAGCCCTGAATAGTTGCTAACCCTGCCTGTCAAATTCTTTACGTCCATAGTTAATAAGAGCGGCGTATCTCACCTCTCTTGGACACTCATAATGATACTACTGTCTCTGATGAACGCTTGCCATCGAGGAAAACGTACTGGTTTGTTGCATAAGAAGTGTTCGACCTACTTACATATCTGCGAACCTATTCCGCATGCTGGTACCTTCGTTAATAGTTTTCAGTGGGGCACCTCCTCAAACGGTTTCAGGATAACTAGGAATATGGAATGTGCCTGTGGTCCGTCATCCATGGTTTGAAACGTCCCCTTTGAAGAATTATACATGACTGTCCTTAAACTGATACACAATTTTTTTTTGTGTGCCCGACCGAGACTCGAACTCGGGACCTTTGCCTTTCGCGGGCAAGCGTTCTACCAACTGAGCTACCGAAGCACGACTCACGCCCGGTACTCACAGCTCTACTTCTGCCAGTACCTCGTCTCCTACCTTCCAAACTTTACAGAAGCTCTCCTGCGAAGGTAGGAGACGAGGTACTGGCAGAAGTAGAGCTGTGAGTACCGGGCGTGAGTCGTGCTTCGGTAGCTCAGTTGGTAGAGCACTCGCCCGCGAAAGGCAAAGGTCCCGAGTTCGAGTCTCGGTCGGGCACACAGTTTTAATCTGCCAGGAAGTTTCATATCAGCGCACACTCCGCTGCAGAGTGTAAATGTCATTCTGGAATATTTTTTTTAGCGCAACGCAATCTGACTTTCAAAAATCCCTACAAAAAAAATGGCCCTGACTAACATTAACCTATGCGTTTCACAAATCGCTTACCTCACAAAAATCTTGGTTACTCGAACTACTGCAATACAGCTAGCGCCACTACTGCCAGCTAAATAAAAGATTCAAACTACTGAAGGCACTAACTACTGATAGGGATAGTTAGCAAATGAAAGATTTTGATAGAGAACAAACAATGTATTTACCTTAATAGTCATATTATATATAGCAGTTCATGACAGTCTTACAAATTTCAAAACTCCGCCATCTCTCTCCCCACATCCATCACTGCTGGCGGCTCACCTCCAACTGCGCAACGCTACGCGCTGCTAACATCCAACCGCCCAACACTACAACGGCAGATATTCTAACAACAATGCAAACCAGCCACAGACCGCACACAGCACGCGCTACCAACAAGGAAACATAAACAGCCTACTTACAGGTTCGCAGCATATCGTGTGAGGAAAGAGCAAGCTGAGTTTCGCACATTTGATGCTTTCCGAAACTGTCCTGGTTTGTAGACAGAAGCTTTCCCGTCTCGAGGAAGTTTATTATAATCGAACAGAGCAACGATTGAATAATTCTGCAGCAGGATATTCATCTGTAATTTTGCAGGTCCGTCCTTTATATACGGGTGCCAAAAATCAAATGGGTCTGAGCACTATGGGATTTAACATCTGAGGTCGTCAGTCCCCTAGAATGAGAACTATTTAAATCTAACTAACCTAAGGACATCACACACATCCATGCCCGAGGCAGGATTCGAACCTGCGACCGTAACAGCAACGCAGTTCCGGACTGAAGCGCACAGGACCACTCGGCCACAGCGGCCGGCTATATACGAGAGCCCCCTGCTCTATTTTCCACTCTCACGGGAGTTTACCCTGGGCGAGAGATCCGCGACAAATGCAAGCTAAGTAAGGGACCAATAGCCGTAGAGTACTCTCTGTAAAAGCGAACTGGGATTCCATCCGGGACTGGCGATTTATTTGTTTTCAACTCTTCCAACTGTTTCTCTCAGCCATGGATGGCTGTTACTGTGTCTTCCCAACGGGAGTTTGTGCGACTGTCAAACGACGGTACGTTTGTATGGTCCTCTTATGTGAATGATTTCTAAAACGCAAATTTGAAAACTTCAGCTTTCCCTTTGCTGTTTTCTGTTTCCGTACCAGGCTCATCGACGAATGAGTGGGTAGAAGCCTTCGATGCGCTTGGCGAATTTAGGTAGGCCAGAATTTCTCTAGTTCTATGAGTGAACTTTTGCAAGGTTTGACGATTGTGGTTTCCGTATGTTTCGCGCATTGATAATGACGCACGAATTTTTACTGCCCTTTGCCTGTAGTCTTTCACGTGTCCACTTCTGAACCGAGAATGCAACAGCTTTTGCTTCTTCAGCATTTTCTGGATTTTGTTATTGATCCTTTCCCTCCTTAATCCACTTACTATGGACATAGTTTTGGAGAGCACGGTTTAAAATCAGTTTAAATTTTGCCCGTAATTCATCTACCTCCATCACACTGGAACTAAATGATGTCCTTTCATTGTCTAAGTGCGATGCTAGCAACTTCTTATCAGCTGGTTCTGATAAAACAACTCTCCTAGAGTTCTCGATGGATTTATTAACTTTAGCAACCATTGTCGCTGTAGTGACGTTGTGATCATTAGTCTCTATTTGCAGTTCATGTGGATTGTTGCACTAGCTGTTCAAGACAGTTTTCGGAAAACGATTTCAGAAGTACTTCACAAGAGTCCCAATCTGTACCACCTGCAATGAATCCGTAGTCGACCCAGGGTATACTCGCTAGGTTTACTTGCTTTTATTTGAAATGAAGAAGGTAGCACGCTGATTATAACTCATTGTAATGCAATAAGGTTAAACGCATTTTCTTTTTAACTTGAGCCAAAACAATTCTGTGCTCAGAGCGCTCCTGATCGCCTAAGTTAGTAATAGAGTGAATCATCTGTACACTTAGGTGCATTGTTTGCTATGTTTACTTTAATATCTCGAGCTGCATTCTCTACGAGCTAAATTATGCGAAATGTAAGAGGGAATGCCGGCCGCGGTGGTCTAGCGGTTCTGGCGCTGCAGTCCGGAACCGCGGGACTGCTACGGTCGCAGGTTCGAATCCTGCCTCGGGCATGGGTGTGTGTGATGTCCTTAGGTTAGTTAGGTTTAAGTAGTTCTAAGTTCTAGGGGACTGATGACCTAAGATGTTGAGTCCCATAGTGCTCAGAGCCATTTGAACCATTTAAGAGGGAATGGGCTGTTTGGTAAATTCTAGTGTTTTCATGTGTTTGGGGAATGGTTTTGTCGTCAGTTGTTCAAAATGTTCAAATGTGTGTGAAATCTTATGGTACTTAACTGCTAAGGTCATCAGTCCCTAAGCTTACACCCTACTTAACCTACATTATCCTAAGGACAAACACACACACCCATGCCCGAGGGAGGACTCGAACCTCCGTCGGGACCAGCCGCACAGTCCACGACTGCAGCGCCTTGGACCGCTCGGCTAATCGCACGCGGCTGTCTTCAATTGAATAACTATGATATTGAAACTGCATATTTTAAGCATACTGATTACCGGAGTAATAAATATTAATTTACACAGAGAACTGCTTCTGAGTCATATAAACAGTGCGATAAAGAAGTTTGGCAGAGGCAGTTTTTATTAGAGTAATTTGGAAACTTCAAAACTGCAATATTGAGCGTATTCCATTTCGATGTTAAAATTTGAAGTTTGGAACTGGCAACTTTTAGAGCAAAATTTGCGACATTTTGTTGACAATACAATGAATTTTCACTCTGTAGCAGAATGCGTCTTGATTTCAAACTTCCTGGAAAATTAATACTGCGGGCCTTTCAGGGGGCACGTGCTCTAACTGGATCGGCTATCCAAAGACGACTCACGACGCGCACTAGCAGATTCACTCAACTCTTCTCTTACATTCCTTTTTTTTTTTTCTTCTTCGCCGGAGTCGTAGTCTTGCAAATCACATAGAAAAACCTCTGTGAAGTCAAGACGGCAGGAGAAAAGTTACTGGCGCCAGTAGAGCTGTGGAGGTCGGGTAGGGGGTTGAGTCCTGCTTGGGTAGTTCATTCGGTAGAGTTCTTGTTAGATCTACATCTACATCCATACTCCACAAGCCACCTGTGGCGGAGGGTAC
The DNA here is from genome assembly GCF_023864345.2 of Schistocerca serialis cubense. Taxonomy (NCBI): domain Eukaryota; kingdom Metazoa; phylum Arthropoda; class Insecta; order Orthoptera; family Acrididae; genus Schistocerca; species Schistocerca serialis. The sequence continues at coordinate 100,085,523 of NC_064649.1, forward strand.
CTTGAGTACATCTCTCGGTTCTCCCTTCTATTCCAGTCTCGTATTGTTCGTGGAAAGAAAGATTGTCTGTATGCCTCTGTGTGGGCCCTAATCTCTCTGATTTTATCCTCATGGTCTCTTCGCGAGATATACGTAGGAAGGAGAAATATACTGCTTGACTCCTCGGTGAAGGTATGTTCTCGAAACTTCAACAAAAGCCCGTACCGAGCTACTGAGCGTTTCTCCTGCAGAGTATTCCACTGGAGTTTCGCGATTACTAAATGATCCTGTAACGAAGCGCGCTGCTCTCCGTTGGATCTTATCTATCTCTTCTATCAACCCTATTTGGTACGGATCCCACACTGCTGAGCAGTATTCAAGCAGTGGGCGAACAAGCGTACTTGTTACTGAAATGATTGACTTTAAAATTCAGTAAGGCAGAGGACCATTTCATAAGGTGGTATCGCTTTCTTTCGTAGCAGAGAGACGTATTAGTAACGTGAGAAGCACATGGAAAAATCTTGTTGCTTCCATAACACTGGAAAGTGGTGACTTGAGCTGTTAACTATTGTTTTGTACCAAACAGGCTGTTTTGATACCAATTCTGCGTTCAGATGTGCCGGATGCTGTGGCCGAGCGTTTCTAGGCGCTTCAGTCCGGAACCGCGCCGCTGCTACGGTCGCAAGTTCGAACCCTGCCTCGAGCATGGATGTGTGTGATGTCCTTAGGTTAGTTAGGTTTCTAAGTCTAGGGGACTGATGACCTCAGATGTTAAGTCCCATAGTGCTTGGGCCATTTGAGCCATTCAGATGTATTTGTCATTTACTACATTTGCAGCCCTTTACAAAACCTTCCATAGCTTCTATTCTCTGCCACTTGGCGACAGTAAATCGAAATGGAATATACATCAATGTGAATCGGTGTATCAGGGTGCCGTATCACAGCACACACTAATGAGGTAAATGTAAGACTCTTACATTTACTACGTTAGAGGATTGGAAAACCGAGAGCAATTGTCATACACTGTAATCACATTCCTTCAGTTGATGCACCTCATTCTCTTATCTTTTTAAGGTCATTTGCTAGTAAATCTGCTTAAAAAATTCGAATTTTTTTCCGTCTTAATATTTAGAGTTTTGTGAACAAAATGGTAGATAAATGAATCGATTCGGACATCGGGAACATCTTTAAAAACAATTTCAAACACATGCTGGTATGCGGCCTTGGACACCAAAGAGCTTGCAAATGTGTTGGAAAATATGGCTTATGGCAGAACTGTAAAAATTGAAAAATTAGAGTGTGTTGATCATGTCCGTAAGAGGATGGGCACACGTTTACGTAAACTAATAAAAGATATGAAGGGGCAACTCAGCGATGGCAAACCAATTGGTGGTCGGGCTCGTCTTACTAAGGAAGAGGTGGACAAACTGCAGCTCTATTATGGTTTAGCCATAAGAAGGAATCGAGACAATATTGAGGCCATGAGGAGAGCAGTATGGGCTACCTTTTTCCATAAAGCTTCTATAGATGACCATCCACAGCATGCTCTATGAGACAGTGGTGTAGACACATGGTGTGGATACAAAAAAGGAAAAGCAAATGGTGAGACTTATGCACACCATCACTCCCTGCCATTTGAGGTATTGGAAGCAATTAAGCCCATATACAGGGACCTAATTGACACTAATCTGTTGTCACAGTGCTTACATTCAGACACAAAATGTTAATGAATATTACAACCATGTGATATGGGAACCCCTGCCTAAAACTGTGTTTGTTTCAGTACCACGAGAATAGGTGTATTAGATGCAGTTATTTGCTTTAATGATGGGGCAGTTAGCAGATGTGATGTTTTAGAATTATTGGGACTAACTCCTGGTTTCAATTTGAGACGAGCACTGATGGCAATTGATTCCTTGAGAGTGACCCAAGGCGAAAAATGGGCTCTTGAGGCGAGTAAAGAGGCCAGAGTAGCAAAGAGGAGCAAGAAAAGGAAGAGAGAAGATGAGGAAAACACAAACAAAGAACATTATGTAAATGGAGGGCTTTAAGAACAACAGAGGTGAGTAACAGATGAAATGTACCTTTAAACTGAATTTCCCAAGAATGAAATTTTCTCACATGTTTATTTTATGGGAAAAAATTATTTGAGCTTGAGGAGATTTTTTTGTGATATTTCGGGCTACCATTTGGAGAAAAGCAGACTACAGACACCAGCTTACTATCACCAGGAGGAAAAATATACCCTCATTAATTATAAAAAATTACCTTAATTTTGAATGACTAATTTATGTATTTATAGTATCACAAACTATTGATTGAGATCATTTGATTGTTGTCTACTTTTTAGATAACAATGTCATAAATGTGCGCACAAAGTTTTAAGCATCTAAGAAAAGTAGTTAATAAATCTATAGACTTCAAACATAAATTGGCAGCAAAATTTTAAATTACTGACCGACATAAATGTTTATATAATAAAGTTTATATCAAAGCTATTCTGATTATTCTTACACAAAAATCTTCGTCCTCAAAACACTTTCATTGCCCTAAAATTTCTTTGTATTCAGAGTTCACATTAGACCCTCATAAACTTTACGAAAATTCTCACTGTTTTTCCAGCCGTTCACTGGCAAGTCACCTTAATGCAAATGTCGTATGGAGTAATTATAATCAACGAATGCAACAACGTAAATTAGCTTCTCGTACTGGTTGTTGTAAAACGTCTATTTCTATATAAATACGAGGTATGTTACATAAGCAATGTAACATTTTTTTCGTCCAATTTTGGCTGAACAAAATGCGGGAACTGTTGTGAGACAAGTCCATATAATTTCATGAAATTCCGATAGGTGACGGCTCCATACGTAGCCTTCAAAATGGCGTCTTAACAGAAGTGGGTTCCAGGCAGAGACCTGTAACTGAGTTCTTTAGGAGGAAAACCAGAGCATCGCAGATATTGACAAGTGCTTCCAGAATGTCTACAGAGATCTGGCAGTGAACAAAAGCAATACAAAGTTGTTGGCCGAAGCGTCTGTCATCATCGCAACAAGATCGCGCTATCCTGTCCAACCTCGCGTGTGGTGGCCAGCCGCACACTTGACTTCTGCAGTGTTGGAACGTGCGGACACACTCATTCGTGGTGATCTAAGGATCACAGTCAAACACCTCGCTGCACAAATGGACGCCTCTGTTGGTAGTGCTAACACACTCGTCCACCCGTTGGGGTTTGAAAGGCGTGCGCCCGCTGGTTCCTCGCCCCGCCTAACAGAATACCATAAACAGCAACGGACTACATGCGCAGAACTGTTTGCCCTTTACGAGGCTGATCGTGGCAAGTTTTGATCGAACGTCGTCACAGCCGCTGAAACACGAATTAATCATTTCGAACCGGAAACAAAACGACAATCTACGGAGTGGCGCCACATCACCTCTTGTCTGAAGAAAAATTTCAAAGCTGCACCCCCCCCCCCCCCCCCCCCACGGTAGTGTCTTCTGGGACTCTGAAGCAGCTTGATGTCCTCATGGTGCAACAGTCAACTCTGGAGTGTATTGTGCTAATCACAGGAAAAGGAAGAAACAACATCAGCGTGTTTGTTGCCACAAAATTGCCAACGAACTTCTCCTTGCCGCGCGTAGTGGCCGCGCGGTTTGAGGCGCTATGACACGAATAACTCTGCCCCTCCCGCCGGAGTTTCGAGTTCTCCCTTCAACATGGGTTCTGTGTTGTTCTTAGTGTAAGATAGTTCAAGTAGGTTTGAGTAGTGTGTACGTCTAGGGACCGATGCCCCCAGCAGTTTGGTCCCTTAGGAATTCAAACACATTTTTGAACTACTTCTCCTCCGTGACAACGCAATGACCCACACAGGTCTCTGCACCTGGGAGGAACTCACAAAACTTCATTAGACCGTCCTGTCTCGTCCACCTCGAAGTTTGGATCTCGGATCTTCAGACTTCCGTCTGTCCCGCCCAATGGTGGCTGCACTCCGCGGGAAACAGTGCGTGGACGGTGCGGAGGTTAAAATGTTCAAACGTGTGTGAAATCTTATGGGACGTAACTGCTAAGGTCATCAGTCCCTAAGCTTACACACTACTTAACCTAAATTATCCTAAGGACAAACACATACACACCCATGCCCGAGGGAGGACTCGAACCTCCGTCGGGACCAGCCACACAGTACAGTCTACATTCTCTGACGTTACTTTAATAGTTACATCTTAGAGGTAAGTACTAGTCTTGTGTTTACCTGCTTTGGGCTTTACCAGATATGATATGATGTGATTGTACAATAATGTTCTGCAGTCCTAGAAGACGTTAACTTTTTTATCATTTGTATGAATGATAAGCAGATGTGTTGAACCGTATATTTGTCGTCCTGCACAGTACACAGAAAAATTATGTTAATGATCTAAGAGCATAGTACTCGATAATAGTATGAAAGCCGAAATCTAGATTGTACAGAAGAGAAATAAAGTCAAATGTCGATGTATTCCTTCAAAAAAATACTGTATGACTGTGGCTCAGGATCATCGAAAACTTATTGGGGTTATAGAGCGCGTCTTGAGGAATGAATTGAAGGTGGGAACCTGTTTCTGAAAATATCATCCAACGGCGCTACAGTGTGTCGAAGTTATATGTGCCAGCTTCTGCCACTAGGCCATCCCTTTGGCAGCAAACGTGCCTTTCGATGCCGACGGACCATAAGTGGAACGTTTCGCAATGTTGTTTGTTATTGAGTGCAGAAGTTATAACTGGAGTTCCTTCATAGAAAGGTCGTGTTCCTATTCATATGGTGCTTTGTTATCTTGGTGGATGACGAATTCAGGCATGGTTTCCATCCACAGTTTATTTTTGTCCTCAAACCCACTAAAATATCTGAATTCTGTTTACAGGAGAAAAATAAACTAGAGATAAAAACCTGTGTCCGAAACCTAAGCTTACACCCTACTTAACCTAAAATATCCTAAGAACAAACAAACACACACACACACACACACACACACACACACACACACACACACACAGCCATGCCCGAGGGAGGACTCGAACCTCCACCGGGACCAGCCGCACAGGTCCATGACTGCAGCGCCCAAGACCGCTCGGCTAATCCCGCGCGGCGGTGCGGAGGTGAACTGATGGGGCAAGACGTTGGCTCTGACGTTAACCATTAGAGTAGTACCTCGCGGGTGCCGTCCGCCACTAAGGTGGCGTTAGGCCCTCGCACTGAACGGAGATTATGTTCAAAAATAGGGTTCTGTAGCCAAAAGACAGGGGAACAATTTGTTGTATTGGAATCCTGAATAAAACGAACCTGCGTTCATAGAAATACGTGTTGTCTTACTTATTGAAAGCCCTTCATATCTCCACAATCTGCTCTTAACAGACTGTTCACTGCAAGTGCACACTTCTAGTTACGATTAAAGTCCCATTAGCAAAGACAATTATTTTGGATACAAAATTTTGCAGTTTTTTTGCATTCCGGTCATACGTTGTTTGGCCCATAGCTGACAATTAGCAATGCTGAAGTCTGAAAGAAGCATGAAGGTAATACGGTACAGCAAATAGACAGTAGAAGCGTACTGCCCACGTCTGCAGCAAGAGATGCACTCTGATGAGGCGTGAATCCTGTCTCATATTCTCATAGTCACCTTCGTTGTGTTATCCATCTTCTTCAATTTTAGCAAAATTTTTGTAGAATGTTCGTTTGCATGCTTCTGCACAAAGTAATCTTATAAAAATTGAGATCAAATATTGATTGTAACCGTGGTGGTGAAATTTTGTGTGTTGTGTTGCAGAGGCATAGAGAGGAACTAACTGAAGGAGAAAAATTAAGGTTCAAATGGTTCAAATGGCTCTGAGCACTATGGGACTTAACATCTATGGTCATCAGTCCCCTAGAACTTAGAACTACTTAAACCTAACTAACCTAAGGACATCACACACATCCATGCCCAAGGCAGTATTCGAACCTGCGACCATAGCAGTCGCGCGGCTCCGGACTGAGCGCCTAGAACCGCTAGACCACCGCGGCCGGCAAAAATTAAGGAATAATGGAAATGTTAGCATAGATCAATTCATACAAGATGACAATTATTGAACATGCGGAAAAGAAACGTAAATTAGTTACAAACTACTGCGTGCACATACTTTATTCAAGATGTAAACGTCACTGCGTATGTTTGGATTTAGGTTATGGCACGTCCGATATGCTTGCCATCATTGGAGATGATGCGGCGCGGACAAGTAACTGAATTCTGCATGACCTGCTGAAGTGCCGGAACATTGATGCTGTCGATGACCTGAATGGCTGCTTTCAGCTCAGTAATGGTTATGGTGTACAACTTAATGGGGATGAAATCATCTTCCAAAACAGTCACGTACCGTTCGGTAGTCCCCGTGCCATCAAGGAATGTCGCATCGATTATCCCGTGACTGGACATTCCACACCATATAGTCACCTGTTGAGGGGGGAAGACACTTCTCGATCGCGTAATGCCCATTCTCAGTCCCCCCCAATGCGCCAGTTTTGCTTATTGACGAACCCATCCAAATGAAAGTGGGCTTCGTCGCTATGCCCAACCACATTCACATAAAGTCCTGTTCGTCAATTTTGTAGACAGTAGTGTTGGCGAAACACAACCGCTGTTCCATGGGCCTGGGGCTTAATGACTGATGGGTTTGAATTTTGTATGGGAAGAGGTGCAGATCTTCAACAACGATTTGTCGCGGTGTATCACGGTTGATCCTCACTTGTTGTACAGCTCGTATGATCGATTTCGTGCACCTGGTTTGAAACACAGTGCGTGTCTTCTCGATGTTTTCAGGCGTTTTCACCCTTTTTGGACGACCGACATTGCCAGCACTGTCATCACGAACACTGCCCGTTCTCTCAAACTTACGAATCCTTGATTGTTAGCACGCTTGGACTGGTTGTCTTCTGCTTGAACTCGGGCTGAAATTTCAAATGGTTCAAATGGCTCTGAGCACTATGGGACTACTGTGGTCATCAGTCCCCTAGAACTTAGAGCTACTTAAACCTAACTAACCTAAGGACATCACAAACATCGATGCCCCAGGCAGGATTCGAACCTGCGACCTTAGCTTTGGCGCGGCTCCAGACTATAGCGCCTAGAACCTCGATGCCACTCCGGGCTCAAATTTCCTTTGAGCCGTAGGTGGGCTGTTATTGGTCGCATAGTAGGCCTTCAAAAGCGCTATACGCTCAGGCATGATGTAACGTGACATTTTCTTGTACAATTTGTAGACAACAAGAGGACGCGTGCGCAAGCGCATACTAATTCCCATCATGCTACACGGCCAACTGTGCAGTTTGAACGTCCTAAGGCAAACCATTCACAAGTTATAACGATTTTATCGCACATTTTTCAATAATTGTCACGCTGTACGTCAGTTACTGTATGAACAAATGGACAGTTCTGTTGAGATATCAATTAATAAACTATTTTTAGGTCTCCAGCTGCTTCAAGTAACTACATTGCACTGAGTTTTCATTAGACTATTCCTCAGCCACAGTCGACCGCTGTGGCCTAGGGGTTCTAAGCACTTCAATCCGGAACCACGCAGCTGCTACTGTCGCAGGTTCGAATGCTGCCTCGGGCATGGATTTGTGTGATGTCCTTAGGTTAGTTAGGTTTAAGTAGTTCTAAGTTCTAGGGGACTGATGACCTCCTATGTTAAGTCCCATAGTGCTCAGAGCCATTTGAACCATTTGAACATCAGCCACAGAGACTCACCACTTGACGACGGATGAGGCTGAAAGCTCATGGAAATTGAATCATTTTTTTGTGGTTGGCTAAGTGAAGAACTTTTTACTAATGAAATATTGTACTTATTCATAAAGTTGTCTATGAGTTGCCGCTGTTACGTGTAAGTAAGGCAGACAACATTCTATTTTTGTGCATCATTGTACGATCGTAGAGGAACTTGAAATAACTCGAAGTGTGGGAAGGCCGATTTCACCCCGCGAATAACAGGTAATGAAACGCCCATCTCAAAAATTTCCAATAAAGCGCTTGAGGCCGTCAGTCGAGAGTCGCTATCGGGCGCGAGGGAGGCCAGTGGATGGAAAACAGAGCGCTAGGAGGATTCATTAGAGACGCTAAAGCGGGGCGTCTAAATTAATCTGGCGATATTGACATCAAGTTTGCTCTCGCGAGCTGCCGGGCACTGTGCTTTAAAGGGGAGCTGCCACTATAGCGGGCAGTGAGGCGTCAGAAGGGCGGAGGGCGGGCAGATTGGGACGTTACTGCGCGCAGCCCTTATGAAAGCAGCCGGGAACCTCATCAAGCGAAAACACAGCGTCTGCCAGCAGGGCGCGGGCGCGGAAAACCGTTCAGCCGCGGTGCTGCTGCAGGTGCCGCCTGCGGCTACCTAATGACGACACACACACACACACACACACACACACCCTTTCACTAAAGCAATATTAGTGTAGAGTGGCGACGCTAACACAGTGGTAAGGTGGGTGATGGATGATTTGGGTTGAGGGCGCGCTCGACATCATAGTCATTAGCGTCCTGATGAAAAGTCAACATAAAAATCTCATGGTTGGGGATGAAGGCTGTCCCCACATGTGGAGCAGTTTACAACGTATTAAAGTCTGCCACCCTACCCTACCAGTTGTAAGACGTCGCGGTCTCCTGACCTTCATTGCTTACATGTTCCGCCCTCACAATCATATTCCGCACATCAAGACGCTTCATTCGGACCCAAACTCGATAAGACAAAGTCAGTGTCGTATGAATTCATGTAAACGATATGCAATTGAGAAGTGAGCGCACCGTGGTTGAAATACTCGAGGCTGGCGTGCACACATACATTCCAGATTCTACAGTCACAGAGGCTTTTAGCTCGGGGGAGAGGCCACACAGCAGGACGCCAGGCCCTTCAGAGGATGACCCAGCCCATGTCGCCGGTGACCGCCTGTAGCGAACAGTGTGGGCCCGAGTGGAAAGGGGGGAACGACCCCGTGTTCAGCTTAAAAGCAAATTCCGCTACATTGTGTGACAGTGCCCAGCCTACGCATTCTTTACACATAGCACCCAGTTTCAGAGATTTTCACAGGGAGACAGCAAACGCCGATGCTACAGATATCTGGATTGGTCGCCTTAAACGAAACGTCATTCTCCCGTTTTAGAAGAGCAATGCTGATTGGCAGACGATATTTCTGACGCCTTGAGCTGAAGCAGTAACGGAAGAGACCGAAAGATATACCCCTTCACGTCTGGCGTGGAGAGACACGGTTCCGTTGTCGCTCTTGGAGCGAGAACACGTAACGAGAGCGTGCGCGCTCATACGTGTACTCGAAAGAGCGAGGAACAAATCTCTCCTCAGTACTTCACTGGGAGAGCACCTCTGTCGAGAGCGAATCAAAGGGCGACTCTATATTGAGTCCTTGCGATTAAGCGTTGTTCACTTTGTTGGCCGACACACTTATTCTGCGGCGTGAACGGACAGAGTTATAGTTAAACGCCTGCGAGCGAATTTTGAGTGGCATCGCGGTGGACTGGTTATCTGACCGGTGTACCATGCCAATAGTTAGACTAAAGGCGAATAGGAATCCTTGACTTCATCAAGGCGTAGGGGGAGTTTGATTGGCGAAGGTCAATCCAGATAGAACGAGAGTTATCTTATTTGTCAGCAGCGAGCGGCGCAGACAGCAGTCATCGCAGCTTATGGTATTGTGCGCTACAGCTATTGCGAACCCCATATTTCCTCCACAACACTACACTTCACTGCATTTCACACACGACACCCTCAACCATACCTAGCAACATTCTAAAGGATAATTATTCAAGTTGAGTAGGCGTGCCTCTCAACCATTCTGCCAAGTTAACAACCATCTTAAACTTTGTGTAGAAATTTCATTAGCGAATCCTATCCTTGAAAGGTAACTTCACATTCCGAAAAGAACCAGGATATAACTTGTTCAACTCATAACTAAAAGTGTCATTGTGATTTCTCAGAATTTTTGCAAAATAAATAATAATTTTCGTTAGTTTCATGTTTTTCTTACACTAACTAGCACTACTCCAGTACCCAAGTATCCCACTAGCTACGTAAGAAATTTTGTGAATTTTTCTGTAATTTCCTTACAGCGGACGATTCCAGAAGATATTTATTGCTGACAGTTTTTCAGGCATTTCGCTTTAGAACGTTAGGAGCGTCTGTCTGACTTCTGTAGTAGTGTGGGGGTGGAAATTGCATCATGCAGGAGCCACAGGGTAAAGGGTACATCTCAGATTAATCCGTTGCGCAGAGTAACAGAATAATAGATCAACCCCACACCTCAGACAGTTTAGGGATGAGGCCTGACAGTTCACAAAATTTCAGTACTCTTGTAACACAGGTATCTGCGAGGATGTTGGGCAGATCTCCAGTGAGACCGAGGGCTGCCCTAATATCAGAGTACAGGAGACACTAGCCACAATATGCTGAACTGAAGGTGGCTCGCCACAAACTTCACAGAAAGGTGGATCCTCCCCCCGGACGAGGAAGCCATGTGTCAAAGGGCTATGCCCGATGCGCAGTCTAGGAAGCAAAACCTCCTTCCTGCAGCGAAATTGACATGAAGTCCGCCAAGCCATTTTGGTTGATTTGAGCGACCGCAGTTTGTTGTCTGTCATCTGCAATCATTCAGTCTCCAACTGACGCATGATGCATCAGTCATAAAATGAGATGATGGCGTGCAACGGAATGGGACATTAATGGACAGCATCATCCAAACATGCTTCCTTGGCAGCTTTGTCGGCCATGTCGTTACCCTGTATCCCGACGTGGCCAGGTACCCAGCAAAAGATCACCACCTTGCCACGGCGTTGGAGCCGATGTAAGGACTCACGGAAGAGCTGAATCAGTGGGTCTACCGGATACATTTGGTGACGTGCCTGCAGCGCACTAAGAGAGTCGGAACAGACAAGAAAACTCGTACAGTGATGTCTGTGAGCTCTCTCCAATGCCATCAAAATGCCATATAACTCCGCATCATAATTTGTAAATTGTTCCGGAAGACGCACTTTAAAAACCCTATCAGAGAAAACCGCAGAACAACCGAGAGCATTCCCCTGCCGGGATCCATCTGTATAAATAACGATAAAACTATGGCGCACTTAAAATAGACGAAAAGTTGTAAAAACCAAATGTGGAGTACAACTTTTCGTGTACTGTGTCAGGCTTGAAATCACTTTGGGCCCCTGAAGACACCAAGGTGTTAGTACGTTCCATCCCTGGTTGTGTATTTTCATGCCCGAGAGATCCAGATCCTTGAGGCAGGCCGTAGCACGTATACCAAATGGCTGGGTCGCTTGGAGCCGATTCCTGAACAGTCGTTCGAATGTGGGTTGGGTCACTGAACGAAGTGCCAGTGACTGAGAATTTCAGCTCCTGTCGAGCCAAAAGGATGTCGCCGAATCCAGAGTGGTCTGCACACAGACTCTGAACTGGGCTGTTCCGAAAGGCTCCAGTCGATATCCGAATGCCCTCATGGTGGACAGTATCCAACATCCGGAGGCAGGTACGCCGGGCTGATCCATAGACCACGCTGCCATAGCCTAAGCGTGACAGAACAAATGCCCTATAAAACTGCAGGGGGCGAGACATGTCAGCTCCCCCATGTTATTCCTCCAAGGCATTTCAAAATGTTCAACAACCGGAAGCTCTTTGTTCGTAGATCTTTCAGGTGTGGGAGCCACATTAGTTTCGAGTCAAATAGTAAACCCAAAACGCACACAGTGTCTTGAAAACATAAAATACGGTCCCCCACTGTAAGCTCTGGTTGGTTAAAACTTCGATGAGCACGATTAAAATTCACACACACACAGTCTTCTCAGATGAGAACCGAAAACCAGTTGTCTGGGCCCAGGTTTCCAGCCTCCTAATGGTCAGCTCTAGCCCCCTCGTCGTCGTCCAACACAGTGATAAGAGGCATCGAACTTGGACATACAGCGACGTGGAGAAGTACAGCGAACAGGTGAGCTAGAATGGATGGGTGACCATCCGGTCTGCCGAGCGCTGTTGGCAGACGGGGTTCACTCAGCCCTTATGAGGGAAACTGAGGAGCTACTTGACTGAGAAGTAGCGGCTCCGATATCGTAAACTGACATACGGCAGGGAGAGAGCTGTGCTGATCACATGCCCCTCCATATCTGCATCCACTGACGCCTGTAGCCTGAGGATGACACGGCAGCCGATCGGTACCGTTGGGCCTTCATGGCCTATTCAAGCGGAGTTTTGTTTAATCAACTGAGCTAGGACGCGTGGTATCAGTCACAAGTATATAATTCCATTCTGTGTCTAACCTTATGCTCGTTTCTTCCTCCGTCTACGCAAAGTTGCTGCTACCAGATGGTGTAAAACGAGCGTAAAGGAGCGCTGTCTATCGTACCAGTAATTTCACACGTCCGTGGATCATTTTTGAAGGATACTGGGCGTGTCCCACATAAACCAAGTACGCCTCACGTAATCATGTCTATTCGAATTGCTTGTGTAGTGCCAGGACTGTCTCTAAACCTGGCTATATCGCATTTTATCGCAGAATTTAGTGCAGCTGTGTTTTTACGTCAGTTGCTGTGAGAAGTTCCTGGTGTTGTGTTGTTACAGAAATGGGGCAGTGTGCATTAGAGCAGCGAAATGATATTGTGGAGTGTTACGTAGAGACAGGCTCCATTGAGGAATGTAAAGAAATGTTTGAAGCGAAGTATCCTGGTAGCTAACGCCCCACGATCAGCACTATTCAAGGTCTGTACCAGAAATGGAGAGCTGTAGGATCCATTAAGAAATGTGCAGAGGAATGGGCGAGCGATAGTTAGGACTCCTGAAACTATAGACAGAAGTCGCATGGACATTACGAGAAGTCGCAGCGAGTTGGAAAGGAGGTCATATCAGCAGGTTAGTGTATCTCATACATTGTTTCGTGGTGTATTAAAAGATATAAAATCAAAAGCCTATAGTGAGAGTGTGGTGCAAAGTTTAAGGTTTGAGGTCCAGGAAAAGGGCGTTCATCATTGTAGCTGGCTGTTAACATCAACTGCTAACTGTTACTTGGACCTCTTGATTTAGTTCATATCAGATGAAGCATAGTTTTATTTGTCAGGTTGTGTAGACCACCAGAATTGCAGATACTGGTCGCAGAACAAGCTTCATATTATGCACGAACCACCTCTCCACTCACAGAACATACGTGTTTGGTGTGGGTTGCCCGGCGTGCGCATTATGGACCCCATATGCTTCAATTACATCATAAACAGTGTCATATATCTAGAGGTCTTCGTCTCTTTCTATGCACAATTAACAGAAGCAGAGAAGCTCTATGCAATATGGAGCAACCGCTCACTCATCCAACCGAAGTATGGTTCACATCACCGACGTGTTCCCTGGAGGCAGTCTTGTCAGTAGAGGCCACTGGCCCCAAAGCTCGCCGGACTTAATATCGTGTGATTTTTGTTCATGTGGCATACTAAAAAGGAAAGTGTCTGCTAACAATATTCGCACAATAGACGATCTTAAACGGAACATTACCATAGAAATTAACAACATCACGCCTGCAGAAGTACAGCATGTTGCTGGTAACGTTATCACGCGAAGTCAGCGATTCCTGGATTCTCACGGCCACCACTTTCAGAATCCCTTATATCAGGTAGCTAGGTTTTTTTTTTAACCTTTCTATTTTCTCTTCTTTTTTAGTCATTTCATTGTTACTTGGATCTTGAGCGTGAGGCTTTCTGGTTTCATTACAAATTACTAGCTTTATTACAGATTACAATAAAAATGTACTTGCTGCATACAGGCATATACATACGTATTTCTCACTGGAAAGCTCTCATGCCTAGACAAGTCGATCAATCAAAACCTGCCGGCCGGGGTGGCCGAGCGGTTCTAGGCGCTACGGTCGCAGGTTCGAATCCAGCCCCGGGCATGGATGTGTGTGATGTCCTTAGGTTAGTTAGGTTTAAGTAGTTCTAATTTCTATGGGACAGATGACCTCAGAAGTTAAGTCCCATATTGCTCAGAGCCATTTGAATCAATCAAAACCTCATAACTATCTCTGTGACGAGATTCGCAGTGAGACCAGAAATCTTCTGGATTATGATGACCAGAGATACTTGCGGTGTGGTGCGACAGCGATTAACAAGTTGGAGTGTCTTACGATGAAGCCCCAGAGCTTCGAAATTCATAGTCGGTAAGACAGGAAACAAACCGGCAAACACAGCTGAGTGAAGACGAGATAAATTAAAGTGTTTGTGGGTGAAGATGAGGGTACCTCCAAAACAACCCACCGCCAAACATACATTTTTTTGGCTCGTGTTACCTGTGGTTGCCCGTTTGTGCACTTTACTGGTTGTTCGGTGGTAGCTGTTGCGGGGATGTGTGTGTCTGACGTAGTCCCTCTCCCATCGTGGTAACCATCACATCATCTTCGGTCTCTTCTCGACATACGAGGTGGTTATGGTTAAACTTTCGCTACTTGAACCAGCGTACACTGAAAATTACACTGAAGCGCCAAAGAAACGTATAGGCATGCATACTCAAATACAAAGATATGTAAACAGGCAGAATACGGCGCTGTGATCGGCAAAGCCTATATAAGACAACAAGTGTCTGGCGCAGTTGTTACATCGGTTACTGCTGTTACAATGGCAGGTTATCAAGATTTAAGTGAGTTTGAAGGTGGCGTTATAGTCGGCGCACGAGCGATGGGACACAGCATTTCGGGGGGAGCGATGAAGTGGGGATATTCCTATACGACCATTTGACGACAGTATAGTCAATATCAGGAATCCGGTAAGACATTAAGTCTATGACATCGCTGCGGCCGAAGAAAGATCCTGCAATAACGGGACCAACGACGGCGTTACAGAAGTGCAACCCTTTTGCAAATTGTTGCAGACTTCAATGATGGACCATCAACAAGTGTCAACGAGCGAACCATTCGACGAAACATCATCGATATTGGCTGTCGGAGCCGGAGACCCAAACATGTACCCTAGATGACTGCACGACACAAAGGTGTACGCCTCAGCTGGGTCCGTCAATAACGACATTGCATCGTTGATGACTGGAAATATGTTGCCTGGTCAAACGAGTCTAGTTTCATATTGTATCGAGCGGATGGACATGTACGGGTTCGGAGACAACCTCATGAGTCCGTCGACCCTGCATGTCAGCAGGGAACGCTTCAAGCTGGTGGGAGCCCTGTAGTGGTGTGGGGCGTGTGCGGTTGGAGCGACGCATCCTGTCTGTTCCTCTGCATCCATTCATGTACATTGTGCATTCCGACGGACATGGTCAATTCCAGCATGACAATGAGACACCCCACACGTCCAGAATTGCTACACAGTGGCTCCAGGAGCACTCATCTGAGTTTAAACACTCTCGCTGTCCACCCGACTCCCCAGACATGATCTTTATTCAGTATATCAGGGATGCCTTGTAACGTGCTGTTGAGATCTCCAGCCCCTCGTACTGTTACGAATTTATGGACAGTCCTGCAGGATTCATGGCAGCTCCCTCCGGCACTACTTCAGACATTAGTCGAGTCCATTATACGTCGTGTTGCGGCACTTCTGCGTGCTCGCGGGGGCCCTACAGGTTATTAGGCAGGTGTACCATTTCTTTGGCTCTTCAGTGCAGATTACGAATAAAAGTATAGTTGTTATATACAGACATTTACATCCGTATTTCGCGACTTGACAAATCGAACAATCAAAGCCTCATAATCCTTAAAGTTATCAGCTTTTCAGTGACACCAGAATGTTCTATTTAGCCCCATAAGACCTTACCACAAATTTCCAAAAATTTCCAGAACGTGCTGGATTACGGCAACCAGAGGTAGTTGCGGTGTAGTACGACAGCGATTACGAAGCTGCAGTGTCTGAAGATGAAGCTCTAGAGCTTCGAAATTCATCGCCGGTAGGACAAGAAACGAACCGACAAACATAGCTGAGTGAAGACAAGATGAATTACAATGTTTTTGGGTCAAGTTGAGGGTACCTCCAAAACCACCTACCGCCAAACATAACTTATTTTGTCTGGTGTTTTCTTTGGGTGCCCCCCTTTTTGCACTTCAGTGGTTGTGCTGTGCTAGCTGTTGGGGAGACGTGAGTGAGTGAAGCAGTTCGCTATCACATCGGTATGACTACCAGAACATCATCTGTGTCTTTCAGAGATACGGGGTGGTTATGGTTAAACTTCGCTACTTGTAATGTATTGCGAATACATAGAAAGAAGGATCCTTTGTTGTATGATTATACTCCGCACAACACTGGTAGCAGTTGCTTCTGTAAAATATCTGGGAGTATGCGTGCGGAACGATTTGAAGTGGAATGATCATATAAAATTAATTGTTGGTAAGGCGGGTACCACGTTGAGATTCATTGGGAGAGTCCTTAGAAAATGTAGTCCATCAACAAAGGAGGTGGCTTACAAAACACTCGTTCGACCTATACTTGAGTATTGCTCATCAGTGTGGGATCCGTACCAGATCGGGTTGACGGAGGAGATAGAGAAGATCCAAAGAAGAGCGGCACGTTTCGTCACAGGGTTATTTGGTAACCGTGATAGCGTTACGGAGATGTTTAGCAAACTCAAGTGGCCGACTCTGCAAGAGAGGCGCTCTGCATCGCGGTGTAGCTTGCTCGCCAGGTTTCGAGAGGGTGCGTTTCTGGATGAGGTATCGAATACATTGCTTCCCCCTACTTATACCTCCCGAGGAGATCACGAATGTAAAATTAGAGAGATTAGAGCGCGCACGGACGCTTTCAGACAGTCTATCTTCCCGCGAACCATACGCGATTGGAACAGGAAAGGGAGGTAATGACAGTGGCACGTAAAGTGCCCTCCGCCACACACCGTTGGGTGGCTTGCGGAGTATAAATATAGATGTAGATGTAGACCCAGCGTACACGGGAAACAATTTACCGTATGAGCATCCAACTACGTAGCAATGATGTTCAAATTGTGCGCTGCTGGGTTTGCGTCACGAGTAGTGTTACTGTCATGACTTAGGCGTTAGACGCGCGCACTGTTTCGGCGACCTTAGGGTTGAAACACAAGCGCCAGTGCGCGTTGCAACTGCAGCCAGTAAACATGGGTCTGGACAGCTTCAGCAGGCGTCTACTCGCAAAACTGTTTTACCCAAACGACAGCAGTAGTGCTGGGGCTCTTCGCGAGTATCGACGCATCAAGCGAATACAGAGGGGTCTTGTTTCGGCACCCCAGTTGAAAAGGACTCAGTCACTGGCCGATCATTCCAAACTGCGTGGCCGCCAAGATCAGCAGATCTCAACCCGTGTGATTTCTGGCGGGGGGTTACCTGAAAAGCGGGATCTATCAGCGGGACTCTTGGAAATTGGACGTGAGCATGGGTAGGGAAGTAGCCACATTCCACCTGGGATGATTTGGGCGGAAATACGGTGATCTATAGTGCTGTTCCTGTCTGTCGTGGATGCGTATGCCGTCTCGTTTGTAAGCTGGAACGTAAACATGTTACGCAGTTAAAACTCCAATGTGAGAATTAAAGTGCATCTGTTTCAATGGTTTATTCACTATTTCACTTCCGCACGTCCTTACAAATGTTTCCGCAGACTTTCATTACCCTACGGTAACTGGTTTTTCATGGGGGTCCTCACAAGTGCCGAAGGCTTAACAATAACCCCCCACCCCCCTCGGTATTTACAAAGGAATGTATTCTAGATAATAATTTCAAGATTTTTGCATGATGTTCTAGAGCATTTACGAAGATTCTCGAACATTAACGATTATTTTCAAATATTCTCTAACATCCGAGAACGAAACTCGGCAAAGGCACAAATCGCATTGATCCACGCCCTGTCAGAAAGTTTAAAATTATGAATAGTGCAATATAATGAAGACAGAGAACGCGTCGGAAAACTATGTACACTTACAGAGAGAAACTACACAAACAAAGATTTGTTCAGTGAGCCTATAATTTTAGTGACAAAAAAGGTGATATTCAGCAAATTAGCGAATACACATTATGATACGAGAAGAAGACAAAAAATTAAAACCTGTTGATGCAATGATGAAGCAACCCGGAAACGTAAGCGTCCCAAAGGAGTTTTTAAATTTCGTGAAAGTTCCCTGTAAACGCTCGCAAAACAGCTTCTAAAACAACGTAGAAGCGGAAATATCAACCGCAAAAGAAAAACGCAAATCAGTATTCATATCGTGAAGTCCTCTCATTTCAACTAAGTTACCTTTGAGCTTTAAAAGGCTCCCATTTCCGATAAGATGATAGTATATTACGGCTGTGAATAAAGCTCAAGGGCAAACAATCCAGAGCTGTGGAATCAATTAAAAAGACCGGTGATTCTCGCATAGAGAACAATATGTAGTGGATTCGCGTATTCGGCAACCGCAAAACATGTTCGTCTTTGTACTCCAAGGCAAAGCACCAAACTTAGTTTCTAAGAACACACATTGAATAAGTTATACGCTATACAAATTAGATCATTAACTGCACTTCTTTCCATTTCCGAACAAACGAAATAGTAAACAGCGAAGTGAATCCTCTTCAGCTAACAAGAGAAAAAAATATTATTGAAATCTGCATTTTTTCTCACGTTCTTAGTAAACATTTGAAAAGACTATTGTTGAACTACAATGATTTTGTGACAAAACTAAACAGAAGCACAGTAAGTTTGTTTAATATTGTTAAAAGTTTTTACACGTTAGCAAATGATGCCAGTTCATAACACTGTCGTCTTACATTATACAAATTACACACTCAAAAGATGGATAAGACGGGCGGAAATGCTCAGAAAAGGTTATGACCTGCAATTAGTTGTAGACCCGTGAATATTCTTGAATAAATTTTTTACCACGTGACAGATATTTCAATTTGTTATTTGAACTTTGCAGTGTAAGAAATTGAGCACGACCTTAAAGGTTAATAACAGTCGACTGTTACTTTCTTCCCCTCCGTTGCAATATATATTATAAGCTTCGATTTGTCTCCTAGTTTCTCTTATAGAAGACTTAGTTTTCTAACGTGTGGTGTGTTTTACCGTTATGCACATCCTGAAAAAAATCTAAAGCGACCTAGAAAAATGGTTGGATCCAATGTAACTTCTTACACATACACGACATACACGACAACCTTATTTGATTTGCAACTCTCTCTTTCAGGCAGACCAGCCACCAGAGGGCACCAGTGTTGTTGGTGTTTAGTGTTGCTACCACGCCCGGTTGGGTATATAAGGTGCTGAACAGTGTCAGAATGAGTGATTACTGAAGGACACGGAGTACTCGTATGAGACAGCGTCATCAGTATCTAACATACCTTGAACGGGACGTCATTGTGGGTCTCCATTTGACCGACAGGTACAACTGTGCAACATCCAGGTTTTTGTTGGGCATTCTGGTGCGACATTAGCCCGATGTTGGACTACTTTGGAACTTGCGGATAGGCATACTCGCCGTCAAGATTCCAGTCCACTCACGCCTGCTCAATACAAGGGAGGACCTCCGCATCGTGCACCAAGCCTTCCACCCTAGATCAACTAATGGACTCCCAGTAAGATTCTTTGTCGTCCTGCACCACTGGTCAGAGATAAGCAGCAACCGGGCTGAAGAATTACAGTCGCATGAGTAGGCCACCGTTAACACCACAACACAAATTGCTGTGTTCGGGGGAAGCGTGGAATGGTAATAAGCAGCATCACTTCGTGTTAAGTGATGAATTACTGTTTGGCACTACTCCAGTCAACCGTTGCCGGCTAGAATGATGATGACCATGGAGACATTCCAATTTCTCAATGTTTTCGAGAGGCACTACTGTATTAGTCATCATCCATCACGGTGATGGGAGCCATCGGGTATGACTTCAGGTCATGGCTAGTAGTTATTGAGAAAACTCTGATGGTAAAGTGGTACGTTATGGATACCCCACGTCCTCATGTGTTACCTCTCATATGGCAATGTCATGGGGCTTTTTTTCAACAGGACAGTACCCATCCACCTGTGGCATGTATCTCTATGGATTCCCTGGGTGATGCACCATGGCCAGCAAAATCAGCACATCTGTCCCCAATAGCACAAGTGTGGGACTAGTTCGACTGTCGGCTCTGTCCCAGTGACAGTACCTGGAATATCAGAGACCGGTTGCATCAGCTGTGGGCCAGTTTGTCTCGGGAGAGGATGACGGCCTTCCCAACCAAATGAGTGTATCTGCCCATGCCAGAGAGCTTACAGCATCATACTGGCAAGTAGGTTCGTACTGCCAAGTATATTGTTAATTTGACTCGAAGCTATAATCACTGAATGAACATCCCATACCTTCTGGGTACTTCACCTTTCCTGCCAGGCAGCGTATTTGTCATTAGATCCATATGGTATTGCTTTAGTTTTCTCTGAATGTTGGACGTTATGTGCATTCTCAACATCTTTACTTTGCCAAAAAGAATTAACACCTGTGGCTAGTTTTCTTGCTGTGGAGCAATAGGCCGGCCGGAGTGGCCGTGCGGTTCTAGGCGCTACAGTCTGGAGCCAAGCGATCGCTACGGTCGCAGGTTCGAATCCTGCCTCGGGCATGGATGTGTGTGATGTCCTTAGGTTAGTTAGGTTTAATTAGTTCTAAGTTATAGGCGACTGATGACCTCAGAAGTTAAGTCGCATAGTGCTCAGAGCCATTTGAACCATTTTTTTGTGGAGCAATAAGGACAATACTTCCATGTTCTCCTATTTACTTTTCTCAGTCAGAAATGGCTTTATGGCTCCTCCTCCCACCCACTGATTATTTGTGTTATTTATATAAATGGTGTCTGTTCTGCTTATGGCTGAAAGGAGAGACCATACACATAAACATATATGTATCTTGACGGCAGTTTATCATAATTCTGTGCACATCCATTCCTCGTCCGACTTCTTGCGGAAATCAGTGTGAGGTTGTATGCAATGAAGGTAATGGACAGGAGGTGCTACGACAGGAGTGTCCGAGAAGCTGGAAATAGGGTTGGATGTGAAGCGTGCTCGGGTAGCTGAAACAGTTAAAGCGACCACTTGTATAATGTGGGAAAGTCAGGTTCGAGTCCTGGTCCAACATAAATTTTCACTTGCTTTCATTGAATTTATTTCAGTACCCGATTGTGGCTAGCCTCGGAATGTTAATTTCGTCATCTGTCTTTTTATCACTTACACCTTTCCCTGTCTCTCCCATCCTCTCTCTCAAGTTCAGTGTCCCCATATCAAATTTACCATTTTTTTTGCCTGCCTTTGTTGATCAACTTCCCAAACAACTAACATAAATTCTGCTTCATTCTTCTACTACTGCTACTACAATCCGTTCATCGTATGAATATACCTGATACACAAACGCGATGACTGGTCAGAAGCCGTAGCACACGCACACTGGCGTTGTTACGATCTTGGAGTTACGACCTACTTATGTACTAGTTAGTTATCACTAAATTACGTTAAATGAAACTGTATTAACAGCCATCAACGTTTTTCTTAATCACGCTTTAGCTACGTAGTTTTTATTTCAAAAATCGTGTACAACCACAGCCTCCACAGCGTTGTGCTCTGATTGCCGTATGCAGTATGAAAATGGCTGAGGCTGCTTTCTGTTCCGTAGTGAAACACACGTGTGGAACACGGTTAACAAGTGCCGCGAAATAGACTGTTCTTACTGTTTTTCATACATTTACGGAGATAATCGGATTTGAAGTTTTCCAACGTTGTGTATACTGCAGATGATGAACTAATCCACATTGAACGCATAGCGCAATCGATAGCAAAATAGAACTGGAACCAAATGTGGATATTCGTGCGTTAGCTCACAACTCCCCAGTACCATTTTTTTTGTCCTCGTTCAATTTGGAATACCTACATCCCGTAATTATAAAACTCATCATTTTTATGAATAATGCACGTCTTCTTCTTTCTAATTACATATAGGACGCGAATTCCCTGTTTCCATTTCAAATACAAATTCTAAATTATTGATGTTTTATGAAAGACTGTTCATAAAAGTTGTTTAAATTAAGAAAACACAACAATTTAATTTCTTAAGACAAAAATGAAAAACCAAATCCTCTTTATCTGGACTATGTCCATTGTCTTATACCGCAGAGGTAGATAAGTATCGTAGAAACATGAAAAACAATCGTTTTCATAGCATCGAACACATCACACATAGGCTGCGTTTTTACATTCGCTACTGTACCATTACAGCATGAACCCAACAGAACTGATTTGGAGCCAAGCTGCGGGATTTGGCCAGAGAAGTAACAGGACTGTTAAGCTGCCAGACGTAGTGGAACTAACGCACACGTCACTGCAGAACCGTGGCGGGATATAGAACGGCTTGTCGTACCAGATCGGTCTGACGGAGGAAATAGAGAAGATCCAAAGAAGAGCGGCGCGTTTCGTCACAGGGTTATTTGGTAACCGTGATAACGTTACGGAGATGTTTAATAAACTCAAGTGGCAGACTCTGCAAGAGAGGCGCTCTGCATCGCGGTGTAACTTGCTGTCCAGGTTTCGAGAGGGTGCGTTTCTGGATGAGGTATCGAATATATTGCTTCCCCCTACTTATACCTCCCGAGGAGATAGCGAATGTAAAATTAGAGAGATTAGAGCGCGCACGGAGGCTTTTAGATAGTCGTTCTTCCCGCGAACCATACGCGACTGGAACAGGAAAGGGAGGTAATGACAGTGGCACGTAAAGTGCCCTCCGCCACACACCGTTGGGTGGCTTGCTGAGTATCAATGTAGATGTAGATGTAGATGTAAAAGGAAAGGTCTGCTTGGCTTCGTGGATTCTGTTCTTGATAGGGTCGTCATCAACGTAGCAAGTAATGTATTTCTCGGATTTGGATAAGAAAGGAGCTAAGAGATTACCAGACGACTGACTGTAAGTAATATCTTCTGTGGCTTCAATATTTAACTAATTTAACTATACGGTGAAATCCTTCAATACTCGTTTACGTTACTCACTGCTTGTGCAGAAAAATTACCCTGTGGTTAAGTTAGGAATTTTCATCATTCTTGTTTTTAATTACAATAGTTCGTTAGCTCAAAAGGATAACGTGTTGCGGTTTTCGTCTAAGGAGAGTATTGTGTGAGATTTTCAGTGTATCATTTCATTCTACTTAAAAAATAAATGACACTCGAAGCTGTATTGCTCCTCTGCTCGTCTCTTTTTTACGTGTGAGCAGCAGCTGGCCACGTCACTGCAGGCTAGCTGTACCAGCTGACTGGCCAGTGCTGTCCATGTTAAATGTGGCGGTGAAACTGCTGTCCCGTATTGTCGCCAAGTCGTTGTGCGCGTAACGCACAGCACAAAACGTACCCTTATTACCGTACTTGACAGTACTCAAGACAGCTTGGCTGCAGTCCCACGTGAAAATGAATTTCAGTGAGGTTCCAGCAGACGCGGAAGAATACATACTGCAATGTTTACATCATGTTTATTGTTATGATGAACGGATTATACCACCTTCAGTTATTCATGTTGTAGTTACATCTAAGTAGCGACATCAGACCGCCTGCACCAGTGGAGAAGACCTGTGACTTTTGGAACGGCTTAGATAATAAAAATCAGTCTCTTGGCCACACGCTACATTATTACAACTGACAAACATTTTAGTCATAGCAACCATCACTGGACCTCATGATTACATAAGCGATACGTGGGCGCATAGTCAGTCCATTGATCGCACAGCGATCACCAGTTCTTATGATGGTTGCAATCCCGAAACTGGTAAACGGTTTTAATGTGGAAACATGTCACCAAGAAATGGACGTTTGTAATATGATCGTTTGTAAATGTTATATTTCATAGTAAATGTAAGTTCCCTTATGGCATACATGTCGTAATGAACATTACGTAATACATATAGAATGCCTGCCTTTATATAAAGAAGTCCCAGCGCCCACAATCTTAATAGAATCGATACATCAATAAATAATTAAAATAAAAAATTACGTTGTATACTGAAGTTACAAAAGTCATGGGTTAGCGATATGTACGTATACAGAACGCGCAGTGGTAGTTGAAGCTAGACACGTGGGACAGTGTTTCGGAAATCGTTGTTGCTGTGTCTTCAGTCAAGCGACTGGCTTGATGCTGCTCCCCACTCTATCCTGTGCAAAAACTTCCTCATCCCCCAGTGCCTACTGCGACCTACAGCCTTCTGAATCTGCTAAGCGTATTCATCTCTTGGTTTCCCTCTACGATTTTTACCTTCCATGCTGCCCTCCAATACTAAATTGGTGATCCCTTGATGCCTCAGAGCATGTCCTACCAACCGATCCCTTCTTCTAGTGAAGTTGTCCCACAAATTTCTTTTCTCCCTAATTCTATTCAATACCTCCTCATTAGTTAAGTCATCTACCCATCCAATCTTCTGCTTTCTTCTGTAGTACCACATTTCAAAAGCTTCTATTCTCTTCTTGTCCAAACTATTTATCGTCCATGTGTCACTTGCATACATGGCTACACTCCATACAAATACTTTCAGAAACGACTTCCTGACACTTAAATCTATACTCGATGTTAACAAATTTCTCTTCTTCAGAAACGCTTTCCTTGTCATCGTCAGTCTACATTTTATATCCTCTTTACTTCGACCATCATCAGTTAGTTTGCTCCCCAAATAACAAAACTCATCTACTACTTTAAGTGTCTCACTTCTAATCTGACTCCCTCAGGAACACCTGATTTAATTTGACTGCATTCTATTAGCCTCATTTTCTTTTTGTTGACGTTTATCTTATATCCTGTATCCAATTCCGTTCAGCTGCTCTTCCAGGTCCTTTGCTATCTCTGACAGAATTACAATGTTATCGCCAAACCTCAAAATTTTTATTTCTTCTCCACGAATTTTAATTCCTACTCCAAATTTTTGTTTTGTTTCCTTTAGTGCTTGCTCAATATACAGATTGAATAACATCTGGGATAGGCTACAACCCTGTCTCACTCCCTTCCCAACCACTGCTTCCCTTTCATGTCCCTCGACACTTATAACTGCCATCTGGTTTCTGTACAAATAGTAAATAGCCCTTCGCTCCCTGTATTTTACCCCTGCCACCTTCAAAATTTGAAAGAGAGTATTGATGTCAACATTGTCTAAAGCTTTCTCTAAGTCTACAAATGGTAGAAATGTAGGTTTGCCTTTCCTTAATCTATCTTCTAAGATAAGTCGTATGGTCAGTATTGCCTCACGTGTTCCGACGTTTCTACGGAGTCCAAACTGATCTTTCCCGCGGTCAGGTTCTATTAGTTATTCCGTTCGTCTGTAAAGAATTCGTGTAAGTATTTTATAGCTGTGACTTATTAAACTGATAGTTCGGTAATTTTCGCACCTGTCAACACCTGCATTCTTTGGGATTGGAATTATTATATTTTTCTTGAAGTCTGAGGGTACTTCGCCTGTCTCATATCCTTGCTCACCAGATGGTAGAGTTTTGCATGGCTGGCTCTCCCAAGGCTGCCAGTAGTACTTATGGAACGTTGTCTACTCCAGAGGCCTGGTTTCGACTTAGGTCTTTCAGTGCTCTGTCAAGCTCTTCACGCAGTATCATATCTCCCATTTCATCTTCATCTACGTCCTGTTCCGTTTCCATAATATTGCCCTCAAGTATATTTCCCTTGTATAGACCCTCTACATACTCATTCCACCTTTCTGCTTTCCCTTCTCTGCTTATTACTGGTTTTCGTCTGAGCTCTTGATATTCATACAAGTGGTTCTCTTTTCTCCGATGGTCTCTTTAATTTTGCTATAGGCAGTTTCTGTCCTACCTCTAGTGATATATCCTTACATTTGTCCTCTAGCCATCCCTGCTTAGCCATTTTTCACTTCCTGTCGATCACATTTTTGAGACGTTTGTATTCCTTTTTGCCTGCTTCATTTACTGCATTTTTATATTTTCTCCTTTCATCAATTAAATTCAGTATTTCTTCTGTTACCCAAGGATTTCTACTAGCCCTCGTCTTTTTACCTACTTGATCCTCTGCTGCCTTCGCCACTTCATCCCTCAAAGCTACCCATTGTTCTTCTACTGTATTTCTTTCCCCCATTCCTGTCAATTGTTCCATTATGCTCTCCCTGAATCTGTCTACAACCTCTGGTTTAGTCAGTTTAGCCAGGTCCCATCTCTTTAAATTCCCACCTTTTTGCAGTTTCCTCAGTTTTAATCTACAGTTCATAACCAATCGATTGTGGTCAGAGTCCACATCTGCCCCTGGAAATGCCTTACAATGTAAAACTTGGTTCCTAAATCTGTCTTACCATTATATAATCTATCTGATACCTTCTAGTATCTCCAGGCTACTTCCATGTATACAACCTTCTTCCATGATTCTTCAACCAGGTGTTAGCTATGATTAAGTTATGCTCTGTGCAGTATTCTATCAGGCGGCTTCCTCTTTCATTTCTTACCCCTATTCCATATTCACCTACTACGTTTCCTTCTCTTCCTTTTCCTAATATCGAATTCCAGTCACCAATGACTATTAAATTTTCATCTCCCTTCACTATCCGAATAATTTCTTTTCTCTCATCATACATTTCATCAATTTCTCCGTTATCTATGGAGGTAGTTGGCTTATAAACTTGTACTACTGTAGCAGGCATGGGCTTCGTATCTATCTTGGCTACAATAATGCGTTCACTATGCTGTTCGTAGTAGCTTGCCGCACTCGTAGTTTTTTTATTCATTATTAAACCTACTGCTGCATTACCCCTATTTTATTTTGTATTTATAACTCTGTATTCACCTGACGAGGAGAAATAGTTAGGGAATGCAACATTCCGAGATCCACAATGTCTGGCGTGTGCCGAGAATTCCAAATTTCAGATAGTATCTCTCACCACGGACAATGCAGTGGTCGACTACTTTCACTCAACCACAGAGAGGAGTAGCGTTTGCATAGGGTAGTCAGTGCCAACATATAAACAACACTGCGTGAAATAAGTGCAGAAATCAACGTGGGCTCATACGAGAAACGTATCCCTTAGGACAGTGTGGCGTAATTTGGCGTTAATGGGCTGTGTCAGCAGACGACCGTCCGACTGCCTTAGCTAACAGCTCGACATCGCCTTCCGTGGGCTCATGAGCATTTCGATTGGACCCTACACGACTGGCAGATGAATCACGATTTCAATTGTGTAAGAGCTGATAGTATGGATTGAGTGTGGTTCAAAATGGTTCAAATGGCTGTAAGCACTATGGGACTTAACATTTGAGGTCATCAGTCCCCTAGAACTTAGAACTACTCAAACCTAACCAACCTAAGGACATCACACACATCCATGCCCGAGGCAGGATTCGAACCTGCGACGGTAGCAGCAGCGCGGTTCCGGACTGAAGCGCCTAGAACCGCTCAGCCACAGCGGCCGGCGTTTGAGAATGGCGCAGACCTCACGAAGACATGGATAAAAGTTACCATCAAGGCACTGTGCAAACTGGTGGTAGTTCCATAATGGTGTGACCTTTGTCTATGTGGAATGGACCGGGACCCTTCGATCTCCCGTCCAACCGATCACCGACTGGAAATGGCTACGTTCGACTTCTTGGAGATCAGTTGCAGCCATCATAGACTTCATGTTCCAAAACATCGATGGAATTTTTATGGGTTATAGTGCGTGATGTCACCAGGCTAAGAATGTTTGTGAATGGTTTGATGAAAACTCTGGACAGTTCGATCGAAGGGTTTGGCCACCCAGTGAACATTTATGAGAAACAATCGAGAGGTCAAAATGCTTCACTGGCAACACTTTCGCAAGGGACCGATGGCCCTAGCTGTGTGGTCCCTTCAATTCCAGTAACCAACCAACCAATCAACACTTTCGCAGTTATGGACGGCTATTGAAGAACCATGGCTCAATGTCTCCGAAGGGACTTCTAGTGACTTGTTTAGTCCATGCCACGTCGAGTATATGCACTACGCGCAGCAAAAGGAGGTCCGACACGATATTAGAAGGTATCGCATGACTTTTATCACCTCAGTGTATGTATTTTTCCTTGACTCTAATGTTGTGAGCCGGCCGCTGTGGCCGAACGGTTGTAGGCGTTTCAGTCCGTAACCGCACTGCTGCTACGGTCGCAGGTTCGAATCCTGCCGCGGGCATGGATGTGTGTGATGTCCTTAGGTTAGTTAGGTTTAAGTAGTTCTAAGTTCTAGGGGACTGACGACCTCTGATGTTAAGTTGGCTGGCTCTGAGCACCGTGGGACTCAAAATCTGAGGTCATCAGTCCCCTAGAACTTAGAACTACTTAAACCTAACTAACCTAAGGACATCACACACATCCATGCCCGAGGCAGGATTCGAACCTGTGACTGCAGTGGTCGCGTGGTTCCAGACTGTAGCGCCTAGAACCACTCGGCCACTCCGGCCGGCTGATGTTAAGTCCCAGAGTGCTCAGGGCCATTTAAACCATTTTTCTAATGTTGTGACTCATCAGAATTCTAGGTTCCAGTGCATTACTGAATTGTAATGATGGACATGTCATTCATTCCCCAATAAGTTCAGTTATTAGGAATGGTGGCCAGTTTGTCAAATGAGAAAATTTGTAAGCGCACTGAACCAGAATTAGCAACTACAATTGCAGTGCCGAAGTTAAGTGTTCTATTGTGGCACAAAAAAACAGTTCGCATTTTCTCGAAAAGGTCACCGCTTGACCTTGACACCGTACTGAAGCAGTTTATTAGAGAGAACTACGCTTAGATTGTTCAATTAATCACGTTCATTTAAGTTTCATGGAGTCCGTGAATCACTAGTTTTGATCGCAATGATATTCCAAATTCTTGCTAATCATAACACAGTTCACGTAAGATTTCCTTAATTTAGATTACAAAAATCACTCGACGGACTCCGGAAATTAAAGTTCTTGACTTTCTTTGTTGTTGATACGCATAATTTCGCCTACTAAACGTGAATAGTAGTGGCATGAGTCAACACCAGCTGCGTCCCCGACACAAGTCTTTCTCCTCAGCTTTCAAACGGCGAACTGCCAATTTTGGGTGGCGTCCGACTGCTTGTAGACGCTATGTAAGACGGTAGTAAGAACAAACTGTTATTTCATAAATTACAAATACTCCGAAAATGGGCTAGGCACGATTTTACGATTTTGTGTGGACTACAAGAACTATTGTGATTTCGGGTTAAAGGAGATGTTACTGGTCAAATTTTTAGAAAAAAACATGGACACTATTCTTGTTAGGAAATGTGAATCCCCTCGTTTCCATTTATGAGCACCATATTGAAAAGTAATAAAGCAGGTGCTGACAGATATGAAAATTACGGAACTATCAGTTCAATAAGTCACAGATGCAAAATACTAACGCGAATTCTTTACAGACGAATGGAAAAACTGGTAGAAGCCGACCTCGGCGAAGATCAGTTTGGATTTCGTAGAAATTTTGGAACACGTGAGGCAATACTGACCCTACGCTTATCTTAGAAGCTAGATTAAGGAAAGGCAAACCTACGTTTCTAGCATTTGTAGACTTAGAGAAAGCTTTTGACAATGTTGACTGGAATACTCTCTTTCAAATTCTAAAGGTGGCAGGGGTAAAATGCAGGGAGCGAAAGGCTATTTACAATTTGTACAGAAACCAGGTGGCAGTTATAAGAGTCGAGGGGCATGAAAGGGATAAATTGGTTGGGAAGGGAGTGAGACAGGTTTGTAGCATCTCCCCGATGTTATTCAATCTGTATATTGAGCACGCAGTGAAGGAAACAAAAGAAAAATTCGGAGTAGGTATTAAAATCCATGGAGAAGAAACAAAAAATTTGAGGTTCGCGGATGACATTGTAATTCTGTCAGAGACAGCAAAGGACCTGGAAGAGCAGCTGAACGGAATGGACAGTGCCTTTAAAGGAGGATATAAGATGAACATCAACAAAAGCAAAATGAGGATAATGGAATGTAGTCGAATTAAGTCGGGTAATGCTGAGGGAATTAGATTAGGAAATGAGACACTTAAAGTAGTAAAGGAGTTTTGCTATTTGGGGAGAAAAATAACTGATAATGGTCGAAGTAGAGAGGATATAAAATGTAGACTGGCACTGGCAATGGCAAGGAAAGCGTTTCTGAAGAAGAGAAATTTGTTAACATCGAGTATAGATTTAAGTGTCAGGAAGTCGTTTCTGAAAGTATATGTATGGAGTGTAGCCATATATGGAAGTGAAACGTGGACAATAAATAGTTTGGACAAGAAGAGAATAGAAGCTTTCGAAATGTGGTGCTACAGAAGCATGCTGAAGATTAGATGGGTAGATCACATAACTAATGAGGAAGTATTGAATAGGATTGGGGAGAAGAGAAGTTTGTGGCACAACTTGACCAGAAGAAGGGATCGGTTGGTAGGACATGTTCTGAGGCATCAAGGGATCACCAATTTAGTATTGGAAGGCAGCGTGGAGGGTAAAAATCGTAGAGGGAGACCAAGAGACGAATACACTAAGAAGATTCAGAAGGATGTAGGTTGCAGTAGGTACTGGGAGATGAAGAAGCTTGCACAGGATAGAGTAGCATGGAGAGCTGCTTCAAACCAGTCTCTGGACTGAAGACCACCACAACAACAACAACAACATAGTAAAGTATAGAAAATTATATGAAATTATTAATTAGTAAGTTAACTAATCGGTGCTGTATTTCGTATTGAACAGAGTAACCTGAGTAACAAAAGTAGGTAGTCGAAAGTCAAAATCTAACAGTATTTCTGAAGAAATCTGCGGTGAGAAATGGGGCTGCTTAGATACTTAAATGGTAATTATATCTCCTGTTATTTAGTTTCTGATAATTTAAATAACGTGACAGTCGGAATGCTTTGCTTTCTGTTGGTGTTGGTCATCATATGGAATTATGCCGATTAGCTCACAAAGTTATTCAAGTATTGTCCTATGTTTTTATCTTTAATTAAGTTTTACTTAGCTTGCTCTAGAAGCAAACTAATGCTGTCAACAAAATCGGTACAGTTAAAGTAAGGAAGTGAATAATAAGTTCACCCGTTTTAACCTCGCGAGGGCTGGGTCCCAGGCTGTGCTTAGCTGCAAAGCGCCGTCCTCGTTGATGGTTTTTTCAGAGGTTTTTATTGCAATAGATTTTTTTTATGATGCAAGTTCAAATATATTGTAAATAAGAACATGAAATTTTTAAGTAAGTGTTGCATTACGCCAGGTGACTGTATGTTATGTAAGATAAAGATCAGCAAAAAAAATGAGGTTAGTTACGGGAATAGGAAAACATAACACTCGATATTTATATTTTACAAATTCTTTCGTGGATGAATTGCATTTCTTAAAGTTTCTTTCTGCGAACCTCAGAGTGTCATCTGCTTTCCCTACTACTTGTTTCACGTGATCATTCCACTTCGCTACGAATTTTTACTGCTAGATATTTTTACGCTAGCTATTCTTTCCAGCAATTTGTCGACGATAGTGTGAGTGTGTGGTAGTGGATTACAGTTACGTCAGAAAACATGCCCCGCGAGGTGTTCATAATATTTTGTTGGACCGCTTGTATGAGGAAGTATGAACAGGAGGCACATAACTCGTTATTGCGCCTGTGTGCCGCTTATCGCAGGCCGTGTAAAGCTCGCTGCGAACGACGCACTATTTTCGGATTAAATGCCTCTATTACAGGAGTACAGCCCGGGCGACAATGCGCCCGAAAACGACTCGGCCTTTGGTAGACCCGCCCCGTCCGCTATCTGGAACTCAAGTGCCTTACCGTAAACTCTCCCTGCGAGGCCGTAACAGAGCGCTTACTGAGTTCCCGCGGAGAGAGCGAAGAGAGGGTGGAGGGAACACGGAGGAAGAGGAAGAGGAGGAGGAGGAGGAGGAGGAGGAGGAGGAGAAAGAGGATAATCGCGGACGAGGTACCCGCCGTTAGGATAACGTCATCCGTATGCGGCAGCGGTGCGCCTTCTGATATCGCCGATGC
Organism: Schistocerca serialis cubense; assembly: GCF_023864345.2. Classification (NCBI taxonomy): domain Eukaryota; kingdom Metazoa; phylum Arthropoda; class Insecta; order Orthoptera; family Acrididae; genus Schistocerca; species Schistocerca serialis. The sequence continues at coordinate 100,117,435 of NC_064649.1, forward strand.
CGTAAAAATGGCGGCCAGAAAGGGAAAAGATGAAAAGAGCGGTCGGCGCCGGCTCAGACCGCGAAGCGCCGTGGTCCACCGTAATCTGCCAGAAACAAGATCGCGCTAGGCATCGGCTGAGAATTCCTCCGGAAACGACCGGACCTTATACTTTTATTTTCGCTCCTTCCCCTGTCCCGGGGGCAATTCCTCGCGTCCCTCTTTGCAAGTATTCCGATATCGTGTAATTCTAATAAACGTTTTGGAGAATGGTGCTGAGGAGAGGGAAAAATACGGGCGGCATCGGAAGGGCTTTCGTCTCCTTTCCCCAAAGGACTCCCCGTTGTTGGAAGTGGACGCTGAGATATCTGTCAAATCTCTAAATAGTTGTTGGTTATAAATGATTTCTTCCAGGTGCCATACGAAGCTCACCCATGTTTTCGAATTACATGTTCATCATCTTCAAGCAATGTAATGACATGCGCCTCTTCTCAAACCTCTCAAACAAGTGGTTCAAATGGCTCTGAGCAATATGGGACTTAACATCTGAGGTCATCAGGCCCCTAGAACTTAGAACTACTTAAACCTAACTAACCTAAGGACATCACACACATCCATGCCCAAGGCAGGAATCGAACCTGTGGTCGTAGCGGTCGCGCGGTTCCAGACTGAAGCGCCTAGAACAGCTCGGCCACACCGGCCGGCTCAAACCTCTCACTGTAGAACTGTAATTATATGCAAACTGAAGGTGGAGAGGGCAGAAAACGGAAGCAAAGGGGAGGGGAAGGGAGGGGAGGAAAGGAAAGGGAAGGAGAGGAAAGGAAAGGGGAGGGGAGGAAAGGAAAGGGGAGGGGAGGAAAGGAAAGGGGAAGGGAGGGGACGGGGGGGAGGGGAGGGACCAGTGCTGTCAGCTGCATCGGGACATCACGCGGTCTCGATGGCGACGAGCGAAAATGTAATACCAGACGAGGATTCGAACACGGGTTCTCCTGCTTACTAGGCAGGTGAGATAACCACTGGGCCATCCAGACACAGCGTTATCACAACTACACAACTACACAGACTCCCATCGAGTGCCACCTATCCGCAGCCCCTGACGATTTCCCCCATGATCGTTCCCTGAGATTCCCCCAAGAGGTAGGACGTATTTGTGCATCCGCACTGAAGAAACTGGTCTCGCCCAGCTAGGCCTATCAAATTATACGAATGTGTGGCGTCTGTTCTTTCAGACGTGTCCGAAAGAACAGACACTCACATGGCACTGTAATTGCTAACAGCACACGACCTCTCTTCTCGATACCCCTACTGTTCATTCACTTTATGCCTTTTCCAACGACAGCATGGATGTCATACCACCATACAAACAGTGTACAGCGCCAGATTTGCACCTGGTTGTCTAAATGGGAACTGAGTTTTTTTTACAGCGTAAATCTGTTCTGCATTAACACATTTGCATATCTACCAAGTTTCGCTGCCATACTATAGTTACAGCTCACTCTGGACCTCTGTGAGGAGCTGCACTTTAATTATAACAATCTGGTACTTGCATGATTTAGCGTCAACTGGTGCGATTTTGTTCAAAGATGGTCTCGCTTCTGTCCGTGGTTGTCAGACGGATGCCAACAAGCTAGCAGACGAGCAGGTGAAATGGCACAAGCAGCAACTCCCGAGACCCAAACCTCTTCAACTCCAGGTATCACGGTATGTGGAGGTAGGTAGGTAGGTTTATTCGGGGAATGGGACCAAACAACGAGGTCATTGGTCCCGTCGGATTAGGGAAGGATGAGTATGGAAGTCGGCCGTGCCCTTTCAAAGGAACCATCCCAGAATTTGCCTGAAGCGATTTTAGAGAAATCACAGAAAACCTAAATCAGGATGGCCGGACGCAGGTTTGAACCGTCGTCCTTCGGAATGCAAGTCCAGTGTGCTAACCACTATGCCACCTTCGTCGGTTGTGAGGAGGAGGTACTGATTTGGTAACTGCTGAAAGGCGGCTGCAGCCCGCAAGTATGTGGGGAAAAAAAGGACAATGCCCGCAAATATGTGGGGAGAAAAGGACAAACACTGTCTATATACTCTTTATGATTAGCGTATGAAATGTCCGCCCCCGCTAGCTGAGTGGTCAGCGCCACGAAATGTCAATCCTAAGGGTGCAGGTTCGATTCCCGGCTGGGTCGGAGATTTTCTCCGCTGAGGGACTGGGTGTTGTGTTGTCCTTATCATTATAGTCTCATCCCCATTGACGCACAAGTCGTCGAAGTGGCGTCAAATCGAAAGACCTGCACCCGGCGAACGGTCTACCCGACGGGAGGCCCCAGTCACACCACATTGTGAAATGGTTCTTACCAGCAGAATAGTGCAAGACAGCATTCTGCAGTTCCCACCACATGCACTTCAAGGACTGCACGAACTCTCGACTGATTTGTCACCCATGTAACTAGGCTATGGTGCAATAGTAAAACTTGGTTTCTTACCAGACTCCAGAGAGCGACACAGCCTGTTTCAGACATGATAACAAATTCCTCAAGATCACGTTATAATGCTGCTGGCTTCCATGCCACAACAAATACTTGATTTTATCCGCGCCTGTGGGGATCACGCCTCACACGGACGTTTATCCCGGACATTGTTTCCGAACGGAATTGCAGTTTTCTCATTTAATATCATTTAGTTGATGAACATCTGTTTCATAAATATCGGACTGGTGCTTAATGGTGGTAACTGCCGACACTCCACTCCCCACCGCTCGCTCGAGGTTCCATGAAGGATTCTCTTTTCCTTTGTTATGGAATGATAATTAAATCAAGACCCTAAGCTGTCGACATGCGTTGATAAACATCAACGGGGCCGGTTGGAAATGTGTGCCCCGACCGGGACTCGAACCCGGGATCTCCTGCTTACATGGCAGACGCTCTATCCATCTGAGCCACCGAGGGCACAGGGGATAGGGCGACTGCAGGGACTTATCCCTTGCACACTCCCCGTGAGACCCACATTCCACACACTATATTCACAGTGTCCCTGCCCATTACACTCATTACTCGCGGCAGACAATCTTACCGAGTCCCGTAAGAGTTGGGGCAATGCGCGTGTATCCGCACAGAAGCAGCTCAATGGCCGGTTAGCCTTAACTGTATGAAGATGGTATCTGTTCTTTCAGACATTTCCGAAGGAACAGCTACTACCTTCATGCATATATTTCCTTTGTTAGTTTGCATACCATCTGCTGACATCTAAACGTTTTTTTCTGCATATTTACTGTGCAGGCAATGAATTTCCTGCTCTCAACACAGTTTACAATGATGGTTTCCTGTCAAACTCTGGAAAAAATTCGTGCTGACTTCGATATTGACTGACTTACGTTCTTTTATTTTTTACATTTCTTTTCGACACAGTCACACTTGCATATTACAACACCTGTGTTAGGCTTACACTTATCAATAAGATGGGTTCTTTCGAAAATATATACACTCCTGGAAATTGAAATAAGAACACCGTGAATTCATTGTCCCAGGAAGGGGAAACCTTATTGACACATTCCTGGAGTCAGATACATCACATGATCACACTGACAGAACTACAGGCACATAGACACAGGCAACAGAGCATGCACTATGTCGGCACTAGTACAGTGTATATCCACCTTTCGCAGCAATGCAGGCTGCTATTCTCCCATGGAGACGATCGTAGAGATGCTGGATGTAGTCCTGTGGAACGGCTTGCCATGCCATTTCCACCTGGCGCCTCAGTTGGACCAGCGTTCGTGCTGGACGTGCAGACCGCGTGAGACGACGCTTCATCCAGTCCCAAACATGCTCAATGAGGGACGGATCCGGAGATCTTGCTGGCCAGGGTAGTTGACTTACACCTTCTAGAGCACGTTGGGTGGCACGGGATACATGCGGACGTGCATTGTCCTGTTGGAACAGCAAGTTCCCTTGCCGGTCTAGGAATGGTAGAACGATGGGTTCGATGACGGTTTGGATGTACCGTGCACTATTCAGTGTCCCCTCGACGATCACCAGTGGTGTACGGCCAGCGTAGGAGATCGCTCCCCACACCATGATGCCGGGTGTTGGCCCTGTGTGCGTCGGTCGTATGCAGTCCTGATTGTGGCGCTCACCTGCACGGCGCCAAACACGCATACGACCATCATTGGCACCAAGGCAGAAGCGACTCTCATCGCTGAAGACGACACGTCTCCATTCGTCCCTCCATTCACGCCTGTCGCGACACCACTGGAGGCGGGCTGCACGATGTTGGGGCGTGAGCGGAAGACGGCCTAACGGTGTGCGGGACCGTAGCCCAGCTTCATGGAGACGGTTGCGAATGGTCCTCGCCGATACCCCAGGAGCAACAGTGTCCCTAATTTGCTGGGAAGTGGCGGTGCGGTCCCCTACGGCACTGCGTAGGATCCTACGGTCTTGGCGTGCATCCGTGCGTCGCTGCGGTCCGGTCCCAGGTCGATGGGCACGTGCACCTTCCGCCGACCACTGGCGACAACATCGATGTACTGTGGAGACCTCACGCCCCACGTGTTGAGCAATTCGGCGGTACGTCCACCCGGCCTCCCGCATGCCCACTATACGCCATCGCTCAAAGTCCGTCAACTGCACATACGGTTCACGTCCACGCTGTCGCGGCATGCTACCAGTGTTAAAGACTGCGATGGAGCTCCGTATGCCACGGCAAACTGGCTGACACTGACGGCGGCGGTGCACAAATGCTGCGCAGCTAGCGCCATTCGACGGCCAACACCGCGGTTCCTGGTGTGTCCGCTGTGCCGTGCGTGTGATCATTGCTTGTACAGCCCTCTCGCAGTGTCCGGAGCAAGTATGGTAGGTCTGACACACCGGTGTCAATGTGTTCTTTTTTCCATTTCCAGGAGTGTATGAAAGTTGTTTGCGCCCTCTCTCGACACCAATGGCGAGAGAGAAGTCTCTATAGCGTAGTATCAGTGAACCACCGATTTTTGAAAGATGCGAACTCTCGTATATAAAACAGCTTCAAACGTCTGATGTTATGTACATGTTGAGCCAAACGAATGATTACAATTTCAGGAAAATTGCATGACTTTTTCAAGAGAAATAGCTTCACAAATTGCCCTTATGCAAGCAGTTACTCGGATTGGCATTGATTGAAAGAGTTGTTGGCTGTCCTCATCAGGGCTACCGTGCCAAACTCTGTCCAACTGGTGCGTTAGATCGTAAAAATCTCAAGCTGGTCGGAGGGTCCAGGCTATAATGTTCGCAATTGGGGATGGACGTGGTAATCTTGCTCGCCAAGGTAGGGTTTGGCAAGCACGAAAACAAGCAGAAGAAACTCTCGCCTGTCCAGAGCGTCTCCAACACGTCTTCGGTGGTTATTGGGGCTCAGTTCGAAACGGGACATCACTGAAGACATTTCTACTCCAGTCAATGAGATTCCCGGCCGAAACGTGTCCGGAGAATCCCCGGATGTCGCCCGCCCTACGGCCTGACAACCAGGAGTTGAGCCTTGGTAAAAGTTGCTGTTTTGAAAAGCGCGCCGCAGCGCGTAGTGTAAAGCAGTCGCCCTCCGTTGCTGGCGGTGGCGCCGCTGTGGCAGTCGCAGCTTTGGTGTCTCCCTCTGGTGGGAAAGGTTTCCTGTTCACGTGCATTTAAGGGGCGCTATGAGCTCGGCAGTCGGGGAGTTTGTCAGTCGAAGCGAGTTGGGGCAGTTGGTCAGTCGGAGTGAGTCTGGGTCAGTCAGTCTCGGCGAGTTCAGTTAGTCAGCCGGCTCAGTGTGCGGCAGTCAGTGTCTATTTGTCGTCGGGAGTGCTAGTATGTGTTAGGCCGCCAGACTGCTCGAGTTTGTTTAGGCAATGGGCATTGGCGGTTGGATCGATCGGTTGGTCGGTCGCGCACTGGGACACAAGATGACTTGTCCGCCTGGAGCGTCGGCGCATGTGAGGTCGCCACGTGAGTCCAGTGGGCCGCGGCGTATGGCGAGGGGTAGTGGCTTCGCGGCCGACACGAGAGCAGCAGGAGCCAACCCACGACATCGGTCTGGCCGGCGCGAGCTGCGACGCCGTGAGACGGGAGATCGGCGCGCCTTCCTGCGTCCGTTGAAGCGGCTGGCAGCACACGGTTCGGGAGAGCGTTTTGGGGGGGTCCGGCGCCAGGTCTTCTCCAGACATCGCAGTTTTAGAAGTTAAGTGATTTGTGATATGTTGTTTCATTTACTTGTTTTCTTGGTCAGTCTCTCGTCCCCAGCTTGCTCGTCTGTCTCCCGTCCCCATTTGTTAGGCAGTTAGTGTCTGTCTGTCGGTCTGCCATACGTTAATAGCTGCCTCTGTCATGTTTGTCGGATTCGGTGTTAACGAATTTACAGAATTAAGGCCGAATTCCTGAAATATGTTTTTATCTTTCATATCATCTTGCGAGGCGGTATATGTGTAATGTAAAGCATGTTGTACACTTTATGGAAGTCTGAATTTCATGGGTTTTATTTAAATAGTCATTTTTATAAAGTTGCCACCCTTCCACAGTAAGAGCCCTTTTAAAAACAAATTGCACTTTTGGTGGAAAGTAATTTCTTAGTATGAGTGTCTGTACCATTTCCATCCCTCTTACTGGGTGCATAGTTAATGTGTTTGTGTGAGTTGTTAAAAATTTTAGTTTAAAGTAATCTGGTGTGTTGCAGATGTGCACCAGTGTAGTTTCTGCCTCTGAATAATTGTAACTTGATATTTCTAGGGTGCTTTTCTGCTTATAAATTTTAAATCTGTTTTTGAAAAGGCTTTTATGAATAAAATTTCCATTGGTTGAAATTTAATTTGTTTACATTAGTTATTCAAATGGTTCAAATGGCTCTGAGCACTATGGGACTTAACATCTATGGTCATCAGTCCCCTAAGAACTACTTAAACCTAACTAACCTAAGGACATCACACAACACCCAGTCATCACGAGGCAGAGAAAATCCCTGACCCCGCCGGGAATCGAACCCGGGAACCCGGGCGTGGGAAGCGAGAACGCTACCGAACGACCACGAGCTGCGGACATCAGTTATTCCTTGGCAACTACTTCCACGCTCACATAGTGTGCTAATGATCTTGATGAATCGCTAGTAAAAAAAGTAAATTCTTTAAGAAAAGATTTTGAAAGTAAATTTTCTCGGTTCAGGAGTGATGGCATCTGGTGGCATTTCTTTTCATAACAGGACCAATTTGGTTTTCACCCGCGGACCCTTACAGCAAGGCGGTACGTGGACGACGTTCGACGCCCCGTTTCGTTGTCCTTCATGGCAAGCCGTCCTGGGCTTACACTTCAACAAGATAATGTGCGCCTGTACACAAATAGAGTTTCTGATGCTTGTTTTCGTGCTTGCCGATCCCTGCCTTGGCCAGCAAGGCCGCCGAATCTCTCTCTCCAGCTGAGAACGTTTGGAACATGTGAGCGGGGCCCTCCAGCCAGCTCGCGATTTTGACCTCTAACGCACCAGCCGTATAGAATTTGGGACGATATCCATCAGAAAAACATACAACAGTCTTATCAATCAATGCCAAGCCGAGAAACTGCTTGCATAAGGGTCAGAGGTAGTCCAAAGCGGTACTGCCTTCCACAGTTTGCGAAACTCTTTCTCCTGAATAAATCAACCAAATTTTCTGAAATTGTAATCATTTCCTTGTTTATACGTTGACAACTCATCTACCGATTACGTTCCCATTCGGATAGTTCGTAAGCGGTACGACTATTTTAACTTTTTTCATTTTTCTTAGAACGTAGTTGTTAAGTTTGTTGGAGGTCGATACTGGATGTAAAAAAATGGTTCAAATGGCTCTGAGCACTATGGGACTTAACATCTGAGGTCATCAGTCCCGTACACTTAGAACTACGTAAACCTAACTAACCTAAGGACATCACACACATCCATGCCCGAGGCAGGCTTCGAACCTGCGACCGTAGTGGTCGCGCGGTTTCAGACTGAAGCGCCTAGAACCACTCGGCCACAGTGGCCGGCGATACTGAATGTATGTACCTCGGAATGACACTCGATAGGTCCCTAAATTTTCGACAACATCTCTCCAACGTGGCCGCTAAAGTGAAGACCCGTAATAATTTCATTCAGAAGCTTGCTGGTACCTCCTGCAGTTGCGGCGCTCAAACCCTAAGATCAGATGCTTTGGCACTATCATACTCTGTCGCTGAATACTGTTGTCCAGCTTGGGATGAACAGTGCTCACTGTAGCAAGACAGATGTGCAACTCAACCAGACAAAGCGACTTATCACAGGCTGCAATCGTAGCACTCAAACTGCATGGCTACCAGTCTCAAGTAACATCCAACCTCCAGCTCTACGAAGATCGGATGCTCTCCTGAACACCTGGACAAACATTCAGAAGAACCCCCAGCTACACGTACACAGCGATATATTAATAGCAGAACATCAGCGTCTGAAGTCAAGAAAACCACCTTGGTGAACTGCACGTCATCTTGAAGCGCCAGACTTTAACATCAACGAACTATGGAGAAGTCAGTGGGAAGAATCGCCAGTGTTCAACGGTCATCTGGTTGAAAAGCCTTCCATGCGAGTTCCAGGTTTCACACTCCCCAGACGCCACTGGAGAACCATCAACAGCATTCGAACAGGACAAGGGAACTACGGATATTTAAAGCACAAATGGGTTGGTTGGGATTGGGTTGTTTGGGTAAGGAGACCAGACAGTGAGGTCATCGGTCTCATTGGATTAGGCAAGGAAGGGGAAGGAAGTCGGCCGTGCCCATTCAAAGGAACCATCCCGGCATTTGCGTGGAGTGATTTAGGGAAATCACGGAAAACCTAAATCAGGATGGCCGGACGCGGGATTGAACCGTCGTCCTCCCGAATGCTGGTCCAGTGTCTAACCACTGCGCCACTTCGCTCGGTCTAAAGCACAAATTGGGGCGGGCAACATCTCCAGATTGTGACTGTGGAGCTGCCCTGCAAACAATTAATCACATTGTTGGTAAGTGCCCGAAACGAGCTTTTGGGGGATCAATAAGTGACATCCACCATGCATCACCTGAAGGGCTCAACTGGATTAACAGATTGGACTTAGATATCGAAGAACTTGTGTAATGTGTAGATAATTTGGCATAATACTTTGAACATTTGATTCTGTTCATGTATTTTGCTTGTCATTTCTTACACTTACTCTTAAAATTATGTATTTGATCCAGGCTCTGTATCATAATACGATAAATAAATAAAACTGGACGTATGAAGTCCGCGTATTGCGGAGTCCTCAGTTACACGGCCTCAAGAAAACCACACAGTTTTTAACTGCAAAACGTGTCTCGTTGTGTTAAACTTTTAACGTGAGTGTATACTTTTTAATTAGAAGATTGCAACAGCATTTTAAATTTATAAATCATGCCAATAATTACGCGAATACTGGAAACCAAATTTTTGTTGTCCCTGAAAGACGCAACCTACAATTGGTATTCAGCGTCGGATTTCGGGATGGTCACTACATCTAACCCTGGAGTTCTACAAACGGGAATATATTATCTTTACCGAAAAGATATGATAAGGGGACACACAGAAATGACCAGTCCAATTCAGTCTTGAATCAGTGTATCAAGCTCATATTATAAGATAAGCGCTCTGTCACGACACGAGTCGAATGTAGTGTAGGAAAAAAGGTTTCCGTAATTATAGAGTCACGAACGCAATGCGTTTTTGTGTCTGCCATGCTAAGTCCGCCCGTTCTGACGCAGAACCAAAATTGTCGGAGCGTGATTGAGTGCCAACTAATTGCTACTTCCGCTCCCGTGCTGCATGCCACTGCAATTTTTCCCGACCAGCTGCGGAGGCTAGCTGACGTTCGAACACATAGTCAGTCAGTCTCTCTCTCTCTCTCTCTCTCTCTCTCTCTCTCTCTCATGACGAATGTGCGGTTGGACGGCGAGTGTTCTGAAATTAGCGTCATCAACGCTGCAGCGTTCCTTTCTCTCGTTCGTTTCGCCCATTAACTGGTAAAAACTGCTGTAAACAGTTTGCTGATGATACACCCCCGCCCTTCGAAATATCGATTAAACCACTTCTCCTAGCGACTAGACAGCTGCCAGAACTGGAAAGGGTAGAAGAGATGAAATCTATGGGCTGATTCCGTAATGAACAAACTTCCAGCTATGGTGGAGAAAGCCCGCCCGGTTAGCCGTGCGGTCTGACGCACTGCTTACCGAGCACGAAGGCGTGCCGGTCCCCGGCACGAATCCACCCGGCGGATTAGTGTCGAGGTCCGGTGTGCTGGCAAGACTGCGGATATCTAAGTCTGCAGGCTTTCGTGGCCGTTGTCACTGAAGTTAAAATCTTCTGGGTTATTAGGCCGCCTCATGTTTCTTCTAAAACGTTCGACTTTTCGACCCCTCTGCTGGGGTCTTCCTCAGGGTCTTTTGGTGTTCACTACTGCTAGAACAGTAGTAGCAGTAGTGAACACCAAAAGATCCTGAGGAAAATCCCAGCAGGGGGGTCGAAACGTCGAACATTTTAGAAGAAACATGACGTGGCCTAATAACGCAGAAGATTTTAACTTCAAAACTGTGGATGGTTGTTAAGGTTGTTTTCGCTCTGCCTCGGCGAATGCGGGCTGGTTCCCCTTATTCCGCCTCAGTTACACTATGTCGGCGATTGCTGCGCAAGCATTGTCTCCACGTATGCGTACACCATAATTACTCTACCTAGCAAACATTGGAGTTACACTCGTCTGGAATGAGACATTCCCGTGGGGGTTCACTGGGGGCAATAACCCTGGATTCGGTGTGGGGCGGCGGTGGGGTGAGTGGACTGCTGCAGCCTGTTGTGGGGTTGTGAACCACTGAGGGCTACGGCGGGGACGAAGCCTCTCCGTCGTTTCTAGGTCCCCAGTTCAGTACATATATACATACATTATGGGGAAGAGTTAATGAATCAATCTGAAGTAAGGAACTGCGGTCTGGAAACGACAGAGTCGAAAATTACAAGTGGAAATCGTTCTGGTAACTCTGACGGTGAAGACGTTCTACTGCAAACGCTTTACTTTCCGTATTTTGAGAAGTGACAGTGTGGACGAAACAGAAACAAAAATTGTCATCTTTGTCACTGTGGAAGACATCTCTTCTACCGAACAAGCGCTCACAGCTCTTAAAGCCCACATGTCCACTGACAATTTTTTTTCTTGTTTCAGTCCTTACTGCCTCGTACCAAAAAATCGAAAGCAGAGAGGTACTAGTAGAAGAGATCCACTGTCAGAAGTATCAGAACGATTTCTATTATGTAACTTTCGACTCGGTCGTTTCTGGACCAGGGTCACTTACCCCAAACTGATACATTTACCCTTCTCCACCATCGCTGAAAGTTTTTAATGTCAGCACGGAATCAGCCTGTGTATCTATACTCCGCAAGCCACCTAACAGAGTGTGGCGGAGGGTACTTCATGTGCTACTGACACGCTCACTTCCCTGTGTTGGTAATTCTCAGTAAGAACACAACAGTCCTGATTTTGTAGTTAACTGTAGTAAAAATCTACTGGGTTATTCCGCCTCATATTTATACTAATATGATCAGCGTTTCGACCCCTCTGCTGGGATCTTCCTCAGGATCTTCTGGTGTCCACTACTGGTAGATTTTACGTTTATACACGAGAGTCACTCCAAAAGAAATGCATACTATTTTTATAAAAAATCCATCTTTTATTCTACACGTTTGAAAGTTTTACAGTGTGTAGATACATCCTATAGGAACAACATTTTCATTTCTCCGCATAATTTCCATCCCTCTCAACTGCCTTACGCCATCTTGGAAACAGCGCCTGTATACCCACACGATAAAATTCTGGACCAACCTGTTGGAGCCACTGTTTGGCAGCGTGCACAATGGAGTCATCATCTTCAAACCTTGTTCCACGAAGAGAGTCTTTCAATTTCCCAAAGAGATGATAGTCACACGGAGCCAGGTCAGGACTGTAAGGTGGGGGTTTCAGTGTTGTCCAGCCGAGTTTTGTGATCGCTTCCATGGTTTTTTGAATCACATGTGGCCGTGCATTGTCGTGCAACAGCTAAACATCCTGCTTTTGCCGATGTGGTCGAACACGACTCAGTCGAACTTGAAGTTTCTTCAGTGTCGTCACATATGCATCAGAACTTATGGTGGTTCCACTTGGCACTATGTCCACAAGCAAGAGTCCATCGGAATTGTAAAACATCGTAGCCATAACTTTTCCAGCAGAAAGTGTGGTTTTGAATTGTTTTTTCTTCGGTGAATTTGCATGATGCCACTCCATTGATTGCCTCTTCGTCTCTGGTGAAAAATGATGGAGCCATGTTTCATCAACTGTCACAATTCTTCCAAGAAATTCATCTTCACCATTCTCGTACTGTTCCAAAAGTTTGCTGCATACTGGTTTTATTGTTTCTTTGTGAACCACTGTCAACATCCTGGGAACCCACCTGGCAGAAACCTTTTTTAACGCCGACAATTTCAGTATTCTGCAAACACTTCCTTCCCCTATTCCAACGTAGCGTGACGATTCGTTCACTGTGATGCGTCTGTCAGCAGTCACCATTTCGTTCGTGCACATTGTCTGGAGTGTGTGCAGTACGAGGCCTGCCGCTGCGAGGACAATCCTCAATATTGCCGTGCCCGCTTTCATCACGTAACCCACTTGCCCACCAACTAACTGTACTGCGATCGACATCAGCATCTCCATACACCTTTTTTAACCTCATGTGGGTGTTTCCCACTGTCTCGTTTCCACAACACAGGAATTCTATGACAGGAAGCTGCTTCTGACGAACGTCAAGTGTAGCAGCCATCTTGAAGACATGCTGTGGCGACGCCTCTCACGGGAACAGGTTGAACTAAGTTTGTAAACAAGCGGGAAGGATGTATCTACACACTGTAAAACTTTCACACATGCAGAATGAAAACTGTTCAAATGGTTCTGAGCAGTATTGGACGTAACATCTGAGGTCATCAGTCCCCTAGAACTTAGAACTACTTAAACCTAACTAACCTAAGGACATCACACACATCCATGTCCGAGGCAGGATTCGAACCTGCGACCGTTGCGGTCACGCGGTTCCACACTGAAGCGCCTAGAACCACACGGCCACACCGGCCGGCCAATGAAAACTGTATTTTTACAAAAATATTGTGCATTTTTTTGTAGTGGCCCTCGTACTTTTCATGATGTGTATGTGCTAGGAAGCAATATGATGGTTCACTAATGTACGAACGTAAACTCTCACAACAGTAATCCACATCGTGATGCACAACATCTGTTTTGTAACGTCTGCCAGGAGCTCGCGAGGCGATGTGCTGCTCTTCTTCCGGTCTACTCTATTTTCTCTATCAATCCTACTCGCAGACTGATGAACTACACTCAGTAATCGGTCGAACGAAGGACTCTTAAACTACTTCGTGGTTGGATTATACTTCTCATGGCTCAGCCAAAGAATTAGTTTCACTTAGTCGTTCCGCTTTCAATCGCTCCGTGCGTATACTCGTAGATATTTAACTGATTTGACTGTTCCCAGTGGTTTTCCGTCAGTCATGTACTGAAATAGTGGCTTATCTTTTCCCCTATTTAAAGTGCCATTTCTTTACGTTGATGGCCAGCTGCTGATACATGCACGGAGCGTCCATCCTCTGCGGGTCTTTCTTCATCTTGCTACAAGTTTCTAGCATTGCGACGTCTGCTCTCAGTAATAAGCAAATAGGAGTCCTCTCATCTAAAATCATCAGAATGCGTGGAGAGTTTAAGCCAAATTATTTCATTCCTAGACATTTGAAGAGGAACACATACTGTAATAACAAGTGTAATGGACAGTCGGATAAATATTGGAGTTAAATAAAATTTTATGAACGCTAGCGATAATTAAATACACTCTGTCCCAAATTAAAGCAACAAATGTAAGTTTCGCAAGGTTGTGTTTTAATTTTGCCACAAAACAGATGATAGTAAAGTAGAAATAATGTAAGGAATATGGAACGTAATCAACTGCAACATACATAATGATGAGGTCCCATACTCAGGAGCGTAGGGGACGATGCGGGAGACCCGCACCGCCGACTAGGCAAGGTCCTAATGGAGGTGGTTTGCCATTGCCTTCCTCCGACCTTAATGGGGATGAATGATGATGATGATGATGATGAAGACGACACAACAACAACCAGTCATCTCGAGGCAGGAAAAATCTCTGATTCCGCCGGGAATCGAACCCGGGACCCCGTGCAAGGAAAGCGAGAACCCTACGGCAAGACCACGAGCTGCGGACGCAACATACATAACGATAGACAAAAATGGTTTTCATTTTTTTTCCAACTTAATGGACTTGCGCACACGTTCTGACAATGAGCTCAGTATGGAGTGTGACCAGCTCTGGAACCAACAGAGGTCTGACATCTACGGGACATGCTGTGAATGGTGTCGTCAGTCTCGTGTTGAGGCAGTAACGCCCATTCTTCCTGCAGAGATGCTCACGAGTCTTGGAGAGTGGTTGGTGGATGCTGACGTGGTGCGACCCGTCTTCCTAGTGCATCCCAGACGTGCCCTGTGGGATTCAGATCTGGAGAGCGAGCAGGCCACTTGCACAATAAAGGCCACTTTGCTGAACCCTTCTGTAGCCGGCCGCGGTGGCCGAGCGGTTCTAGGCGCTTCAGTCTGACGCCGTGCTGCTGCAGCAGTCGCAGGTTCAAATCCTGCCTCGGGCATGGATATGTGTGATGTCCTTAGGTTAGTTAGGTTTAAGTCATTCTACGAGGTGCATTCAAGTTCTAAGGCCTCCGATTTCTTTTCTAATTAACTACTCATCCGAAATCGATGAAACTGGCGTTACTTCTCGACGTAATCGCCCTGCAGACGTACACATTTTTCACAACGCTAACGCCATGGCAACGGCGAAGGCTCCTTTAGGAGTCTGTTTTGATCACTGGAAAATCGCTGAGGCAATAGCAGCACAGCTGGTGAATGTGCGGCCACGGAGAGTGTCTTTCATTGTTGGAAAAAGCCAAAAGTCACAAGGAGCCAGGTCAGGTGAGTAGGGAGCATGAGGAATCACTTCAAAGTTGTTATCACGAAGAAACTGTTGCGTAACGTTAGCTCGATGTGCGGGTGCGTTGTCTTGGTGAAACAGCACACGCGCAGCCCTTCCCGGACGTTTTTGTTGCAGTGCAGGAAGGAATTTGTTCTTCAAAACATTTTCGTAGGATGCACCTGTTACCGTAGTGCCCTTTGGAACGCAATGGGTAAGGATTACGCCCTCGCTGTCCCAGAACATGGACACCATAATTTTTTCAGCACTGGCGGTTACCCGAAATTTTTTTGGTGGCGGTGAATCTGTGTGCTTCCATTGAGCTGACCGGCGCTTTGTTTCTGGATTGAAAAATGGCATCCACGTCTCATCCATTGTCACAACCGACGAAAAGAATGTCCCATTATGCTGTCGTTGCGCGTCAACATTGCTCGGCAACGTGCCACACGGGCAGCCGTGTGGTCGTCCGTCAGCATTCGTGGCACCCACCTGGATGACACTTTTCGCATTTTCAGGTCGTCATGCAGGATTGTGTGCACAGAACCCACAGAAATGCCAACTCTGGAGGCGATCTGTTCAACAGTCATTCAGCGATCCCCCAAAACAATTCTCTCCACTTTCTCGATCGTGTCGTCAGACCGGCTTGTGCGAGCCCGAGGTTGTTTCGGTTTGTTGTCACACGATGTTCTGCCTTCATTAAACTGTCCCACCCACGAATGCACTTTCGACACATCCATAACTCCATCACCACATGTCTCCTTCAACTGTCGATGAATTTCAATTGGTTTCACACCACGCAAATTCAGAAAACGAATGACTGCACGCTGTTAAAGTAAGGAAAACATCGCCATTTTAAGTATTTAAAACAGTTCCCATTCTCGCCGCTGGCGGTAAAATTCCATCTGCCGTACGGTGTTGCCATCTCTGGGACGTATTGACAATGAACGCGGCCTCATTGTAAAACAATGCGCATGCTTCTATCTCTTTCCAGTCCGGAGAAAAAAAAAATCGGAGGCCTTAGAACTTGAATGCCCTCGTAAGTTCTAGGGAACTGATAACCTCAGATGTTAAAAGTCCCATAGCACTCAGAGCCATTTGAACCCTTCTGTACACCATCTGCCTCGATACAACGCGTCCAGTGGATACTACGAGAACAGATGCCAGTTGCAGTGCGGTACAAAGGCGGTACCGTCGTGCCCTTACAGTCAAATAACGATCCACTCTTTCTGGTTTCTCGCGTTGTGAGTCCTGATCTGGTCTACAGAACACTGTTTATAAACTGTCGCCTCATCCTAGAAACAACAGAACGATTCAGATGAAGCCATCGGGCCACATCATTTCGTGACGATCCTGCTTTCATTCTTGCTACGGCCCTCCACAACGTAGAGTGTGTAGGCGTCTTCCTGGTGCTGTACTGCACCGTCTGTGACTGTGTACACAGCAATTGTAGACCTGGGACTACCCCGCTTGTTAGGTGCCCTGAGGTCATTGCCGGCGTGATTGTCCATTGATCGTAATGCCATACTCCATGCTGAACACCATCGTAACGACATCCGTTTACAGTTTGTATGATTATATCGTGAAATAGACACAGGACGGGGAAATAATAATTTGTTGCTGTAATTTTGGACACCAGTGTAGTGTTAATGTATATATGCGCCTCTCCGTGAGAGACAGCCAGAAATTACAACCGTCCGTGCGGGCGGATAGGTGCCTCCAAAACAGCGTCCCGAGGGAAGTGAATAAATGCTCCACGAAAAGCTATTAAAACGCTACTGGCTGATCCCAGAGATATCCGTATTATAGCGGCGGCCGACGGGGAACGGAAATCTCCGTTTTACTGCACGGGCGTCAATTACGGCCTGTTGTACTTTGTGTTGCATAAAATTCGAACTGTTTTTGCTGGCAAGGCATTGAGTAGAAAGAGTTCAGATGTTAGTGTCGGTATATTTGACAACATATACGATTCTGATAGCTGTGAAATCTGTGAGACTGCACAGGTAAGACGATGAAATGTTTCATGATTTACATGCAGATTTATTATCGGATGAACCAAATGAGCAGGCCGGAACGGCCGAGTGGTTCTAGGCGCTACAGTCTGGAACCGCGCGACCGGTACCGTCGCAGGTTCGAATCCTGCCTCGGACATGGATGTGTGTGATATCTTTAGGTTAGTTAGGTTTAAGTAGTTCTAAGTTCTAGGGCACTGATGACCTTAGAAGTTAAGTCCCATAGTCCTTAGAGCCAGTGGAACCATTTTGAACCAAATGATGTACAGAATGACGATAGTGATAATACTAGTAATAGTGGCAGTGAGTTTGGGCCCTGTATCAACTAGAAGAGTATTTCTGAGAGACAGATGTGCTAGTTGTAGTGATGAGGGAGAAGTTTGTTTACGTGGAATGGATATAAGCAATGGGTAGGCTAAAGACAATTAAGTCACACATTTGGAACCTTTCGAAGGCCAGTCAGGCCATTTATTGCTTCCTGATGATTCACTTAGTACTTCAGAGGTTGTAGCTCGCTTGTTTGGTGAAGAATTACTTGATATTTTCGTAACCCAACCTAACCCATACCGCAGTCAGGTTTTGCATAGTATAAAGTTTCACCCGAGACACTAAAGTGGTCTGACATTTCGGTTGTTCAAAGGAAACCATTTTTAGTTTTCATACTTGTGGTGGGACGCATTAGAAAGGACAGTTGTCGGAAGTACTGGAGCACAGACCGTTTGACTGAAACGGATGTCGACAGAGAGCTGATGAGTCGCAATCGATGGGAACAGATGTGGAACGCGTGCAACTTTTCCGGCAGTTCACTACAAGATGAGACAGCAGACAAGTCCTATAACGTCCGAACGGATCTCCAGAATTTTGTGGATCGTTTTCAGACCATACATAACCCCACACAGGAAATACCACTTGATGAGGCCACGATAGCTTGGAGAGGCTCCCTAAGGTTTAGGATTTGTAATCCTGGAAAGCTGTTTAAGTATTGCCTACTTGTGCGAATGGTGTGTACAGCCAGGACAGGTTACATATCCAACGTAGAAGTATATAGTGCGGAAAGGAAAAGACTGGACTACACCATTTTTTCTGTATTGGCACCTCATTTAGACATCTGGCATCATGTGTATCAGGACAACTACTGTAACAGTGTGACAACTGCAGATAACCTACGTGCACGGACGACTAGGGTCTGTGTGACAATAAGGGCCTATAGGGAACTTCCATCAGAGTTTCTAACTGCTGTAAACAGTCTCGACAGGGGGAAAGCGTTTACTGTCGGAAGGAGTTTGTGGTTTTACAAGGTTGGAAGGTCAAGCGTATGGTGTGAATGGTTCGCACTGTCCATCCAGCTATGATGAAGATTTTAGAAAGCATGAGAGGTGTTGTGTAGAAGCCTGATTATATCGTCCAATACAATAAATACACGAAGAGAGTTGACGGAGCAGACCAGTATTTGGCGCACTACTCAATCCTGAGAGACTGTTAAATGCAGCAAGGAGGGAGTGAAAGAGGATGAAGTACAAGTTATTCCTGTTGGAGACAGTTAGAATGTGGGTATCAACTCAGCAGCCAGAAGTGGATGATGAAGGGGATGGAGGAGGGGAAGACGAAGACCCCAGGGGAACTTCCACATCTTGAGCACCTAAACAAGAGCATCCTCAAACACCGTCTAGGGATATGAGGAAACAGAAACTGGAGGCAGTGGTTGGATCATAGGGCCAGAAACACCCTTCGAAGCCCTGCAAAATTTCTAGCGCACCCAAGTTGAGGAACGAAACCCGATACATCTGCTCGTTCTGAAAGGTACCTCTTCACAGGGGTGTGTGTCTGGAGAAGCACCACGCACTGAAGAACTGCTGGAACATGAGGTGTGTAAGAATTCTAATATTTAACTTAATATCATCAATAGAATAGAAATCACACCCAAAAATCATTCGGTCCACAAAGGGACAAGTAAGACATCAGGCTGGTGGATTATGATGTTTATACAGGGTATTTCAAAAATGACCGGTATATTTGAAACGGCAATAAAAACTAAACGAGCAGCGATAGAAATACACCGTTTGTTGCAATATGCTTGGGACAACAGTACATTTTCAGGCGGACAAACTTTCGAAATTACAGTAGTTACAATTTTCAACAACAGATGGCGCTGCGGTCTGGGAAATTCTATAGTACGATATTTTCCACATATCCACCATGCGTAGCAATAATATGGCGTAGTCTCTGAATGAAATTACCCGAAACCTTTGACAACGTGTCTGGCGGAATGGCTTCACATGCAGCTGAGATGTACTGCTTCAGCTGTTCAATTGTATCTGGATTCTGGCGGTACACCTGGTCTTTCAAGTGTCCCCACAGAAAGAAGTCACAGGGGTTCATGTCTGGCGAATAGGGAGGCCAATCCACGCCGCCTCCTGTATGTTTCGGATAGCCCAAAGGAATCACACGATCATCGAAATATTCATTCAGGAAATTAAAGACGTCGGCCGTGCGATGTGGCCGGGCACCATCTTGCATAAACCACGAGGTGTTCGCAGTGTCGTCTAAGGCAGTTTGTACCGCCACAAATTCACGAAGAATGTCCAGATAGCGTGATGCAGTAATCGTTTCGGATCTGAAACATGGGCCAATGATTCCTTTGGAAGAAATTGCGGCCCAGACCAGTACTTTTTGAGGATCCAGGGACGATGGGACTGCAACATGGGGCTTTTCGGTTCCCCATATGCGCCAGTTCTGTTTATTGACGAAGCCGTCCAGGTAAAAATAAGCTTCGTCAGTAAACCAAATGCTGTCCACATGCATATCGCGGTCATCAATCCTGTGCACTATATCGTTAGCGAATGTCTCCTGTGCAGCAATGGTAGCGGCGCTGAGGGGTTGCCGCGTTTGAATTTTGTGTGGATAGAGGTGTAAACTCTGGCGCATGAGACGATACGTGGACGTTGGCGTCATTTGGACCGCAGCTGCAACACGGCGAACGGAAACCCGAGGCCGCTGTTGGATCACCTGCTGCACTAGCTGCGCGTTGCCCTCTGTGGTTGCCGTACGCGGTCGCCCTACCTTTCCAGCACGTTCATCCGCCAAGTTCCCAGTCCGTTGAAATTTTTCAAACAGATCCTTTATTGTATCGCTTTTCGGTCCTTTGGTTACATTAAACCTCCGTTGAAAACTTCGTCTTGTTGCAACAAGACTGTGTTCTAGGCGGTGGAATTCCAACACCAGAAAAATCCTCTGTTCTAAGGAATAAACCATGTTGTCTACAGCACACTTGCACGTTGTGAACAGCACACGCTTACAGCAGGAAAACGACGTACAGAATGGCGCACCCACAGACTGCGTTGTCTTCTATATCTTTCACATCACTTGCAGCGCCATCTGTTGTTGAAAATTGTAACTACTGTAATTTCGAAAGTTTGTCCGCCTGAAAATGTACTGTTGTCCCAACCATATTGCAACAAACGGTGTATTTCTATCGCTGCTCGTTTAGTTTTTATTGCCGTTTCAAATATACTGGTCATTTTTGAAACACCCTGTATGTACGTCAAGTTTATAATTACGTAGCAATTGTAGTGTATGAAGTTGGCAAGTTCCTGCTTGCTTTCAAAATTATTGTTTAATAATGCAGAGAAACGTTTTATTTTCGAAAATTAAAAATTTAAAACATAAAATGCAAAGTTGATGAAATGTAAATTGGTTTATGGGTAGATGCAAAAATGCAACAGCTAGTAGAGAAAACTCCGAAAGGAGATTAGAAGATGTGCAAGACCGGTATGCTGTGTGGGCTGTATGCAGATCAGGCGGCACACAATCCCTGGCCACTGCGTAAGTTGGAAGAAAACTATTAGGTCTTTAATGCGTTAATAAAATAGTGTCTCTTTTCGACAGTTTGTCTTATTTTTAAAACTTTTTATTTTTATTTATTTGTTCTAGTTATGATTTAAAAATGAGGTAACCACTGAATTAAACTAGATTTTCTCATTTTTTCAAAAAAGTTATATTAATTTTATTTACCTTCAAAAAAACAAGGTGGTCCATAAAATAAATCTGATTCTTAAACTGTTCCGTCAGAACAAAAGTTTGCGGGAACCCCTACTCTTAAAGAGCAGGTAGCAGCATAGCTACTGCTTGCAGCGTCTCTTAAGCCAGACGAATTATTCAGCGAACCAGACAAAATGTGTCTCACACAGATCTATCTTCCCGCACCCCGCTCTTCTTCGCTAACATTTATAAGGAAAAAGAGACAGATATACAGAAAGCAATTTATCTGGATGAATTATTCCTCAGCCGGCCGAAGTGGCCGTGCGGTTAAAGGCGCTGCAGTCTGGAACCGCAAGACCGCTACGGTCGCAGGTTCGAATCCTGCCTCGGGCATGGATGTGTGTGATGTCCTTAGGCTAGTTAGGTTTAACTGGTTCTAAGTTCTAGGGGACTAATGACCTCAGCAGTTGAGTCCCATAGTGCTCAGAACCATTTGAACCAATTATTCCTGATTTGGTTTAGAAGCTCTTGAAACAGCCACGTCTGCAAACAAACTTACTGAATTTCAGTCCGCCTTTATGAAATCCACTGTTTTATATACGTATACAAACCCAAACATGTTTCAGCAACTTTTTGCCCTTGACTGTGGGTGTTTTTATTCAGATCTTCATTTTTTGTACCTTGTTGTGTTATGTAAGACTCTTCACACATAACTGTATATTGACTGCTTGTCTCATGTAGTTGCGAAATGCCATGGCTTTTTGTTGGAACGCACATACAAGGACAATACATGCTTTTTGCGGAAATTCAGTCACATGTTACACTTTTGAGTTTTGCACAACACGGTTCTTATGTTGCTGCTGTGTTTTCAGAGTTGTTGTACAATAATTACAGGATTAATGAAAATCCTTAAAAAAGAATCACGCAGCAGAAGCCTTAAAGTAATTTTCCTTATTCGACAGACCTTTTTCTTCAAATTCTGACCCTAAATACACTGTTTGGCCAATATTTGAACTTACATTGTTTCAGCAAACAATGAGAATTTGTTTTAACCCATGGTAATGTTACATGTGAACAGCGCCTCTATGAAAACAACTTAAGAGGTGAAACTTCCTGGCAGATTAAAACTGTGTGCCCGACCGAGACTCGAACTCGGGACCTTTGCCTTTCGCGG